>NC_092125.1:83415404-84802631 GCF_043159975.1 Macaca nemestrina | reverse complement strand
GAACAAGGGTTATTGTATAAGTCTCTGAATAAAATAATTTTAAAAGCAAATGACCAGGGGTTAGTGATGATACTGGTGGACACACACATGCATGTGTACACAGACACAGACACATACACACACACACAAGAGTCATTAGCTTAGGTTTGGCAGTCAGAAGAACAGGGTTAAATTTTTAGTCTTTGTTCAGCCACTAATTACCTGTATGGCTTAGAAGAACTCGCTTAGCCTTTTCCGGCCTGGAGTTACTGTGTTTATTAAAATCAAAGCAAGATTCCATTTAATACACACTTATTGAAGGCCTAGTAAGACTCAGATTCCAGGGAGAGAGAAATGAGTAAAATCCAGGCTCTGCCTTCAAGAATCTAAGAAATGAGCCGAGAGATACTAACAACTACAAAGACAGACTTACAGAGACAGTGAGGAATGTTGCAGCTGGGATGTGTCGGAGGTGCTGCGACAACATGGACCTATCTGTGAAGCCAGCTAGCGTGGGGGAGGCCTCAGGGAGGTGTCCCAAAGAAGGCGATACTCAAAGGGACTTGAGCAATGACTACAGTTAACTATTTGCAGATTTGTTTTATTTTCAACAAACACTTATTTATCCAAGCACTCTCTGCCAGACATCATTCTAAACCCTTTACACATTTTAACTCTTTTAATCCTTACCATAACTGTACAAAGTATTATTTATTACTCCATTTTACAGATGGGGAAATTGAAGCACAGAGAAGTTAAACAGGCTGCTACCCACTAATCCGTGGTAGAGCTGGCAGCTGAATGCAGGCAATCTGGCTCCAGAATCAATTCTATATAACCATTATTTTATTCAGAGACCTAGAAAATAACCCACATTCTGTGAATATTCTTTTGCAGAGCACTTGAACTGTCTTAGGGCCAATCATTCCTCCTGAAGAAAAAGGATTTCAGGGAAGTCAGTGGATTTGCATCCCCCAGTTTTCCAGATGATTTGCTGAATATCTTGGATGTCAGGAAGACATCCAGGCAGAGCAACAAAATGTACAAAGGCATGGGAGCCCAGGCAAGTAGGGATGATTCCAGGAATTGCAGTGTGGCTGGCACTAGGGCTTGTGTGGGCAGAGACAGAGATGGATCTGGTGGGGTGGCCAGGCATCTAGTACTGAATGGCAAAGGAATTTGGACTTCATCTCGGTGGTGGTGATGCAGAATCACTAGAACATTTTAAGCAGGGTTGTGGCATAAGTGTTTCAGTTACTATCACTGTGTCACAAATTACCCCCAAGTTTAGCAGCTTAACACAACCATTTTTTTCTGATCACAAATTCTGTGGTCAGGAGCTTGGACAGAGCACATTGAGATAATTCTTCTTCGCTCCTTGTATCTGGAGCCTCAGCTCGGGAGACTGGAATGGCTGACAGTTGGAACAGCTGGGGCTAGAGGACCCACTTCTGAGAAGATTCTCAGGAATATCAGCCTGCCTGGACTGGGGTAACTTGAAAGCTGGGTCAACTAGGATGGGTCAGCAAAGCACCTACGCATGGCCTCCCCATGTGACTTGGACTTTTCACAATATGACAGCTGGCTTCTGAGAGGGAACTTCCTGAGAGGAGGCCCTCAGAAAATAAACATTGCAGGACCGGTGGAAGCTGCGTGGACTTTTCTGCCCTAACTTTGGAAGTCACACAGTGTCACTTCTGCAGGGCTTTACTGGTCAATGCAGTCACAAGCCTGCTCAGATTTCATGGTAGACACCCCGCCTCTCAATGGAGGGGTGTCAAATACTTGGGCCTAGGCTTTTAAACCACCACCATTATGAGATATATTTGTTCACAGTGTGGAAGATGGGCTGGAGGGGATAAAATCAGATCACATGCTTATGTAGAGGCTGAGGGGGAGGAGGACTCTTCCTGACTGAAAAGGACTGAGAATGGGGGAGGGACAGTTCCCAAATGAAAACTGGGTAGTATAGCAGACAAGGAGGAAATGAGTTTGAAGGGTCTGAACACATCCGAGAGGTAGCGGGCACTCATTGATTAAATGGCCAGCATAGATAATTGTCTTGATAAAAGTTGGATATTGAGGCAAATTGAGAATCAAGAAAGCAATTGGGGCTGCAGATTTGGGAGCCATCAGCATACGAATGGTAGTTATAGGAGTTCAAGACCAGCCTGGGCAACATGGCAAAACTCCATCTGTACGAAAAATACAAAAATTAGCTTGGCATGGTGGTGCACACTTCTAGTCTCAGCTACTCAGGAGGCTGAGGTGGGAGGATCACCTGAACCTGGGGAGGTCGAGGCTGCAGTGAGCCGTGTCACACCACTGCACTTCAGCCTAGGCGACAGAGTACGACTCTGTCTCAAAATAAAAAGTTATAGAATTTCTGTAATTAAGCAGAAAGGAAGAAGGAGGGAAACAAAGTTTACATGGAGAAACATTAACAGTGTTTCATGGAAGCCAAAACAGGAAGATTTTAAGAAGGATGCAGTCAGCAGTGTCAAATTCACTGAAGGGTAAAGTAAAATCCCAAAAGTGCCCTTAAGATGTGGCAGTTAGGAGATTTAACTATCTGGGATCCCAGCTAAAATGTCTCACATGCTATGTATCTATTTTCAAGGAATGTGTCCATTTCGTGGAAGTTATGGAATTTGTTGGCATAAAACTTTTCCTACTTTCCTCTTATCTTTTTAATGTCTGTCAAAGCTGTAATGATGTCTCCTCTTTCATTTCTGATATTGTTCATTTGTACATTCCTTTTTTCCTCACTGCTCTTGCAAGAGGTTTATACAGCATCTACTTGACGTTGTGATTGCAGCTGATGTTTGTAGGAAAGTTGAAGATCTAAGGTATTTCAGGGAAGAAGAGGCTTCCAAATAAAAGTTAAAACCTTAAATGATCATCTCAAAAACACAGACACAAACGCAACAGGGAAAACAGACCAAACAGTTCATTACACGAGCCAAATAATACATCTGGGCCAAGCATTGGGTCATGAAGATAAAAATATATTTCTTAGCCTTGTTCTGCCATCAGATGAATAAAGTACATCAAGTTTTGGACTTTTTTTAGCTAAAATAAAAATTTGCTGAACTCAACTTCCAAACTGCATGAGGAATTCATATTCCAACCAGATGCCTCCTTTTTCGCAAAGATTGGTATCATAGCATCAGCTATGGAAAGACAAACTTTGTTTGAAGCTCTGAGCTTTTGAAAAAGTTTTTTTAACCTCTGAGCTTCAGTCTTCAAAATTACAAATAATACCTAGCTCATTTGTGTATAAGAAGATTAAGTGAGATAATATGTATAAGGCACTCAATAAGTAAATGGCAACTGAATCAGAAGCTTTTTCATGCCAAGTGATGGAACACAACTCAAATTTAGTTTATGGGGAAAAAAGTATGGATGTAATGGCTTTTTAATGTATCAGCTTGGCTAGGCTCAACTCTAGCCCACAGATTTCTCTTTCTAGTTAGTTTCCATTTATGTTGGACCAATGGGAATATTCTTGCTCAAGAGTTGGAAGACAGAAAGGAGGCAGCAGCCATTTTATAATACTCACACACCTTCCCTGAGGCATCTAATCAAATGCAAATCTGGGTGTTTCAGTGAAGGAATTCTGCAGATGTGATTTAAAGCTCCCAGTCAGGTTGGGTGAGGTGGCTCACATCTGTAATCCTAGTACTTTGGGAGGCTGAAGGGGGTGGATTGCTTGAGCTCATGAGTTCGAGACCAGCCTGGGCAACATGGCAAAATCCCATCTCTTCAAAAAATACAAAAAATTAGCTGGGTGTGGTGGCATGTGCTTGTAGTCCCAGTTACTTGGGAGGTTGAAGTGAGAGGGTGGTTTGAGCTCAGGAGGCAGAGGTTGCAGTGAGCTGAGATCACGCCACTTCTCTCCAGCCTGGGCGATAGAGCCAGACCTTGTCTCAAAACAATGAATAAATAAAACAAAGTTCCCAATCAGTTGACTTTAAGTTAATCAATGGAACCTGGGCAACATGGCAAGACCTGATCTCTACCCAAAAAAAAAAAAAAAAATTTTTTTTTATTAGCTGAGTGCGGTAGCACATGCCTGTAGTCTTAGCTACTCAGGAGGCTGAGGCAAGAGGATCACTTGAGTTCAGGAAATGGAGGCTGCAATGAGCCATGATTGTGGCACTGCACTCCAGCCTGGGCAACAGAGCATGATCCTGTCTCAAAAAGAAAAAAAAGACTCCGTCTCAAAAAAAAAAAAAAAAAAGTTAATTAATGGGAGATTATCATGGGTGGGCCTGACTTAAGCTCCTTAAAAATGGGCCTTCTCCGAGGGAGATCCTCCAAGTAGCTGCTGGGTCAACAATTGCTCTCCTTTCTCCTTAGAACTTTTTTCCTGACTGCAGCTGAAGGACATCATCAAGCTTCAGCTCTTGCCACGGGCTTCCAGCCTACTTGTGACCTTCCCTTGTGGCTGCCTGCTGTAGTGGAAAAGTTAAATATTAAATTTGAACTCAATTGAACGTGGACACAAACAATGGTCACTAAGCCCCAGAACAGATTGCATGAGCCTCTTGAGGCATTCATTCATCTAGCAATGTTTTGGAGAAACCTGCTCCTATACATTAGTTATTGAAAAATAACAGACAATCGCAAAAACAAGTTGACCTTTTTGTGCTCCTTGAGCCCAGTCACAAAGGGCCCTCACGATTGGGCCTCATGCCAAACAACTCGTTACAAAAGAGCTAGGGTCCCAGGCGGCACTGAAGCTCCGTGAGACCTCTCCTCGTCTGTGCATGGACCGGTGGCCCACTCTGGAGCCCAGGCTGTTGCTTCCCGGTCTAGTGATCCTTCCTCCATAGTCTGGTGAGTGTAAATATATATATATATACACACACACACACACACACACATATCTTTTCCCTTCTCCCCTTTCCGCTGCAATTTGCATTTTATATCATTTGCTTGTTATATCTGTATTGCTATATACGTGGGATAAATGTTGCTTACCCTCAAAAGGTATTGTGTGTCTTTTCTTTTCCCCTAGTGCGTTTCCTGCGCAGAACATTTTTTGGCATCACGAACAGGATTCGAAAACAAAAGTATGCCACTTTTCGGCTGCAAGGACAGAGATGGAAGCTTGGGGACTTCCCATATCCCAGGATGGGAACTCCCCCAGTTTTCCCCCATGGCAATTGCATGGTCCAGGGGAACTGGCCTTTGTGAGAACTGGGAATCTAAATTAGTGCAATTTGAACCTTTGGCTGTGCGTGAAGTGCTGCAGGGGATTCCAGTCGGCAAAAGAGATGCCAAGGAGATCTGGCGTGGATGATGCTTGCTTACTGCT
Organism: Macaca nemestrina; assembly: GCF_043159975.1. Classification (NCBI taxonomy): domain Eukaryota; kingdom Metazoa; phylum Chordata; class Mammalia; order Primates; family Cercopithecidae; genus Macaca; species Macaca nemestrina. Next base: position 84,797,329 of record NC_092125.1, on the reverse strand, counting down.
TATAAGTTAATGTGTCAAGATAGGGATTGGTTGCTACGGGAAAAAAGTAAGCTGGAAAAGGAAGATGCTGACTTAATTTCTAGACTGGTTTTGGCCCAATGCCAGGCCTATGTCCTGACTGATCAAGCCCAAAGCTACCAGGCTATTGCTGACAAAACAGCTATCTGGGTGGCCCGGTACAAGTATAAGAACAGGCAAGGCAAAGTGGATAGGCCGAAAGTATAGGTAGCTCTTGCTCGAGCAGGCCCTGAGTGGGACCCAGACACATGGGATGGAGATGTACGGGATGATGATGAAGAAGGGAGCACTTACTCCCTTGGTGAATAAAGGGAAACTGCTGAGGCCAGACTCCGGAGGCGGCCATGGGCCGTACAGCAGGGGCAGGAGGGACAGATGGTCCGGAGAGATGCTGTAGAAGACTTTACCCAGCAGGAAATAACAGACATTTTACAAACCTTTGGATAAAAGGGAGGGGAAAGTGTAATTACTTGGTTGGTTCAAATCAATGAACAGGGTGCCAATGGCATTAGAGTGGACTCAGGGAATGTTCTAAAGTTTGTTACCGTCTCGTGGGTACCCAAAATTCAGCTGGCTCTTTGAAACTGGGCTACTGGACCCCACCCTACTAATGATGAAGGAAATGTTTTAGATGAAATATCTTTGTAGGAACTGGCCATCAATGCGACCAGACAGAAATATTCCACAGAGGATGCCTGGCCAGATGAGGGAAAGCCTTGGCATTCACTGATATGCAGTTAAAGGAGAAGGCCATGAAAACAGCTGTGGTGCTGGGAATGGCTGGTAACATAGAGACAACACCCGTAAGTCCTAAAATCCGCAATAAGATTTTAAAGATTTTAAAGATTTTACCTGCTTATAGAATGGTGTTAACATCTTTATTATTTTTCCCATACTGATACTCCCACACGGGAGGTACTGGAACAACTAGGTCAGCTACAGGCCTTGGGCGATTGGATGCCCTCGGGGGAAGAGAGGATTTTAATTCAGGGTGAAACTGAAGAACTAGTCAGCCGGTGTTTGGAGCAGGTAAAAACCCAGCTCCTATCTCAAGGATGGGAAATTAACTCTAGTAAGATTCAAGGACCTGAACAAACTGTAAAGTTCCTTGGCATCCTATGGAATGCAGAGAAATAGTCCATTTTACCAAAGGCTAAGGCTAAAATACTAGGATTTGCAACCCCTACCACTAAAAAAGAGGCCCAGAAATTTACTGGCTTGTTTGGATTCTGGAGATATCATATTCCCCACTTGGGTAACATTTTACAACCTCTGCATGCGGTCACTAGAAAATGCTATGACTTTCACTGGGGAGAGGAAGAGAACATGGCTTTTGAACATGCTAAACAAGTGGTACAACTGGCCCTGGATCTATGGCCCATACAGGATGGGCCAGTAGAACTGCAAGTAACTGTCCTAGATCAACATGCTATTTGAACTCTTTGGCAGAAAGAGGGTACCTTTGGGGTTTTGGACTTGGAAACTGCCAGAGGCCGGCATGAGATGGAGTCTCGCTCTGTCACTCAGGCTAGAATGCAGTGATGAGATCTCAGTTCACTGCAAGCTCCACCTCCCAGGTTCATGCCATTGTCCCGCCTCAGCCTCCTTAGTAAATGGGACTACAGGCGCCCGCCACCACACCCGGCTAATTTTGTTTTTGTATTTTTAGTAGAGACGGGGTTTCACCGTGTTAGCCAGGATGGTTTCATGTGTTAGCCAGGATGCTGGGTTTCACCGTGTTAGTCGTGGTTTCACCGTGTTAGCCAGGATGCTGGGATTGCAGGCGTGAGCCACCGCGCCTGGCCTATACCCCTTTCAAGAAGCAATTGTTAGCTTGCTGTTGAGCTTTGCTGGAAACAGAGTGCCCCTGCTTCAGCCATGATGTCATTATGAGGCCCGAAATTCCTATTATGACTTGGGTCATGAGCTCCCCAAAACTCACCAAATAGGGCACACCCAAGAAGGTTGCATCATCAAATGGAAATGGTACATACAAGGTAAGGCTAAGCCGGGGCCAAAGAGGGTATCATTTTTACATGAAGATGTACAAAAGGACACCACCAAGTAAGTCCTGCAGATAGGGAAAGAGCGCATCCCACCCCCCCACCACAATGGGGCAAATCCTTTAAAGAACTAAACCCAGAGAATCAGAAACACATTTGGCTTACTGAAGGATCCACCAAATACATTGGTGGGACCTGATGTTGGAAGGCTGTGGTTCATAATCCTGTTAAAAACATACGCATTTCTGTTGAAGGAAGGGGTGGGAGTAGCCAGCTGACTGAACTGGTGGCCGTCCTCTGAGCTATTCAGGAGGAGGCTGGAGCTATTCAGGATTTGTCATTTGTATACCGACTCTTGGTCAGCAGCAAATGATCTCACTGCTTGGATGCCCCAGTGGCAACAAAACAAATGGTTAATTGGGAATAAAGAGATTTGGGGAAAATAATACTGGGAAGATATCTGAATCCTGGTGCACACTACCATTATCACCATTTTCCATGTTGATACTCATGTGCCTCTGCTTTCTCTTGACAGACTAATCAGACCAACAAGCTAAAATTTCCACTATTACTGCAGACTCAGGCCCGGAAGAACCGGACTGGGCTGCGCTCACGCAATGGGTGCATCTCCAGTGAGGACATTTAGGCATCCAAGGAACCATGGCTTGGAGAGAGCAAAGAGGGATATCATTACCCCAGGATGTTGTTCGCACAACTCTATCCCAATGCACTACATGCCAACAGTTAAAAACTAAGCCAGTTCCTCAGAGGGTTATGGGGCACATTCATAGGGGAAAAATGCCAGGACAAATTTGACAAATGGACTATACTTGTCCTTTGCCATTTCTAAAGGGTGCCAATATACGTGTACTTCTGTAGACACCTACTCAGGGTTCCTAGTAGCCTGCGCTTATGCTAATACTAACCAAACTAACACTATTACAACCTTAAACATCCTAATTCTATATTATGGTGTGCCCATACAAATTCAAATGGACGGTGGCTCCCATTTCAAAGGTAAGGCTATACAAACCTTTGCAGACCAACATGGCGTATAATGGATTTTCCACATCCCGTACCACCCACAGGCAGCTGGCCTAATCGAAAGAATGAATGGGTTATTAAAAAAACAGCTAAAGGTGTTAGGGCAAGGTAAGTTAGAAAAATGGAAGGATCACCTGTTTGACATACTACAAATATTAAATAATCAGTTATTAACAACATTGGAAACCCCATTGAATCGAATGCTTACCCCACATTTACAAATTGCTAAGTGTGCGGATGTACTCCAACCTCTCTGGCTAAAATGCTGGAAAATCCACCCAGAGGCTATACTCCCGTGGAGGAGGACAAGAGGAGCTGCCAGTTTGGACTTATATAGTTTAAAGCCTGGGATAATTCCCCCCAAAGTACATACAGAGTAGCCACCAGCTTAGGAGTTATTATAGGTATTATACCTTGCAAACATTATGGGTGGATTACATTCCAATCAGGTCTTGCAATGTGGGGTATTACCGTACACAGTGGTATAACTGACAGTGATTACCAGGGAGAGTTAGGTCATTTTATACAATACCACTCCAGATTCTTTTGCTATGGAGCTGCAGATACCGGTTGCTCAATTATTAGTGGTACCTTGTCAGTGATTAACCCTGTAGGAAATCTCTGCCCCAACAGAGGCTACATACAGAACCAGGGTATTCAGATCCACTGGTACACATGGCTTAAATCCTGGAGCCAAAATGTGGGTACAGCGTCCATCAGATCCTGCCCCTAAGACTGGTGACCTTGTAGCTATGGGAGCAGAAAATGAAGGCACAGTACAATTTCCTAAATATGAAAAAACAATATCATGTTCCCCTCCACTTTTGTTATTACAGGGAATGAACCTTTCTACTCATGGTCACCACCTGTGTCTTTGTGTCTGAGGCCGAGAATGAATTTATCACCTGGGTAGCCACTGCTGCAGAAGAGGCCAGCTGCAGTCAGTGTTGGCTATGTGTCGAGTTGCCGGAGGCTGCAGCGAATGGATTACCTTAGAATATTATCTCTGCTAATATTTCCAAGTGGCTATGTCACTACCAATGGGGTTGGGAGAACAGCACTTGTAGTACAACCTGAACTTCTTTTAACCAAACCAAACAGTCTATTCTTGCCCAAGTGCAACAAAAGGCGAAATCCACCCTTCCAATGAGTCAAAAGCCTTTGTATCCTACCTGATATGCCTGGAACGGAATATACTGGGAACCTGTCATACTGGTAGCTGGACTCCATATGGCCCCCCCTTTGCTGGGAGGCCTTAAATGGCTTCCCCAATGCCACTCTGGGGTTTCTCCCACCAGACAGTTATCAGCACATACTTCAAATCAGTAACAGTGTCCCCAAAGAAACACAGCACCTTTGTTACTTAAATTACACATTGCGGTAGAACTCTTCCCCTTCCCTGGGGGGCCCTCTGGGTATGTGAGTCCTATGGGTGGTGATACCTGCCCCCGAATTGAACAGGGAGATGCACTTGGGGGTGGCCATTAATTCCATTCACTATCTGGGATAATATTCCCCTCCCCAGTAATCTAGTGGCTTACAAATATTGCTGGTTACAAATGCGCCAGACTCCCTGGCGGTGGTACCATATCACTGCTGGTACCGCTTCGACAACAAATTAAAATATTAAGCTTGCATGTAGAAAAAGCTCTTAATGATAGTAGCACTGGACTTATGCTGTTATCAGATGAATTGGCTCAGGTGCGTACTGTTGTGTTGCAAAATCAAATGGCATCAGACATGCTTACAGCAGCCCAAGGAAGGGTTTGTGCCTTACTGCATGCCGAATGTTGTGTGTATATCCCTGATGATTCTCACAATATTATTCTCCTTGCCCAAGACATGCAAAAACAAAGCAGTTAGAATCTAACCATGGGGACCTCATTGTGAATTGGCTGTCCAACTAGCATTGGCATTGGCCATGGTGGGTATGGTTTTTATTAATTGTGCTTTTAATTATCCTGTGCTTACCCTGTATCTGTAATCTATATCAACTACACCTTCCCCATGTATCTTTACACGTTTTATCCTACAACTGAGTATCGAATTGAGGCCGAATGTGGAGGAAAAGTTAAATATTAAATTTGAACTCAATTGAACATGGACATAGACAATGGTCACCGAGTCCCGGAACAGGTTGCATGAGCCCCTTGAGGTATATTCATCCAGCAATGTTTCGGAGAAATCTGCCCCTGTACGTTAGTTAGTGAAAAACAACAATCACAAAAACAAGTTGACCTTTTTGTGTTCCTTGAGCCCAGTCTCGCAGGGCCCTCATGACTGGGCCTCATGCCAAACAACTCGTTACAAACGAGCTAGGGTCCCAGGCGGCGCTGAAGCTCCGTGTGACCTCTCCTCGTCTGTGCACGGACCAGTGGCTGACTCTGGAGCCCAGGCTGTTGCTTCCCATTCTGGTGATGCTTCCTCCATAATCTGGTGGTGCGTAAATATATATGTACATATCTTTTCCCTTCACCCCTTTTCACTGCAATTTGCTTTTTATATCATTTGCTTATTATATCTGTATTGCCATATACGTGGATAAAGGTTGTTTACCCTTAAAAGGTATTGTGTATGGGCTGGGCGTGGTGGCTTACGCCTGTAATCCCAGCACGTTGGGAGGCCAAAGTGGGTGGATCACCTGGGGTCAGGAGTTCGAGACCAGCCTGACCAACATGGTGAAACCCCCGTCTCTACTAAAATACAAAAAATTAGCCGGACATGGTGGCATGTGCCTGTAGTCCCAGCTACTTGGGAGGCTGAGGCAGGAAAATCACTTGAACCTGGGAGGCCGAGGTTGCAGTGAGCTGACATCGCACCACTGAGCTCCAGCCTAGTGACAGAGTAAGACTCCGCCTAAAAAAAAATTTAAAAAAAGTCTCGTGTGTGCATCTTTTCTTTTCCCCTCATGCATTTCCAGCACAGAACACCTGCCCTACAGACTTCAGACTTGTTTAGCCACAATTGTGCAGCTAATTCCTTATAAGTCCATCTCTCTCTCTCTCTCTCTCCCTCTCCCTCTCCTATCTACATTTTTCTACTGGTTCTGCTTCTCTGGTTGAACCCTAGCTGATACAATGGGCTTACATGGCTGGGAAGTCCATAGAAGGGCTCAAATTATGTCTATAAATATTCTAATCTCTCGATATATATCTCCATCTCCACCCTTCCCCATTTCCCCACCCCCCCATCTTTCAGCTCTCAGTTCTGCTCCCCTCTGTGCGTGGCTTCAGTCTGCAGAGACTGACTCTCTCCTTGTGGTGAGGAAGATGGCCTTTGAAAACCCCAAAATCACACCCTTCCAAACAAAGCCAGCAGAAAGAGACTTTTTTCTCACAGAGAAGTGGTTCTCATTGTTCCATCTTTGGTAATGGGTCCACCTCTTGGATCAGTCACTGTTGCCAGGGTACCATGATTGAGTACTGAGTTTGACATGGTCTGTCATGGGTGGCACTCTGTGATTGACACCCCCCATCAAACCTAAAGGAGTGGATAGAAGCACTCCCAAAGAAATAGGTGGTACTGCAACCAGAAAAGGGGGGTAGGGATGCATGCTAGACAGACAAAACTGTAATGACCAAGGTCTACTAGAAGAAGCTAGTGTGGACCTCTTGGCAATGAACCTTCTAAGTCACTGGTCTTGAACTACATGAGCCTCGTGTTTGGGCTTCCCTCTACATGCTGACTTCCAGAACCTATCTTCTGGTTGCCTTTTCTGGATGCAACATACTTGTGCAAAATGTGATCTTAAAGACAGAGCCTCAGCTTGGTGTCTACTCACACCTTCACTTCCACCCAGCTGCATGACTGTGGTCAGAGCAAGTCATTTCTCTGTGTCTCTATTCTCCATTTGTTTAATATGAATTTCCACACCCACCCTTCCCACTCCAAAGGACCAGGAGTGTGGAATTAGATCATAAATTAGAATAGTGCTTTTATTTCAGCTCTTTGGATCAGGTGGTTTATTTCCTGCTTCTTCTGTGGATACAGCTTCCCCTCCTCCTTCCTAAAGTGACATTTGTCCTCCCCACTGGTTCCCTGAAGCCATAATAGTATCATGTTTGCAGAAGAACATGATGAGGGAGAAGAATGCTTCTAAAGCCAAGATTGATAAGAGAAGTGAAGGCATGAGTCCCCCCTCCTCCCATCTTCCCACTGAGAGGCTTGCTGGAGCCAGGGTGCCCTGTTAGACTTAGGGTGGGTCTCTGTTCTAATGGAAGGGACCTCTCTTCTGTAAGTCTTCTTTTTTTTTTTTTTTTATTTAAAAGAAAGGGAAAGCAACCTTGTCAGTAGAGGAATACTCAGGTCAGGCATCTGGATTTAGATGCTAGCTGTTGACAGAAGTATTTGGAAACCTTCGTGCTTCCAGGAAGTCAGAAGGGAGGGATGAAGGGCAGCAGAAACTATCCGACCTGCAGGAAGGTGAGCTTGGGCACAGCACTCCGAGTGGGAGAAGATGGGACCGAGGACCCAGAGTAAGAACAAGGGTCACTGTCAGACAACCTTATACAGCCTTTAAGGACCCAAGGAAGAATCTTTGCCACACTGAATTTAGAGTGTTGATGATCTGAGAAAAACAGGCTGAGAGGAGCTCTAGCAAGGCTGAGGAGGAGATTACTGTCTAGGGATCTAAGGAGTCCCACAGTAGACACTCAGAGCTAGCACTTTACCTTGGCAAGTCACATTTCTTATGCCAACAGTTTTATTTACATTTTTCCAAAGTGGATATGGCTTTGGCTGATGACCAGGGTACCGAGAAAAATGGGGAAGGTTGTTAAGAGAGAACACGAGAGCCAGCAGAGGCCTCTCTGGTCTAAAAGCAGCTGAACTTGGACAGACTTTCATCCTCTTAAGAACCAAGGACTCCCAGACTGTGCACTGCTGAAACGTGGGCAGAATTCTGAACCACATCTGGAAGCCAAGGGGACCCTCCCTGAGAAGTCTCTTCCCTTCAAGGAGAAGCCGCTTAAAGGGCAAGAGGGTTGTCTCCAGAGAAGAACAAGTAGTCTTTCAGTTAGTAGTTATTAACGTGTGTCTACTTAAATTTAAAGTTAGTCAACATTGATTAAAACTTAAAATTCATTTCCTCATTCACACCGGCCACCTTTCAGATGTTCAGTGTCCACATGTAGAGGCCAGTGGCTGCCATACTGGACAATGTAAATAGAGAATATTTTCATCATCTCAGTAAGTTTGATTGGACAGCTCTGAGTTAGAATCAAGGTGGGGATGCATATTAAAAAGATGCAACATCAAAGTGGCTTAAATAAGATAATGGTTGATTTTTTTTTTTCCTAAAATTTTAGGTCAGTAAAGTGGCTTAATTCCCCAGAGTCATTAGGACTGCCTATGCCCCTGTGGTGGCTACAGAGTCACAGACCCAGGATCCTTTTATCTCAACACTCTGACATTCCTAGGATGCCAGAAAGAGTTGTCTGCATGGCTCAAGATGGCGCACCAGCCAGCGGGAAGAGTGAAGGAGAGAGTGCATCTTTTCCTTTCAAAGGCATCCCCTAGACCTGCCCTCCATAGATCTCTTCCACTTATATCTACTGGCCTCATCTAACTACAAAAGAGGCTAGGAAACTTTATTCTAAATTAAAAGTTAAATAAACAATCTAAATGACACTTTGGGAGCCTGAGGCAGGAGGATTGCTTGAGCCTAGGAATTCTAGACCTGCCTGAGCAAGATAATAAGATCCTGTTTCTACAAAAAAAAAAAAAAAAAAAAAAAAAAAAAAATCACAACATTAGCCAGGCATGGTGGCACATAGCTGTAGCCTCAGCTACTCAGGAGGCTGAGGCAGGAGGATCACTTGAGCCCGGGAGGTTAAGGCTGCAGTGAGCCGAGATCGCACAACTACACTCCAGCCTGGGTGACGGAGTGAGACCCTCTCTCAAAGAAAAAAAATCTAAATTGAGTATTTAAAGCTCATTACTATGGAGGAAGGGGAGAATGGATAGGGAGGGCATGTAGCAGTTTCTTCCATGGTAGTTATATATAATATGTGAATCCGTTTCTGCCAATGTTCTCTTTTTTGTCATCTTTCTTTTTTCTGTCTCTCCTATTTCCTCCCTCTTCCTTTTATCCCACTGACCCCTGAACACCCCAGGTATCAGGAAACATGCCCAGTTCTTTCACATGCACAATCTCATTTTATCTTCACAAGCACCCTATGAGGTAGGTATTAATCACACCCATTTTACAGATAAAGACACTGAGGCTCAGAAAAGTTAAATAATGAGCCCTGCCTAGTTCCTAAGAATTGCTGGAAAGATTGGTCCCAAAGGCTTTCTTCCCACATTCACTCAGTTCCCCTTGCTTCTTCCCCTCTGCTTGTCTCAGGTCCATCTCTTCTCTTTGAATTCTCTCCCCTACCTCTCTCTCTGCTCACCTCCTAACTCCCTTCCCTTTCTCCCTGGCTTTTGGCTTTCATTCTTTTCTGTCTCCCAGTGCAACAGGCCAGCCTCACTCAGCCCATTACACGCTAGCCCCACTCAGCTCCTAATAAATCTATTAAGTTACAATCAATCTATAAATCAGCTCTCCTGATTAAACCTGCTGAGGATTAGGTTTGGGTTTCCCTGTAATTATAGCAGATCTGAACAATAAACCAAATTGACTGGCAGAAAAAACATGAGGTTACCTCAAAACACCCTATCTGTTCTCTCCCATGGTTCATGTGGCCAGGCCATGACCACAGATGTCTGGTTGCCTGCAGTCCCCTCCCCAGCCCTAAGACAAAGCGTGTGAGGACCAGAACAGACCTCTAATCTTGGGCTAGAGAATGGGATCTATAAGGTGGGCAAGGAACCTCCAGAGCTCTAATCGTCCCACTCATGAAAACCTGGTGTCCTCTGGGTCCTGGGTAATGAGACTCCCTCCTTCGGCTTCAAGAGGTTTCTCTCCTTCCACTTGGGTACAGAAGTGGGAGAGGACAGGACTTTCTGAGAGGTGTCAGTCCCCTCACTTGTCTGGAGACTGCCTTCGATTCGGGCTATTTCTGACAGAAACAGAAGGGGACCCCAGGTAGCAGTGAACATGACAGAGTGGACTAAAGATGGTGCGGGAGGCATTTGGTAAGAAGGACAGAGGATGACAGTGCCCTGGAAACTGAAAATCAATCTCCTCTGCTTCCCCCTCTCCAGAGACCACGGTGGAGTAAGGGCAAGCACCCCTGGTTGAGGCAGAGAGGCTGACTCTTCCTCCTGCCCTCCTAAGAATCCTTACTGCCAGGGTTAGGCTTCTGTAGCTTCCTCTCCCAGCCCCCAACTCCGCTTCCCTGCAATACACGCCCACATCCAGGGCTGAGTACAGAGGCTGGCACATCCCGGGAGTTCGATCAATGTGAATTGAATTCGCCCACTCATTCAGGCACCAATCAATCCCTGTCTATCCATGTGCAATTTTTATTATTCAGCTGTCCCAGACATCCCCAAATTCACTGATGTCTTTTCGGAAGCAGTGGGAGTCCCAGAACTGATGACTCTCTAGAAGATGGAGAAGCCAAGAGGAATCCAGAGAGAAACAGGAAAGGAGAGAGAAAAAAGGAGAGAAGTGGACTTGGGGAGAGAAGGAGAGAGAGCACGACACAGAGAGGCAGAGACAGCATGCCTTTTTCCTTGAAGGTCATCTTTACCAGGCCACTGAGGTGAGTCATGTGCCATTATACTCCCTACTCTGCAGTTTAACTAAACAAGTCATGAACTAAAAACCAAAGCAACAACAAAGCCAATCAAGAAAGCGGGTGCTATCAGTCCTGGACATCCTCAAATCAGCTAAGATGGATCCAAAGCAAAGATCCAGTGTCTTCTTAGTGTTCTGTTTCCAAGTCCTTCAATGATACTTCCTCTGGCTCTAAAAGCGGGAGGCCCAGCCCTGGGACCCCTGACCCAGCTAGCCTGGCTCCAGCTCCCCAGTCCCTCTGTCCCCGCTTCATGAGGCAGGACACTGGGTCCAGGATGCTTTGGCACCCATTAGTTACCTGGTCTCATGTTTCCTGTGATGACACGTGGGGACATGAAGCTCTGTTATTCTGGCAGGCACCACAGACTGGTCTCTGTTGGCCTTTGGTTCCTAGGCGTAGGTTGGTTTGTTTCTCACTTATGGCAGTACCTCTGAGGTTTCAGGGGAGGCTCTGGGCTGCCGTGTGACAAAGCGCTCCCTGAAGGCCCTCAGCCTGTACCCCAGGGGCAACTCTTTTCGCCCCAGGCTCAGCCCCTCCTTGTAAACTCTCCCAGGCCAGTCAGGGGCTGACTCAGAGAGCCCCAGCTATGGCTGTGCCCAGGGAGGTGTGCAGGGCATGGAAACCCAACAACTGAGGACAGGAAGTGTTCGGATCAGGAGAGGCAGTATCACACGGGCTTGAACTCTGACATTCCAGGGAGGGGACCATCCTACTTCTGCCACTCATCAACTTTGTGACCTTGGGCAAGAGGCTTAGACTCTCAGAGACTCAGCTTCCACAGTTCTAAAATAGGACATTCTTCGTAAAGTTGACATGAGGACCACGTACAGTGCTTAACCCAATGCCCAACACATGGTAAGTGCTCAATAAATGGGACTATTACCATGATCTTTATTATGAACACTTTATAGAGGAGACTGGAACAATTCCTTTGGTACTGGGTCCCTGCAAAATGCAAACACACAAAGTGCAGGTGGTTTATCAGATCAGTCATCTTCTGCGGTGGTGGAAGGAGCAGACATAACCCCAAAATCCTACCAAAGATGGCCCTATTGGGTGGCAAAGTAAGTGGTGATCTAAGCAAAGTGATTAAGAGCCACCTTCCCAGCATCCAAATAGTAAAGACTCACAGCATAATGGCGTTTCAGTCAACAACATACCACACAAAGTAGTACACTGGTCCCTTAAGATTATAATACCGTATTTTTACTGTACCTTTTCTGTGTTTAGGTATGTTTAAATACAAAAATACTTACCATTGTGTTACAATTACCTACAGTATTCAGTACAGTCACATGCTGTACAGGCTAGTAGCCTAGAAGCAATAGGCTGTATGCCATATAGCCTGGGTATGTAGCAGGCAAACGCAATGATGTCTGCACAAGGACAAAATCATCTGGTGGCACATCTCTCAGAACAGAATCCCTGTTATTAAGCAACGCTTGACTGTAAACCATTTTTATGACTCACTAGTCATGGACCCCTAACATGTCCTCCCTGGTCACTTCTTTGGAATAAGGCAGAAGCCCCAAAGACCATGTAGAGTCCCCTTTGGGAACTTCTTTGATCCAATTATTTCTATCTTGTCTGACAGCTGGGAGAAATTTGTGTTAGGATAAGACAGAAAATTGAGCTGGTCCGAACAGGTCTGGACTGGAAGAGTTGTGCATGGTGGGGGCAGGGGGCGGGGGGTGCAGGGTGTGTGTCCTCACAAGTGAGGGAAGGGATTATGGTACCGGATCCTGAGGTTTCCAAAAGAGGGGTGTGGGAGACACCCCCCAGGATTCCCATCCCCTGGCTCTTCACACCCTGTATATCCCCCTCCCCTTGAGCTTGGGTGGGACCTGTGACTTGCTTCTAGCCAATGGACTGTGAGAAAAATGAAGTCACTTTCAGAGGTAATTTAGGTCCCAAATTGGTTGATTTTGAGTTCATCTAAAGGGAGACTGTCCTGGGTGGGCCTGACTTAATCAGGCAGGCGGCCCTTAAAGAGAGGGGCTGGGTCCCTCCTGAGGGCAGAGACTGTCAGTGGTATTACAATACCATATTTTTACTGTACCTTTTATATATTTATGTACAAAAATACCATACTGCCTCATCTCCTGAGGGCAGATGAAGTCAGTGGCCAGGCCTTTGTGGCAGGAAGCTAGCAGCCTAGGACCTGAGGGCAAGCCTCCAGTTCAAAGCCAGCAAAAAGGGGGACCCTCCCCAACCCCACCCCTTGGTACAGTTGCAAGGAAGTGAGTGCTGCCAACAGCCTGAGTGAATCTGGGAGTGGCTTCTTCCCCAGGTGAGCCTCCAGAGGGAAATACAGCCCAGGGGACTCTGAGCAAGGGATGCAGTGAAGCCGTACACAGACTTTTGACCCACAAACTGCCATAGAATAATGGATGTCTTCAAGTTGCTAAACTTGTGACAATCTGTTACAAAGCAATAGAAGACTAATATAGGGGTTGAGGGGAGGGTGTCCTGGAACAGAAGGTGGGAGGAGCTGAAGACAGGCTCCAGCTGTGGCACAGTGGTCTGCTTCTCACTCCAGGGGGCACTGGCTTCGTCCAAAAGATTCCATCCTGACCACCTTGCTGGCCCCACTCTGTTTTTGTCTGGAGGTGGAAAGGGGTCGTGTTTTGGACCTGAAGCCCTAAGAACGCTTGCCTGAAGCTGAGATGGGAGGGTGGCCTCCTTCAGCACGCCACTAGGATGCCTCACCCTGAGGACGTGCCAGGCGCTCTGGAGCAAAAGGATCTGGGCTCCCAGGCTTGTCCAGAGACGGTGCTGCCGGGAGTACAGGGCGAGCTCCAAATCTAGGGGAGCTCTAGATCTTCCAGTCAGACCTGGAGCTGCACTGGTGCCCTCACATACCCGCAGTGCTCCCAGGAGTGGTCGTCCCAGCATCCCTGGCTCTGGCTCTGTCATCTGTGGGCGTCTTAGCACCTTTAGATAGACCTGGGGCCACCCCCGGGTAAGAAGGGCCAAGCCCCCCGAAACTGTACCCCGAGACCGCACCTCGGTGCAGGAGCTGACTCTAGCCCCGGCCCCACCCCTGCCCCACACTGAGCACCTCCACTGCCCTCCCTCAATACCAAAGTCCTGGAGGGCTGCCTCCCTACTCCCGTCTTCCACCGCTGCGCCGGGTCTCCACCTGCAGCAGGGCACTTAGGCTGACTTAATGTCTCTCATGGATAAAATTGCTCTGAGTAGTTTTAAAGCTTTTAATTTTAGCCCTGGAACCTTTTCCTTAAACAAAAATCTCACAAGAAAACTCAGTCTGCAAGAACCAAAGTGGAGCTGTTCTGATGGAGTGCAAAGAGGTCACTGGCTTCTCCCCAGACAGTCTCCCTTACCCTCCCCTGCCCCTGCCTTCTCTTTCCCTGGCAGCCCCTGAAGGGCTGTGTGGAGCGGAAGTACTTCTGGGAAGCTTGTTTGGAAGGTGCTGACCAGGACCCAGTCACGTTTTCCTGCTTGTTTCCCTCAGGGCTGGTTGGGACAGGAAGTCCCGCCCTCTCAACCCCAGGACAGCTGTCAATCAATGAGAGCACAAAGATTGTTCCCAGTCCGCAGACAGAGTCACCTTCCACAGCTGGGATCTTCTCCACCTGGAGGTCTATGTTCCCCGCCCCACCTTGCAAGTGGCTTGACGAATTTGTTTTCTGTGAGACAAATATTCTTGGCCTTCCAAGGAGAGCTTTAAATAGACTCCGAGTTAAAAGGAAGCTTATCCATTATTAAGTCCAGCTGTTAGCTCGGGCAAAAATTCCTTACACATCCCCACCAAGAGGCAATCTAGATTCTCTCTGAATACTCCCCACAATGGGTGGTTCACTATCTAACAAAGCAGGTGTCTCACTGTTAGGCAGCTCCTATTAAAACCCAAACCTGCCACCTTATAGCCCTCATCCACTGGCTCTGCCTCTGGAGCTTAAAATCATGAAGTCGTGGAACTTACACTAAAAGGAATGCAACTCACTCCAGGGTCTTCTCCTCTTCTGTTCCATTCTCCTTAGAGGGCACTTGTGTAGATTATTATATTGGTGGCCAAGGAAACATGTCGCTTAGTGTTTGTGGACTGTGTATTCCCCTCTCTCATTGGCTCTTGGATTATCCTCATGATTTGCTTTGGCCAATGGGATATTAGCAGGCATAAAGAATTGGAAGCACTTGCAAATTTGGGTTCCCCCCTCAGAAAGTTCCTCCTTGGAAGCCAGCTGCCATGCTGAAGGAAGCTCAAGTTAGGCTGCTGAATGGTGCAAGGCCATGTGGAGAGAGGCCCTGGAGAAGGGTAGTCCATTTTTTTTCCTAATTTTTGTTATGTTTGATGTTTGTGGGTACCAAAAACAAGTAGATGTGTATATCTATGGGGAACATGAGATGTTTTGACACAGGCATGCAATGTGGAATAATCACATCAGGGAAAATGAGGTATGAGGGGAGGCCATTTTGGATGTTACAATCACAAGCAAGCTCCCAGCTGAAGGCAACCACAGGAGTGACCTAAGCAATACACAAGGAACAGAAGAGCTGCCCTGCTAAGCTCAGCCAAACCACAGGATCTTGAGAAATAATAAATTGTTATTTTAAGCAACTAGATTTTGGAATGGGTTGGTAAACAGTGATAGAGAATTGAAAACTACTGATAGAGTTTTTCTAAGAGCACATTTCTAGGATAATACGGCCAAAATTTTTCATCTTCGATCAGCCATTTACAAAGAGTATAGACAACCTACCTAAGCCAAGAGACAGCAAACATATTTACTGGAGATACTGGGAGCTCTGCCACTTAGAATTAAATCAGGAGTCAGTCAGAGATGGGAAGGAGTTAGGAGCCTTTGGCTTGAGCAAGTCAGAGAGCCCTGTCTGAATGACAAATTATATGGAACAGTTTGGCTTTCCTCACAAAATAAAATTATGCTTCCTTGCCACTTATAAATTACTTTTTATTTTATTGTCCTACAGACCATGTTCAGATAGGTTTGGATGCTATGCTGTTTTTTATGTGCCATTCTCCAAAGCTGTGAAGGCACAAATCATGGACCATCCCAAGTAGTTTGGGGAAGAAATGTTTTTTCTTTCAAAAACAAGGTTTGGGTACATATTTGTGGTAATGACATAGAAATGAAAAAATAGCAAGATCAATTGGAGTTTATAATAGCATTCTGAACAGGGATAAATAGTGTGAAATGCTCCTGGATGAGGCTGCCCCAGCCTTCTCCCAGCATTCACTCCATCAGTCTTTATTGAGCACCTACAGTCCCAGCCTTCCAGGCACTCATGTTCAAGGGAGGAGACTGACAGGTGGAGCAGCAGGTGCAATATAGTGTGATAACAAGGAAGTCTGGGACAAGGGAAGTAGCTACAAGAGGGCTGTCTCCTAAAATAAGCTCTATCTAGGCTGAGAGCAAAAGGGTCAATAGAGCAAGTTGAACAAAGAGAAGGGACATTCATTGATTGCAGAGATTACTAGCTCCTACCCAATATCTATCTACCTCTTTTTCCTGATGATTAGAACTTCATTTTATCCTGCTAGGCAATATTTCTATCTAAAGGACTACATTTCTCAGATTCCCTTGTAGCTAGCAATGAATAATGGGATATAAATACAAGTTTATAGGGTTTCTTGGAAGGCGTTCTGACTCAACTAGGAGATACAACCAACTTCCTCCATCTTTCTGCCTGGAATGTGGACTTGATGGCTGGAGCACCAGCAGCTACTTTGTGTCATAAAGCAAACTTGAGATGGAAACCAACTACTAAGTATGGTAGAGCAGAAAGTTAAGAAGAGCTTGTGTCCTGACAACTGTGAAGTTGCTATATCAGCCCTGGAGAGCCATCCCTTGGCTTCTTTCACATGCCAAATAAATAAATGTCAGATTTAAACTACTTATTTGTTTTGTTGTTGTTGTAATATGCAGCTGAACCTAATCCTAACTGATATACCTACATGTGCCAAGGCCCAGAGATAAGAGAGCATGTGACATATTCCTCAATCTGCAAATGGTTCTGAGTGGATGGAGCACAATTAAGTGTGTGACAGAGGAGGGGGTGGTGAGTGGGGCAAGAAAGGGAAGCAGAGGTGAGCCTGGAGTTCTTGGGCAGTGGAGTACAGAGGGAAATCATAATTGCTAGCTTTAAAAAGGGCTTTAAACAACAGATTCTTCTCTCCCTATCCTCCACATCTGGAGAAAGGACAGCCTCCTGTTCCCCAGAGACCTAGGACTAGGGAACAAAATGTCCTAAGTTAAAGGGTGTGTCTCAAAATTGGGGACATGGCCACAGACAACTGTCATCGGATATGAGAACTGCCTCATGACTTCGCTTAAACTAAATTAAACCTTCTCTGGGTCCCACTTCCCAGCGCGGTGTCAAAGTCAGCTTCCCTCTCCCAAGGGCTGTGCAAGATTAGAGAGCCTAACTTGTAGAAAACCAGGAAGGGCCTCCAGCCTTCCATCATGGAATTGTTTCTAAGTTGCCTGTTGCCAAGGCTGGGGTGGTCCACGGGCAGCTTTGTTGCTGCCCAGAAAACCCTGAGAATAGGGATCCCCTTGAGGAGCCCAGGTCCACAACTTGCTGAGAGTGGCCTCCTCCTGCATCCGCAGACCACCCCAGCACAGGTCTGGCAGCTCCCAGATTCCGCAAGGAAACATGGCTTGTTCTCTGCCACCCTTGGAAACCCCCAAACCTAACCCTTCACCTTTGCTGGGGAAACCCCTCTTTGCCCCCTTTTGGGTGGGAGACTTGTCATTTTCCTCAGTCAAAAGTAATCCAGTTCAATCCTCCTGGGTAAGCCTGAAACACAGAAGAGATTTGCCTCCCATCCTTCCACAGTTTCTCCCTGCCTTGGGGAAAGGGATAATATAAGGAACTTTAAAAAATACTTGTCATCCAACCATGCAACCATCACTGGCAGCAGAGCCCCTGAAAATCATACAGCCTGGAGCAGCTTGTCACAGAAGATAGTGAGGAAAGAGTCAAAGACAAATTTGATTTGATAGAGTCATAAAATGGTCTCAGGAGCCAGGATGAAGAGGCTCCCACTGGCCAGAGATGTGACAATGTGAGTACCAACAAGGACAGTAACAGTGGTGGATTGAAACAGGTCAAATATATATATAAATCCATGAGTCTATAATGATACTTTTTTAAAGGAACCTAACTGGCTATCAATTGAGGCTATCAATTCATACTAATGAATTAATTCATTGTTTTGATAACTAACATATATACAAGTAAAATATCAAGCAAGAGATAAAGACAAAAAGAAAATACTCTGGCCCATGTAAATATATCCCAAGATGTTAAAAAAAAACAAATTAGGGCCGGGCGCGGTGGCTCAAGCCTGTAATCCCAGCACTTTGGGAGGCCGAGGCGGGTGGATCACGAGGTCAGGAGATCAAGACCATCCTGGCTAACATGGTGAAACCCCGTCTCTACTAAAAAAAAAATAAAAAAAACTAGCCGGGCGTGGTGGCGGGCGCCTGTAGTCCCAGCTACTCGGAGGCTGAGGCAGGAGAATGGCGTGAACCTGGGAGGCGGAGCTTGCAGTGAGCCGAGATCGCACCACTGCACTCCAGCCTGGGTGACACAGCGCGAGACTCCGTCTCAAAAAAAAAAAAAAAAAAAAAAAAAAATTAGAAGAGTTTAGCATGTAATGACTGTGGCAGGAAAAGCAGTGCTTTTTAATGATGCACAGGGGAATGAGAAGTCCTTGCTCTGAGCCTTGGTGGTCCATGGGAGGGTCTATGTGGGCTTGAGCCAGCAGGGTTTCCTAGAACATGGTTCTCCAGAGAAAACGCCCTGGTGAAAACCACAAGCAGAGAAGAATGGGATGAGCTTGGCATGGAATAGCAACAAGAATATCCCAGAAAGCATTTTTTTTCTTTTTTTGAGACCGAGCCTAGCTCTGTCACCCAGGCTGGAGTGCAGTGGCACGATCTCAGCTCACTGCAACCTCCGCCACCCAGGTTCAAGTGATTCTCCTGCCTCAGCCTCCTGAGTAGCTGGGATTATAGACATGAACCACCACGCCCAGCTAATTTTTGTATTTTTAGGAGAAATAGGGTTTCACCATGTTGGCCAAGCTGGTCTCAAACCCCTGACCTCAGTTGATCTGCCCTGGCCTCCTGAAGTGCTGGGATTACAGATGTGAGTCACCACTCCCGGCCCCAGAAAGCATTTGGACACTTTCCCAGCATTCAATGAACTATGTGACACAATGTTCCGTGATGACCACAAGATGCCACCCGCATGGGAAGGATGAGAACTGAGTCAAGTGATTGAGTCTGGCAGTTTGTAGACTTCAAATCTCCTTCAAAGGAGTCAGTTCAGGGCAGTTGTGGGTTGTCCACCAAATCACAGAGTCTTAAGGAGGGAAAGGTGGAGCCAGACTGCCGGGAGGCAGAGCCAGGACAGAAAGGTAGGAGAGGCAAAATTAGCTTGAGGAAAAAGCAGAGGCAAAAAGTTTGTGATGGAAACAATAGGGAAAAGGCCTAGTAGATGAGTCCCGGAAGGCAAGAGAAAGAGGCATAGCTGAACTGGGCTGGGCACGGGGGGCACCTGGAGAACAGACCCAGAGATCTCTGCTTCATAATGTGGGGGCAAGCATGCCACATAGCAGCCTGGTCTGCCACTTTCTTTCCCTCCTCCCATCTCTATTCAAGGATGGACTAGGGCAGGGGTCAAAGGCCCAGGAGAAAGTCAAGGAGGCTCCCAGGAGCTTGCTCCAGAGAAACCAAGAGGCCATCAGGCAGAGCGAGGAGATCTGGGTCACCAGGAACCAGGTGAAGACAGGTAAAGAGGATGGGGAGGAGATATGGAGGAGGTTGAGGAGGAAGGGAGTGGAGAGAGGGAGGAGGAGAGAGGGAAGTGGAGAAAGGGTGTGGAGAGAAGGTAGTAGGAGCTGGCAGACACAGAAATGCAGTGTATTTAGGACCTGCTAATTTTTTTCTTTTCTTTTTTTTCTTTTTCTTTTTATTTTATTTTATTTTTTTTGAGACAGGGTATCACTCTGTTGCCCAGGCTGCAGTGCAGTGGCGCGATCTCGGCTCACTACAACCTCCGCCTCCCGGGTTCAAGCGATTCTCCTGCCTCAACCTCCCAAATAGCTGGGACTACAGGTGCATGCCACCACATCCAGCTAAGTTTTGTATTTTTAGTAGAGACAGGGTTTCACCATGTTGGCCAGGCTGCTCTCGAACTCCTGACTTTAGGAGATCTGCCCCCCTCAGCCTCATAAAGTGCTAGGATTACAGGTGTGAGCCACCGCGCCCGGCCAGGACCTGCCAACGTTGAGTGTGGCCCTTTCATTGTGCAGATGAGGAAACTGAGACCCAGAAGAACAAGTTCTTTGTCATAAAGCCCAGTGATATCCCAGAGGGGCAGGATAGTGGTGAGAAACATGCAAAAATTGTCTTCACACAACTCCCTCAAACCCCCACTCCCAGAAGAAAGAGGTGGAACCATTCCCAGTCCACCTAGGTCAAGTGACGTTGGATGGTGGCACTTGCGGGTGGGCTGAGGAGTCTGGGGCTGTGTGAGTGCAGCTCAGTCCTTCAGGGTTAGGCTGTCCTGTCCTGCTCTCCCAAGCTTTCAACTCTGCAGGAAGTTCATGGCTCCACTGCTGCTCGGGGTGTGTGAAGCGGGAGAGAAAAGACTTGGAAACCCGTGTACACCTGCCCGATGCAGAAAGGATGAGGGTGCCCTTCTTCTATACACAGGTGGGACTTGGGCCTGGTCTCAAGAGGCACAGCTGTCCCTATCCAGGCCTTGGCCAGTCACAGTCACCATGGAAACCGTACTGTAAAGGACTGAATGACCTCAGATTTTGCGTTTCATCTCCCAACATAGGATTTTAGAATGCAGAGAGCAGTTACTGGTCTTCTCTTATTTAAATGCCAGCTGAGCAGCATAGAGGTCCCTGGAGGCCCTTTGAGTTCCTCCTAGCTCACAGGAACAAGTGTGTGGGTCATCTCCCTGAGCCAGCCTCTGCTGCAAGCCTTTGCCTTGACCCCTTGATCTATTATTATTCACTTGGCAACAGTGATTAAGCCGCAGGAGGTTGCAGGTACTGGGTCAGGCAACAGGGACAGGAAGATGAGTAGGAGACAGATCCTGACCCAAAGAAGGATGCAGTCGAGTTGGGGAAACAAACACATAAATAAATCGTTATAAACCCACATGGCAAGTGCATGGGGCACCCAACCCACAGCAATTTGCTCACCAAAGTAGGTGACAGAGGGGGCAACATTGAGGTGAAGAGTTTGAAGAAAGTGGTGAAAGTGTGGATGGTTATTAAGGGGAATCATCCAGGGGACCAGGTCAAGTGGCTGCTGGGTGACACCAAATGCCCCGCTGAGGCTGGGCCCCAGGCCAATCTACAGGCCACTTGATTTTTCTCCAGTAGGGCTCAGCTATGAAGGCAAATTGTGGGACTGTGGTCAGAAGGTGAAGCATTGGAAGTGAAGATTTCAGAAGAGGAACTGCTCTGGGAATAAACACAGGGTTCATCATGTGCCCTAGCAATGTGCGGCAGACCAGGAGCTAAGGCAGGAGTCACAGGAATTACAGAGGCACAGGGATTCCCCCTGTGGCAGGACAGGTGGTTCCCGCAGAAACTGCTGTCCTGGGACTGAAGGGGTGTCGGCAGGAGTGGAAAGGAGAAGGTAAGCCACATTCCAGCCTCTGAGGAATGCATTCCCTTCTCTCAGCCCAGGTCTCCTCATAATGCAGCAGAGATGATAATACCCAGGACACAGTGTCCCCTTCCTTCCTCCCACACTGTCCCTGGCTTACCTCTCAAGATCACTCCAGAAAGAGTCAAGCATTGCATGGAATGCACGTACACCTGGCTCAGGAGTCTCGCCAGCTCAGGGATAAATTTGGACAGTGAGCCGTGATTGAATGCTGGTTCTAGTAAGAATTCAGTGTGTGTTATTGCATTAAGTAAAATAATGAGAGCTCTTAAAGCAAATCATAAGGCCGAAAGGCACACTGCGAAGGGGTGAGTTGAAAGACTTTGCCCTTCCCTTCTCCTTGGGTGAACATGGCAAAGTGCTCTCTCCTTGTGCACAGCTGTCAGCCTTTTCAGATGCTGAGCAGGCGTCTAGTCAAGCCATTTCCTGCCAGGACAAATGACAAGCACCCCAAAAGGAGAACTTAGGGGAGCTCCAAGCCTCCTCTTTATAGAAAGCCATGTTGAGTCCTTCTCAATATGGCTCTCCCCAACCAGATGACTGCAGCTGAAAGAATAGCCCCAGCCCAGCCCTCCCTCTATACCTCAGCCCCTCCCGCTATACCTTGGTCCCTCCCCAGGCAGGCAGAGTCCCAGGAGGATGAAAGCAGGACTAGCTGTGTGCTTGTGTCCTCCTTAGCAGTGGAGAGGCAAGACTGGTTGGATCTGTTTCAGCTTTGGCACCAGGAGACCTGAATTTAAATTTCAGCCCTACTACTTCCTGCTGTGTGACCTTGGGCAGTTCACTCAGTCCCTCTGAGCCTGTTTCCTTTTCAGTAAGGCAGGCAATGTGGCATTGTGGTTGAGGGCCAATGTGGCTTTGTGGTTGAGGGCCAAGCACCAGAGTTATGCTTCTGGAGCCCAAATTCTGGTTCTGCCACTTTCTAGCTGATAGCCATGTCCTCCCCAGTTCCAAAGCCCAGCCTTGCAGGCACTCACCACAACCACATGGCTGAATAACTGTGGTTGCCAGCAGCCTCCTCTCCCCACAGCCACTCTGGGCCCATCCTGGACCAACTGGTCACTAGGTGTCTGGGTGCAGTATCTGTACCCCCCACCCCATCCCACCGCCCTTTTCCAATATTCAGTGGAACTGCGCGTGGACTACACAGCCTTCCTTTTTCTGTCTTTAGCCACTCACAGATTCTGTCTCGATTTTCATCTTCGTTTGGATCTCATCAAGCTCTCCTAAATTCCTCCTCCTGATTCTGATTTTTCTTTCTTTGGTACCATTTAACCACATGCTTTCATGCAATAGAACAATTTGTATTCATGCCCCTCTCCTCACTGGGCTAATTTAACAGCTCTGTAGAAACATAGGAGTGTAGTTTGCTCATCATCGCCTCTTCCAGAATGCCTTCCACCAAGTGAGGTATCTGTAAGGCAACCACCGTGATATGGGATCTTTTTCTCCAGCATTTATAGTCATCTTAACTGCTTTATTGAGATATAATTTACATAGCATCCGACGGTTTTTAATAAATTTACAGAGTTGTGCAATCGTCACCACAATTCAGTTTTAGAACATTTCCATCACCCCAAAAAGATCCCTTGTGCCCATTTGCAGTCGCTCCCAATTCCAAGTCCCAGCCCTAGGCAATTTTTAATCATTTTTACTAAAAAAAAAAAAAAAACACATAAACCCTTATTTCCCCCCAAATGTTTTGCTCTTAGAAGTAAAGCTGCATGAACATTCATGTAGGGAAACCGTAACACCAATCTATGCTCGTTTCTCCTTAACTTACTGACAATTCAGGGAAGGACTGAGTATATAACCTGAGCCCCACATTCCACAGGTGACATGTGCGTGGATGAGTGCCACCACTAAGACCACATAGCCCAGAGCAGGGCTGGGACTGGAACCACTGGCTTCCACTCCCAGCAATAGTCATTTCAGTCACTCTGTCCCTCTACTCAGAGATAAATTCATTAACTAACTTTAATTAATTTAATTTGTTTTTTCTAGTCACTGCTTCTCCCTTCTCGCACTCCTTCCTCAGTGGAAGTGCTAACTGGAATTGAGTGGCTCAGAAACAAATGGCAAAGAAGGAGGTAGAAAAGAAAGAGCTATGAAACCATATGTCAGGCTCAGCATGGTGGTTTATGCCTGGAATCTCAGCACTGTGGGAGGCTGAGGATGAAGGATCGCTTAAGCCTAGGAGTTTGAGACGAGTTTGGGCTCCATAATAAGACCCTCATCTCAAAAAAACTAAAATTAAAAATTAACCGGGTGTGGTGCTACATGCCTATAGTCCCAGCTATGCAGGAGGATGAAGTGGGAGGATTGCTTGGGCCCAGGAGTTCAAGGCTGCAGTGAGCTATGATCACACCACTGCATTTCCATGTGAGTGATAGACTGAGACCTTGTCCAAAAAATAAAGTAGGTGGGGATCATAAGTCATTCCCCCAACTTCTCATGCAAGGAAGGAGCAGTCTCCTTGGCTTCTCTGACTCCACAGGGAAGGTGGGGGGCTCTCCTAGGGTCCAGGAACTCACTGTTTGCAGCTCTTCCTTTCTTTTCTGGGTCCAGTCAGCCCTTTTCCTCCAATGCATCCTCCAGTGCCATGAACACATTCTTCCAGATGCGCTTATTTGTGAGTAGGAGACTTGGGAGCCAGAAAGCTCAGGGATGGGATGGGAGTGGGGAAGTCTAACACCACCATTCACTAGCTGTGTGACCATGTACCTTCCTAACCTCTCTGGGCCTTGGTGTACTCATCTGTAAAGTGGAACCAGAATTGCCTACCTCAAAAAATTATTGTGAGAATTCAATAAAATGGTATAGGCAAGACATTAGGTTCAAAGTATGCGACCAATAAATGGTAGGGTTTTAATTAACCTCCTTCTTAAATTGTGATCCCAATAATGATTCCCTGAATACATATATTGGATGCACATGGCATGCACACAGCACTACAGAACTCTTTCCTTCTGTCGTGAACCATAGTGTTGGACCACCTCACATGTTTTCCTATCCCTTTTGGGAAACTTACCCTACTCCATAGAAGCAGCGAGTCATATGTTTTTAAAAAGAAACTCCGGTGGCAACGCAAGGAATAGACTGTAAATGTGGAAGCTAGGGGCCAGGAAGCTGAGCGAGAGATCATGCAACATTCCAGGCAAACCACGAGAAGGGCCTGAATGGGAGGGGCAATGGGGAGAAGCTGCCAGAGACCAGACCTGAGAGGTACTGAGGAAGCAGAATCAGTGGAGCATGGTGAGTGATGGTCATGGGAAGGGCACACACTTACTCAACCTCTCTCTCAAGAATAATGCCTGCCTCACGACACTGCCGGGAGGCGGGGCGGCCTTTCACTGAAATATTAACTAAATGCATGCAATGTACCAGGCTCTGATCCAGATGCCGGGAATACAGCCTAGAACAAGACAGAAGCCTTGTCCTCCTGTTGCTTATAGTCAAGGTAGCGAGTAATGTCTTTGAAGAGACTGACGCATGGTAGGCACTTAATAAAGGGTAGGTATTGTTATTACCACTAATAATGTAATGTTTAAATATATCCAGTGAGTCTGTGCTCTATTTCGGCCACCTAACGTCTCTTCTCCTTCCCCATGGTGTGACATCGTGGTAATAACAGTAAATGTCTCCATCTGTTCTTTCACTATAGATGCCAAAGTGATTCCTGGAGACTCTGCCAGCAAGGCTCTTCCTCTAGCCACTGCAGTACCAAAGTAAATGAGAACCCTGCTTGAACATATGGGTGCTCTCTCTCTAGGGACTTTAGATCCTGAGCAAGTGACCACATGGGCAGAAGCAACAGAGTTAATTCATTCAAGCATGCAGAACCTGACCCAGACTATTTCTGCCACAAGATTCTCCCTTCCAGCTTGGGTATCTGTAAGTTTGAGAAGTCAGCCTACCAAGTGACTATTGACATCTCCCTCCAGGAGAATTTCAGTCCATTGTTACTGCTTGGCAGAGTGCTTTGGGATGTAACAGACATGGTAAATGAACAGAAATGACATCGACTGAAAAAAATGATACAATTTCACCTAACTTTTGTCCGGCTTCCATTTCTACTTTTTGTTCTTTTGTTGGAACTCAAGTACACAGAACTGGACTGAGTATTGTCCTTGGTTTATTACACATCCTGACTATTGGTCTATACATGGCTTGTTTTTACTTAGTTATTTAAAATAATATAAGAACCTGTGAATGCACCAGATCCAAACAAAAGCTAGGATCCTGACAATAACCTTGACATATGGTCCCACCCCATCACATCCTCTTGACTCCACTGACCAAGATAATCATTCTTAATCCTCTGTCCATCAGCTCTGTGCCTTCCTTTCAAACTAAGTTCTATTGTATCTATGTGTGCTTCTAAAATATGTGTTTTCATAAAATTTTAGTTACTTTAGAAATTATTTTTTAAAAATGAGGCCAGGCATGGTGGCTCATGCCTGTAATCTCAGCACTTTGGGAGGCTGAGGTGCGCGGAGCGCTTGAGCCCAGGAGCTTGAGACCAGCCTTGGTAACACGGCAAAATCCTGTCTCCACAAAAAATACAAAAAAAAAAAAAAAAAAAAAAAGACTGCCAGGCGTGGTGTAGTGCCTGTAGTCCCAGCTACTCGGGAGACTGAGATAAGAGCCCAGGAAAGTTGAGGCTGCAGTGAGCCATGATCATGCCATTGCATCCCAGCCTGGGCAACAGAGTGAGACCCCTCACCCCAAAATTAGGATATAATATTGTATGTAAGTGTTTCAGACTTACTTTTTTCCACCAAGTATTATATTGCTAAAATTATTCATACTGTTGTTTATGGTTGAGTTCATTTATTTTTATTGCTGGTTAATATTTTGCCGTGTAAATAGACCACAATTATCCATTCACTTTTCCATTAATGGACATTGAGTTATTTTCAGGTTTTGCTAATGCGAAAAATGCCGCTAGGAGCGTTTTTATTCAAATCTCCTGTTTTATGTGCATGAGAGTTTCTTTTGAATATATACCTAATGGTAGAATTGCTGGGTAATAGGGTATGTAGATGTCCAATTTTAGAGGAGAAAGCCAAGCCCTTTTCCAATGTGTTTCACAAACATACATCCTTATGAGTATAAGAGAATTTTTTGTTTTGTTTTGTTTTCTTTCTTTGGTTTTTTTTTTAGACAGAGTCTTGCTCTGTCACTCAGGCAATGGCACCATTTTGGCTCACTGCAACCTCTGCCTCCCAGGTTCAAGCAATTCTCCTGCCTCAGCTTCCTGAGTAGCTGGGATTACAGGCGTGCACCACCACACCCAGCCAATTTTTGTATTTTTAGTAGAGACGGGGTTTCACCATGTTGGTCAGGCTGGTCTCGAACTCCTGACCTTGTGATCTGCCCACCTTGGCCTTCCAAAGTGCTGGGATTACAGATGTGAACCACCACGCCCGGCCAAGAGGTTTTGTGGCTCTACAATCTTGTTAAAGCTTCATGTTGTCAGATTTTTAATTGCCAATTAAACAGAGGTAAAAACAAATGTTAGAGATTATAATGTGTGTTTCTCTGATCACTAAAGATGTTGAACATCTTCTCTTGTGTTTATCAGCCATACATGTTTCTTTTTTTTCTTTTTTTTTTGAGACAGAGTTTTGCTCCCATTGCCCAGGCTAAAGTGCAACGGCACGATCTCAGCTCACTGCAACCTCCACCTCCCAATTTCAAGCAATTCTTCTGCCTCAGCCTCCCAAGTAGCTGGGATTACAGGTATGCACCACCACATCTGGCTAATTTTGTGTTTGTAGTAGACACAGGGTTACACATCTTGGTCAGGCTGGTCTTTAACTCCTGACCTCCAGTGACCCACCCGCCTTGGCCTCCCAAAGTGCTAGGATTACAGGTGTGAGCCACCATGCCTGGGCCATTTATGTCTTTTGATCATTTCTCCATAGGGTTGTATTTTTTTATTTGTTTGTGGAAGTTTTTTATCTATTCTTGACACTGATCTATTGTTGTCTACTATCTCTTCTCAGTTTGCAATTAGTTTCTTTACTTTTGCTTTCCCTAAGGTAACTTTTGAAGAACACACGTTCTTAAGTTTATTGTAGTCAAATGTATTTATCCCTTATATTATTGCCATTTTTTTTTTGTCTCTTGTTTAAGCAACCTTTCGCTATTCAGTCTTAAACATATCTGGATAGATAGATAGATAGATAGATATAAAGAGATAGATATAGATATAGTTTGGTGTTTTGGGGGGGTTTTTTGTTTGTTTGTTTGTTTTTTAGATGGAGTCTCGCTCTTGTCGCCCATGCTGGAGTGCAGTGGCGTGATCTTGGCTCGCTGCAACCTCTGCCTCCTGGGTTCAAGCGATTCTCCTGCCTCAGCCTCCCAAGTAGCTGAAATTACAGGCATGAGCCATCACGCCCAGCTAATTTTTGTATTTTTAGTGGAGATGGCATTTCACCATGTTGGCCAAGCTGGTTTCATGCCTGTAATCCCAGCATTTTGGGAGGCCAAGGCAGGCAGACCACTTGAGTTCAGGAGTTTGAGACCAGCCTGGTCAACATGGCAAAATCCGTCTCTACTAATAATACAAAAATTAGCCCAGCATGGTGGTGGGTGCCTATAGTCCCAGCTACTCAGGAGGCTGAGGCAGGAGAATTGCTTGAACCCAGGAGGCAGAGGTTGCAGCGAACCAAGATCGTGCCAATGCATTCCAGCGTGGGTGACAGAAGAAGATTCCAAAAAACAAAAGATAACCATGTTGGTATTTTAATTGCTAATATTTTATTTAGTGTTTTTGCATCAATATTTATAAGTAAAATAGGCCTAAAATTTTTTTCTCATAAATCCTTTGTCTGGTTATGGTATCAATTTTGGGAATGGAAGATGCTGTAATCCAATTTTAATATGTTATATTTGCAGAGAAATCCCTGGGAGCTCGTTTTTAAAAAACAATCAGACACCTAGCAAGGACTGCTTTTTACCTTGGTATTTTAAAATTAATAATTTTTGTAGCATTTCTTATGGGTTGACATATTCACCAGAAGGTAGATGTTAAAATCTGTCTTGTTCACTTTATAAAGATCTAAGTAAGTTTGCCCAGCTCCAATCCTCCAGCACCTTTCCTGTTCACCATAATTCCTCAGAGCTGACCAACGATGGTGCTTCTAACACATCTGCACATCTCTGACAACACGTGATAACCTGGGAAGTGGCTCCTAAGAAACCCAAGAGCTGGCTAGTGTCTGATGCATGGATTTGTGCACAGCATGTGGGACTTTGAGCTTCTTAGAAGAAAATAATTGTACATCAAAGGCATTCCCTAGTTATGAGCTCCTTGGTGAAGCAGCTATTGTTACCATTTAAACAGAACTTTCTAGCTTTGCTTCTGGGCAGGCGACCAAATGTGAGAGCATTTGGAGACCAGGAAGCACCAGTTAGGAACCAGGCATCATTGTCATTATCTGAAGGAGTGCCTTGTGGCTAGCTTTCCCACTGCAGCAGAGCCTTGCCTCCATCAATATGCTCTGCTCATGACCCCAGCCCAACTCTCCCCTGGTGAGTAGTGAGCTCCAGAACCCTTCAGAGCAGAGAGAAGTCCAGCTGTGGAGTTCAGAAGCTGAAAAACACCTCCACCCAGTGCCCTCCCAGCACAGCGTCCTGGCTGCACAGGCCTGAGCCAGACAGGCTGCCTAATCACCAGATAGGGACCCTCCTGGCTCCATCATGGAAAGATAATTAGGTCAGTTTTGTTGGCAAAGCCAAACCAGGCAACGCTTTGAATTAAACACAGTGACTCTCTACAAGACCCAAGGAATTTCTGAGGCCTGAATCAGAGGGATCATAAGATAAGGTGGCTGGTGACCTAAAGAGAAAGGGTTAGTGCTTTTTTTCTCCTGCCTCTTCTTTTTCTACCTGTGATGATTAATTTTATGTGTCAACTTGACTGGGCCACAGGGTGCCCAGATATTTGGTTAAACATTATTCTGAATGTGTCTGGGAGGATGTTTCTGATTATCATTTGAATTGTTGGACTGAGTAACACAGATGCCCTCCCAACGTGGATGGGCTTGATCCAGTCCAGTTAAGGCCTGAATAGAACCAAAAAGGTGAGTAAGGGAGAGTTTGCTCTCTGTCTGACTATCTTCGAGCTGGGACACCAGTCTTTTCCTGCCTTTGGACTTGGACTCAGACTCAGACTGGAACTACACCACCATCTCTCCTTAGCCACCAGCTTGCCATCTGCACATCTTGGAGCTTCTCAGCTTCCATAATCATATAGGCCAGTTTCTTAATACACACACACACACACATACATACACACATTCTATTGGTTCTCTTTCTTGTGAGAACCCTAATACATCCCCTTACTCTCCTTCCCTACTAGAAGGAAAGAAGAAAGAAAGGAAAGACAGAAGGGAGGGAAGAAGAAAGGCAAGGAGAAAGAGGAGAGAGAGGAGGTGGGAGGGAGCCACACATCTTTCAATTTCCTTGAAAATAGGAAATGGATTCAGTAGTTGACCAGGTTAACATGAGGAAATGGGGAAAGCCCTGAGAGCCAGGCAAACTGAGCATGTGGGTTGAAGCCAGTAACAGTCAGCAGCTAACTGGGAACACTCCATCCCTGAGATGGGAGCTACACCAAGCCACTGCCAAGCCATGGGCCCCATGCACACATCCCAGGGATGGCTGAATGCACGGTCCCTATGGCTGTTTTGTGTTTGATGAGCTGGACGAGTTTTTTCTATGGAATATTTTTTAACGGGCCCTAGTTTCCTGGATAGACCCTGGCTGATGCTCTGTCCTGTTACCCCAACCACCCTATGGCCTTGGATTTTATTTTGCCCCTGAGGATCTCTCTTTCCTTTCTGGGTGCTATTTTGTGGTCTCTTTGACCAGACTTCATCAGAACAAAAACAAAGGGTGGGAAAGAGAATGACCCAGTATATCCCTAAACATTTCTGTAATGTTTCTCTTTTCCATGATAAAAGCAATAAATACTCAGAGAAAGCATAGAAAAGTATAGAAAAGATTTTAAAAGAGAGAAATTACCCATAGTTTCACTACTCAGCGACAACTGATGTTATATTTTGGCAAACACCTATGCCCTCACTTAACATATTTTAATTTTTCCCAATTTAGGAAGATAGAGATAAAAAGCTGTTAAACAAAGCATTCTTGGTAAAAGAGCTGTCCTTCTCATCCTCCAGCAAAGTCTCCTCTAAAAATTATTCTCCTGAACTATTTTAATGTTGGGGAGTCAGTTCTCACTCTCTTTTCCTATGCTTTTAAAATCAGTTCTTAATTTGTTGTTTGAATTCTTATCTATCACATAACATGCTGCTGCAGTCAAATGGTGGCTGGTCTGAACCATCCAAGATGACTCACTTGTATGTCTGGTGCCTTGGCAGGCATGGCTGAGAGGCTAGGACTGCTCTGTCTCCACATGGCTTGGGCTTTATTTTTTGGCAAATGAATCCTGAATCTCAAGGGTGAGCATAACATGGAGGAAACAAAAGCTGCCAGTCCTCTTAGGCCTAGAACAGGCAGAGTACTGTTTCTGTTGCATTCTAGTGGTTAAAACAGTTGGGACCAACCCAGTTTAAGGGGAGGAGAAAGAAACTTCATCTGTAACTCAGTGGCTCATACCTATAATCCCAGCACTTTGGGAGGCTGAGGCGGGAGTACTGCTTGGGGCCAGAAGTTTGAGACCTGGGCAACATAGTGAGACCCCATCTCCACAACTTTTTTTTTTTTTAATTAGCTGGGCATTGTGCCAGGCACCTGTAGTTCCAGCTATTCTGGAGGCTGAGGTGGGAAGATCACTTGAGGCCAGGAGGTCGAGACTGCAGTGGGCTGTCATTGTGCCACTGCACTTCAGTCTGGGTGACAAATTGAGAGTCTGTCGAAAGAAAAGAAAACAAAGAAAAGGAGAGGAGAAGAGAGAAGAGGGGAGGGGAGGGAAGGGAAAAAGGAAAAGAAAAGAAAAGAAAAGAAACTGCATCTCTCATTGGAAAGAGTGACAAAAAATTGTTACCATCATTAGCTACAAAACGGGAGGAAAGAATGGGAATATATACAAAATTGCTTACATTTTTAAAATTGCTAAATGAATAAGCCAAAAACTCATAAAATGGCCACCTATTAAGGGAGAGAGAAAAGGATGGAGAAGATATGAATAGGAGCTAGACTTCTCTGAATATATCTTGTTAGATAGTTTTGACTTTGAATACAAATTTTTAAAAAATCAAAAAGGCAGAAAAGAAGTCTTAAAAATTGAAAGTAAGAGGAAAGAAATGTACCTAACTGCACATCAAGTCAATGGCACAACAACATGAAGAAAATAATCACTTCACATGACTTTAAAATTAAAAATTTCGATTACACAATCCTAGCAGGGTATGTTCTAAGGACAAAATGAGTCGCAAATAAATCTTACACGGCCGGGCGCGGTGGCTCAAGCCTGTAATCCCAGCACTTTGGGAGGCCGAGACGGGCGGATCACGAGGTCAGGAGATCGAGACCATCCTGGCGAACACGGTGAAACCCCGTCTCTACTAAAAAATACAAAAATCTAGCCGGGCGAGGTGGCGGGCGCCTGTAGTCCCAGCTGCTCGGGAGGCTGAGGCAGGAGAATGGCGTAAACCCGGGAGGCAGAGCTTGCAGTGAGCTGAGATCCGGCCACTGCAGTCCAGCCTGGGCAACAGAGCAAGACTCCGTCTCAAAAAAAAAAAAATAAATAAATAAATAAATAAATAAATCTTACACTGTATTCAGTAATCTTACTGTTAGCAGCAATATTCGTTTAGCTATTTTGAAACTATTATAGTTATAGAATAAGGTAAATAAGTAATTATGTAACAACTGTTAAAAACCACGCTTTTCAGCAAAGAAAAAAAAAATGAAAGTGTATACCCAACCAAGTTAAGTGAAAACCCTGTAATCTTAAATTTGAATTGGAAGCATTGGTACAAACCTATAATTTTTTTCACTTTAAAAAATGTGAGAGTACATATAGCATAATCAAACATAAAAGTCTGTGTGCCCAATGATATTAAAAGCAATACAATGCATAGGTCAATATTTTAGGTTGCTAGGGTACCAACTCCTTCTCTGGAAGCTATTGCCTGGCGGCTCATGCCTGTAATCCCAGCATTTTGGGAGGCCAAGGTGAGAGGATTGCTTAAGACCAGGAGTTCAAGACCAACCTGGTCAACATAGTGAGACTCCCATCTGAAAAGAAATAAAGAGGAAAGGAAAGGAAAAGGAGAGACAAGAAAGAGAGAAAGAGAGAAAGAGAAAGGAAGGAAAGAAGGAAGGAAGGAAGGAAGGAAGGAAGGAAGGAAGGAAGGAAGGAAGGAAGAAAAAGAAAAAGAAAGAAAGAAACAAACAAAGAGAAAGAAGGAAAAGAGAGAAAGCAAGCAAGCTAATGCCTGCAAGGAGAGAAAGTTTTTTTGTTTGTTTGTTTGTTTGTTTGTTTTTTGAGATGGAGTCTTGCTCTGTCGCCCAGGCTGGAGTGCAGTGGCGCGATCTCAGCTCACGGCAACCTCAGCCTCTCGGGTTCACGCCATTCTCCTGCCTCAGCCTCTTGAGTAGCTGGGACTACAGGCGCCGCCACCACGCCTGGCTAATTTTTTGTATTTTTAGTAGAGACGGGGTTTCACTGCGTTAGCCAGGATGGTCTCGATCTCCTGACCTTGTGATATGCCCACCTCAGCTGCCCAAAGTCCTGGGATTACAGGCGTGAGCCACCTCACCCGGCAGAGAAACTTATTCTTTATAGAAAATAATGGTCAGGTAATAAGTCAGAAGACTGGTGGCTCATGCCTGTAATCCTAGCATTTTGGGAGGTTGAGGCAGGAGGATTGCTTGAGGCCAGGAATTTGAGACCAGTCTGGACAACATAGCAAGACCTCGTCTTTACAAAAAAATCAAAAAATGAGCCAGGAGTAGTGACATGCACCTATGATCCCAGCTACCTGAGAGGCTGAGGCAAGAGGATCCCTTGAGCTCAGGAGTTTGAGGCTGCAGTGAGCCGTGTTTGCACCACTGCACACCAGCCTGTGCAACAGAGTAAAACCTTGTCTTAAAAGAATTGAAATATCACTACCTTGCAATCCCTAAGAAAATAATGAATCTGAGCTGCTAAAACCATCAGGTTGGCAGGACCTGAACCCACCTGATCACAAAAAGAGAGACAAAGCAGACATCCTGTGTCTCATGCTGTAATGCAGTAAGAGGTACACAGCACCACCTACACGGCATTCTTGCCTAAACATGGAGTCTGAATCCAGCAGCCTACCAAGGAGGGGTTAGGGGAGATACTGATCCAGTTGTATATAGGCAATAGCAGGGTATTTTGTAGAGAATTCTACAGCAATAACGAAACCAATTCAACGTCAGTCTGCTTTTTATCATCGCTGTGCACCAGCAGTTCTAGACAATGTCAGTGATAAAATACCCCTTCCCTCCAGGATGTCAGTTTCCAGTGCTTCTCCATCCTTGATACGACTGCCTGGATCTGATCAAGTTTCTTGACCTAAATAACAGCTAAAAAGAAAATACAGAATACAGAACAACTTAAATGACATCACAAGAAAGCATTTATCCCAGTCCAGAATGTGGAGCATTCTACTGGACAAATCACTCAGGTTCTCTAGCAAATTATAGGCATGAAAAAGAAGAGAGCAGGCTACTACAGACTGAAAGAATGAAGGAGTCTTAAGAGACTTAATTAAATGGACCTATAGACTTTGACACCTGATTTGGACAAACTGACTGACAAAAGATAATTCCATAAAGACAATAAAATGAGTTTATGCTAGGTGTGATCATGGCTTGGTGGTTTATATATATATATGTTTATTATCAATTCAAAATGACCTGAAGATATTTGTGCATTTATAACCAAAATGTGAGATATCTAGAATTTGCTTTAAAATGCTCCAGTAAACAAATGAATGAGCAACAAAAATGGGTAGAATAAAGAAAACAAGATGGGCTAAAAGTTGATAATAGTTGAAGCTGGGTGATGGATAGATACATGAGGGCTCCTTACTATTCTCTCTTTCTTTGTATATGCTTGATATTTTTTCATCACAAAAAGTTTAAAAAGAAAAGTTAGTAAAGGCAATGTGTATACAAGTGGTAGCTATCATTGTCATCATTATCATCATCATCATGATCGGACCCTGGTTGAGGGCTCAGGAGTAAGGCAGGTGGCATCTTATTCTCCAAAAGCCAGGTCAGATGCCAGTCAAGAGAGCCAGGCTCTAGGCCCAGTGGCTGGACACAGAAAGAGAAAGGAGACCAGCTCAGTGGCCGGCCACAGATAGAAGCCCAGCCTAGCAGGTGGATCCCAAGAAGCTGAAGGCAATGTCACTGCAAACAGGTGGTAGGTAATCCAGTCATGGGATTAGAATCAGGAGGTAAGTGGGGTTCTGGCAAGAGACAGAGCCTAACACCAAGCAACACTTGGACATCCTTGGGGAAGAGAACCTGTCCTCCACTGGCCAAGGATCTCAGCCCTGAGGGGAGAGGGGAGGGTGTGATGGTTAATACTGAGTGTCAACTTGATTGGATTGAAGAATGCAAAGTATTGATCCTAGGTGTGTCTGTGAAGGTGCTGCCAAGGAGATTAACATTTGAGTCAGTGGGCTGGGAAAGGCAGACCCACCCTTAATCTGGGTGGGCACTGTTTAATCAGCTGCCAGCATGGCCAGAATATAAAACAGACAGAAAAATGTGAAAAGGCTAGACTGGCTTAGCCTCCCAGCCTACATCTTTCTCCCATGCTGGATGCTTCCTGCCCTCAAATATCGGACTCCAAGTTCTTCAGCTTTGGAACTTGGACTGGCTTCCCTGCTCCTCAGCTTGAAGACAGCCTATTGTGGGACCTTGTGATCATGTGAGTTAATACTACTTAATAAACTTTCCTTTATATATATTTATTTATATTTTTATATATATATAAACATGTGTGTGTGTGTATATATATATACACATATACATATATATATTATTAGTTCTGTCCCTCTAGAGAACCCTGACTAATATAGAGGGGAAGAGGGGTTTGGGACAAAACAGGAAGCTGCCAATAGTTAGGAAAGTCCTCCTCCCTAGAACGACTGATAGTCAACAGGTCATAAAGATTTCTTCACTAAATCAGGTTGCAAGGGGAGCCCCGGGCTCTGGAACAGCAGGAACAGGCTCCAGACTCTAGATTCAGGTTGAAGGGGCCCCTACTGCACTGGCACCCCAAAGGCTGGGCTATGCTCTGGACATCCCTGAATGCAGGACAGACCAACTAATTCCAGAGGGCAGGGCGGGCAGGAGCCTATGACGGGGACAGAGCAATATCCAGGGTAAGAGTTAAAGCAATGAAGACTAGCCACTTGCATGAACTTTCTTATTCACAATATTCTACACTATGTTTTAAATGACTTCTTATATCTTTGAATATGTATTCGAATAAATTTGTTATATATGGGTCTTAAAGTTCCATTAGTAATCTGTGTTCACTTAACAATCTGTTTGCATAGCTTCTAACAACATGATATGCTCCCAGCTTTTTAAAAGTAGAAATGCATCCAGCCAGGAAAAGAGGCACATGGCTCAGCACCCTACATCTTCTGAGCAGCAAGGCTGGTGGTCTAAGTGTTGGGGACCAGAATGTGTAGCATAAGAAGCTGGTTTGGACATGCCTCACATGCTGACAATATCGTAAGAGATGAAATAATGTGGGGACTTAAATTGCCCAGCTACAAGATGAGAGACAACCTAGGTCACTCTAAATGAAGTGGTTCCCTTTGCCTATTCAAACTTTGGGGCTACTATGAACCCTAAAGGTGGTGACAGGGAATGCTCACACCAGCCCTCTCCGGTTCTTGACCTGAGGCACCTGCTGTGTCATGATGGATTGGGAAATGATCCTGTTCCTTCCAGCCCAAAGAAACTACCTAAACCTAAACCTTTTTTCAGACTTCAGTTGGAAAATAGAGCTCATTTTTTTTTAAACGCCAAAATATTGTAATACTGACAATTCATTTATCATCATGAAAGTCATGTTCTTGGTTGGCTAATTTGTCCCTTGTGCACCTCTCACCATGGATGTGGACTGACTTGAGCACAGTTCTCTCCCAAAGAGATGGCCTGTGTGCCCAAGGCAGCTTTTGCTTCTGCAGCATTTAGTAGAACAGCCAGCAGAGAAGACTCTCAATGTTTGTTGATGATCATGGTATTTCAAAAGCGGTGATAAGGGACCACAGTTTGCTTTGTGGTTCAAGCTTGAGTGATTATTAAGGAATGAGTGTTTATCCTGACATGCATCTTTCCATCCTCCTCCAGGATCCCTCTCTCCTTCCTTTTCCTCTGTCTGTATCTATGTCTGGTGATGGGAGTCAGGAGAGGAAGGATGTCCACCTCACATACCCTTTTTTTCACTGCCCTTACCTTTTCTTCTTTCCTATTCCCACTTCTGTCTCCTTAAACTGTAGTAAAAGATACCCCTGCCTGGGCATAGCTGAACAAAAGGCAGCAGAAACTTCTGCAGACTTAAATGTCCCTGTCTGACAGCTTTGAAGAGAGCAGTGGTTCTCCCAGCACGGAGTTTGAGATCTGAGAACAGACAGACTGACTCCTCAAGTGGGTCCCTGATCCCCGAGTAGCCTAACTGGGAGACACCTCCAAGTAGGGGCTGACTGACACCTCATACAGCCGGGTGCCCCTCTGAGATGAAGCTTTCAGAGGAAAGATCAGGCAGCAACACATGTGGTTCTGCAATATTTGCTGTTCTGCAGCCTCTGGTGGCAATACCCAGGCAAACAGAGTCTGGAGGGAACCTCCAGCAAAGTCCAACAGACCTGCAACTGAGGGTCCTGACTGTTAGAAGGAAACTAACAAACAGAAAGGAATAGCATCAACATCAACAAAAAGGAAATCCACACCAAAACCTTATCTGTGGGTCACCATCATCAAAGACCAAAGGTAGATAAAACCACAAAGATGGGGAGAAACCAGAGCAGAAAAGCTGAAAATTCTAAAAACCAGAGCACTTCTTCTCCTCCAAAGGATTGCAGCTCCTCGCCAGCAATGGAACAAAACTGGATGGAGAATGACTTTGAAGTAAGCTTCAGAAGATGGGTAATAACAAATTTCTCTGAGCCAAAGGAAGATGTTAAAACCCATCGAAGAAAGCTAAAAACCTTGAAAAAAGATTAGAAGAATGGCTAACTAGAATAAACAGTGTAGAGAAGACCTTAAATGACCTGATGGAACTGAAAACCATGGCACGAGAACTACATGACACATGCACAAGCTTCAGTAGCTGATTCGATCAAGTAGAAGAAAGGGTATCAGTGAGTGGAGATCAAATGAATGAAATGAAGCGAGAAGAGAAGTTTAGAGAAAAAAGAGTAAAAAGAAACAAATAAAGCCTCCAAGAAATCTAGGACTATGTGAAAAGACCAAATCTACGTTTGATTGGTGTACCTGAAAGTAACAGGGAGGATAGAACCAAGTTGGAAAACACTTTGCAGGGTATTATCAAGGAGAACTTTCCCACCCTAGCAAGGCAGGCCAACATTCAAATTCAGGAAATATAGAGAATGCCACAAAGACACTCCTTGAGAAGAGCAACCCCAAGACACATAATTGTCAGATTCACCAAGGTTGAAATGAAGGAAAAAGTGTTAAGGGCAGCCAGAGAGAAAGGTCGGGTTACCCACAAAGGGAAGCCCATTAGACTAACAGCAGATCTCTCAGCAGAAACTCTACAAGCCAGAAGAGAGTGCGGGCCAATATTCAACATCCTTAAAGAAAAGAATTTTCAACCCAGAATTTCATATCCAGCCAAACTAAGCTTCATAAGTGAAGGAGAAATAAAATCCTTTACAGACAAGCAAATGCTGAGACATTTTCTCACCACCAGGCCTGCCTTACAAGAGCTCCTGAAGGAAGCACTAAACATGGAAAGGAACAGCAGGTACCAGCCATTGCAAAAATATGCCAAATTGTAAAGACCGTTGAATCTAGGAATAAAATGCATCAACTAATGAGCGGAATAACCAGCTAACATCATAATGACAGGATCAAATTCACACATAACAATATTAACCTTAAGTGTAAATAGGCTAAATGCCCCAGTTAAAACACACAGACTGGCAAATTGGATAAAGAGTCAAGACCCATCAGTGTGCCACATTCAGGAGACCCATCTCAAGTGCAAAGACACACATAGGCTCAAAATAAAGGGATGGAGGAAGATCTACCAAGCAAATGGAAAACAAAACAAAAAAAAAGCAGAGGTTGTAATCCTAGTCTCTGATAAAACAGACTTTAAACCAACAAAGATCAAAAGAGACAAAGAAGGCCATTACATAATGGTAAAGGGATCAATTCAACAAGAAGAGCTAACTATCCTAAATCTATATGCACCCAATACAGGAGCACCCAGATTCATAAAGCAAGTACTTAGAAATCTACACAGAGACTTAGACTCCCATACAATAACAATGGGAGACTTTAACACCCCACTGTCAACACTAGACAGATCAACGAGACAGAAAGTTAACAAGGATATCCAGAACTTGAACTCAGCTCTTCACCAAGTGGACCTAATAGACATCTACAGAATTCTCCACCCTAAATCAACAGAATATACATTCTTCTCAGCACCACATCGCACTTATACCAAAATTGACCACATAGTTAGAAGTAAAGCACTCCTCAGCAAATGTAAAAGAACAGAAATCTTAACAAACTGTCTCTCAGACCACAGTGCAATCAAATTAGAACTAGGATTAAGAAACTCACTCAAAACCGCACAACCACATGGAAACTGAACAACCCGCTCCTGAATGACTACTTGGTAAATAACTAAATGAAGGCAGAAATAAAGATGTTCTTTGAAACCAATGAGAACAAAGACACAACATACCAGAATCTCTGGGACATATTTAAAGCAATGTGTAGAGGCAAATTTATAGAACTAAATGCCCACAAGAGAAAGCAGGAAAGATCTAAAATCAACACCCTAACATCACAATTAAAAGAGCTAGAGAAGCCAGAGCAAGCACATTCAAAAGCAAGCAGAAGGCAAGAAATAACTAAGATCAGAGCAGAACTGAAGGAGACAGAGACACAAAAATCCTTCAAAAAATAAATGTATCCAGGAGCTAGCTTTTTGAAAAAATCAACAAAATAGATAGACTGCTAACAAGACTAATAAAGAGGAAAAGAGAGAAGAATCAAATAGATGCAATAAAAAATGATAAAGGGGATATCACCACCAATCCCACAGAAATACAAACTACCATCAGAAAATACTATAAACACTGCTACTCAAATAAACTAGAAAATCTATAAGAAGTGGATACATTCCTGGACACATACACCCTCCCAAGACTAAACCAGGAAGATGTTGAATTGCTGAATAGACCAATAACAGGCTCTGAAATTGAGGCAATAATTAATAGCCTACCAACCAAAAAAAGTCCAGGACCAGATGGATTCATAGCCGAATTCCACCAGAGGTATGGAGAGGAGCTGGTACCATTCCTTCTGAAACTATTCCAATCAATAGAAAAAGACGGAATCCTCCCCAACTCATTTTTTCAGGCCAGCATCATCCTGATACCAAAGCCTGGCAGAGACACAACAACAACAACAAAAAAGAGAATTTTAGACCAATATCCCTGATGAACATTGATGCAGAAATCCTGAATAAAATACTGGCAAACCGAATCTAGCAGCACATCAAAAAGCTTATCCACCATGATTAAGTTGGCTTCATCCCTGAGATACAAGGTTGGTTCAACATATGCAGATCAATAAACGTAATGCACCATATAAACAGAACCAAAGACAAAAACCACATGATTATCTCATTAGATGCAGAAAAGGCCTTTGACAAAATTCAACAGCACTTCATGCTAAAATAAGCATAAGCTAGGTATTGATGGGACGTATCTCAAAATAATAAGAACTATTTATGACAAACCCACAGCCAATATCATACTGAATGGGCAAAAAATGGAAGCATTCCCTTTGAAAACTGGCACAAGACAGGGATGCCCTCTCTCACCACTCCTATTCAACATAGTGTTGGAAGTTCTGGCCAAGGCAATCAGGCAGGAGAAAGAAATAAAGGGTATTCAATTAGGAAAAGAGGAAGTCAAATTGTCCCTGTTTGCAGATGACATGATTGTATATTTAGAAAACCCCATCGTCTTAGCCCAAAATCTCCTTAAACTGAGAAGCAACTTCAGCAAAGTCTCAGGATACAAAATCAATGTGTAAAAATCACAAGCATTCCTATACACTAATAACAGACAGAGAGCCAAATCATGAGTGTACTCCCATTCACAATTGTTTCAAAGAGAATAAAATACCTAGGAATCCAACTTACAAGGGATGTGAAAGACCTCTTCATGGAGAACTACAAACCACTGCTCAACGAAATGAAAGAGGACACAAACAAATGGAAGAATATTCCATACTCATGGATAGGAAGAGTCAATATGGTGAAAATGGCCATACTGCCCAAGGTAATTTATAGATTCAATGCCATCCCCATAAAGCTACCAATGACTTTCTTCACAGAATTGGAAAAAACTACTTTAAAGTTCATATGGAACCAAAAAAGAGCCCGCATTGCCAAGACAATCCTATCAAAAACAACAAAGCTGGAGGCATCACACTACCTGACTTTAAACTAT
This sequence comes from Macaca nemestrina, assembly GCF_043159975.1. Classification (NCBI taxonomy): domain Eukaryota; kingdom Metazoa; phylum Chordata; class Mammalia; order Primates; family Cercopithecidae; genus Macaca; species Macaca nemestrina. The sequence goes on along the minus strand of NC_092125.1, from coordinate 84,756,191 downwards.
ACTACAAGGCTACAGTAACCAAAACAGCATGGTACTGGTACCAAAACAGAGATATAGACCAATGGAACAGAACAGAGCCCTCAGAAATAACACCACACATCTACAACCGTCGGATCTTTGACAAACCTGAGAAAAACAAGAAATGGGGAAAGGATTCCCTATTTAATAAATGGTGCTGGGATAATTGGCTAGCCATATATAGAAAGCTGAAACTGGATCCCTTCCTTACACTTTGTACAAAAATTAATTCAAGATGGATTAAAGACTTAAATGTTAGACCTAAAACCATAAAAACCCTAGAAGAAAACCTAGGCAATACCATTCAGGACATAGGCATGGGCAAGGACTTCATGACTAAAACACCAAAAGCAATGGCAACAAAATCCAAAATAGACAAATGGGATCTAATTAAACTAAAGAGCTTCTGCACAGCAAAAGAAACTACCATCAGAGTGAACAGGCAACCTACAGAATGGGAGAAAATTTTTGTAATCTACCCATCTGACAAAAGGCTAATATCCAGAATCTACAAAGAACTTAAATAAATTTACAAGAAAAAAATCAAACAACCTCATCAAAAAGTGGGCAAAGGATATGAACAGACACTTCTCGAAAGAAGACATTTGTGCAGCCAACAGACACATGAAGAAATGCTCATCAACACTGGTCATCAGAGAAATGCAAATCAAAGCCACAATGAGATACCATCTCACACCAGTTAGAATGGCAACTATTAAAAAGTCAGGAAACAACAGGTGCTGGAGAGGATATGGAGAAATAGGAACACTTTTACACTGTTGGTGGGAGTGTAAACTAGTTCAACTATTGTGGAAGACAATGTGGCAATTCCTCAAGGATCTAGAACTAGAAATACCATTTGACCCAGCAATCCCATTACTGGGTATATACCCAAAGGAATGTAAATCATGCTACTATAAAGACACATGCACACATCTGTTTATCACGGCACTATTCACAATAGCAAAGACTTTGAACCAACCCAAATGTCCATCAATGACAGACTGGATTAAGAAAATGTGGCACATATACACCATGAAATACTATGCAGCCATAAAAAAGGATGAGTTCACATCCTTTGTAGGGACATGGATGAAGCTGGAAACCATCATTCTGAGCAATCTGTCGCAAGGACAGAAAACCAAACACTGCATGTTCTCACTCATAGGTGGGAATTGAACAATGAAAACAATTGGACACAGGGTGGGGAATATCACACACTGGGACCTATTATGGGGTCGGGAGAGTGGGGAGGGATAGCATTAGGAGACATACCTAATGTAAATGACCAGTTAATGGGTGCAGCACACCAACATGGCACATGGATACATATGTAACAAACCTACACGTTGTGCACATGTACCCTAGAACTTAAAGTATATATAAAAAAAAAAAAAAGATACCCCTGCCCTGCCCTGCCCCACCCCGCCCTGCCCTACTCAAGAGAATCTTCCTGGTCTGGGGTTTGCTGGGGCGGAATGCATGGGACCCACATCAGCTCGCACCATCTGCCCACAATGTAGAGGGCCCTTTGCCCCTGCTTCTCTTCCCTGGACAGACCCTGGGATACTGGCCTCCTGAAAGCACGTGCCTGGGGCTGAAATAAAGAAAAGGAAGGCGAAGTGATCTGGCCAATGTCCAGCTTTCCTCCTGGGGTGGAGACAGCTTGTGGCTCGGCTGTGGTTCTCTGCCTGCAGTGTGAGGGGCTGGCCGCCATCCTCTGCTGTTAGCCTTAGGACCAGGCACATGCCATACACAACATTTCATCCTCGAAGTACTCGGGCAGTAAGTGTGGGTGTCTGGGAGCTGCTTGTGGCATGACACCCACACTCACTGAACCACACACATCCTGCTTTCCTCTCCTGCCTCTCTTTGCTCCACCCCCAACCCCCACTCAAATCCCTGCTGCCTGAACAACAAGGTCCTCTTCTTGGGGACAGAGGGATGAGGGGTCACCATGACAGCATCACACACCTCAGAAACTCCTGCACAGCCTGCTGAGAAGACGTCTTAGGGAAACCTTGGCATCTCCATTGATGGAGGCACCCTCCTGAGCATTCCAAAGATGCTCTTGAGAGAGTTTTCTGGGCATTGCGATTAGGCCCTGGTGAGGAATGGGAGAGAGCCAGAGACACAGCTGGGGACGCCAGACTGGGGACAGTCCTCAATGAAAGGCCAAGGAAATCAGCAAACCTCCAAAGACCCTGTAATTTCCACACTGAGCTGTTTTATTGCTTTGATAAGAAAGGACCGAAGCCTCTTCATGGTTTGCTGGGCAATTTACAGATAGATGGGTGGCAGCCTCCAGAGCTGGAGCTAATCCTGCTCTCTATCAGGGTAAGCTTCTGCCCAGCATTAATCGGGGGCTAATTAATGTCTCTAAGGAGAGGCTTTCAGGCTTTCATGTGGATTGAAGAATCACTCCAGCAGGCAGCTACAGTGCCAGTGTTGGCCTGGCTCGGGCCTGTGATGAAATAAGTAAGCCCTTCATGACGCGGGCAGTTTCCACCAGAGCCAGGCCTTGGCTCAATGAGCAGAGAAAGTCAAGTCATGCACCCGCCTGGAAAATGCACAACCTCTGGCCTCAGGAGCGCCCCTTGCAGCACCCACGCATGTTGGGTCAGGCTCCTCGCAGACTTGCCCCCACAGGGTCAGGCTCCTCTTTGCTCTAGGCTGAGGCTGGCATTTCCTGGCAGACGAGCTCTCAGGGAAGTCATAGCATCTTGGAGTTTCCATCAGAGGTGGCCTAGGGAGCCCAGTCCCGTGTCTGAGCCCCTGCATCACACACGTATGGCCCTGCCTGGAAAATACACGAAGGGCTTTAGAGAGAAGAGAAAGGCAACAATAGAGGGAAGGCAAATGGGAGATGGGGAGGGAACCAGGGCAGCGCCTCTGCTCTCTGATCAGGTGGCAATGCCACACCATGCCTCCACAGGAGGTTCCGGGGCCTGCCTGTTCCCCTCACCTTCTACCTTCTTGAGCAAGGCCAGCCAGGCCAGTGCTACCCTTCCCTCCCACTCCCTGGGAAGAGAAAGCTCTGTCAGGAGACCCGAGTTCCTGCCTCCGCTCTGGGTGAGTGAACTTGGGTGAGTCACATCCCTGCTCTGGGTTTGGTTCCCATCTCTGTTAAATGGTGGTGGGATCACTGGTTGCTCCCACATACTGACACCTCTGTGCTGGCTTGAAGGACTTGCGTGGAGTAAGGTAATGAATTATTTCAGAGAGCAGAGGGCTTAGCCCAAACATCTAGTAGTCCCCTTCCCCGCCCCTGGGGGCACCATCAAGAATGACTGCCCATCAGGTCCCACCAACGCTCTTTAACCTACATCATGGTCCCTAAGCCTGCATCTCGCCAGCCACTCCCTTGCCTGGTCCTCCAAATGCCCTGCTGGTCTGGTTTACTCTGCCCCACCTGCCCCATCCATAACCAACCCCCTGTTCCTTTCCTCACCCTTTACTCTGCACCATTTTTCTTCAGAGCACATTTCCCTGCAGATATTATCAAACCTGGTCATTTGCTTGTTGTCTGCCTCTCTCTCCCTGACAGCAGGAACAGGGTCTGCTTTGATCGCTGCCGCACACAGTAAGTGCTCAATAAATACTATTGCACAAGTGAATGCACTAATGTGCTACCACCCTGTCTTTGCTCCCACTGCTCCCCTGCCTGCCCTCCCTTCTTCCCTTCCATCCATGCTCTTCACCCCTTCAGGTTCCACTTCCCTTGCCTCTGGAAACTTCCCTGAGCAGCCACCTCCCTGCTTGGAACCCTCTTGCTCTAACACCTGCAGTGCCAGGGGTTCAGCTGGCCTCCCACGCATCGTGGTGGGAGCAGAGTGCCAGGGACACAGGCATGCTCAGAATGTCAGCCCTAGGGCCAAAGATTGGGATACACAAAGAAAACCAAATCCCACACACATAATTGGCATGGAGGGAAAAATCTGCTCTTTCTCAAAGCCTCCAGCCCACAGAACTCCATTTGTCCCTTCTGGGTACCACAGATGCTTAGTGACAGCCGAGATCTGTCTTGCAGAAGCAGGAACCAGAGAGTATTTCTGGCCCAATTAAGCTTGAGTGCTTGACAAGTAGGAAATGCAGCCTCACCTCTTTGTGTTCCTAATGTGAGAAACATATGGGCTCTGCATCTGCGCCATCTTGCTCGCCTTCCTGCAGGTGCGTCACACCAAGGGCATGGCAAATGCGCAGGTAACAGGGAACAGTACTGGGCATGATGAGGGGTATCTCTAAAGCGATGTGGCCAACTATCACGTTGACTTGCGGCATCAGTCTCAGGCAATATATATGAGTATTGTTTTGCAAATGATCAATATTAGAAAATCAATCAATTATCTCCATTTCAAAAGCGTGAGGACTCTTCACCATTCTTATTCGTAGCATTGAGTTTATAAGTGTAAACAATGCTTCCAGTAATAAGGTTTCTATTCTTTCTCCTTCCAGGCTTGGCAGATTGTATGCTGTCAGTTTTAGCTGGGAGACCAGATTTGAGACATGATCTCTGATTCAACACAAGATAGGTTGTTCGATGGAAACTCAGATTAACTGGATAGTCTATTAAACTACATACCTTTGAAGAACTATTAAATAAAGCATATCTACTCTAATATAGGTGGATTATTTGAAACAAGCCCTGTTCAGTGCAGTAAATGTCTGACTCACCTTGAGAAAGAAACCACAAGTGGCCGGGCACGGTGGCTCAAGCCTGTAATCCCAGCACTTTGGGAGGCCGAGACGGGCGGATCACGAGGTCAGGAGATCGAGACCATCCTGGCTAACATGGTGAAACCCCGTCTGTACTAAAAAATACAAAAAAACTAGCCGGGCGAGGTGGCGGGCGCCTGTAGTCCCAGCTACTCGGGAGGCTGAGGCAGGAGAATGGCATAAACCCGGGAGGCGGAGCTTGCAGGGAGCTGAGATCCGGCCACTGCACTCCAGCCCGGGTGACAGAGCAAGACTCCGTCTCAAAAAAAAAAAAAAAAAAAAAAGAAACCACAAGTAAGCACCTTATGCCCAGGGCCCAGAGAGCGCGCCCTCCAATCCTCCCTGTCTGGGCTGGATCTTGCCTTGCCCTGGTCACTGGGAGTCCTGTTCCAGATCCTGACTCAGGGAACCCTGCTGTCCCACTCCACACTGTTTGCTGCTTCTGCCCCAAAGGCCTCTCCCTGTGCTAGCAGACTCTTGCCTTCGTGTGGGCACAGGCCTGGTGTGGCACAGGCCCTTCTTTCTCTTGGGTTCTCTATGGAAATATAGGAAATGGGTCATTATGATTAGGAGCGTCTGCATGTAAGACAGATGAGGTGTTGGTATATGAGAGGGGAGGGGGGTGGTAATCTGCAAATACCTTGTTCATTTATTAAAGCTCCATGTAGCATTTAATGTGTAACTGGTGGTATTCATTTCCGAACCTGTGTCTAGCACACTGTGTGGCATAGGGTAAGTCCCAGGAGGAGCTGGGGCTGAATATGAGCATGGTCAGGCAGGTGAGGGAAAAAACCAGTCAGGTTGGGCCATCAGAGTCAAACTAATTACAATATTATTAGTTGCCATTAATTAAGGGCATCCTTTATGCCAGGTGTTTTACAGATTTTGAACAGCTGAACCCTTATAGGCCCCCAGTGAAAGAAGCATTATCAGTGCCACATTTCAGATGGGAAAACCAAGGCTCAGAGAGGTTCAGCAGCATTCCCAAGGTCACGCAGCTTGTGACACAGCCAGTTGTCAAACTCAGAATAGTCTGACCCCAACACCTGAGTTCTTGACCATCATATACTTCTCTTCCTTCCCTTCCCCTCCTCTTAGAAGGAGCACATAGGGGCTGGACATGGTGGCTCACGCCTGTAATCTCAGCACTTTGGGAGGCCAAGGCAGGCAAATCATGAGGTCAGGAGTTTGAGACCAACCTGGCCAACACAGTGAAACCCCATCTGTACTAAAAACACAAAAATTAGCCAGGCATGGTGGTGCATGCCTGTAATCTCAGCTACTCAGGAAGCTGAACCAGGAGAATCTCTTGAATATGGGAGGCGGAGGTTGCAGTGAACTGGGATCATGCCATTGCACTCCAACCTGGGCAATAAAGTGAGACTATGTCTCAAAAAAAAAAAAAAGAAAGAAAGAAAAGAAAGAGCAAATGGGGGGTGTTCTCTCTCTGCTTTGGAGCCCCCCTCCCTCTGTCTCTGTATGGGGGAGCTTCTATCTTCTGCCTTCTCGCATCTTTCTTGCCTATTAAACTCTCTGCTCCTTAAAACCACTCCACGTGTGTCCGTGTCATTTTTTCCAGTTCAATGTGAGACAAGAGCCCTGGTGTTCCTCCACTCATCAGAGCCGTATCATTTTGGTGCATTGGCTGGGAAAGGAAATTCAGTCATCAGACTGGTGAATATGGAGCGGATTTCAACATTAAATCTGTCCTTTAATCTCAAGGCTCTCTGCCAGCTACCCTGTCACCAAACTTTCTTTCTCTTTTTATCCACGGTCTCTTACCCTCTCTCTATGTGTCTAATGTGCAGGAATCTTTACAGTTCAGGGAAACAGCTCTGTTAGAAAAGATCGCGAATCGTGGCAGGCAGTAACTCAGTAACTCTCTCTACATTTTCTCTGGCGAGCACATGGTATTTTTAAGCCACATAGTAGAAATCAGGTTCTAGGCCTCTTCCGAAAATGGGAAGTTTCTGCTTTTAACAGTTACGAGTAAAATGTCTTTGGCAACCAGATTTTAGTCCCCATATTGTCCCATCAGTGGGAAAACGGCCATTTGATTCCTACGTTGTTTTAAGGCATCTATTTTGTCTCGGATTAAGATAGTACTTAATTAGCCAGGGAATTTTAAGTTCAGAAGTTAACCAGAACTGTTTTAAGGGTAAGTGCTTTAGCACAGGCTGTAATAGCAGGCAATCTAGCACATTGCCTCCGTTAAAGGAGTGTTGCCCAAAGGCAGCACAGTCTCTCTGGAGGAAGCCAGGCAAATCACATGGGTTCTAGGAATGCAAAGGGAAATCACACAAGGCAGATAAATTAAGGCTGCGTGGGCACACATGGTTAGCCCCATCACTTAGTTCATTGGTTCCATGACTTGGAGGGCCACGCCTACAACCATGGCGGGGGCATATTTTTAAAAGTTCCAGAATCCAGAAACTGAGTAGGTAAGACATTCGGAAGATGCTCCCCGTCTTCTCCTCTACTCTGGGTCATACGGAAAGGAAGGAGACTAAGAGGATGCTTTTATTTTCACTTCTTTTTCTAAATGGATAATAAATTATCTTCAGTTTGCACCCCTCTGGAGTGCACTCTGAAACACTGGAACTTCCTTAACCTCAGAACTTTAAAGAAAACTACTCATTTTATTTTGCACAAGAGCATAGCATTTCTACTAAACCTCTGCAAGCGTTTTAAGATCGACTCAGCTGTTTTAGCAACACGTCGGGCAGGTCCAGGGAAAGTAGTTCCCCAAAATTAAAAACAGTAGCTTTCAGGGAAATCATCTGACAGTCCTCCTTATTTGGGGCCCTTCAAATTCCCTTCTCATTGCGGGACCTTAGGCAAGTAAAGGGAAACTAAGGCCAATTTTCTGATGACCCTGATAGGTATGTAGAAGCTTTCCAACATTTAACTCAGGTATTTGACCTCACACGGAGGGATGTTATGTTGCTGGTAAGTCAAACCCTCACTGCAGCTAAAACAGGTAGCTCTGCAAGCAGAAGAGAATTTTGGAGATAAACAATATATCTCCTATAATAGTCCAAAAGGGAAAAGAAAAGAAAAAATAGGGAAGGCAAAGAAATAGGGGAAACCCCATTCCCAACAGGAGGAGAGGCAATACCTCTTGAGAACCCTAATTGGAATTCCTTTCTGTAGTGTTTTTCCTTCTTTTGCGGTTTAAAATGGCTTCTATCTCTTTTGTAATGTTCTTCCAACCTCGGGAAAGTTAATTTTCCAAACCTTAAAATGTTTGGCTTAGAGTTGAGCTAAGGGGAAGGGAACCCAGAAGCCTGATATGCCGGCAAAAGGGTAAACATTTCTTACCAGTTGGGCTTTTGACTTCTCTCTCCCTGTGCAAACCAGTAAAAGGAATAATAAGGATTATTGCTTATATTCTCTGTAAATTTATAATTAATGAAAAAGGATTTGTGAGGTTGATCTTAAGCCGTAAACAATCTGGTGTGCTTTGCATGTCTTTCCGTATGGTTCTGTCAAAGAAAGAGTATCTTAGATTAGGATGCATGCCCAAGACCCCATAAGCCTGCTGTTCAAGCCAGCCCAACAAAACTGTCAGTAACAATCTTAGCTACAGGCCTCCATCTTGTTTCATGTCCTTGGGAACATGACCTGTAACCACGTGGCAATACTTTGTTTTAGTCTCTGCCATTTTACAATGGTGACTGTCTTCTTGTGCTAAGTCAGTTCCTGAGTGAAGGCCACAAAAATCAAACAAGCCAGTTTGTCAATATGGATGACTCCAGCTAATCCTTCAAGGGCAGGGTTTACAAAATATCTTAAGCATTGATCTTGAGAGCAGTTTAGGGAGGGTCAAAATCTTGCAGCCTTTGGCTGCATGGCTCCTGGGCCACGGTTTCTAATCCTGTGGCTAGTTTCTTGGCCTGGTCCCCAGGCAAGAGGAAAGTATACCTTGGGAAGTGGCTGTTATCGTCTTTGTTTTCGAATATAGACTGTAAACCTGGCTCCTCCCAAAGCTGGTTCAGCCTACGCCCAGGGATGGCCAAGGAGAACTTGAGGGCTAGAAACAAAATGGAGCTGTTTGGGTCAAATCTCTTTCACTGTCTCAGTCACAATTTTGCAATAACAGTTTCAAAAGCTGCCTATCACTCCTTTAAAAATACCTTGTACACTCGCCGTTAAGTCATAACCCGATAAAGGCTTGTTGGTTTCACTTGTATGGTTATTTTTTGTAAAGTTCAGAAGCTGAAAATCTTAACTGCTTGGTGTGGCTCAAGTCAAGTAACAAGGGAACTTAAAAGGATTTTCTTAAAGAGCGGTCAGTTTAATTAAAAGTGGATATTCAAGTTACAGGTATATTTAAAAGGCCTTCTTCTTCGATCTTGTTTTTCTGGAAAAAGGCTCTTTTCTTCTCAGTCGACTGAATGATTTTTCTCCAGTTTTTTGTTTTTTGGTTTTTTTTTTGTCTTACCACTCTTAATGCATGCATGAGAGGCCCTAAGATAACTTCTGGTAGCATGGGACTCCTTAGGAAAAAACAGAGGAGGCACCACAGACCCCATTTGGGGAAAAAAACCTCTGTTTTCCTCATGAAACCCCAGGATTTAAAAGGATCTCTCTCAAAATCGAAGGCTCTGTTCTGTTTTGCACTGATGGTTTTGAGTTTGGGGGTATCAGAAATTACTTCACATTATGAGAGCTTTGGTGTGTAATAACTAGGTAGAAAATGCACTGTAACCTATGGCTAATAGTAGTTATAAATGAGAGAAGCATGCTCTTGGCCACCTGGAAGATAAGGAAACATGCCCACCCCTCACTGGGAGATGAGACTGTCATCAGGGATGGGCTGATTACAAAATAAGCCAATTGGCTTTGGGTTGCCTTGTAATGAAACGCGTGGTAGAAGCACTACACTGTTTTCTCCCATAGTATCTATATGATCTTTTCATAAATTGAGCATTGAAATAAAAGCATAGCAAGGAGGTCTTAAGACACTAATCTGCTGTTTAGTAAAAGGGTCATAAAAGGTTTGTAAAGACTTCACCTCCTGGTCAAATTGCTTTCATTTTAACTAATTGAGGTTAACATTAACAAACTAAAGCAAGGGTAAAATTTGGCTTTGAACAGAACTTTCATGTCATAGTAAAGGCTAATGAAAGGTGTTTGCCTTTTGAGTCATCATTTTGGCAAAATAACTTATGACAATCTGGAAATTGTCCTTCCTGATGCCTGGATTTTGGATGGTTCAGAGGGCCCCTGAAACATTCAGAAAAGAGGTAAACAGGATTATTTGACATGTTTAGTCACATTAGATTGCCAAAATGATTTCCAATCTTCTTTAAGTTATATTTTGGTGAATAATACTAATATATGTTCCAAAATTGTATGTGATTTCTAAAATGCTAATGTCTAAGTATGTGCTATCAATCATAATTAAGGGTAAAGTTATTGTAAACCACGGAAATAAACTTTGTCAGTCTTGTTTTTAACTGTAACTAGCCGGGAATTTTGCCATTGGCAGATAATTGTTGTCTTGTTTTGTTCCTTCTCAAAAGACGATTTATAATCAAGCTATATTAAGGACTTTAACAGGTGCTCTCAAATGCAAGTTTTTAATAGCTTTGAAGGTTGTAACATTGGAATAGAGAAAGAATGTACAGGACTCATAAAGAACTAACATGTTCACAAATATCAAGCAAAACAAGAATTAACTAAGTGGACTGCATTCAGAAAGTGAAAGCAAACTTTTTGACTTTTGTTTGGAATATTGCTGATCCTTGTTTTGTTTTTCAGAGTCAAGGAAAATTGTTTTAAACTATTTACAAAATTTGGAGGATGCTTATTTTTCTCTGCCTGGTTCCTCTAGAATTTGGAAACTATTTGTGAGTACTCTTAACTTATGGCAATATAGCTGTTTGCATCAGTGCAATAAAAATCCATTTTTCTGACGGCGGCAGGCTATCCAGTCCTTGGCGTGGTGGACACCATGATTGGTGGCGAGGCAGCTGCTGCGGTGGAGGACTTGGTCTCGGGGATACGGCAGGCAGCCAACTTCATGGAACAGTTTCGCTCCTACTTAGAGAGTTAGAAGCAATGGAAGGCCCTCATGGAATTCATCCTGCTCCACCTGCCCGACTACCATGACCCGCCCAATGGTGGTGGCTGCCTGGATCAGCTGCTGTCCCTCTCCATGGTCTGGGCCAACCACCTCTTCCTGGGCTATAGTTACAATAAAGCCCTTTTAGAAGGTGATGGAAATGGCTGGTGGGATGAAAGTGGAAGACCTGCCACAATTTGTTACCAGAAGTGAATTAATGAAAAAACATCAAAGCTAAGCCAGAGGATTTATCACATTTTTATCATCAGCTACAGGATTAGAAAGGAGGCTGGGATGAATGTGACATAGACCACAGCAGCTCTCTTAAGACTCCTGGTATTACCAACATAAAGAGGCAGGTAGAATTAGAAGGATTCTGTTTAGACTGGCTTTTTTTAACATTCTCATTTTTCCAGTAGTTATCACTGTGAAAGTATACATGGATATTTACGTATTTATAAATCATGCACTCTAAGATGAGTTCATCAACACTGTAAAAGCTCTCTTTTCTATTTTCAGTTTTTTTTTTTTTTTCTTACTGACAAGTCTCACTCTGTCTCCCAGGCAGGAGTACAAATGTGCAGTATTGGCTCATTGCAGCCTTGAACTCCTGGGCTCATATTTTCAGTTTTTAAATGTCAGAATTTTTGTTTAAAATGCCTTTTTGGGACGGGCACAGTGGCTTATGCTTGTAATAATCCCAGCACTTCAGGAGGCCAAGGTGAGTGGATCACCCAAGGTCAGGAGTTCGAGACCAATCTGGCCAGCATGGTGAAATCCTGTCTCTACTAAAAACACAGAAAAAATTAGCTGGGCATGGTGGTGAACATCAGTGGTCCCAGCTGCTTGGGAGGCTGCAGTAGGAAAATTGCTTGAACCTGGGAGGCAGAGGTTGCAGTGAGCCGAAATCGCTCCATTGCACTCCATCCTGAGTGACAAAAGTGAAACACCGTCTCAAAAAAATAAAAATTTTAATTTTAATTTTAATTTAAAAAAAAATCATTTTTGTTTGTCAACAGGACACAATTGGAAAAACTGGCTATTTTACCAAGGCTTTGACTGAAAGGGTGTGTTTCCCTTTAAGGAATAAAGCCGGACATGCAGAGCCAATAAAAGCCCCTTGGGGAGAACTGGCCTCATACCTTGTCTACAAATCCCTGCACAGGGTTCCTAACCTGTGGTCAGTAAAGAATGTCACTTTCTCACAGCTCTGGAAGCTCTGAGTTTATCTGGGGACCTCAAGAGTTGAGGATCACCCAACTCACAGAAGCAATCAAACTCCAAATGGTGCTGCAAACTGAACCACACATGGACATGCCATTCTTCGAGGACCCTTAGATCCACCCCAGGAGAAGCCCTAGCTGCTGTTCCCCATTCAACACCCCTTTTCAGCAGGAAGTAGCCAGAAAGAGTCATCATCCAAAACCCTGTAACAGCAGTTAGTGTGATATGGCCACAGGGAGGAATGTGGTAGGAGTTATTAAGAAATTATTTTAAGCGGATAGAAAGGGAAAGGAGTCCTTGGGAAGTTTTCATTTTTTAAAGCATTTCCAGAAAAGTTTCTTGTAAAGCAGCAGCTCTTATGGCCAGGCTGGCAACCTTTGATATGCAAATGCAGTCCATTAGAAACTGAGTCCACCCAACATAGCAATTCCCTCCGCCTTCTTGCCCCACATGTTCCTGGCAACATGGCCACCCCCACATAGCCCCACATGTGTAGAACATCTTGGTGCCCTGCATTTGCATATTAAAAGGCTAGGGTGGGAGGTCCAGCTTTTTTGCAGGCTACATGAATGCCATGCCTGGTCAAACCAATCCCCTGGGCCCTATGCAAATCAGACACCACCTCCTCCCGTCTCTATATATACACACCTGGCTGGTTTCTGCCTCACTTGGGGTTCCCTCTCTTGGCTTTGGAGGCCCCCTCCCTCTGTCTCTGTATGGGGGAGCTTCTATCTTCTGCCTTCTCCCATCTTTCTTGCCTATTAAACTCTCCGCTCCTTATAACCACAAAAAAAAGAAAGAAAGAAAAAAAGAAAGAACAAATAAGGACAGGAATCTGAGGTCAGCGACCTGACAAGCCCCTGGGAAGCCTCAAGAGGATGCAGTTCCAATGAGAAAGCAGCTCTAGAAATGAGACCTGTTTTTCTACTCAACGAACACTCAGCAGAACCAACCAGGACTGCCCATAGGCTGGTGTGCACCTGTACAGCTGACCTGTGGATAAAATGTTGAAGTATATTCCCACAAGTTAGCAAGTAGCTGCTACCCTAACATCTCCCCTCCTAGGCCCCATCAACCTGACCACTCAGGACCCTCCAGTGGAATCCAGGAGCTTCCCCAGTCCCACATTCAAGAGTTAACGCTTGGCCCTGCAAGGGGCTCGCGAGATGGCCCAGAGCTTGGCCCACTCCCAGGCATGCCAGTTTTTCATTGTTTTGAAATTCCTTTTGGGTCCAGCCCTCTCATGGAAACTTCTGGTCTGAAAGCAGCTCCTGGGACCCTGGATGAGGCAGTCCTCCTTAACCAGACCCCAGAAGAAAGTTGCATCTGGGCTAGGCTGTGAGGTCAGGCTCTACAGGCACAGAAGCAGTGGGCCCCAAAGCAGGTGGTTCAATGGGGCAGCCTTTTCTCTTTCAGTGACTCCTGTAACCAGGCCAGGCAACACCACTCGTGCCTACAGCGAGTAACAGGACTCTGGTGAACCAGACTGGCTGGAAGAAAGGTCCAGAGGAGAGTTCTACAGTGGATGGAAGGGATCAGAAGTCAAAAAGTCAGAAGTCAAAGCTGTCTGTGGCATGCAGCAAGGCCAGAGAGAGGGAAGTGAGCCTCAAAGGCAGAAGCTAGGACAGTAAGAACAATTTGACTTTTGGGAAGTAGGTCAGAGCCTGTGATTCCAATTTAAAGATGTAAATAGTGTAAGAGTGCCTGGTACACAGCCAGCAGTCCCTAAGACACAGGTGGGTGGAGGCCTAGGACCCGGCACACCCTGAAAAGCTACAAGGAGAGTAGCTGTGTCTGAGGAAAAGGACAAATCTTTGCTATCAGCAAGGACAGCACAGATCTCTCCTCCCACCCATAAAGTCTCCAGTTTAAATAGAGTATGTCTCCCATCCCCACATTCTGAGTCAAAATGCGATCAGATTTTATGTAGCAGATCCCATAAAAAGGACAAAGCCCTGTAGACTCCGCTCTGCTCAGCTCCACCCTCCCAGGCCTGCTGTTTGCTTCCCAGCCTCATATTGCATTAGTGTGCGGTTCAATGGATTTTTTATTACAGTTGGAATTAAATAACTCAAAGATGGATCCAGTGGGTTGAGGGAAAACAGAAGTTTAAATCAAAGGAAGTAACAGAGCCGATCTGGTTCCAGAATTGCAGGATGTACTGAAGCTCCCAGCAGGGCCTGGTGATGACGTCCCTCTCATGTTTTCTCTTTGAGCTTTTCTCCCCACGAGGCTTGCGCCCACGAGGGGGCTTCAGGTGACTCACCCCTCAGTGTGGGCAGCTCACAGGTAGCAGAGGCAGTGGGCTGAGTCACAGCCAAGTCTTTGGGCCACCACAAAACTCAGGGAAGATCAAACCCAGAATTTCTGTCCCTATCATTGAAGTATAGCTGAAGGGGATTGCCCTTTTTTGTTTTTTGGTTTTTTTTTTCTCTCGTCCTGAGGTTCTAAGGGCAAGCAGCTGACCCTCCTAAAAGAGATTCTAAAAAATGGCCCAGGATCCTGCAGTGTTGAGGGTGGCCAAGATTTGTGTGGCAACAGGAAAGGGTCTATGAGGAGGGAGAGATAAGATGTGAGAACTTGGGACCCAGCAAGGCATGGCCCCTTACCTGTGGGCAACTGGAAGTGGCAAGACCTGGATAGGATCTACCTGGGTGTGCAGGGGCAAGGCTCAGGCCCACACCAGGGGGAGGCCTGGACAGGCATGCCCTGTGGGCCATCAGAAGGCCCTGCCCAGGTTCCAGCCTTTCCATGCACCCTTCTTCCCCTCAATGATTGTGCTCAAACTCTCAGGTTTTCTGCCACCCACCTTCCTGCCTCAGAACCTTGCCCATGCCATTACCTCTCCTGAGAACACCTTCCCCTTCCACCTAGCTAGCCTCTGCTCTTCTTTCAGACCTCAACTTTCACATCGTTTCCTCTGAGAAGCCTTCCCTGATCCCCTCAGACCTGCCCAGGTTCCCCTGTAAAACACTCTCACCATGCAAAGCAGGCTTGCTGTGCTCTGGTTACCACTTCAGCCCACCACGTTTTGGGCCGCAATTTCTACCACTTGCATGAGTCAAGTGAAATAGACTACTCACACAGCAAGTTAAATAAAGCAAGTTTATCACTCACAAGCAGCAAGGGACAGTAGGAACCTGAGATTTGTGGTGAACCAGTCCCCAGAGGCTCAGGAAAGTTGTCCAGGGTGGATGGAATCTTGTCTACACATCCCTCACATGCACCACAGCTACAGAACCTCAGAAAGCGGATTTAAACCCCACCAGCAACCTGATTTGCTGGGCTAAAGTTTTGTAGGGCATCCTATTCTAGGAAGGCCAGGAACAGATCCTGGGCTGTTCTGGTCAGTTCTTCCTTATCTCAGGATGTTGCATTCCCAGCACCTTCCACAGTTATTCTTGAGAAATACAAGCAAGAAAGGAGGAAGAACTGGTTCTGTCAAGGCTACCTGAAGTGTGGTCATGCACACAGCCCTCAGGATTTTCATGGCACTGACCACCATACAGCATTATGTTTAATTTATTTCTGCTCTGCTGTCTATAAGCTCCCCAGGGGCCGGGACCACCTTGTCTTATACTCTGCTGTATCACCAGTGCCCACAGAAGTTCCTGATATGTAGAAATGACTCAGCTACATTAATAAAGGAATGGTTTAAATTAAACTATTGGTGTTAGAAAGGCCCCAAGAGAAGGACAGGGCCAGATGCCAGGGAGTCCAGGGCAGGGAGGGCTTCCGGGGGCAGCGGGACTCCATTCCCAAGGGAGGAGGACCTGCCAAGAACAAGGAAGGAACAAACTGCAGAGGCCTCCCAGCCTAGGCCACTCACCCTGGTGGGACTCAGGTCCCAGGAACAAAACAGGAGTCCAGCGCTCCAAAATGGGACTCTGTTGGAGGAGGGTTTGAATCTTGGAAACAAGGTGAAGCCCACCCATGAGAAGTGGGGCCCCAAATCAGGACTGATTGCCACCAATAATGGCCTGATACTGAGTCACAGAATATTGGGACAAGTCTACTTAAATTCTTTCAGCCTGAATTCAGTAGTTGGCAAAGGGCCGAGTAGGGCTGAGTCAACACAGGAAGGCAAGGGAGAAGAGGAAGTACAGTCAGTGGCCCCAAGTGAGGCAAATGGGGAATAAAGAGCTGGGGACTGGAAGTCCCAGCCAGAGCAATTAGGCAAGAGAAAGAAATAAAGGGGATTCATATCAGAGAGGAAGAAGTCAAATTATCCTTGCTCACAGGTGATATGATCTTTTATTTAGAAAAACCTGAAGACTCCACCAAAAAACCTTTAGAGCTGATCAACAAATTCAGTAAAGTTGCAGGATACAAGTCAACATAATAAAATCAGTAGTATTTATATATACCAACAGCAAACAGTCTGGAAAAAAGTCAAGATGCAACCCCATTTACAAAAGCTACAACAAATATAAAATACATAGAACTATGTGTATATTTTTTTGAGGCAGAGTCTCACTCCATCACCCAGGCTGGAGTGCAGTGGTGCAATCTCAGCCCACTGCAGCCTCTGCCTCCCAGGTTCAAGCAATTCTAGTGCCTCAGCCTTCCAAGTAGCTGGGATTACAGGTACACACCACTATGCCTGGCTAATTTTTTGTATTTTTAGTAGAGATAGGGTTTTGTCATGTTGGCCAGGCTGGTCTCCAACTCCTGGCCTCAAGTGATCCGCCCATCCTGGCCTCCCAGAGTGCTGGGATTACAGGTGTGAGCCACCACACCCAGCTCACAGAAATAAATATAACCAAACAAGTGAAAGATCTTTACAAGGAAAATTTGAAACACTGATGAGAGAAATTGAAAAGGAAACAAAAAAAGGGAAAGATACTCCATGGTCTTGAAGGGGAAGAATTAATATTGTTAAATGTCAATACTACCCAAAGTGACCTATAGATTCAGTGCAATCCCAATAAAAATACCAATGCTATTCTTCATGGAAATAGAAAATACAATTCCAAAATAAGTACAGAAACACAAATACCTCTAATAGCCTAAGCAAACCTGAGCAAAAAGAACAAAGCTGGCAGTATCATATTGCCTGACTTCAAAATATACTACAAAGATATAGTAACAAAAACAGTATAATCCTGGCATAAAAACAGACACCAATACAGAAAACAGAAATAAATCAATGCATTTACAGCCAACTTATTTTTGACAAAAGCATCAAAAATATACATTAAGGAAATAACAGTTTATTTAATAAATGGTGCTGGGAAAACTGGATATCCACATACAGAATAATAAAACTAAACCCCTGTCTCTCACTATATACAAAAATCAAATCAAAATCGATTAAAGATGTAAATTTAAGACCTGAAGCTATAAAACTACTAGAAGAAAACTTTGGGGAAACACTTTAGGACACTGGTCTGGGCAAAGATATTTTGGGTAAGACTTCAAAAAGCACAGGCAAGGAAAGCAAAAATAGACAAATGAGATGACATCAAACTAAAAAGCTTCTGCACAGCAAAGGAAACAACAAAGTGAAGAGACAAACTACAGAATGGGAGAAAATATTTGCAAACTATCCATCCAGCAAGGGATTAGTAACCAGAAAATATAAGGAACTCAAACAACTTAACAGCAAAAAACCACAAATAATCTGATGTTTAAATGTGCAAAAGATCTGAATAGACATTTCGTGAAACATACAAATGAATCACAGGTATATGAAATAATGCTCAACATCACTAGTGATCAGAGAAATGTAAATCAAAACCACAATGAGATATCATCTCACCGCAGTTAAAATGGCTTTTATCAAAAAGACAAAAAACAACAGATGCTGGCAGGGATGCAGAGAAAGGGGAAGTCTTACACGCTGTTGGTAGGAATGTTAAATTGGTACAGCCACTGTGGAAAACAGTATGGAGGTTCCTCAAAAAACTGAAAATAGAACTACCATATGATCCAGCAATCCTACTGCTGGGTATAAATCCAAAAGAAAGGAAATTAATATATCAAAAAGATAACTGCATCCTCATGTTTTTGCCAGCACTATTCACAACAGCCAGGACATGGAATCAACCTAAGTGTCCTTCAATAGATGAATGGATAAAGACAATGTGATACCTACTCACAATGGCATATTTTTCAGCCATAAAAAAGAGTGAAATTCTGTCATTGGCAGCAACATGAATGGAACCGGAGGTCGTTATGTTAAGTAAAATAAGCCAGGTACAGAAAGACAGGTATCGCATGTTCTCACTCATGTGGGAGCTAAAAACGAGGATCTCATGGAGATAGTAGATTGGTGGTTACCAGAGGCTGGGAAGGGTTGGGGGAAGGTGGGGTTTAAGAGAAGTTGATTAAAGAGAACAAAAATACAGTTAGATCAAATGAATAAGATCTAGTGTTTGATAGTACAGGAGGTTGACTATAATTAATTATAATGTATTATCTACTTAAAAATAGCTAGAAGAAAATAATTCAAATGTTCCTAACAAATAAAAGTTAAAATTTTGAGGCAATGGCTATCCCAGTTACCCTGATTTGCTCACCACACATTGTGCGCATGTAGCGAAAGCGCCGCTAGTATAAGCTTCCCGCCTCACAGATTGAATCCCAGGTTCCACCCCACAACAGGGGAGGACAGGCTCCTCCTTCTGCAAATGGCGGAACTTCCCGAGGCTCCATCCCAGTGTGCACTCCTTCCGGCGCGCGGGCCAGTAGGAGGTTCTCCAGTGACCCCTTTCTACTTGGCTGCCTCATATTCATTCATTTATTCAACAGATAACCACCAAGCACACACCCTGTGCCAGGCACAGCTCAGCCACCAGTCAAGGGACAACAGCAAGGAGCACGGAGCTCAGTCCTGAGCTGGCAGGCTTCCTCACAGGCTTCCTGCCCAGAGCCAAGGCAGGTTTTAGAGCGCCTGCAGATTCGCCACTGAGAGGCAGCCATAGGTGTACCCGGGATCAGGCAGGTGCTGATGGAGTTTGAGCACCCCTTGCTTCTGGCTGCCCCTCTTGCATCCTCAGGGCACACATTGGCTTTCCCAAATTAAAATTAACTCGTTTTTCTTCTTCCTACCCACCTCTACCCACCTTGAACACATTCACTTAACCTACAAAGTAGAGAAGATCTGAAACAGACAAATTTGAAATTTAGAGGACAACAGTGGGACCTGTGTAATGAGGGATGTAAGCTTTAGTGAAAGGAATTAAACAGTTTGAATATTAGGATTCGTTTGCCTGACTGTGCCAGAAAACCCAGAGGCTTCAACAAGGTAGGACTGTATTTGTCTCTCATGGAAACAGGCAGCCTGGAGCAGTATGCCACCGCACCATCACCAGGGACCCAGGCACCTCCTCTGTTACTGCTCTGCCCTCCTCAACACGTGGCTTCCATGGTTGCTTGAGCACCAGCCATCACATCCACATGCCAGGCAGCTAAAAGAACAAGGGGGCAGAAAAAGACACTTCCCTTTAAGGATACTTCCTAGAATTTGCACAAACCACTGCAACTTACACCCCATCAACCCAAAACTCAGTTACAGCACAGCTAGCAAAGCTGGGAAATGCCATTATCCTGAATGTTCCTGCACCTGGCTGAAAAACAGTTCTTTAACCAAAGAATAAGGGGAAACAGGGGCAGGGGTGACAAGCAGAACTGGGCTAGGACATGCTCTCCTTTGGGAACTCTTTTCCCCATGGTTTACTTTGCTCATTCCCCCCTTGGACCTCATTTCTTCCCTCACTGAGGCTACATGGAGGATGGAGTCTGGGCTGCCTCTCTGCTGCCCCGGAAGGCTAAGCAAGGCTGGCAGGGCTGAGAGCAGGAGGTCTGGGGGCAGTGGAGGCTGTGGCCGCAAACAAGGCTTTCATGCAATGACACCTGGATCCATCGGGATCCCCTTCCTGATCTCCATCCCTGTGTGATTTCAGCAAGTCACTCAACCTCTGGGAGCCCTAGCTCCTCATCTGTAGAAAAGGGGATAAAAATTCCTATCTGGCCAGGCATGGTGGCTCACACCTGTAGTCCCAACAATTTGCATGACCAAGGTGGGAGGATCACTTGAGGCCAGGAGTTTGAGGCCAACCTGGGCAACATAGTGAGATCCCCTCTACAAAAACAAACAAACAAAACAAAATCCTACTTCACAGGGTTGCTGTGAGGATTAAGTGAGCTCAGTAAGTGGTAGCTATTTTCAAAGTATACCTTTGCCTGGGCTGTCTCTGGTGATCTCTATGTATCTATATATGTATCTATGTCTACATGTATGTCTATAACTACATCTACATCCACATTTCTATATCTATATCCATGCCTATGTCTATATCTGTCTCTGTATCTATACCTACATCTACATCCATATATCTATTTCTATTTCTACATCTATATCGTCACCTCTCTATATAGCTTTTCCCTCTATCTGAATCTCCCTCACAGCCTGAGCAGACGTGGTTCCAGGCAACAGCTGGAGATGGATTGGAGTTTGGGGCTTTGGACACATTAACAGGACTAGCAGGACCAGCCTTCCCTGCACGATGTAGACACTTCATTACAGCTCACAGATGCCCAAGACCCAATTAACTTGGCAGACGTAAGAGAGCTCAGGACAGGCTTGCAAATTAAATCCTGTTACTGGCTCCAGAGAACTGAGGGCGCTTCCCACACCCTCAGGCAGACACAGCACTTGTGCTTAGCTGCCTGTGACACACCAGGGTTCCAGGGTGAGCTGTGTCATTAGAGAAGCAGACCCTTCCCCCAGCTGATCCCAGGCCTTGTGCAATGTCAATGGCTGCTTTGGGTCTTTCTACAAGAGATCCTGAAACCACTCATATCTTGAAGGAATGTGAGTCACTTCTCGGGAGGCAGTAAAATGGATCGAGAAGAGATTGTGTTTGGCTTCAGGCAGACACAGTTTGAATCCTGGCTCTGCCGCTCTCTAGCTGTGTGATCCTGATCAACCTGATCAACCTCTCTGAGCCCTGGTTCCTCATCTGTACAACGGGGGTGGCAAGACCATCTCAGAGACCTGATGTGAGGAATCCATGAGATTATGCCTGTAAAGTGCCTGCTCCACAAAACTCATTCCCTGAGTTCAACTCATCAACACCATCAGTGTCAGCACCAAACAGATCAGGTTCCCAGCACAGGGTGGTGCATCTCCCTCCTGCCCATCCTGCCAGAGTTAGTGAGATGCCAAAGTTGATTCTCTCCCCAACCTCTGTCTTGTGAGGTGCAAGTTTGCTCGAGTTCAGGTACTGGTGGAGGAGGAGGCTCCTTTGCAATCACCTGCCTCCAAGTCCTTGTGTCCACCTGACATCAGCTCAGGATAGTATTCTGACCCGTGCTTGGGAATCAACCCTGTCCCAGGCCCTCCCAGGGGGCCTGCTTTTCCAACTTGCTGTTATTCCAGCTCAGATGCCAAGGCCCTTGCCTGTCCCTTTGTCCCTCTTCGCTCCTGTCTCAGTCCCCAGAATGTCCCCTGTATTACCACAATCTGCCTGCGTATCCCTGCCTTGAGCCATCCCCTGGGAATGGGCATCCTCCCTTTCCCCAGACTCAGACCCCAATCCTTGAGCTGAATCCCCCCACCGGAGGCTGGACTTCTTCGAGGCCAACTGCCTGTCAGCCCAGCCCACCAGCCCCGCCTGCTACCATATGTTCCTGACCCAGTGCTCAGTGCCTGCTGTCTGCACCTCCACCTCCACGACAGCTGCATGTTTGGGGGCCACCAGCCCTGCCTCCCCAGCCTCTGCTGTCATCAGATGCCAGGATCCTTCACGTCACCTGCTCTGGGGGCAGCTTCTGTTGTCTGGTTCCTCCAGGCCAGACCAAGTCCAGGCAAAGACACTCATGAGCAGCCTCATCATCACTCTGGAAGTGGCCCTGACAGGCAAAGGCTGCTGGCTTCTGCTCATCACTGTCACAATGTCCCCAGGGTGGGAGAAAAGGTGGCATTTTATTTCTTACAAGTTCTAACTTTTTGATATGAGACTCCAAAGATACAACACCATCAGGAGTGCTGGGAGGGCTCCAGGATTGAGACTGCAGCTGCCATAACCCTTGAGAGCACAATCTCCGCTCAGAGCCATCAGGAGATGGGGGAGAAGCCTGAAGCAATAAGAAATGCAGATTCCTACTAAACGTAACTACCTGTGTTTATCCTTTCTCCCAAAACCCCACTAAAATGAAAGCAAATGCATTTTTGACAGCATAAACCCAAAGACTAGGAGAATGTAAGAGGAGACGATTATAGATAAGAGATTTCAGCAAAGTCTGGAAGACAGAAAGCAGATGGAGGAGGAACATTAGCAGAGGAAGATATGAGCTAAAGTGCCTGCAAAGGGGGATCCAGATGAGCAGGAAACTGATTTGCCCCGCAGAAAGCCCGAGAGGCTTGGAACTCAGAGGCAACAGGTACAGGGGGAAGTTAAGGTCAAGTGCAGGGCCAAGAAGAGGGGCTCAAGTGCAAGTCTGTGTGCTGAGCTAGACGCCCCCAGTTCCCTCCTTCACCCCACACAGATGGGCAGCTGGCTTTTCTCTTCCCCCTGCCCCAGGCAAGAGCCCAAAGCTTGCTCTGCAGTGAAGCAGATGAGAGAACTCCCAACTTCAGGACACCTGGCAAAGTGAGGCGGGGGTCAGGGGGCAGGGGGTGGGTGGGGAGAGGGTAGGGGGAAAGTTAGGTTCAGGACAGCAGTCTAGACATTTCACAGTGGATTCCAAAGTCCCGTGTTTTGCTTCTGCTGCTTGCAACCTTCCGCGAGGCAAGGGTTGGGAATCAACCCTGTCCCAAGAGAAGAAGGGTTCTTCTCTTGAGTAGATGAATGCCCCAGAGAGCAAGATCTCTACCTACTAGCATTTGGCAATTTCCAGTGTCAAAATCCCTATGAGTTCTCACGCTCTGTGAAAGCATTCAGAGCTGCCGATCAGCTTTACGGGTCTCTCTGAAACACAAACAGTCACAGATCAGCAGATATTTGAGGAAGGACTCCAACATGAAAAGATCCAAACAAAGCCAGGAGTGGGGTGAGTGTCAAAGGATGTCAGAAACAGTGCAAGGACCAGAAAAAAATTTCAAAAGGAACTCTAGTGAGAACTCTTCAGAGAAATCAAAGAAGACTTTGCTCTTTACAGAAAAGGAAATAATCTGAGAACAAGAAAGAACTCTTGGACATTTTAAAAATCATAACCATTGAAATAAACATTCAATAAAAGGAAATCTGCCAGAAAAGAGAACTAAAAGACAAGGAGGAAAAATAAAACAGAGAGAGGTATATTAGTTAGGATTCTCCAGAGACAGACCCAATAGGATGTCTGTAGAGAGAGAGACAGGAGAGGGATTTATTAGAGGGATTGGCTCATGCAGTTACAGAGGCTGAGAAATCCCACTCAGGCCATCCGCAAGCTGGAGACCCTGGGATGTCGGTGTCATGATTCAGTCCAAGTCCAAAGGCCTCAGAACCAGGGAGGCTGATGGTACAACTCTCAGCCTGAGGCCAAAGGCCTGAGAACCAGGGTGAGGTCGGGGAGTGGAGGTGCTGGTTTAAGTCCTTGAGTCCAAAGGCCAGGGAGCCTGGAAGTGTTATCTAAGGACAGGAGGAGAAGAGTGCCTCCCAGCTCCAGCAGGCAGCTCCATACACTCACCTTCTGTCTGTTTTTGTTCTCTCTGACCCACAGCAGATTGGGTGGTGCCTGCCCACATCAAGGGCAGATCTGCCCACTTCGTCCACTAAGACTCCCAAGCTAATCTCTGGAAACACCCTCACAGACACACCCCAAAATCATACCTTACCGGCTTTCTAGGTATTCCATAATCCAGTCAAGTTGACACCTAAAATTAGCCATCACAGGAGGAAATAATTTTTAAATATATATATAAAGTATCCCTAGAACAGAAATGAATTTCCCAATTGGAAATTGGGCCCATCACTACAAATTTTAAAAAGACCTACCCCAATTTTGAAATTTCAGAACACCGAGGATGAAGAAAACATCCAAAAAGCTTCTGGGGAGCTGAAATAGGGCACAGGAAGAAAACCAGGAATCAGAATGGCATTGGCTTTTCTAGAAGCCAGGAGTCTAGGGAACAACATCTTCAACATTCTAAAGGGAGGGAACGTTTTGCTCAACCTGAGATTCTACATTCAGCCACTGTCAGCAAGTGCAAGGGTAGAATAAAGATGTTTTTCAGATGTGCAGGGACTCACAACAAATCGACCAACCTCTCATGCACTCTGTCTTAAGAAACTGCTGGAGACTGTACACCACTAAAACTAGGCTGTAGACCAAGAAAGAAGAGGTGGGTCTCAGGAAACAGGAGGTGGGAGTCAGCAGAGCATTGAATTCAAGTCCTTGGATGACAGCTGTGCTCAGGCCTCAAAAGCAAGCTGCTCAGTTTGGAGCAGGAGGAAGATCACCGGGGGAATATGGGATCAGTACATGAAGTGATAGGTCTTGCCATTCAGAAACAAGATCATCAGGCATCTGCCCAAGCTACAGGAGCAACTGGAGAAAAGATAAGGCAAAGTACAGAGAACACTAAATAAACTTTTAGATGAGGCCATTCTTAATCCTAGGACAAACAAAGGAAGAAAGGAAATACAATCACTGCACATGACTTGGTCTGTCATAAACAATATGTACACTGTTGTAATAGTTAAACACTGACCACTGATTTAATTAAGATATTAAAGTCACTATCCTGGGAGGGTAGGAGGAGGTGAAACCAGGCCCAAAGAGTTAAGGAAACCAATGACCAGCAGAAATTCTTGAGTTTGCAGGATGGCAGGTAAGAAAAAGAAATAACTTGCTGACACGCTGAAACTCCCTCTACTTGTGAGATTTTAAAACTGGCTGAAATTGGCTGGATGAGGTGGCTCATGCCTGTAATCCCAGCACTTTGGGAGGCCGAGGCAGGCGAATCATGAGGTCAGGAGATGGAGACCATCCTGGCTAACACGGTGAAACCCTGTCTCTTCTAAAAATACAAAAAATTACCCGGGCGTGGTGGCGGGCGCATGTAGTCCCAGCTACTCGGGAGGCTGAGGCAGGAGAATGGCGTGAACCCGGGAGGTGGAGGTTGCAGTGAGCCGAGATCACACCACTGCACTCCAGCCTGGGTGACAGAGCGAGACTCCATCTCAAAAAAAACAAAAACAAAAACAAAAAAAAAACTGGCTGAAATTGATGGGCACTAATATGGCCAACTGGAGTTTGCACAGAATGAACTTATTGATGTCACAGCCTGAATATTCACTATGTTTCAGAGTAACCCTCCCCAAATTCACACATGCAATCCATGAAGTAGCAGGAAGAGATAACTGTGCACATCCGAGGACCTCCCCTTTCCTTGCACTGGTAGGGATTGGTGGAATGGAGGAAAGGGGAGATCGCTTATCTAAAGCATGCATGCCTTTCTAGTCCTCCCCTTTCCTTCCATCCAATCACTGCTAATCCCAAAACCCACCCATAAACCTTTTTGAATAAAATCACTGCCTTAGAGCCAGCATAGGGAGACAGATTAGAGCAGGACTCCTGTCTCCTTGTTAGTCAACTTGCTATAAAAAGCTTTTCTTAAAAACCCGGTGTCTTGGCCGGGCGCGGTGGCTCAAGCCTGTAATCCCAGCACTTTGGGAGGCCGAGACGGGCGGATCACGAGGTCGGGAGATCGAGACCATCCTGGCTAACACGGTGAAACCCCGTCTCTACTAAAAAAATACAAAAAAAAACTAGCCGGGCGAGGTGGCGGGCGCCTGTAGTCCCAGCTACTCGGGAGGCTGAGGCAGGAGAATGGCGGGAACCCGGGAGGCGGAGCTTGCAGTGAGCTGAGATCCGGCCACTGCACTCCAGCCTGGGCGACAGAGCGAGACTCCGTCTCAAAAAAAAAAAAAAAAAAAAAAAAAACAAAAAAAAAACCCGGTGTCTTAGCATTGGCTTCTAGCACATTAGGCAGCTAGCCTCTTTTGCTCAGTAGCAGAGGGAGTGGGATGGGAAGAGAACACACCCTTCTTTGCCATAACAGGACATCAGTAGATAATTTTTAAACTTGATAAATCAAGAAAAGCAATATAAACACATTATTTTGAAATACAGAGGTAAATACCAGAAGAAACAGCTCAAAGAGGGTATCTGTTTTCTATCACAAACTTAGCAACTTACAGCACGTAGTTAGTGTCTCGCAGTTTCTGTGGGTCAGGAGTCTGGGCACAGCTCAAGTGAGGTCCTCCACAGTTCCTCCCCCAGCTGAAATCAGAGCATCAGCCTGGCCACTTTCTAATCTAGAACTCAACTGAGGAAGAATCCTATTCCAAGCTCAGCAGATTGTTAGCAGAATTCTTTTTTTAAATATTAAATAATAATAGCAAAAAATGCAATTACTTTAGTACTAACCTAATGTTTTTTAGAGATGGTGTCACAGTGATGCACAAGCTGAATTCAAACTCCTGGGCTCAAGCAATCCTCCTGTCTCAGCCTCCCCAGTAGCTGGGACTATGGGTGTGTGCCACCATGTCCAGCCGAGAATTCATTTTTTAGTAGTTGCTTGACTGAGGGTACCTGCTTTTTCCTGGCGGTGGGCTGGAGGCCTCCCTCAGGTCTATGGGCCACACAAAGTCCCTGAAGGCCACCCCCAGTTCCTTGCTTCTCCAACATGGCTACTGACTTTATCATGCCCCCTCCTACCCTCACCCAAGAGAGCCTCCAGTCTGCTTCTGCTAAGATGGAGTTGTGTAAAATATAACATAATCAGGGAAGTACTATCCCATCACCTTTACCATGTAAATCCTGTCCTCACTCAAGGAGCATAAACACCAGGATAGGGGGATCTTTGGGACCACCCTAAAGCCTATTGGCCACAAAGAGATTATTAACCTTTTATTTTTTATAATTAAGTAATCCGAAATACATAGAAGAGTATAATGAGTCCCTCCTACCCTGTTTCCTAGCCTGTTCTCTCGCCTGGGAGGCAACAGATATGATGGGTTTCTTTCATAATCTAACAAAATGATTTAATGTATATAATGCATACGCCCATACACATGAATCACTCTGCACTCTCTCAGCTCGTTGCTCAAGTGTGACGTTGCTGCCTGGGCCTCCTGTGAGTGCTCCGCACAAGTAGCAACACACATATCTTTCTCCCCCTTTTTCTCATGACTGGTAGCACATTTTGCAAACTCGTCTGCATCTTGCTTTTTGCAGGTAATATATAGCAAGATCATTTTCCATCGGTGCATAGATTCTTTATTGTTTTTCTGCTGCTGCATAGCATTCATTGACCTTTTTGTGGACATCTAGTTCATTTCAAACCTCTTCTGTTACAAACAATGCAGGAATAAGTATCTTTGAGGGGAGTCATAATAGTGTCGTCTCTATGGAGTGGGACAGGAAAGTGCAAGGATCTACTGCTTTTGTTTTAAGTCTTTTAGGACCCTGTGATTTAAAAAAAAAACAAAAAACAAAAAACATGGTACATCATAGTTTGATAGCTATAAAAAAGGGCTTTGTGATCTCTGCAGGGGTTGATGCTGGCTACCTGAGAACCCCGCTTGTCCTCACCACCATCAGAACAGACTTTCAAGTCCCTTTTGAGTTGCCACCCCTACTTCCATTCTAGGCTTCATTATTTCCTTTTCTCAATGTTTAACCAGCATCTACTATGTGTCAGGTGCTTGAAAGTTGGGGCTTTTGAGAAAAGGAGCACTTCTCTTTTCAGGCAAAATAGTCCACCTGCCCTTCTTCATGTATGAGTTCAAACATGAGCACAGTCCTCCCAGACACTCAGCAGAGAAATGGGCTGCTGACCCCCTCAGAGAACAGGCAGCTCAGCAGCAGCGGCGTCCTCCAAGTTTGGGGATTTGGGAAATTATCCGGTGTTCAAGTCCTACCTTCCAGTGGATCTAAGTGAGGGGCAGCCGTGGCAGCTGTGCACCCACCTTATCACAGTCACCCACCCCTTCTAGAACCTCATCAGGGCCCGGTATGGTGACTCATGCCTGTAATCCCAGCACTTTGGGAGGCTGAGGTAGGTGGATCGCTTGAGGCCGGGAGTTTGAGACCAGCCTGGACAACATAGTGAAGTTCTATCTCTACTAAAAATACAAAAAATTAGCGGTGGTGCGTGTCTGTGGTCCCAGCTACTCAGGAGGCTGAGGCAAGAGATTGCTTGAGCCTGGAAGGTGGAGGTTGCAATGAGTCAAGATCTCACCATTGCACTCCAGCCTGGGTGACAGTGAGGCTCTGTCTCAAAAAAAAAAAAAAAAAAAAAAAACAGCCGAGCGTGGCAGCACACGCCTGTGGTCCCAGCTACTCAGAAGGCTGAGGCAGGAGAACTGCTTGAAAGTGGGAGTTCCAGGCTGCAGTGGGCCATGTTCATGCCACTGCACTCCAGCCTGGGTGACAAAGCAAGACTATCTCAAAAAAATAATAATACTAAAATTAAAAAGTAAAAAAAATAAATAAATAGAACCTCATCAATACCTTCTGAGACACTGCCAAGCCCTCTCAAGGTCATTGTTTGTCAAACCGTAAGACCTTCCCCCATGAACAGACAAAGTTAGGGAGCCCCTCTGTGTCTCCCTCCCTTGCTGTCACTCATCTTTCTCTGTCCCCTTTCTCCTAGCTTCCATTTTATTCTTAGTTACAATTTGTTTTCTCCCTCTCACCCAGTGATCATCTGGGCTTCAGTCATGTCGCTGTGTGCCCAACAGGGTCTGAGACCTGTGAGTATCCTTCCCACTTACCTTTGTCCCAGGTGGACAACAGAGTTTAGCGTTTGCAGCAGTGGGGTAGACACATACCTACCTAACTTAACTAGGAGAAAAATTAGAACTCAGAGCCTAGTTCTCTGTCTCAGTTTCTCCATAGCAACCTGTCATTGCAAACGTGATCACTACCATAGTGACTGACACTTTCTGAGCGTCCCCTGGGCATTAAACCATTTAATCCTCACAGCACCCCTTGGAGATAGTATTGCTATTATCCTTATTGTATAGATGAGGAAACCAGCCCCCAGGAGGTAGAGGAAGTCTGCCCGTAACCACACCGCCAGTGTGTGGCAGAGCTGGTATTTCAAGGGGGTTTTGCTGTCTCTGGATGGAGACTCTCCACCTCGGTGTGTCAAGGCTTATTCTCTAAACATGTGGCAAACATATTTTCTGTTTTCTTTCCAGTGAGCCACATTGACATGCATCCAATCATCTCATCTGTCTGGGTGCAGTTTTTCTACTAGTTAAAAATCCACTTAAATCCTGCTACCAGCTGGCTCACATTTCTTCAGCTTGGCTGCAGGACTTGAGACATTTCATCAAATGCCTTGCTAAAATCAAGGCTACATCCCCGCATGAGATTTCATCAAGGATTTTCCTCCCAAGCTCCCTAAGTAATAAACCAATATGAGTCCAGCAAGCTCACTCCCAAGTTCTGCCTAAACTGTCACATGTGGTGAATGGGTCTGGCCCCAATCAAGGAGCTCCTCTGCCCTCCTGAAAGCCAGATCAAAAGGCTGATGGTGTTTGGAAGTGACAAGGAGCAGTGGTAGCAGGCAGCAGGCAGAGAGTAAAGTATGACGGCAGCTGCCAAGTGGCAGGACTGAGAAGATTAAAATGGATCTGAAAAGTGACTGGCATAGTGGTAAGAAGATCTGTTCTTTCAGCCCAGGGCAGCAACCTGGAGGCCAACTGGGGCAGAGGTTAACACCTGGAGCCTCCTACATGCTGGGGCTGAGACCTAAGTAGGGAAGTGGGCCCTAGGAGGCCATGGTAAGTGAATTGCATGGGAAGCATGCTGGCACATCGTCAGAGCTCTGTGTTAGCTCTTGCCATCCTTATTATTCCTACTATTAGCAGGGCAGCTGTTACTCGGTCCCAGACAACTATTGTCATTCAGCTGGCTGGGCACAGTGATGTCAGATCTTCCAATCATCCAAAGAAGCTGAGAATCTGAGTTTTATTAGTAGTCCCCCAATTTTCCCATATTAGTAACTGTGATGGTTAATTTTAGGTGTTAACTCGGCTGGACTGAGGGATGCCTGGATGGCTGGTGAAGCACTGTTTCTGGCTGTGTCTGTGAGGGTGCTTCCAAAGGAGACTGGAGTGTGAGTGGGTGGACTGAGAGGGAAGATCCTCCCTCAACTTAGGTGGCCATCACCCAATCAGCCGGGGACCTGGAAGAAACAAAAAGGCAGAAGAAGGATGAATGCTTTCTCCCTCTTCCAGAGTGACATGCCCTTTTCCTCCTGCCTTTGGACATCAGAACTCCCAGTCCTTGGCCTCTGAACTCTGGGACTTACCCCAGCAGCTTCCCAGGGACTCTTAGGCCTTCAGCCTTGGGCTGAGAGTGACACCATTGGCTTCCTTGGTTATGGGGCCTTCTGACTTGGATTGAGCCACACTCTCAGCTTCTCTGATTCTCCAGCTTGCAGATGGCCTATGGTGTGCGGCACTCAGCCTCCATCATTGCAGGAGTCAGTTCCCTTAGCAAATCCTCTCTCATCCATCCATCTACCTATTCCAGTGCTTCTGTTTCTCTGGCAAACCCTGATTAATGCCGCAGCTAAAGTAATTAGAACAAAAACAAACACATGTGTGGACCAGACCCAATCAGTCTGTATCAGCCTGTGGGCCTCTCACCAGTCTGCACCCTGTGCCTGGGGCCTGGCATAGCTCTGAGACCAGGATCCCGCCACCTTCAGGGATTAGAAACTTGGCCATGGCAGAGTCTTCCAGGTCTCCTTGTGTCCCACCACCCCTTATGAACACACACAAGCTCAAGAAGCACCCCAGGGATATTGCATCCCTGACTGAGTCCTTGAACCTGACAATGGGCTGGCTGCCCTTCCAGCCTGGCAAGGAGAGTGGCAAACATGAGCTAGGCAGCTGAGAGCGAGGAGCTCCACGCAGATGGCTGCCAGGGAGAAGCCTGTGTCCAAGCACAGCGCCTGACACTGGGCAGCTCAGCCTCTACACAAGGGAGGAGCAGGAGGAGCTGGTCATGAGAATTAGAATCTCCTGGCTTCCTTGGGGCTCTGTCTCCCCTGAGCAAAAATGGGCTTGGTTGGGCATGGTGGCTCGTGCCTATAATCCCAGCACTTTGGGAGGCTGAGGTAAGAGGATTGCTTGAGCTCAGTTCAAGATCAGCCTGGGCAACATAGGGAGACCCCCATCTCTACTAAAAATCAAAAAAATTAGCCAGGCATGGTGGTGCACACCTGTAGTCCCAGCTACTCTGGAGGCTGAGTGGGGAGGATCATGTGAGTCAGAGAGAGAGAGGATGCAGTGAGCTATGATCGTGCCACTGCACAGCAGCCTGGGCAACAGAGTGAGACCCTGTCTCAAAAAAAGGTGGGGGGTGCGGCACTTGAATTGGATCTGGTCCTTCCACTTCACACCTTCTCTGATGAGAACCAATGATCCTTCACTCGAGGTTCAGCTCCAGACTTACAATCATGGCCATAGTGGGCCACTATTATCTAACAAATATGTAGAGCACAAACAACAGAAGAGAAGCACAGTTCTAAAGGGGCCCAGGGAACTTCCAGAGCTGTCATCTGTGGGTCCACAGCCCCCAAGTTAAAGGGTAGAAGTGCCCCCCTTGCATCCCCCCAAACAGCCTCTTGCCCATAAACTGATGAGTGAGCTCCCAAGAGGTACAGGAGCCCCTACTCATGGCTCCTCCTGCCCGTAGTTCTCAGTGAAAAGGGATCACATCCCAGAAACCCATAGAATTTCCCCTGGGGCTCTTTCTCTCCAAATCTCTTCCCTGCTAGGAATCTGGAGGAGTTCTGCTGATGTTTCTATGTCAGCCCCTCCTCTCAGGAGAAGTTCTGTGGTTTTTGAGAATGGTGATCCTCTAGGTATGGAGGGTGGAGAGGGTGGTGGGGGAAGGATAATTCAACAAGATCATCACCCTCATCATTACATTTGAGTTGATTTTAAAATGTTTATTGAGATATAATTTGCATACAATAAACCACACTTATTTAAGGTCTTCTGTTTTGTAAGTTTTGACACATGTACGCACCATGAAAACATCAACACAATCGAGATAATGAACATAGCCGTCACCCCCAAGAGCTTCCCAAGGACCCTTTGTAATCCTCCCCAGGCCTATATTCCCATCCTCAGGCAACCACTGATCTGCCTTCTGTCACTAGAGCTGTTTGCATTTTCTAGAGTTTCATATGAATGGAATCAGGCAGTTTGTATTCTTTCTTGGTCTGGCTTCTTTCACTCATCATAATTATTTTGAGATTCATCGACATTGCTGCATATATCAGCAATTCAGTCCTTCTTATTATTGAGTGGTATCCTATTATATGAACATAACTATTTTTTATTAAGTGCTACCTACATGCCAGGCACTATACCAATTAGTTTACATATCTTATCTCTTTTCATTTTCAAATTGATCTGCAGAGAACTGTGATCTCCACTTTATAGTTGAGGCAAGCAAGACTCAGAGAAGTTAAGTAACTTTCCAGAGGTCACACAGTTGAGAGGTGGAAGAGCTAGGATTCGAACTTAAGTCTGGCTGCAAAATCAGTTCAACCAATTGATGCTGCAGTGTGCGGCTTTCCCTTAGAGGTCCTGGTCATTCCAGAGGTGTCCCGGGTTCCTCAACACCAAGACATCTTTGACCTTCCCTTCCCTTCCCTTCCAGCTCCACCCCACAGGCTCTGGAGCACAGTGGAAAAGGGCCTGAACCTTGGACTCGCTGTGAGACTGCCAGCACATTGGTCATGGAAGAGAAAAGGTTAAAGGAAAAGGGCAGGAACCCCAAGGCATGAGCCCTTCCTACCCCACAGCTCCCCATTCACAGCACACAGAGGATCTTTTAATGATCTCCAATTTGTTTTTATCCTGAAGGAGAACACATGCCCTGGGCCTATCAATAGAACCAGGCAGAAGGTGACCGCCGCGGCAGATTGCAGGGGGTGGTGGAGTGGCTCTCAATCGTGCTTTGGGTGGTTGTGAGAGACTCTGCTGCTGTCGGCACCCCACTTCCCCTTCCCTCCTCCCAACCCCTCAGCCCACTTGAACAGAGTTGCTTCATTCAGAATCTGGCTTTTCCATGTTCCCAGAGATCCTGCAAAGGCCTCTGGGAGTGAGGCTATGGGGTGAGCTTGTCCCTTCAGGCCTTAGAATCAGTGTCTCTGGGAGGCGACCTCTCCAACTCCTCTAAGAGCCCTGCAGAAAGGTGGCAGCCGGCCATGTGGTCAGTGACTTACATTCCACCTGCCTGTCTCCTCTGGACCTGGGCAACACAAGGGTGTGTTCACACCCCCCCTCTCTTGTTCTTTTGGGCAGATTTCCTCTTCCAAAAACAAAGACCTCTTGATCCAGCCTCCCCTCCACACAGCTGTTCTCTATTCGGTTCCTATTCTTTATCATCAAACTTAATGTGACTCTTCCAAAGCCTTCTCTGACCCTGTGAACTAAGTTAAACCCCCAGCAACTCTTTCCTGCAAACCTCCTTTGGAACTGCATCCTTCTCGTAATTCCCTATAGGAACAACACTGTCCTCACCAGGCCACCAGCCCCGTAGGGCAGGGACTTGCCCACCCATCCTATTCACTGCCATTGCCTTCATCCAGCAAACGCTCTGTGAATATTTGTTGAATTGAGTTCTTGGAATAAAGTTCAAAAACTTGTGAAATTAAACAATGTATTATTTAGAGGTACGTATATTTAGTAAAATCATGAAGAAGAACAAAGGAACTGTGTGTTCAAAATGGCAGTCACACCCATTAGGATGACTAGTATTTTAAAGAACACTCATTGAAAATAAAAGTGTTGGAGAGAATGTGGAGGAGTTGGAACCCTTGTGCATTGCTGGTGGGAATGCAAGATAGTGCAGCCGTATGGAAAACTGAATGGCAGTTCCTTAAAATATTAAATGTAGAATTACATTTGCTCCAACAATTCCACTTCTGGGTATATACACACAAAAAATTGAAGCCGGCATGGTGGTGTAAACCTGTAGTCCTAGAACTCTGGGAAGCTGAGGTGGGAGGGTCACTTGAGACCAGGAGTTTGAGACCAGCCTAGTCAACATGGCAAGGCCCTGTCTCTATAAAAAATAATAATTTTTAAAAATTGAAAGCAGTAACTTAAACAGTTATTTGTACACCAATGTCTTTTTTTGTTTGTTTGTCGTTGTTGTTTGGTTTTTTTTTAGATGGAGTCTCGCTCTGTCACCCAAGCTAGAGTGCAGTGGCATGATCTCAGCTCACTACAACCTCCACCTCCCAGGTTCAAGCAATTCTCCTGCCTCAGCCTCCTGAGTAGCAGGGATTACAGGCACCCGCTGGGATTACCACACCCGGCTAATTTTTGTGTTTTTAGTAGAGATGGGATTTCACCATGTTGGACAGGCTGGTCTCGAACTCCTGACCTCAAATGATCCACTCACCTCAGCCTCCCAAAGTGCTGGGATTACAGGCATGAGCCACTGTGCCCAGCCTTACACAATGTCATAGCAGGCAAAAGGTGGAAGCAACCCAGACGTCCATCACTATACGAATGGATGAACAAAATGTGGTCTATACATACAATGGAATATTATTCTGCCTTAAAAAGGGAGGAGATTCTGTCACATAATGCAACATGGATAAACTGTGATGAAGACATTATGCTAAGTGAAGTAAGGCAGACACAGAAGGACAAATACAGGTGTTATATGATTCCACTTATCTGAGGTTCCTAGAATAGTCGAATTCATAGAAACTATTACTTTGTGTTGCTATAAAAAAAAAATCTGAAACGTGGTAATTTATAAAGAAAAGAGGTTTATTTGGCTCACAGTTCTGCAGGCTGTACAAGCAGTATGATGCTGGCATCTGCTTCTGGTGAGACCCCAGGAAACTTACAATCACGGTAGAAGGCATAAGAGGAGCCTGCATATGACACAGTGAGAGCCAGCAACAGAGAAGGAGCAAGACAGAGGGCAAGGAGGTGCCAGCCTCTTTAAACAACTGGATCTCGCATGAACTCATAGGACAGCACCAAGCTATTCATGAGGGATCTGCTTCCGTGACAAAACACTCCCCACCAGGCCCCACCTCCAACATTGGAGGTCACATTTCAAAATGAGATTTGGAGGGGACAAAACATTCAAACCACATCAGAGAAAGAAAGTAGAATGATGGTTGCCAGGGGCTGGAGGAAGGGGAAGTTACTATTTAATGGGTGCAGAGTTTTGATTTGGGAAGCTAAAAAAGTTCTGGAAATGGATGAGAGTGATGCTTGTACAACAATATTAATAGACTTAATGCCACTGAACTACACAATTAAAAATGATTAAAATGGTGAATTTTCTGTTATGCATACTTATGCCACATTTAAGGAAACAAAATCAAGAATGGTGGCCACCACAGGGGAGGGATAGAACTGGGAAGGACACATGAAGGGCTACAGCTATACTGCTGCACATTCTATTGGTATCCTGGGTGCTCATTCTTTGATATTTGCTTAGTTCACCGCCTATATCCAGCCCCACCTTCCCCTCCATAACCATACATATATGCTATGCACCTTATTTCATCTGTTCTAAGGTACACATTTTTTAAATTTAACCTCTCTGAAATTGGGATGCATCTCACATCAACGTGATAAGAAAAAAAATAGCCTTAGTTTATTTCGTAGAGTGTTATCTCTTTTTGTGGTACATAAAATAATGATACTTCTGACACTCAGTCAATGGTAGCTTAGAGAAGACTACATACAGGGTATATATTTATATATACAAAGTACTTCATAATTAATTTTTAAATAAAAGCTTTATTGAGGTTAACATACCATGCAATTCACCCATTTAAAGTGTGAATATAGTAAAAATTTGATGGTTTTTAGTATATTCACAGAGTTGTACAACCATCCCACAATCAATTTTAGAACATTTTCATCACCCCAACAAGAAACCCTTTGCCCATTAGCAGTCACTCCCCATTTCTTCTCACCCCATGCTCCCAGCTCTGGGCAACCACTCCTCTACTCCCTGTCTCTTTAGATTTGCCTATTCTGGAAGTTTCATGTAAATAAATCATACAATATGTGATCTTTCTCATCTGCTGCTGACACTCAGCATCATGTTTTTTCAAGTAGTCCATTCACTCCTCAGCTCACTGGAATCATGCTTCTGAACCCACCACTTGATTGAAATGACCCTGTCTACAGCCATGCCACCCTGAACACACCTAAGCCATCTGAAATGACCCTGGTGTTGGCCACCAGTCATCGTACAGTCTAGTGGCCATTTCTCAAGCTTCATTTCAACCTCATTCAGCACAAACAGCCGAGTGTTGACTGAATGCCAATTCCCATTGGCATTACTCACCTCCTCTCCCTGAGATGTTCCTTCCTTAACTTCCGCACCTCATCCTCATTCTCCTTTTTCTCTGTGTGCTGCCTTGGGTCTTCTCCTGCTCCCTCCTGGGTATAGGAATTCTTGAAGTCTCTATCCTTGTCATTTGTCTCCTCTTCCAACAGTCCCTTCATCTAGCAGACTGGTGTCCTCTACAATCAGCTGCTCAAGCTTGTATCTTCAGCCCCAATCTCTGCATTTCCAACTGTCTGCTAGACATTTATCTCTGGGTGTTCCACGGGAACCTCACATTCCACACTGCAGGGAATATCTCCCCCACATAACCCAGCACTTCCAATTTTGCTGAAGCCATTCAACAAATTCTGCCTTGTAGTCTTTCATTCAACAGGTTACCGAGCATCTGCTAGCTGTGAGACACTGCTCCAAGTGCCAGGGACACCTTAGAGAAGAATCCCTTCTCTCATGGAGCTTCCACTCTAGTGAGGAAGAGAGATGGTAAGCAATTAACTCTGCAATATGGCAGAAGGTGATAAGTTCCTAAAAAAATTAAAGCAGAGCAAGAAAATTAAAAAGTGCCAATGGGGCGTGTTGGTTATTCTCCATCTGCTGCCCCTCCTTCCCATCCATTCTCCTGCCTCTGAGCTCTGTGACCGCAGGTGCTGACCCATAATGACTTTAGCTGAAGCTCCCCTGCCCTCTAACTTCCTGTTGGATTCAGCCAGTGAGAGGCAGGAAGAGGAGATGAGTGAATTGGACACAGTGGTGCACTAGTCAATGCTTATCAGCCAGCTCTCCAGGGAAAAAAATGTCCTGATTTGTAGTATTTGCCCATTTCTGTGGTGCAAATACTCCCACTATGAGAGACTCCAAACTGCCAACTTGACACTGGAGTTAGAATGCGCTGCATACAATCAGTCCTCATAAACCAGTATGGGTCAGTTCCAATACACCACTGGTGAGAGGAGAGGGAGATCCAGGAGTGTCTTCCCTACTTACTCCCACCCTCAGTTCAGGCAGGGCTGCATCCCTCTAGGATTACAGCTCTATCCAGAAGAGCCTCTTCTGTCATTCAGTTGCAACTAGATGCACATACACCATGCCCTTCTCCTACCCTTCCGGCCCAGGATTGGGAATGACTTCTCAATGATGCTGGTTCCTGGGAGCCTCAGTGTCCCTAGTTAGTTGCCTTTTCCTTCTCCCACCTCTTCGTGAATGCTCTTCAAAATCCCTATGGAACGTACCTTCTGTTTCCTGTGGGACCGTGACTCAGGCAGCACGGTGGTCGTTTTTTATGAGGTGCACAAGATGGCCTTTCTTGTACTGTAACATTAAGCCAGAGAGCTGATGGAGTGAGACATGGTTTGCGTGGGTCTTGCTTCCCCTCCCCATGTTTCCCATGCCGGATGCCTAATAACAATCTTTTCCTGTGTTTGATTTCCTGCAGTGCCAATCCCAGTGCCTTACACTGCAACATTTGTTGCATTGTATAGAATCAAGAGCATCTATTGCTTTTCTTCTGCTCTCTAAAAAGCGGTCCTTGTTCCTATGAATTTCAGTAATGCTCTTTCATGCTTCATTTTAATCTTCAGTTGGCCTCATGCCCAGTTAGTCAGTGCTAGTAGGAGGTGGCTTAAAGCCCTCCTACAAAAATTACAGTCCTCTTATAAAAATTGTTGGATTCTGGGCCAGAGTGGATAATTTACACACATTTAGATGATGAATTCAAAAGCCAGTAAATCCAAGCCTGTGAAATACAAATCAGCACAATTTGCTGCAATTATATTTAAACTCAATGGGAAGACCAAATTGGTGAAATGGCATTCCAGGTTTTTGCCATCTTATAGAGCAATTCCCACCAGTGTTCACGCTTCAGTCTTGGGTCTGAGATGATAACATTCCAATATGATTCCTGCATGGCCAATGTTGTTAACCCCAGTGAGCCAAGGCAGGGTGGCTGGATGAGGCCCAAGGTCTAGACTCTCTCCACCACCCAATTGGGCCCTTTTAGACACCCCATCTGTGGAAGTAAAGTTGCCTTAGTAGGGAGAATGGGCTCTTTTTGGATCAGTGATGGAATTTGGGCTGAATTTGGAGTTGTGATTGCATTTAGGGTTAAATTTAGGGTTAAGGAAGGGGTTACAGTTAGCATTGGAATTACAGTTAAGATTGGAAATAGGATAACAAGGTTAAAATTGAGGTAAGAGATGGGGTTATTATTGAAGGGGAGTTAGAGGTTAGGGTTGGTATCAAGGTTAAGGTCAGGATTTGGGTTAGAGTCTGGGTGAGGATTAGGATTGGAGTCAGTTACGGTTAATGTTAGGGTTAGTGTTGGGGTTAGGACTATGGTTAGGGTTAAGGTTAGGATACCAATTAGATTGAAGGATCCTTGCCTTGGCACAATGGGGAGGAGAGTACAAAACCACATTAGGGATGTTATCTTCACAGGCCCAGGGGCAGCATGGATATCAGGTTAAGATTAGGGTTGGTGTGCTGGGCATGGTGGCTCACACCTGTAATCCCAACACTTTGGGAGACCAAGGCAGGTCGAACACATGAGATCGGGAGTTTGAGACCAGCCTGACCAACATGGAGATACCCCATCTCCACTAAAAATACAAAACTAGCCAGGCATGGTGGCACATGCCTATAATCCCAGCTATTCAGGAGGTGGAGGCAGGAGAATCACTTGAACCCGGGAGGCAGAAGTTGTGGTGAGCCAAGTTCACGCCATTGCACTCCAGCCTGGGCAACAGGAGCAAAACTCCGTCTTAAAAAAAAAAAAAAAAAAAAAAAAAAAAAAAAGAAAGAAAATTAGGGTTGGTGTGAGATTGCGATTAGGGTTAGTGTTAAGGAAGGGATGCTTGGATAGGGTATTAATCTGATATTGGTCTGAGGTTAGACGGGGGAAATGTCGATTTCTAATGGCTAGCTGGAGAGTATATGGACAGCTTGACAGCCTCACTTACTCTCCTTCTACCATCTGCTCCCCAGTCATCTCCTAGATGTACCTCCTCTGGTTCACAAGTTTGGACTTCAAAATTCTTCTGTAAAATCACAGTATTTAGTAGTAGAAACTGCCCCTGTCTTGGAAAACTTACTCAACCCTCTAGGACAAGATCTGCTGATTGCCTTTCCCAGCACCCATGCTCCCCTTCTTCTCAGTAATATAATCCAGACTTTTTTTTTTTTTTTTTTGAAACTGAATCTCACTGTGTCGCCCAGGCTGGAGTACAGAGGCATGATCTTGGCTCACTACAACCTCTGCCTCCCAGGTTCAAGTGATTCTTGTGCCTCAGCCTCCCGAGTAGCTGGGATTACAAGCATGCACCACCCCGCCCAGCTAATTTTTGTATTTTTAGTAGAGAGGAGGTTTCACCATATTGGCCAGGCTGGTTTTCAACTCCTGACCCCAAATGATGCACCCGCCTCAGCCTCCCAAAGCTTTGGGATTACAGGTGTGAGCCACTGCACCCGGCCAATATGGCAGATTCTATTCTAAATGCTTTATCTGGATGATCTCATCTAATCCTTACAATAACCCTATGAAGTACATCTTATTATATTTCCTTTTTTACATACCAGTAATTGAGGCACAGAGTTGTTAAATAACACAACTGAGGTCACAGGGTTGGTAAGTGGTAGAGATTGGATTAGAATCCAGGCAGTCAGAGGCCCAAGCACAAGCTTCTAAGCACCATACTCTACTGCCTCCCATTCATTCAGTAAATAATAATTGTTACTATCTGCTGAGCACTTTCTACGAGCCAAACTCTGTACCAGTGCTTCTCAATCAAAGTGATGTTGCCCCCAGGGAGCAGGTGGCAATGTCTGAAAACATTTTCCTACCATCAGCACTGTAGTGAGGAACCCTACTGGCATTGAATATGTAAAGGCTAAGGATACTATTGAGCAGCCTACGATGCCCAGCACAGCCCTCTACAACAAAGAATCATCCAGCCCAAAATGTCAATAGTGCCAAGGTTGGCAAATTCTGCTCTATCCTAGGCACTTTACATTTTCTCATTTAATCCTCACAACAATCCCATGAAACAGTTGTTGTTACTCTTTTACAGTGAAAAACCTAATGCTTAGACTGAGATTAAGTAATTTACCTGAAGCACAGAGCAATAGATGAAGTGGTAATTCAAACCAAGATCTGTCAGACTCCTAAAACCTTTTTGGGTCCAGGCACTGTGCCTGTTAATTTGCATATCATATAGAGTTCCCTATGGCTGCTGCAACAAATTACCCCAAACTTGATTGTTTAAAACAACAGAAATGTAGGCCAGGCACAGTGGCTCACACCTGTAATCCCAGCACTTTGGGAGGCCGAGTAGGGCAGATCATTTGAGGCCAGGAATTCAAGACCAGCCTGGCCAATATGGCAAAACCCCATCTCCACTAAAAATACAAAAATTAGCCAGGCATGGTGGTGCACACCTGTGATCCCAGCTATGCGGGAAGCTGAGGCACAAGAAATGCTTGAACCTGGGTGGCAGAGGTTTGTAATCCAGCCTGGGCAACAGAGAGAGACTGTCTCAAAACAAAAGCAACAACAACAACAACATTCTCTTTTTAAAAATAAAGCAAAACAACATGAATGTATTCTCTCATACTTCTGGAGGCCAGACACCTGAAATCAGTATCCCTGGGCCAAAATCAAGGTGTCAGCAGGGCCACCCTCCCTCCAGAGCTTCTAGGAAAGAATTCACAAGCCAGCATTCCTTGGCTTGTGGCTACATCACTCCCATCTTCAAGACCAGAGTCTTCAAATCTTGTCTGCTCCATCTTCACATCACCTTCTTCTCTGTGTGTGGCCAAATCTCCCTCTGCCTCCCTCTTATGAGGATTCATGTGATTGTGTGAAGGCTTACCCAGATAATCCAGGATAATCACCCCATTTTGACATCTTTAACTTAATCACATTTGCAAAGGTCTTTTTTCCAAATAAAGTAAAGCTTACAAGTTGCAGGTATTAGATCAGATCTGATATCAGATCCTAATCCTTGGAACCTGTATATTTTGGAGGCCATTATTCAGCATACTACACATATACCTTCCCAAGAACATGGCAAAATCATTCTATTATGCACATTTTACAGATATACTAGGCTATGTGGGAGATGATCCACACTCTAGATGGGTAAGACCGAGTCTATGACCTCTAGAAGCTTACTTCGTCAGGTGAGGCAAAAGCCTTTGCAGGAACACCTACCACACACACACACACAACTATCAATTGACCTGACTAGATTTGGCCTTACAACCATTTCTAAATTTGGAAAATATTTTTCATTGTATTATTTTTAATTGCATTGCATTTTAAAGCGCTCAAAATTAATTTTAAATCACTTCTGTTGACTTTATTTGCAAAGTGAAGACATTTTTGTAATACAAACAACTGTTCCCTCGTCTATCTTAACTCTGATTTTTTTTTTTAAATATGAGCTTTCTTAAGTCAGGGACTGCACCATAACTTAATATATCAATACTTTATATTTGTTCCACCTTTTTGTATAACACTTCATGTTGACCAAAGGGCTTCGGTCAGCGTGAGTTCCTATGCTCTACATGCTAAATCGGGGAAGGGGAAGTGACTTTATTTTTTCATCTCCATTTGCCAGATGTGATAAGTGAAACATCAGTAGCTATTC
Source organism: Macaca nemestrina (assembly GCF_043159975.1). Lineage (NCBI taxonomy): Eukaryota > Metazoa > Chordata > Mammalia > Primates > Cercopithecidae > Macaca > Macaca nemestrina. Next base: position 84,714,218 of record NC_092125.1, on the reverse strand, counting down.
CACTATCATGCAGTTCCCAGACAGCTCCAAGGGAGAATTCTTAGAACATTTCTTCTTGTTCCATCTTCTACCTTCAGGGAATGTAGATCTGGACTTATTAAAACACAGGTAACCCAAGAACTTCTCTAATGTTCACAAGACTCTTTCATTTATTCATTCACTGGGCCAACAGTAGTTGAGAGCCTCCTATGTGCCAGGCACTATGGAGATGCAATGGGGAGCAAACACATATGAAAATAGTGGCGCCTATAGTTGTGTAATATCAACATTACAATCCCAGATCTGACCTCCTTTAAGAAGAAGTCTACATACCATTGATTTTTCAGGCTCCCATTCACCTCCCTCTCTGAAGTCCAGTGATTCAGTAGATCGGCACCCTGTCATCCCATAACTGTAGTGAATGGAGCTCTCATATCCATCACAATCATATACAGAAGTTGGTATGTTAATTAAAACAGTCGAAGAGTGAATTCACTAAAAATTATATATGTGTGTGTCATATATATACAAATATACTATATACACACACATATATATACACATACACACACACACACACACACATATATATATATATCTGTTAAAACATTTTATTTTTTGCTGGGTGTGCTGTCTCACCCCTGTACTCCCAGCACTTTGGGAGGCCAAGGCAGGAGGATCATGTGAGGTCAGGAGTTCCAGACCAGCTGGCCAATATGGTGAAACCTTGTCTCTACTAAAAATACAAAAAGTAGTCAGGCATGGTGGTGTGTGCCTGTAATCCCAGCTACTCAAGAGGCTGAGGCAGGAGAATTGCTTGAACCCGGGAGGTTGAGGTTGCAGTGAACTGAGATTTGCACCCCTGCACTCCAGCCTGGGTGACAGCAAGACTCCGTCCAAAATATATATATATAGTGTGTGTGTGTAAATATTCCTCCAATCTTTCAGTGTGGAGCTAGGGTACCTTCCTTGCTCATAGATCTGCAGTGTGGAGTTAAGAGTCCTCTTTCTCATGGGAAGCAGACCTACTATTTATCCCTGAGGATTTCCAGCCTCTGCTTCTTTAAAGTAAAGGGAGATGGTGAAACCAAGGGCTAACTTGATTGGGTCTGCAGAACTTAAAACTTGCCTCCTTTGATTTTAGTCACTTGCTTTTAGTTTATTTTAAAACCTATATAATTAAAAGTCATGTAGCTAAACAATATATATCTAAACCCCCGCTAGCTTCCTTATAGATAACATCTCTGACATATGTGTCACCACAGTAATTAAGTTGTTTCTCTGAAACTTGGGGTCAGCTCTTGTCCAGTTCAAACCAGCTAAGACCACTGACCCTTCAGCTGGGCCTGTGTGAGTGCCCGGTGGGTGACCTTTTAACACCAGAAGACCAAAACCCCACCCTCAGACCATGCTCATCATGCCATTTGTGAACATGCAACCTATGAAGAGCCACAAAGCCTGACTGAGCTTACGGAGGTCACCAATTATCTCTGTTTTCCTTACCCCCATCACCATTTCTGATGCCTAAGAGGGCCTAGGTGCTCCATCCCATAAATATCCCTAAAAACCCATCTTTGGGGAGATGGATTTGAGACATGTTCTCCCACCTCCTTGCTTGGATGCTGTATTAGTCAGGGTTCTCCAGAGGGACAGAGTTAACAGGATAGATGTATATATGAAGAGGAGTTTATTAAGGAGATTGACTCACACAATCATAAAGTGAAGTCCCATAGCAAGCCATCTGCAAGCTGAGGAGCAAGAAAGCCAGCAGTGGCCCAGCCCAAGTTCCAAAGCCTCAAAAGTAGGGAAGCCTTCAATCTGTAGCTGAAGGCCCAAGAGCCCCTGGAAAACCACTGGTGTAAGTCCAAGAGTCCAAAGGCCAAAGAACCTGGGATCTGATGTTCAAGAGCAGGAAGCATCCAGTCCAGGAGAAAGATGAAGCCCAGGAGACTCAGCAAGCCAGCTCATTTCACCTTCTTTCCACTTTTTCTAGCTGTGCTGGCAGCCAATTGGATGGTCCCCACCCACATTGAAGATGGGTCTTTTTCTCCCAGTCCACGAACTCAAATGTTAATCTCCTCTGGTAACACCCAGAAACACCCAGATATACCCAGAAACAATACTTTGCATCCTTCAATCCAGTAAGTTGACACTTTAATATTAACCATCACAGATGACTTGTGAATAAACCCTTTCTCTGCTGCAAAACTCACAGTCTCAGTGATTGGCACGCTGAGCAACGAGCGAAATAAGCCCTGTTCGCTATCAATGGTGAAGACACTTGTGAGGCAATCCCAGTTCAGAAGCCTAGTTTTTCAATATCTTTTCCTCAATATTTTAAATTCTCTCATCCACATCTAATTTGTCTGTGTGTGTGATTTGACTTGCCTTTATTAAATCCTCTGAACGCTTTTAGGTTAGTTTTCCAAGAAAAATGTTTGCACTCAGGTTATACATATTAATTAAATTAAATTATGTAAGTGTAGTAACAAGTCCAACTGGCATAATCAGGTTTGGGAACAATGAATTCTTGGTAAAAAATAATTCATATCAACTATGGAAGCAAAAGCATGCCAGGTCTAGTAGGCTGTGGGCAGTTATCCTTTACAGAGGGTCTGGGAGTGAAGGTCAGTTAGGTGACTGTGCTAAGCAGAGGTTGAGTGAAAGGGCCTCTACCAAACATTTGCCTTGAACATGTTAAACAAAAACTCCTGTAAGCCAGCCATGGTGGCACGGCCTATAGTCCCAGCTGCTCTGGAGGCTGAGATGGGAGAATCGCTTAAGCCAGCAGTTAGAGGCTGCAGTGAGCTCTGATTATACCACCGCACTCCAGCCCGGAAGACAGAGCAAGACGCTGTCTCTAGGAGTAAATTTAAAAATTAAAAATTTAAAAACTCCTATAGAAGACATCATTTTTTACTAAGCTCCTGCACTTTGCCCCAACAGATCAGACTAAAAATCAAAATAGAGTCACCTATGCTAAAGTTCCATGTCACCAAGCCTAAACTAAGTTGTCATCTAACCTTTCAACAAGTGAGGAGAGAGAGAGAACAGCCAATTTCCCAAACAGGCCAGTTTCAATCTTCAGTGGGCAAAACAAAGTTCCCTCTGCGCTAGTCCTTAACCTGAAGTAACCTGGTATTAACCAGACAGTTCTTTCTCTATTGTTCTGTCTGGCTCTGCCTCTCTTACAACGAAAATAACTTGAAACGGCCAATCCACTTTTTGTTCTCTGTTTCTGCTTCCTTCAGTCCTTCTTCTGTCCATAAAAACCAACCCCCTCTGCTCAACTCATTGGGGCATTTATTCTATTTATGGATTCTACAATCGCAAATAAAGCCAGCTGAGATCTTTAAACTTTGCTGTAATGTTGCCTTTTGACAAAAGCACACCTGAAGCAGTTGTTGGGCCCAGCCAGCAGCTGGTGAAGCAGCGCCTGGGACTGTGTTTATGTGGCTGAGGGTTGCTGACTGCAGAGGATGAGGTCAGGCGGCCAGAGCCACTGGGGGAAAGTGAGACAGGTTCCATTCTAAGCTGCCACTCAAGCATCTGGAAGCCCATTGGCAGCTCCTGAGATGATCAAAACCTGCCACTCAAGCATCTGGAAGCCCATTGGCAGCTCCTGAGATGATCAAAACCAAATGGCTGAGGGCTTGTCTTTTATCTTTGCAAACGTACCTTAACCATGGAAGAAAAAGTCACTGACTCCCCATCACTCGGCAAAAGAATCTGCCCTGCTCAACTCACTGTGTTAGACGGAGGAAAAAAGAGCCCTCTTCCATGGCAGCCCTGGCAGGGCCCCCTACAGACCTTACATTAAAGCTTTTCTTGGTTAGTTAGGTTCTTGAGCCCAGAGCTGTGGCTCCCTGCCCATCAGGCTGGGTTGCACATGCAAAGAGCCTTCTACCAGAAGACCTAGACTGAGCTGCCAGCCCCATCCCCGCTGAGCCAGGGGCACTGAGTTGGTCCCTTCTCTGCGAACTAGCTGTCTTGTTTACATGGGAGGAGTTATCCTTCACCCAGGGAGTCTTTGGGTGATCACATGCATCTCAACAGTAGTAAGCATCTGCCCTGGGCTGAGGTTAGCTGGGGTATCTTCCTGTCTCAAACTAAAGGATCAGCAGGAACTTCAGTTTTACTCCAAGGAAAACAATTTAGTACATTATTATTATACTTATGCCAACACAGGTTGAAATCCCTATGAGTATTTAAGACAACAGCAGACTTTAGAGAGATTTGAAACCTGCACACAAGCCACACTGGGCAATACTACCGGAGAGCAAAATCACCATCCTCTGCCATCCTGTGCCTGGGCTACTAGGGACTGCTCCTGGGGAATGGCTGAAAAAACAGAATTATGTTAAAATGCTTTGTAGACTGTGCAGTGCTAGACAAATAGAGGAGATTATTTTTATTTATATTCGCATTATTGTGTTAACCTTGGGTTCCCAGCTAGATGGGAAATTCTTGAGAACAGAAACAATGTCTTGGTCGGGTGTGGTTGGCTCATGCCTGTAATCCCAGCATTTTGGGAGACCGAGGCAGGAGGTTCACTTGAGCCTAGGAATTTGAGACTAACCTGGACAACACAATGAGACCCCATCTCTAAATAAAAAATAAAAAATAAAAACCAACCTTAATTAGCCGGTTGTGATGGCGTGCGCCTGTGGTCCCATGAACCCAGGAGATCGAGGCTGCAGTGAGCTGTGAAGCCATGATTACGCCACTGCACTCCAGCCTGGGTGACAGGGCAAGACCTTGTCTCAAAAAAAAAAAAAAAAAAAAAAGGAAAGAAAAGAAAAGAAACAATGTCCTTCTTGGGGCTTGCTTTCTCCCTTTTCTTCCTTCCCAGACCTGCACTGAACATACCACAGCTGCTCCATAAATACAAGGGTCCTGAGGACAATGAGGAGACTCTCAGTGTTAACTCAAAGACATCTGGATTTGAATGAATCTCTCAACTGAAATGGATGAGGGAAATCCTCACAGAGGCCCCCTCCTCTAAGCCCCAGAGAGCCTGTAATTGCCAGCGGAATCTGCCATTCTCTGTGACAGGCCCTGAGACTAACCATGAGGTTTCCCGTACTGCAGAAGGAATCTGAGGAGGTACCCAGAAAGTCTAGACAAGCCCTGGGAGATGGGGACAGAGGGTAAGAGAGAGGCCAAGTCAATCTGCAGAAAGAGAAGGAAAAGGTGACCTCCAAAGGTAGGCTTGGTTCTTGGGGTGGAGGCTGTGTGTGGTGCACGCGCATGTGTGTGGCAGGGGGTAGCGCATGTGTGTGCCCTGGAGGGCAGCTGTTGGGGGTAAGGAATGAGGGATGTGTCTCAGCAGCGGGTCAGTGGAGGATACATGTGGCCCTCTTACTCTATCCATAGCAGGCGCACAGTTGGTACGTTCAACACCTCCATGAAGGCACTGCAGCTGGCTGGGTGCGGTGGTTCACCCATGTAATCCCAGCACTTTGGGAGGCCAAGGCAGGTGGATCACCTGAGGTCAGGAATTCAAGACCAGCCTGGTCAACATGGCCAAAAATTGGCCGGGCATGGTGGCACATGCCTGTAGTCCCAGGTACTTGGAAGACTGAGGCAGGAGAATCACTTGAACCTGGGAGGCAGAGGTTGCAGTGAGCCAAGATTGCACCACTAAACTCCAGCCTGGGCAACAGAATGAGACTCTGTCTAAAAAAATTAAATAAATAAATAAATAAATAAATAAATAAATAAATAAATATTTAAAAAAGAAGAACACAAAAGAGAAAAGAAAAAAGGGGGAGTAAGATGTGGCTGGGCCAGAGGAGGGTAGCAGTTTTGGGGTGAACATGGCGTTCCAGAGAGTATCAGGCGACTGGAATTAGAAAGTGAAACGGGAGTGACTAGAGATACAGCTGGGAATTAGAAATTGGATCCTCCTACATGTTCTTCAGAAGATTCAAAGCTGAAAATTATTCGTCAATTATTTACTCTGTTTCTGTAAGTGTGTCTTCAGATGCGACCCAGCTCCAAGTCAGAACTGTGGGGGTCGAGGATTCTACAGGGTTGCCTTGGGTGAGTGGCTTTTATTTGTATTGATTAATTTATATCTGCCACTTTGCAAAAAAGTGACTTGAGGTGAGGCAAGAACATTTAATCTCTCTGAATCTTTTTCTTCCTCTGACAAATTGGGCTCCTGACACCAGATGAGAGGTGTCCAGGTGTCATGGTAACCAGGTGTGAGGCTGTGGAAATTACATAAGAACACGTGCGAAGCACCAGCACAGTGCCTGGGACCCAGTAAACCTCCAGAATTGCTGGCCCTTCCCCATAACAACTTGCCATTGTTCCCAGCACAAACAAATGATAAAGGCTTGAGGTGATGTATGTGCTAAGTACCCTGATCTGATCATTACACATTGTATGCATGTATCAAAATATCACACTGTACCTCATCAATATGTACAATTATTATGTATCAACTAAAATTATAATAAAAGAAAGAAAAAATTGAAAACAACTCAAATCTCCTTAAATTGCTGAATGGATCAACTGTGGGTTTAAAAAACTCCCAAAACTTGTCATCTAGTGGAATCCTGTGACTGTTTAAAATGAGATAATAGGGTAGAGGTTCCCTAAAATTAGAAGCCCTCTGTACATACAAATTGTTATTGCTGTCTTCACTATTATCTTAAAGTGCTTTGCAGACATGAAGTTGACAAAGGAAATGTAATAACAGCTTGTCCAAGAACTTCAAGTATTCTTATGCATTACCCAAAGCTCTCTAACATCTGGGGAAAAGGGTTGGAGAGGAAAGGGAGGCAGTTTTAGTCTTTATCCCTTAAAGATGCTGTCAAAGAAAGGAATGACTCATTGTGTCTACTTCTACCTGAAACACTCAGGCTCATAACAGAAAGGCCAGCCCCATTCTGGCCCAGTACCATTCTGATGGTACTGGGGCTTCAGCCCACATATTTGGACTCCTAAGTAAGAGCTTTTTTCACCATTCAGCACAGCCTAACAAGCAGGGCACCAGAGCTGTACAGACCAGGCTGTAACCATAGCCACACGCGTGCACATGCACTCTCACACACACACTCTCACACACACACTCACACACACACACTCACACACACAGACTCACACACTCACACACACACACTCTCACACACACACACACGAGCCTTATTGCCCATTTGGCCTGGGGCCTCCCCTGCCAGGGCTGCTCTGCCAAATGGGGAAGCAGAACAGAACACGGATAGGCCTTTACTAACCCAACACTGAAATTTTAGGAGAAAACATCCCAGCCCAGCCGATGGCCCAGTTGTAGCTGACCAGTGACAGAAACCACTACAGCCCCTTGGGCAGACCACAGAGGTACCCACCCTTAATCACCCTCTCCCCTCCCTGCCAGCCTCTGCTCCTGAGAAACTCTTGATCTCATTTAAGACTTTTCCGGCCGGGCGCGGTGGCTCAAGCCTGTAATCCCAGCACTCTGGGAGGCCGAGGTGGGCGGATCACGAGGTCAGGAGATCGAGACCATCCTGGCTAACACGGTGAAACCCCGTCTCTACTAAAAAAAATACAAAAAACTAGCCGGGCGAGGTGGCGGGCGCCTGTAGTCCCAGCTATTCGGGAGGCTGAGGCAGGAGAAAGGCGTAAACCCGGGAGGCGGAGCTTGCAGAAAGCTGAGATCCGGCCACTGCACTCCAGCCCAGGCAACAGAGCGGGACTCCGTCTCAAAAAAAAAAAAAAAAAAAAAGACTTTTCCCCAGGGTCAAAGACATGTGTGAAAATGAGGTCTTGAGTTCATTTGTACCTGATTTGCATATGACTAGCATATTTCTGCACAGGCTTTGAGACAGTCACTTCTATCTCTTCCCCACCCACCCTCGAATCCTGCCCTTCCTCCTGGACCAGGAAACGCCTGCTTTTGTCCCCATGTGCCTGACAGCCTCTTTTGTGATCCCTGTGCATGAATCCCAGCCATCACCCAGCAAGTACAGCCTCATCTGAACCTGTCACTGTCTGTCTCCCAGTGCACTTGCCTCCCTAGCCACCTACTTTCAAAAATGAAAAAAATAACAGAAAAAAAAAAAAACTACCTGCTTTCAAAAATGCCCTTAAATAATTCTTTGCTTTCTTCATCGGTTTCTTCAATACCTTCTACTTGAACTTGCTCATCTGGCTTTCCCTTAGGAGCCTGACAGGGCCCAGAGTCAGGGCCTGGCCCAGGCCTGTCTCATCAGTATTCCAATCGGGTGCTCCTGTGCCCACCGTCAGCAGTGAGTATGCAGGGGTGGGCAGGTGGGCAGTCCTGCCCTGGCCCCTTGTCCTCTCTTCCCCTGCAGCCCAAGGTCTTGGCTGACATCGTCATTGTTCTGGTGGGCCCTGCACAGCTAGCCTCACATGGTAATAGGCACTCAGCCCCCAGAATAGATACATCATTTAGCAAAACATGAGGCAGGAGCCTCACAACCCTTACCCTGAATGATTTAAGGACATAAGAAGAAAGATATGTCTTGGCTTGTTAAGCTGCCAACACTCAGCCAGAGGCCCTGTGCTGGGCTGGAGCGGAGAGCTCTAGGGAACAATCTGCTCTTGTCAAATTATAAATTACATATCCCCCTCCCCCGGCCCAGGCCCTGCTTCCTGGGCTTCAAAGAACCCCAGAAGTGCTGGCTCTAGATCCCCTGGAGAGGCTTCAGAGAGGATCACCAGGATTGTTCAAATGAGACGATGGGTGTGAGGCTGCTGTAAAAGAAAAGGCACCCCGCACAGGCAAACTGCTAGCATTAGGATTATTATGACTATCATGAAAGTAAAATGTTCCGCAAGCTTAAAAGCTAACAAGGGAGAAGTAAAAATAGCCAGTCCAACAAGCCCTGAAGTATGCTATCCTCTTTTCTAAGTCCTAATACTATTAAAAACAGAAAAGGGGTTCTACAGTGCCAAAATCTATAAACCTCTTTCCTTCCACAGTGTGCTGTCTGTAATTTGCTCCAGGTAAGAGTGTGAGCTAATGGGGTACAGTGCAGGGAAGTGTTGCTAAAGCACCCAGGGAGTCTCCCCCAAGCCAGCCCACCCTGAGCCCCTGTCTGAGAGCAGGGCTTGACCAAGTCCAGAAGGCTATTATCTGCTATTCAGAAACTTCCTTCAGCAACAAAGAGCTTTCTGTAAAAGACTGCCCACTGGAAATGGGAGTTCTCCCTCTCTCTTTGTTGAGTGTTGGGTGATGAGGTTTTTTTTTTGTTTTTTTGTTTTTTTGTTTTTTTTTTGAGACGGAGTCTCGCTCTGTCACCCAGGCTGGAGTGCAGTGGCCGGATCTCAGCTCACTGCAAGCTCCGCCTCCCGGGTTCACGCCATTCTCCTGCCTCAGCCTCCCGAGTAGCTGGGACTACAGGCGCCTGCCACCTCGCCCGGCTAAGCTTTTGTATTTTTAGTAGAGACGGGGTTTCACTGTGTTACCCAGGATGGTCTCGATCTCCTGACCTCGTGATCCGCCCGTCTCGGCCTCCCAAAGTGCTGGGATTACAGGCTTGAGCCACCGCGCCCGGCCGGTGATGAGGTTTAGATGGCTCAGTGATTTGGTTGAGCCATCACCACCACCTGACCGCGACCATGGCCCAGCTCCTGCCCGTCAGTGCCTCAGTGCCCTCAGATCTGAAATGATGGCCCCTTTACCCGGCTCTCAGGCCTGGAGAGAAAGCCAAATGGGACAGATATCCTAAATGCCTCCATCTCTTCTGAGCAACATCTGCGAAGAGTAATAAAAACTGTGGGGCTGGTGTGCCGTGGTTCATGCCGGTAATCCCAGCACTTCGGGAGGCCAAGGTGGGAGAACTGAGGCCAAGAGTTCAAGACCAGCTCGGCCAACGTAACAAGTCTTCATCTCTACAAAATGCTTTTTAAATTAGTCAGACACTGTAGCATTCCTATAACTCCAGCTACTTGAGAGGCTGAGGCAGGAGGACTGCTTAAGCCTGAGAGTTGGAGGCTGCAGTGAGTTATGATCATGCAGTACTACACTCTAGTCTGTGTGACACAGCAAGACCCTGCCTGTACAATAAAAACAAACAAACAAACAAACAAACAACTGTAGGAGGTACAGACCTTCATTATCCAGGTGTGTGAAAGCAGGTGGGGAAGTCGAGCTTTGCCCTCAGCCCCCAGGAACACTGGGGGAAATAAATGACCTTGAACTTGGCGTTGCTGGGCATCCTGTGCAGGGAGCATGTGGACTCTAGGGTAGTGCTGAGGGTGAACTAGCTGGCCCCTACCTAACAGCCTTTGTTCTCCCCAGGGAGTGCTGATGAAGTTCAAAGATCCTCCTCTTTACTCCCTCACTTGGCCAAGTGGATGTAGCATGGGGACCCAACTGGGAGTTGTCAAAGCAGAGGGGCCTGATACAGGTGAACCTTCAGGAGCCCTGGCTACAATCACTGGCTTTGACATAGTAATTAGTGGAGCCCAGCAAAAGGCAGGCTTTTCAAATGACTGTACTTACATTTGTTACAGGATTGTTCAACATAACAAAGATGTCCAGTATAAAATTATCTAAATGAACTCTTTTCATTTAAAATGCACACACATTCCTTTGAGGAATGAAAGTGAAAGGTCACTCAGAACCTTAACTTCCAGGTGGGTGTCTGCAAGGGTTCCTTTTCGTCACTTGTAACGCAGCTGTTCTCCCTACCCCACAGCTATGTAGGCTAACCTGTGCATCGGATCCGGTATGAAGACTTTCTTCAGAGAGTGTCCAGAACCTTCAGGTGTTAAGTTAGCTAATTTAGCAGAAGGATGGCATGCATCTTGCAGTGACAGCAAGTGCCACCAAGCTATGAGAGTTGTGCATTCTTATACCCTGTGGTGGGACTCCCTCTCTGAGATTGGTGTCTCTAGGGGTCCTGCTGTTCACACGCTTGCTATGATGGGTTGTAGTTGAAGTAGCAAAGTTAATTACAATGATCCTAGATTTGATCATTGTGCATGCTGGCTCTGTCACCCCCACACATCTGGTGGTGGGTTTTGCAGACATGCAAATTAGGCCACCCTAATATATTGATGTGGCTAAGATAAGCTGCCCTTCCTTAGGATGCAGATAGGTCTCATGGGTTGGTATTGTCAACTGAAGAATGTTGAGGTTCATACGTTTAGAAAGGAGAGCCTTATTTCTCATAAAGGGCTGTAGCCTGCAGGGTAGTCATTTTGACAGATTGGGAAGGATAGCCTCCAGTCAGAAGCCAGAAACAGATACTCCAAGGGAGGGGCAGAGGGGTCAGGAATTTATGCTGAGCAGGGTGGCTGGTTATACATATTCAGTAAGCTAGAGGAGGAGTCATGAATATTTATGAAAGGAGAAAACGTGCTCTTGCACAGTTGAGCTTCATGCTCTCTCATAGGACCAATGTACCAAAAAATGGCTGTGTTAGCATGATCTGGGGGTGGAGTATTCTACCCTCTGACATCAAAAGGTGAAGCAGAGGATCTGAAGACCCTCACTGAGCATTCTCTGTAGACTGGCCAGGACCACTCTGTGGTTGGTGGTCTCTTATCAGGCAAAAAAAGAGGGGCAACATCAGGTGGTTGGTTGATATCAGTGTGGAATCTTTCAAAAGGGCTGGTTTCTTTTCAGCCCTCAGGAGAAAGCCTAATGGCGATTAACAAGGGAAGGAGTATAACAAGGTGTTGAGTCCCCCATTCCATCATGGCTGAGAACTCAGTGAAAACTCTGGGGTTCCTTGGCCAAGAGGAGGTCCCTTCAGTCGGTTGAGGGGCTTAGGATTTTATTTCTCAGCTTTGTGTCATAGTTCTTATTTTTCCTCTACACAAATATACTTTAGTGTCCCTTAGAACAGAACCAAACCTCTAAGAGCAATGCCATGTCTCTCGGTGCTTTTCAAACTCCCCCTTCTCAATAAGCCCCTTCACGAGTGGGGAATAAACCAGACCCTAATCAGATAGTCCCCCAGCCAAACACAGAGCTTGTAAACATATGGAGTGCAGGGACCATGTCTGGCCTCCTACATCACTAGCATGAGATCTTGCACAGGCAACTGCACAGGGACTCAAATGATCTGGAGGATAATGGCAGAACATGTCCTCTAGCAGAATCCTATATGGTCTGGGTAAGGCTGGCCCAAAATGGACCAATCATTGTACCTCATCCTCCTGCTATAGTGATTGGTTTAGAAAAAGACATGTGACCTAATTATAGCCAATCATAGGCTTCTCTGGAATTAATTTATAAACATTGGGTAAAACTAAGACTTGTTCTCTTTCAACTGGAGTTGTCAAGCCAGGAGAATGTGAGTCCAGGTAGCAGCCATAGTGCCTGCATACAAGCAGGGGTGGGATAGGCCAGATGGAAAGAGGGAAAGGACACCTTGAGAACCTTATCTGAGCAACTGAATCTAGCTGTGCCTAAAGTAACAACAGCCCTGTTAAATAAGCAAATAGAAATTATATTTCTAAAGGAATTAGTGTGGTTTTTCTGTCAAACCCAGAAGTTCTGATAATGTGATGGTTGTATATTCATGCTATTTCCATATTTTCTCATGTTCACACAGGCAATTAATAATAAATGCTCATTTACTTACTAAGCAAAGGTGGTACACAGTAGCTCACATTTTTCTAAACCCACAGTTGCCCTCACAAGGTAGCTAAGCTCATTCAAATGGGTCCAGGCCATAGGACAGAGTTCCAAGGACTGTAGTTTATACCAGCTTCCACACCACCTCCCCACTTTGCAACATGCCCCTAGAAAATGTCCAAATGTCTCTTGCACAGTCTTCTTACCTGCTAATTTATTAATTGCCACCTTGGCCAACCAGGTTTGTATAGATTAAAACAAAGGAAACAGGCCCAGTGCCGCGGCTCATGCCAACACTTTGAGAAACAAGGCAGGTGAATTGCTTGAGCCCAGGAGTTTGAAACCAGCCTAGGCAACGTGGTGAAACCTTGTCTCTACAAAAAACACAAAAATTAGCTGGGTGTGGTGGCATGTACCTATAGGCCCAGTTACTTGGGAGGCTGAGGTGGGAGGATCACTTGAGCCCAGGAGGTTGAGGCTGCAGTGAGTGGAGATCACTGCACTCCAGCCTGGGCAATAGAGCAAGACCCTGTCCCTCTGCTCCAAAAAAAAAAAAAGAAAAGAAAAGAAAAAGAGGAAACAGTTTTTAGAATGAGCCCACCCAGCTTGTTGTCACTTTGTTACAGTCACAGAGAACCTCATGCCAACAGTCGCAATCATGGTAATAGCATGCATTTATACTTCTTTAGATATGCTAAGGCATGTTACTTCCTCTGTCTAGTTATTTAGTTCAGGAGATTCACATGTCCTCAATTCACCAGGGGCAATCTGGCCACAAACTGATTTAACCAAAATTCCAAAGAAATTGCTTAAGGAACTAAAAGGACTAGTTATTAACTTAGAATAAGAAATATGACATTTCATATCTAATTGACTAGGGGGTTAGAGAATTGACTTTGGTCAGTCTGAATATTGTCTCCACAGTAAGAAAATCTACTGTAGAAATTTAATTACGAAGACCATTGGGTAAATATGAAACAAGATGAATGATCTTGGATAATCATGTTGCTTATTTTCATCAAGCTGGAAAAATGAGATGAATCATGCTTGTCTGGTGGTCAGATAGCCATTTCTGCAAGTCAGAGCACCCTCTCCAACAGGGCTACAGACTTCTTAAGAAATTCTTGCATATTCACACAACAGGTCCCTTCTCTACCTCCTTCTCTGTGTATTCAAGTTGCTGCCATCATTCAAGGCTGATTTTAACAAAAGATGCAGAAGAAGGTGTCAACCTGAAATAATCAAAAGGATCAGAATCCCTTTTTTTTTCATTCTGTCACCCATGCTGGAGTGCAGTGGTGAAATCATAGCTGCTTGCAGCCTTGACCTCCTGGGCTAGGCCTCCCAAGTAGCTAGGACTACAAGCGTGCACCACCACATTTGGCTAATTTTTAATTTTTTTTAGGGACAGGATCTCACTATGTTGCCCAGGCCGGTCATGAACTCCTGGCCTCAAATGATCCTCCCACCTCAGCCTTTGAAAATGTTGGGAATACAGGCATGAGCCACCCCATCTGGCCTTAGACTCCAATTTTAAAGAGTTTATTCAGGGGGAAAACTGGAAATGGCTCTTCAGGAGACACAGACTCCAGAGAAATGGAGTCACTGTTTCAAATTTAAAAGTTACATGGTTGCTTACATAGGCAGAAAACAAATAAATTTAACAGGATTACATTTTCTATTCAAGGCTGGTTTATGAATTACAACAATTTAATTAGTTACAGTCTGTTTTCTTTTCCCTACATCTTGTTTTCATTTCTTTTCCAATTTAAAAGGGTATGTTTAACATGCCATTTTAAGACAATATGATAGCCATGAAGATTATGTAAGAAAGTGACATTTGGCCAGATGTCTTCTGCTAAAGAAGCAGAAAGGCTAGAGAAGAGAAGACACAGACAGAGGACACATGGAAAGGAAGGCAACTTGCTGTGTGACCCCAGGGCAGAACTAACACCTAGAAAAGCTCCCAAGTTTTCCTCTCCTTGCCTCCATCTCCCAGATCACCACCCAGCACTCTGGCTGGGAAAAGTGGTTTCTTTGTGATTGATGCTCAGCAGACAAAGTTATTGACTCACATAGTGATACATAGGTAATAAAAATAGATTCTAGAGCAAGTCTGATACCAGCTCCCGGCCTATGACTTCCCGGCATCAAAAGAAAGAAATTTAGTTGAGCAAGGAGGTTCTTAGAGTGAGAGAGTGACTGAGTGCAGTGACTCAAGCCTGTAATCCCAACAGTTTGGGAAGTCGAGGTCAGGAGTTTGAGACCAACCTGGGCAGCATAATGAGACCCCCTTCTCTAAAAAAAAAAAAAAAAAAATTAAAAATAAAGAGTAAGAGAGAAAGCAAGTGTGTTTATTCTTCAGTGGGGAGAGGCATTTTACCAAAGATGAGGGCAGTGGGTAAAGTAGATTCTGTAGCCCTGGGAATAGCCTTAGGCTAGTGTGGACTCCCAAATTAGCTGAGCAGAAGCAACAACCTCTCATCCGTTCCACCCTCCCCTGCCAGATTGTGAGCTCTCAGGGCCCCTCAGAGCTCCTGGGCCAAACCCAGTCAATGAGTGCATCAGCATTTTCAGGCTACCAGAACTCAGCCTCGCCAGACCAAAGAAAGTACAATATTGGTTTTGGGCAGGGCATGGTAACTCATGCCTATAATCTCAGCACTTTGGGAGGCCGAGACAGGACGGATCACCCAGGCCCAGGAGTATGAGACCAGCCTGAGCAACTTAGTAAGACCCAATCTCTAAAACAAACGAACAAACAAAACCCCACAAAACTTTGGTTTTGGTGTTTGTTCTTGTTTTATAATTTTTATTTATTTATTTCTAAATTTATTTTAACTTATTTTTTAATTGACACATAATGATTGTACTTATTTATGAGGTACATAGTATGTTCTTGTCTTTTATTTTTTATTTTTTATTTTTTTATTATACTTTAAGTTCTAGGGTAAATGTGCACAACGTGCAGGTTTGTTACATACGTATCCACGTGCCATGTTGGTGTGCTGCACTCGTTAACTCGTCATTTACATTAGGTATATCTCCTAATGCTATCCCTCCCCCCCTCAACCCCACGACAGGTCCCAGTGTGTGATGTTCCCCACCCTGTGTCCAAGTGTTCTCATTGTTCAATTCTCACCTGTGAGTGAGAACACGCGGTGTTTGGTTTTCTGTCCTTGTGATAGTTTGCTCAGAATGATGGTTTCCAGCTTCATCCATGTCCCTACAAAGGACATGAACTCATCCTTTTTTATGGCTGCATAGTATTCCATGGTGTATATGTGCCACATTTTCTTAATCCAGTCTGTCACTGATGGACATTTGTGTTGGTTCCAAGTCTTTGCTATTCTGAATAGTCCCACATAAAGGCTATAGTGAAAAGTGAAAAGTGCTATTGTGAAAAGTGCTGCATAAAGTGCTGCATAAAATTTTTTAAAGTATCCTTTTTCCCCTTTATTTTACCTTTTAAAAATTAATTATTTATTGTTTTAACTTAAAAGTATACAGATTCCATTTTTTTTCTAAATTCAAAGCAAAGAAAATTGGGGGAAAAAGTCAATCCTACCACCTGCTAACAACGAGGAATGACTATAACAAGAATCGGGTAAAGCCTTAAAACGTCTTACAACAACTGAGGAACACAAAGGAAGGCTGGAACAAAGGGAATAAATATACCATGTTTTTGAAGAGGAAGACTTAACATAATAAAAACTTCAGTTCTCCATAATTTAATTTTTTAAAGTGATGCAGTCTATTAAAAACACCATTCTTTTAACCAGACAAACTGATTATAAAGTTTATGAAAAAATGAACATGAATACCTAGGAAAATACTGATAAAGAAGATGAGGAACAAGGCCTACCAGATACTAAAACATATTCCAAAATTTCAATAATTAAAACAGCTTGGAGTCTGGCACAGTGTCTCATGCCTGTAATCCCAGCACTTTGGGAGGCCAAGACAGGCAGATCATTTGAGGTCAGGAGTTCAAGACCAGCCTGGCCAACATAGTGAAACCCCGTCTCTACCCAAAATACCCAAAATTAGCCAGGCGTGATAGCAGAAACCTGTAGTCCCAGCTACTCAGGAGGCTGAGGCAGGAGAATCACTTGAATCCAGGAGGCGGAGGTTGCAGTGAGCCGAGATCATGCCACTGCACTCCAGCCTGGGCAACAGTGCAAGACTCCGTTTCAATAAATAAATAAATGCATACATGCATGCATAAAACAGCTTGAAGAAAAAGACTAATGGAATAGAAAAGAAAATTTTAAATGGACACTCCAATAGAGAAATTTTGTGTATAATAAAAGAGACCTTTCAAATCAATGGAGAAGAGGAACTTGTCAGTAAACGGAACTGGGAAACACACCCACGCCTGAAGGGTAGAGCAGTAACAGCCACAGGACAAGCTCGGACTAATGGTAGAAAAGAAATAGAAGGAAGAAATGGATAACTCCCCCTCCTTTCCTCCCTGTGTGGCCAAAGAACTGTTTGGAAGCCTCCTGCCATTTCTTGTGAAGCCTGGCCAGCTGCCTTGCATGTGCCTTCCTGCCTCCCCTTCTTTATCCCCTTGTACTCTCTCTTGCTTCACTGTAATTGCATCTCTCTATTGCTTTGCTTTAAGATCTGTTCTCTGGCTGGGCATGGTGGCTCACGCGTGTAATCCCAGCACTTTGGGAGGCTGAGGTGGGTGGATAACCTGAGCTCAGGAGTTAAGAGACCAGCCTGGCCAACATGTGAAATCCCATCTCTACCAAAAATACAAAAACTAGCCGGGCGTGGTGTCGTGCGCCTGTAATCCTAGCTACTTGGGAGACTGAGGCAGGAGAATCACTTGAACCCGGGAGGTGGAGGTTGCAGTGAGCTGAGATCACATCACTGCACTCCAGCCTAGGTGACAGAGTAAGACTCTGTGTCAAAAAAAAAAAAAAAATCTGTTCTCTAGGTAATCTGGGCTAAGACATAAGAGAAGACATGATAGAATAAAGCCTGATAGAATTTCTTTGAATCTCGGAGTAAGGAAGACCCTTGGAACTATAACTCAAAAATTCAGGAGCCACAGTAGATTGATAAGTTCAAATACATAAAAATTAAAACCTCTGCATGGCGAAAAACATCAATAAGCTAAGTCAAAGGTGAGCAAGCAACTGGGGAAAATAATTGCAATTCCTATCTCAGACAAAGGGTTAACATTTCTAATGTCTAAAGGCTTCCTAGAAATCAGTAAGACAAAGACTAACAACTCAACAGAAATAGAGGCAAAGGATATGAATAGACAGTTCACAGAAAGGAAAATACAAACAGCTCCTAAGCATGTGAAAAGATGCTCAACTTCATACATCACAAAAGAAGGCAAATTAAAACTTCACTGAGAGTTCTATAAGGAACTCCCATAACCCAGTATTACAAAGGCAAATAAGTCAATACAAAATGGGGAAGAGATTTGAAAAGACACTCCACAGAAGATTAGGAACAGAGCTGGGTGCAGTGGCTCACGTCTGTCATCCCAGCACTTTGGGAGGTTAAGATGGGAGAATCACTTGAGGCCAGGAGTCCGAAACCAGTCTGGGCAATGTAGCAAGACTCTGTCTCTACGAAAAATTAAAAAATTAGCCAGGCATGGTGGCTTTCACCTGTAGTTCTAGCTACTTAGGAGGCTGAAGTGGGAGGATCATTTGAGCCCAAAAATTCGAGGCTGCAGTGAGCTATGATTGCACCAGTCTCTGCACTCCAGCCTGTAAGAGAGACCTTGTCTCATAAAGAAAACAAACAAACAAGCAAAAGATTAGGAATAGCCAATAAGTACTTGAAAATATGTTCAACATCATTAATTATCAGGGAAATGCAAATTAAATATATGATTAGGTACCACCACATATCTTCTACAATGAGCAAAATATAAAATAATAACAATATCAAGTATTGATAAGGATATGTGACTATTGAACTTTTGTACTTTGCTGATGGGAGGATAAAATGATACAACCACTTTGGAAAGCAGATGGCTAGTTTTGTATCAAGTTAAACATATATTATATTGTATTACTCAGAAATTTCACTTCTTGGAAATTACTGAAGACACATGAAAGCATATAAACACAAAAATATTTGTACATGATTATTCATAACTGATTTATCCATAATAGTCCCAAGCTGGAAATTATATATCCATCAAATTTGTATCTTTTAAAAAATATAAAAATTATCTGGGCAGGGTGGTGCGCTCCTGTAGTCCCAGTTACTCGGGAGGCTGAGGCAGGAGAGTCACCTGAATCCAGGAGGCAGAAGTTGCAGTGAGCTGAGATCACGTCACTGCACTCCAGCCTGAAAGACAGCAAGACTCCATCTCAAAAAATAAAATAAAATAAATAAAAAATAAAAGTATACATATTCAATTTTTTTTTTCTAAATTTAAGCAAGGAAAATTGGGGAAAAAGCCAAACCTGCCACCTGCTAACAACTAGTAATGACTATAACAAGAATTGGGTAAAGCTTTAAAACACACTGAGGAACACAAAGGAAGGCACAAAGGGAATAAATATACCATGTTTTTGAAGAGGAAGACTCAACATAATAAAAACTTCAGTTCCCCATAACTTACTTGATAAAGGTGATGCAGTCTATTACCAACACCATTTTTTTAACCAGACAAGCTGATTATAAAGTTTATATGAAAAAAATGAACATCAATATATGAATGAAAAACAAACCCAAAAGGTGTGGCATATTTGAATATTCAATGCAATACTACTCTGCAATAAAATGGGTGAATCTCAAAAACATGCTGAACAAAAGAAGCTGGTCAGAAAAGAGTACACATTATCTGATTCCATTTCTGTGAATTCTGAAACAGGCAAAACTAATTTTTTTTCACAGATAAGACTTTTTTATTTGCCACTATTGTAAGTCCTAACTTTAAACAGATTCAAGGACTGGGTGGTTCATATCCATCAGCTCGTTCAGCTTTAGCACCTGTCTCATCCCCAGTGGCTTTTCCAGAACTGCTACCTTCACCATGAAGCTCCATGAGTTTTCCCAATTCAAACTTGGGCTTCTTCAGCACTTTTACTTTGCTAATGAAGACATCATGGAGAGGATAAATAGATTGGCAAGCCTTTTCTTTGTCTTTTCCAGTGCTGTCTAGAATCAATTTACTGACCACTTCTTTGAGGTCATTTGTCTGCACCTCTCAGGTCATGATTTCCATCATCTTCTTCTGGATTTGGTGAACCTGTTGATGCTGAGCATAAGAGGTCTTCCATATCTGATTGTTGTGTTTCTTAGTAAAACCAACTCAGAACAGATGAAGCAAGTAACTGTCGGTAGTCTTGACATCGACGTGAGCTTCAATCATTGTCTGCCATTTTTTGACCATGGAGCACATTTTGTCACGGGTCAGATCCATGCCACGGAAGTTTGTCAGGCAGTTTTTGCCTTGAACATCTTCAGTAATCAGCTTGAATTTTCTAAATACAACATCATCATTCTGCAAATCAGCAAGACTCACTTCAAACACATGACCCTTGAGGCCATCTGATACATTTGGGTTCCTTCAGTCCTGGTGACTAGCATCTCTCCAAGATTTCTTATAGTGAACATAGCAGGTGCTTTCACATCATACCAATCTTTCTTAGAAAATGGATCAACCACTTTCTTCCTGGCCCCCTGTTTGCCACCTTTCTTAAGGCGCTTGTTCTTGCCAATGGCCATGGTGCTGCTCAGAGAGCCAAAAGGGCTCAGAGAGCCAAAAGCAAAACTAATTTATAGTGATAAAAATCACAGTAGTGGTTTCTTCGGACAGGACATGGAGGGTGTTGATTGAGCAGGGGCACAAGTTAAACTTTTGGGGTGATGGAAATGTTCTATACCTTGATTGATTCAAAACTCTTTGAACTGTACAACTAAAATGAGTCCATTCTATTGTATTAAAATCATAGTCCAATAAGGATGATGTTAAAACCACACTGAGATAACCTTCACCTATCAGATTGACAAAATTCCAAAAATTTGATAACATGCTCTGTCAGCAAAGCTGTGGGAAAAGGCACTCTTAAATACTCCCCGTGGTGGTATAAATTAGTGCAACAGTTATAGAGGGCAATTTGCCAAATCAGTCAATATCACAACCACGTACGTCCTTTGACTTAGCAATTACACTTTTGGGAGTTTATCCTACAGAAATACTTACCTATATGCAAAATAATGTATGCACAAGTTTTTTTGGTGCAACATCATTTGGATTAGCAAAAATTTGAAAACAAACTCAAGGCCCATTAACAGGAGACAATTTTTTTTAAATTGTGGTATTATCATGCCGTTTCACAAAGGTCAACTTTTCAAGAATATGAGGATTTTTTTGTACTGAGCCCTGGAATCAACTCACCTAGAGTCTGATTAGCTCTAGAATTTCTTCTTTTGTTTTTTTTCTTTTTTCTTTTTCTTTCTTTTTTTTTTTTTTTTTTTGAGACAGGGTCTTGTTCTGTCACCCAGGCACAATCATGGAGTAAGGTGGGGCACAATCATGGTTCACTGCAACATCAATCTCCTGGGCTCCAGCGATCCTCATGCCTCAGCCTCCTGAGTAGCTAGGACTACAGGCACATGCTGCCATGCCCAGATAATTTTGTTTTGTTTTTTTTAAGTAGAGATGGGGTCAAGTTCTGTTACCCAGGCTTGGACTTTTCCGTTACATGAAATAAGATCAAATATTTTTAAGTCATTTTGGGTTGAGATTTTCATTTTGAGCAATTGGAAAATCCTAATTAAGTCAGTTGAATTAGAGGATTTTCATGAATATGTCTCTTTAGTCCTCTCTTTTCCTTGGACTGAGACATGGTCCATGAAGAGCAGAACCAGTGAAAATCCAAATCACAAACCTCATACTGGGCTCAGAATCCCTCTCCTCCTTGGACATCCAGGGACAACCAGGAAACCATTCCTGGGAGTAGCTCCAACTCACAGGCAATTGGACACTTGGTGGGTCAGTACTGGCATCATAGCCAAACCCTAGCGGCCCAGCAGCCAATGTGCTTAAGCCATGACTTTAGACTTGTGACATAGAAAGGGCAAAGGCTTTGGAGTTCTGACCTGCATTTAAATCTTATTTCTGTCATTTACTGATTTTAGACCTCCAGCAGCTTGTTTAGCCTCCTTAACCCTCAATTTCTAATCTGTAAAATGGAAGAAATAAATTGACCTCAAAGAGTTTCTCCATGCATTCATTCCTCCCTGAGTGTTTTTGGGCACTGCCCACATGCCAGTGTCCTAGGCACTAGGATATATCAGCGAAAATCAAATGAGTCTTAGAAGGGAGTGTGCGTTCAATCAATGCCAGCTTCCTTCCTCTCCATTTATGTCAGTTGTAACCTCCTAGAGGTCAGGAAGCCAGGTCTGGGGAAGTCCAGGCTCCTGCTGACCCGTTGCCCCAAACTGGCAGAGGGAGGACCCCTAGGATGTGTAGACCTGCACACCAGAACACATCAGTACCTGGGACCAGGGGTGGTAGGCTGGCCAGCTGCCACCATGGCCCGCTCTAAGACACCATGGGGTGCCCATGCCAGACCCTGGCTCTTCCTGCCTGGGCCCAGACTTCTGCTGGAAAGGCTGGTGGCTGCAATCTTGGGATGGGCTGAGAACAGTGAGGCTGAGAGCCCACAGGCCAGAGGCAAGGGCTGTGAGGCCCAGGCGCCAAGACCCCTCACATGCTCCACTGTCCCATTAGACTTCACTTACAAAAGCACAGATCCAGTCAGTCACCATGGCTCATGCCTATAATCGCAGCACTTTGGGAGGCTAAAGCAGGAGGATCATTGAGACCAGCCTGAGCAACATGGCAAGACCATGTCTCAACAAAAAGTTTAGAAATTAGCCAGGCAGGCCGATAGTCCCAGTCACTCGGGAGGGAAGGTGGGAGGATTGCTTGGGCCCAGGAATTCAAGGCTGCTAGTCATGATCTCACCACTGCACTCCAGCCTGGGCAACAGAGTGAGACTCTGTCTCAAAAAGCACAGATTCAAAGTTTCAATCATGGAGAATTTCAAGGACAGCAACCACAGAGCATTAAACCTCAAGTGTGGGGCCTTGTGCAATGCGCTCACCCAGGAAGCAGGCCCTAATAATTTGGGGATATAATTATAGCCTCTCAGAAAATGCTTGTTAATTAATCTAAGCTTCTTGGTGAATTTAAAGCAACTGGAGATCTTTATGGACATCTGTTAGTTTTACTGGACTGAGATAGTGCTTCTCCAAGTATGGTTTCATCTGCCCCCTTCTGTTAAAAGGCAGATCCCTGCACCCCACCCCAGACCTTCTTAATCAGAATCTATGGGAGTGAGGGCTGTGAATTTCATTTGTACACCTCATGATCCTTCTAGGCTTTAAAGATTGAGAACAAGCAAAGCATGGTGGCTCACGCCTGTAATCCCAGGTCTTCAGGAAGCTGAGGTGGGAAGATTGCTTGAGCCCGGGAGGTCAAGGCTGCAATGAGCCATAATTACGCCACTGCACTCCAGCCTGGGCAACAGAGTTAGACATGAGACCCTGTCTCTTTTTTCTTTCTTTTTTTTTTTTAAATTAATGAATTTATTTATTTAGAGACGGGATCTCAACCTGTCACCCAGGTTGGAGTGCAGTGTGTGATCATAGCTCACTATAACCTGGAACTCCTAGAGACCCCCGTCTCTTTAAACAATTATAAATAAGATTGAGAACCACTAGAATCAGGCAACACGTGTAGAAAGCATGGGGTTTCAGGATGAACTCCCCCTTTCCTGTCCCCATTCTGCCATGACTTCATTGGCAGCGACCCTTCTGCTTCATGGAGGTGACGCCTGACCAGCTTGGCTAGCAGGGGTTCTGTGAAGGGCACAGGAGATCACATACGTGGAGGCACTGACCCCATGTCTGTGGACACACACGGCTCCACTCAGGAGCCTCCATGCCGGAGCCAGCATGACATGGCCCCTCGACCCGTCTCACATGCTGTGAATGCAGGTCCCAGGCCTTGGTTCTTTATCCCCAAGTCTTCACTTAAAGTATTATTTCAGCTCTATCCTTCATTTCCCCCTCCTCCCATAATCTCCTTGTGTAGTGCTGGACATGCTCAGCAGCACACAGGAGGGCTGATGGGGATCCCAGGTGGAGACCCAGACACTGAGCATGGGGTCAGGATGAGCGGCGTGCCTGGCCCCTCTGCTAGGTCTCAGCCCATCAAGGCACCTGGTTGTTTCCACCTTCCTAAGAACCCATGGCAAGAAGGCAAAGGGCTGGTCCTGACCCTCTGTCCACCATGAGGGTACTCAGAATAGTCTTTCTCCGTATCTCAGACCCCTCAGAAGCCGGAGGAGAAGGGGGAGGAAAGAATGAGCACAGAAGCTCCCCAGAGAAATGCTTCACTGCCCACTGTAATTCTTCTCAGTGGATGTTTCCTTGGATTATACGAAAGCCTGTTTGCATCTAACAGACTAGGGCAAATCAATAAGGAAAGCTGGTATTCCCGGGGCACTGCCTATAAAGAAGGGAGTGCGGCTGCTCCTACAGACTCTCCAGCAACAGCTCTGAAGCCTGGTGCCACCCTTCAGCCTCCCAACTAGAGAATGAAGGTCTCTGGCCTCTCCTTTCCTGCCACTGCAAACAGGCTCTGTCCTGTCGGTGCACCTAGGGCCTGAGGTTTGGTCAGCTCCCCATGATGGAGTCTGGGCTACCCCTGTCACTCCGAAGGAGAAGTCATTTTCAGTTCCCCTCGCCTCATCTGCCTGTGGACAAATGATGCAACCCCCTCTAGGGGTTTCCCCCAGGCTCAGGGACCCATGTTTCTCCTTGCTACAAGTCCAATGCAACAGACAATGCCACAGCTCTGTCCTCAGCTCTGCCTGTCCCCTCCGGAAGGAAGACACAGAGCCTTGAGGCTCACTCACCTCTCACTCCCAGCACCCCAGCCCAGAGGAAGATGTTGGGCCAAGTTCACCCTATGAGCCCAGAGAAATTCCCCTCCCTCCAGAGGTAAGCCAGCAGCCCCAAAACAAAGACTGGATGTCCCTCCATAGGAATAACCTAATTTGACCTCCATCCTCGAACAGTGCTGTCTCCAGCAGGGGCCTTGCCTTCATGAGTGTGGTGGAGTCTGGAGCCTGAAGCTGCCCGCCAAGCTTCCAGCTAATTGGAAATTGATGACGACCTCTGCATGAGGCTCTGCTGGAAGCTTGTGGGATTTGGATCCTCAAGCAGGGCTGTGTGTCCAGTTGCCCAAACCGGGAACAACACTAAACATACCTTGTAGTCCCCCACCATGATCCCTGTGCAATTCCAGCTTGTGCAGGGCAGCATAACATTCTTAACCAGGAGGTATGGACAGCCCACTTACTTCCCTTCATAGTTGGATTTAAATGTTTTACTTTCATAAATATATATATTATATATATGAAAGTATATATATATATATTTATATATATATTTTTTTTTAACTCTTAAATATGGTCCAATCAAAGTAGTGACTTAATTTAACAATTAGCCAATCCAAACTTAGGCATATATGCCATGAAATTCTTTGTTTGCTTGTTTTTTTTTTAATATTTTTTTGGCCGGGTGCAGTGGCTCATTCCTATAATCCCAGTACTTTTCAAGGCCAAGGTGAGAGGATCACTTGAGCTCAGGAGTTCAAGACCAGCCAGCAAGACCTCACTTCTACTTAAAAAAAAAAAAAAAAAAAATCAGCCAGGCCTAGTGGCACATGGTCTGTAGTCCCAGCTACTTGGGAGACTGAGATGGGAGGATTGCTTAAGCCTGGGAGATCAAGGCTGCTGTAAGCTGTGATTGTGCCACTGCCCTCCAGCCTGGGTGACAGAGCCAGACACTGTCTCAAAAAAATAAAAAATAAAAAGTTTTATTGAGGTAGAATTAGCAAATAAAAGCCACATATGTTTAAAGTGTATTGTAGAATATTAACATATATATTTGGGGAGTAAAAGTGCAGGTTTCTTACTTGCATATATGGCATAGTGGTAAAGTCTAGGGTTTTAGTGAACCCATCACAATGGTGAACATTGTACCTAATAGGTAATTTTTCAGTCCTTACCCCCTTCCTACCCTCCCACCTTTTGGAGTCTCCAGTGTTTATTATTCCATTTTGTATGCCCACATGTACCCATTGCTTAGCTCTCAAATACTCCATGAAACTTTTTTTTTCTTTTTTGAGATGGAGTGTTGCTCTGTTGCCCAGGCTGGAGTGCAGTGGTGCAATCTCAGCTCACTACAACCTCTGCCTCCTGGGTTCAAGCAATTCTTCCTGCCCTAGCCTCCCAAGTAGCTGGGATTATAGGCGCCCACCACCGTGATCGTCTAATTTTTGTAACCATGAAACTTTAAGAGTGCCATGCACCGGCCACCTAACTGAGCAGCTGGTCTATCAGTGACTTCACAGAACTCTCTGCCACCAGGATGCAATTCTTGTTCGTGCTGGGGTTACCACTGCCTGCTGAGGGCCTTCCAGAACCAGAACCAAGCTGCCCTTAGGGTGTTACAATGAAGCTCCTGGACTGCAACGGTGTGTTTGGGCATCTGATTGTCTGGTGAGTGGAAAAGGCTTGGCTCAGCACCTTGCCGTGACCACCAAGGGCATAGATGATGAACTGCCAGCCAAGGCACCATCTATGGTCAAGGAACAGAGCCAGCACTGCCCCAGGGCACCCATCCCAAGGTCACCATGTCTCGCCAGCTCTCTTACCACACTGCCTGGCAGAGTCTGCAGACAGGACAGCCATGTGGAACAGATCTATGGCCAGTAGCTGACTCCCCGATGACAATTCCTGAATAAAGGCCCCAGATACTTGCTGACAGAGAAAGACAGGCATGCTGTAATGACGTGTCCCAGTGAGTGCAAATGTGCCACCGCCACCTTCTGCTCTCCCTGTGCCCTGTGGGGATCCCCAGGCCTCTATCATGAGGCCATGGTTCCTCAAGGTCAACACATCAGCACTGAGCCGCCAGTTTCTGGTGCATGGGTGTCAGGCTAAGGAGCTGATCCCATCTGACCATGTCCCAGTCCTCTGCTCAAAGCCAGGGCTTCTGTTAGGGGAGTTCCTCAGCAGTGCATTAAACAAGAGTAGTTTGTGAGTTCCCAGGACCCCCTGCCTCTGGAAGTCCTATTGGCCTGTGTCCTAGGGCTGGGGAGGCAGGATCTTTGTTCCTCAGGAAAGAAACTTTTAGCTCAGGCCCCGAATGACTGCAGAGAATAGACAGGCTGCCTGGCAAGAAGGGCGGCATTCCAGACATCCACTTTTTTTTTGAGATGGGTCTCGTTCTATGGCCCAGGCTGGTCTAGAACTCCTGGACTCAAGTGATCCCCCTGCCTCAGCACCCCATGTAGCGGGGACTACAGGTGAGCACCACCAGGCCTGGCCAATTTTTGTATTTTTCATAGAGATGGGGTCTCATATGTTGCCTGGGCTGGTCTCGAACTCCAGGGCTCAAGCAATCCCTCTGCCTCAGCCTCCCAAAGTGCTGAGAGCCACCATACTCAGCCCAGATACCCTACTCTTAATTGGCTAACAGCACATTGTCCACCTGGAGAGGTGACTATGCCCAGTTAATCCATCCCCCAAGCAGTGGGCACACTGGCGGCTGCCTGCCTGGGCCTTCCTCCCTGTCCCAGACATGTATCATCCATCCCAGCCTTCCAAAGAGGTGACTCAAGGGAGGGAGGACCCTTTTGGCTCGCTATGACATGTGGCCCCAGCACACTTCCTTCGCTCCTCTCTCCTCCGACCCCTGTGGCTTCTCTCAGTGAGACAACCTCTCACTGCCTCTCCTCTTCCCCACACCCTCTCCCCAGCTCCCTTCTCTCTAGGGGCTCAGCGTCTGTCTGCCTTGGCTCTTGGCTGAATGATTGAATGCTTTAATTTATTTGCCAGGAGATGTCTTTACAGCTCTGCCCTCAGTAATTCACATGGCAGTCGTCTGCTGGGATGTGTATAATTCAGTGCCGAGAGGGCTCTGGGATGTGCGGACGCAAAGGAGCCCAGGGAGACACTGCTTGAGACGAAACTACTGGAAAGGAGGCTTGGAGAGATCAAAGCAGGCTGGCGGATAGGTGTGGGTAGGAAGAATCCTGCCCCAGCCAGGGGCTAGCCTAGTGCTTCTCCACACTGGCTGCACATTGGAGTCACCTGGGGAGCTTTAAAAATTAATGATGCCTGAGCCCCACCCCAGACCAATTAAATAAAGCATCCATATTTTCAAAAAGCTCCCCTGGTGATTCTAAAGTTGACCCAGGGATGAGTGTAACAGGCTCAGCCGCAGCTGCTGGGGAGGGAGAGAAGCGATGGGAACACACTTAGGCAAAGGAATGTTAGGTTGACCACACACCTCCCATTCAAGGCCATGCAGCAGAGAGCCAGGGCACAGTGGCATAAACCATGGGCATGTGTACCTGGCTCTAAGTGAGAAGGGTGTCCCTGAAAAGCTCAGCATTCTGGAGGCAGAGTGGGGGTCCCTCCTGCTCAGGTGCCCCAGAGAGTAAGGCGGGAGGGGACACCAAAACAGCCCAGGCCTCATGCCTTTGCCTCTGTCCTTCTTAATCTCACCCCGCTCCCTGCACCTCCACCACTCTCTTCACCTTCTAAATCCTCCCTGTTCACAAAGACTCCCCTTAAATGGCACCTCCTTTTCATTCCACAAGCAAAGACAGAGTACGAACTATGCGTCAGGCCCTGGTTTCTGGTAAGGGAAAGATGGAGACATCTGGGGCCTACCTGAAGCTGCTCACAGACAGAAAGTGACCCCTGGGAACCACGCAGTCCTTACAGTGCAGTAAGTGGTGTCAGGGCCTGGGCGCCCAGTGATGGGGCTCTTCATCAACCCTGGGCTCTGCCTATGGGACTTTAAGGTTTTCTGGGAGGAGATGACATTTGAGCTGAGTTTTTTGTGTTTTCGGTTTTTTCTGAGACAGAGTCTCGCTGTGTCGGCCAGGCTGGAGTGCATTGGTGTGATCCTGGCTCATTGCAGCCTCCGCCTCCCGGGCTCAAACAATTCTCCTGCCTCAGCCTCCCCAGTAACTGGGATTACAGGTGTGTTCCATCACGCCTGGCTAATTTTTGTATTTTTACTAGAGGCGGGGTTTCACCATGTTGGCCAGGCTGGTCTCAAACACCTGACCTCAGTTGATCCACCCGTCTCGGCCTCCCAATGTGCTGGGGTTACACCGTGTCCAGCCTGAGCTGAGTTTTAAGGGACCATGGAATTCCCCAGATTAATCAATATCTTCCTTCTCCCTGTACATGCTGCACCTTTTCTCTACCAGGTGCCTTGTAACAGATGCTTATGTAACTGCATCTGCAGAGGTGAGGTGCTTGGGTGCAAACCAGGCATCTTATTCACTTTGGTAATAGGTGATAGGCCTAGTACTATGTCTGGTGCACTGTAGGTACTCGATGAATGACTGTTTAACTGAACTAAATGCAATTACAGTTTACACTTTTGTTGGGGAGGGAACGGCAAGAGCTAGGGTCTTGCCAATGGCTCTATATGTGGGCCCCTGTGGGCCCAGGTCCCCACAACTCTCTGCTGTCTGGACTTTGTGTGCTCCGAGCGCTGGTAGGAGAGACATGGTCACTGAAATGAGGCCCAAAGTGACTGAAGCTGGGGCCACTGTGGATGCTGAAGAAGGTGAACTGCAAGAGGGTACAAGGAAGGCCAGGATGTGCAACAGTGGGCCTAAGGACTAAATGTAGGGGTAAGGTCAGAGGCCAGGCACCCACCCTGCAAGGAGAGCCAGGAGCCAGGGTGCCAAGGACAGCCTCCCTGGAGGCCACCTAGTAGGCAGGGCTTCTGTGCATGTGGGACCAGGGCTGACTCCACGATGCACACAATTCCCAGGAGGGATAGGAATGAGGAGAGAGACTTGTGTGGGGCTTGCAGTGTTCCATGAAGAAAGGGAGAAAGGAGACAAGAGAACACGAGCAGCAGTCTGAAGGATTTCAGGGCTGCCTGTGGAGCCAGGCACAGAAGCGTGTGCCTGTAGTCCCAGCTATTTGAGAGGCTGTGGCAGGAGGATTGCTTGAGCCCAGAGGGTGGAATGAGCCCAGGAGTTCTGGACTGTAGTGTGCTATGCCAGTGGGGTGTCCGCACTAAGTCTGGCATCAATACAGTGACCTCCTGGGAGCAAGGGGCCACTAGGTTGCTTAAGGAGGGGTGAACTGACTCAGGTCAAAATCAGAGCAGTTCAAAACTCCCGTTCTGATCAGTAGTGGAATCGCACCTGTGAATAATCACCACACTCCAGAATGGGCAACACAGTGAGACCCCATCTCTAAAAATAATAATAATTAAAAATTTAAACAGAAAAAGATTTCCTGTGGAGGGTTTTCAAAATACACTGGCCTAAGTTTAGCTGTCCCAGAGATTTTGATCTGGGCAGCCCAACTGTGTATATGGGGGATAATAAATGAAATTAATACATGTACAGTGCTTAGAAGGGCTCACATTAGCATGCAAAAAATGTTAGCTCTGTTATTCATTATTACCCAAAAAGCCTATTATCTACTCGGTGTAGCACCGGAAGTACTGACACTGACAAGCCCACATCTCTGCTCTTTCAGAGCTTACAACTTGCAGACGGTGGGGGGGGGGGGAACATTAAAACTAAGCAAATTCAAAGAGTGCTATATCCAGTCTGCCCTCAAAGCCTACCTTTTCTGCCTCATAGGTCTGTCCTTTTCTTGCCTCCCACTGCCACAGTCCTGGTCCAGGCTGCCATCACCTCTCACCAGGATGGCTCCAACAGCTCCCAGTTTTCCCTGCCTGCAGCCTTGCAGCTCTCCTCACAATGCAACCAGAGGGATTGTCTAAAAGGCACATCTTCCTCCTCTCCTGCCAGTTTCCAAATCTCTTCTCCAAGTGTGCTCCCGGCAAATTAAACAAGACAACCAACCCAGGCTGGAGTAGATCTTGCGGGTTTCTTTCATCAACATCACACCTCATTAGGTTGATTTGTGTGTTTCCAGAGATGCATGTGCTGGGTGTGTGTGTATTTTGAACACCATCTAGTGGACAATAAGGCAATTTATTTCCAGGCTATGGAATGAACCCCCCAAGCCCTAGTCAATCTTTCTAACTTCAAAGATTTAATAAGGAGCCAGATTTTAAAAGCAAATATTGTTCTTGACCCCATAACAAGATCAGAGGCAGAGGCAACTTGCAGCCTGCTTCAGAAGCTCCACTCTGCCAACAGGCCAGGGGGAAAGAAGGAGTGGGGTGGTGTCAAATAGAGGTAACTTTGGCCCTTAAGATCCTTTTGTCCACACCCTGGATGCTGGTTCCTTGCTCTCCTTGTAGCTTCAGATTCTCAGCTGGTTTCCCATCACTTTTCCTAAAAGGATAACAGCCCTGCCTAGCAGATTTCAAATTTCAGTCTACCAAGCTCTGCTATTTCTCTCTCTCTCTCTCTCTCTCTCTCTCTCTCTCTCTCTCTCTCTCTCTCCTGTCTTAATTTTTAAGAGACAGAGTCTCACTCTGTCACCCATGCTGGAGTGCAGTGGCACAATCGCAACTCATTGCAGCCCTGAGCTCCTGGGCTTAAGCTGTCCTCCCACCTCAACGTCTGGGACTACAGGCCCTTGCCACCTAACTTTTTAAAATGTTTTGTAGAATGGTTGGGTTTTGTAGCCCATACCTGTAATCTCAGCACTTTGGGAGGGCAAGCCAAGGAGATCGCTTGACCCCAGGAGTTCAAGACCAGCCTGGGCAACATGGCAAAACCCCATCTCTACAAAAAATTCAAAAATTATCCTGGCATGGTTGTGAGTGCTTGTAGCCTCAACTACTTGGGAGGCTGAGGTGGGAGGATCACTTGAGCCTAAGAGGAGGAGGCTGCAGTCAGCCAAGATCACACCACTGCACTCCAACCTGGGCAACAGAGCAAGACTCTGAGTCAAAAAAATAAAAAAAATTGTTTTTGTCAAGATAGGGTCTCGCTGTGTTTCCCATGCTGGTCTCCAATGCCTGGCCTCAAGCAATCCCCCTGCCTCAGCCTCCCAAAGTGTTGGGATGACATATGTGAGCCACCACACTCGGCCTCCAAGCACTGCTGTTTCCCACGGTAAATTAATAAATTGGTGTCCTGATTTCCGTATCAATCTCCCAATTGGTTCCCAATGGATTCCTTCCGGATACGTGGACAAAATTGAGTTACAAGACTAAGAAAGCTCAGTGTCAGACCCTAGAACATGGTGAGCCCATCAAGGTCAGGCCACCTGGTCATTCCTTGAGCACCAGTCAAATGACCTCCCTGTGGAATGGCCATCTTGTCACTACCACATTTACATCCCAAGAATGTGAGTGCTCAGAGCATGGCCTCTTCTCAGGCTGACAAGTCTTGACCAGAAGGCATTCATTTAATATCAAATATTTATGGAGCTTCCTCTGTGGGCTTCACTAGAGGCTTAACATGCATTATCTTACTTAATCTTCACATTGGCCTCTTAGGTACATACTCCATTTTACAGGTGAGCATTTATCTCCATTTTACAGGTGAGCAGATGGGCCTAGAGAGGTGAAGAACTTTGCTTATAGACACAGAGCTAGCAAGAGGCAGGTCCTCCTGGGACTTTACAACCTGGGCAATTTAACTACCATGCCTTGTGTGACTCTGGAATAAGGACCTAGATTATCTGTCAGGGACCTAGTCAAAAGCTTTCTTTCTCCCTTACTTTCTGAGAAAACTATACACTGGACTTGTTGAATGGCTAGCTCTGTAACCTCCCAAAGGGATCAGCTCAGTCCTTACTTTTAACAACATCCTATTGATGAGGGGCCCCAAAGAACCTGTCTGTTAACAGGCACCAGCACCCACTGGGCACAGACCCTTGGTAAACCATAGTTTGAGGTTACAGGGTAGGACTGTAAATTTATGTCCCCTTTAAGGATACCCAGAAAGAAGTGATCCTATGGAGAGACAGTTCCCTGGACCAAAGACACCTGCCCTTCCATGGTCCTCGCTTACACTATAGGCAGACCCCTCAAGGAGATGGGCACAGTGCGATGGATCCAGCTTCAAACTCCAGCAGACTCACTCATTACAAGGACAATCAGACTGCCTGAGAGCCCTGCCTTCCACAACATGTTGCTTCCCACACCCAGGGCAGACCCAGGGCAGAAGTGCTGGGGAGAGCGTCCATTGGGTTTTTCTGGTTTTGATTTGCTGTTTGAAACTTTTTATTGTGAAATTGGGCCAAGCACTGTGGCTTATGCCTGTAATACCAGCACTTTGGGAGGCCGAGATGGGTGGATTGCTTCAGCCCAGGGGTTCGAGACCAGCCTGGGCAATGTGGTATAACCCCATCTCTACAAAAAAAAAAAAAAATACAAAAATTAGCCCAGTGTGTTGGTGGGTGCCTGTAGTCCCAGCTACTCAGGAGGCTGCAGTGGGAGGATCTGTTGAGCCCAGGAAGTTGAGGCTGCAACGAGCTGAGATCCCGCCACTGCACTCCAGCCTCGGAAACAGAGTGAGGCCCTGTCTCAAACAAACAAACAAACAAACAAACAAACCCTTTTATTATGAAATACATGAACGTGAATATTATATATAAGCCTTTTAAAGATTAGTAATAATATAGTCATGTACTCATTATCAAGTTTAAGAAATAGAATAATACCAATAACTTTGGAGCTCCCTGAGTTTTCTTCTCCAGTTGTATTTCCCTCCATCACCCCAGAAATAACCACTATTTGAAAATGTATGTTAAGCATTTCCTTGCTTTTCTTTAATGTATTACAATATATGTATGCAACTTTAAACAAAGTATTGCTTCATTCTTCCTGACTTTGAATTTTGTATAAGTGGATCCACACTAAATGAATTATTTTCAGAATTACTCATTTCACTTAGGCTTGTGTTTTGAGATTCACATTATTGACAGGTGGGCTGTAATTCATTCATTTACACTGTGATACGGTATTCTATTGAATGACTATACTACAATATACTTATCTATTCTACTGTTTGTAGATATTTGGGTTGTTTCCATTTGGAGCTATTATAGACAATCCTACTATAAACATTTTGGCCATCTCCCTGTCTTCCTGGTGCCCCTGGAAAAGTTTTCATGGGATAAACCTAGAACTGGAATTATGGGTCAGAGAGGACGATCAAGTTCACATTTATTAAGCAATGGCTGGCTATTATTTTATGCTCCCCTGATGTTGGCTCTACATGGGGCAGTTGCCACTGCTTATTTATTTGGCAAACATTTATTGAGTTATTTTTGTGCCAATCACTGTGTTAGGTACTAGGGTTTGAAAGATGAGCAAGATACTGCCTTTGTCCTAAAGGAATTCACAGGTTAGATGGTACAATGGACTGAATGTTTATGTCACCCCCAAATTCACATGTTGAAATCCTAACTCCCCAGGAGACAGTATTTGGAGGTGGGGCTTTCGGGAGGTGATTAGGCCGTGAGGACATAGCCCTTGTGAATAGGATTAATGCCCATATATAAAGGAGACCCCAGCACTTTGGGAGGCCGAGATGGGCAGATTGCTTCAGCCTGGGAGTTCCAGACCAGCCTGGGCAACATGGAAAAACCCCGTCTCTACAAGAAAAATACAAAAGTTTTTTTCCCTTTCATCATGTGAGGTTACAGCGAGAAGGCACCATCTATGAGGAAGTGGCCCTCACCAGATACTGAATGTGCCAGCACCTTGATCTTGGATTTCCCAGACTCCAGATTTTTGTTGTTTGTAAACCACCTGGTCTACGGCATTGTGTTATTACAGCCCCAACAGACTAAGACAGATGGGAAAGCCAGATATGTGAGCAGATTATTGTAAAAAAAAAAAAAAAAAAAAAAAAAAAAAGGGATTCCGCACATGGCAGGGGAAAATCTGTGAGTTTAGATTAGGTGACTCTGCACAAATGCCAATCCACTATCTTGGGTTCTTAACTATAGCCGGCCGGTTAACTTTGAGAGAAGGGCCTCTTGGGTCATGTCCACTGGACACAGTCCCATTGCTGAATCTGAATAGGGACCTTGTGCTCTGTGCCTGTCTGTGGTATCATCAAGGTGACCAACCGTGTCTTGGGTCAACCCTGCTTCCTGAGCCGGAATCATCACCGGCTTGCTCGTGGCTACCTCCTTAGATCCCTGCCCACTTACCCATCTCACAATTATGGAATGCCTCTTTCCGGATCACTAGCCCTCAACTCATAAATTAATTGTCTCTGCTGGGCCAGCATGAGGAAGGCATAGGCCTTGGGTGACCTTTGGAAAAGCAATTACCTCTGGCCTCAGCTGTAAATCTAGCAGACCAGGCATGTCTCCACAAACCCTCCTTGTTTCAAAAGTCTGGGGGTTTTGGGCCAGGAGCAGTGGCTCATGCCTGTAATCCCAGCGCCTTGGGAGCCCGAGGAAGGAGTGTCACCTGAGCCCAGGAGTTAGAGGCTCCCAATAGCAGTGAGCTATTGACCATGCCACTGCACTTCAGCATGGGCAAGAGGGCAATACCCTGTCTCAAAAAAAAAAAAAGTCTGAGGATTTTGGCACATGTAATTGTATACTAGAGAATTAAATTCAACTCAATTATTTTTCAATATGTCAAATAATAAATCCTACCACAATAGGGTTCTGCTGTAATTCAAAAAAATCAAATCTCAAAACATTAAATTATTTATGTTTAGTTCTAGCTGAATTTTCTGCCCCCTGAAATTGTAAAGAAAGAAGAATCACGGAATTTTGATGCTATTTTTCTTAAAGAAGAGTTATTGGAAAATAAATCATAAAAATTGAAAAAAGTTTCTGTGTAAATATGGTTAGGAAATCTGCACTCTGATTAGAATTATGTAACAATTTCCAAAGCAGCTCTGTTTCATAAAAGCAAAGATGCCCAGCTGGGTCATAATGTAAATGTGGTTTGTTGAAGCTATTTCCCCCTTGGACTGGTAAACTATCTGTAGCTTTATTTTCTTTCCTTTCCTCCTTTATCGTGTGTTTAAAAGAAGAAAGTAGTAAAATAAGATCCACTCAGTCACTAAGAAAACAAGGACAAAGGTTCTTAAACTATAATCAAGGAAATGAAAAAATCTACATTTCCCATGTCTTTGCTGTCATTTGAGAAGTCAGCTGGCTGTGGCCGCCGAGGCTCCTGCATCAGCCCCAGTCCTACAGATCAAGCAGTGGTCTCCTGGCATTTATTTCCAGGGTGTCTCATTCCTTCACAACAAAGCCCCATTCTTGACAGAAAATCGGCATCCAGGACAATTGCGTGGGCTTGGAAGGGAACATCATTTTTGGAGGCAGTTGCGAGTTTCTGTATGCTGGCCTCGTGTTTTAAAATAACTGGGCTTATTTGCTCTGTGAGAAATGTGCTCAGTAGAACTGGTCTACGCGGGCAGAGTTGCTGCAGTGTTGCCAGAGGCAGAGCGTTCTGCACGTGGCAAACTCAACCAGCATCAGCTGAACCGAATTAACTCAATGCCACCCAATGGGCTCTGCTCTTCATCATGCCCTGATGGACTTACCCTGACTTTTTTAAAGGCAAGTCCAAAAAATTCATTTGACATATTTATAAACATATTCAATCATTCATTCATTTACTCAACAAATGTTCACTAAGTACCAACCTAGTACCTGTGCCAGGTACTAGGCTAAGTGTTAAGAATACAAAAGACTTCACATGTTAAAACTTAACCTATATTGCCAAGTAGGAGGGCTGTGCTGTTCATTCATTTTCTCATTTATACATTCATTCACCAGGCAGTGGGGGTATAAAATGAGTAAGATTCTTGAGCAGAAAGTGTCAGTCCTCAAAGAATTTCTAATGGAATAAGGAAATGTAATTGTCATGGTAAGGACAGTTACAGAGGGCTTCCTTTAATTAATGTATTCTTTATTTCTTCTCTGGAGAGGCTGTTTTTTCTAAGATGCCTGTACCAGCTGTCCCTTTGAAATAGATCTATGTTCAAGTGTTGTCAATCACTTAAAAAGAGCCAGGCACTGTGGTTCACACCTGTAATCCCAGCACCTTGGGAGGCCAAGGTGGGCTGATCACCTGTGGTCAGGAGTTTGAGACCAGCCTGGCCAACATGGTGAAACTTCATCTCTCCACTAAAAACACAAAAATTCGCTGGGCGTGGTGGCGGGCGCCTATAGTGCCAGCCGCTCTGGATGCTGAGGCAAGAGAATCGCTTGAACCAGGAGGCAGAGGTTGCAGTGAGCCGAGATCACACCATTGCACTCCAGCCTAGGTGACAAGAGCAAAACTCCATATCAAAAAAAGAATCTCATGGCTATACCCTTTCCTCCACCCTGAGTCCCAGGAGGGCTTTGTGCCCAAGGTGCCCCTTTAGTGCAAACCATACATCTCTCCCTTGCAGAGGCTTGGGAAGCAGTCATCAAAGCAAGGGGAGTCCTGGGGTCATCCATGCGGTCATGTTTATGCCAAGCTCTGCTCCTAGCTTGAGGGTTACAGCAAAGAACGGGAATGAGACCCAGGGCTCCTGCTCACAGGATGCCTGCCTTCTGGGGTAGTCACCAAAGCGTTAAGGGGGTCAGATTGCAGGTGTTGTACGTTCTTCTTTATACTTCAATAGAGTGTGGTTTTGTCTTGTTTTCACAGACTTTGTGCATTATTTATATAATCAGAAAAAGAGACAAGAAGGCTGTTTACATTGTGGATTTTTTAAAAAAGGAAAAAAAGAAAAGAAGGGGAGGCGGAATGTGGTAGAGGCAGCCATGGAAACCAAGCCCCCTCTGCCTCTCACACCTCACAGGACTCTGGCTTCAATCCACCCACCACAGGCTCCCTTAAGCATTTCTTCCTTCCTTCATCATGTGAGAACATCTTTTTTCTCTAGTCTCACTCTTTTAATAAACCAGGCAACATAATGCATGTTGAAGAGCATTTGGAAGTTAAGAGCAAACAAGGGAAATGAAGTAAGACATGTTTATATCACTTTTTTAAAAAGACTGTGAAGCTTAAAGTAAACAACATTGGGAATTATTTTTAATAGGCACAAGGTGATACAGGAAATTCACAGCAGAAGAAATTGCAACAGCCAATGAAACATAAAAAGATATTCAACCTTATTGCCAACCAAAGTCTACATAAATAAAAATAACATGGTGGCTTACGCCTGTAATTCCAGCACTTTGGGAGGCCAAAGAGGGTGGATCGCCTGAGTCCAGAAGGTATACCTGGCCAACATGGCAAAAAAATTAGCCAAGCGTGGTGGCACGAGCCTGTAGTCCCAGCTACTCCGGAGGCTAAGGTGGGAGGATCACTTGGGCCCAAGAGGCTGAGGTTGCAGTGAGCTGAGATCATGCCACTGCACTCTAGCCTGGGGGGCAGAGCAAGACACTGTCCCTCCCCCCCCCAAAAAAAAAAGAATTGAGGGAAGGAGATGCTGCAAATGCCCCCCATCCAAAAACCACACCCTGAGGATGTTTGTCTAAAAAAATCTTAAAAAAGAAAACACACACACTAAAACTGATAATACAGCCCAGGCACGGTGGCTCACACCTGTAATCCCACCACTTTGGGAGGCCAAGGTGGGAGGATTGCCTGAGGCCAGGAGATTGAGAACAACCCAGGCAACAGAGTAAGACCTCATCTCTAGAGTAAAAGAAAAAAACTAGCTGGTCATGATAGTGTGCGCCTGTAGTCCCAGTTACTCAGGAACCTGGGGCCGGAGAATCACTTGAGCCCAGGAATTTGAGGCTGCAGTGAGCTATGACTGCACCACTGCATTCAGCCTAGGTGACAGACGGAGACCTTGTCTCTAAAAACTACATGCATACATACATACATACATACATACATACACACATACATAATTGATAATACGACAATATTAAGTATTAGTTGTGGAACAACTAGCTCTCATATGTTGCTCTTGAAAATGTGACTTGATACAACTATCTTGGAAAACTCTGGCAGAATCTACCAAAGCTAAACATATGCAAGCCCTATGACTTGGTAATCCCACTCCCAAGTAAACATCTAACAGAAACTCACATGAAGGAGAACCAAAAGGTATATACCTTCAAGTGGATAGCAAAAAAACTTGAAACCGCCCAAAAAAAATAAAAACAGCCCAAACCTCCATCAACAAAAGGATGGAAAGTAAACTGATATCTGGTCACCCAGTGAAATAGTACATAGCGATGAGAATGAACAAACTGCACCCACACGAAACCATGTGGGTGACCCTCACATTCATAATGTTGAGCAAAAGCAGTCAAGTACACAAGACCACATAGTGTATAATTCCACTTATAAAAAGCTCAAAAGCAAAACTATAACAATAGAAGTCAGAACTGTGGCTGGTGGGAGGTAGTCGTGGGGAAGAGCTGGAAGTGTTCTACACCCTGACCTGGCTTGTGGTCATACAGGTGAATCCATCAGTAAAAACTTCATCAGACTGTACACTCCAGGTACACACATGTTACTGTACGTTATTCTTCAAAAACATCATTACAAATAAAATTAGAAAATCGGTCGGACACGGTGGCTCATGCCTGTAATATCAGCACTTTGAGAGGCCAAGGTGGGTAGATCACTTCAGCCAAGGAGTTCGAGACCAGCTGGGCGACATGGCGAAACCCCATCTCTATACAAAATACAAAAATTAGTCCCAGCTACTTGGGGAGCTGAGGCGGGAGGATCGCTTGAGTCCTCGAGGTCAAGGCTACAGTGAGCCACGATGGCGCTACTGCACTCCAGGCTGAGCGACAAAGTGAGAA
Source organism: Macaca nemestrina (assembly GCF_043159975.1). Lineage (NCBI taxonomy): Eukaryota > Metazoa > Chordata > Mammalia > Primates > Cercopithecidae > Macaca > Macaca nemestrina. The sequence continues at coordinate 84,674,945 of NC_092125.1, read as the reverse complement.
CCTGTCTCAAAAAAATAAAGTAGGCCAGGCATAGTGGCATGCACCTGTAATTCCAGCTGCTCAGGAGGCTGAGGCAGAAGAATTGCTTGAATGTGGGAGGTGGAGGTTGCGGTGAGCCGAGATCACACCGCTGCACTCCAGCCTGGGTGACAGAGTGAGATTCTGTCTAAATAAAATGAAATAAAATAAAAGCAGAAAATCATTTACTTCTCAAAATTCAAAGGATTGCGCTTTTCCCCATATGTTCACAGCTGTGGATATTGTTTGTCTCACACCTATAATCCCAGATGTGTTGCTAGTGGATGTATAAATGAGTGTATGGCATGATCTCAGCTCACTGCAACCTCCACCTCCCAGGTTCAAGCAATTCTCCTGCCTCAGCCTCTAGAGTAGTTGGGACTACAGGGGTGGGCCACTATGCCTGGTTAATTTTTGTGTTTTTAGTAGAGACGGGGCTTCACCATATTGGCCAGGCTGCTCTCGAACTCTTGATCTCAGGTGATCTGCCCACCTCAGCTTCCCAAAGTGCTGGGATTACAGGTGTGAGTCACTGTGCCTGGCCTATTTTTCACATTTTTTAAGAGAAAAAAAAGAAAACCTAAACAACCTAATTTTTTTTTAAAGCCAAGTAACTTATGGGAAGATAGACTGAGCACATGTCATTAACACCCCTCCTCTCCCAAATCCCATGAAGTCAGAGAAGAAATATCTTAAAATAAACTAATGTATCCATAATAGTACAGGAAAAGCGTACAGCAAAGTGTGCCATCAGTGCTTTTGGATCACTTCCTATTCGCCCCATTGATGGAGGAGGGATCTCCCGCCCTCAATAGGATGTGATGGCCGAAGACATGGTACCTGACACTGGACAGAAGAGGCTGGCAGCAGCTTATTGCTCAGAGTCTGGAGGAGTTGTCAAGATTGATCAGGAGTAGAACCCTGCAGGGCTACATAGGGGCTGCCATGGGGAGCAGAGTGAGCCAGCAGGGACTGTGGGAGGCAGGCTCTGTAGTGACGAGACGGTGGGGTGACCTTTGGATCCCACATGAGGATGTGATTGGCTTGTTTGAATCTTTTGCCCAGCTGGCAAAAGGTGAAATCCATTAAGTTGGGGTCTAGGTGGGTAGGGTGCAGCAGATCCAGTTGATTGGGGAACTAGCTGGTGGGGAGCCTTTCCTGCTGGGTGGGGAAATACCTAGTTAGTGCCTGGGAACTCATGTTAGGCCCTGTGAGGCCCAAGGATGGAATCACAGGCCTCACAATCAGAAGTGGACCTATATATCAGGAAGCCCTGCAGGATGGACAGCACACAGGATTAGGTGTATGTGGGAGACTCCCAGATAGCAGCCAAGGAGGGGCCTGCTGCAGAGCCAGGAGTGAGTAAGGAAACTGCAAACCCAGGCAAGGAGGAGGGCGTCCTGGCATTTGTCAAGGTGGTGTGGGCACAGCCAGTGTGGGGATGAGGGAGGCTCTGTGGCTCCAGGTTGCTGCTGACCCCTGGGGAAGATGGAACTCCCACAGCCAGAGACAACCCACTGGCACCCCCACCACAGGGGCACACACCCACCCTCACCTCCCCACACACAAAGTCACCAGACATAGCTGTGGAAAGAAAGCAGGAGATGGGTATCAAGATTGTCTCAAATACACAAATGAGCAGATAAGCAAGAACTGAATGGTTGAAAACCATCAACACTGTGAAAGACACCTACAATAAACGTAGTGAGCTCGGATTCAGTGTTATGGTGACTGGTGATGGCGTCCTTCCTCCCCCACACCTCATTTCCAAATAGGAGCAAGATAAATCGTATCTTGCGATAAGCAGATAAGGGAGGAGAGCATGGAGGAGAGCACATCCAGGTAGGGAAATAGCACATGACCCTCTTCAGAAGTGGGAGGAAGTGGTACGGTCCTTGTTGTCCCAAAGATTCTCCAGATCGACTCTCCCTGGAACAGGCCACAAACAGAAGAGATTCCTGAAAACACTGCTGCTCTCTGTAAGTCCCAGGAAGCCACAAGACCCCAAACTGAACCCATCAATATGTAAGCCAGGGTGGACAATTGCTACCAGGGAGTATCAAACCACAGCTATGACCAGGATGAATTTGGACCCACAGCCACATCCTGAGAACCAGCTATAGTTGGAGGCTCAGAGCAATCCTCTCACTAACCTCACAATTACACGGCCCCACATCTTACCATTTGTGTTTTGGGACACCACATTATGGAAGGGTCTTACTATGCCAAACTCAGCAGAACTGACAAACCTGAAGATTAAAGACACATCATTAAGAGAGCAATAACTTCTAGACTATGTTGCATTCGTTAAATATCAGCTCAAGATACTGGAAAGTAAAACATGTAATGGCTAAAATTTGTTAATCTAATGAAAGATGGACACAGTAGAAGCTTTCGTCAGTGACCTGAGAAATTGAGCTGAGACAGTTTCTCACTAACTTGCAAAAAGTCAGATATAAACAGAATGCTATGAAATTGGGAGAGTATTTCTAAAACTGGAGCAAAGCAAATGGTCAAATCAATGATAGAAAAAAAAAAGTGTCCACACATCTGAAGATCTGATTTTTTGGATTGCAAGCGCCATTTAGTCCTGAGGAAGAAGAATAATGTAAGATACAACTGTGGCAGACACTGCTAGCTGTCCATGGAAGTCTGTCCCTGCCTTCTTCCCAGATATAGGCTAACCTGCACTCCCATCTTCCTTGTCTCTAGGTGTGAAATAGGAGCCCAGCTCCTCTGTGCAACTTCTGCCTCACCTTTTTAATAGGAAACCCTGGAGTGGGGCTTTAGACATCCCCCACCACCACCACCACACACACACACACACACACACACACACACACCAGCAGTCAGAATTGTGTGTCTCTCTTCTTTCTTTTTTTTATTTTCCTTTTTGAGACAGAGTCTCCGTCTGTCGACTAGGCTGGAGTGCAGTGGCGCTATATCGGCTCACTGCAACCTCCGCCTCCCAGGATCAAGGCATTCTCCTGCCTCAGCTTCCTGAGTAGCTAGGATTACAGGCATGCACCACCATGTCCAGCTAATTTTTTTGTATTTTTAGTAGAGACAGGGTTTCACCATGTTGGTCAGGCTGGTCTCGAACTCCTGACCTTGTGATCCGCCCTCCTCAGCCTCCCAAAGTGCTGGGATTATAGGCGCAAGCCACCGCCTCTTCTTTCTACTCCTGATCAATCTTGACAAAATACAAAACCAAACCGAAACAAATCAACTTTGTAAAAGAAAAATAAAGTTGGAGGTCTCACACTTTCTGATTTCAAAACTTACTATGATGTGGTATTGGAATAAAGACAAACATACAGACCAATGAAACAGAATAGAGAGCCCAAAAATAAACCCTCGACATATACAGTTAAATGACTTCAACAAGGGTGCCAAGATCATTCCGTGGGAAAAGGACAGTCTTTTCCACAGATGGTGGATCTCCACATGCAAAAGAATGAAATTGGACCCTTACCTTACACCAAATGTTTGTTGTGCATTTATTTACTTTGTGTGTGTGTGTGTGTGTGTGGAGACAGGGACATGCTATGTTGCCCAGGCTGATCTAGAATTCCTGGGCCCAAGTGATCCTCCTGCTTCCTCCTCCCAAACTGTTGGGATTAGACATGAGCCACTCCGCCCAACCTAAAAACTAACTTTCTTTCTTTCTCTTTCTTTCTTTTTCTTTCTTTCTTTCTTTCTTTTTCTTTCTTTCTTTCTCTTTCTTTCTCTCTCTCTCTCTCTCTTTCTTTCTTTCTTTCTTTGGAGAAAGACAAGCACTTGTACTGTTGCCCAGGCTGAAGTACAGTGGCTCCATCATAGCTTACTGCACCCTCAAACTCCTGGGCTCAAGTCATCCTGCATCAGCCTTCCAAGTAGCTGGGACTACAGGTGTGAGCTACCACACCTGGCTAAATTTCTTTACAAAAAAATTATCTTTATTTTTTGTAGAGACGGAGTCTCACTATGTTGCCCGGATTGGTCTCAAACTCTTGGCCTCAAACAATCTCCTACCTCAGCCTCCCAAAGTGCTGGGATTATAGGCATGAGCCACCACACCTGGCTCCAAATGTTTTCTTAATACAAAAATTAACTAAAAAGTAATGAATGCAAGGGCATGTGTCTGTGGTCCCAGATACTCAGGAGGCTGAAGCAGGAGGATTGCTTGAGCCTAGGAGTTTGAGTCTACAGAGAACTGTGATCGCACCTGTGGATAACCACTGCACTCCAGCCTGGGAAACAGAGAGACCACGTCTCTCTAAAAAAATAAAAATAAACAAAAAGGAATAAGAAAAAGAAAAAAAATTAACTCAAAATGGATCAAAGTTTTAAATGTAAGGGATGGTGAATTATATGTTATGTGCATTTTACTAAAATTAAACTACATTTTTAGAAGCAACTTTTAATCTTTTATATTTTATCTTCATTTCTTAATTTCAGTGATATCTGCTCTTATTTATATTATTTCTGTTCTTATACTTTCTTTGGGTTAATGCTATTGTTTCTTATAACTTCATTTTATCTTTGAGATGGAGCCTTGCTCTGTCACCCAGGCTGGAGTGTGGTGGTGTGATCTCAGCTCACTGCAGCCTCCACCTCCCAGGTTCAAGTGATTCTCTTGCCTCAGCCTCCCCAGTAGCTGGAATTACAGGCACGCGCCACCATGCCCAGCTAATTTTTTTTATTATTATTTTTAGTAGAGATGGGATTTTGCCATGCTGGCCACGCTGGTCTTGAACTCCTGACCTCAGGTGATCCACCTGCCTCAGCCTTTCAATATGCTGGGATTACACGCGTGAGCCACCTCGCCCAGCCTGTTTCTTATAACTTCTTAGCTATGGACATTAGCTCACTCATTTTGAGGCTTTCTTCTTTTCTAATGTAAGTATTTAAGACTGCAAATTGCCCTTAAGGGACCAATTTTGCTGGGTCCCACAAGTTTGAAACAAAATGTTTGTTTTGTTGTTGTTCAGTTCTGGGCACTTAAGTTTTTTAAATTAGCTCTTTATTTAAAAGAAGCATCGTTTTTAAAGACATCAGAGTAAATTTTACTACAATAAAATACACAGATCTTAAGTGTTCAGTTTGGTGACTCTTAAAAACTGTAAAACCCAAGTTACCACAACCCAAAACAAGATATAGAACATTTCCATTGCCCCAAAAAGTTACCACATGCGCTTTCCTATAGAAAGTCTTTCCTTCCACCCCCAAATACTGTCTGGATTCTATCACTAGAGTCGTACAGTATTAATGTTTTATATTTGGCTGCTTTTACTCAATATAATGTTTGCAATATCTGTCCATGTTGCAGCATATAAGTAGTTCATTCCTTTCTATTGTTGAGGTGTAGTCCATTGTGAGACCTCACTGCAGTGTGCTTATCCATTATCCTTTTGATGAATATTTGGGTTGTTTCAAGTGTTTGGCTACCATAAATGAAGTTGCTATGATTCGTTACAGTATTTTTTGTTGTTGTTGTTGTTGTTTTTGTTTCTGTTTTTGTTGTTTTTTTTTTTTTTGAGACAGAGTCTCACTCTGTCACCCAGGTTGGAGTGGAGTGCTGTGATCTTGGTTCACTGCAACCTCTGTCTCCTGGGTTCAAGTGATTTTCCTGTCTTAGCTTCCCAAGTAGCTGGGATTACAGGCACCTGCCACCACACTCAGGTAATTTTTGTATTCTTAGTAGAGACAGGGTTTCACCATGTAGGCCAGGCTGGTCTCAAACTCCTGGCCTCAAGTGATCCACCCTCCTTGGCTTCCCAAAGTGCTGCGATTACAGGCATGAGCCACGTCACCCAGCCACTCTTTATAGTCTTTTCATGGAATATATTTTCATTTCTCTTGAGTACCTCGGAATGGAATTCCTGGATGATGGAATAGATATACATATAACTTTATAAGCTGTCAAGCCCGGCGTAGTTGTTTACTCCTGTAAACCCAACACTGGGAGGCTGCAGAGGGCAGGTCACTTGAACCCAGGAGATTGAGACCAGCCTGGGCAACATGGCAAAACTCCATGTCTACAAAAAATACAAAACTTAGACATGGTGGCACACACCTTTAGTCCTAGTTACTCTGGAGGCTGAGGTGGGAGGAAGGCTTGAGCCCAGGAGGTAGAGGTTGCAGTGAGGAGAGATTACACTACAACAGTTCAGCCTGGGCAACAGAGCACAACTCTGTTTCAAAAAAAAAAAAAAAGCAGCCAAACTGTTCTTCAAAGTAGTTGTACCATTTCATAATCCCACAATGTAGAAGAGAGCTTTGATTCCTCCACGACCTCACCAACTCTTGGTATTGTCAGTCTTTTTAGCCATTCTAGTGGTTATGAAATAGTATCTCAACATGGTTTTAATTTGCATTTGTCTGCTGATTTATGGTGTTAAGCTCTTTTCATGTATTTATGGGTTACTTGTATATTTTCTTTCATGAGGTGTCCATTCAAGTGTTTTGCCCATTTTTTATTAGATTGTTTATTATTGATTTGTAGAAGTTTTTTATATAGGCTGGATTCAAGTTCTTTATCAGATATACCTGTTGCAAATACATTCTCCCAGTCTGTAGCTTGCCTCTTAAGTTTCTTAACAGTGTCTTTTGAAGAACACAAGTATTTAATTTTGATGAAATACAATTTATAAATGTTTCCTTTTATGGAAACTCTTTTGATTAAATAGACATATTCCATTTTAAACACAGTTCACATTCTTTCTCATGTGTCCTCACACGTTTGTGGTTCAAACCCTTCCAAACTCCTCCTCAGACATTTCTCTAAGTTGAAGCGCTCTGAATGATTTGTGGCTCCCCAAAATTGATGCTTGCTTCATTAGTGTTTGGTCTAATTATAACATTACCAAGGCAACCAAGAGAGTAAATATGTGTCATTTCCACCCTACTAAACCTCATTTATCTCCCACTGCGTTCTTGAACCCCTCCTTTTTTGTGGCTAATATACCTAAGCCATTCCAAGGCCTGCCTGTTTTCTTCATATTTTGTTTCTTTCTCCCATTAAGATCTGACTGACCTGTGCCGTTTCTCCTCAATGTGTTAATTTGCTAGTCAATCTTGATGTCTTTTTCTTTCTTTTTTTTTTTTTGAAATAGAGTCTCACTCCATTACCCAGACTGGAATGCAGTGACGTGATCTCAGCTCACTGCAACCTCTGCCTCCCAGGTTCAAGGGATTCTCATGCCTCAGCCTCCCAAGTAGCTGGGACTACAGATGCCTGCCACCATGCCCAGCTAATTTTTGTATTTCTAGTAGAGATGGGTTTTCACCATGTTACCAGGCTGGTCTCGAACTCCTGACATCAAGTGATTCACCTGCCTCGGCCTCCCAAAGTGCCAGGATTACAGGCTTGAGCCATGGCACCCAGCCAGTTGATATCTTTTTCTTCTCCTGTTAAAAGGTATATTTTGGAATATATCTCTGAATTTCTTCTCATCAATACAACACAATTTCACTGTTGAAAAATTTGATGTCAAATTGGTTCTTGTTCCTCATTGCAATCTGTACTTTCTCTCTGTAAGTTTTTATAATATTCTTTTTTTTTTTTTTTTTTTTTTTCTCTGTCACCAGGCTGGAACGCAGTGGCGCGATCTTGGCTCACTGCAGCCTCTACCCCCTGGGTTCAAGCAATTCTCCTGCCTCAGCCTCCTGAGTAGCTGGGACTACAGGCACATGCCATAACCCCTGGCTAATTTTTGTATTTTTAGCAGAAACAGGGTTTCACCATGTTGGCCAGGATGGTCTTCATCTCCTGACCTCAAGATCCGCCCACCTCAGCCTCCCAAAGTGCTGGATTACAGGCATGACACACCTCGTCCGGCAATTTTCTCTTTATCTTTGAAATTCTTGTAATACTGTATAATGAGTCTGTGGGTGGGTTTTTCCTCTTCTTTTCTGCCTGAATTTTTATGGTCCTTTCAACCGAAGGTCTTTCTCTTTTTAAAAAAAATTTTTTGAGAAATGTATCTCAATTATTTATTGAAGTATTTCCTTCTCTCCATTAATATTTTTCTCTTTCTAGTAATCCTATTATTCAGATGTTAGTATTTTTATTTCTGTCCTCAAGTGGGTAGGTAACAATGCCAATATCCAAAATAATGAGTACTGGAAAATGATTGTGGTTATGGAGAAACAGGAAGAGTTCACTGTCTTTATTTTAATAACCAAAAGTTAGTCATGCATTACTTAAGTACAAGTAACTTTATTTGTAATTAAAGTACTGATGGAAAACAATAATCTTTGTCAAAAACAAACAAAAGCACCATATGCATATAAAATCTGAAGAATGCAACCAAAGCAGAAGTCAGGATAGAGAATATAGCCTTAAATACACATATTAGAAAAAAATAAATAAAAATAAGTGACAACTCAGAAATGGAGGCATCGGTGGATAATGAAGTAGAACTTTCATCTTTTATTCTGTATACTTTTATTATCTAAATCAGCTCATCCCAAAGAAATATAATACAAAACACACATGTAATTTATAATTTTCTATTAGCCACATTTAAAAAGTAAAAAGAAATAGGTAAAATTGGCTGGGTGCAGTGGCTCATGCTTGTAATCCCAGCACTTTGGGAGGCCTAGGCAGGCAGATCACTTGAGATCAGGAGTTCGAGACCAGCCTGGCCAATACGGTGAAACCCAGTCTCTACTAAAAATATAATAATTAGCCGGGTGTGGTGGCACGCGCCTGTAGACCCAGCTACTCAGGAGGCTGAGGCAAGAGAATCACTTAAACCCAGGAGCCACAGGTTGCAGTGAGCCAAGATCATGCCACTGCACTTCAGCCTGGGCAACACAGTGAGACTCTGTCTCAAAAGAAGGAAGGAAGGAAGGAAGGAAAGAAAGAAAGAGGTAAAAATAAGTTTAATAATATATTTTAATCCAGTATTTCCAAAATATTATCATTTCAACATGCAATCAATATAAACAAATTACTAACGAGATTTTTATTTCTTCTTTTCATACTAAGTTTTCAAAATCCAATGTGCATTTGACTTACAGCACATCTCCATTCAAACTAGACACATTTCCAGTGCTCAATAGTCACATGTGGCTAGCGGCTACTGTATCAGACAACACAGATGGAAATGCACAAAAAGGATGTATTTGTATATCACTTGTGAAATATGAAAACTCAGTCTAGATGAAACAAATAGAAGTAATGTTATCATCCCTCCAAACAAATCATCAAACCAATACAAGTATGGTTCATCTCTATCATGAATTGGCATGTAGTTGTTAAAAGGAATAAAGTATCCTGTATGCTGACAGGAATAGATAGATATCTCTGAGATGCTAAAGAAAAAAACTCAAGGCACAATATGTACACAGTGTGATCTCAAATTTTGTACATGTGCATGTGGGTGTGTAGAGAGAGAGAAGGAATCCAGCAGAAGAGAAGCCAAACTATAAACAGGGAAAAGTGATGACCTCCAGGGTATGGGGATGGGAAGGGATTGAGGGGAAGGAAGGTTTTCACTTATGCCTGTGTTCTTTAAATTTTTGTTTGTTTGTTTACTTTTATCCAAGCGAACCCACAAGAAAATTCAGTCTCTCTGTCTCTATCTCTCTCACACATGCGCATCCCAGGACAGCAGTATTTGAGCTCAGGAGTTCCATGAGGGCCCTCTGGGCAGGGGGGTCCCAAGAGACAGTGAGCCTGTGAGGTCATATTTCCTTGGTCCTGCTCAGCCCCTCTTCCACCCACCATACCAGGAACTGAGGTTTCTTTGGGGGCAATAGACACTGGGAGCCATAGACAACTACAAAATTCAGAGAAAATTGAGGATGCTTGAAAAACAGGGATTTAATTAAATACACATTTTTTGAGGGTCAAGGAAATGTCAGGCATCAAGAGAAAAAAAAAAAAAATGAGTAAACAGGCCAGGCGCGGTGGCTCATACCTGTAATCCCAGCACTTTGGGAGGCTGAGGCAGGCAGACCACCTAAGGTCGGGAGTTCAAGACCAGCCTGACCAACATGGAGAAACCCCATCTCTACTAAAAATACAAAAATTAGTCAGGCATGGTGGCGCATGCCTGTAATCTCAGCTATTCAGGAGGCTGAGGCAGGAGACTCACTTGAACCCAGGAGGCAGAGGTTGGGTTGAGCTGAGATCATACCATTACACTCCAGCCTGGGCAACAAGAGCAAAACTCCATCTCAAAAAAAAAAAAAAAAAAAAAAATTGAGTAAACATAGTTTCTGCCAAGGAAGAGGGGCCAGCTCTGGATGCAGCTGACTGCAGTGCAAGGAAGTTGCCAAGGAGGCAGCCAGGCTTTCAGCCCAGAGAATGAGGAGCAGGGCAAGAGATCGACTTAGAGGGAGGCTCTGCAAACAGGGAAAGGCAGAGGCTCAGCTGTCACCCTGACTTCACTGCTGGACGGCTTTGTGCATATCAGTGTATCTCTTCCTGTCTCCATTTTCTTAACTGAAAATGAAAACAGCTCCCAGAAAAGTTGCCCAGGCTGGTCTCAAACTCCTGGGCTCCCAGCAAAGTAACTTGAAAAGTGAAGGCACAGAGCACGGAGACTGATTCTGTCCTAGTGAGGTAAGAGGAAGGACTCTACTCCAGAGGCGGGGCTCGGACACTAGACCAAGTTGAGAACTAGCTAAAACAGGGAGTGGGTGGAAGCGTCTTTCCATAGGACACATCCACCAGGGTGCCATGTCCGTTTACCATCACCATGGCAACACCGGGAAATTACTGCCCCTTTCCATAGCAATGACCTGACCACCCAGAAGTTACCACCATTTTCCTAGAAATTTCTGCATAATCTGCTCCTTAATTTGCATGTAATTAAAAGTGGATATAAATATGACTGCAGAACTGCCTCTGAATTGCTACTATGGGCACACTAGCTAATGAGTAGCCCTCCCTCACACAAGGAGCAGTCCCTCTGCTGTTGCTGTACACTGCTGCTTCAATAAAAGTTGCTGTCTCACAGCATCAGCTTGCCATTGATTTCTTTCCTGGGCAAAGCCAAAAACCCTCCCAAGCTAAGCCCCAATTTTGGCCTCGCCTGCCCTGCATCACTAAGTGGAGAGGAAGGAGAAGATAGCTGCCATGCTCTGAGACAGCACAGACCACATGGAGAGGCCACAGGCAGGTGTTTCAGTGACAGCCTCAGCTGAGGTCCTTGCCAGTTTCAACCACCAAAGGAGGCCTTTGAGATTACTCCAGTCCCAGCCACCTGTGACTGCAGCCACCTGAGACCCTGAGTAAGATCCACTTCACTGAGCCTGGTCAACCCACAGAAACATGACTTCATTTTGAGAGGTTTATTATGCAGCAATAGATAACTACAGCAGGGAAGTAGCAAGAAGTTGGAGGACAGTAACCACTGACTACCCCCCTTTAAATAAGCATCCCATTTAGCTCCAACCAATTGTTGGTGAGAATGCAGAAGCCCATTGTTCCCACATTTGAAGGTTTTTCAAGTAAAAACAGAAATCTAGACTTTTATGAGAAAAATTCTGATTTTAGAACACTGACAAATAATTCAAAAAAAATTAAAACCTGTTCTAGACAATGCTATGGGGCGAATTTGGCCTTCAGTCCACCAGCTGTCTGTCTCTGATTATGCAAAGCAGAGTGGCTATTGTCTGTCTAGCCCCTTCTTTCTTCCAGCACCCACATCCCCATCTACATGGTTGTCTTTCATGAAGCCCCATGTTCTCATATGGCTGTACCACTTGGCTGCTGTTGATTGGACCAGGCATGAGCATCTCATCCATATTGATTTCATCAGAATTCTAACCTGGAATGTCTTAAGTAAAACTGAGGGAGGGAAAAAGACCCCATCTAGTAGTCAGGAAACATTGGTGGCCTCGATCTCTGTCCTGTTTGACAGAAGCTAGTCTCCTATGAGAGAGAAAGAAGCTCCAGAAAGAAGCAGAGACAAGAAGAACAGAGAGTCCTAGAGGTATCTGAGTCCTGGGCCCCGTTGTCTCTATAGTCCATCTGCATTTTAGTTTAGCTATTCCCATAATGTTTTTGTCTCTTCTTTCCATTCTATAAGAGATACCCTGGTATCCTTCCAATGCATTTCCCTTTTGGTTTATCTTCTTTCAGCTAAGTTTCTATCATATATAACCATTAAGTTTATTACGGGAGTTCAATAGAGGGTTTTAAATAGAGTAGAAGTCATGATCAAATTTATTTTTAAGAAATAGAACTTTAGGTGTGGTGGCCCATGCCTGTAATCCTACAATTTTGGGAGGCTGAGGCAGGTGGATCACCCGAGGACAGGAGTTCAAGACCAGCCTGAACAACATGGTGAAAACCCGTCTCTACTAAAAATACAAAAATTAGCTGGGTGTGGTGGTGCATGCCTATAATCCCAGCTACTCGGAAGGCTGAGGCAAGAGAATCACTTGAACCCAGGCAGCAGAGGTTGCACTAAGCCAAGATTGTACCACAGCATTCCAGCCTGGGTGACAGAGTGAGACTCCGTCCAGAAAAAAAAAAAAGACAGAACAGAAATAGAACTTTAGCAATGGATGGGTTGGAAGAGGGAAAGAAGGATGATGGTTAGATGACCGATGAGATGGTAAGGGCCATGACAGTAAGGGGAATGGTCAGGTGCCAAGGCAGCAGACGAGGTCTAATGACCAAAGTATAAGCAATTCACCAGAACTTTCTTTTAAAAATTTATTATTCTTAAATAGAGATGGAATCTTTGGCCAGGCATGGTGGCTCATGCCTGTAGTCCCAGCACTTGGGGAGGCTGAGGCGGGCAGATCACTTGAGCCCAGGAGTTCAAGACTAGCCTGGGCAACATGGTGAAACCCTGTCTCTACAAAAAATATAAAAAATCAGCCTGGGGTGGTGGTGGGCACTTGTAGTCTCTCAGCTACTCTAGAGGATCATCTGAGCCCAGGGAGGCAGAGGCTGCAGTGAGTCATGATCAAGCCACGGCATTCCAGTGTAGATGACAAAGTGAGACCCCGTCTCAAAAAAAAAGGAGATAAGGTCATGGCGTGAACCCGGGAGGCGGAGCTTGCAGTGAGCCGAGATCGCACCATTGCACTCCAGCCAGGGGGACAGAGCGAGACTCCGTCTCAAAAAAAAAAAAAAAAAAAAAGAGAAGATAGGGTCTCAGTCTCACTATATGGTCATCTCAAACCCAGACCCCAGACAGGTCTACAACTGCTGGCTTGAAGCTATCCTCCTGTCTCAGCCTCCCAAAGTGCTGGGATTACAGGTGTGAGCCACTGCACCTGGCCACACTAAATCTTTCCAGGTTCATGTTGTTATCTGAAAACCAGGTTAAAAAATATCTACCTCAATATCTGTGAAAAGAAAGGGGGAAAGAATACCTACCTAGAGACACTGCCAAGGTAAGTGAGGGCCGAATGAACACTGAGTGATTCTGTGCCTCACTGAGCAAAAATAACTAAACATGGGCAAAGAAGGGCCCAATGATCCCAGGGGCAAAATGTCATCACAGGCATTCTGCGCACACTTGCCAGGATACAGAAGCAACCAGACGCGTCATTCATCTTCTCAGAATGTTCACTAACATGTTCAGAAAGATGGAAAACCTTACTTGCTAAAGAGAAGGAAATTGGAGATATGGCCAAGAGTATTCAAGGCCCTTTATGAAAAAGAAATGAAAACTTATATCCCTCCTAAAAGAGAAGTAAAACAGAAATTCAGAGATTCTAATGCACCCGAAAGGCCTCCTTTGGCCTTTCACTTTGTGTTCTGAGTACTGCCCTCAAATCAAAGGAGATCCTGGTCTGTCCACTGGCAGTGATGCCAAGAACCTGGGAGGGACATGAGTGACCACACTGCAGATGGCAAGCAGCCCGAAAAGAAGGCTTCCTGCTGAAGGAAAAGTACCAAGAGCAGAATGCTGCATATCCAGCGAAAGGAAAGCTGATGCGGCAAAAATGATGTTGTCAAGGCCGAAGAAAGCAAGAAGAAAAAAAAAAGCGGAGAAAGACAAAGAAGATAAGGAAAATAAAAAATGAAGTCGATGATAATGACAAATAAGGTGGTTCTACCGCAGCTTTTTTTTTTCTCTTGTCTATAAATCATTTAACTTACCTGGACACAGCTCACTCCTTTTAAAGAAAAAAATTGAAATGTAAAGCCATATAAGATTTATTTGAAAACTGCATGATGGTGTTCTTTTTTTGTTTTTATATTATTAACAAGAATTATCAAGTAATTCTTTAGATAACCCTGTCATGGTGGTATTTTCAACAGCCACCAACTTTGCCTGGTATACTATAGGGGTTATAAATCAGCATGGGAATTTCAAATTTAAGGTTCTTGTTGGTACACAGTGTAAGTTAGTTATATACAAATGCGAAGTAACATTATTAATTAAACTGTTGGGCTGTGTGAAGGAGGGCCAACTGTGGGATTCAGTCATTCATTCAATAAATATTGATGAGTGCTAGGCACTGTTCCAGGCACTGAGGATATTGCAGCAAAACAGACACAAGCTCCTGCCCTCATGGAGCTTACATTCTGGTGAGGGATACAGAGCCACCAAAAAGAATGGCAGCGGGCCATGTGAAAGGATTAAAGTCAGGTAGTTAGAATTTGGGGATGGATTGAACATGGGACAAAAGAGAAGAGTCAAGTTGACTACAAAGAGTTTGCCCTAAGTAATGCAGAGAATGGTGGGCCATTTCTTGAGATGGGAAGCACTAGGGCAGTTTTGGACATAAATGGAGATGCATATGAGCCATTCAAACTGAAATGTTGAGAAGGCAGTAGGTGATAGTTGGCTTTCCTTAGGTTCTAGGGCAGGAATTCTTAACGTTTTGTGAGTGTACCTAGGACCTTTTTGGTGGTCCATGAAGCCCTTTCCAGAATAAATATTGTGGAGGAACCTATCTTAATGCAATAATAGCTTCTAGGTACATTATCAGGCAAACTATCCCAGAAGTTACAAAACAGAAAGCCTCACAGACCAAATTATAATGCTTGAATTGCAGGGTTTATGGAATCAGTTTAAAACCGCTTACAGCAAGAACTCGATGGGGTGGATAACATACACAGGATAGGGTATAGGCAAGGCAGATGGACCACACCACCAGAACCTAGAATTAGGCAATTCTCTCCTCTCCTCTCCTCTCCTCACTCTCCTCTTCTCTTCTCTTCTGTTTTTGAGACAGAGTCTCACTATGCTGCCCAGGCTGGAGTGCAATGGCATGATCTCGGCTCACTGCAACCTTCGCCTCCCGAGTTCAAGTGATTCTCATGCCTCAGCCTCCCAAGTAGCTGGGATTACAGGCGTGCACCACGACGCCCAGCTAATACTTGTATTCTTAGTAGAGATGGGGTTTCACCATGTTGACCAGGCTGGTCTTGAACTCCTGACCTTAGGTGATCCACCCGCCTCAGCCTCCCAAAGTGCTGGGATGACAGGTGTGAGCCACTGCGCCTGGCTAATATTGATATGTTTTCCCACTCTCTGCTGCATCAGCAGCACTGACAAAGTTGGACATCAGGCCCACTGACAGAGTTGAGGATGCTCAAGGTGGCTCAACAAAGGGTACTGGAGCAACTCACACTGCGCTGTTAGACACGGGTGCAAGCACACTCAGCCACAGCTGCAGCTCACCAATCAGCCTGCTGAACAGACCTGAATTTTAGCTGCATTTTTGGGGCAGAGCATATGGGTGCCAGGATAGGACCAAAATCTTATCAACAATGAGTGGCCATTTAGGGATGATATAGTTATCAACCCAGAGATGGCATGATCATGCCTTTTGACTTAGTCATTCTCTAAGTAAAACTCTTATTTGTTCCATCATATTTTCCACTTATTCTGTTTACCTTCAAAATA
Organism: Macaca nemestrina; assembly: GCF_043159975.1. Lineage (NCBI taxonomy): Eukaryota > Metazoa > Chordata > Mammalia > Primates > Cercopithecidae > Macaca > Macaca nemestrina. The sequence goes on along the minus strand of NC_092125.1, from coordinate 84,659,109 downwards.
TCTTTTTTTTTTTTTTTTTTTTTTTTTGGAGACTGGGTCACACTGTCACCAAGGCTGGAGTGCAGTGGCACTATCATGGCTCACCACAGCCTCAACCTTCAGGGCTCAGGTGATCCTCCCACCTCAGCCTCCCGAGTAGCTGGGACTATAGGCACCTGCCACCACCCCCAGCTAATTTTTGTAGAGATGAGGTTTTGTAATGTTGCCCAGGATGGTCTTGAACTCCTGGGCTCAAGGGATCCACCCACCTCAGCCTCCCAAAGTGCTAGGATTATAGGAATGAGCCACTGTGCCCAGCCTACCTTCAATGTATCTTACTGATTACTAACTTTTAGGATTCAGCCTATGTCTCACAACCTTCTTGCTTACTCAACATCCTTATCTCTTAAGCTACTAGCTTCTTCTCTATGGTTAACACTTTTTATGAGTTTTATTCATCCACTTATTTTTCTTATCCTCTACACCAGAATTGAATATTTTCAAATGCAGCACACTCATGTTACAATCTTTGAAATGAAAAAAAAAAAAAAAGCATAGGATTAGAAAAGAAACCAATTTTAATCAACTGTATTTTAAAGTATAGTTCCATATTAAACAACATGATCTAGGCCAGCTGCAGTGGCTCATCCCTGTAATCCCAGCACTTTGGGAGGCCAAGGTGGGAGGATTGCTTGAGGCCAGGGGTTCAAGACCAGCCTGGGCAACATGGAGAGATGCCCCATCTCTTTCTTTATACACACACACACACACACACACACACACACACACACACAGAGAGAGAGAGAGAAAATATCTGGTAGCAACAGGTCTAGTCATTACCACAATTTTGAGTAGTGATGAGCTTAATAATATTTTGAGTTATCACCAAAATAACTGTAAAGTAACATGAAAACATCTGTGATGACTATTGCCCACAAAGTCACAGGTACTTCTAATACTCCTGGGATTTGTAGTCAAATTCATAATAAAGGAAATGCTAGGTTTCAGTTGGTATTTTGTCCCGACGGTGTATGGATGGCAGGTTGGAATGCCCGTCCAAGCCAGGGGGTTGACCTAACACTGCAGGGTCCACCTAGGGCCGATCAACTATATTCCCTAGGGGGGCCTGCTATTCCCGGACCCAGCTGCCCTCAGGGGAGAGAGGACAGACTTATAAAAAGAGTTTGGGGCTGGCTTGGTAGTTCACTCCTGTGACCCCAGCACTTTAGAAGGCTGAGGCTCGAAGATCACTTATAGCCAGGAGTTTGAGACCAGTCTAGCCAACTTGGCGAGACTCTATCCCTAAAAAAACAATTTTTTTTTTTTTTAATTAGCCAGTTGTGGTGGTGCACGCCTGTAGTCCCAGCTACTTGGGAGGCTGAGGTGGGAGGATCGCTGGGCTCAGGAGTTCCAGACTGCAGTGAGCCATGATCGCGCCGCTGCACTCCAGCGCAGTGAGACTCAGTCTCAAAAATTAAAGGTGGAGGGGTTGGGGGTATAATTAGTTATGAAAACAGGTAAGACTTCCTGGGACAGAACGATCAAAGGGGTGGCGCCGGGTCCTCCAAAGAGCTACTAGCTCAGTCCAAGCCCCGCCTCGGCCCACAGGGTAGCGGGCCGTAGAGCTCCACCCGCAGGAGCCCGGGAAACTCCGCCCCCCGGCCGGCAGGGGGCGCGAGCGCCGCAGGCCCCGCCCCGTGGACGTGGGCTCCGTGGGCGTTCCCGCTGCCAGGCATCAGCAATCTATCGGGGAACCGCGGTGGCCGGTGCGGTGTGCTCGGTGGCGGCTCTGGACGCTCAGGCGCCTGCGGCTGGGTGAGCGCACGCGGGGCGGCTAGGCGGTGAGGCGGCGGCGTGTTTCCAGGTCGTGGCGTCGGGCTCCCGGAGCTTTGGCTGCAGCTAGGGGAGATGGCGGAGTCTTCGGATAAGCTCTACCGAGTCGAGTACGCCAAGAGCGGGCGCGCCTCTTGCAAGAAATGCAGCGAGAGCATCCCCAAGGACTCGCTCCGGATGGCCATCATGGTGCAGGTGCGGGCCGCTGTGCGGGCGGCGGGGCGGGTACGCGGCGCCCCGGGTTAACTGTGTCCGGGAAGGCTCGGGGAGTGCGGGCCCGGGGAGCGAGCGGACCTGGGCCCTCGGAGCGGCACTTGGGGCCTGTGGGGCCGTGGCCGCCTCTCCTCCGCCGAGCGGCCCGGCCGACCCTTCCGGAAGGTTTTGCTGATGTTGCAGGAAAAGCCCGGGAAATACAGTCTGCAGCTGGTGCTGCCTTTCGCTTTGTGTAAACGAGAAGCCGCTTTTCTCCTCCTTTCTTGGTGGTGGTGTTTTATTATTGCCGTTCGCCTCAGGGATTGGGGGTGGGGGGGAATTGTACATGGTCTCTTTAAGCTAATCTGATTTTGACCTATCTTGTTCTGGAAGATTTTTGTCCTACGTGGATGGTGGCGACTGGCATGTGGGGATTTTTTTTTTTTTAACCTATTTTTGGCCGTCATTTCAACACGTCATTTTAACGCTCACCCTCATTTTTCATTTTAATTAGGCAAAACTATGCAGAGAGGTGTCATTTCTGTACAGTGCATTCACTTTGAGCCTAATCTGTGCTTTAAAATAACATTTTCCCCAAATTTTCCAGGTTCACAGACGCGTTCTCGGTGCACTTGCAGCTGTCTGGTTTGAGTAAGAGTGGCTCCAGGGGGGTTTCTCATGTGGGCTTTTTGATAGATTGAGGATCGATCCCCTTTTGAGATTTCCTGAGGCTTCTGTGAGGTGGTGGGCTTGAAGGCCCCTGTCATTTCCCCGGGGCTCCTGCCTCCAGCTTCCAGTTTGCTGGTGTCTGCCTTTGTATGAATAATTCTGGTTCTCACCTGCCCTGTTCCTCCTCGCTTCCAACACATTACCCAAGCTTAGTGCTCATGGTCAAGGTAGCTTGATTTTCCTCCCTACCATGAGCTGTAATGTGTTTTAGGAATGACCAGATAGCCCTCAGTGGATTTTCAGGACTTAATGAGTACAAGGGAGGGCGACATTTACCGAGTGGATACCCAAGTGCCAGGTGTACTTCCGTTATCTTTTTTAACAATATGTCTGTCATCTCGGTGTCCTCGGGGCATACCTAAGTCAGTACGTGGCACACAGTGCTTATTTGGTAGATATTTGTTAAGTTCTAAGCACTCTGTTAGGTTTTAAGGACACAGAATCCACCTTTGGGAATTTCCAGTTTGGTTAAACGGGAATTGACTGGTAAACAAACACTGCCGTACAGAGGGGATGGATGCCACCTGATGGAACTGTGCTCCAGGCATTGTGTGCCTAGGAATCCAAGATGACCCACCTTAGGGTGGAAGGTTGATTAGGAGTCGTTAATTCACAGAAGTGGAGCAGAAAGATGAGGATAGGGAAGTAGACAGGGCCTACAATTTGAAGAGCCGTGTTTCCCACTAAGGAACCTAGAACTTACCTTAAATATATAAGGCAGCCTGTTCTAATGAAGTTCTCACTCCTGGTGCGGGAGCTCTTAACCCCAGGGTCCGTAGGATGGTAGATAGAATGCAAGAGGTCCATGGGTTTAGATAAGAAAAAATAGATATCTCCATCTCCACTAACCTATAGATAAAATTCATTATTTCCTCTAATCATAAATGTAAGCAGCAAAGCAAAGGCATATTAGCAGTCCCTATGATTTTTTTCACCAGCGGTAATTACAGATATTTTCACTTTACAGTTGGGAGTTTCTCAAAATATAATTTACTCTCATTGCTACAAAAATCACAGTTGTTAGAGGCAGTACTAGATCTTGTTATTTAAAACTTTGAAGCTCACGGGTTACTGTACGCAAATTACCTTTCAAATGTTTTGATAATTATTTGAGTATGTTTCCTTTTCGAACTTTTTTGTTTGTTTTGTTTTTTGAGATGGGGTCTCACTATGTTGCCCAGGCTGGTCTCAAACTCCTCAGCTCAAGTGATCCACCCACCTTAGCCCTGTAAAGTGCTAGGATTACAGGCGTGAGCCACCATGACTGACCATTTGCAAGCCTTTTTATTATGCATTTTTAAATGTTATTCCGAGAAAGGGACATCCACGGGCCGTAACAGGTGGGCAGAGTACCGTGTTCTAGTGGAAAGACAGAAAACCCAAGTTCAGACAGTGTGTTGAGGCTAGAACAACACCGCTGTGGAGGAAGTTAGAGGAGGCTTAGCTGTGGGGGAGGCAGGATGGAGGAAGCTGAACCTGATCAAGTTTAACATTCTGGGGCCAGGCTCGGTGGCACACGCTTGTAATCTCAGCACTTTGGGATGCTTGGGTGGGCAGATCACTTAAGCTCAGCGGTTCAAGACCAGCCTGGCCAACATGCTGAAACCTTGTCTCTACAAAAAAATGCAATGATTAGCGGGGCGTGGTGGTTCATGCCTTTATGTCCCAGCTACTCTGGAGGCTGAAGCTGGAAGATTGCTTGAGCCTGGGAGGTGGAGGTTGCAGCGAACCGAGATAATGCCACTGCACTCCAGCCTGGGCGACAGACCCAGACCCTGTCTGAAAAAAAATAAATAGTAATAACAACATTCTGGGCTTTCCTTTGGCATACTTGATAGTGAAAGAAACTCTTTATTATTAAAAGTAACTGATTTTTCTGTAATTGTGATTGAGGGTGGATTCAGAGTTTTAATTCAGAATTTAAAGTTGGTCTGGTAGGCTGAGCTGGTGAAGACCAAAAGGAAAGAAGCCTTTTCACTTGCTTGAATTTAAATACCTTCTTTTGCATTTATATGGGAGTATTGTTCTCTGAGTATCTGATACCTGATACTTTAGCCCTCATGCCTGGGGCATCTTGGGAGGGATGAGCTGGGCCCTCCAGCTTTTTGGTGGGAGGAGGGTGGCGATAGACCTTTGAGTTGCTCTGTCCTGGGAGGGTTTGAGCACCCGGAGGCATGCAGCGAGGTCAGTTCATTCTCTCTGTGGCGTAGGTGGACAGGTAGCATGGCCTGTTCTGCACAGAAGGGAACCCAGTTCACCAGCTGCTGGTTGGGTGAGGACCCTGGTATGTTAGGTGCTCAGAAAGATTCTGTGCCTTGCCTGAGCTGTGCAGCTAACAAATGGAGTCGATAGTCTCGTGACCTTGGTCTGATGTCTTTCTGCCACATCATTCTCAGTCCTAAGTTTTAGGGCAAAGCATTGCTTTGGTCAAGGGTTCTTCTGCCGAGGCCCTTTGTCCTCTAAGCTTGTGCTGTGATTGCACCATTGGGCAGCACCTCTAGGTTATCCAGCACTGTGCCGGTGGTTGGGGGAGACAGCACCCAGACCAAAGGGCAGCAGGTCTGGGGCCCCTGGCACAGCCAGGAAGAAGTGCCATAGCCATTACCTGTGCCCTTTTATACAAGGGTAACCAGAACATTGTACAGGAAGGGTAGACAAGGGGTAGACAAGCAGGCAGAGCCAGGACGAGGCCACTGCAAATGTTCCATGATAGCCAGATGCTTAGGATCTGTATCAGCAGCCTAGTTGAGATCTGGTGGAATGTTTGAGAGCTGGAACATGAGTCTGCTCTCAGAAATGCCATTTGCTGTCTCTTCTGCAGCAGGAATTACCCCATCCTTCCTTTTTTTTTTTTTCCATCTGACCTGAAGCCATAAGCAAACACTGCGTGCCCTCTGTGACAGATGTTGCTAGAGAATAACAAGATAGGCATCTTGCCCCTTATGAAACAATCACCAAATGCATAGTTCTTAGTGAGCAAGGGGAGCTGTGGAAGGAGCCCTGAGGGAATGCTCTGAACAGGGCGGGGAGCATTCCAGACCCAGGGGAAAGCTGATGTTGAGGAGTCCTTGCGCTGCCATAGTCTTAGCTGTGCATTTTAATACATCACATCCAGAAAGAGGCCACTCACAGTGGAGAGAGGGAGTGGGGCACCTTATCATTGCTTTTCCAGAGTATTTTCCCTGTCCCCACAACTGCATCCTAAAAATTCAGCACATTTACTTTTAATGCTGTTTTAATACTCTTACTGCATCTGTGTGACGTTTAGCTTTATATTCTGTAAAAGCAGATGTTTGGGACTTCCCTTGCTGTAGTCAGATCACAGTTGGTATATTTTTAAGTAGCTCTTCCTGCCGGGCAGTGAAGTGTGGTGGGAGGAACCATGGTGTCAAATCATTCGTTTGCTGCCTCTGTGACTCCCAACCCCCCAGGCAAGGATTTCCAGCCCCGCTGTCTCCATCTGTGAATGAAAGTGCTGGTTCCCACCCAGAGGCAGATTGTGGGATTACACAGGATGGTTTATGAAAGGCTCAGGGACCCACACTACAGGCTATGTCTTCCCCTTCTTCCCAGTCGCTGTCACTGTCCACTCTGTAAAGCCAGGACTGGGTGCAGTGGCTTATGCCTGTAATCCCAGCACTTCGGGAAGCCAAGGTGGGCGGGTCACGAGGTCAGAAGTTCGAGACCAGCCTGGCCAACGTGGTGAAACCCCATTGCTACTAACAATACAAAAATTAGCCAGGCGTAGGTGGCATGTGCCTGTAGTCCCAGCTACTCAGGAGGCCGAGGCAGGAGAATGGCATGAACCCAGGAGGCGGAGCTTTCAGTGAGCCGAGATCCCACCACTGCACTCCAACCTGGGCGACAGAGCAAGACTCAGTCTCAAAAAAAAAGCCAGACCGTGCTGGAGGCCTGGGAGCAGAACCTGGCCCTGTCACAATGAAAGGCCTAGTGGGAAGCAAACTACCTGCAGAGGAGAACTGTGTTCCCTGTGGCCAGACTTCCCAGGTCCTGCACCTGGGAAACTGCCCCCGCGAAGGCCAGTGAGCAGCTGACTCCAGCTCCAGGCATGCTGCCCCGAACCGAACCATCCACTGTCACGGTTGCCTCACAGACCTCCATTGATTCCACTCACATCTGTGTGGCTGCTGCGAACTTGACAGTTTTTTTCTGACACACTTTTTCTGCTTTGCTCATTATCTGGGTCTTGTTCCTCATTATTCTTAACTGCAGAGGCACTTAAAGAGCCCTTTTCTGGGGCACACAGGCCCTTTGAGTCCAGGCGTGCCTGGAGCAGTTGTCTGGCCATTCCCAGCAGATGCTGCAGGATTGTGACTCTGCACAGGTGTCTTCTGTGTGTTTCACTAGACCATGAGGCAGCTCACCACTAAATGTAGTGGTGTGTGGTGAAAAGAGACGTGGGGCAGAGCTCAGTGGTAAAAGGCTACCTTTCTTGTGGCTGTGTTTGTGTCCTAAGAGAATGAGCTCGAGACCGATGGGCTACAGTCCTCTGAGCCTTGGGGAAGATCGTGAGAAGGATGCTGCAGCTCTTCATGTGAGAGCGGAGGCTGTCCTCCTTTCACAGATAGGAGAACGAAGGTTTCATGTGCTGTCCTTCTGTCACAGCTGTCACAGCTGGGCCTGGGACTGGGACTGGGGTTGAGGTCAACATCTAGTGGTTCTAAGCCAAAAGTTAATTGCTCACTTACCTCCCTCTGTTTGTCCTCCTTCTAGTCGCCCATGTTTGATGGAAAAGTCCCACACTGGTACCACTTCTCCTGCTTCTGGAAGGTGGGCCATTCCATCCGGCACCCTGACGTGGAGGTGGATGGGTTCTCTGAGCTTCGGTGGGATGACCAGCAGAAAGTCAAGAAGACAGCGGAAGCTGGAGGAGTGACAGGTGTGTACAAATGGGCAGCATGGGCATTCAGCCCCCACCCTGAAGCTCCCAGGGGTCCTCTTCTCAGATAGCAAAGCAAACCTCCCCCAGCTTGCCTTCTCCCACATGTGCAGATCAAGCGTATGGTGCCCATGTTATTTCAGCAACACCTCCTGGACTCAGCATCATCTGTTGCATGATATTTGGTGTTTTATTTTTCCAGATGCTTGGAATGTAGCCTTTAAAGTTGTTTTGTTTTTAATAGACTTTATTTTTGTTCATGGCAAAAGTAAGCAAAGAACAAAGAGTTTCCAATACCCGCTCCCCCTCCTACCACACAGGCTCTTCCTTGTCAACATCTCCCACCAGAGTAGTACATTTGCTATAATTGAGGAACCTACATTGACACATCATTATTGCCCAGAGTCCAGAAACTCCTGATGCTGTACATTCTATGGGTTTGGACAGTTATGTGATGACATACATCTGCTGTTATAATATCATACAGAGTAATTTCAGACCTGCACCCTTCTGCAGCCCCCTTAAGATTAAGGAAGAATAGCTCATCTCTGAGAGGGGAATGAGGTAGGAGGCGGGGCTCAGGCACCAAACCAAACCGAGGACTAACTAAAGCAGGGACAGGGACAAAGCAGCTTTCCATAAAACACCCACCAGTGTGCCATATCAGTTTACCATTGCCATGGCAATACCCAGAGGTTACCACCCCTTTCTGTGACAACAGTCTGATGACCTAAAAGTTACCACCCCATTTCTTAACATGTCTGCATAATCTGCCCCTTAATTTGCATATAATTAAAAGTGGGTGTAAATATGACCACAGAACTGCCTTTGTGCTGCTGCCCTCAGCACACTGCCTGTGGGCTGGCCCTGCTCTGCAGGAGCAGTCACAGAGCCATAACACTGCTGCCGCAATAAAGCTGCTTGCTTCTACCACCAGCTCGCTCTTAAATTCTGTCCAGAGCGAAGCCAAGGACCCTCCCAGGCCAAGCCCCAATTTAGGGCTGGCCTGCCCTGCATCAGTTTCACCGCTCTAAAAATCCCCTGTTTATCCCTCCTAATTCCCAGCAACCACTGCCCTTTTTACTGTCTCCACAGTTTTCTCCTTTTATGTCTTCTCCCATGTCTTAGTACAGGTCATGTCAGGTGACATAGAGAGCAGAGCATACAGCAAAGCTATTAAAAGCTTTATTAGGAGATGTAATCCTAGGGCAGCAAGAGAGAGGAAGGAAGGGGAGGCAGGAGGGCAAGCACAGTGCCTGCCATATGTTGTCAAGCTGGCCATGGCTTCATGAGAAACAGCCAATGGCTTGGTCATGCAGGATGCCCTCACACAAGTCCTTTGCCACCAAGTTCAGAAAAGCCCCTCGGAGCAGGAGGAAGGGAGCAGCATTATCCATTGGTTCTGTCTCTTGTTTCTTACTGGTTTTTGCTTGCCTGAGGTGCGTTCTCTGCACTTCCAGATTGTGCTACTGGCCTCTGCACAGTCACACCCTGCAGCCAGAGCTGCCTCTAGATCTGGAAGTGGCAGGAGGACTCAGAGTCCCTGGTTTTGAGTTGGCCTGTTGGTGACAGTGCTGTGTTTGTTACTGTGGTGGTCACTACAGGGTCGGTATGCCAGGGTGTGGCCCTTACCCTGAGGTAGTGACAGTGCTAGGGAAAAGGCACCAGCAGCCACTGTCAAGTAGCCCAGCCTGGGAATACAGATGAACTACGTCCAGTACATGTAATTTTATAGTTCCTTGTTTCTTTTAACATCTAAATGTTTTATTTGGAAGTTTTCCCGGTGTGTGCTGATGTGGTGTGAGGCATGACTCCAGTTTTATTTTTTTCCAAATGATGATCTAGTTTCCCTACTTTGTTTTTTTGTTGTTGTTGTTTGTTTTTGAGATGGAGTCTCTGTTGCCCAGGCTGGAGTGCTATGGCATGGTCTTGTCTCACTGCAACTTCCACCTCCCGGGTTCAAGCGAATTCTCCTGCCTCAGCCTCCTGAGTAGCGTGGTGCCTGCCACCATGCCCGGCTAATTTTTTGTATTTTTAGTAGAGATGGGGTTTCACCATGTTGGCCCGGCTGGTCTTGAACTCCTGACCTTGTGATCTGCCCTCCTCGGCCTCTCAAAGTGCTGGGATTACAGGCATGAGCCACCGCTCCCGACCCCTACTTTGTTTATTGACTTATTCATCTCCCCCATTGATTCCAGAGGTGTCTTGTGTCATGTACAAAATGTCTGTATTTTGGGGTCCTTTTAGAAATTTCTGTTCCATTGTCTGTTTAACCTTTTTTTATATATAGACTTTTTTTTTTTTTTTTTTTTTTTTGGAGACGGAGTCTTGCTCTGTCGCCCAGGCTGGGGTGCAGTGGCGCGATCTCAGCTCACTGCAAGCTCTGCCTCCCAAGTTCACACCATTCTCCTGTATATAGACTTTTTTCTTACAGCAGTTTTAGGTCCACAGCAAAATTGAGCAAAGTACAGAGTTTCCATATAGTCCTCCCCACCCCACACATACACAGACTTGTCCACAATCAACAATGCCACCAGAGTGGTCCATAGTTATAACTGATGAGCTACATTGACACGTCGCTATCCCTCGAGGTCTGTACTTTACATGAGGCTCACTCTTGGTGTTGTACATCCTGTCAGTTTTAACAAATGTACTTTGGCATGCATGTACCTTTATGGTAGCCTTCAGAGTCCTTTCACTGCCTGGGAAATCCTCTGTGCTTTGCCTAGTCATTCCTCCCTCCCCTCTAACCTCTAGTAACCACTGATCTTTTTGCTTTCTCCATCGTTTTTCCTTTTCCAGAATATAATATAGTTGGAATCATACAGAAGGTAGCCTTTTCAGATTGGCTTCTCTCACTAGTAATGTGCTCTTAAGATTCCTCCATGTCGGGCCAGGCATGGTGGCTCATACCTGTAATCCCAGCACTTTGGGAGGCTGAGGCGGGTGGATTACCAGGTCAGGAGTTTGAGACCAGCCTGGCCAATATGGTGAAACCCTGTCTCTATTAAAAATACAAAAATTAGCCAGGCGTGGTGGTGTGCACCTGTAGTCCCAGCTACTCGGGAGGCTGAGACAGGAGAATTGCTTGACCCAGGAGGCAGAGGTTGCAGTGAGCCAAGATGGCGCCACTGCACTCCAGCCTGGCAACAGAGCTGGACTCTACCTCGAAAAAAAGATTCCTCCATGTCTTGTCGTTTTATTACCGAATAATATTCCACTGTCTGGATTACCAGTTTGTTTATTCATTGACCTGCTGAAGGACAGCTTGGTTGCTTCCAAGTTTTGGCAATTATGAACAAAGCTGCTAGAAGCATCCACGTGCAGGTTTTTCTGGCGACATAAGTTTCAACTCCTTTGGGTAATCAAGGAGTACAGTTGCTGGATCATGTGATGAGAGTATATTTAGTTTTGTAAGAAACTGCCAACCTGTCTTCCAAAAAGCTGAATCATTTTGCATTCCACCAACAATGGATGAGAATTCGTATCATCGTACATCTTTGCCAGCATTTGGTGTTGTCAGTGTTTTGGATTTTGGCCATTCTAATAGATGTATAGTATTTTATTATTGTTTTAATTTTTATTTCCCTAATACTGTAATTATCTTGAACATCTTCTCATATGTTTATTTAGCATCTGTATATCTTTGGTGAAATGTCTTTTGCCTGCCCCCGCCCCCACTTTTTTTTCTTTAAGAGTGTCTTGCTTTGTCGCCCAGGCTAGAGTGCAGTGGTGTGATCACAGTTCACTGCAACTTTGACCTCTGTCTCCCACCTCAGCCTCTTGAATAGCTGGGACTTCAGGTGTGCACCACCATGCCTGGCTAATTTTTTAAAGTTTTTTGTAGGGACGGGGCCTCACCTTGTTTCCCAGACTAGTCTCAAACTCCTGGTTTTGCTCTTTTTAAAATCAGATTGTTTTCTTACTGTTGATTCCTAAGAGTTCTTGGTATATTTTGGATAACAGCCCTTTATCTTATGTCTTTTGAAAATATTTTTTCTCAGTGTGTGGCTGGTCTTCCTCAGAGCAGAAGTTTTTAATTTTATGAAGTCTAGTTAATCAGTTACTTCTTCAGTGGATTGGGCTTTTGGTGTTGTTTGTAAAAAGTCATCACCAGACCCGAAGTCATCTGGATTTTCTTCTAGAAGTTTAACAGTTTTGTGTCTTACATTTAGATCTGTGATCCATTTTGAGTTACGTTTTGTGAAGGGTGTAAGGTCTGTGTCTAGATTCCTTTTTTTTTTTTTCACATGTGGATGTCCAGTTGTTACAGCTCCGCTTCTTGAAAAAGCCATCTTTTCTCCCATTTTTGCCGTTACTTTTTTGTCACAGATCAGTGGACTGTGCTTGTGTGGCTTTGTTTCTGGGCTCCCTGTTCTGTCCCACTGATCTACTTATCCTTTTGCCAGTACCACACTGTGTTGACTGCTGGGGCTTCATAGTAACTCTTTAGGTTGGGTAGTGTCAGCCCTCCAACCTTGTTACTGTCTTTACTGTCATGGCAGAAGGCAAAGGAGAAGCTGGCAGTTCACATGGCCGGAGCAGGAGGAAGAGAGTGAGAGGGGAGGTGCTACACGTTTTTAAACAACCAGATCTCAGGAGAACTCAAAAGTATCGTGACACAGCACCAAGGCAGAAATCTGTCCTGTGTTCCAGTCACCTCCCACCAGGCCCCACCTCCAACATTTGAGATTATAATTTGATAGGAGATTTGGGTGGGGGCACAGATCCAAACCGTATCACTGTCTGTCCTTCTTGCAGCTGGTCCTTGTAGCTGTTGGTATGTCTGACCAGCTGCTTGCTGCAAATAGATTAGTAACGGCTCAGAATTGAGAGTTTTAAAAAGTAAATAAATTTGTAAGAAAGGGTTCAGAGGGTGAGTATGCCAGTTTTAGCAGAGGGCAGGTCTCATTCTGTTGCCTAGGCTGGAATGTACTGGCAGTCTCTAACTCCTGGGCTCAAGCAATCCTCCCACTTCAGCCTCTGAAGAAGCTAGGACTACAGATGCCCAATTAATTTTTTAACTTTTTTTTTTTTTTTTTTTTTTTTTAATCCCTTGTTGCCCAAGGGATCTTGCTATGTTCCCCAGGCTGGTCTCAAACTCCTGGCTTCAAACAATCTCACCTCTGCCTCCCAAAGCACAGGGATTACAGGCGTGAGCAAATACACCTGGCTGACGTTTTTCTTGTTCTGTGGCTGTTTTCTCTTTTGTGTTCAGGATAGGGAAAGTTGTAGGTTTAGGGGCATAGATGTGTTATATCTAGTTATAATTTAAATATACCTAAGTACATAGATAGATAGATAATCTCTGTCACCCAGGCTATAGTGCTGTGGTGCCATTTCGGCTCACTGCAACCTCTGCCTCCTGGGTTGCTGGGATTACAGGTGTGTGCCACCACACCTGGCTGGGTATTTTTAGTAGAGATGGAGTTTCGCCGTATTGGCCAGGCTGACTTAAGTATAATTTTATAATATGAGAAGGCATAATAATTTTACTGAAAATGTGTCTTTTTGTGAAACTATCATAACCATACAGTTAGGATACTACCTACTGATTGTCCAGGGACTTTTCATCCAGAGAGCCTAACGTACTATTTTTAAATATATGAAAAGTTTAATTCATCCCAAATCCTCTAATTCACAAATGACTTATTAACATGTAGGATATCTCCTTAGAAAATACTAATTTGCTTGTGAGTGTGTGTGATTTTCTTTCCTGCAGAATTGAGATCCTACTCTAAGTATCACTTTCCTTAGTTGATTTTTTTTTTTTTTTTTTTTTGGTGGCAAAATAGGCATAACATAAAATTTATCTTAACTTTTTTTTTTTTTTTTTTTTAAGACAGGGTCTTGCTCTGTCGCCCAAGCTGGAGTACAGTGGTACAATCATGGCTCACTATATCCTCTGTCTCCCGGGTTCAGGCGATTCTCCTGCCTCAGCCTCCCAAGTAACTGGGATTTCCGGTGTGCGCCACCACGTCTGACTAATTTTTATATTTTTGGTAGAGACTGGGTTTCACTATGTTGGCCAGGCTGGTCTTGAACTCCTGACCTCAGGTGATCCACCCGCCTTGGCCTCCCAAAGTGCTGGGATCATAGGCATGAGCCACTGTGCCTGACCTGTCTTAACCATTTTTAAGTGTAGAGTTCAGTGGCATGAAGTAGATTCACATTGTTAGGCAAACATCACCATCATCCAGCTCCAGAACTTTTTCATCTTCCCAAACTGAAACTCCCAATCCATTAAGCAGTAACTGCCTGTTCTCCCTGTCCCTGGTAACCACTGTTTCTTCTGTCTCTGTGAAGCTAAAACTCTAGCACCTCATGTGAGTGGAGTTAGGCAGTTATTTGTCTTTTTGTGTCTGGCTTACTTCACTCAGCATAGTTCTTCTAGGTTCATCCATGTTGCAGCATGTGTCTGAATTTCCTTCTTTTTAAAGACATAATAAACATTAATTGCATGAATATACCATATTTCATTTACCCATTCATATGTCTGTGGACATTTAGGCGGTTTCTGCACTTTGTTTTTTGGTTTTTTTTTTTTTTTTTTGAGACAGAGTCTCACTCTATTGCCCAGGCTGGAGTGCAGTGGCCTGATCTCGGCTCACTGCAGCCTCCACCTCCCGGGTTCAGGTAAATCTCCTGCCTCAGCCGCCCGAGTAGCTGGGATTACAGGCATGCACCACCACATCCACCTAATTTTTTTGTATTTTTTGGTAGAGACAAGGTTTCACCACATAGGCCAGGCTGGGATTATAGGCGTGAGCCACTGCACCCGGCCAGGTTTCTGCATTTTGGCTATTATGAATGGTATTCATAATATTCATAATAATGATAATGAATATTAGTGCTATAATGAACATTGGTATACAAATATATGTTAGAGACCTTGCTTTCACTTCTCTGCTGTATATACCCAGAAGTGAAATCACCGAATCATGGTAATTCCATGTTTAATTTTTTGAGGAGCCTCCATCCTGTTTTCTACAACAGCTCCTCCATTTCCACCAGCAAGACAAGGGGATTCCAATTTGTCCTCATTCTTATGAACACTTATTTTTTTTTTTAATATAGCCATGCTAATGTGTGTGAAGTGTAGTATCTCACTGTGGTTTTTTGGTTTTCATTTCACTAACGACTAGTGATGTTGACCTGTTAGTACTTTTACAACTTGATATTTACTCTTTTCATGTTAAAAGTTACAGATTAAAGTGCATAGTAGTCATTTAGTGAGGTCTTGCTAAATTTCATGCAGTATTCCAAGTACTTGACATATTAATTTAATTGTGTCCTTGCAGTAAGTCTTTGTCAGTTTTACAGGTGAGGACGTTCAGTCACAGAGAAGTTAGGTAACTGACTCAAGGTTGTACTGGTAGAAAATTCCTGAGCCAGGATTCAAATCCAGTCTGTCTTGCTTTTTTTCTTTTTCTTTTTTTTTTTTTTTTTGAGACACGGTCTTGCTCTGTCACCCAGGCTGGAGTGCAGTGGAATGATCACAGCCCACACTCCAGCCTTGGCCTCCTGGGCTTAAACAATCCTCCAGCCTGCTGAGCAGCTGGGACTCCAGGTGTGAGCTACCGCACCCAGCCCTGTCTTGCTTTTGAGACTAGAATTTTAACCTTTTAGTTATATTACACATAGAGCTGCTGCAAACTTCTTGTACATCCCAGGCACCTGTACAGTTATTTCTTTAATTCTAAGATGTGCAGTTACTGTTCAAAGGGATGAACAATTTTAAGGTTTTCTATGTATGTGCCAAATTGCCTTCCAGAAAGGTTGCTTCAGTTGCACATGCTATACCAGCAGTATATAATATACACATTTCTCTACTAACATACCATTCCTAAGTGTTTCCTTTTTTTGGAGACAGGGTCTCACTCTGTCACCCAAGGCTAGAGTGGAGTTGCACGATCCTAGCTCACTGTAACCTTGAACTCCGAGGCTCAAGCAATCTTCTTACCTTAGCTTCCTAAGTAGCTAGGAGTACAGCCATGCGCCACCATGCTGGGGTTTGCTTTGGGGGCTGTTTTGTTTGTTTCTTTCTTCCTTAAATGGAGGAAGTCTCTATGTTGCCCAGGCTGGTCTTGAACTCCTGGGCTCAAGTGATCCTCCTGCCTCATCCTCACAAAGTGCTGGGATTACAGGTGTGAGGCACCATGCCTGGCCTTGTCTTTTTCTTAAGGAAATGTAAAAGATACTGATTCTTTGTCATAACATTTTACAAATATTTTTCCAAGTTTCACATTTTCTTTTAGTTTTGTCTGTTGTATTTTTTTGCCTCATTAAAGTTTCATCTTTCACTAACGTTTGTATAGTCATGTCTGTCTTCTCATTTGTGATATGTCTTTGGTATTATATCTGGAATTTTTAAAATGATTTACAGTAGTTACATGCACAGATCTTACGTATACAGTTTAGTGAGTTTTGACAAATGCTTATACACATCTGGCATATACCCCATTGAGTTATAGACATTTCTTCTATCACCCTGGGAAGTTCCCGTGTACTTTTGCTAGTCATTTTTCCCTGACTCGGGTAACCACTGTTCTGATTTCTTTCCCCATATATTAATTTTGCCTGATTTAGAATTTCAGGAAGAAAAGGAATTGTATACCCTCTTACACACTTTCTTCACTCAGCGCACTGCCTGTGAGATTCATCCAGGTCATCTTGTGTGTCATTAGTTCTTTTAATTTCTGGGGAGTAGTCCTTTGTTTGGGTATATCCGTTTGTTTATCCATTTTACTGTTGGTGACTTTGGGGTTGTTGCCATTTTGGGGCTATTACAAATACAGCTGCTAGGAATTTGATAGGCATCTCACTGGATCCGTGGATCAAATTGCAGATAATTGACATCTTAACAGTCCATGAACATGATACGTTTCTTCATTTATTTAGGTCTTCTTTCATCTCAGCAGTCTTAGAGCTTTTAGTGCAGAGATCTTGCGCATCTTTTGTTAAATTTATCTAAGTGTTTTATGTATTTTAACGCTGTTTAAATAACAATGCACTTGCCTTTTCCAGTATGTTTATTGCTAGTATTAGACATATTTGTATGTTTGTATATTGACAGTGTGCCCTGCATGTTTGCTAAATTCACTTAATTTAGTAGATTTTAAAATAGATTTCTCAAGATATCTCTTAGGAACATCAAATAGAATCATCTATAAGGAGAGATGGTTTTACTTACTCTTTTCCAAACTTATACCTTTTGTGTTTTTTTTTTTTTATTTCCTTAATGCACTTACTACAACCTCCAATACAATATGGAATAGAAGTGATGGGAAGATAGCTTCATCTTATTCCTGGTCTTAGGCATCTTACTACCTGATTCAGCCTGAGAATTTATTTTTATAATAAGAAAATAATCTAGTTTTTGTCCCAAATGTCTAGCCAGTGATCCCCACAACTCTTTATTGAATAATTCAACCTTTTCCCACTAACTTGAAATGATACCTTTACCACATATTTAATTCTTACATATACTTGTGTCTGGCTTATATCAAAATATTTCCTTTAATTCCACACTTTGGTAAATAAAAGTATAATGGAAATTAGGAGGCTTAGTGAGACGTCAGTATGCTTCCGAGGCTTTTAAGGTAAACACCTAATAAGTGCTTTCTAAAGTGCGGGAGGGGCCTCCAGAGGAAGGGGAGGAGACGGAATGTCAGACAGCTGATCACCCCCTAATGTGCTGCTCTTTCAAGGAGAAGGGTCATTTATCTCCAGAAAAGAAGCTCTATTAGCTGACCACGGTTGTTACAGACAGATGAGATGGACCAATCGTAGTCTCCCAAGGCATAAGGTATCCTAGTGGAAGGATCCTGGGGAGGTAGAAGAGGACAGGGGGCTCCTCTAAGCTGCATTTTGGAGCTGTTGAGATGAGCATTGCTGTCTGTTTGATTCTTCAGGCAAAGGCCAGGATGGAATTGGTAGCAAGGCAGAGAAGACGCTGGGTGACTTTGCAGCAGAGTATGCCAAGTCCAACAGAAGCACATGCAAGGGGTGTATGGAGAAGATAGAAAAGGTAAGGTCTTGGGGGCTCAGATCCCTGAACTTTATGGATTGCTTGCATTGATGTCATTGTCTGTCTCAAGAGAAGAGAAGAAATGGGGGCTTTAGGGTGCTAGCTCAGCGCACGTGATTAAAAATAAACTGAAGACTTTAGTGTTGACCAGATGTGACAGTGACTTCCAGACAGGTCTGGTCCAGTTCTCTTGTATGTATGCATCTGCTCTTGGAAAGCATTAACAAAAGGGGTGTCTTTTGGATCCAACAGTGGCTGGGGAAAGACTGTCTGTGTTTTATGGTAGAATTAGGTGTAAGGAGTGTGTTTACCCTGGTATGAGCCTCCAGCCTTTTTCTGTTTAATCAGAGGATCTTCGTTAACCAGGCTTTCCCACCAGTTCTAGTCCTTGAAGGCTGACAGCCAGTCAGACAAAATGGACGGAGACACAGGTAGAAGGGAAGGCTTGTGCCCCGCAGCCTTCTCACCCTTCTCTAATGTGACATGCACATATTAATTGATTCATTCGAGGCATTAATTGAAAGTTTCTGCCTCCTGGAGGTTTTATACAGAAAATTGAGGTGAGCCAATGGGTATTTAGAAAACGAAAACATGGAATTGCTATATCTTCTCCAGCTACCTTCAACCACCAAAAATTTAAGGCAAACGTTAAGATCCTCTTTGCCTCAAGGGGAATGCCGGGTGGTGTGTGCTGCTGGGTTGCTGGCTTTATGTATTGTCAGGAGCCCCTCCTGCTGCATTCTCTGGGTTGAGCCTCCCGGGCCTGGAACTCTCCTGGGAATATCAGGCCTGGGGACTGGGGACCTGCGCAGGCTGGCAGGACTGAATTCTTGCCTGTGGGGTTATTAGTCCTTAGAGGGTGTCATCTGTAAAGAGACTAAGGAGGCCATAGCTGGGTGGGAATGGACAGAAAATTCCTGCTAATACAAAAGTGCTGCATTGGGGGCTGGGCGCGGTGGTGCAGTAGGCTGAGGCAGGAGTATTGCTTGAGTCCAGGAGTTCTGGACCAGCCCGGGCAACGTAGTGAGACCTCATCTCTACAAAAAAATTAGCCAGGCAAGGCTGAGGTGGGAGGGTCACTTAAGCCTGGGAGGCAGAAGTTGCAGTGAGTTGAGAGCAAGTCACTGCACTCCAGCCTGGGCAACAAAGCAAGACCCTATCAAAAAAAAAAAAAAAAATGCTGCATTGGAAGCCCACGCAGGTGTGCAAGGCTCTAGCTCTGCCCAGCACACCATACCATGTGTTTTTATGCCTGCCCCAGGTCAACAGAAACATCTTAAGGGGAATGTTAGCAATTCTTCACATGTCCAAACAGGTAGTTAGGTCGCCAGCCATTTGGAATTTAAGGAACCCTGAGTCTTGAGGGTAACACACAATCCTTGATGACCTGAGAGAGCTAAACCTCTCAAAAGCCCATAAGTCCTCAAGTTGGCGGGCAGACCTTGACTTGTACCTGCAGCCCCTCACTGGTTGGAGCACAGGCTGTCCGTATCATGTTCACCATCCTTCCTCGTCGCTCCCTTGGTACCATATACGGTTTTTCCTGCAGGGCCAGGTGCGCCTGTCCAAGAAGATGCTGGACCCGGAGAAGCCACAGCTAGGCATGATTGACCGCTGGTACCACCCACACTGCTTTGTCAAGAACAGGGAGGAGCTGGGTTTCCGGCCCGAGTACAGTGCGAGTCAGCTCAAGGGCTTCAGCCTCCTTGCTGCAGAGGATAAAGAAGCCCTGAAGAAGCAGCTCCCAGGAGTCAAGAGCGAAGGGTGGGTGGAGCGCTGTGGGGTTGCCCTGGGGGTTCAGTGAGGGGCTTGAGGGAGGCCCGAAGGCTCTACAGGTTCCATATCACTCCTCTGTTTCCCTTCACTGACTGTCAGTAAGCCACGGAGATGCAAACTGAGGAACGGTGACAGCAGAGATCTGGGGGCAAAGGACAGGGTAGGGAAGGACAGCCAGGGATTCCCATGGCCTCTGCCGAGAGCCCTCTGCCCTGTGAGACCTGCTTCCTAGTGGTCTCTTCCCCTTCCAACATCTGATCTCCATGGACAGGCTAACTACACTTTTCCACGACAGCCCTTTAGATACTTAAAAGACCACCCTCCTTCCCTGGGTGAGTATTTGTTTTGCCTGGGTCGATCACTTAACAATGCTGGGAGAATCGTGACCATTTTTAGTTAGGGGATGGGCAGTGGATAATTTTCCTGGCTTAGAGTTCAGGATGATAAGGGTTTCGCATGGTATTAAAATTTAGAATGGGAAGGACCATCAGTGACCATCTTGAATACATGGACACCTCTTGCTCTCTCCAGTTTACCCTCTGCTGGTCCCTCAGCCTCAGTCTGGAGAATTGCTTGTTAACAGGTACACCAGGGGTGGTGTGGTAGAACCTGGTATGCACCCTGTTCCTTGGATGGTGACTGGGCAACCATCGAGCAGCCATCACACATTATCTCAGTTCATAATGCCTGTTCATTGCAGCAACACATGGGGCTCTAGAATGTGCAAGAAAATTGAAAAATCAGGCCGTGGGTCAGAAAGCCCACAGGGCATTGTAGCACGTGATACAGGTGTTGGAGTCCATCAGCTCCCACTTAAGCCATGATAACCGCCAGAATGTGTTGAGCACATTTCGTATGCCAGACACTGTATCGAGCCCTGTATTTAGACTGTTTGATTTGCCTGTCACCAGAGTTCTGTGAGGCAGATGGTATTCTTTTCCCTATTTTATGGCTGAGGAAAGTGCAAGGGTTGGTGCTCAGGTCTGTGAGATAGCTGAGACTGAGACCACTGTGGCTGTCCTGCCCCTGTGTTTTAGGGGCAGGTGATAGTCTCAGAGCCATGTTTGCTGAGCAAGCTGGGGCAGGCTGGTTAGCACTGCTTTGACTGTCGCTTCTTGTCTGGGCTTTATGTGGCAGTACGGCCCCACCTCTGTGAGCAGCCTCTTTCCCTTGCTCTGTGTTTTAGCTCGAAAGGCCTAGCCCCTGGACTTGTGCTTTGTCTTTCTGCAATCCCTGCCGCCTAGCCATGGGCTTACCTCTAGCCTAGTCCCTGCTAGAACCTTCCAGGCCAGGAGATACATAGGTGTTTTTTTTGTTGTTTTTGTTTTTACCTCAGATGGGGCCTGAGCCCTGGATTCTTGTAATGGGTTGTTCTAAGTCCCTGGAACAACCCTAGCGCCTCTCCCTGGCTGGGAGAGTATGTTCTGAAATGGATGGTGTCTTCTGCCATCTTGGTTGCAAATACTCCCTGAGTAGACAGTGATCGCCTAAGGGCACTGAGTGGGGCAGGGGTTAGGGAGTGACAAGTGTGAGTAGTCATAGAATGACATTAAGATACTGTATCACCGCAAGTCATTGGGTGTCAGATTTTTAATGGTTCTGGCTCTCATATCCTGTGTCTCCTTCAGAAAGAGAAAAGGCGATGAGGTGGATGGAGTAGATGAAGTGGCCAAGAAGAAATCTAAAAAAGACAAAGACAAAGATAGTAAGCTTGAAAAAGCTCTAAAGGTGAGTTCTCAGCTCTGTGTCTCCTTTCAACATGCTGCTGTCTGGATTCTCTTTCTCTTTCTCTTTCTGAGAAGACAATTCAAGGACTTATGTCCCACTTATTAAGAACTTTAGCAAATTGATGGCTGTCATTAAATAGTATGACTTTTTCCCCAGATTGTTTTCCCTCCTCCCAAGGAAACCATTTTTATTTGGAAGAGAACCCACATTAGGCTGTAGGTGTCCAACCTGCAGCCAGGCTTGAGCAAAGGCTGAGTGCTCTGTTCCCACTCACCAGCCTCTTACTGGGATGCCAGAGATTCATGCTTTGGCCAAATTATGCACTACTGTACACCCTGCACCTTTGTGGTCACTTGCAAACATTGGAAACTGAATACTTAATTAAAGGATGCCAAAGATTCTTAGCATAGACAAATGGCTTGAAGACATCAAGTGTCTCTACATTTTTTAAATGAAGATCTCTCATTTTTAAAAAGGAATAGATGACTGATAATGACAGGAGAAAACTATCCATTAAATCAGTGGTCCTTGACCAGAAAGATTCATCCCTGTGTTGATTATGTATGTGTTGAAGCAAAGCAAAAATTATTAATCAGAATATGCTGGGTGTTTGGGAAATTGGGGGAGAACAGTTGGTCTCTCCTTGAGCACGTGATTTCCATGAACCGTCTGCTTGTGTCTCTTGTATGAGTATTCAGTTTTTACTAGTAGTACTAAAACTAAAAGCAATTTCTGATATAGTTCTAGTTGCTAAGTAAGAGTCACACATTTTGTTCAGTTGTCTTACGGTAAAAAAGCGTCTGTCATGCACCAAAACTGGCTGCAGGAGAACCGTGGTGCCACTTCACATTGGCCATTCAGTGAGGTTAGTGTCCTTCTCTCTTCCCCGTTGATGTCAGAGATGTATAGAGAGTCAGAAAATTAAAATGCCTCTCAGTGTTCCCACCGTGGCACATCTGTGTCTGCTGGCTCTCTACCCTTGGTCATCTAGGTGACATTGTTGTACTTCTTCCATTTAACCCTGTACCACTAGACCTTTTCCTCATCCTCCCACGTCTCCATTCCTGGTGTCCCGGCGTATGCTGTGTGCAACGGAGAGGAGATGTCGAGAGAGCCCTTAAAAATGAAGCTGGGAAATGGAGCAGACGTGTGTGCCTGCAGCTTCACCAGGGGAGTTAAAATCCTCCTTTGGTACTAACAGCAACCCTATAGGATATGATAGGGCTGGCGTTTTTGTCTCCATTTTACAGAGGTGGAATCTGAGCAGAGATGGTTAATAACTTGCCTATTTTCCTGGGGAAGGAGGAGACTCCCTCAGACTTTAAAATGGAGAGGCTGATAGCTTCCTCAGCAAGCTTGATTGTTGTGAGAATAAATGAGATGAGGCCAGGCGCAGTGGCTCGCGCCTGTAATCCCAGCAATTTGGGAGGCTGAGGCAGGCGGATCACTTGAGGCCAGGAGTTTGAGACTAGCCTGGCCAACATGGTGAAACACCATTTCTATTAAAAATACAAAAATTAGCTGGGCGTGGTGTTGCACACCTGTAATCCCAGCTACTCAGGACACAGAGGCAGGAGAATTGCTTGAACCCAGAAGGTGGAGGTTGCAGTGAGCTGAGATCTCACCACTGCACTCCAGCCTGGGTGACAGAGTGAGACTCCATCTCAAAGAAAAAGAATAAGTGAGATGACACGTAAAAGCATCCAACCAAGAGTAGTCACTTTAATAAAGATTAAAATTTCCATTTTCAGAAGAGTTTAAATACATTGCTCTGTGATACTGAATATAATATACCATCAAGGAAATTAGTGTTTGTGAATCATTCCTACTCTAAGATTGGTGGAGAACAGCCATACCCTGCCTCCTCTAGTTGCTGATAAACGTGGGCCCTGGGCTCAGCCTAGCACTTCCAGGCTCTTACCTTGTGTCTCTGGGGATTGGTTTCTGAGAGTTGGTTCCAGGAGCCTTGGTGCAATCTCCCCCAAACCCTTAGGGCCTCCTCCTCACCTTCCACAGTATTCTCTGAGAGACCACACAGCAGGCTTAATTTGGTGTCCACAGGAGCATGACCAGGAGTCAAATCCTGTGCTGATCACCCAGGTTTGGAGTGGCAGCTTGCTGGTGCACCAGGGTATAACTGGAGGCTCAGCTTGACCGGGGCTCCTCCTCCAGTTGAATTCTTCCTTTGAAAAGAGCTGGCCTCTCAGCCACTGGGTCTTGTCCATAGGCTCAGAACGACCTGATCTGGAACATCAAGGATGAGCTAAAGAAAGTGTGTTCGACTAATGACCTGAAGGAGCTACTCATCTTCAACAAGCAGCAAGTGCCTTCTGGGGAGTCGGCGGTGAGCTGCCTTTGTGTTAAGTGGGACACTCATGTGAGGCTGACCCCGTCGTTGTGGAGTGACTGTCCCAATGGAGTGTGGGAGGCCCTCCGTGTGAACACCTGCTGGTATTAATTGCAAGGAGTATAAATCGTGGTTGTGTTGCACGGTCATCACCACCATCGTGGTCACCATTTTTCTGGGATGGATGGGGCCGGCATTCACATGCCCCACTAGACATCTTCCACATGTTAGTGCTTGTTCTAGAGTGCCAGGCCTGTGGAGTGAAGAGCCCCCTCCTGAGGGATGGCATGACGGCGTCCCATCAGTGTCCCCAGCTGGCCCTTCTCTGCTGTCATTCTTGGGAGTTGACTTGGCACTGTACTTTGTGCAATGCCAGTGGATGCTCTGGGCTCTCCCTTCATTTCTCAATCACTGAGGGATGGGGGAGCTGCAGGAACACTTGGAAATAAGGTCTCCTACTTTACAAGAATCCAAGCTCCTTTGTAAACGAAGGGCGGGGTGGGGTGTTAAGAGCCCCACAGCAAGCCCACAGCAAGAAGTCTCTTTGTAGAGAGTGGAATCTGTGCAAGTCCCTCCATCCCACATTAGTAAGTGTCCTTTTCTCTAGTCCCGCATTTGCCCTCTGATGTGTTTCTCCACTGGCTGCAGATCTTGGACCGAGTAGCCGATGGCATGGCGTTCGGTGCCCTCCTTCCCTGCAAGGAATGCTCGGGTCAGCTGGTCTTCAAGAGTGATGCTTATTACTGCACTGGGGACGTCACTGCCTGGACCAAGTGTATGGTCAAGACACAGACACCCAACCGGAAGGAGTGGGTAACCCCAAAGGTAAGGGGTGGGGGAATATCCTGGGATCTGTTGGGAGAAAAACCTGGCCCCACTTTCTGCGCTTGTTCATACTTCAGGTCCCTGAGATTGCAGGGCCTTGTTCCTCAGACTTCTTTACAGCTATGTCATCCTGTTAACCAGAATATAAAATTATATGTTTGCAAACTACACGAATGTAGAACCAAAGCTCCTCTAAGTATGAACTGTCCATTTGGTGTAAAATGTTGCTTGCAAAGACCATAAATAATTTTTATTTATTGAATGCCTTCTATGTGCCAGGCACAGTTCTAGGCTTGAGGGACATATGGGGAAGAAATGGATAGTAATTCTTGCTTTCTGATACAAGTTTTTTTCAAGGACGTTTCCTTGCCTAGTGCCAGCAGAAGAATTGGATCCAAAGTTCACATATCTCCTAGTATTGCACGTTCTCTCTTTTTTTAATGGAACTGCTTATGGAATTCTCAACGCAAAATACCTCCATGGGGAACCCCCTTTGGAACCATGCTGGTGGGGTTCTGGCAGTATCTTTGTGGGGCTGGCTGCTCCAAGGACCTCGCCTGTGCCCGCTCAGACTCAGCAGGATCCAGGCCCAGCAGCCTGGGTAGGTGCAGAGCTCTGCCACTCGCCAAGCTGCTTCCCTCGCTGTTGCCTGCTCCTAGGTGGAGCACTTGGAACAGCGGCACACAGTACACCCTCAGGAATCGTTACCCGAGTAACAGTCGACATTACTTGCTCTACACCTACAACTGAACTCCATTTCCACCAGCTCCTGACTCACTTGTTCACTGCCATGATTGCATGATCCCCCCTAATTTTCTCTCTATGCCTTTACTTGAGTGCTTCCTGTAAAATAAATCTGAGCTTAGCACTTCCCCACCCTTAAAATCTTATACTGATTCCCCGATTTTTCTGGGTATGCAAATCTTCCAGACCCTTATGTGGTATTTGTATTTCTTTTACTATCTTCGATGGGGAAATAGTAAGATGGCAGTAAGCAATGTGCTATCCCTTGTATTTTATATATCAATTTTTGAGCATGTATATACATTTTTAAAGGTTATGTGCATGTGTGAGACAAGTTTTCAGTCTGGCACTACTTGCTGCCCATGCAGTGACACTGTTGCCTCCAGGCACTTGTCCCACAGAATCAAGGCCAGCTCCGTAGCTTGTCCTCAGAGCCCTCTGTGATGCGGCTCTGCTGGCCATCTGCAGCCTCTTTCTGCCACCCTTTTCCTCCTTCTCACATACCCTTCTCCCCACCCCACCGCCAGTCTTGCTCATTCTTTTTAGAAGTACCTAGCAATAGGGCACATGTGCTACTCAGATGGCTGTGCTTAGGCAGTCCCCTGTGTTTTCAGCTCCCAGTGGGCTTAGCAGATCACTGCCTCCAGGTGCATGCTAGCGTTCCCTGTCTCACATCACCTTAGCACACCTCTGGCATAGCTTAGCTCCTGTGTTAAAGTTCACCTTCCTATAGCTGATGCTCAGTCACAAATGAGATACTTTCTCAAGGGCAGAAACTGTGTTTTTAACCAAACTATGGTTGGTAGCACATATTAGGTGGTCAGTGTGTGTTGGAAGCAGTCTGTGACCTCTTGTATCCAGCTGACTCCCTGAACACAGGCATAGATGGAAAGAGCAGTTTCTTGATTGGACGAAGACCTGGGAGCACAGGCTCTTTCCCTGAGCTTCATGTATTTGATACTTATTGAGTGACCATTTAGAGCAAGGCCGCTTGTAAATCACTCAGAGTGAAGAGTGAATTGTGAAGAGTGAAGAGTGAATAGTGAATACCGTAGGGCTCTCTGCATTCATTTTTCCTTCTTCTAAAAAGGAAAGCAAATACTGTGATTTCCTTTTGGGTAATAATCTCCCAGTATGTATGGTATTGGGGGTCTTGAGGTTCTGGAGTAGGCGTGTGATCCCACAGAGGCCTATTAACTCTCGAAGGGAACAACTCAGGAACGAGGCCAGGGAGGCTATAGTCATACAGCAGTTCCAGCGGTGGTTCCTGACCAAATTGGCCGCTGGTTTGTGTTTTTGTTTTTTCTGGGAAAGATTTTTCTCTTAAAGCAGCCCTAATACCACCCCTATCGTAAATGTAAAAGTACCGGAAATAAGTACTGAGGCAGCAATAATACTGTCTTTCATTCTGGAAGCCTCACATTTTTCTATTTTTTGTTACTCTTTATCATAAGAAGAAAAAAAGAGATTCTTTAATTTGGACAAGCCAAATCCTTTTTGGTCTATGAGGTGGTTACTTCAAGGGAGAGCTAGCTTCTTAACTAAAACTTAATATTTTTTAGGAATTCCGAGAAATCTCTTACCTCAAGAAATTGAAGGTTAAAAAGCAGGACCGTATATTCCCCCCAGAAACCAGCGCCCCAGTGGTGGCCACGCCCCCACCCTCCACAGCCTCGGCGCCTGCTGCTGGGAACTCCTCTGCTTCAGCAGGTACAGCTCTTAGGGCCCAAGTCTTAGAATTGCTTTGCAGGAATTGTTTGCCCACTACTTGCTGGTGGTGTGGAGCTGGTGAAGAAAGTATCCATCAAGGGTCTCTCTTTGCTGACCCCACCATGGGGAAGCCTTGTCCTGCGGGGGATAGGCCTCTTCCCTTGGCTTGTTACACCCCCAACCACAGCAAGGTGGGAGGGTGTTAAGAACATAGTATCGGCTGGGAGCAGTGACTCACACCTGTAATCCCAGCACGTTGGGAGGCTGAGGCAAAAGAATTGCTGAGGCCAGGAGTTCGAGACCAGCCTGGGCAATGTAGCGAGACCCCCATCTCTACAAAAATGTTTAAAATTATCCGGGTGTAGCAGCATGTGCCTTTAGCCCTAGATACTCAGGAGGCTGAGGTGGAGGATCCCTTGAGCCTGGGAGGTCAAGGCTGCACTGAGCTATGATCACACCATTGCACTCCAGCCTGGGCGACAGAGTGATACCCTCTCTCTAAAAATAAAATAAACATTGTAAAAGAACAAGTGACTCTTATTCTGGGAGGCTAGGAGAGGGGCTCCTAAGAAAGGCTAGGTCGACAGCCTTACCTGGAGTACCACGCAGGGTCTCCTGCCTGACCTCACTGCAGAGCAGCATCCCAGGCCTCACTCTCCAGGCCGCCCTGCAGCCGCCAGTCATCGTGACCCTGGTGTGATGCTCGAGTCTCTGTTGTATGCAGAGGGAGTTACTGATCAGCACTAGTGAGAAATGCCCCAAGCCAACCAAGACAGTGAGAGCAATGTATTTTTTGGCAGGAGAAGTGACCCGCTGCTTATTTACTCAGAGACATGTGGCATAGTCTGATGGCAAAGGTCACAGTTTGGTGGATGGAGGATGAAGGTTCCGTCCTTGAATATAAACCTGTTATTGACCTCCTTTTCATATCCTGAGAGGGGACCAGTGGTCACTGCAGTGTGTGTGGGTGGTCATCCCGAGTCCACTGTGCTGCTGGCAGCCTGGGTCCAGGTGCCCACATGAAGGGCCAGGTGGGGGCTGGCATTCTGACCCCTCCATGGAGGGTTCCCTCCTCTGCTTTCCCCTGACTTGCAATTCAGCATAAATCAATAATTGTGTTCTCTGGAGACCTCACCAGTTTCACTTAAACTGTCAGTGTTTCCTAGTTGTTTGCCCTCACAGGGAAGGCAGTAAGGACTTTTCCTTGCAGCATCTCCAGTTCTGGAAACGTGTCGCCAGCACTGTGTTGTTTGCTGTGAACAGAAGGCACACCCCTGTCCAGGCCTTTCTGACCTGGGTCAGTGCACACCAGGCAGCTGCTTTTCGCCTAGAATCGGTTAGCTCAGCTCAGTGTGATTGTGCTGGCCACTCCTTTGAGGGACTATCCTGGACATGTCTCATTTTAAAATGGGGTTAATTAATAAGAATTGCAGTTTGGGAGAATAGCAGAAGGAATTGGGGGTTCATGTGACCTTACCCCTCTTCCCATCCTGGTCCCTCATCCGCAGATGCAACCTTCCTAGCCTGACCATGGAGCGGACCTGGGGTAACCCCCAGCTGCCCGGCTCACACCAGCAAGGCTGGCCTGGCCATGGAGTGGCATTTTGTGGCTTGCTTCCTGCCCAGTCCTTTCTGTGTTGAGGAACATCTGTAGGTGCTCAGGTGGCAGCTTGCTGTCCCGTCCTGTTTTCTCGCAAGTGTATTTTCATAGGCTTTTCCCCAGGAGCTCCCTGCTTGGCTCGCCTGCTCTTCTACCTCCCCTTACTGGGGAGCAGCACCAGAGTTGGCCTTGCTGAATGATTCTCTCCTTTCATCCCAGATAAGCCATTATCCAACATGAAGATCCTGACTCTTGGGAAGCTCTCCCGGAACAAGGATGAAGTGAAGGCTATGATTGAGAAACTCGGGGGGAAGTTGACAGGGACAGCCAATAAGGCTTCCCTGTGCATCAGCACCAAAAGTGAGTTGAATCTGAATTTGTGCAACAGGGAAAATGCTTCTGTATCTTATGATTGTGATGACGAGTCAGTGAGGAAGAGTCGATCACAGCACTCCAAAACTGGATCTTAACATCATCATCGCTCTGGTTCTTTATGAAGGGAAACGAGTATTTGCCCTCAGTGTCGCTGCTTTGTACTATAGATTCACATGTGTTGCATGTTCCCAACTAAAGATGGTAAGCTACTACAGGTTGAGTCTCCCTAGTCCCGAAATCCAAACAAATTGCCTCAAAAGTCAACACTTTTTGAGTGGCAACGTAATGCTCAAAGGAAATGCTCATTGGAGCATTTCAGATTTCAGAGTTTTGGATTAGGGATGCTCAGTCAGTAAATACGAAGCAAGTATTTTAAGGTCTGAAAAGTTTCTGGTCTGAAGCATCTTGGATAAGGGAAACTGCTCAACCTGTATTCTCATCACTTCGCACTGCTCTGTAAGATGTGCGTAGATCTCTGCCAAAACAGAAGTTCATGGTTCAAGTATGTTTGGAAAAGGTAGGGTGAAACAAAAGGTAAACAGGTTTCTGTGTGGGTCTATTATGCCGACTACCACTGTAGGTCTTCAGGAACCAGAGAAATACAACACAGGATTTCCCATACATATTTGACATCAGGGTGTTTTTTCCTTGGAGTGTCTGTTAACATCGTGCTGTAGAATGGCTTGGAGAAGGCTGCCCTGGCTCATCATACCTTAGAAAAGGGGGAATATTGCTGATCAAGATGATCGTTTGAATGAAAAACACTCTTGGGAGCATTAGACTTGGAAGCAAAGGAGAGCTGTGGATGTTGAGGGTTTGGAATTACACAGTAAATATAACTATAGTAATTTGAGGTTTCAGTTTTGTTTTAAACTTATATTTCATTTTTTTTTTTTCCTTTCAATTTGAACAGAGGAGGTGGAAAAGATGAATAAGAAGATGGAGGAAGTAAAGGAAGCCAACATCCGAGTTGTGTCTGAGGACTTCCTCCAGGACGTCTCCGCCTCCACCAAGAGCCTTCAGGAGTTGTTCTTAGCACACATCTTGTCCCCTTGGGGGGCAGAGGTGAAGGCAGAGCCTGTCGAAGTTGTGGCCCCAAAAGGGAAGTCAGGGGCTGCACTCTCCAAAAAAAGCAAGGGCCAGGTCAAGGAGGAAGGTGAGGGCCCCAAGCTGCCCCCTCCAGGGCCAAAAGCCGGGGACATTGGTGGCCAGGTTGGCCTGCACAGAACCTGTCCCTTTGTGTCCCAGACATGGCCTGTTGAGTGCTGCAGAGCAGGAAACAGAATGGCAGGCGCTTTGGGGTGGTGGGAGGAGTGTGTATATAGATGCCGAGTTGACAGATCATGCGAATGAGAACGACTCATTTGCCTTCTACCTTCCCCTTACTTTTTAGTTACGTTTAACTTCGTGTTGACATTTTTCTGTTCCCTTCCAAGGTATCAACAAATCTGAAAAGAGAATGAAATTAACTCTTAAAGGAGGAGCAGCTGTGGATCCTGATTCTGGTAAGCAAACAGGACTGCCAGCCGAGTGGGCCACGTGCCCCACCCCCCACCAGCAGACTAGGAGCACACATCCGAATGCCCGCAGCACACCTGGGGCAATGTGGTCGTGGCTTTCCCCTCAGGCCTCTTTCACCAGCTCCCCCAGTCCTGAGAACACACATTTCAGGGGAACCTCCTGAAGGTGGTGTTAGTGTATCCAAAAGGCATGAACCTCAGGCCTGCAAACCCCTTCTCCCTGAGAGCGCTAGCCCCTCAAGGGGAGAGAAAACTGTAGGTGCTTTGCCTCCGGGACAGGACTGGAACACTCTGCGCATGTCCTGGAGAAAGGTGGGAAGGTCTTCAGTGCCACCCTCGGCCTGGTGGACATCGTTAAAGGAACCAACTCCTATTACAAGCTGCAGCTTCTGGAGGACGACAAGGAAAGCAGGTGAGTTCTGTAGATGTAGCCTGGTTGTGCAGAGACATGGGCCCGTCCTGCATCAGTCAATGCTGTGCCATCAGCCTTGTGAAACCCGTTAGGCCCAGTGCCTAGGGAATGAAATCTAATCACAGAGATCAAAAACGAACCATGAGGCCTTTGTTTAAAGGGGAGAAAGAAGCCACTTACTAACCAGTAGCATTGCTGTCCTTGTACAATTGTCTTAAGGTATGGTTTCACGTATTCTCCCACTGGCTTTTCTTTTTGTTTGGTGGGGTTTTTTTGTTTGTTTGTTTGTTTTTCCAACTATTTGTTGTGTTTTTTGAAACAGTCTCACTCTGTTACCCAGGCTGGAGTGCAGTGGTGTAATCACAGCTCAGTGGAGCCTGGACCTCCCAGGCTTAAGCAATCCTCTCACCTCAGCCTCCCAAGTAACTGGGACCATAGATGCACACCACCATGCCTTATTTTTTATGGAGACAGGGGCCTCACTATGTTGCCCAGGCTGGTCTCAAACTCCTGGACTCAAGTGATCCTCCCGCCTCAGCCTCCCAAACTGCTGGGATTACAGGCATGAGCCACTGCACCCAGCCCCAGCTGGCTTTTCTTTCAGCTGCTTGAATCAAGATTTTCTAATTTTACATATGTTTTAAAACTTTGAAGCAAATAAAGGTTGGCCAGCGTTGAACTTACTTTTTAATGTTCAAACTCCCTAGTAACTAAAGAGGTTTGGATTTGCCTTTTTTTTAATTAACATGATGAGACAGGCAAGGGTGTATTCTGGATTGTGGGGTACAGCAGCTGGGAGGTGATGAGAGGGTGGGCTGGCTTTTGTCCTTATGTATCTAGGCAGAGTGGTCCTTAGCTAGTGAGTTCATTGCCCTGTGGTACAGCCAACACAAAACAGGATTTATGTGTCAGTGGAAAGGCATATGGAAGGAACTCTTATTAAATTCTAACGTTGATTGTGGATGTGTACATTTTTCTGGTGGCTTAGATTTGCTGGTGTTAAGTGAAAGGGTGGTGTGGGCTGTTAGGGTCAGAAAAAATTTTCAACATAGATCAAAGTAGTGCTTCCCAAAAATTTTCACAGGAAAAACCAAGCAGAGAATGAATTGTTAAACCCCTGTGCAGTAGCCCAGAGAATGGCCAGGGAGTCCCAAATTTTCTTTGAAGTCCATAGTTCTGTCTTTAAAATGTACACAAATCTTGTATGTGGGTTTATGATATATCTGTATTTCTTATGAAATGAAAATTAAGTTTTGAGTTTAAAACTTTTAAATTAAGCAGAGTTGTCCTGGAGAAAGGTGGGAAGGTCTTCAGTGTCACCCTCGGCCTGGTGGACATCGTTAATTTAATTTAAAGTTAATTTAAAGTTAATTTAAAAAATTAACTCTGCTTTGAGTTAATGAAAAATTAGCTCATCCAAAGCTAAGCAGCACAGCAGCTGGATATGTGTGATGTGCACTCTCAATTGAGATGGAATTTGAACATGACAGCCTGCATCTCTAGGTCACCGGACCTGAGGAGCCATTGCCACTGCGCCCCTCATTTCATTGTATCTTAGCCTCGGATCTGAGTTGAAAGTTAATTATTTTTAGGGTACAGCTTTAAGGGTTGTCTCCTTGAACACATGACTTCCAGACAGTACTTTGTATTTCTTTGGGGAGAGGAGTAGAATCGTTTTTATGCAAAGGTCTACAGACTCCAGGATTCACTCCTCAGGCTTGGCTGCCAGAACCAAGTTTAAACTATTATGTGGCATTTTTTTATAGTCAATATGATTTGAAAGTTTAATGAGAGGTAAGATAAAGACCCTTTATTGTTATAGCAGTTCCTTTTGTTCTGTGTTAATCACTATCCTTTTGGGGTGTGTAAAATTCTTCCACACCTGAATGTAATGGCAAGAAAGGGGAACTTCTCCTGAAATGGGACAGCTGACCCACACTTGTGCATCTGACACCCTCCTTCCCACCACAGGTATTGGATATTCAGGTCCTGGGGCCGTGTGGGGACGGTGATCGGTAGCAACAAACTGGAACAGATGCCGTCCAAGGAGGATGCCATTGAGCACTTCATGAAATTATATGAAGAAAAAACCGGGAACGCTTGGCACTCCAAAAATTTCACAAAGTATCCCAAAAAGTTCTACCCCCTGGAGATTGACTACGGCCAGGTAACCATATAATGCCCTTACACTGTCTGCTTCTAGGAGTAGGAAGGGACACCTTATTCTAGAAAATCCACATTGTGGATCAGATGGCATCATAGTAAACATACTACCAAATGTTGAAAGGAGAATACTAGTCCTTCACAAATTCTCCCCCAAAAATAGAGGAAAATACCTCCCAACTCATTGCATGAAGGCCAGTACCACCCTGATACCAGAGCCAAAGCAGCACCGGGGAACTACAGAGCAATTTCCTGTGAATAGACATGCAGAAACCCTATGAATAGAGATACAAAATCCTCACAAACCGAATCCAGCAGCATAGGAGGATCTATACACCACTCCCAAGTGGGATTTATCCCAGGAATGTAAGGTTGATTCAACATTTAAAAATCAATGTAATTTATGAATAGAGTGAAGGACAAAAACCACATGATCATCTCAGTAGACAGCAGAAAAACCATTCTACACAGTCAACACCTTGAAGTATGAGATAGAGCTTAAATGAGAACTGTGGTAGCATCTTTGAGATATCAAGGAGGAACAGTCTTTTCAGTTACTCCTGAAACAATAGGGCATAATTCACAGATTCCAGATAAGGCTTTTCATCTGAACCCATGGTGACCCTCCATCATGTGACCTGGTCTGTCAACAGAATTATAGTAACTTGACCTACTCTGCTAGGTCACACTTTATTAGTCCCAAATTATTTCCTAGTGCTGTCTCTATCTGTAGTTTTGGGCGTCTCCTTATATCTGTTAGCACACAGCATTCATTTGTCTGTTGGTTGACATTTTAACTTTTCTGTTTTGTCTTTTTTCTTTGCAAAATGCTTGCCTTTATGAAAATGGGAATTTATCACTTTTTTAATCAGGGAAAAGAAAACACATTTATTTACAAAAAGAGAGACCTGTAGGTGGGTAGAGATTTTAATTTGAAATCTTTGAGGCCTAGTATGTCTGAAAGGGGGAATTTTTTAGTTTACAGAGGGCCTCATGAACTCTCTATATTAAAAATAGGATTTACATCTTGCTTATACAATGATGAGGCTCAGACAGCAGACTTTCAGGACAGATTTGGCCTGACTCGGTAGCGCCCCTTACTGAGTTAAATATTTGTTTTAAAATGTTTTGAGAATGTACTAAGGCACAAAAAATTAAGATTGCCCGGAATTAACCACAGTTAAAATAATGGTAGATATATCTTTCAGTCAGCTTTCACTGCATATGTACCTTTTCCACCACCATATGTACCATGTTGCAACCATCTGCTTTTTGCCCTAATGTACCAGGAACATTTCCTTATGTCTTCTAGAGCAGTGCTGTCCAATAGAATTATAATTCAAGCCATTTCAATACATTTAAAATTTTTTATAGCCACATTTTAAAAAGCAAGAAGCCAATGAAATTAATCTTGGTATTATTTAACCCCATATATCCAAAATATTCTAATTTTAACACCTGATCAGCACCAACAATTATTAATGAGAAAATTTCCCTTTTGGCTTTTCTCTACTAAGTGTTTGAAATCTGGTGTGTATTTTGTGCCTACAGCACACCTCAGTTTGGCCAGTGGCTACTGTAGTGGCCACTGGCTGCACCAATCCAGAGCATTATTTAAGGCTGCATTGAATCCCATCCCGTGTGTGGCTAGAATTCATCATTAATCAGAATAACATCATTAATCAGAATCAGAGTAACTTAGCAGGAAGTTATTTAGATTGATTCTGGGCGTTTGCTGTAATGATGCTGATATACATATAAATATTTGTGTGCTTCTGTGATTGTTGTCATTACAAGTAGTTACTGGGTCATAAGGTATATGCACTTAAATAAGGGTTTTGCACACATAGATACTTTGCCCTCCAATGAAGTTATACCCAGAAGATAACAGAGTACATTTAAGATGGTGTTTCAACACTGAGTAGGTCTACTATGAAGGTGAGAGCAGCAGCCATGAACACTAACAACACAAGTTAGCTCTCTGCTGCTTGGGTAAGCCAGTCTGATTCCAGGTTCAAAGCCCAATGTCAGTTCCTTTCACTCCAAATACCAAACTCCGTTTTAGTTGCTAGGGACACTGTGCTGGACAGAGCACAGTCTATGCCCTCATACAGTTCAAGTCTAAAGAGTTAAAGCAGTTTCAGTACAGTGTGATCTTGACATAACCTGGGTTCTTCAGACAGTGGGGGTGGAGCCTCAATAGTTTATTAGGCAATGTAGGAGGAGGACGGACAGTTAATGCTACGATGTGCTTTAACACTGTCAGGCTGGCTGGCAGCGCATGGGACTGGTTGCTTGGTCCTTTGGGAATTTAGAGAAGGCTATATAAACTTAGTCTTGCAACTGGCCCTTGTGTGAGGAAGTGTAAGAAAAAAAGAGAAATAATTTGTCCTTCAGTTTCATGTCCTATTGCCCCAAGGTTTGCCTCTACAGTTGCCCAGCACTTCCAGGTTGGGCATGAGTGGGCACTAGGCAGGTTCCCAGGAAGGGACCAGCAACCCCAGGGTGGGTCAGCCCATGCAGATGCTGCAGTGGCAACAAGAATAAGAATCCGCCAAGAAAACTTCGGGGACGGGCACAGGAAGAGTCTGACCCGTGTACAGCATCAGGCACCTTCATCCTGGCTGCTGTTTCCACACCTTTTTGATTAATACTCAGCTTTTTTTTGCTGGTGGCACTCTAGCCTGTGTCCTTTGTCTGCAGCCCGGCCCCACAGACACAGATACCTTGGTTGAGTTGTTGATTTGGGTCTCTTGGTAATGTGCTTTTTTCCTGAAGGATGAAGAGGCAGTGAAGAAGCTGACAGTAAATCCTGGCACCAAGTCCAAGCTCCCCAAGCCAGTTCAGGACCTCATCAAGCTGATCTTTGATGTGGAAAGTATGAAGAAAGCCATGGTGGAATATGAGGTTATTGCGCTTTATCATTTTATCTGTGAGCATTTGCTGTGGATGATGATTTGCTGAGCTAGTGAAGAGCTCTGCCTGTTCTTGTTTCTGTTTCAAAAACAGAATACATTGGCTGTCAGCTTCTCGTACCTGTCCTTCAATCTTAAATTGTGTGAGTGCTGGGGCCTGGAGTGGTTGCACTTTTGCAGAGGGTTGTTTGATTTGCAGTGAAGCATGTGATGTGTTGGAGAGAGCTGTTCCCTGGTCCCTAGTCCCCTTTGTACTTTTTTTTTTTTTTCTCTGAGATGGAGTCTCACCATGTTGTTGCCCAAGCAGCTGGTCTCCAACTGCTGAGCTCAAGTGATCCACCCACCTCGGTCTCCCTAAATGCTAGGAATACAGTGTGAGCCACTGTGACCAGCCCACCCTTTGTATTTTTCCCCTTCTTCATGCTGTGGCAGGGTGTATTAGTCTTGCTTCTTTTGTGGCCCAACCAAACCAACCAACTGGAGTTACCATGGGAAGTGCAAGACAGCCCACTTAGAGTAAAAGAAAATTGCTGTGACACTTATTCATAAGATAAAATTCATACCAGTTTCTAAAAGGTTGGCAGTGGGGTGGGGGTGATGGTTGTTGGATTAGTCATGCTTCTGTCCAGGGCAGAATGGCAGAGACTGCAGCCAGAGGCTCTGTGTTTCCTGTCTGTTCTCCTTCTCATCTCCGCTCTCCCTCTGGGAGATGAGTGCAAAAGGGCAGACCCCTTGTTCTTGCTGCTCCTAGCATCAGAGGTCTTAAGTACTGACCCTGGGGGCCTTCAGAGCAGAGATGGTCCCACCTGGCCAGCAAACACCCTCTCCTCTTCCCTAGCCAATGAACCCAGAAGCTTCAGGCTGCTCTGAAAAACAAGCAGCTGCGATGCATATGGTTATTCCCTTTGTCCTGGGCTCCTAGGAACCAGTGGAGGTTGAGAGTCTCAGATCAGCCTTAAAGCATTCCACCCTTCTCCACGGGGTTGCTCCCTTCATGCTCACGTTCTGCTGTCTTCCCAAGTCCTTCCTCCTAGAGCCTCCTGGCCTGCCTTAGAGCTGGGAGGACAGGGGGTCAAAACTGGGCAGTATAAGCCCCATGGACATCAGGGCCAACCCAGTATCTCCCAGCCAAGAGCTCAGCCTGGCAGGAATGCTCACGCCTGTGCTGTTGTAGAGTGGAGTGTTGAGTTACATCCTCTAACGGGTTTAAAAAATGGCCAGGGCTTGTTCGCTGTGCTTGTTCAAATCGCTGTGTCATCTGACTTGTTTATGAGGTCTACTAGTGTGAACAGCTTATGGGTGGGCTCACTGAGAATGAGGGACAGGGGGAGGGAAAGGTTGAGAGGTGCTACGGTAAGGGAGAAGAGGGCCTCGTTTCATTCACGTTTTGAAGTCCTGCACATCATTTCCAGTCTCCCACACCTTGGTCTATCTGTGATTCTTAGAAGTTCTCAGCTATTTTCAAACCCAAGTCCTTTCCTGTGAAATGTTTTTGTTGTTGTTGTTTTGTGTTTGGTTTGGTTTGAGATGGAGTTTCACTCTTTTTGCCCAGGCTGGAGTGCAATGGCACGATCTCAGCTCACTGTAACCTCCACCTCCTGGGTTCAAGCAATTCTCCAACCTCAGCCTCTCGAGTAGCTGGGACTACAGGCATGCACTATGCCTGGCTAATTTTTTTTTTTTTTTTTAGTAGAGATGGGGTTTCACCATTTTGGCCAGGTTGGTCTTGAACTCCTGACCTCAGGTGATCCACCTGCCTCAGCCTCCCAAAGTGCTGGGATTATAGGCATGAGCCATGGCACACGGCCTGAAATGACATTTTAATGTTTTTCACTGGACAGGTAACTAGTTTAGCAGGAAGAAAAGGGACATGGGTGCTGCTTGCTGAAACAAGCTAGAAGGCAGCTAGCTGGAAGTGTGTGGAAAGCAGGATGCCCGCTCCTGACCTCAGCAGGGTCCACGTGGAATTGGAGTAACCATGTAGAGAAGGAGACATAGTGGTCCTCAGGGCTTCATCCTTAGCACCAGGGGAACCTGACTCTCCCTGTGAGGAGGGCACATCCTGAGTCCAGAAGGGAATGGGCTCCAGGTAGTCAGGACACACAGCGGAGGGCAGGATTCCAGGCTGCAGCCCTAGGAGTCCCCTTCTGGCTGCAGCTGGGGCTCATGGGTCCCCAGTGCCAAGGTATTTCTCCCACTTTGCTCTTTCTCTCTAAACTGGGCAGCTGTGGAGCCACTGCTCCCAGCCCACCATCCAGCGCTGTGCCTGAGTTTCTTTTCCAGTAGCGAGGGAAGCCTGTGTGGATGGAGCCCACCTCTTATTTTTAGTCTGTGCGTATGTTTTGAGGGGCGTACAATTAGGGAAACTAGGTATTTTCTTTTTTTTACATAAACACCAGAATTATACAGCTTGGAAAATGTGCCCTTCAAAGTTCTGCCCTCACTCTGGCCATGCTGTGCCATCAGAACTTCTTTTGGGAATCCTTCTTGAGAACTGCTTTCAGAGCTGATTGAGAGTCCATACCAAAGTCACTCTGTTCTTTTATTATACCTTGTTCCTGGCTTGAAATAGATTATCCACCTTCTTCCCCAGATGTGGCTGTGGCTACTTAATTCTTGCCAGTAATCAGATCTTCCCTTAGGATGGAGTTTGCAGTATTGAGTGTACAGGGAAGCCCAGGTCAGGGCTTGTGGATTTTATTAGAAGCTGTTGCTGCTGGCTTTTGGTCAGTGCCTGATGAGCTGTGAGTACTTTTCACATCCTTTTATTTAATTTTATCACCATAGCAGTTCCATTTCTAAGATTCTTGTTCAGTTCTTTGTTCCAAGCACTGCAGGAAGTGCTGGACGTGCAGAAATGGAAAGGCGCAGTCGCAGCCCCCGGGGATCTCAGAAGGGTCTATTGGCAAAGCCCCAGAGACGATGTCTCAGGATACAGTGTGGGGCCCATTGGTACACACGTGTCTCCACGCAGGGGCTGAGCTAAATAGGCAGGGCTGCTCGCAAAAGGGAGTGAGTGCCTTTTAAGGAAATGGCCCCACTTAACAAATGGAAAACGAAGGCTGCAGATCTCATGCTTCTTCCACTGCAGCTTCTCTTGATGTCAGGCAGTTTCCAAGATATGAGCAGTAGCAATATTTGTTGGAGGTGACTGATCTGAAAGGGACAGCATTGATTTGAATGTAAGTCCATAAGTTCAGGAGTGTGTCCTTTTTAAAAATAGTGTTCAACACTTGAAAACTCTTGGTTCTTTTCCAGCTGGGAACCCAGGGAGGGGTGCACTTAACCGCCTTGGCTCTGGGACCCCAGGGAAGGCCACTGGGCGGGGGGGGTCAGCATGACTTATGGCTTGGCTAAGCCCAGCCGTAAAGGAAGTAAGCAAGAATCTTCAGACACACTACCATCTCTCATTGGGGGAGTGGGGCTACAGACTCTGGATTTGGGTCACTGGTGTCCTCAGGAAATCCCAGCAGGCTCCTGACTGCTTCTGTTGGGGGCCTGAGGGTGGGCTGCTCGGTCCAGCTCTCCTGCTATCACACTGCGCAGTCCCCAGCATTCAGAGCGAAATCCCCTGTCTCCTCAGATCGACCTTCAGAAGATGCCCTTGGGGAAGCTGAGCAAAAGGCAGATCCAGGCCGCGTACTCCATCCTCAGTGAGGTACAGCAGGTAAGCACGGGGCCGCCAGGGGCCTCCTGGAACCTCCCCTGGCTGACTTAGGGGGCGAGACCTGGGGGTGGCCAGGGGTAACATTTACTCAAGGTTAAGAAACTGGAAGTACTGAACTGCATATCACGAGGGTTTAGATTTTTTTTAGTTCAATAAATGGCAAGTGCCTGCCACTTACAAAAGTTTATCATAAAACTAATGAATGCCAACTTTTTCAGTTGTCAGATACATAGTAAACTGCCTATAAACTTGAAGACGTTGGTTACCCTCTCTCTTAAAAGTAAAGGCATCCCTCTGTATCCTCGAGGATTGGTTCCAGGACTCCCTTGTGGTCACTAAAATTCACTCATGCTCAAGTCCTACAGTCCACCCTGCAGAACCCATGGAGGAGAAAAGTTGGCCCTGCACATCTGTGGGTCTCGCATCCTGAGATTTTTTTGTGGGAGGGGGGATTTTTCTTTTCTTTTTCTTTTTTGAGACAGAGTCTCGCTGTGTCCCCCAGGCTGGAGTGCAGTGGCACAATCTCAGCTCACTGCAACCTCCGGCCCCAGGTTCAAGCGATTCTCATGCCGAGTAGCTGAGGTTACAAGCATGCGCCACCACGCCCAGCTAATTTTTTGTGTTTTTAGTAGAGGTGAGGTTTCACTATGTTGGCCAGACTGGTCTCGAACTCCTGGGTTCAAGTGATCCGCCCACCTCAGCCTCCCAAAGTGCTGGGATTACAGGCATGAGCCACCGCACCTGACCTGAGAATAATATATTTTTGATCTGAGTTTGGTTGAATTCTCAACTGCAGAGCCCACAGGTGTAGAGAGCTAACTGTATTTATTGAAAACATCTGTGTATAAGTGGACCTGCACACTTCAAATCGATTGTTCAAGGGTCACCTGCGTTGTGGTTTTTATTTTATGTGTCCTTAAGAGTTAGGCAGAGTTTATTGTGCAGTTACTAGGAAGTCATCAGATGGAAACCTTTCATTCATGTTATTTCAACATTCTTCAAGCATCTTTCAAGGTCTCCCAGTCCTGGAACCTTCCAGCTACATCCCGGAGAAGCTGGAGGGTTCCGCTTATGTTTGTGGGTGGATACAGGCTTGGCCTATAGAAAGAAGGAAAGCACACGGGAAACAGAAGTGGGCCTAGGCAGCGGGCTTTCTGGCTGGTGCTGGAGAAAAGGCCCTGAACCGGATCTGTCAACTCCAGTTACAGCTGGCTCTGAGCAGTGAACGTCTCTCCTTATTCCTCACTGACTGAGAACTTGCAAGGCTTTCCTCAGCCCCTGCTTCTTCCCATGCCATAGTCTTCAGGTAGAAGAGCTGGAATAGCATCCTTACCCATTTCCAGAGCCACCTGGGCAGCACAGATGGAAGTTGTACGACTTGGTGAAGTCCCTGTTACAGCAAGAAGCAGGCGTGGGGCTTCAGACCTGCTGGGTGCCACTTGATACCCCCTTGACCTTCT
Organism: Macaca nemestrina; assembly: GCF_043159975.1. Classification (NCBI taxonomy): domain Eukaryota; kingdom Metazoa; phylum Chordata; class Mammalia; order Primates; family Cercopithecidae; genus Macaca; species Macaca nemestrina. The sequence continues at coordinate 84,618,204 of NC_092125.1, read as the reverse complement.
TGTGGTCACCTAGGCTGTCTGCCAAATTCCTGGAATCCCAATGGCCCCACTCTTCATCTCTGTGCATTTTTTGCACACCCTTTACATATAGAGCACCAAGTGACACTGGCAGTAAGTGTAAGGGTTGCTTAGCCTTTCTGTGCCTGGCCACTTCAACCTCCAGGTACAGTAAAAACTAATGCCAATGAAGGTCAGTGGAGACAAGGAGCCTGACTGAATTTTATAGCAATGGGCAACTTCCTCCCAACATTTTATTATGAAAATGTTTCAAACATACAAAAAGTTGAAGAAATTTTACAGCAGTAGTCATGAGCCCACCACCTAGATTTTACAGTTAACATTTTGCATAGTTGTGGCGGGGTTTCAGATGTCTGTAACTGCACAGTTCTTTGTACAAATGAAAGTTCATGGGAGAAGCCCATTGTGTTGAGCAGTGCTTTTAGAGGATGGAGGTCCTGTGCTGCTCAGTGGTGTAGCTTTAACAGGAAGGTGGTCTTCTGGTCGTTTCCCATGCATCCTGGCATGTGCACATACCACGCTACTTCTGGACCTGCTGCAGCACCCACCTGCTAGAAGAGAAAGCCTGGCCGGGGGCTCGGAGCTGCTTCGTCAGTCTTGTGTTCCTTCTGTCCCCTCGTCTCCAGGCAGTGTCTCAGGGCAGCAGCGACTCTCAGATCCTGGATCTCTCAAATCGCTTTTACACCCTGATCCCCCATGACTTTGGGATGAAGAAGCCTCCGCTCTTGAACAGTGCAGACAGTGTGCAGGTACGCAAGGGTTCAGAAGGGACTGCAGGTCTGCTGGGCGAGGGTGTGACTCCCTTGCAACCGTCCCTCCCCATCATGATCCCCGAGGGCAGCGCCGATGCTGGGAGGGCCACCTCCTTGCCCTTGTTTTGAAGTTGGGTTTCTACCCACACTGATGGAGGCAGAGCCATTTTTCCTGCCTCTGTTCCACCAAATCCACTGGGGAAAGAGCTGTTAGAGAGGGAGAGCCTCTCCCTCATAACAACGTCTTCCTCCCCATTTTCCCTCTCTGCCTTTTAAGAGAGCTCCTGGCTCGGGAAACATTTGTCTGAAGTACCTTCATTATAGGTCCCAAATGTCAGCTTGTATGAGAGGAAAGACAGTTCTTCCACCTCTCAACTCCCCCAGGCCGCAAGGCCTTGTTAGCATTCCAGGAAGTCCTTAGGAGAGCTCACTGTGTGCAGCAGGTAACAGGCTGGCCCTGACCAGCAGGAAGGTTTGCCCTTCACTGTGTTGAACGTTCTCTGCATGTAGGTTTTCTCTGCCACCTGGGTGAGTCTATCTCACTCACCACGATACCTAAGTCAGGGGCTTGCTTTTGCTCCTCCAGGCCAAGGTGGAAATGCTTGACAACCTGCTGGACATCGAGGTGGCCTACAGTCTGCTCAGGGGAGGGTCTGATGATAGCAGCAAGGACCCCATCGATGTCAACTATGAGAAGCTCAAAACTGACATTAAGGTAACAGGGTCAGGCCTTCCTCAAACATTTAACCTCATCCTGAGAGCAGCGGTCCCATACTCGCATGTGTGTTAGGATCTCCTGGAAAGCTTGTTAAAACACAGATGGCTGGTGCCCAGTAATTTACTTTTCTAACAAGTTCCCGGACATGGCTGCTGGTGGTCCTTTGAGAACCTCTGGGCATTTCACATGTAGATAATGCACCTTGCTTGCAAGGCAGCCTTCCAAGCCAGCACCTCAGCTTGGCATACAAATTGATTTTTGAGGGTCTTACCAAAAGTTATTTTTTTTTCCCCCTCCTTAATCTAGAGAGGAACTCTGTTTTTCTAAACCCTTGTGGTGTGAACTTTTAGAGGGCTTATTACCGATGTCCATTTCAGAAGTGGAAATGCTTGATGGCAGCTCTAATAAAAACACAGTGCTTGGGTTCATTTTTCTCTGGAGCTAAAGTGGCCTGTGTTGGCACACACAGTCTCTGAACACCCTACTTAGACCAACAGAGGAGGGATTTTTGCCTCAGCTTCTAGATGGCCCTGTCCTTGAGCCTATCTCCACGCTCATGTGCCCCATTGTCCTCAGCCCATTCCCTGCAGTGTTGCAGGGGTTCAGGTGGGCTAGTGTGTTGAGTCTGGTACCAGGTGTTTACATCACTAAAGAAAGAGCCTTTGCTCCTTTCCTAGGACAAAGGGTAGATCTGTGAGTCCAAGCAGGTAAGACGCCACATGTCACTTATTTTGCCCCTAGAGCACCTTCCTGATGGGAAAACTGTGGGGGTGGTTCTTTGTGAAGGGATTCTTATTCTCTGTTTACAATTCTGAAGACTTTTAATTAAAAGACAGTGAGGTAGACCAGCATTCCTAGGTTTTCTGAACTTTGAATATAAATATGAAAATAAAACATAACTAGTCTCATCTATAATACTCAGGTTTACTTAGCATAGATTACGTCAGCTATTTGACAGCTGCTTGTTAGGCTTGTGCACTGAGCCAGGGATAATTTTAATTGCACATCATAGCTGTGACTTCCTCTGGCCCATTGTGTTTTAACTCATGCTGAGCTGGACTCTCTTCCAGGAGCCAGTTGCTTGTTCTGGAAATGCCCTGCTCACTGACAGTGAGCCCCATATTCCAGCTTCCCTGATATCCCAAAACATAGAATTTTAAGACAAAAAGGAACCCTGAGCCCAAGTAGATGAAGAGGTGGAGGCTCAGGAAACTGGAGCCACTGGCCCAGGATCTGCCCAGCCCACGGGCCTGGGACACAGGCTCTCGGTCATGCCTGGCTTCCTTTGAGGAGTGTGGTGTTGAGCTGTGCATCGACTGAGCCTGAGCATTCCTCCTCTGTAGCTCTCCTGGGGTCTCCTTTCTGCTAATCCCAAGATTCTCTTTACCCAGGTGGTTGGCAGAGATTCTGAAGAAGCCGAGATCATCAGGAAGTATGTTAAGAACACTCATGCAACCACACACAATGCGTATGACTTGGAAGTCATCGATGTAAGAATCCCTTCTTCCCCCACTTTCTTCTGTGTCCTGCCAGCTTTTCCCTGCCCACTCCTCCAACCTGGGCCTGGGTAGAAAAGAGCAGTTTACTTACTTTAAATAATCCAAAGAAGTGACTCATTTGTTCAGCAGAAAAATTAGTAGTCTTTTTTTTTTTTTTTTTGGGCATGGAGTCTCACTCTGTCACCCAGGCTGGAGTGCAGTGGTGCAATCCCAGCCCACTGCAACCTTTGCCTCCCGGGTTCAAGTGATTCTCCTGTCTCAGCCTCCAGAGTAGCTGGGATTACAGGCATGCGCCACCACACCCGGCTAATTTTTGTATTTTTAGTAGAGGCAGGGATTCACCATGTTGGCCAGGCTGGTCTTGAACTCCTGACCTCAGGTGATCTGCCTTCCTTGGCCTCCCAAAGTGCTGAGATTATAAAATTAGCATCTTATACAGTAGTTTGGGGATGGCTTTTTATTATGTTTTAAAGGACATTTCCCATCCCCAAACCTGGTCTCAGAACGTACAATTATCAGAGGTCTAAGATAAAGTTCCTCAAGTGCACATCTGCTGCACAGTAATACTAACTAGCAATGGCTGGGCTCTGCTGGGCCAGACCTTGACCTTCCATCCCAGCCTTGTGGAAAACATTTTCTGCATTGCAGCAGACCTTAAGTCTTCTAGCCTTAGGGACAGCCAGTCATTTCTCCTGTGTCCAGTCCTATCTTTCAATCAACCAGAGTAACAAATGGCTTCTTTTGTCCCTCCCTTTGTTTACTACTACAACCAGATCTTTAAGATAGAGCGTGAAGGCGAATGCCAGCGCTACAAGCCCTTTAAGCAGCTTCATAACCGAAGATTGCTGTGGCACGGGTCCAGGACCACCAACTTTGCCGGGATCCTGTCGCAGGGTCTTCGGATAGCCCCGCCTGAAGCACCTGTGGTATGTGCCTGGCCTAGTGAGGGGTGGGCAATACCTGTCTCTGCAGGTGTCTCCATAAAGAACTTTGAGTAAGAGGCCTAGTTGGCTTAGGGGGATTCTGCCAGACATCCTTCCTTTAGGCCTTCACCCTTTTATCCTCCTGACCCTGATCCTGTCAGGAGTTTCAAACACAGTTTCTGGAACAAAGGAGATAGAGCATCCAGGCCAGGGCCTGCTGCAAATGCTAATCGGGTGTGTTGATGAGCAAAGAACAGACACGTGGCTACAGGCCAAGCTGAGTCCAGGCCTACCTCTACCACTTCCCAGCCGGGCCACCTCTTGAGTGTCAGTGTCTTCAGCAGGAAAACGTAGTGATAAATAAGTAAGGCTTTACCCAGACACGAGGGGTCGTGATGCCACCTGCTGGATTCTAGATGGGTCCAGCTGGACAGGGCCTTCCAAGCCTCTAGTTTCACAGCTGTAGAACGAGGAGGAGAGTGGTTTAAATGATTCTCTCTGGTGCTGTGCAGTAGTGTATAACGGGCAAATGGCCTACCCTTTGTGAACCTTGTGTTTCACTTACAAAAGGGAATAAAAATACCAGCCTGCGTTCCTTGGGTGTTGACAGGCACTAGTTTAAGTAACATTGATGAGCTCATTCCATCCTCACAGCAGCTCCATGAGATTATGTTCCCCACTTAAAAGAGGCAAGTAGAGTCCAGAAAGGTTACATAGCTTCTTGCAGCTCCTTGGCACCTGGCAGAGCTAGGATCTGAGCAGCCTGGCTTGTGAGCTAAAACTTTGGTGTTTCCTCAGCATGGGCATTGTGAGAATTAGAAGTGATGGATTGCAGCACTTAGCTGGGTGGCTTGCTCATGTTGGCACTCAGTGAACAGCTGCTCCTAATTTCCCATCAGAAGATTCTCAGCTGTCCCTTTTCCAACCTTCCAGACAGGCTACATGTTTGGTAAAGGGATCTATTTTGCTGACATGGTCTCCAAGAGCGCCAACTACTGCCATACGTCTCAGGGAGACCCAATAGGCTTAATCGTGTTGGGAGAAGTTGCCCTTGGAAACATGTGAGTAAACCTGGCTCTGGGACCGATGGCATTTCATGGGGACAGATGGAATGGGCTATAGGCAGAACTCCCTTTGGCTGGGAGAGTGGAAATTCCCCACTACAGTTACTGGACCTGCCAATTAGGATTCTTTTCTTGTAAATAACAGAATCCAATTTAAGTTAAGGGAACAAGGGAGATACAAGGATACTTCAGGAAATGCAAGGGCAGGAACGCAGCCAGGCCTCCAGAGCTGGCAGCAGTGTCTTCTCTCCACGGACTGGGAAGCAGAGAGATTGAGTTGCACAAAGGATGATCCCACATGGCCTCCTCCTCCACTCAGCAGTGTTTCAATTTTCTTAGACCAACCCAAATAGAACTGGAATCTTAATCCCACTTCCAGATTCTCCACAGAGAAAGATCTGATTAGTCCAGCTTGATTTGGACATCCACCCTAGTCCTGTGAACTGTAACCAAAAGCACAGGGTCATGTAAACGGCCAGGGGTCTGGGGACTGTGGAATGTGGACAGAAACCCAGAGCTGCCGTTCACCACTCCATATAGGGCCTTTCCTTGAAAATGGCCCCATAGCAGTGATCGCTGGGCACAGACTATGTTCAGCCGCAACCGCAGCTTCAGGTTCTGGAGCAGTTCCAGAAACTCGGGAGGAAGCCTGAGCAGTTAAGATGGTCTGGGTTTTGTGGGCTTTTATCTCATCTCTATATCTGATCTTATTCTCCTAATCAAACTGTTGGTTTTGAGAGCACAGTGTGAAAGCCTCTTCTGAGCCCATCCTCTTTTGAATAGGTATGAACTGAAGCACGCTTCACATATCAGCAAGTTACCCAAGGGGAAGCACAGTGTCAAAGGTAAAGTGTTTCCAAAGCTGCTGCTACAGCCCAAGGCACCCTGGACAGCACAGAACGGGGGGCTTGCTGTCCTGAGAAGGCTGCCTTGTGGCTGGCCGTCAAACAGCTGGAGATTCATTTTATCCTTTTGGGGTGTGTGTGTGGTTGTTGTTGTTTGGGGGTGGTAGTGGTGGTTAATATGCTGCAGCTGACCGTGATTGGAGGTTCGTTTTATTTATTTTTGTAAAAAAAAAAAAAAAAAAAAAAGGCAAGCTCTATAGCAGGAGGTTCATTTTTAAAAACAGTTCTCTCTCTGTGGCTGCAGCTGGTATCACAGATGCCCCAGGAGAATCTTGGTGCAGGCACCAGTAACCAGGTGCATGGGTTTGGGCTTTAACCTAACTTGTAGCTACAGCATCTTGTAGCCTGGAGCATCTTGCATTGCTAGAATTTGCAGCATATGATTTAGAACTTCCCACTGCCTGGTTGAAGTGGCTGCTTTGGAATTCTGTTAAGCCAAAATGTGACCCTGTATGGAGGGTACTGCCACTGTTCTCATGAAACTCAGTGAAGGTTGATGCCCTGGAAACCTTGATTTATTGCCTTAGTTTTATATCTGAAGAAAGATAGAGCAGAGCATGTCTTTAAAATAAGCACGAGACTGGGTGCGGTGGATCACCTGAGGTCAGGAGTTCGAGACCATCCTGGCCAACGTAGTGAAACCCTGTCTCTAGTAAAATACAAAAAATTAGCTGGGTATGGTGGCAGGTGCCTGTAATCCCAGCTACTCAGGAGGCTGAGGCACGAGAATTGCTTGAATCCGGGAGGCGGAGGTTGCAGTGAGCTGAGATCATGCTGTTGCACTCCAGCCTGGGCGACAGAGTGAGACTCCATCTCAAAAAGGGAAAAAAAAAAGGCCACATGGACTCAACATCAAATAGAGCTCATCTCCCTGGAACCTTTGCCACATCTGCTCTCACAGTTCATGTCACTTGTGACTTCTGTTTTTCAGGTTTGGGCAAAACTACCCCTGACCCTTCAGCTAGTATTAGTCTGGATGGTGTAGAGGTTCCTCTTGGGACCGGGATTTCATCTGGTGTGAATGACACCTGTCTACTATATAACGAGTATCCTTTCTTGAGTATGCTGTGTGAGCACAAAGGGATGTTCTCGAGCTACAGAGTCACTTACATGCTGTCAGATTACCCAGGGCAGAGGAGGATTAGAGGCTGTCCTGTAGTCTGTCCCATGGTGACTGTTTCCCTTCCGTGGTCCCTCCCTGTGCATAGCCTGGCTAACAAGGTATGAGCCTTCCCCCAGTTTCCAGAGGATGATCTCCTCTCCTCAGTCTGCCTGAAGAAGACTTAGAGTGACTTTCAGGCTGGCACTGAGCGTCCTGCCAGCCTGGGGGAGATGAGGCACATGTACCCTCTGTTGTATGACCGTTGGCTCCTTAACAAGCTTCCCCTCAGGTACATTGTCTACGATATTGCTCAGGTAAATCTGAAGTATCTGCTGAAACTGAAATTCAATTTTAAGACCTCCCTGTGGTAATTGGGAGAGGTGGCCGACTCACACCCGGTGGCTCTGGTATGAATTCACCTGAAGCGCTTCTGCACCAACTCACCTGGCCAACTAAGTTGCACATGGATAGTGCCTGTACTAAACCACCTCAGAAAGGATTTTACAGAAACGCGTTAAAGGTTTTCTCCAACTTTTCAAGTCCCTTGTTTTGTGTTGTGTTTGTGGGGAGGGGTTGTTTGGGGGTTGTTTTTGTTTTTTCTTGCCAGGTAGATAAAACTGACATAGAGAAAAGGCTGGAGAGAGAGATTCTGTTTGCATAGACTAGTCCTGTGGAAAAAACCAAGCTTCGTTAGAACGTCTGCCTTACTGGTTTCCCCAGGGAAGGAAAAATACGTTTCCACTCTCTTTTCTAAGTGTTCGTCTTTAGTTTCGATTTTGGAAAGATGTTAAGCATTTTATTTTTAGTTAAAAATAAAAACTAATTTCATACTATTTAGATTTTCTTTTTTATCTTGCACTTATTGTCCGCTTTTTATTTTGTTTGCCTCTTTGTGAGGGGTGTGGGAAGACCAAAGGAAGGAACGCTAACAATTTCTCATACTTAGAAACAAAAAGAGCTTTCCTTCTCTAGGAATACTTGAACATGGGAGCTCTTGAAATACGTAGTATTAAAAGTTTCATTTGAAATTCTTGACTTTCCTATGGGCACTTTTGTCTTCCAAATTAAAACTCTACCGCCAATATACTTATCCAAGGGCTAATAGTAATACTCGATTAAAAATGCAGATGCCTTCTCTATTTGTGTATTGCGTGTCTGCTCTCATTCTGACTACAGATATGGTTAATCTTCACAGTGCAAGGTCCCAAGAGACTTTGGGGGGATTGTTTCTACCCAAATCTGTGAAACTCCAGAACGTGCCAGGCAACAAACAGCATTGCTCAATGGGAATGCCCCACCTAAGGGGCAGAAAAACAAGCACCAGGCATAGGAAGACACTTTTTTTTTTTTTTTTCCTCCAACTTACCAGATGCATTGTGGTGATCAACTCATCCTGCTCTCCGGAGGACTGCCTTTCATACACCACATTGCCTCATACAACTACTCTACATTTGAGAATCATACTTAAAGGTTTACATTTCAATTGCCTGAAAGCCAGGGCCAGTGTCTTATGTCACTTCTGACCTTTTACAGAAGGGGACAAGTGAGGTAGTAGCTCACACCTGTAATCCCAGTGCTTTGGGAGGCTGAGGTGGGAGGATCATTTGAGGCCAGGAGTTCAAGACCAGCACCTTTGACCTGGAGACCCTCTCTCCTGATTATCCAGCAATCCAGGCTCTGGGGCTCCTGGGCTTCTCAGTATTCTGCACTCTACCTTTTTTTTTTTTTTTTTTTTTATCAGCACAGAGAAAGGCAATTACCCTCACAGTACCTGATTAAACAAAGTATTTTTAGGTTGGAGTGATTACTTAATGGGTTCCCTGTAATCAAAACTGGTTTCTTTTTTTAAGGAAGATTTCACATTTCTCAATCTATTTTCCTTTCAAAAGAGAGAAATTAGCATTTTATGTTTTAGTTTACACATTCTGCTTTTCTCTGTTCGCTTTTAAAAAATTCAAGTCCTGGCCAGGTGCAGTGGCTCATGCCTGTAATCCCAACACTTTGGGAGGCCAAGGTGGGCCGATCACGAGGTCAGGAGATGGAGACCGTCTTGGCCAACATGATGAAATTCCATCTCCACTAAAAATACAAAAATTAGCTGGACATGGTGTCCACCTGTAATCCCAGCTACACAGGAGGCTGAGACAGGAGAATCGTTTGAACCCAGGAGTCAGAGGTTGCAGTGAGCTGAGATCACGTGTGGTGACAGAGCAAGACTCCGACTCAAAAAAAAAAAAAAAAATTCAAGTCCTATCTCAGGGTAGCAGCTAAAATGTGAAAATTTAATTTAAAAATTAAAGCCAACCTTGCATAGAAACTCAGGGTGCTCCATGAGAGAAGCGAGAGGAACTGCCCTCTGCCCCTCCTGATGAGCTGCCCTCCTCCTGCCTTTGTGCCTGGAAGTGCCCTTGGCCAGCAGTAGTTGCCCAAGGCATTACTAGGCTGACATTTCAGAGCACACTGTTCCACGGCGGTGCATGCATACATCTATAAAAGATGCGCTACGTACACAGTAGTGTTTTAGCCAATGTGCTAGCCAATGAATTCTGCATCCGTGGTTATCTCTTGGCTACACAAGAGATGGAGAACCATTCCTTCAGCATCCCAGAGCACTAAGGCAAAGCTGCTGTAGAATGATTTGCGGGGAACTTTGCCTTAGGGCAAACCTCAAGTACTGCTTTTAGGAATGAAATCTAATTGGTAGCCTTGCCCCTGGTGCGTGCATAGTATGTACTCAGCTTAACTGTTTACACCAAAAGCCTGGAAGTTGTGCTTTGTCCTTTGGCCTTCAGAAACCTTGTATCTTAACTGTTAAGATCTGCACATTGGGAATCATTCACCTCTGACCTGTTGGGCTGGTTTTATTCCACTCTATAAAGTACACCCAGGTGCCTTAGGAGTTCACATTTCTCAATGGTGTCATTGCCTTTCCCTTAAATTCTGTTTTGACTCCTTAGAGATTGGTGGTTGCTTTTTTTTGAGGCATAGTGTTTCCACCATTTCATAAGGCAGGGCCTTCCAAATTGAGTCTAATTTGGGGCCATGGGGGTTTAGGGAGGTCTGGTACAGTGCTTAGCAGCATCCCACTGCCCCTCACTTCTGCCATTCAGCCTCGGCATGGAAGGTTAGACGGCAGCTTCCCTTTGGCATGTGCCAAATATACCCATTTGTGTGGTTTAAGAGGTCAGTGTTGGTTTTCTGATTTCTCTTTACTTTTCCCTAGAGTGGGTCATCTAGGTTATAAGAAGATATATTTTAGAGACTTCAAAAGTAAAGAAAATGTGGCCTGTAAACATCTTCCTCCTCAGCGAAATTAACCCGTATGTGAAAAATGTTGCCTGCTGGACTAGGGAACAGTGCTGGTGATAGAGACAGCTGGTGTGTGTCCTGTGGGTCATGTGGACTCACAGCACTCAATGCCACCCACCACTGTGGCATTCTGTATAGCTTTGCTTCTGATCAGCGACCTCATTCTGCAGCAGAGTTCAGCGTCAGGCTTGCACTTAGGAATTAACTGGTTTTGCCACATGCCCCATCACCCAGAAATGGCCTAAATGAAGAGTAGAATGGCTCGTGATGGTGCCAGTTGTGAGACAACATCCTGAAAGGATAGGATTTGATCTTATGGATGCAGTAGAGTGTTGAAATCAGAGACCAACCTGGTGTCTCCCCCTAGCCAAAGCACATGGGTCTGGGAACCAGTCGGTGAAGTGGGAGTAGTTCCTCTTGCTGTTACCACATCTGATACCCCACTCACAGGGCTTGTGTTTGGAGGTCTTAGTCCATAAGGGAGAGATGCTTCTAGGGGACACAATTATGGTTTCATTGACTTAGAAGATGAGGCTACCACTTGGCTGTTTGGGGCTCCTCCTTGTACCACTGAAGCAATGTGCGGAGGAGGGGGGTGACCTTACTGGCAGGAGTGACTGATCCTCATTACCAAGGGGAAAGTGGGATGCTGCACAGGGAGACAAGCAGGACTATGTCTAGAGTCCAGTAGATTCTCAGGATGTCTTTAGTGCCACCATGTCCAGTGGTAAAGGCAAGGGGAAGTACAGCAACTAAAAACACTGCAACTCCAAAAAATGACAGCACTGTGGAAAATTCAGACCCTTTAGGAATGAAGGCTTGGGTCACTTTAGTCAACTGAGGTTCTGGCTGAGGGCAAAGGAAATAAGGAATGGGTACCAAAAGGAAAGTCACAGATGTCAACTATAGTTTCATGACCAATTATAGAAAAAAAAAGACCAAAGCAGCCAGTTAGAGGGGCAGAAACATTGCAGGTTTTGGATTTTGCTTTTTTGTTGTTTTGTTTTGTTTTTTTTGTTGTTGTTTTTTTGGGGTTGAGACAGAGTTTCACTCTGTTGCCCAGGCCAAATTGGAGTACAGTGGTGCAATCTCGGCTCACCGCAACCTCCGTCTCCCCGGTTCAGGGAATTCTCCCGCCTCAGCCTCCCTAGTAGCTGAGATTACAGGCACGCTCCACCACGCCCGGCAAATTTTCATATTTTTAGTAGAAGTGGGATTTCACCATGTTGGCCAGGCTGGTCTCAGACTCTTGGCCTCAAGTGATCCGCCCACCTCAGCCTCTCAAAGTGCTGGAATTATAGGCATGAGCCACTCCGCCCAACCGAGATGCTGCAGTTTTAAGCCACAGAACAAGTCTAGCCGAAGTGTAGGGCTTCTGATGATGAGTTACAATGGCTCTACGTACACTCAAATTGAGTTCTTTCTTATAGGGTACCTATAAATGTGTACGTCACATTTGTACCGCTAAATGTCTTGCCCTTTAGTTCAATGGATTCTGGATTCTGAGGATACTCTTGGTCCTTTCCAGAGATGAAGTAAGGCAGGGGTCAGGGCCTACAGGAGGGAATGCCTATATTCTTGGGGTTGTCTGAGCCAGGGCTCATGCCTGTCTGGTGCTTTCAACCAAACCTCTTTCTCAAGGACTCTGTAAAAGGAACAGGCCATTCTGAATCCCCCAGATCTTGTACCTCCCTCTTAGAATTGTCTTTAGAGTGTGTGTGCTGATTCCCCAGAAGGACTTCGTGTTGTTCCTGACCTCTAATAAGTGCTCCATAAATCTTAGCCATTGTTGCTAAAATCCCGGAGTGGTTTTGCTTAAGTCTGAATCCAAAAAGGAAGCTCCAGGTAAGAGGAGAAACTAGAGAACAAGACACAGACCATCCTGTGCTTTTTCTATGCTGTGAAACCATCACCATGACACTGGCCTTCCCTCTCAGTGTGGCCTCCCCTCAGTGTGGCCTCATCCGCCATGTCCCTGCCTGTGGTCCCCTTAACTGTGAAGTGTCCAGCCTCTCCGGCACTTACTCCCAGGCCCAGCTCCACTTCAGGCAGGCCTGCTGGGGCTCAGAATAGCCCAGCTGCTGTCTCAGCAGATGGCCAGGCTAATTTTAGCCATGTGATACCCAGGGACCAGGCTGGGCTTTTTAGATTTGAATAAGCCAGTGTACAACTTTGGTTTAGAGCCAATAACAAAGTTTGGAGTTGTGATCTCTGTGTCTGCCTAGCACTTTATAAGATTCCAGAAATACAATTTTAAAGGATTTGTTTCTGTGAACCAACAAGAACCCCAGCTATGGAGCCAGCAGGCAGTCAAGCCAGCAGGGTGTTGATGGAGGGTGGTAAGAAGCAGATGGTGGCACCAACTCCTGCCTCTTCTCCCTGATGACAGGCGGGTGGCAGGGTCTCAGTATCCTGGGTGCACTGTGCTCTCACTGCTCCCCTGGCCAAAGTGAAAGAAGGCAGCAGCCAACTCAGCCTCCTGGAACATCCTCTGAACCACTCGTGGGTGGCAGGCTACATCTTCATGCTGTGGAACGACTGTGGTTGGGAAGAAATCAGCCAGATGCCAGCAAGAACCTACTTTGGCACTTTCATGTGCAGTCCCTCGTGAACCTAATGTGAAGCAGGCAGATGTGGAAACAGGCTCAGAGATGTAAGAGGTCCCAACAGAGGCTGAGACAGCCAGGTTAACGTGTCTTTTCCATTGTGAGGTTTCTTCCTCATTCTTCATATGTGAAGACTGCCTTTCATCCCAGTTCTCCCAAAGAGTTCAGGGACAACACAAAGTGGCTTGGAGAAGTGGCCAGAGAAGACAGTAGAATGAGGAGACCAGACTAGTCATGCTTCCTAAACTGGGTCCATGAAGTCTTAAAAGATGGTTTGGGTGGTCTTCGGGGAATCTGTTTGTCAGTTGAGCTGCTTTCAGCTTAAAAAAAAATAAAAGGAAAGCCAAAGTAACTGTTTAAACAGTAAGGATATGTCATTCACTTTTCAAGAAGTGGGATCCAGGCATTGTGGCTCACACTTGTAATCCCAACACTTTGGAAGGCCAAGGCAGGAGGATCGCCAGAGGCAAGGAGTTTAAGACCAGCCCAGCAACATAATGAAACCCTGTCTCTACAAAAATTGAAAAACTTAGCCAGGCATGGTGGCGTGTGCCTGTAGTCCCAGCTGCTAGGGAGGCTGTGGTGGGAGGATCGCAATCACTTGAGCCCGGAAGTTCTGGCCTGCAGTGAGCTGTGATCACATCGCTGCACCAGTCTGGGCGACAGAGCGAAACCTGACTCTAAAAAACGAACAAGGCCGGGTGTGGTGGCTCACGCCTGTAATCCCAGCACTTCAGGAGGCTGAAGTGGGAGGATCACCTGAGGTCAGAAGTTCGAGACCACCCTGGCCAACATAATGAAACCCCGCCTCTACTAAAAATACAAAAATTTAGCCAGGCATGGTGGTACGCACCTGTAGTCCCAGCTACTTAAGAGGCTGAGGTGGGAGAATCGCTTGAACCCAGGAGGCAGAGATTCCAGTGAGCCACTGTGCTCCAGCCTGGGTGAGGCGACAGAGTGAGACTCTGTCTCAATTTTTTTTTTAATAAAAGTTTTTTTAAAATTGACCCTTGCAGGGTTGGTTAATTCTGCTTCTCTGTTTCTCTTGGCTTTTCTTTTCATGGTTGCCAGATGGCAGTTGGACACCTAGCACCACCATCCAGAGGCAGGAAAGGAGAGTTACCCCCTCATCCTTTTCCAGGGAGGAAAACTTTTCTCCATTGTTCCCAATAGTCCTCTCTTTTCATCTCATTGCCTAGGGGCTGGGGCACATGCCCGTGCCCCACAGCTGTCAGAAGGCTGGACACAGGCACGGTGCAGGCCATCAGCAAGGACAAAGGGAGTGAAGAACGTGGCCTGGGAGCATGTCATACCCTAGAAATTGTGCACAGAAGCTGAGACACAGGCACTCTTGTGGGTAGTGGGTCCATAAGCCCATCAGATTCTCAGCGGCCCATGAGCTCAAGGTCTTTAGAACTTCAGGTACAGATCATCACTGAGGCTCCCTCAGCTGCTTAACATTCTTTGATTTTGTGAAAAAAGATGTAAACCGTCACAGAAATAGAAACAGTTGCCCAGAATAGTTTAAGTGGCGGTACTTAGTGCTAATCTCACAGGCTCAGCCAGGCTTTGATGACACTGCGGAGGTCACTGTCAACCAAATTCTTCTTTTCCTCCCTAGCTTGTCTTTTTGCTGTGAACTCATGTTTTTGCCCAGGAGATGGTCCTGCTTTCCTTGACTGGGGCCACAATCTTTTGCCTGAGCAGTTACTGGATTCCAGTTATACTGGTGGCAATTCCATTCCCTCTTAGGATGGGCAGCCACAGTGGTGCCCAGGACACCAGGACCAGCCCCGAGGGCCTGTGATGACCTCAGATCTCCAGGGCAGGGTTCGCAACTCCCTAAGGGCAAGCCCAGTGAACTGCAGTGTGGCCTTCTTGGGCATCTCCCGCATTGGTCCCCGGGGCAGGGATCATCTCCAGGCAGGCCCTGGCTTGTGACAGCACTGATGAAATGCATGAGACCTCTGATAAACGAATGGACACTCAACAAAACACGTCTTAACTACCTTATGTTGAACAAACACAACGTGTGAACAAACCATTTATTTTTCTCCCACTGGTCCTTTAAAATTGTTCAAGGAGTCACCTTCCCCTGCCACTGGAAGAAAATTCTGCAGGCCTTCCCTTCTGTAAAAGACAGTTTCCCCTGGTGACTCTCAGATTCAGACAGTTCCAGCTCAGTAACTGGGATGTCTAGTCCATGGTAACAATCAAGTCTCAACTTGATTTAGCATTAACGTTTCTCTCTCCCTGGGCTGGAGGCCTGCGGTAGGAAAGGAAAGAAGTTGCTTTCTCCTCCATTTCTCAGCCTCTCCTCTTCTCGTCCTACTTTCTAGGCAGTTTCAGGGAAGGTGAAGGGAGGGAGCCGCTGGGGGATAGGAAAGGACTTCCCTGCACTAGCACCCAGTTAATTTAGCTCTGGCAGGCATGTGTCACTGGCTCTTCCTTAGGGTACGTTCATCAGCTTTTCAGGGGGTCCCTGCTGGGTCTTTCAGAGGGCATTCCCTTAAACCAGGCAGGTGCCTGTTACGGTAGCCCCCTGTGCAGTTCTTAGTGATTAGTCACTCCAGCTCCCTGCTGCTGGGGTCTCCATTGGACAAGACCCTGCTGTCTCCCACTGGACTCCCACACCTGATCCACAGGACTCACTCACACATCCCTGGCCCTGACCATCTCCAGGAGCTTAGGCAATCCCCCACGCAGCTCTCCAGTTGCTCCCTGAAAAGCAGTTAGTCCTGTGTCTCCCAGAAGAGGGGACTGACCCCGGACCACCACACCTGCAGCTGAGGAATTACCAGTAAACTCCAAGGAGACAATCACTCCCTTCCACTCTTGGCCTAGGATAGCCTTAGCAAATGCTCCCTCCCTTTCCACACTCTGGACCCTTTTTTATCCCCCACCTAGCTGAAGCTCCCAAAAATCATGGCGCTCTTCGCAGACCGTTTCCTTTTCACATATTTTATCTTGAAGTCTCCATTAAAACTTCGATTTTTTTTTTTTTTTTTTTTTTTTTGAGACAGGGTCTTTCTCTGTTGCCCAGGCTGCAGTGCAGTGGTACAAAGTTGGCTCACTGCAGCCTTGATCTCCAGGACTCAAGTGATCCTGCTGCCTCAGCCTCCCCAGTAGCTGGGACTACAGGCACATGCCACCATACCTGGCTAATTTTTATTTTTATTGTTTGTAGACATGGGGTCTGACTATGTTGACCAGCTGGTTGTGAACTCCTGGATTCAAGCACTCCTCCTCCTCAGCCTCCCAAAGTTTTGGGATTACAGGTGTAGCCACTGTGCCTGGCCACAACTTTGATTTTAACATTCTGTTGCACATTTTTTAATTTGATCCTCACACCAACCCCATGAGGGACATTATGATTGAGTCTACATATGGGAACCTCAGGCACAGCGGGACTAACCTGCCCAAGGTCACACAGATGACTGTTTAGATGGGCCTTTCCTTGCCTGGCCTCTACACAAATCCTGCTTATGGAGTGAACCAAGTGACAACTCCCTTCACATAACCCAAAGCCAGCAGTCAATACGCTCGGCAATTTGTACAAAGAAAAAATTGTTGCACCTCCAGGGACTCTTTTCGGGGGTGATGGAAATGTGCGTGTCGATTATGATGTCAAATCCATTTAGTTGCACACTTTAGTTTACTGAAGATAAATTACACCTTAATAAATAAAAGTTGACTTTAAATGCCATTCAAAAAACAACATCAACTCCTGCCCTTCAGTGGTAAAAAAATTAGAGCTAAGATGTCATAGGTGGACCAAGTTAGACTCTGCACAGTGAGTTGGTAGAAGTCATCAAAGGGAAGAGGGGAGCCCAGCAGCTCTCCAGAGGCCATGTCCCTCGCACCTCAGAGGAGAGAAGATAGGACTTCCTGCTTCCACTTCCTGTTTCCCACAGACCTGATCCTCTGCTTCTTTTGGATACCCAGAGCCTTCGTCACTTTCTCATAAAGTTTCCTCTTGAGTCAGTCCAGCTGGGGGCCTTCTCCATCCAAGAGCCTTGACAGTGTGTGCAGCATGCGGGGGACAGGAGGGGTCTCATTATTTTTCCCACGCTGTTCTCTCCTGGACTCAAGGGATCCTCCCGCCTCAGCCTTCCAAAGTGCTGTGAGCCACCATGTCCAGCCCTCGTTCTATTTTTTTTTTTTTTTTTTTTTTTTTGAGACCGAGTCTCACCCTGTTCCCTAGGCTGGAGTGCAGTGGCACGATCTTGGCTCACTGCAACCTCCACCTCCCAGGTTCAAGCGATTCTCCTGCCTCAGCCTCCTGAGTAGCTGGGATTACAGGTGCTTGCCACCACTCCCAGCTAATTTTTGTATTTTTGGTAGAGACAGGGTTTCACCATGTTGGCCAGGCTGATCTCAAATTCCTGACCTCAGGTGATCTGCCCGCTTCGGCCTCCCAAAGTGCTGGGATTACAGGCGTGAGCCACTGCGCCTGGCCCCTCGTTCTATTGTAAACCTTTCAACTACTGCACTTGCTTATGACACTATATGTACATATATTAATTTGATAAAATATGGAGATTAGGCCAGGCGCCGTGGCTCATGCCTGTAATCCCAGCAGGAGTTCAAGACCAGCCTGGCCAACATGGTGAAACCCCATCTCCACCAAAAAAATACAAAAATTGGCCAGGCACATCATTGCCTGATGCGTGATGTAATTTTGTGAGAAAAAAATTAAAACATGCATTTTAGAAAAAAGGATTGAGAAGAAAACCCCAAAATGGGAAAGTAGCAGCCTGTATGTGGTAAACATAAGAGTAATTTTTATCTTTGGGGTTTTTCACATTTTTTCACAATAAGCCTGTACAATCAGATAATAAAAACTGTCAATCTTTAAATAGGATTGGAAAGTCTCTGTTTTCCTGTCACACTCTCATTACCCCTACTGTTTACCACAGATAAGCACTGGGCCTGGGTTTCCCAAGTCCCTTCACTTTCCCCTTGTTAACTGTGGTGCCCTCAGCCCAGGACGGAAGGCACTGTGGCTGGGGACGTGGGCACCTGGGGGTGGCTTCTGCTGGTGCCTCCTCTCCACAGCAAGCATCTCCTGGTTCCTCTGGCTCTGTAGCACTGGCCAGATCGAGGTTGCCAAGCTCGTTGCCATTGCTGGTTACCTCCAAGAAGCTCCTGGCCTTTACTCCCAGAACACACACCTGAAAGACTGCTGCTGGCCTCCGTTTCTAAGGAAACTTTCTTCCTCAGGCCTCATCCCCTGGAGGAGCATAATTACCCGCTGGAGAGAAACAAAGCGGCACTCATTTTTCTGCTTGAATCACTTCCAAAGGGCTTATTGTGATTTCTGACTGTGACGTGGGTTTTGTGGAGAAGAAGTTCCCCTTGGCCAAAGGTAGGCTCTGAGGTGAGGAAACCAGGAAACCTGCCGGCTGATTGAAGATAAGGGAGCAGTGGCCTGTGGAGCAGGGCTCCCCATAAGAACGCTGTACAGTTCTGGCACCTCAGGAACTTGCCCACGTTTGCTGATTGCTAACAGCTGCCTGCTCCCCCGTAACAACAGGCAGGAAAACTCTAGAGTTGTAAAACGGTCTGTTTATTTGCCTTTAGTAGCTGCAGGAAGGGGAAGCAGGGGAGTCTGGGCCCCATGCTGCAGCCCTGGAGGGGAGGCCTGGGTCAGGGCCTCCTGCAGAGGAGAGGAGGAGGCAGGATGGGCCTGAGGAGTGCAAAGTTCAGGGTGGAGTTCCCAGCACAACCCCACACCCTCAGTGAACTCCGAGAAGGCTTCTTCAGAACCCAGGATCTCGCCAGGTACAGTGGCTCAGGCCTGAATTGCAACACTGGAAGGCCGAGGCGGGAAGATGGCTCGAGGCCAAGAATTTGAGACCAGCCTGGGTAACACAGCGAGACCCTGTCTCTACAAAAACAAACAAACAAACAAACAAACAAAAAATTTGAAAAGTTAGCCGGAGGCCGGGCACAGAGACTCACTTCTGTAATCCTAGCACTTTGGGAGGCCAAGGCAGGGGATCACTTGAGATCAGGAGTTTAAGACCAGCCTGCACAACATAAGGAAACCCTGTCTACTAAAAATACCAAAAATTAGCTGGGCGTAGTGGCGAGCACCTGTAATCCCAGCTACTTGGGAGGCTGAGGCACGAGAATCACTTGAACCCGGGAGGCAGAGGTTGCAGTTAGCTGAGATCGCGCCACTGCACTCCAGCCTGGGCCACAGAGCGAGGCTCCATCTCAAAAAAACAAAAAAATTAGCCGGGCATGATGGGATAGGCTTGTAAGTCCCAGCTACTTGGGAGGCAGAGGCGGGAGAATTGCTTGAGCCCAGGAGGTCAAGTCTGCAGTGAGCAGTGTTTGCACCACTGCCTGGGTGACAGCCAGACCCTAACTGATAAATAAACCTCGGGACCTTCCTGTTTTCGGGTCCCATTTTGGGTCCCGTTTGTGCAATGAACCCACCTGGCTATGCTGTGCTCCGTCCTCTCTTTCACTCTCGGGTGATAAATGGGGCCGGCAGCGGGTGAGCTTAGGGCACGAGGACACACACAGGTTTCGTTGCCCGTGTGTGAGGGACCCACAGGTCGTATCTGCTTCCTGAGGAGTAGGCTCGTTGTTCCTCTTCCACAGTGCCTTCAGGCCACAAGCACTGTCCTCTCCCATCCTGAGAGGCCCCGGGAAGGGAGGGCCCCCCACCACCCCGACACACAGACGCCATTTGGTCAGCATCTCTCAGTAACACTCGGACTTCTAAGGCAAGGGACGGCGGTGCCTGAGCCTTACTGTTCTCTTCACAGCCCCTGCTTGTTCCAAAGGTGATCAAAGGGGTGGCAGGAAGTAAAACTGGCAGCATTTCTAGGCCAGGAAAAACACCTGGGCGCTGTTTTTAAAAACCCTCTGCTCCATCGGTATTTTCCCCCAAGTACTCAACTGAGATCCCCTGACGCTTCAAGGGCGGGTCACCAAATAGTCTATTACTGTCTCCCTTCTTTGATCCATCAAAGCGCTGGATTGACGAAGCCACTTTACACCCAGAAGCCTATAAGCATCTCCTTCTCCATTTTGAAAACAGAAAATCACTACCAAGAAAGGATTCTCTAGAAAATCTTGAGAACTAAGTTAAAAAATCAAATGGACGCTGCTTTCTTTTTCCAAGAACCCTCTTAGGACCACCATTCCGGGGGAATATTGCTCATGATTAATGGAAAGCAAATAAATGAATGGACTGAAATTAAATAAATCAGCCATGACATCCATGAATCTGTGCGTCGCTGAACCTGGCTGTACCTCATTTCCTCTGACCAGACAATAAGAACTACCTTTACTTGCAACATTGTCAGTCCTACTTGTATTAAGTCTAACAGGTAGGGGGGAGGGGGTGTCTTGAATCCTTGAATCCTTAGCTAATCTTTCTCTTGAAGTGGAGTCTCAAGGTTCATGCGTAAATGTCAGCCCCTCAGTCCTGCTTTGGAATGAAATACAGTGACACAGTAAGTTGCAAGGACCTTGGCAGGA
The DNA here is from genome assembly GCF_043159975.1 of Macaca nemestrina. Taxonomy (NCBI): domain Eukaryota; kingdom Metazoa; phylum Chordata; class Mammalia; order Primates; family Cercopithecidae; genus Macaca; species Macaca nemestrina. The sequence goes on along the minus strand of NC_092125.1, from coordinate 84,597,808 downwards.
AAGCCCAGGAGGAGGAGGAAAGGAAGGGTATAATGTGAACACACGGGCTGGGGATAGAATCCTGAAGGTTTTGCTGCTTGTTAGTTTTTAACCTGTCCTTGAAGATGTCTTGATTGGAAGTTACTAGATTTTATCTGATAGAGCTGGAAGGAATCTTGGGGTATTTAATTTAGGGATTCCATGGGCAGGCTCTGGAATCTGTGACATTGAACTTAATGTGTAGAATTGTGTTGTGGATAGGCTTTCTGGTTTTCAAATGTCCACAAATTCTTTGATGATTCCCTCCTCAAATGGTGGAAGCCAAAGGAGAGGGGTTGAAAAACAAAACAAAAACAAAAAAACTGGTGGAAGCCAGGTCCTCTCCCTTCAGTGAAGACTGTACTCAGTAACTTGCTTCTAACAAACTCATCATGCAAGGCTTCCTTGTTGCCCTCTTTCTTTTTATTAATATATACACATTCTTTTGGTAGAGACAGGTATCTCACTATTTTCCCTGGGCTGGTCTTGAACTCCCGACCTAGGCAATCTGCCCTCCTTAGCCTACCAAAGTGCTAGGATTATAGGCGTGAGCCACCACGCCCCCTGGCCCTTGCCCTCTTTCTTTCTTTTTTTTTTTTTTTTGAGATGGAGTTTCGCTCTCATCACCCAGGCTGAAGTGCAATGGCGCAATCTCAGCTCACTGCAACCTCCGTCTCTTGGGTTCAAGTGATTCTCCAACCTCAGCCTCTCCAGTAGCTGGGACTACAGGCATGCACCACCACATCCAGATAATTTTTGTATTTTTAGTAGAGACGGGGTTTCGCCATGTTGGCCAGGCTGGTCTCAAACTCCTGACCTCAGGTGATCTGCCCACTTCGGCCTCCCAAAGTGTTGGGATTACAGGCGTGAGCCACCGCACCCGGCCCCCTTGCCCTCTTTCTTAGCTGACTTGCTCAGGGGAAAGCCAGCTGCCATGTTAGGAGCACACCAACAGCCCTTACCCACCGTGTGAGTGAGCCTTCTCAGAAGGGGACCCTGCAGCCCTATTTGAGCCTTTGGATCAGGGTGCCCTATTGACATCTGGGGCTGGATAATTTTTGTTGTGGGGAGTTGTGCTGTGTGCTGTAGGAGCTATCACAGCATCCCTGGCCCCCATCCACTAGATGCCAATAGCATACTCCCCCAACTTAGTGACCGTAAAAAATGTTTCCAGATGTTGACAAATGTCCCCTGAGGGGCAAAATCACCCCCCCACCCCAGCTGACAGCTGCTGTGTTAGATAACTGCAACCCTGGTGGACATTCACTTCAATCTCATGAGCCAGGATAACCCACCTAAGCTGCATCCAAATTCCTGACGCACAGAAGCTGTGAGATAAGAAACTACTATGTTCTTGGGGTGATTTATTATGCAGCAATAAATTATCAATTCAATGAGTATGTGAATTTTTCAGAGGAAAAGAAGGGTCCTCACCCTTCTTTTTCCTTTTTTGTTTTGTTGTTTTTTTTTGAGACGGAGCTCACTGTGTCACCCACGCTGGAGTGCAGTGGTGCAATCTTGGCTCACTGCAACCTCAGCCTCCCGGGTTCAAGCAATGCTCATGCCTCTCAGCCTTCTGAGTAGCTGGGACTACAGTCGTGTGCCACCACACCCAGCTAATTTTTTGTATTTTCAGTAGAGACGGGGTTTCACTGTGTTGGCCAGGCTGGTCTTAACCTCCAGGCCTCAAGTGATCCACCCGCCTTGGCCTCCCAAAGTGCTGGGATTACAGGCGTGAGCCACCACATCCAGCCGGGACTTTACCTTTCTTTGGGGTCTTAGGGGTAAGAACCCTGGATATAGGCCAGCCTTCTAGCCAATGTGTGACCCCTTTGCATGGCTTCCTTGAGTGTTGGTCAAACCAACACTGCTTGAATAATTCTAACAATCATACCTTATAAGGTCAGTTATAATTGAATAATTCTAATAATCATACCTTATAAGGCTCAGTGTATTGTTAAACAGAAAATTTTATTTTATTTTATTTTTGAGACAAAGTCTCACACTTGTCCCCCAAGCTGGAGTGCAATGGCACAATCTCGGCTCACTGCAACCTCTGCCTCCCAGGTTCAAGTGATTCTCCTGCCTCAGCCTCCTAAGTAGCTGGGATTACAGGTGCCTGCCACCACACCCAGCTAATTTTTATATTTTTAGTAGAGATGGGGTTTCACCATGTTGACCAGGCTGGTCTTGAACTGACCTCAGGTGATCCGCCTGCCTCAGCCTCCCAAAGTGCTGGGATTACAGGAATGAGCCACCGCGCCTGGCAAGAAAAATTTATTTTATGTGGAGACCAAATCTACTACCTCAGCTCCCATCTGCGTGGCAGGTGACCTGTGTTTTTTTCAAATTTCTTTCCCAGCTCCCCAGTCCCTCTCAAGACTTAGCTTTTCTATGCCTCACTTTTTTTTTTTTTTTTTTTTTGAGATGGAGTCTTGCTCTGTTGCCCAGGCTGGAGTGCAGTGGCATGGCCTCGGCTCACTACAACCTCCTCCTCCCGGGTTCAAGCAATTCCCCTGCTTCAGCTTCCCAAGTAGCTGGGACTACATGTGTGCACAACCACGCCTAGCTAGTTTTTGTAGTTTTAGTAGAGATAAGGTTTCACCATGTTGGCAGGCTGATCTTGAACTCCTGGCCTCAGGTGATACCCCGACCTCGGCCTCCCAAAGTGCTAGGATTACAGGCTTCAGCCACCATGCCGGCCCCTTGCTTTTTTAAAAAAAACCCGTGATATGGGTGAACTAATTCTTGCTACTCTGAAAGTATTAGCTGGCAAAAGATAGAGCATATTCTGTTTAGCACTTCTGGAAATAGGAGCATTAGGCAAATCAGTTCTGAGTAGTCCCTGCTGGTGCAGGCCTCTGCTGGTGTTCTGGGCATTAGTCACTGCCAATTGCTCGTCCTTTCTCTCCAAGTCTCCTGAGGTCATGGACATGCTTTGTATTAGTCTGTTTTCACACTGTTGATAAAGGAATACTCGAGACTGGGAAGAAAAAGAGGTTTAATTGGACTTACAGTTCCACATGGCTGGGGAGGCCTCAGAATCATGACGGGAGGCAAAAGACACTTCTTACATGGCAGTGGCAAGAGAAAATGAGGCAGATGCAAAGTAGAAACCCCTGATAAAACCATCAGATCTTGTGAGATTTATTCACTATCACAAGAACAGTACGGAGGAAATTCCCCCAAGATTCAAATGATCTCCCACCAGGTACCTCCCACAACATGTGGGAATTATGGGAGTACAATTCAAGTTAAGATTTGGGTGGGGACACAGAGTCAAACCATATCATACTTGAAGCCATAATTCTTCCTGTCAGTTCTCTTGAGGGGCGGTGACATCTCTATTTCCTTCATGCAGTCAGAGGACTCTCACAATCCTCACTGACCTGTCTATCTCTCTTTTTGGACTGTTTCCTTGCAAGCCCCTTCAGTCTCTGTTAAAATCCAACATATTTTCCCTTAGCTTCTCTGAAATAGTTGCAGCCCTATTACTTCTACAGCCAGGCTTCGCGGGTCAGAACTACTTGCCAGAGACAAAATAAATGCAAAAAGAAACTAGAGAGCCACAGAACTCACTCAACCAGGCAGAATGCATAGGAGACTCATTGGCTGAGAGCTGTGCCTTCGCCGCACTTGCTTAGGCTCAATGGCTCTGGGTGGGAAGCACCACCAGCTCTCCTTGGCTGAGATGCATCCATGCTCAGTACTCTCAGAGCAGGGAAAAGAAAGACTTTTAACAAATACTGTGAAGAGTTTTGGTTTTCGTTTTTTTTAACATTTAAAGTTTTAAAAATCATTTTATTTTTTAAGACTGTGGCCGGGTGCAGTGGCTCACGCCTGCAATCCCAGCACTTTGGGAGGCTGAGGTGGGTGGATCACCTGAGGTCAGGAGTTCGAGACCAGCCTGACCAACATGGCGAAACCCCACCTCTACCAAAAATACAAAAGTTAGCCAGGCATGGTGATGTGCACCTGTAATCCCAGCTACTCAGGAGGCTAAGGCAGGAGAATTGCTTGAACCCAGGAGGCAGAGGTTGCAGCGAGCTGAGATCACACCACTGTACTGCAACCTGAGTGACAGAGTGAGACCCTGTCTCAAAAACACAAAAAACCTTCTAATGAATTAGTGCTGTGCAGGATGTCATTACATAAGGATATGCAAGACTGGGCATAGTGGCTCCTACCTATAATCCCAGCACTGTGAGAGGCCAAGGCAGAAGGATCACTTGAGCCCAGGAGTTCAAGACCAGCCTGGGCAACACCATGGGAGACCCCATCTCTACAAAACAAAACAAAACAAAAAAAAAGTTAAAACATCATCCAGGTGTGGTGGTGAGCACCTGTAGTCCCAGCTGCTCAAAAGGCTGAGATGGGAGGATCTCTTGCAACCAGGAAGTCGAGGCTACAAGGAGCTATGATCACCCCACTACATCACTGCACTTCAGCCTGGGCGACAGAGTGAGAACTTGTCTTCTAAAATATATATGTGTATATAATTACTCTTCTAGTTAGAAAATTGGCTAAAAAAATTAAAAGCATTTGTATCCTGAAAAAACGCAACGTGTAATCTAACAATATAACTTTCAGATGCCTTCTACTGTCTATGACTACCCCTAGGATGGATCTTAAACTATCAAAAGCAATCAGTATGTTTACTTCTTGTTTCCCTGGTTCAGATGATGAGGTCTTTTTTTTTTTTGAGATGGAGTCTTGCTCTGTCCCCCAGGCTGGAGTGCAGTGGCATGATCTCGGCTCACTGCAAGCTCTGCCTCCTGGGTTCACACCATTCTCCCGCCTCAGCCTCCCGAGTAGCTGGGACTACAGGCGCCCGCCACCATGCCCAGGTAATTTTTTTGTGCTTTTTAGTAGAGATGAGGTTTCACCGTGTTAGCCAGGATGGTCTTGATCTCCTGACCTCGTGATTCGCCCGCCTCAGCCTCCCAAAGTGCTGGGATTACAGGCGTGAGTCACTGCACCTGGCCAAGAGATGATGAGGTCTTGACAGGCAGGACCTGTGTCCTGTTTATCTTTGGATGCTTTTGGCTTCCTTGCACAGCTGAGTTTGCACCCTGCATGAGGATGCCTAGTCAAAGGAGCGAATGAGGGCTGAAATCCAGCCTTTTCTTCCCTAGTCAAGCCCCGTGCCTTGGGGTTGTGTTTGCCTGGAGGCAGTATACTTTTTCTATTTTATTTGACCTATATAACTTCTTCTAATTTCCTAACAGTGTCCTTTGATTTCTCATCTCCTAAACATTGTAGAAGCCCAAAAATTACTGAAAAAGGAAAGGATTCAATGAAAAAATGAATGAAGCATACTTTACTTTTGATAAAGATGCATGAGAGAGGCAGACACTATTTTTCATCAGTCCCAGCAATCATTTCTCTCCTTCCTGGCCCCATTTCTTTCCTGATATTTACTCCTCACCCCTCTCAACTCAGTAAATCCTGAGGAATCTAAGCCAATGACTCTCAACCTTGGCTATACATTAGAATCACCTGGGGAGATTTTTTAAACCCCTCTATCCAGGCACATCCCAAACCAATTGTATTAGTCCATTTTCACGCTGCTGATAAAGACATACCCAAGACCAGGCAATTTACAAAAGAAAGAGTTTCAATTGGACTTACAGTTCCATGTGGTTGGGGAAGGCAAGGAGGAGCAAGTCATGTCTTATATGTATGGTAGCAGGCCGAGAGAGCTTCTGCAGGAAACTTCCCCCTTATAAAAACCATCAGATCTCATGAGACTTACTATCAGCAGAGCAGCACAGGAAAGATTTGCCCCCATGATTCAATTACCTCCCACCAGGTTCCTCTCACAACACGTGGGAATTCATTATGAGATTTGGCGGGGGACACAGCCAAACCATATCATTCTGCCCTGGCCCCTCCCAAATCTCATCTCCTCACATTTCAAAATCAATCATGCCTTCCCAACAGTCCTCCAAAATCTTTTTTTTTTTTTTTTTTTGAGATGGAGTCTTGCACTGTCACCCAGGCTGGAGTGAATGGCCTGATCTCGGCTCACTGTAACAATTGCTTCTGGGTTCAAGCAATTCTTTTGCCTCGGCCTCCTGAGTAGCTGGGATTATAGGTGCCCGACACCCCACCTGGCTAATTTTTGTATTTTTCATAGAGACAGGGATTCAGTATGTTGGCCAGGCTGGTCTCAAACTCCTGACCTCATGATCCACCCACCTCAGCCTCCCAAAGTGCTGGGATTACAGGCATGAGCCACCGCCCCCAGGGCAGTCAAATCTTAAAGCTCTAAAATGATCTCCTTTGACTCCAGGTCTCACATCCAGGTCACGCTGATGCAGGAGGTAGGTCCCCTTGGTCTTGGGCAGCTCTGCCCCTGTGGCTTTGCAGGGTATAGCCCCCCTCCTGGCTGCTTTCACATGCTGGTGTTGACCATCTGTGGCTTTTCCAAGCACATGGTGCAAGCCGTAGATACACCATTCTGTGGTCTGAAGAATGGTATCCGTCTTCTAACAGATCCACTAGGCAGTGCCCCAGTAGGCACTCTGTCTGGGGGCTCCGACCCCACATTTCCCTTTCACACTGCCCTAGCAGAGGTTCTTTCTCCATGAGCACCCTGACCCTGCAGCAAACTTCTGCCTGGGCATCCAGCCGTTTCCATACATCCTCTGAAATCTAGGTGGAGGTTCCCAAACCTCAGTTCTTGACTTATGTGCACCCACTGGCTCAACACCACATGGAAACTGCCAAAGCTTGGGGCTTCCACCCTCTGAAGTAACAGCCCAAGCTGTACCTTGGCCCCTTTTAGCCATGGCTAGAGCAGCTGGAATGCAGGACACCAAGTCCCTAGGCTGCACACAACATGGGGACCTTGGGCCCAACCCACGAAACCATTTTTTCCTCCTAGGTCTCTAGGCCTGTGATGGGAGGGGCTGCTGTGAAGACCTCTGACATGCCTTGGGGCCATTTTCCCCATTGTCTTGCAGGTTAACATTCGGCTCCTCGTTACTTTTGCAAATTTCTATAGCCAACTTGAATTTCTCCTCAGAAAATGGGATTTTCATCCCAGCACTTTGGGAGGCCGAGATGGGCGGATCACGAGGTCAGGAGATCGAGACCATCCTGGCTAACCCGGTGAAACCCCGTCTCTACTAAAAATACAAGAAAATTAGCCGGGTGAGGTGGCAGGCGCCTGTAGTCCCAGCTACTTGGGAGGCTGAGGCAGGAGAATGGCGTGAAACCGGCGGGGCGGAGCTTGCAGTGAGCCGAGATCGCGCGCCACTGCACTCCAGCCTGGGGCACAGCAAGACTCCGTCTCAAAAAAAAAAAAAAAAGAAAATAGGATTTTCTTTTCTATCACATTGGCAGGCTGCAAATTTTCTGAACTTTTATGCTCTGCTTCCCCTATAAAACTGGATGCCTTTAACAGCATCCACATCACCTCTTGAATGCTTTGCTGCTTAGAATGCTTTCTTCCACCAGCTACCCTAAATCATCTCTCTCAAGTTCAAAGTCCCACAAATCTCTAGGGCAGGGGCAAAATGCTGCCAGCCTCTTTGCTAAAACATAACAAGAGTCAACTTTGTTCCAGTCCCCAGCAAATTCTTCATCTTCATCTGAGACCACCTCAGCCTAGATTTAATTGTCCTTATCATTACTGGTATTTTGGTCAAAGTCATTCAACAAGTCTAAACTAAAGGGAGTTCTAAACTTTCCCACATTTTCCTGTCTTCTGAGCCCTCCAACTGTTCCAGCCTCTGCCTGTTGCCCATTTCCAAAGTCACTTCCACATTTTCAGATATCTTTTCAGCAGCACCCCACTCTACGGGTGCCAATTTACTGTATTAATCCATGTTCATGCTGCTGATAAAGACATACTCAAGACTGGACAATTTACAAAAGTAAGAGTTTAATTGGACTTAGAGTTCCATGTGGCTGGGGAAGCCTCACAATCATGGTGGAAGGCAAGGAAGAGCAAGTCACATCTTACATGGATGGCAGTAAGCAAAGAGAGAGCTTGTGCAGAGAAACTCCCATCTTCAAAACCATCAGACCTCGTGAGACTTATTCACTATTACGAGAACAGCATGGGAAAGACCTGCCCCGATGATTCAGTTACCTCCCACTAAGCTCCTCCCACAACATGTGGGAATTCAAGATTTGAGTGGGGACACAGCCAGACCATATCCCAATGAAAATGGATGATGGGGGCATGGACACTCAGGCATCAGTCGTTTTTTAAAACTACACAGATGATTCCACATACACCTGGCACTTGGTTGCTAACTTGACACCTCTGGTCTAAGTCAATCGTGGTTGTCCCATTGCCCTTACTAGTGCATGAGTTAAAAAAGTGAATGTGGCCAGGTGTGGTGGCTCATCATGCCTGTAATCCCAGCACTTTGGAAGGCTGTGGCAGGGGAATTACTTGAGCCCAGGCATTCAAAACAAGCCTGAGCAATCTAGTGAGACCTTGTCTCTACCAAAAAAAAAAAAAAAAAAAATTAAAAATTAGCCAAGCATGGTGGCATGTGCCTGTGACCCCAGCTACTCGGGAGGCTGAGGTGGGAGGATTGCTTGAGCCCAGGAGGTCTAGGCTCCAGTGAGTTGAGATGGTACAATAAGGGCATGCCGATGTCAGGATTCCTAGATGTGTCATAACCATTGGTGCCCTAAGAAGAGCTTTCCCAAGGACAAGCTGATGTGCTGGGGGAAGGGAGAGTAAGGAGAGAATACCCCTAGGTCCCTGGTAACCTCCCCAAACTGCACATCCACCAACCTGAAGATGTCCTCCTCCAGGATTCTCATTACCTGAAACCAAATCCATTCAAGTGAGGGGATTCTGTTATTTACAACAAAAGGTATAACTGATACAGTGAAGAATTCTCAATACATAAAGGTCTTTAGAAAGACTTCCCAGCTGGGCTCAGTGGTTCATGCCTGTATGACTGCATGAACCCAGAAGTTCAAGACCAGCCTAGGCAACATGGCAAGACCCCATCTCCACAAAAAATTAAAAATTAGCCAGGCGTAGTGCCATGCACCTGTGATCCCAGCACTTAGGGAGGCCAAGGCAGGTGGATCACTTGAGCCCAGGAGTTCAAGACCAGCCAGGGCAACATGATGAAACCCCATCTCTACAAAAAATAGTCGGTGTGGTGGCAGTCGCCTGTAGTCCCAGCTACTTGGAATGCTGAAGAGGGAGGATCACTTGAGCCAGGAGGTTGAGGCTGCAGTGCTTGCATCACTGCACTCCAGCCTGGGTGACAGAAAAAGACCCTATCTCAAAAAAAAAAAAAAAAAAAAAAAGCCGGGTATGGCGGTGTGAGCACTCTTGGAGGCCAAGGCAGGTGGATCACTTGAGGTCAGGAGTTCAAGACCAGCCTGGCCAACATGGTGAAACCCCGTCTCTACTAAAATTACAAAATGTAGCCAGATGTGGTGGCTTGCACCTATAATCCCAGCTATTCAAGAGGCTGAGGTACAAGAATCATTTGAGCCTGGGAGGCAGAGGTTGCAGTGAGCCGAGATCGCGCCACTGCACTCTAGCCTGGGCAATAAAGCGAGACTCCATCTCAAAAAAAAAAAAAAAAAAAAGAGCTGGGCACAGTGGCTCACGCCTGTAATCCCAGCACTTTGGGAGGCCGAGGTGGGTGGATCACGAGGTCAGGAGATCAAGGCCACCCTGGCCAACATGGTGAAACCTATCTCTACTAAAAATACAAAAATTAGCTGGGCATGGTGGGGCATGCCTGTCATCCCAGCTACTTGGGAGGCTGAGGCAGGAGAATCACTTTAACCCAGGAGACGGAGGTTGCAGTGAGCCAAGATCATGCCACTGCACTCCAGCCTGGGTGACAGAGCAAGACTCTGTCTCAAAAAAAAAAAAAAAATTCCCTACTGGAGGGAGACCTCAGTGAGTGTGTATGTGTGTCAGTTTTCTCCCTAAAGGAACAGGAACAGGAATGTATGAGGAGCAAACGAAGCAAAACATGAGAGGAAGGGAGGGGTAGGGGATTAGAAAAACCAAGAGCTAAATATAGAGAAAAATTCATATAGCTTGAGAGGAAATTATGCTTTAGAAGTGGAATGAGAATGATACAGGAACAAATTAAGAGGAGGTCCTAAATAACTTTGAGAACTTAAGGACACTGATGGTTAATGGAGATGTAATATGGTTTCCTTAACACAGAGGCCCAGGGGAAGGATTAGAATTATAGAACTACGGTAGTAGGAAAAAGAGCAAGTTCCAGGACTAGGGGTGGGAGTCAGTGAATGCACAGATAGTTACTAAATACCTAGTCTGTGTTTGCTCATGCAGGTGACACAATAAATATAAGAACACTTGCAACCAAAGTACAAGATTTGCTTTCAAAACAGAAAAAAAAAAAAAACCACAAACAAACAAACAAACAAAAACAACCGGAGAGCACTTATCCTGCAAACAAGATGCATGCAATAAATATTTCTTGAATCAACTAGGGACAGAGGATTTATCTGGGCACAGGAAATGCAATGAGACTTAAAAACAACATGGTGGGTGAATTCTTAATTGTAGATCCCTGGCAGCCATGGCAGGCCAAATAATTCCTAGTAGTATGCTCGTGAGACATGTGTATTAGTGATGCAGTAGAATTTGATGTGTGACTCATTGTTTTCTATTTCAAAAAATGCAAATTATTCCATTCTAACAGAAAAATGTATGAAAAAGCTCGAGAGTGACTAATACAATCCTTGTATCACTCATTTCAATGTTAGTGACTTTTACATTTTTTAATTAATAAATGGACACCATGTAGAAGCTTCGCTGAAAGAGAGAGCCTTTGTAAAGCTTGGTGCCCACGTTGTAGAGACGGTGGAGCTGTCACAGCCATGCCATGGTGAGGAACATGAGCCACCTGACTGCTGCTTGCTGGCTGTGTGACCCTGGAAAGCTGTTTCAACTCTTGGTACATTTGTAAAATGGAGATAATAAGGCTGGCCCTCTCAAAAGGCTGTGAAGATAACTGAGAAACATGTAGGTAAAGTGTTAACTAGTGACTAGTGTGTGGTGGGTAGTCTGTAAATGTTAACTACTACTATTATCATCTTCATCCGTCTGGACTGCTATAACAGAATACCATCGACTTGGTAGCTGATAAACAACAGACATTTATTTCTCACAGGTGTGAAGCTGGGAAGACCAAGATCAAGATGCAGCGGGTTCAGTATCCAGTGAGCGCCTGTCTCCTAGTTCACAGGCACCACCTTCTTGTTATGTCCTCAAATGGTGGAAGGGGATAGGGGTCTATCTCAATCTTAAGTCTCTCTCTCTCTCTCTCTTTTTTTTTTTTTTTTTTTTCTTTTTTCTTTTTTTTTTTTTTTTTTTTTGAGATAGGTTCTTGCTCTGTCACCCAGGCTGGAGTGCAGTGACATGAACATGGCTTAATGCAGCCTCCACCTCCTGGGCTCAAGTGATCTTCCCAGTGCAGCATCCCAAGTAGCTGGGACTACAGGTGCAAACCACCACCCCTGGCTAATTTTTGTAGAGACAAGATCTCACTTTGTTGCCGAGGCTGGTCTCAAACTCCTGGATGCAAGTGATCCTCTTGCCTCAGCCTCCTAAAGTGCTGGGATTACAGGCGTGAGCCATCACACCTGGATAATCATTTTCCTGGCCCATCATTTTCCTATATCAATGAACAGAGGACCGTTCTGCTTACCTCTAATTTGAAATGCAAGTGTATCTGCCTTGGGTACAGCAAATAATGGATGTGGTCAGTATTTACCCAAGGATGAATGTGACTGCCCAAAAGCAAAATAGAGATCTGATGCATTTTAGAAAAGGTGATCTCATAGAAAACAAAGTAGCATTTAATTGAAATGTCTTTCTTGGCCTATTCAGTAATTATGTGTTTAGAAAAGAAAAGTAGTAAAGAGTGATAGAAAGAAAGACCAACACCAACAGGGCATGTTAGTAGATGAAATGTTTAAAAATGTAATTATTGAGGGAGACTTCTGTTTCCAGCCCTGACAAAGTAACAAGTACCATACATGCCCTCCTGCTATAAGGAAACTGGGCAAAATATACGAAACAAATGTTCATACACATACTACAGGCAATTCAAGACTGTGAGAAGGAAAAGAAATGGAATGAGTCCAAAAATGACCTAGGCTGTCTGCCTGGAGATACTTCCCAGACTGCTGTGGTGCAAGAAGAGGGAACCTAAACAGAATATGGTCATTTCACCAAGTTGAAGGACAGAGATTGGTTTCAGGAGGCTAAGGTGGCTGGAATTTGCAAGGCAAAGTAACACAGAGAAAAGAGTCCAGAGAAAGAGCCTAGGAAATCCGCATAACAGTGCCCTGGAATCTTGTGCTAAATATTAAACTGTATCTCTAACAGGAAACTCCGCAAAGTCAAGCAAAAAATCACCATGGGGAAATGTAAGTTGGACAGTTCCCAGAGCCCACACACTACTGGGGTATGTTTGAGTTCCGACTCTGAGTGAAGAGACCTGATTAAACACTCAGGATATGTGGTAAAGATCTGTGAAGTGTTACACCTTAGGAGTAGAACTAAAATAGACCTGGAACAGCAATTCTCAACCAGGGGTGAGTTTACTCCCCAGAGGATATTTTGCTATATCTGGAGACAATTTATATTGTCATGACTGGGAAGATGCTACCATTGTCTAGAAGGTAGAGGCCAGGTGTCTTAGTCCATTTGTGCAGCTATAACAAAACACTGGGTGGTGTATAAATAACGGAAATTTGTTTCTCACAGTTTTGGAGGCCGGGAGGACCTAGATCAAAGCACTGGCAGATTTGGTGTCTGATGAGAGCCAGCTTCCTGGTTTAGAGAATGTGTCCTTGCTGCTTTCTCACATAGTGAAAGGGGACAAGGCAGCTCTCTGGGGCCTCTTTCATAAAGACACCAATCCCAAACACCCCACCTCCTCTGATACTACTAGTCTTAGACTTCAACATATTAATTTAGAAGAGACACAAACATTCAGACCATAGCACCAGGGATGCTGTTAAACATCCTATAGTGCACAGGAAAGGCCTCCACAACAAAGAAATGTCAACAGTGCCAAGAATTTGTCAATCCAAATGTCAAAAGTTGTGACCTGAGTCTGTGAGTGTGAAGAAAAAAAAAGACAAATATCAAAACTACCAATGTTGTGGCCAGGCACAGTGGCTCACACCTGTAATCCCAGTGCTTTGGGAGGCCAAGGTGGGCAGAATGCTTGAAGTCAGGGGTTCGAGATCAGCCTGGCCAACAATGGTGAAACCCCATCTCTACTAAAAATACAAAAATTAGCCAGGCGTGGTGGCATGCGCCTGTAATCCCAGCTACTGGGGAGGCTGAGGCAGGAGAATAGAATCACTTGAACCTGGGAGGCAGAGGTTGCGGTGAGTGCACCACTGCACTCCAGCCTGGACGACAGAGCAAGACTCCATCTCAAAAAAAATAAAAGAAAGACCTTTTCAGATAAATAAAAGCTGTGAGGTCATTTCCAGAGAACTGCATTATAAGAAATATTTTTTTGGCTGGGCACGGTGGCTCATGCATATAATCCTAGCACTTTGGGCTTTTTGTTGTTGTTGTTTTTAAAATATTTTTTATATTAATAGAGATGGGGTTTCACCATGTTGGCCAGGCTGATCTTGAACTCCTGACCTCAAGTGATCTGCCCCCGTTGGCCTTCCAAAGTGTTGGGATTACAGGCATGAGCCACTGCGCCCAGCCAATCCCATCATTTTGGGAGACCGTAGGGAGAGGATTGCCTCAAGCCAGGAGTTCAAGACAAGCCTGGGCAACCAGCGAGACACAATCTCTATCAAAAATAGAGAAAAATTAGCTGGGTATGGTGGCACACACCTTTAGTTCCAGCTACTCAGGAGGCTCAAGATAGAGGGACTGCTTGAGCCCAGGAGTTTGGGGTTTCAGTGAGCCATGATTGTGTCACTGCACTCCAGCCTGGGTGACAGATAGAAAAATGAGATCTACACAAATAAATAACCATATGTGGCCGGGCACAGTGGCTCACACCTGTAGTCCCAGAACTTTGGGAGGCCAAAGTGGGTGGATCACAAGGTCAGGAGATCGAGACCATCCTGGCTGACATGGTGAAATCCCGTCTCTACTAAAAATACAAAAAATTAGCCAGGCTTGGTGGCAGTTGCCTGTAGTCCCAGCTACTCGGGAGGCTGAGGCAGGAGAATGGCATGAACCCAGGAGGCGGAGCTTGCAATGAGCCGAGATCATGCCACTGCACTCCAGCCTGGACGACAGAGCGAGACTCCATCTTAAAAAAAAAAAAAAAGAAAGAAATACAGAGATGTAAATACATGGTAAATATAAAATACTTTTTTCATTTTAAAAATTTTCTCTAAAAAGATAACCATTTAAAGCAAATATAAAAATATATTTTAAATTTCCTAATGGAAATGGAAATGAAATGTCTTAAAACAATAGCACAAAGGTTCCAAAGGAAAAATGGAGTTGAATTATTAAAAGGTTCTTACATGATATGTAAAGTAGCATAACAATATTTAAAGTTACGGGATACACTCCTGAAACAGGAGCCCAAGCATGCATGTGGACGCAGGGTCATGGGAGATGAACGCGGTGGTGTCGCAGGTGAACTCTCTGCCACTTCTCAGCCTGATGGCGGCGCTCATATTTAGCTGCTTTCACCATCAGCACCGCCTTCAAAGACGGAAGCATCCCGGGTGTGGTGGCAATGACTCGCCGATCAAGCTGAAAAACTTAGATGACTTCAGCGGACCTAGAGAAAGAAGTGATTTGGGATTCGTTACATTCGATGTAACTGCTGATTAACTCAGCTCATTTCCCAGTGGTGGCACCAGTCTCATAGTTAATTGTGAGAATATGTTTTATTGGAATGTTAAGCAGTTGTTTATCAGCAGAATATTCAACAAAAAATAATCTACGATTAGAGACCTAATGGCAATATATTTGCAATAAAATTTGAGACCTGTGATTAAAATTATCATTATGAAGATATGTAATCAAAAGCTGTAAAGATTATTAATAATTTTTGTATTTTCTGAGATTATTTTAAAATCCATCTCAGTACAACTTTTTTTTCTTTTCATAATTTTTTTCTGTTTTTAAGAGATGTATCTCACTGTGTCACCCAGGCTGGGGCAATCACAGCTTACTGCAGCCTCAATCTCCTTGCCTCAGGCATTTTTTTGTTTTTGTTTCAATATACAGCATGAGCTGTTTTAGTAATCTTAGTAAGCCATATATCTGCAATTAATTGTATCTCTGCCTATTGAGAATAATTTCCTTTGCTTTTGTGTTGTATGGGATTTATCAACCTAAGTACTTGAACTAGTCTTTTTAATTGTAAATTACATGCCAGGTGCAGTGGCTCATGCCTGTAATGCCAGCACTTTGGGAGGCTGAGGGGGGAGGATCACTTGAGCCCAGAAGTTCAAGGCCAGCCTGGGCAACATAGTGAGACCTTGTCTGTACAAAAAATTTAAAAAATTAGTCAGGTATGGTGACATACAGTTGTAGTCTCAGCTACTGGCAAGGCTGAGGTGGGAGAATTGATTGAGCCCAGGAGGTTGAGGCTGCAGTAAGCCATGATGGTGCCATTGTACTCCAACCTGGGTGACAGAGCAAGACCCTGTCTCAAAAAAAATTAAATTAAAAAATTATAAATTATAATTGAGAATAAGTTTTATAATTAAAAGCTGTTAAACTTTAGATTAAAAATCTATTAAAGATATCAGTTATTATAATTGAAAGCTAATTAATCTAGTCTGATTTAGAACTTTTGTTGCAAGTAGGGTAGAGGTGGAGATATTTATATAGAACGTTGCTCAAACAGGAATCTTCTTAGGTTCTATTTTAATGTTGATACTGAAGGTATAAAGTGATAGACTTAAAATATGAAAGTGAAATCCATGGAACTGAAATGTACCTATATGTTTTTTTACCTGCGTTATCCTTATGTTGGTCGTTAGTGTCACCTGGAAATTATTTGCAGTTAAAGGCTCTAAACCAAATTGGGCTTTAGGATGAAATTCTTCTGAGAGATATTAATCTGAAGCTACTGTTGAAATATATGAAAACAAAATTTTTTTTTGACAATGGAAATGGTTGCAAGAGGAATGTCACTTTGACTCTATCTGGGAGCCCTGTACCAGTTGGTAGAATGCTACCTCAGGACAGGATGAGAACATGTATCCCATTTCCAGATACATATGAAATAACAAAGAAAATATTAAATTATTCTAAGTTTGAAGCAATGTATTTTTATTTATTATTATTATTATTTTTTTATTGAGACAGAATCTCCCTCTGTCACCCAGGCTGGAGTGCAGTGCCCTCTCGGCTCTCTGCAGCCTCTACCTCCCAGGTTCAAGCGATTCTCCAGCCTCAGCCTCCCAAGTAGCTGGGATTACAGGCACAGGCCACCACACTGGCTAACTTTTTTTTTTTTTTAAATAGAGTCTTGCTGTGTCACCCAGGCTGGGGTGCAGTGGCACAATCTCAGCTCACTGCAACCTCTGCCTCCCAGGCTTAACTGATTCTCGTGCCTCAGCCTCCTGAATAGCTGGGACTACAAGCATGCACCACCACACCCAGCTAATTTTTGTATTTTTAGTAGAGATGGGGTTTCCCCACGTTGGGCAGGCTGGTCTCAAACACCTGGATTCAAATGACGCACCACCTTGGCCTCCCAAAGATTACAGGCATGAGCCACTGCACCTGGCGAAACAATATATTTTTATTCTTAATGAATTGTATCTCATTGACCTTTAAAAAAAAAATGAGGCCGGGCACGGTGGCTCACGCCTGTAATCCCAGCTAAGGCAAGCATATCAGGAGGTCAAGAGATTGAGACCATCCTAACCAACATGGTGAAACCCATCTCTACTAAAAATACAAAAATCAGCCGGGTGTGGTGGCACATGCCTGTAATCCCAGCTACTCAGGAGGCTGAGGCAAGAGAATCGCTTGAACCCGGGAGGCAGAGGTTGCAGTGAGCCAAGGTCACACCACTGCGCTCCAGCCTGGGCAACAGAGGAAGACCCTGTCTGAAAAAAAAAAAAAAAAAAAAAAGAGTGAGATCAAACTATATATATAGAAATCTAATTTGAATACAAAGACAATAGATTAAGAATAAATGGGCCAGGCAAGGTGTCTCACGCCTGTAATCCCAGCACTTTGGGAGGCTGAGGCGGGTGGATCACCAGAAGTCGGGAGTTCGAGACCAGCCTGACCAACATGGAGAAACCCCCATCTCTACTAAAAATACAAAATTAGCTGGACATGGTGGCGCATGCCTGTAATCCCAGCTACTTAGGATGCTTAGGCAGGAGAATCGCTTGAACCCGGGAGGCAGATGTTGCGGTGAGCCAAGATGGCGAAATAGCACTCCAGCCTGGGCGACAAGAGCGAAACTGCTTCTCAAAAAAAAAAAAAAAATTAGCCAAGCGTGGCAGCACATGCCGTAGTCCCAGCTACTCAGAAGGCTGAGGCAGGAGAACCACTTGAACCTGGAAGGCGGAGATCGCAGTGAGCCGACATCGCGCTGCTACACTCCAGCCTGGGCGACAGCGTGAGACTCCGTCTCAAAAAAAAAAAAAAAAAAAAAAAAAAGCTAAAAACATTTTTTTTTGAAGTGCAAATGTAACATTCACCAAGACAGTCCATGTCCTGGGCATGAAACAAATCTTACAATGAAAAAGACTGTCACAATACAGAGTTGTTTTGTTTTGCTGTTGGTTTTGGTTTTTGAGACGGAGTCTTGCCCTGTTGCCTAGGCTGGAATGCAGTGGCGCGATCTCAGCTCACTGCAACCTTCGCCTCCCGGATCGAGCGATTCTCCCGCCTCAGACTCCCAAGTAGCTGGGACTACAGGCATGCACCACGAAGCCCAGCTAATTTCTTTGTATTTTTAGTAGAGAAGTTTCACCATTTTGGTCAGGCTGGTCTCAAACTCCTGACCTCAAATCATCTGCCCGCCTCAGCCTCGCAAAGTGCTGGGATTATAGGTGTGAGCCACTGCACCTGGCCCACAATATAGAATATTTTATTTGACCACAAAAGAATCTAGAAATCAGTATCAATGTGTGTGCCCTTCTGATAGGTGTATCATTTTAAAAAGTCAAAAATCTGACATTGCCAACCCCTGAAGAGGATAGACAGCGGCCAGAATTGATAGGGATGTCAAATGGCACAGCCACCTTGGAAATCCATTTGGCAGGTTCTTATAAAGTTAAATATGTACCCACCATATGACCCAACCATTCCATTCCTAGGTACTTACCCAAGAGAATGAAATCCCATGAGCCCCAAAAGACTTGTACACAAATATTCATAGCAGCTATTATTAATAATAGTTATAGCTATTAATAATAGTTTTATTAATAATATTATATATTATAATATATAATGTATTATGCCTGTAATTCCAGCACTTTGGGAAGCTAAGGTGGGCTGATCAACTGAGGTTGGGAGTTCAAGACCAGCCTGGCCAACATGGTGAAACCCCATCTCTACTAAAAATACAAAAATTAGCTAGGCATGGTGGTGAGTGCCTGTAATCCTAGCAGTTTGGGAGGCGGAGGCAGGAGAATCCCTTGAACCCTAGAGGCAGAGGTTGAAATGAGCCAAGGTCATGCCAATGCACTCCAGCTTGGGCGACAAGAACAAAACTCCATCTCAAAAAATATATATCCATCTATAGGCAAATAGATAAGCAAATTGGTTTGTCCATACAAGGGAATACTATTCACCAATAAAAAGGAGCAAACTTCTGATAGACACAGCACACAACAACATGAATAGATCTTGAAAACTTCATTGCTGAGCTAAAGAATCCAGATCCAAAAAAGTGTGTGTGTGTGTGTGTGTGTGTGTGTGTGTATAATACATATATAGAGAGAGTAAGATTTTTTTATGTCAAGTCCTAGAACAGGAAAAACTACTATATAGTGGCAAAAAGCAGACCAGTGTTTGCCTAGTACTGGGAGGGGTGGGATTGACTACAAAGGAGTATGAGGGAAATTTTGTTGGTGGTGGAAATGTTATATATCTTCATTATGATGATACATACATAGATGTCAAAGTTCATCAAACCATACACTAAAAATAGGTACATTTTATTATATATAATTCTTATCTCAATAATAGTTGATTTTAAAAAGAAACAAATTGTCAAGATGTAATACACTAAAGATTTGTGCACTTTACTGAATGTATGTTTCCTTTTTTTTTTTTTTGAGATGGAGTCTCACTCTGTCGCCCAGGCTGGAGTGCAGTGGCACGATCTCTGCTCACTGAAAGCTCCACCTCCTGGGTTCACGCCATTCTCCTACCTCAGCCTCCAGAGTAGCTGAGACTACAGGTGCCCGCCACCACGCCCTGCTAGTTTTTTGTATTTTTTGTAGAGACGGGGTTTCACCGTGTTAGCCAGGGTGGTCTCGATCTCCTGACCTCTTGGCCTCCCAAAGTTCTGGGACTGCAGGCGTGAGCCACTGCGCCCAGCCTCAATTTTTAAAAATTAGTTTTTTTGTTTGTTTGTTTTTGTTTTTTTTTTTTTTTTTTTTTGAGACGGAATCTCACTCTGTCACCCAGGCTGGAGTGCAATGGTGGGGTCTCAGCTCACTGCAACCTCTGCTTTCCGGGTTCAAGTGATTCTCCTGCCTCAGCCTCCTGAGTAGCTGAAATCATAGGCGCCCACCACTACACCTGGCTAATTTTTGTATTTTTAGTAGAGACCAGGTTTCACCATGTTAGTCAGGCTGGTCTTGAACTGCTGACCTCAGGTGATCCACCCACCTTGGCCTCCCAAAATGCTTGGATTACAGGCATGAGCCACTGCGCCAGGCCTAAAGATTAGTTTTAGTGCAAACTATTTTTAGGATAAAAAGATTATCCGGCCAGGCACGGTGGCTCACACCTGTAATCCCAGCACTTTGGGAGGACGAGGTGGGCAGATCACAAGATCAAGAGATCGAGACCATCCTGGCCAACATGGTCAAGCCCCGTCTCTACTAAAAATACAAAAATTAGCTGGGCGTGGTGGCACACACCTGTAGTCCCAGCTACTCGGGGGACTGAGGGAGGAAAATCGCTTGAACCCGGGAGGCAGAGGGTTGCAGTGAGCCAAGATCGCATCACTGCACTCCAGCCTGGTGACAGAGCAAGACTCTGTCTTTAAAAAAAAAGAATATTGCCATGGCCAGGCAAAGTGGCTCATGTCTGTAATCCCAGCACTTTTGGAGACCAAGGTGGGCGGATCACCTGAGGTCAGGACTTCTAAACCAGGCTGGCCAACATGGCAAAACCCTATCTCTACTAAAAATACAAAAATTAGCTGGGCATGGTGATGCCTGCCTGAATTCCCAGCTACTCAGAAGGCTGAGGCAGGAGAATCATTTGAACTCCGAGGCTGAGGTTGCAGTGAGCCGAGATTGTGCCACTGCCCTCCAGCCTGGGCGACAGAACAAAACTTAGTCTCAAAAAAAAAAGAATATGCCTCCCCTGCTAGGTGCATGCCTGTAATCTCGGCTACTCAGGAGGCTGGTGTGGGTGGATCCCTTGAACCTAAGGAGTTTGAGACTAGCCTGGGGAACATAGCAAGATCCTGTCTCTAAAAAACTAACAATAATAATAATAATAAAGACAAACATTCATCCATGATCACACCCTCTAAAGAAGTTAAGCTGTTTTCATTTTTCTACTTTGCTTGCCATCCTCTGCATATATGCATAGTTTAGTTTGATGTCAGCATAGAAATATAGGTTAGTGAGGCCTTGGGTTGCAAATAACCCCAGGGTGAGAGTGCAGCCGGGCTTAAGGAAGGAGAGATGGAACCAGGGCAGAGAGCACTGCTGCAGCTTTTCCCTCTTCGCTCTTGGAGGCTCCTGAGAGCTCACTACCTTTTCTTTGTGCACTGGCCTTTTCTGCTGCTTCTAGCCCTTGGTGAAAAGTATAGCCAAAGGAAAGGACAGGTTTGTGTGTTTTGGTATAGCCACTTGGAAAGTGATTAAATCCACTTTTCTGGATCCATTTCCCAGTCCCTATGGAACAGACTCCTTGATTTAGGTTCCTATCCTTGAATCAGCAAGTATGTCAAGGCATAGGAAAGAAGATCTTTGGTAGGAGTTGGTTGTGAACCATTCTACTGCAGGCCTGAAGGAGACACATTTAAGCCCTGAGGAATGTGTTTGGTTCTTGCTGTCTGACTCAGCCGTAGCTGGAGCTGGAGCAAGGATACTGAGGACAGAACACACATATTTCAATCATGCCTGAAATAAATATTGACAATTTTGATGAACAAAATTTTCCAATTCTGGAATGATGTGTATGTGTGTGTGTGTGTGTGTGTATATACCCATATATATATGTGTGTGCGTGTGTGTATATATATGTGTGTGTGTGTATATATATATATATACACATATATATATATACACACAGAGTCTCACTCTGTTGCTCAGGCTGGAGTGCAGGGGCATGATCTCAGCTCACTGCAACCTCTGCCTCTCAAGTTCAAGCAATTCCTTCCTCAGCCTCCTGAGTAGCTGGGATTACAGGTGCATGCCACCACAGCCAGCTAATGTTTGTAATTTTTAGTAGAAATGGGGTTTCACCATGTTGGCCAGGCTGGTTTTGAACTCCTGACATCAAATGATCCACCCGCCTTGGCCTCCCAAAGTGCTGGGATTACAGGCATGAGACACTGTACCCAGCCTAGTGATGTATATTTTGAGTGATTCCAATGACAATACAACTGGACATGGAACCAAAACAAATTGTTTCATTCACCTGAATGAAAACATTGAAAAAGGACTATTGCATTGCACCTTAAGTGACTTTTTTTTTCATTTTTCTTTTCTTTTTCTTTTTTTTTTTTCACTCTGTCACTCAGGCTGGAATCCAGTGTCTCAATCACGGCTCACTGCAGCCTCAGCCTACCTGGGCTCAGGTGATCCTCCTACCTCAGCCTCTGGAGTAGCTGGGACCACAGGTGTGAATTCTATGTAGAGATGGGTTTTCGCCATATTCCCCAGACTGCTCTCAAACTCCTGGGCTCAAGCAATCTTCCCACCTAAGCCTCCCAAAATGCTGGCATTACCACTGTGAACCATCTCACACTGCCAGTGTCATCTTATTAAACACAGAAAATCAGCTACTACTACAGCGAGATCATACACTAAAATGACCTTTCCAGGTTGTTTATCAATACCTGTAGTCATCCATCCAAGAGACCTTGAAAAAATGATGCAATCAGAGTAGAAAGGGCAGCACAGGGGCCTTTAAAAGCTGAATTAGGAATTCCAGTGGAACAAGTTTCCCCAGAAGATGTTAATTATTTAAGATAAATTCACAAGGCTCAATCTGATGATATTTGGGTGAACACAAAATTGATTACATTTTGTGAGGAAGAATGTGAGTTTGGATCCAGATCCTAGTGAGATTAAGAGCTATTGCTATCTCAATGATGAAATTAAAGTAACTACAAGGTTTAAAGTGATTGCACAGACTTTTCTCTTTAAGTGGTGGAATCACTTCATTTAAATCAGTTTGTTGAACATGGGAAAATATTTAGAACATTCAAGTGTGGCTGAATGATTTTACAAATGCTAAAAAAACTTATCTATATTAAATTTAGGGTGATTTTTTTAAAACATCAAACAACAGACCTGACATCCTTTAAATCTTTTTTGAGACAAGGTCTTGCTCTGTCACCCAGGCTAGAGTGCAATGGCACACCACCATGCCTAGCTAATTGTTTTATTTTTTGTAGAGATGGAGTCTTGCTATGTTGTCCAGGCTGGTCCCAAACTCCTGGGCTCAAGTGATCCTCCCACCCCACCCTCCCAAAGTGCTGAGATTACAGGCATGAGCCACTGCACCCAGTCCCTTTAGATCTTTGATGGTGCATCTTGATCTTCACCATCCTCACCCCAGGATTTAATTCTTTTTTTGAGATGGAGTCTCACTCTGTTGCCCAGGATCTCGGCTCACTGCAACCTCCACCTCCTGGGTTCAAGTGATTATCCTGCCTCAGCCTCTCGAGTACCTGGGATTACAGGCACATACCACCACACCCAGCTAATTTTTGTATTTTTAGTAGAGACGGGGTTTTACCACATTGGCCAGGCTGGTCTCAAACTCCAGAGCTCAAGTGATCCACCCACCTCAGCCTCTGAAAGTGCTGAGATTACAGGTGTGAGCCACCGTGCCCAGGCTTTTTTTTGAAACGGAGTCTTGCTCTGTCACCCAGGCTGGAGTGCAGTGGTGCAATCTCGACTCACTGCAATCTCCACCTCCCGGGTTCACGCCATTCTGCTGCCTCAGCCTCCCCAGCACCTGGAACTACAGGCGCACGCTGCCACGCCCAGCTAATATTTTTTTAGCTTTAGTAGAGATGGGGTTTCACTATGTTAGCCAAGATGGTCTCAATCTCCTGACCTTGTGATCTGCCCACCTCGGCCTCCCAAAGTGCTGGGATTACAGGCGTGAGCCACTGTGCCCAACCAATTTTTTTTTTTTTTTAAATATCTTGTGGGGAAAGCAGGGAGAAGTTTCTAGGACTTTTACCTACCTTTTTAACCTTCCCTCACTATAGTAGCCAAGGACCTAATGAGAGGGGTTATTCCAACTGCCAAGTTCTCCCATCAGGGACTGGGGCAATGACCATCAAGTGCGTCCACAGACCTATTAGACGTGCTGTAAGCTACACTGTAATCAGGATTCTATTTAATACCTGCCTCCAACCTGAATTCCCCAACTCTAAAGACGGTTTATGATGACTTCCAGTGTAGACTATTAATATCAACTTAGACCCTGTTTCTAATGGCCCTTGAAATATCGGGGTATCCCTCTTTCCTCAGTGTGCAGTCACTTAAATAAGTGGTCCCATTGGGGAATGGCTGGGAATTATTACAGTACTAAACATGTGCCATCACCCTTCCTCTTAGGGTCCTGGCCATGTGTTCAATCAGTGAGTTCCAGATCTGAAAGTTGGTGCAGGTCTGAGAACTGGGCAAGGGATAGTGGCTTCTTGGGGTGATTGCTCTTGGCCTCCTGCCCCTCTAGTTTTGCCTTCTTTTGATTATAGACATTGAGTAGCACCCTTGTTGGCCATTTTGCCACTAGAGACACCATGTTCCATGAACCATTCCCATTTCCACATATCCCTGTGGATCAGCGTCCCTTGGCTGTTCGTCCAACCTTGCCAATTTTTATGGTCAATACGGCCCCCTGACTTCTGGTTAAGCATACCACCTGGTCTCTGTTACTCCCAGTGGGGACCCATTACCCAACCTGTGACTGCCTCTCCTATCACCCAGCATACAGAGTAGTCACCCCTGAATTTCCCTTCGATGCTGCTATCCTTCCCATCAGCACATTCCTGCTGGTCTTGGCAAATGATATGTCCTCTGGGCCTCCCGGAGTCACATAATTCTCTTAGTGCGGCTTCTAACCCCATATAATATATCCAGTCCAGTCTGCCCATCTCCCTGAGCCTTTTTTTTTTTTTTTTTTTTGAGACAGAGTCTCGCAGTGTCACCCAGGCTGGAGTGCAGTGGCGTGATTTCAGCTCACTGCAACCTCCACCTCCCAGGTTCAAGCGATTCTCCTGCCTCAGGCTCCTGAGTAGCTGGGATTACAGGCACCCGCCACCATGCCCGGCTAAATTTTGGTATTTTTGGTAGAGAAGGAGTTTCGCTAGGTTGGCCAAGCTGGTCTTAAACACCTGATCTCATGATCCGCCCGCTTCAGCCTCCCAAAGTGCTGGCATTACAGGCATGAGGTACCGCCCCCAGCCCTCCCTGAGCCTTTTTATTCCTTCCTCTATCATCTGCCAGAGCAACTAAAGAATTTCCACTTTATTCTTTGTGGGCCATTGCTTTCTCCAGACTTCTCAGTTACACTCCAGCATGCCTTTAATGTCCTTGCCAGGGCATTAAATCCTGTGTCCCAAGAAGAGGTCCTCAAGTCTATGAATTCTCAATCATCCAGTTTTTGTTTTTTGGTTTTTTGGGTTTTTTTTGGTTTTTTTGTTTGTTTGTTCGTTTTTGAGACAGAGTCTCCCCCTGTCACCCAGGCTGTGTGCAGTTGCATGATCTCGGCTCACTGCAACCTCCCCCTTCCAGGTTCAAGTGATTCTTCTGCCTCAGCCTCAGTTTCCTAAGTAGCTGGGAGTACAGGTGTGCATCACCATGTCCAGCTGATTTTCGTATTTATTATTAGAGATGGGTTTTACCATGTTGCCCAAGCTGATCTCGAACTCCTGACCTCAGGTGATCTGCCCGCCTCAGCTTCCCAAAGTGTTAGGACTACAGGCATGAGCCACCGCACCCAGCCACTCATCCAGTTTTATATTCTGGTCTTTCTAATTAACAACCCTGAAAATCTAATCCCAGGTATACTGTCCCGGTCCTGCCAATACATGCTAGGTAATTCTTGAAGCTCCACGAGGGTGTGATATCTCTTCTTCCTTATCAAGCCCAACATAGTCTCTGCCAGGTTATGCTATAATAGAATTTAATCCTGCTTATCAGCCTGGAAGCCAAGAGAGGAGGCGGGGGAAGCTCCTGAGGGGGAAATGTATTGTTTTGTCAGATAGAGAACTCTGCAGGTCTTCCTGCATGCAGGGAGATTTTATTTTATTTTATTTTATTTTATTTTATTTTATTTTATTTTATTTATTTTATTTTATTTCATTTCATTTATTTTTTGAGACGGAGTCTTGCTCTGTTGCCCAGGCTGGAGTGCAGTGGTGTGATCTCGGCTCCCTGCAAACTCCGTCTCCCGGTTTCACGCCATTCTCCTGCCTCAGCCTCCAGAGTAGCTGGGACTACAGGCGCCTGCCACCACGCCCAGCTAATTTTTTGTATTTTTAGTGGAGATGGGTTTCACCATGTTAGCCAGGATGGTCTTGATTTCCTGACCTTGTGATCCACTCGCCTTGGCCTCCCAAAGTGCTGGGAATACAGGCGTGAGCCACTGCGCATGGCCGGGGAGTGCTATCTTTTAATGGAGAAGGTTGGATACCTCTGTAACCTTTGAGTCTGCAGAGCCAAATCCTTTAGGACACATCCCCAGATGTCTCCTTCCTAAGTGTCAGGTTCCCAAGTTTTCTCAACTAGGGCTCTGAGGTTGTGTAAACAACTTGTCTTGGCTAAGCATTTATTTTTTATTCTTATTTACTTATTTTTTTGAGACGGAGTCTCACTCTGTTGCCCAGGCTGGAGTGCAGTGGTGTGACCTCAGCTCAGTGCAACTTCCGCCTCCTCGGTTTAAGTGATTCTCGTGCCTCAGCCTCCTGAGTAGCTAGGATTACAGGCGCGTGCCACCAGGCCCAGCTAATTTTTGTATTTTTTGTAGAGACTGGGTTTTACCATGTTGGCCAGGCTGGTCTTGAACTCCCGACCTCAAGTGATCTGCCTGCCTTGGTCTCCCAAAATGTTGGGATTACAGGCATGAGCCACCCTGCCCAGCCTTGGCTGAGCATTTAAATGCCTCTGGAACTCAATGACTTTAACTATTAATGAGAGGGAGCAGGGACCACCCCTTTTTGAGGCCTTCAGGCACCCAAGCATGGAAATAAAGGAAAATCCTGAATTCCTTCAAGGGAAATTCCAGGCTCCTAGCTAGTCCTGAGAAGTAAATAAGCAACTTGATAAGAAGGTAATGGTAGTTTAAAACAGTAGTTAGAATCACAGGATGTTTGGTTCCCCTACAGAAACTAAAGATGACATCTTAACATATGTCTCTGAGTTATTTTTCAGGAACTCAAACCCCTACCAAATGGATCTGCTGGCACGTTAGACCTCAGAGAACAGGGAGCTGAGAACTGAACTCTGCCCACTATCTTTGTTCTCAATTTCTTCCTGAGGGGCCTGGAGGAGGTCACACCCACAAGCCAGAGCTAACATTCTTTGCTGCTGACCCCACATTTTTAAACAAAGCTTCTCTTCCTCAACCAATTTCAGATCAGAAAATCTTGAGTCTATCTGTGACCTGTAAGCCCCCACTTCAAGACATCCCACCCTTTTAGGCCAAACCAGTGTATAATCTCCATGTATTGATTTATGATTTTGCCTGTAACTTCTGCTTTCCTAAAATCTACCTCTACCTTTAAAAATTCTTTCTTTCAAGCCAGGCACAGTGGCTCACGTCTGTAATCCCAGCACTTTGGGAGGCTGAGGCAGGAGGATTTCTTGAGGCCAGGTGTTCAAGACCAGCCTGGGCAAAATAGCAAGAACCCCCCCCCCCCCGCCCGCCGCCCCGCCCAAACACACACACCTGCCCCGGATCTCTACAAAAAAATTTAAAGACTAGCCAAGTATGGTGGCACATGCCTATAGCCCTAGCTGAGATGAGAGGATCGCTTGAGCCCAGGAGTCTGAGGTTGCAGTGAACTATGATTTGCACCACCACACTCCAGCGTGGGTGACAGAGCGAGATGCTGTCTCAAAGAACAAAACAAAACGTCCTTACTTTCAAGTCATCAGGGAGGTCAAGATTTAAGCAAGAGCTGCTTGATTCTCACTTGGCACTCTGCAAATAGACTCCCTCCTTTCTCCTGCTGCAAACCTCAGTGTGGTTGTTTTGGCCTTATTGCACCAGGCAAGCGGACCCCAATTCTGTTCAGTAACATTAAGACCTAGTTTGCTCCTCAGCTGTGTTCACTCTTGGTAAAGGCAATGATGACCTCTTTGTAAGCTACCAATAAGGGCTCTGGCTCTCCACTTAGCTGGTATGTGTTTAACTCTCGCTTTTCATTATTCCTATACAGGGCATTAACAACCAGCCAACTCCACTGGCTTTTACAGCGGTGTCTTTCCCCTGTCTTTCAATGCCTGAATCATCTCACCAGCAAAGGCGTTCCCCTCCGCTTGGATATTTTGGGACACCTTGAATCAGGCATTATCCGTGCCCCACATTCCACTTGGGATGGGATACTCCTTGCCAGCCAGGTGAGAAATCAGTCAATCCTAAACTGTGTGCTTTTCCAGCCACTCTTGATACCCTGTTCCTGTTCAAGTTTTCTGAGAAGCAGAGGCTAGGACACAATCAGATGTGCAGAAGATTGATTTATTTATTCGGGGAAATGCTTTTGAGGGATAAAGCAGAGAGACAGCAGGAGTATGCAGGGAGAGCCTCGGAACAGAGTGCAGCTCTGCGAAAATCTTGGCTAGGCCAATGGGGGACTGTGTCCATGATGCTCTGATTACCTTCCATGTTTGCTTGCTGAAAGGACTCACAGGACTCCAACAGTTTCTATACTCATACAGATGAGTTTTGCATTGTTTTGTTTTGTTTTTTGAGACACAGTCTCGCTCTGTCACCGGGGCTGGAGTGCAGTGGCGGATCTTGGCTCACCACAACCTCCACCTCCTTGGTTCAAGCAATTCTCCCACCTCAGCCTCTTGAGTAGCTGGGATTACAGGTGTGCACCACCACGCCCAGCTAATTTTTGTATTTTTATTAGAGACAGGGTTTCACCATGTTGGCTAGGCTGGTCTTGAACTCCAGACTTCACATGATCCACCTACCTTGGCCTCCCAAAGTGCTGGGATTACAGGCATGAGCCACCCAACCCAGCCCTCACATATCAGTTTTTAACAGGCAAAGGATACAGTATGGTAACAGCAGGCAAAGTTATGCAAAGAAGGGGCTAGAGATCTCAGGCACAGGCTTCTTTGTCCTCCCTCTGCTGACTCCCACTGGATGTGCTACATGCTCAGGTCTTGAACCGTCATGTGTGTATATACCAGGAAGTCCAAAGTTCACTCATGGTGGGATCTCTTAGAGTGAATTGGTCACGTAGGCATGTTTTAGCTCCGTGACCAGCCTTAATATTGAAATCCTCCAGGCTCCATCAAAGAAACAATTATTAAACAATGCTGATAGGCCAGTATGTCCTGTTCCCCAAACAATCCACACACTGATGGTTATAGAACATCATTTGATATATTCCATAGTGTTGGCCAAGGGTCACCATCAGGCTCCAGGCAGCTCCACAGGTAAGCGTGCAGCCTATTGTGACCAGACCACACAGGAGTCCCCACAACCAAGACAGCTCATTAGAGGAGGCATGGATATGGCCTGGTTTGAGCAGCTCGGCCATGCACAGTTATTGGCTAGGAGCAGCCTGGGGAGAGCATGGTGTTGATATGAATACTGTGGCAGATCTTAGGGGCAGCAGTTGGAGGCTGGAGATCTCAGTGGCTGTAATGGTTAAGGTTAGGTGTCAACTGGACTGGATTAAGGAACACCTAGAGAGATGGTAAAACATTCCTTCTCGGTGTGTCTGTCTGGGTTTCCAAAGCAGACTGGCTTGTGAGTCAGTGGACTAAGAGGGGAAGATCTTCCCTCAGTGTGGCTGGGCACCATCCAGTTGGCTCGGGGCCAAGATAGAAAAAAAAAGGAGAGAAAAGGATTTCCTCTCTCTCCTGGAGCTGGGACATACTCTTCTCCTCCTGTCCTTGGATATCAGGACCCCAGGCTCTCCAGCCTTGAGACTCTAGGGCTTTCATGAGCACCACCTCACCAGGTTCTCAGGCTTTGGGGCTTGGGCTGAGAGAATTACACCATTGGCATCCCTCGTTTTAAGACTTTTTGACTTGGATTGAGCCGCAATATCAGCATCCCAGGGTCTCCAGCTTGCAGATGGCCTGTCATGGGACTTCTCAGCTTCCAGAATCATGTGAGCCAATTCCCTAATAAATCCCTTCTCCTTTGTCTGTATATGTATCTATCTAGGTATCTATCTAGGTATCTATCTATCTATCTATCTATCTATCTATCTAACCATCCCCTGTTGGTTCTCTCTCTCTAGAGAACCCTAACAGTGGTGCACCTCCATAGGTATCAAAACGCACTTCAGGAAAGGTTTCAAAAGCCCTCTATATTTATGAGGCCCCTGTTTATCTCTTGAGTCTTACCTTTTGCCACATCTAATTTTAAACTCTCCAACCATCCTCAACTACGTAAAGTTCCTGGGATAAAAGCTATGTTCTTTCTTTGCCCTGGGCCTTTACGCATGACTTTCTGCCAATCATAGTACTTTCTTCTTCCACTTCCTCTCTCTAACTTCTACTCAGGCTTCAGGTCTCAGTTCAAAGACTGGAAAACATTTCTTACCTCAACCCCTACCAACCTCTGAATAAGTTTAGGACATCCTACCCACAAATACGGCACTTTGGTATTTGAGAAAACAGCAGAAGCAAGTAGGTCATTCTCATCTTCCTCTCAGCCTTCTCCCTTGAAGCAGGTCATGAGACCTCATTGGAGAGGTCCATCCATATACCTAGAGGAAAAGGACATCCTTATCTCTGAACACACAGAGACACAAAGAAAAATTGGAACAAATAGATCTTGCTAAGTGGTCCCCTCACAGTTTATTAACATTAGATCATACTTTTTATCCAATTATATTTTTCCATGACCATCCACTTCTCCATCAAAATATACACAGATTTACCTGTTTCTTTGGGCTATTTCCTTTTTTTGTTTTTTTTGAGACGGAGGTTTGCTCTGTCGCCTGGGCTGGAGTGCAGTGCCTTGATCTCGAATCCCTGCAAGCTCTGCCTCCCGGGTTCAAGCGATTCTCCTGCCTCAGCCTCCCAAGTAGCTGGGATTACAGGCGCACACCACCATGCCCGGCTAATTTTTGTATTTTTAGTAGAGACTGGGTTTTGCCATCTTGGCCAGGCTAGTCTCAAACTCCTGGCCTCAGGTGATCAGACCACCTCAGCCTCCCAAAGTGCTGGGATTACAGGTGTGAGCCACTGTGCCCAGCCCTGTTTCCTTTTAAAGTCTCCCATGTCACATGAAACTTAAATAAATAAATGTGTATACTTTTCTTGTTTATCTTTTGTTATAGGGGCTTCAGCCACAAACCCAATGATTATCAAGGAAAAAAATAGTTCTTTTCCTATCCTACACCCCACACTCCACTATGCTCCTACAGTATCTTGACCTCAGCTCTAGGGTAGCTCTTGTCAAACTATTGCAATTGCTTATGGCATGTGTCTCTATCTTCTATTAGCCTGAAAGCTCTGTAAGAGTAAGGCACTATGTCACATTGAATTTTGCAACCTTAGTTCCTACCACATAGTAGGTGCTTAATAAGTATTTGCTGGCCAACTACTGGATAATTGTACCCTATTAAATTTTAAATTGCCTAGAATACTAGGGGTTATGAAGAGAAAGCAGAATTGATGACTATAAACCTCTTTTTTTTTTTTTTTTTTTTTTTTTTGGAGACAGGGTCTTGCTCTGTTTCCCAGGCTGGACTGCAGTGGTGCAATCATAGCTCACTGCAGCTTCAACCTACCCAGCCCATCTGATCCTCACACCTCAGCCTCCTGAGTAGCTGGGACTACAGGCGCACACCACCTTGCCCAGGTAATTTTTGTGGAGACAGAGTTTGACTATGTTGCCCAGGCTATTGAACTCTTAATGTTTCCTTGGACACATACGTGTCCTGAAGGGGTAATCTTTCTGGGTTAGAATTCACAAATCTGCACTGTGTTGAGTCATCCAATCTTTCTGGTTTGGGCAGTTCTGATAACAAGGTATTCCTCCTTGGGTAGCCTGGGCTGGTGGGCTCCTCTAGCTTATATTTGCTAATTCATTTAAGAAATTCTGGGCCAGGCGCGGTGGCTCATGCCTGTAATCCCAGCACTTTGGGAGGCCGAGGTGGGTGGATCACGAGGTCAGGAGATCGAGACCATCCTGGCTAACACAGTGAGACCCTGTCTCTACTAAAAACACAAAAAATTAGCCGGGCGTGGTGGCGGGCGCCTGTAGTCCCAGCTACTCTGGAGGCTGAGGCAGGAGAATGGCATGAACCTGGGAGGCGGAGCTTGCAGTGAGCCGAGATCGCACCATTGCACTCCAGCCTAGGCAACAGAGCGAGACTCCGTCTCACAAAAAATAAAAATAAAAAAGAAAGAAATTCTGAACAGGCCAAGTGCCTGTAATCCCATCACTTTGGGAGACTGATGGCAGATTGCTTGAGCTCAGGAGTTCTAGACCAGCCTGGACAACATGGCAACACCCTGTCTCTACAAAAAATAGCAGTGTGCCCCTGTAGTAGCATACCCCTGTAGTTGCAGTTATTTGGGAGTCTGAGGTGGGAGGATGTGGCTTGAGTCTGGGAGGCTGAAGTTGCAGGAGCTGTGATTGTGCCACTGCTGTCCAGCCTGAGCAACACAGTGAGATCTCATCTCGAAAAATAAATAAAATTGCCCAGCAGTGTCTCTCTTTGACTTCACATCTTCATTAAGTACCTAGGAATGGGTCTAATACAAAATGACTACTAAAGATTTTAGATTGGGATAAAACCTAAAGTCTGAAAACAAGATTTTCCTTGTAACACCTTTATTGAGTTATACTTCACATACCACAATTCACCTATTTAAAAATATACAATTCAATAGTTTTTAGTATATACTATTGTATATAGTTCACACTTAACCCTGGAGGATACATTCCAAGACCCCCATTGGATGCCTGAAACTGATGATAGTGCTGAATCCTATATATACTGTTTTTTCTATACCTACATACCTATGATAAAGTTTAATTTGTAAATTAGCTAAGAGATTAACAATAACTAACAATAACATAGAACAGGCTGGGCACAGTGGCTCAGGCATGTAACCCCAGCACTTTGGGAGGCCAAGGCAGGCGGATTGCTTGAGCCTAGGAGTTCAAGACCAGCCTCGGCAACATGGCAAAACCCCAACTCTATAAAATATACAAAAATTGCCGGGTGTGGTGATGCATGCCTGTGGTCCCAGCTACTGTGGAGGCTGAGGTAGGAATATCACCCGAGCCTGGGGCGGTCCAGGCTACAGTAAGCCATGACTACACCCCTGCACTCCAGCCTGGATGACAGAGACCCGGTCTCAAAAAAAATAATAAAACAGAATGGAACAATCACAGCAATATACTGTAACAAATGTATACTGTAATAAAAGTTACTGTATATTGTAACTCTGTCTCTAAATATCTTACACTGTACTCATCTCTTTTCGGACCTCAGTGGTTCAGGGGTAACTGAAACCATGGCAAGAGAAACTCTGGAGAAGTGGGGACTACTGTAGGCACAGAGTTGTGCAATCACCACGGTTGATTTCAGGACGTTGTTTTTTTCTTTTATGAAACGGAGTCTTGCTCTGTTGCCCAGGCTGGAATGCAGTGGCATGATCTCGAACTCACTGAACCTCCACCTCCCGGGTTCAAGTGATTCTCCAGCCTCAGCCTCCCGAGTACCTGGGATTACAGCTGCCCACCACCACCCCTGGTTAATTTTTGTATTTTTAAGAGAGACAGGGTTTCACCGTATTGGTCAGGCTGGTCTTGAACTCCTCTCCCCAGGTGATCTACCCTCCTCAGCCTCCGAGAGTGCTGGGATCACAGGCGTGAGCCACCACACCTGGTCAATTTGAGGACATTTTCATCAACCCAAAATGAAACCCTGTACAGTGGACTGGATATGGTGGCTCTAGCACTTTGGGAGGCTGAGGCAGGAGGATCCTTTGAGGCCAGCGTGTCCAGAGTCGGTTCCTTCTGGTGGGTTTTTGGTCTCACTGACTTCAAAAATGAAGCTGTGGACCTTCCTGGTGAGTGTTAAGAGCTCTTAAAGACGTTGTGTCCCGGAGTTTGTTCCTTCAGATGTGTCCAAAGTTTCTTCCTTCTGGTGGGTTTGTGGTCTTGCTGACTTCAAGAACGAAGCGGCGGACCTCCGTGGTGAGTGTTACAGCTCTTAAAGGTGGTGTGAACCCAAAGAATAAGCAGCTGCAAGGGTTATTATAAAGAGCTAAACCGCACACCGGAAAGGAACCACAGCAGGTTGCTGCTGTTGGCTTGGGTGGCCAGCTTTTATTTCCATATTTGGCCCCGCCCATGTCCTGTTTATTGGTCTATTTTACAGAGTACTGATTGGTCCATTTTACAGAGTGCTGATTGGTCAATTTTTACAGAATATTGATTGGTGCATTTACAATCCTCTAGCTAGACACAGAGTGCTGATTGGTGCATTTACAATCCTCTAGCTGGACAGAAAAGCTCTCCAAGTGCTCACCCGACCCAGAAGCCCAGCTGGCTTCACCTCTCACCAGGAGTTTAAGACCAGCATAAGCAACATGATGAGATCCCTGTCTCTGCAAAAAAAAAAAAAAAAAATATTTAGCCAGGCTTGGTGGCACACACTGTAGTCCCAGCCACTCCAGAAGCTGAGGCAGGAGGATTGCTTGAGCCCCAAGAGTTCTAGGCTGCAGTGAGCTATGATAAGGCCACTATACTTCAGCCTGGGCAACAGCAAGCAAGACCTTGTCTCTAAAAAAGAAAGAGAGAAGAGAGAAACCCTGTACTCATTAGTAGTCACTCCCCATCCCCCACCCCTGCCCCTATTCCCATCAGCCCTAAGCAATCCCTAATCTGCCCTTTCTTTCCATGGATTTGCCTATTCTGGACATTTCACATGAGTGGAATCACACAATATGTGATCTTCTATGGCTGGCTTCTTTCACTTAGCATATGATGTTTTCAAAGTTCATTCATGTTGTAACATTTACCAGTACTTCATTCCTTTTTATGGATGAATAATACTTCATTTTATGACATACCACTTTTTTCTTTTTGTTTAACGTTTATTTTAGGTTCAGGGGCACATGTGCAGGTTGTTATATAGGTAAACTCATGTCATGGGGGTTTGTTGTACAGATTATTTCATCACCCAGGTACTAAGCCTATTAGCCAACAGTTATTTTTCTGATCTGCTCCCTCCTCCCACTCTCCACCCTCAAGTGTCTATTGTTCCCCTCTTTTACCACATTTTTCAATGCCTGCTTTTATTACAAAAGTCATACAAGGCCAGGCATGGTGGCTCACGCCTGTGATCCCAGCACTTTGGGGGGCCAAGTTGGGCAGATCACCTGAGGTCAGGAGTTGGAGACCAGCCTGGCCAACATGGCAAAACCCTGTCTCTACCAAAAATATAGAAATTAGCCATTGTGGTGGCAGGTGCCTGTAATCCCAGCTACTCGGGAGGCTGAGGCAGAATTGCTTGAACCTGGGAGGCAGAGGTTGCAGTGAGCCAAGATCGTGCCATTGCAATACAGCCTGGGTGACAAGAGAGAAACTCTGTCTCAAAAAAAAAAGATAATACAAAATATTTCGGGCTTGCATTACCGGCAAAAGTAATAAAAAACATTTTACTGCTCATAATTTTATATAATTTACTACTTATAACTTCTCTGTTATAAATACAGATTCAGAGAAAATTAAAAGCACCCATAGCCCTATCACACAGAGATAACCACCATAAACATTGGATATCTTTTGTTCTGAGCTTTAAATATGCAAATATATTTAGTAATTGGAATTGTACTTGTAATGTTTGTGTAATATGAATTTTTTTCTTATGGTAAAATGCACATAATTTTTACCATTTTAGCCATTTTAAAGTGTACAGTTCAGTGGCACTAAGTATATACACATTGTTGTGAAACCATCACCACCATCCACCTCCAGAACTTTTTTATCATCCAAAACTGAAACTCTGTACCCATTAAACAATAACTCCTCACTCCTCTACCCCTCAACCCCTGGCAAGCACCATTCTGCTTTTTCTCTATGAATTTAAGAACTCCAGGTTCCTCACATAAGTGGAATCCTACAGTATTTATCCTTATGTGTTATTTCACT
The DNA here is from genome assembly GCF_043159975.1 of Macaca nemestrina. Lineage (NCBI taxonomy): Eukaryota > Metazoa > Chordata > Mammalia > Primates > Cercopithecidae > Macaca > Macaca nemestrina. The sequence goes on along the minus strand of NC_092125.1, from coordinate 84,562,086 downwards.
GGCTTATTTGGCTGAGCATAAAGTCTTCAAGATTGATCTATGCTGTAGTACAAGAGGACTTCAAGAAGTTAGTGGAAAAATTGAATTAAGTGATTTTTTTTTTTTAAAGGCTGGGTGCAGTGACTTACACCTGTAATCCCTGCACTTTGGGAGGCCAAGGTAGGAGGTTCACTTGAGCCCAGGAGTTTGAGACCAGCCTAACCAACATGGTGAAACCCCGTCTCTACTAAAAATACAAAAATTAGCTGGGCGTGGTGGCACGTGCCTGTAATTCCAGCTACTCAGGAGGCTAAGGCGGGAGAATCGCTTGAACCCAGGAAGCGGAGGTTGCAGTGAGCCGAAATTGCGCCATTGCTCTCCAGCCTGGGCGTCACAGCAAGACTCTGTCTCAAAAAATAAATAATTAGCTGGGTGGTCGTACGCATCTGTATTCCCAGCTACTCGGGAGGCTGAAGTGGAAGGATTCCTTGAGCCAGGGAGGTTGAGGCTGCAGTAAGCTACGATTGTACCACTGCAATTCAGCTTAAGCAACAGAGTGAGACCCTGTTTCAAAAAATAAAAATAAAAAAATCAAGTTTGATCAGGAGCTGAGAGCATACCCCAGAAAGCCCTGATAGTAGCCACACCTCTACCACCAGCCTTGGCTGCCCAGGGAGTACTGGCCTTGGCGGCCTCACATCCATGGTCCTCTGGGTAGGGACAAGAAGGTCATAGCAAAGATTTTGGGAAAAGGAAAATGATTCAATGTAAGAAACGCATCTGCCATTTAAAAAGAACCCCAGGAAGTACCTTGGCAGTGTAGGAGCTGGAGAGACTGTGGAGTCTGACGCTGAAGGAGAAAAGGGTGCGGAGGCAGCAGATGTCACAGCCCTGGTGGAGTTCCACTGCAAGGCAGTAAATGTGGAGCAGGTCGTAACCATTATAGAAGCTATCCACATCCTGGGGGTCCTCCACACAATTACGAGTGGAATTACCAGAACAGTGAGCGTGGGGAAAAGAAGGAAGGATGGGAGAGTGCTCCCAAAGGCCAGGCCCAACAAGACCGGCCCTTCCTCAGGAGAGGGTTCCTGCCCTACTACCTGAGGAGACCCTATGGGCGTGGACCACAGTGTTCCAGCCCTCCAGCGCAGGGAGCGGAGATGGGGGGTGTTGACAGCCAGGGTGCAGGAGCACCACGTAGACCAATGAGGCAAGATATGTATGTGGCTATAGGCCACAATTCCGCTGGGGCCCTCCTAGCCAAAGACAGCCTTGAGAGGATGGTGATGAAGAGGATTTAAAAAAAAAAAAAATCAAGGAGATTAGACCCCAGGTCAGCAGCAATGTTGGTACCCAGATGGAGACCCAGAAAACCCTAAACCACAATATGGCAAAGAGACAAAAGCAGCTGAAAATTTGCCCATGTCCAAGGCTGAGCAGGGTAGGGCTGAGTAAATACCAACTTACCATCTCTACCATCATCCCCTTTAGTCATACAACAAGAAGAAATGAATGGGAAACTGCAGCAATAAGAAATGAACAAAAGATTGGAGCTGAAGACATTGTTTGCTTTTTGCTGCTGACCAGTTACTAGAACTATCTGCATTATCTATGCAGCTTGGGTTTTTTAAATCACTTTTTTCCTAGAGACAACTCTTTTCGGTAATAACAAATGTGGTTTTCTAAAAAAAAAAAAAAAAAAGTCTGGTTTTTCTCAATATGTCTCTAAAGATTTTTAAATTGTTTCATATCTGGTCAAGATGAGACAAGAACTTCATTTTAAATTTGTAATAAAAGTTTACAACTTGGTGTTTTTTCAAAATAGTCAATGAACTGCAAGCACTTGTCAATAAAGATCTTAAATAATTGTCGAAAAAATTAAAATAAAAAATATAAACTGTATTTCTCAACAGAGACTTCACCAAGTTCAGGACACTTTTGTAAGCAATGATACCAGCCATTTAGTCCATCCCTAAAGAACTGAGGGTCCTGGGAATGTAACCATGTCAGTGCAGTCTCTTTTACGATATTAACTGAAGAAAAATAGGTGTACTTTTACGGTTTTTTAAAAGATTAGGAAATGAAAAGAAGGCAAAAGGAGGCAAATCAGGACTGTAAGGTAGATGCCTAATGATTTCCTTTTGAAACTCTATTTATTTGTTTGTTTGTTTGTTTGTTTGTTTTTTGAGGCAGGGCCTCACTCTGTAGTCCAGGCTGGAGTGCAATGGCACAATCACGGCTCACGACAATCTCTACCCCCTGGGCTCAAGCAATTCTCCCACCTCAGCCTTCTGAGCAGCTGGGACTATAGGCATGCGCCACCACGCCTGGCTAATTTTTGTATTTTTTATAGAAATGGGGTTTCACCATGTTGCCCAGGCTGGTCTCTAATTCCTGGGCTCAAGCAATTCACCCACCTTGGCCTCCCAAAGTGCTGGATTATAGGCATGAGCCACCGCGTCCAGCCTGTTGAAAGTCTTGCTTGCACAGTTACCCATTTTGATGAGAGGAATGAACAAGAGCATTGTTGTGGCAGAGAAAGACTCCCTAGTGAAGGTTTCCCAGGCATCTTCTGCTACAGCTTTGACTAACTTTCTCAAAACACTCCCATAATAAGCAGATGTTATCATTCTTTGGGCCTCCAGAGAGTTAAAAAGTAAAATGCCTCAAGCATCCCAAAAAACTATTGCCATGACCTTTGCTCTTGACTGGTCCGCTTTTTCTGTGACTGGACCACCTCTTGGTTGCCATTGTTTTGATTGTGCCTTGTCTTCAGGATCCTATTGGTAAAGCCACGCCTCATCTCCTGTTATGATTTTTCAAGGAAGTGCTTCAGGATCCTGACCCCACTTGTTTAAAATTTCCATTGAAAGCTCTGCTCAATCCTTTTGTAGCTGCTGAGCACGATGACTGCGTGTTCATGCTCATTTGTGAGGTGTCCCACCCTTGAACCTTGTTACAACATCGGCACATTACCTGTCTGATATGGAAGGAAAAAAATATGCTCTGTTCTCTGCTCTTGTCTGCAACTGATCTGAATGCAACTGTTTTGGCATCCATCAAATGAAAAGTTTGCTCAACTTTAATTTTTCTGTTAGAATTGTGTAAACTGAGCCAATTGAGGTATCTATGGTGTTGGCTATTGTTTCTGCTGTTAATAATTGGTCTTCCTCAACTAGGGCACAAATAAGGTTAATTTTTTCCTTGAAAATTGATGTGGATGCTCTGTTGCTTCAGGTTTCATCTTCAATATCATCTTGTCCTCTCTTAAAATGAGTTATCTATTTGTAAACTGCTGAATTCTTTGGTGCATCATCCTCAAAAACTTTTTGCAAATCATTGTTAAAAGAAAAACTTCAGCCTAATTAAAGGAGTTTAATTGAGCAATGGACAATTCGTAAATTGGGCAGCCCCTAGAATTACAGCAGATTCAGAGAGACTCCAGGGGTGCCTCATGGTAAGAACAAATTTGTAGGCAAAAAAAGTAAAGTGACATACAGAAATCGGAAGTGAGGTACAGAAACAGCTGGATTGGTTACAGGTTGACGTTTGCCTTATTTGAACACAGTTTGAACACTCAGCAGTCTATGAGTGGTTGAAGTATGGCTGCTGGGATTGGCCAAGACTCAGCGATTGTTACAGGCACATACTCCTAAGTTTTTAATCTTGTCTGCCTATTACAGTAGGTTATAGTTAGTCCACAAGGACTCAAATATAGAAGTATGGACTTCTTCTCAGGCCATATTTAGTTTGCTTTAAGAGCATCAATTTCATCATTCTTCCACCCAAGCTTCACTGTAAAGCTTCCATTTGTCCACCATCAAGCTTCACCACTGATGTTTGTTCTTGCTTCAATTTTAGCAGAATTTATGTTGCTCTGAAAGGGACTCTGTTCAAAATTTTTTTTTTTTTTTTTTTTTTTTTTTTTTTTTTTTGAGACGGAGTCTCGCTCTGTCACCCAGGCTGGAGTGCAGTGGCCGGATCTCAGCTCACTGCAAGCTCCGCCTCCCGGGTTCACGCCATTCTCCTGCCTCAGCCTCCCGAGTAGCTGGGACTACAGGCGCCTGCCACCTCGCCGGGCTAAGTTTTTGTATTTTTAGTAGAGACGGGGTTTCACTGTGTTAGCCAGGATGGTCTCGATCTCCTGACCTCGTGATCCTCCCGTCTCGGCCTCCCAAAGTGCTGGGATTACAGGCTTGAGCCACCGTGCCCGGCCGACTCTGTTCAAATTGATGTTTCAGACTAGATCCCATTCAGACATGTTATAACAAGTAAGTACAAGTTTATTTTTGTGCAAAAAAATTTTGAAATTCATGCATAGTTTTTCCCCTTTTTTTTTTTTTTTTGAGATGGAATCTTGCTCTGTTGCCCAGGCTGGAGTGCAGTGATGCAATCTCAGCTCACTGCAACCTTCACCACCCGGGTTCAAGCAATTTTCCTGCCTCAGCCTCCTGAAAAGCTGGGATTACAGGCGCCTGCCACCATGCCCAGCTATTTTTTGTATTTTTAGTAGAGACGGGGTTTTGCCATTTTGGCCAGGCTGGTCTTGAACTCCCGACCCCAGGTGATCTGCTTGCCTCGGCCTCCCAAAGTGCTGGGATTACAGATATGAGCCACCATGCATGGCCAGTTTTTTCTTTTTTCTTTTTTTTTTTTTTTGAGACAGAGTCTCGCTCTGTTGCCCAGGCTGGAGTGCAGTGGCCAGATCTCAGCTCACTGCAAGCTCCGCCTCCCAGGTTGACGCCATTCTCCTGCCTCAGCCTCCTGAGTAGCTGGGACTACAGGCGCCCACCACCTCACCCGGCTAGTTTTTTGTATTTTTTTTAGTAGAGACGGGGTCTCACCGTGTTAGCCAGGATGGTCTCGATCTCCTGACCTCGTGATCCACCCGTCTCGGCCTCCCAAAGTGCTGGGATTACAAGCTTGAGCCACCACGCCCGGCCCAGTTTTTTCATAATATGCATTTTCCATGAACTTTCTTAAGACCCCTCATATATGACAGAATTTTCTTCCTTTTTTAGACTAAATAATTTTCCATTGTATTTATATACCACATTTTCTTTTTCCATTCATCCATCAATAAATACTTAAGTTGCTTCCAACTCTTGGCTATTGTGAAATAATACTGCTAAGAACATGGGTGTACAAATATCTGAGTCCTTGCTTTTAATTATTTTGGGTATTTATATTCAGAGTAGAATTGCTGGATCATAATAGTATAGTACTTTTGCATGTGTAAATCTTTGAAGACTCACCATATTGTTTTCCATAGCAGCTGCACCATTTTACATTCCCAATAGCAGTACACGGTGTTCTGATTTCTTCACATCCTTGCCAACACTTGTTATTATCTGTCTTTTTCATCATAGCTATCTCAGTGGGTGTAAATTGGTATCTCATTGTGGTTTTGATTTGTAGCTCCCCAATAATAATGATCTTGAACAGCCTTTTGTGCGCTTATTGACTTATCTACTGTGGAGAAATGTCTATTCAGATCCTTCGCATATTTTTGAATAGGATTATTTGTCTTTTTATTATCAACCTATCAGAGTTTTAAATGTGTTTAAATGTTTTGAGGCCGGGCGTGGTGGCTCAAGCCTGTAATCCCAGCACTTTGGGAGGCCGAGACGGGCGGATCACGAGGTCAGGAGATCGAGACCAGCCTGGCTAACACGGTGAAACCCTGTCTCTACTAAAAAAAAATACAAAAAACTAGCTGGGCGAGGTGGCGGGTGCCTGTAGTCCCAACTACTCGGGAGGCTGAGGCAGGAGAATGGCGTAGACCCGAGAGGAGGAGCTTGCAGTGAGCTGAGATCCGGCCACTGCACTCCAGCCTGGGTGACAGAGCGAGACTCCGTCTCAAAAAAAAAAAAAAAATGTTTTGGATACAAGTGCTTTATCAGATATAAAATTTGCAAATATTTTCTCCCATTCTAAGGGTTGTCTTTTTGCTTTCTTGATAGTGTCCTTTGAAGCACACAAATTTTTAATTTTGATGAGGTCCAATTTATACTTTCTTTGGTTGATTGTGCTTTTGTGTCATAGCTGAGAAACTATTGCTTAATCTAAGGTCATGAAGATTTACACCTATGTTTTCTTTTAGGAATTTTTATAGTTTAGCTTTTACATTTAGGTCTTTGGTTCATTATCAGTTTCACATTTGTATTGTATATGATTTTTTAAAAAGTTTTGTAATAGTTTTCATTAGAGTAGTGTAACATACTAAACTCCACTAAACTTGGATGTTATCCATAGTATCTAGCACATGTAAAGAATTTTATCTTTTATTATCTCAATTTTATGGACATGCATTCTCACATTGTGATCTAGATAGGGCAGTGTAGTTATATTCACTCCCCAAACGGGAAAGACAAAGGCAGAAAGGTTGAATGACTTGTCCAAGATCATGGTGCTCACAAGAGGTAAAGCAAGGCTTAGAACCCATGTCTTCTGCTCTCACTCCTCGTGCCTGTTTCCACTGCTCTGAACATGTTCAGGGAGAGGATTCTGAAGGGAATTACCGGGAGGGCCATTGGGCACATTTTTGAGAATATTTATGTTGTAAAAGAGGGGTTCTCATTAAGGAAAGATACCAACAGTCACTAGAGATCTTGATAGGCACTTAATTTATAATATATCATGTAATCTTCCTAATAACCCTTCAAGAAAGGGAGAAGAAAGCTAAAAACTACTACTGAGTGTAATTTGTTCAAGAACACACACAAGGGAAGTAGGTGAACTGCAATTTGAACCTAGATCCTGGGGCCATCAGTACTCCTGGTGTACTTGGATGCTGGAAGAGGAAGTGCTGAGTGTGGAGTCCCACCAGCAACATAACTTAAAAATATATATATGTATAGGCTGGAGAGCCTTTTTACCTCATTGTTGGCTGAGATACTCAAGCAAGGCAAGCTGAATTGTCTTTATTTGTTCATTACTAACTCAAATTCCAAAGTTTATCAATAGTATTTATAAAAACATTCACACACATATTATATACACACACACTATTTTTTTTTTTTTTTGAGACAGAGTCTCACTCTTTCACCCAGGCTGGAGTGCAGTGGTGTGATCTCAGCTCACTGCAATCTCCACTGCTTGGGTTCAAGCAATTCTCCTGCCTCAGCCTTCCCAGTAGCTTGGATCACAGTCGCAAGCCACTACTCCTGGCTAATTTTGTATTTTTAGTAGAGACGGGGTTTCACCATGTTGGTCAGACTGGTCTCAAACCCCTGATCTCAGGTGCTCAGGTGATCCACCTGCCTCAGTCTCCCAAAGTGGTGGGATTACAGGTGTGAGCCACTGCACCAGGCCCCCGACACACACGTTTTATCTTTAGTCACTGCAACTGTTTTCACAAAAATAATCTAACCCAATAATTGATAAATAGACCATAGGACTAGATAATGGTCAAACCGGATATTTCTAAAATGTGGCCATGTTTATTTTTCTTACGGTATTTTAAAAATATTTTTGGAATTTTTATGGGTACATAGTAGGTGGATATATTTATGAGGTACATGAGATGTTTCTTATGGTGTATTTTTATTTAGGTTTTTCACGACTTGATGACCTTATCCATACCATGGTTTGTTTTTTTAAAAAAGCAAACAACACACACAGTCACATCATTTAAAATGGGAATAAGTGATTGCAGGAAATTTAATACCCGTGTCGCATGTTGCTATGGTTTGAATGATGGTTTTCCCTCTCAAATTCAATTGTAACATAATCCCCAATGCAACAGTATTAAGTGGTGTGGCCTCTGGGAGGTGATTAAGTCATGAGGGTTCTGCTTTCGTGAATGGGGTTAATACCCTTGTGAAAGGGCTCAAGGTTGATGGAAGTGCTTTCTTGCCTTTCTGTCCCTTCTACCATGTGAGGACACATCATGCATCCCCTCCAGAGGATGGAGCAATGAGGCACCATCTTGGAAACAGAGAGCTGCCATCACCAGACGCCAACATTGGCACTTTGATCTTGGACTTCCCCAGCGTTTGAAACGGTGATAAATAAATTATTGTTGTTGGCTGGGCACGCTGGCTCGTGCCTGTAATCCCAGCTCTTTGGGAGGCTGAGGCAGGTAGATCACTTGAGGTCAGGAGTTCAAGACCAGCCCGGCCAACCTGGTGAAATCCTGTCTCTCTACTAAGAATACAAAAATTAGCCAGGAGTGGTGGCAGGCAGCTGTAATCCCAGCTACTCTGGAGGCAGAGGCAGGAGAATTGTTTAAACCCAGGAGGCAGAGGTTGCAGTGAGCCGAGATCACACCGTTGTACTCCAGTGTGGGTAACAAGAGCGAAACTCTGTCTCAAAAAAAAAAAAAAAAAAATTCTCTATAAATTACCCAGTCTCAGATGTTTTGTTATAGCAGCACAAATGGACAAAAACATACGTGTAATCCTCCCATCACAGAGGGAGTCACTGAGGCACCGAAAAGTGGGCTAGATTCCTGCTTCTAGTACTTGCTTGCCATTGTCTTTGGACAAATTACCAGGTTGTTGGGAGAATCAAGTAAGCCAATCCTTGTAACATCTGTCATAAATATTCAATAACGAACCTTATTGAAGAGTTAGGTGTGCCTTGGCTTCGATCACACAGCTAAGTGCTAGATCTGGGGCTAGGATACAGCTTCAGGCTTTGGATTTATGAGAAGAGTCACTTAGAGTTTTTGTTTAAAAGGCAGATTATCAGGGAAGGGTCTAAAAACATTGATTTAAACAGTGGTTGTGTTGTTGCGTGTACATGAAAACTGCCTCATAATAAAACCAGGTTTGCCTTGGTCTAATGACACCTTGACCATCATGACATTCACACAAGGCTTTTGCTTCTCCCACTCATAACCTCTCATGTTTTTTTTTTTTTTTTTCTAGACGGAGTCTTGCTCTGTCGCCCAGGCTGGAGTGCAGTGGCACAATCTCGGCTCACTGCAAGCTCCCCCTCCCAAGTTCACGCCATTCTCCTGCCTCAGCCTCCCGTGTAGCCGGGACTACAGGCGCCCGCCACCACGTCCGGCTAATTTTTTGTGTTTTTAGTAGAGACGGGGTTTCACCGTGTTAGCCAGGATGGTCTCGATCTCCTGACCTCGTGATACGCCCATCTCGGCCTCCCAAAGTGCTGGAATTACAGGCGTGAGCCACCGCGCCCGGCCTCTCATGTTTAAATTTCTATTCTTTCATTCTTAAAGGGCTGACCTTTTCCTGCTCTCCTCTCCAAATTGATAGTGAAGTGCAAGCTGCTGCAGCCCGCCCCCCAGGTGCTGACAACAAGGACCAGTGTTTTAATCTTCTTAGAGAGCAGATCAGAGTGTGTTTAGAAGGCAAAGGAGAGGTTAAGCTAGCTCTGAAGGATTACTTTGTAAAACTGAACTTTCACCCTCCCTGCTCTCCCTCCTACCTTAGCATAGCAGCACCCAGTTACCCAAGGCACAAAGCTGGCATCAGCAATGAGACTTCCTTCTCCTCACACCCAGTGACTCACCCAATCCTTTATTTTCCACGTCTTGAAAGGTGGAGTGCATGCTGCCACCTCTGTCTAATACTGCCTATGCTGTGGTGATGGTGGTGGTAGTGGCTAACTGATGGGTGTTAGCAGCTATTATAAGGTCCTTACATCTATCAAATCATTTAGCCCTCAAAACAACTCTGTTACTTGCATTTTACAGATAAGAAACTGAGGCACAGAGAATTCGGTTAGGAAACCAACGTGCCGGAGATTATACAACTAGCAGCCCATCTGGATTCTTCCCATCGAGGCCCTGGGGCTCCAGAGCCCACCCTCTGCACCTCTCTAGCTACCAGTGCAGTCATCTCTCTTCTGTCCTTTGTATGCCCCCAATAAGCTTCTTCCTGACTGGTTTCTAGGCTCTCATCTTGTCCCCCACCAATCCATTTCCCATATTTTTGTTCGAAAACACAAATAGAAACATACCCCATCTTTAGGTAAAACCCGACTTTTCCACTGCTCCAGTGCACTAAGCAAGTTCAACTCCTTAGCCTGGGCGGGCCTCTGTGTCATCTTAGTAAACCGCCTTTTAACTTTGTAGTTCCTGGGATTCACCCATGTTTGCTTAGCGGTCCCATTCCTCCAAACCCATAAATTCCTGGAGAAAAGGACTGGAGCTCAATGACATTTGTTAAATGAATTTTTGAAAAGCAACAGTGCTTTATTACTGGAAAGTGTTACAGATATTGTGAATTTTTTTCCTAGGGCTTCTTTCAATTTCGTTAAATTCTCGTCCAATATCATCGTAACATTTGATCAGGTAGTTTATCACCTTGTAGTGTCACTGTTCCTTTCTGTATCCTCTCGAAGCCTCCTGTTTTTCCTTTCCTAATTCTCTTCCAGCCCACTGCACGATCTAGTGTCGAATGGATGAAACAGCTGAGCAGAACAGTTCTTTAGCTGTCGGCCTAAATGACCAACTTCATGACCTCTCAAGGTCTCGCTCCCCCGCTGCACGCAGCTCAGCTTCCAACATTCGGGAAAGGCGTGCCCGGCCGGTGAGGGGCCGCTGGGGCCGAGTCCCGGACGTCGCCACGCGCAGTGGGCTGCTGCAGCCGGCGCTCTCGGGAAAAGTGAGGGGACGGAGGCGCCCGAGCAATGTGGGTTTCGGGAACCGTGAATATTTCACTTTGCGTAGAGCCCCCTCGGGCAATACGTCCCAGAACAGAGGGCTTCTTTCCCCCTGCCAGGGCTTCCCTCCAGTTCTCCACTCGGAACAAACAGCCTGCAGTTCCCGCAGCTGCAGCGCGGGCCGCGGAACACGCGCCTGGAGCGGGGCCCGGGCGGGACTCCGGAGCTGGTGCTGCTCCCCCAGCACTCCGGCGCCGGGCCTCGCCGCGCGGCCTCCTTTCTCCCTTCCTCCCGCCCTGCTCGGCCGGAGGCGGCGGCGGAGGGGCGAGGTGCGGCCCCCCTTCGGCGGCACCTCCTCCCCAGGCAGGCGCGGGCGGAGCCCGGCCCGCCTCAGCCAGCCGCGGCGGGAGCAGCGCGGCGCAGCGCCGCGGGCAGCGAGCTCCGCATTCGAACCTCCCTCGCAAAGACAGTCTCCGCCCCACAATGCACCGCGGCGGGCAGCCTTTGAAAAAGCGGCGCGGCTCGTTCAAGATGGCGGAGCTCGACCAGTTGCCTGACGAGAGTGAGTAGCACCTCAAAGCACCCCCGCCTTTTCCCGCCTGCTGCCTGCCCCACGGCTGCACCGGCCGGGACGGACGGCCGTGCCCTCAGCTGGGCAGGTGGGCTGACTGCCAGCCCCACTGTGGTCCTCTAGTCCTCCCACTCCGGTGTTGCCGCCGCGTCGCCGCCTTTGTTATGGTGTCTGTGTGTTGGTTTCTGGGGTTGTGTGAGCGCCAGGGCCGGAAACCGAGAGCCCGGGAGTCCAGCCTGTGCCAGGCGGAGGCGGTGGCTGCTCCCCTGGCCCGACTCCTGCCCCCAGCCGAGATGGGGGGAAGAGCGGCCCCCGGGCGCGGGGGCTGTCCTCGCCGCCTGCACCACTCGCCCGGCGCCGAGAGACGCCCGCCGGGGTTATGTAACTCGCCTGTCCCGGGGCCGGGGGAGGGCTCGGGCTGGGCACGGTGTGGTCCACGGCCCCTTCTTCTTGCCCCAGCTTCTGATCTTGTCCTGTCACAGCTCCTGCCTCTACGGGCACTTGTGATCTTCACTGTCCTCCCCGCCCCCCCACCGGTGTGTCCACCCCTGGAAGTGTTTCCGTGTCAGAGGGTTGGCCCCTTCCCCTGGGACCACAGGTGGCTGTGGACCTTTCCTGATATCATCCAGCCCGGATACTCAGTGTTCAGGTAGCCCCCGTCCCGCAGAGTTTATTCTATATGTGTCTTAAGAGCCATGAAGGTACCTTTATGTATGGATGTGACCAACACAGCGTACATGTGCAGTACCCTGCCTGACACCCACCCTAGGGCATTGCCTCACCTATCCGTGTTTACTCACCCTGACATCTAAGACGTGTATACTCACTTGTGTTGAGTAAGTAAAAGCACCAATTCCGTAGTTTAAGGGCAATGGAACTTTTGTAATTTACAGTATTGCATAAATTATATGAAAAGGCAAATATGTTAGTTAATTACAAAAAAGTCCTGAATCCACATTCACTATTCAGTTTATACATATTTGTGAAAGGCTCAATCACTATTGAATCTATCTATGCACAAGGCAAATGGACTTTGAAAAAGAGAACTCAACATACCGATTCCATTTTCTTTGTGAGGTCATGTATTCTTAATAAGTTATAAAGTTAAAAGTTCAAGTTGCCAAGTTGGTGAAAAGTCGTATTAAAAGTGTTGTGTTTTAAATTTGATAGAGAGCAGCACTAAGTACCAAAGGAACTTTGTCCGTGATGGAACTGTTCTCTTTTGTGATGGCCAATAGGGTAGCCAAGCTACTAGCCATAGGGGACATTTCAAATGTGGCTAGAGTGATGGAGGAACTGAATTTTGAATTTTACTTGTATAGTCACATGTAGCTAGTAGCCACTGTATTGGATAGGGAACAGCTATTGACCAGTCATGAGTTGTATTGTTTATTTGTAGAATACAATTGATTGTGATTTATTTTATTTATTTATTTATTTATTTTGAGATGGAGTTTCACTCTTATTGCCCAGGCTGGGGTGCAATGGCGCTATCTCGGCTCACTGCAACCTCTACCTCCCGGGTTCAAGCGATTCTCCTACCTCAGCCTCCCGAGTAGCTGGGGTTACAGGCATGAGCCACCACGCCCGCCTGATTTTTTTGTATTTTTAGTAGAGACGGGGTTTCTACATGTTGGTCAGGCTGGTCTCGAACTCCTGACCTCAGGTGATCCGCCCGCCTCAGCCTCCTAAAGTGCTGGGGTTACAGGTATGAGCCACCGTGGGTGGCCTTGATTGTGACTTTGAATGCTCCCAAATGAGTGTGGACCTACTAAGCACAGTGTACTTGTCATCCGAAAATGTTTTTCGTCATCCTTGGTATCTTTATCATAAAGATGTCTTATCACCTCTTGGATGTCACAATCACTAGAGCTCCTATTTTGGTTACTGCAGTCATTCTGTTGTAATGAGAGGTGTTTTACGTGGCTTTCTTACAACTGCCATTGGGAATATTTGCTTCATATCATCCAACATTTATTGAGAATTTACTGTGGTTCTTTGTAGGGACTTGGGATTTATATTAGGGTTCAAATTCCAGCTCCACTTTCAAATTAATATAACCTAATCATTTATATTACTTTGTGACATCTCTGGTACATTGATGTGTATTCGTGTGTATGTCTTGTTTAACCAGACTTCAGCTTTGTTGAAACCAGGGATTTTCTTTCTTTGTTATACAGTGCCACAAATCAAGTATACATAAATACTTAATTTATATGGAATTAATGCAAAGTAACAGGTATTATTAATGAAACTGGAGGAGGGTCTTGAAAAGGAAAAGCAATTTCAATTTGATACTGGAAATAACAGTATGTTTTTTGGCCACATTTAGTCAAGGAGTCTAGCCAATATATTATTCAGTAGTCAATATAACATTATCAATAATCAAAGCTACCATTTATTGAGTATTTACTATGAACCAGATGCCATGCAAAGGATATTATATGTATTTGCTCATTTAATCTTCATTTCAATTGACGTAAGTGCTCACATTTTATATGAGGAAACTAAGGCTATCTTCAGCCCAGATCTTTCCTGAGCTCCCTTTCTTGATATCTCTTGCCTATTTCACATTTCTTCTTAGATGCTTCAAAGGCCCCTAGAACTGCACGAGTTTAAAATCCACCTCAGTCTTACCCCATGACAGATACTTCTAGTGATTCGAATGATTCCACTGTGCATTCAGCTGGCAGGGCAGAAACCTAGAGATTTTCTTTGACACTTCCCTCTCTCACTTTTGTTTTCTTTTTTCTTTTTTTCCTGAGACAGGGTCTTGCTCTGTCACCTAGGCTGGAGTGCAGTGGTGTGATCTCAACTCACTGCAGCCTTTGCCTCCTATCGATTCTCCTGCCTCAGCCTCCTGGGTAGCTGAGTTTACAGGCGCCCACCACCACACCTGGCTAATTTTTGTATTGTTAGTAGAGGTGGGGTTTCACCATGGCTAGGCTGGTCTCGAACGCCTGACTTCAGGTGATCCGCCCGCCTCAGCCTCCCGAAGTGCTGGGATTACAGGTGTGAGCCACCACGCCCCCGGCCACTTTCCTCTCTTTCACTTCCCCTATTTAAGCCTTTACTAAGTCTGTACATTTTACCTTCTAAATATCTATCAATTCTACCCATTTCCTACCATCACCATAGCCCAAACTGTCACTATTTCTTCTCTTTACCAATTACCTCAGCCTCTTATTAATTCAGCCCCCTTCCCACAAACACAAAGCGAGTGGGATCCTTTCAAAATGAATATATGACATCCTCCTGTTAGAAACCCTTAGTAGCTGTAAGACCCTTTGTGGTCTGGCTGCTCCCTACCTCTCAGCTTTATGTCGTACCACTTGTCCCCTCATTCTATCCCTTTGGGTTAAATTGGACCTTTTTCATTCCCTATACTCACCAGTCTCCCCTTTTCTCCAGGGTCTTTGCACATGCTGTTCTCTCAACCTGGAATGCTAACCCCTCACACCCCCCTTACTTTCAGTTAACTTGTAATTATCTTTTAGATCCCCTTTTATGCTTCTTCAGAGAGCCATTTCCCATCCTCCCTGACTAAATTATGTCTTCTTTAAATCTGTTTTTTGTTTTTTAAAGAGACAGGGTCTCTGTCTGTTGTGTAGACTTGAGTGCAGAGGCATGATCATGGCTCACTGCAGCCTTGATCTTCTGGGCTCAGGAGATCCTCCGGCATCAGTCTCCCCAGTAGCTGGGACCACAGGCATGTACCACCATGCCCAACAAGGTTTTTGTTTTTGTTTTTCTATTTTTTATGGAGAGGTGGTCTCCCTATGTTGCTCAGACTGGTCTCAAACTCCTGGCCTCAAACTATCCTCCTGCCTTAGCCTTCCAAAGTGCTGGGATTACAGGCTTCAGCCACCACGCAGGGCCTATCTTCTTTATTTTTTTTTTAAAGATGGAATCTTGCTCTGTCACCCAGGCTGGAGTGCAGCGGTGCAATCTTGGCTCACTGCAACCTCCACCTCCAGAGTTCAAGCGATTCTCCTGCCTCAGCCTCCTGAGTAGCTGTGATTACAGGTGTGTACCACCAAGCCTGGCTAATTTTTGTATTTTTAGTGGAACCTGACTGGTCTCGAACTCTTGACCTCAAGTCATTTGGCCCCCGCAAAGTGTTGGGATTACAGGTGTGAGCCACTGTGCCAGGCCAGGGCCCATTTTCTTTAAATCTTTTTGCATTGCTATGCAACTTCCTAGTGACAGCTATTAACAGTTGCAGTTTTGTATTTGTTTATGTGATTGGTTAGTAGCCCCATCAGAGCAGGTATTGTTTCTGTCTCCCTAATTGCATTCCCAGTTCCATGCATAACACCTGGCTTACCTCTGACCTTTCATACTATTCTTCCCTATGCAAGCACAGTCACCCCTCCTCCCTTCTTAATACTTAACCTGTTTGTTCTGCCCAGACTCATAGCTTTGATTTCCTCCTCTGTCACAGCTAGTTTTTTAGATGTTACCTCCTCAGAGAAACCATTTGTACTCAAAAGTAAAGTAGTTCGTACTTAGAGTAATTCCCCCCTCCCCACCAATAACACCCTGTTTATTTCCTTTTTCATGAACTATAATTTTTATGTACTTGTTTATTATATATATGTCTTTCTACTAGAGTTTAAGCTTCCTGAGAGCAGAGGCTTTGTTTGTCTTGTTCTTTGGGGTAACCCTAGCCCCTAACAGTGCTTATGGTAGGCATTCAATAAAATGTTTTTTCCACATCAGATGGGTCATGTGCTGACTTTTCACAAAGTTTGAGAGACACATCTCACACATGAGTATGAAAACCCAATCATCATGCTTATGAACTACGAAGGGTAGAATCTTTGGATTAATGAACACCTTGTTAGAGCAAGATTCTAATTTAATCAGATTCACCTGACTGAAAAATCCATGTTCTTAACCTATTTTTTGATTGCTTAAAATAATACGGCATTATATCAAAATTAACTGTAATATATTAGTTGTTCTATGCACTTTTACGTGTATTAACTCATTTAATCTTCATTTTACACATGAAGAAACAATAGCACAGAGAGGCAAAGTAACTGGCTTAAGGTAACATGCAAGAAAGTGTCAGGACCAAGATTCAAACATAGCTAGTCTCAACCTAGAACCTGTTTTTTTTGTTTGTTTTTTTTTTTTGAGACGGAGTCTCGCTCTGCCGCCCAGGCTGGAGTGCAGTGGCGGGATCTCAGCTCACTGCAAGCTCTGCCTCCTGAGTTTACGCCATTCTCCTTCCTCAGCCTCCCAAGTAGCTGGGACTACAGGCGCCTGCCACGTCGCCCGGCTATTTTTTTTTTTTTTTGTATTTTTAGTAGAGACAGGGTTTCACCGTGTTAGCCAGGATGGTCTCAATCTCCTGACCTTGTGATCCACCCGTCTCGGCCTCCCAAAGTGCTGGAATTACAGGCTTGAGCCACCGCGCCCGGCCAGAACCTGTTTTCTTAACCACTATGCTATCCTGCATCTAGAAAAAGGAAAAAAGGGCCGGTGGCGGTGGCTCACGCCTGTAATCCCAGCACTTTGGGAGGCCAAGCTGGGTGGATCACCTGAGGTCAGGAGTTCGAGACCAGCCTGGCCAACATGGCGAAACCCTTTCTCTACTAAATATACAAAAATTAGCTGCATATGGTGGCATGCACCTGTAATCCTAGCTACCTGGAAGACTGAGGCAGGGAGAATTGCTTGAACCTGGGAGGTGGAGGTTGCAGTGAGCTGAGATTACGCCACCGCACTCCAACCTGGGTGACAGAGTGAGACTCCATCTCAAAAAAAAAAAAAGGAAAAGGAAAAAAGGTTAAAGGTGATTGGTCAGAATCCCCAGGATACGGTTCCTGCCTTCATGGAGCAGGAATGGATATTCTTATGGCCTATACCTCTTCAGCTCTCTGCTTAAACATCACCTTTCATAGAAGCTAATCATGAACACCTTATATACAAATAGTTTTCCTTCCCCCCCATCCCAACCTGCATATTCTTCTGCTTTATTTTTTCCAGAGTGCTTATCATGACTCGATAGCTGTTTTTGTTTGTCTCCCATCACTAGAATGTACATTCCATGAGAGCGGGGACTTTGACTGTTTTGCTTGCTGTTGTATTCCCATTGCCTAGAGCAGGTAGGGACTGGCATGCCATCAGCACTCTACATATTCAGTGAGTGAATGGTTACTACTTTTTCTCAAATGCACTACATATCTGTTGGTAAACAGATGTGTGTATTATCTACTGTTGCTGCTTTACAGTTGTGTTGCGTTGTTTGAGACTTTTTAGCAAGATTTTGTGTCATTCACCCCCATGACTTTACTGCCTTGTGTCGTTAAGCTTCATTTGCCGTACGGAAGCTGTTATGGTGTCCTGTTAACTATTCTTCACATCTAGGCAAGAGAGTAGAGTGAAAATAAGTGTCTTTAATGCTAATAGGTGTCTGTTTTACAAGTCTCTTATACTGACCTGTGGAGGAACAAATCAGTTGAAGTTTAGTGATCAGAGATGCAGAGTGTTTAAGGATCTGAGATGAAGTGTTTCATAACTGCCATACTTTATCTGTTGCTTCTCATTTTAAGTCTGTTACCCATTTATAGGAGGTGTAAATCACGGCTGCTTTTGTTAAACAGCAAAGAGGATTAATCTGTCCTCTCTGATTTTTGTTCCTAGTTCATGTTCTTTTTTATTTAATCCCCTGAGATCATCCTTAATTATTATTTTTCAGATGACTTGGACTTTGCAATGTATACATCCAGTTCTGAGATTTTTAAATTTAGTGCTTTCTCACTCTCAAAAAGCTTCTTTCTCTATTGACTTTTCTACTTTCCCTACCCATAGATCCTATCATTCATTCACACCAGAACCTGTGGCCTGATGTTTCTCAAAGGGGGTTACCTGCAACAGAATCCCCTGTTGTTTATTAATAATATAGATTGAGTCTAGATTCTGCGTGTATGAGGAGCTTCCTTGATATTCTAATTTCTTTTTTATTTTTTTAAGGCGGAGGCTTACTCTGTCTGTCAGGCTGAAGTGCAGTGGTGCGGTCACAGCTCACTGCAGCCTCAATCTCCCAGGCTCCAGCAAGCTTCTCACATCAGCCTCCTGAGTAGCTGAGACTGGAGGCACGTGCCACCATACCCAGTGAATTAAAATTTTTTTTTTAGAGACAGGATCTCCCTATGTTGCCCAGGCTGGTCTCAGACTCCTGGCCTCAGGCGATCCTTCCCACCTTGGTCTTCCAAAGCACTGGGATGACAGTTGTTAGCCATCACACCTGGCCTCTAATGTACAGTAGAGTTTGTTTTATCCAGTGGACCCCTCCAGCTTTAGCCCCTCTTGGCCATTCTGTATTCCCTTTTCCAGCTTAAATCTTGAAGTATTGCATATCCCTGCATTCTAGACTTTCGCTTGCTATGACAGTCCCTGAATCATTTCCATTGTCTGTTTTTCCCACTCCATTACCACGTCAGTCTTTGCCTCAGTCAGTTGCCTTTCTCTTTTCTTCCAGCACCACAGCACACCTGGATGAGGATCCAAAATTACCTCTGTCCCCACTCTTGCTCTTTCTTCTCTTTCTTCATTTTCTTCTCCTGGAATGGTCTCCAGTTCTCACAACTTCAGCAAGACTCTCATATGTCTCTCTCCAGTTCTTTCTTTATCTGAGTTCTGGTTTATAGTTTGAATGGTATGCTAGATATTTCTAATTGCACATTCCACCATCTCTTCAAACTCAGTATTACTAAAACTAAATGGATCACTTTTACCCCCAAACCAAAGTCTTTTTCTCTTACTTTGGTTATGAAATAATTACTGATTTGTTTTATTTTTAATTTCAGGTTCTTCAGCAAAAGCCCTTGTCAGTTTAAAAGGTAAGAAGTATCGCATTTTTAGGTATACCATAGCTAAAAGTCTAATTCATTAAATTCATCTGGATATAGTGTTTCCCTTTTCCTTCTAAGTTATGATTCATTGTAGCTTTTCAGTATTGGTTTTCACTGATAACCTTAAATAAATATGCTTTTATAGGAGAATTGATCCTCAGTTGTTAGAAATTGTTTTTAAAAATTTCTAAAATTATTGATTAAAAACTTTTCTAATTAAACATTCCATAAATATTTAGATTAAAAACATTTGTTAAACAACTGTGCTGAGCTATATGTTAGCATAATTGTTTGTTTGTTTGTTTGTTTTTGAGACAGTCTCTCTGTTGCCCAGGCTGGAGTACAATGGTGCAATCTTGGCTCACTGCAACCTCTGCCTCCCAGGTTCAAGTGATTCTCGTGCCTCAGCCCCCTGAGTAGTTGGGATTACAGGCATGTGCCACCATGCCTGGCTAATTTTTATGTTTTTAGTAGAGATGGGATTTCACCATGTTGGCCAGACTGGCCTCAAACTCCTGGCCTCAAGTGATCTGCCCACCTTGGCCTCCCAAAGTGCTGGGATTACAGACGTGAGCCACTGTGCCCAGCAGATTTTTTGTTTATTTATTTTTTGAGACAGGGTCTCACTCTGTCACACAGGCTAGAGTGCGGTGACGTGACTACAGTTCACTGCAGCCTTGACCTCCTGGGCTCAAGTGATTCTCTTGCTTCAGCCTCCTGTGTAGCTGGGACCACAGGCAAATGCCACCATGCCCAGCTAATTTCTTTATTTTTTGTAGAGAGGAGGCCTCACTTTGTTGCCCAGGCTGGTCTCGAACTCCTGGACTCAAGGGATCCTGCTGCCTCAGTTTTGCAAAGTGCTGGGATTATAGGCATGAGCCACCACATCTGGCCTGTAATAGCTTATTTTTAAGAGTCTTGCTTTCACCGGGCACGGTGGCTCATGCCTGTAATCCCGGCACTTTGGGAGGCCTCATGAGGCAGGTGGACCACTTGAATTCAGGAGTTCGAAACCAGCCTGGCTAACATAGTGAAACGCCGTCTCTACTAAAAATACAAAATTAGCCGGGAGTGGTGGCAGACACCTGTAATCCCAGCTACTTGAGAAGCTGAGGCAGGAGAATTGCTTGAACCTGGGAGGCGGAGGTTGTCGTAAGCCGAGATTGCGCCATCGCACTCCAGTCTGGGTGACAGAGTGAGACTCTGTCTCAAATTAAAAAAAAAAAATCTTGCTTTCTAAGTAATAATGCCCTGAAATAAAAGAATGATAGTATTTTTCTCATTCTAAGAAAAAGTTTGACATGTTCCTTGGTCTCACTATTTCTTTTGGCAGGTACATTAGACTAACCCTTTTAACACAGTTCCTTTAAAATTTTACCTCTTGATTAAGATTCTAGTAGGTCAATAAATTTGGAACCAAGTTAAATATTCTCAAAGGTTCATTAGTACTTTTAGTTTTTAAAGCTACTATATTGTTCTTTGGATTGGTGATTTACCAAATTAAATCCTTCTAGCTTGAGGAGACCACTTGTCTTCCAGAACACCCCAATTTCTTTGCCTAGCAGGATCAACTCCATCCCACTTCTGTTCTTTTGCGATTCTTTTTTTTTTTTTTTTTTTTTTTTTTTTTTTTTTTTTTTTTTTTTTTTTTTTGAGAGGGAGTCTCGCTCTGTCGCCCAGGCTGGAGTGCAGTGGCGCAATCTCGGCTCACTGCAAGCTCCGCCTCCCGGGTTCACGCCATTCTCCTGCCTCAGCCTCCCGAGTAGCTGGGACTACAGGCGCCCGCCCCTGCGCCCGGCTAATTTTTTCTATTTTTAGTAGAGACGGGGTTTCACCGTGTTAGCCAGGATGGTCTCGATCTCCTGACCTTGTGATCCGCCCACCTCGGCCTCCCAAAGTGCTGGGATTACAGGCGTGAGCCACCACGCCCGGCCTCTTTTGCGATTCTTAAAAATTATTCCATTATTCTTTTTCTCCCAATATTAAACTCATTTCTCTCTCCCTTTTTTTTTTTTTTTTTTTTTTTTTTTTTTTGAGACTGAGTCTTGCTTTGTTGCCCAGGCTGGAGTGCAGTGGCACAATATCTCAGCTCGGGTCAAGTGAGTCTTGTGCCTCAGCCTCCTGAGTAGCTGGGACTGCAGGCATCACCACACCTGGCTAATTTTTGTATTTTTAGTAAAGGTGGGGTTTCGTCATGTTGGCCAGCCTGGTCTTGAACTCCTGACCTCAGGTGATCCTCCCACTTTGGCCTCCCAACGTGCTGGGATTACAGGTGTAAGCCACCATACCTGGCACTCATTCATCTTTATAAAAACATTTATATAAGTATTATGTATTTCTTACGGAAAAAATGAGAAAATGCTGATGAGCCACTAGAAGAAAATAAAAATAACCATCTTGTATATTCATCCTAGTTTTCTATGCCTCTATATAAACATCTTTTTTACAAAAATTAAACTCACCCCTCTTTATTTTCACAATATGTCTAATCATTATAATGTGTGTAATCATAATGTCTATTTGATACAACTTTTTTTGTGGTTATGTACAACTCTGAAGACATTTCTCTGAATTAAGGAAAACGAAATAACCACGCTGATTTACTTTTTCATTTTTTGTGAGGGGACAGAGACTCGCCGTGTTGCGCATACTGAAGTGCAGTGGTACTGTCTCAGCTTGCTTCGACCCTGGCTCGCTTCGACCTTCGCCTCCCAGGTTCCAGCGATTCTCTGCTTTAGCCTCCTGAATAGCTGGGACTACAGGGGTGCGCCACCATGCCCGGCTAATTTTTGTATTTTTTGTAGAGGTGGGGTTTCACCATGTTGGCCAGGTTGATCTCAAACTCATGGCCTCAAATGATCCACCCGCCTCGGCCTCCCAAAGTCCTGGAATTATAGGCATGAGCCATTGCACCTGGCCTAATTTCCTTTTTATATATCAAGTGATTCACATATTAAATCAGAAAACATTTAGAAATATGCTCTAAATACAGTCTGGCGTGGTAGCTCATGCCTGTAATCTCAACACTTCGAGAGGCCGAAGCAGGTGGATCACCTAAAGTCAGGAGTTTGAGACCAGCCTGGCCAACATGGAGAAACCCTGTCTCTACTAAAAATACAAAAATTAGCTAGGTGTTTTGGCACACACCTGTAATCCCACTACTGGGGAGGCTGAGGCAAGAGAACCACTTGAACCCAGGAGGCAGAGGTTGCAGTCAGCCAAGATTGTGCCACTGCACCCCAGCCTGGGCGATGGAGCAAGTACTGTCTCATACACAAAGAAAAAATAAAAAAAGAAATGTGCTCTAAATTCAAGGTTAGAAAGGGCTTTTTCCATTTTTGATTCCCCGGCTTTCAGAATTGTACCAAAATTTATGATATAGTTCTTGGCAAGTTGGAATGGAGAAATTATTAAAAATCTAAAAAGAAAGAAAAAGAAGCACATGTTTCAGTATGGACATTTAATACTTTCAAGATGCATTGCTTTATCAAATTATTTAGAGAGTTTGACAGAAAAATACAGAAGAGCTTTTTCATTTATAATAAATTATTATAGTAAGTATATTTTTTCCATATTGGTAAATATTTTAGATATATGGCTGTTATGAAAAAGCCAGTATTCATGGTATGAAATCCTTTGAACTAAGCCAAAATTTTATTAGTATTAATTATTTATTACAGAGGGAAGCTTATCTAACACATGGAATGAAAAGTACAGTTCTTTACAGAAAACACCTGTTTGGAAAGGCAGGAATACAAGCCCTGCTGTGGAAATGGTAAGGAGTGAGTTTTTCTTACATTTTAGAATAATTATAGCTGAGTTGTCTGTATTATTGTCATGTGTAAATTCTCGCAGCACAGTAAAAAATGTACAAGTTTTTTTCCCAACCTCATGTGTCATTAAGCACTGTTTGATCTTATTTAGATAAATTAATTTGTACCCAATGATGATCTGGTCATCATTAAGCATTTGTTCAGTAATTGTGTAATAGTTTCTTTAAATAGGAAAAACAAAAAACTACAACTTAAAATTTTATCAGATATGCAAAAAATTTTACATGGCTTCATTCAGTACCTGCAAAAATATGTGTGTGTGTGTGTGTATATATATATGTGTATAAATATATATATATATATATATATATATATATATATATATAAGTGGTAAGGTATTAAAATCTTGTATAGCCAAAAAGAAAAAAAATCATTGTGTAACTCAAA
The DNA here is from genome assembly GCF_043159975.1 of Macaca nemestrina. NCBI lineage: Eukaryota > Metazoa > Chordata > Mammalia > Primates > Cercopithecidae > Macaca > Macaca nemestrina. The sequence goes on along the minus strand of NC_092125.1, from coordinate 84,538,876 downwards.
GGTAAGTGCATTTAGAGATGGGAAGTAGAGATGAGCATATAATTGACATGACTAACGATTTTAGGAACTCTGTTTCTCTCCTGCCCTGCCAGGTAGCCAGGAGGTTTTAAGGGTCTGTCTTGAAACAATCCTGGAGTTGGGATAGACAGCAGCAGTCGCAGTAGCCTGGGCAGCTGGCCACAATGAATGTGAGGGGCTTTCCTCACATGTCAATTCCATCATCTTCATTCCCTTCCTCCTCTGCTTGTGGTCAGGGAAGGGGGCCAGTGTAGAATGGACTTCCTGTCAGGACTATAGAGTATCAAGACTCTGAGTGGGTTTAATTTCTTTTTGTTTTTCTTTTTTTGAGACGAGGTCTCGCTCTGTTGCCCAGGCTGGTCAGGAACTCCCAGGCCCAAGCGATGCTCCCCGCTCAGCCTCCCAAGTAGCTGGGACTACAGGTGTGTGCCACCATGCCCAGCTAATTAAAAAAAAAATTTTTTTTGTAGAGATGGGGTCTCCTTGTGTTGCCCAGGCTGGTTTCCAGCTCCTGGGCTCAAGTGATCCTACTGCCTCGGCCTTCCGAAGTGCTGGGATTATAGGCATGAACCACTGTGCCCAGCCAGAGTGGGTTTAATTTCAAGGGTTTGTAGACCTGAGTGGATGTTGCCCATATGTTGTTAGCCCTCTGCATATGTTTCTCTTCCAAATAGCCATGAGGAGTGGGAGAAGGCTTTGAAAAGGGTGTAGGTCTTATTGCAATATTATTTCTTTTTCTCTCTATTAATGAAACCTCTGAACCTAGGGTGAACTGTAAAATTTTTCCTATTACAGACCCTTAAGTGTATGATGTACTTTTGGTACTTAAACAATTTTTTTAGTTCTATGGGTAATTATCAGATATCTATCATGTGTATCTTGTATTCTTATTTACAAATGAAAATTTGGTTAACGATTTTTGACAGCAGATCTAGTATAATAGTATACACATTTAGGCTTACTCTTCTAGAGTGGTTTAGAATCTTTGGCCCAGCCCAGCCCTATGCAGCAGACATATGTCACACGCCTGATTGGTATTAACCCAAGCACCAACATAATTTGAACTGGAATTTCTGGAACTTATTTTCCTATCACCACTGTCCAAGGCTGCCAGTGTACTAAGGAGACTTGGGGTTCAAGTTTTACTTTATTCATCAGCTAGGTATTTCATTCATAAGCAACTTGCATAAATACATCTTACTGCTTTCTAAATCTGAGGTTATTTATATTTGGCTTTGTGTGCTTTGTGTTGCCCATACTTTATTCTTCCATACTGCTGATAATCCAGAGTTAGCTCAGTTTTCCAAGTATAGAATTGTATTTTGGAACAAAAATGGGAGGGTTCAGCTTTTTCATTAAATGAAACATTTCTATCATAGCCTTTCAGAAATTCAAAACGAAGTCGACTTTTTTCTGATGAAGATGATAGGCAAATAAATACAAGGTCACCTAAAAGAAACCAGAGGGTTGCAATGGTTCCACAGGTATGTGTGTGCTAAAATTTCGTTTCATTGGAAAGGAAGTAAGCAAATGCTCAACCTAATAAAGTTTATATTTCTGTTACATTTTTAGTAACAAGTTCTTTTCTTTAAATTCGTACTGCTACTCTGGTCCTGTTTTAGTTACCTAGAAAACGTTATTTTTTTGATCAACTTTGAAACAGGATAGAAAGCTGGTCATTAGTCCTACAAATGCACAATTTTCTTTTAAGCATGGAGATAGTGGAAGAATTTGGCAGCATGGAATCAATTTTTAGATTTGCACTGAAATAAGGGGGAAAAAATGTTTTACTTGATCACCAAGACAAGTACGTTGAAGACTTCCTTTATCCAAGAGATGGAGTCTCACTCTGTCGCCCAGGCTGGAGTACAGTGGCGCGATCTCAGCTTACTGCTACCTCTGCCTCCTGGGTTCAAGCGATTTTCCTGCCTCAGCCTCCCGAGTAGCTGGGATTACAGGCTCACACCACCATGCCCAGCTAATTTTTATGTTTTAGTAAAGACGGGGTTTCACCATGTTGGCCAGGCTGGTCTTGAACTCCTGACCTCAAGTGATCTGCCCGCCTCAGCCTCCCAAAGTGCTGGGATTACAGTCGTGAGCCACTGCACCCTGCCGAGAGGAAAATATTTAGCATGAAATCATATCTCCTTATTTATTTTTGGCATTTAAAAACTCATAGTGGACTGGGCACGGTGGCTCATGACTATAGTCACAGCACTTTGGGAAGCCAAGGTGAGCACATCACTTGAGGCCAGGAGTTCGAGACCAGCCTGGCCACAATGAGAAAACCCTGTCTCTACTAAGCATACAAAAGAACTAGCTGGCATGATGGCACACACCTGTAATCTCAGCTACTTGGGAGGCTGAGGCATGAGAACTGTTTGAACCCAGGAGGCGGAGGTTGCAGTGAGCTGAGATCATGCCACTGCACTCCAACCTGGTTAACAAAGCAAGACTCTGTCTCCAAAAAAAAAAAAATTAGACATGTAAAAATCAAAGGAATTAAAATTAGATAAGGAAATATTAACTTTAAGGGTAATGTAATTTTTGTCTTATCCATTTTATAACTTCTGATATAATCATTCCCTGTTTCTCTTTCATTATTTTCCAAAGTCTTATAAAACAAGATTTTCTAGTGTAATAGATGGTAGAGGTGATAGTCTCAACCAAGAATTTAGCATTAGGTTTTTTTTTGAAACTGAGTTTTGCTCTTCTTGCCCAGGTGGAGTGCAGTGGTGCGATCTTGTCTCACTGCAACCTCTGCCTTCTGGGTTCAAGCAATTCTCCTGCCTTAGCCTCCTGAGTAGCTGGGATTACAGGCATGCGCCACCATGCCCGGCTAATTTGGTATTTTTAGTAGAGACAGATTTCTCCATGTTGGTCAGGCTGATCTTGAACTCCCAACCTCAGGTGATCCGCCTGCCTCGGCCTCCCGAAGTGCTGAGATTACAGGCATGAGCCACTGCTCCCAGCCAGGTTTTTTTTTGGGGGTGGGGGAGGGGACTGCATTGGCATGATCTTGGCTCACTGCAATCTCTGCCTCCCATACTGAAGTGATTCTTGTCCCTTAGCCTCCCGAGTAGCTGGGACTATAGGCACAAACCACCACACCTGGCTAATTTTTGTATTTTCAGTAGAGACAGGCTTTTGCCACGCTGGCCAGGCTGGTCTCGAACTCCTGACCTCAAGCAATCCACTCATCTCAGCCTCCCAAAGTGCTGGGATTACAGGTGTGAGCCACTGCACTCGACCCAAGGATTTAGCATTAAGTAAATTAAAAGCATGACCAGCAATCTACCCTACCAATAAAAACTCTTAAATGCCTTGTGATAATTTTAAACAGGAAAATATGTTCATGTTCTGTAGAATGAACAAAAATGTATCTTGAACTTCAAAAAAAATGCTGTCAAGGCCAAGTGCACATAAGCATCTAATAATTTGATCTTGTAATCCCAGCACTTTGGGAGGCCAAGGCAGGCAGATCACTTGATGTCAAGAGTTTGAGACCAGTCTGGCCAACATGGCAAAATGCCATCTCTACAGTAAATACAAAAATTAGTTGGGCATGGTGGCACACACCTATAAGCCCAGCTCCTCACTTGAACCTGGAAGGCAGAGGTTGCAGTGAGCCGAGATCACAGCTGTACACTCCAGCATGGGTGACAGAACAAGAGTCTGTCTCAAAAAATAGATTAACTAAAATAAATTTAAAATAATAGGAATTTGATCTTGTTGAAACTGAAATGCAATGTGCATTTCTTGGCTAAGTTAGCTGTTGTATACAAGGTTGAATGAACAAGAAATAGTTAAGTAACAATTTTGTTAGCTAGACTTTGGAATAGCTATGTTACTAAGATAATCTAGATGATTCACAAGCATATAGAAAACTGATCTTTAAGACTGTGACACTGTCCTGTTGCAACTCTATCCACTGCCTTCCTTCCTGAGCACATCACTCCTTCTGGGACTATTTTACAGAGCCCTTTTTAGCAATGGAGAGAATTCTGAGCAATACAGAACAAATATAATGTAGGATAAACGTGATATGAGACTTCTTCAAATATGTGAAAAGTTTTTATATCCTCTGAGTTTTCTCTTTACTAGTTGTAGCATCTTTAGTTCTTTCCATCTTCCTTTACCTGACATGGCTTGTTCCCTTACCCTCCTTAGTCATATCTTCTAAATCTCTTGCATTTTGTCTATATGTTTATTTAAAGAACACCACCCAGAGCTGAAAAATTATGAAAACTTTTACTAATTACTTACGTGTTGAGTCCTGTTTTAAGCACTTCATAGGTATTACTTTGATTTAATCTTCAACAACAACTATGAAATAGGTTACTGTTATATTATTTCCCATTTTGTAGATAAGAAAACAGACACAGATAAGTATCTTACTCAAGAACTCAAAGCTAGGAAGTAAAGACTGATAACAGTCAGGCATCCTGTCTCCAGAGTCCTACTTTAAAAAGAAAAAACCCAGCTTTGTTAAGATAGACTTTACATATACAAATCATATATTTAAAGCATACAGTTTGGCTGGGCACAGTGGCTCATTTTGAGAGGCCAAGGTGGGAGGATTGCTTGAGCTCAGGAGTTTGAGACCAGCTTGGGCAACAAAGTGAGACCCTGTCTTTACAAAAAAATTGAAAAAAAAAATTGGCCAGGCATGGTGGTAGCACACCTGTGGTACCAGCTATTTGGGAGGCCAAAGTGGGAGGATCACTTGAGCCCAGGAGATTGAGGCTGTAGTGAGCTATGTTCAGACCACTGCAGTCCAGCCTGGGCAATAGAACAGAGATCCTGTCTGTTTTAATAATTTATGTTTCTGGTCTGGTGCAGTGGTGCATGCCTGTAGCACTTTGGGAGGCTAAGGCAGGTGGATGGCTTAAGCTCAGGAGTTCCAGATCGGCCTGGGCAACATGGCGAAACCCTGTCTCTACCAAAAATACAAAAATTAGCTGGGTGTGGTGGCATACTCCTGTAGTCCCAGCTACTCAGGAGGCTGAGACAGGAGAATCGCTTGAATCTGGGAGGTGGAAGCTGCAGTGAGCTAAAATTGCGCCACTGTACTCCAGCCTGGGTGACAGAGTAGGACTCTGTCTCAAACAATCAATAAAAGATTCCCTTTAACAATGTGAATCTATTTTCCCATACCCAACAAGCGGGTCCTTAATATAGTTTTATATTCGATGAGCTACTAATACCCTGTATACCCTATTTAAAAATCTGGGTCAATAATGTAGTAGAAAGAAATAACACTTTTTGTGATAAGAATATAGTAATTTGGTTATTTATGCTAAACATCTCCTCACTTATAAAATTTTTCTTTTTTCTTTTTTTACATTAAAATTTTTTTTTCTCCTGAGAATGGTCACTGAGGGAAAACAAAGAAAAAGAAAAACAAAGTTATTTTTCTAAATGCAGTGTGATATCCTGAATTGGTTTCTAGAACAGAAACAGGACGTTAGTGAAAAAACTGGTAAAATCCAAATAAAGCCTGTAGTTTAGTTAATAGTATTACACCAGTTTTGACAAATATACCAAAGTTACTATAAGATATTAATGTTAGGGAAAGCTAGGTGAAGGGCATATGGGAATATGCACTATCTTTGCAACTTGCCTGTAAATCTACAACTTTTCCAAAATACAAAGTTTATAATAAAAATTTTTAAATTTTGACCCTAACTAACCATCCCAATGTGTACTTCCCTCATACAGTGATAGCCACTATAATTAGTTTGATTATCCTTTTGAGACCTTTTAAATATACTTTTAATGTATTCATAGAAAATATATAATATTGTTAGATGTATATATATTTTTTCATTTTCTAAATGTATGTATTCTAAAAATTACATTTGTAATATCATTTTCATGGTATTGTGCCATGTGTCATTCTGTAGTTTTTTTACCGTCTTTTTTTGAGATCTGGCCATGTTGATTGATTGAAATAGATAGAATTCAGTGTTTCATTTCTTTTTACTGTTGAATAGTATCAATTTTATATCATTATTTATAAATTCACCCATTTGGAAGCATTTAAATTGTTTGTAAATTTTTACTTTGACAAATAATGCTGCAGTGAACGTCCTGAGCATGTTTACATAAATTTACAAGTTTTTTTCTAGGACAGATGCCTAAAATGTGGAATTGCTGGATCGTAGAATATGTACATTTAAAGTTTTTAAAGCGTACCAAATACTCTCCAAATAAATTGAATTGGGACGGTATACAGTGACTCACACCTATAATACTAGCACTTTGGGAGCCCGAGGCGGGTGGATGACCTGAGGTTAGGAGTTCAAGAGCAGCCTGGCCAATATGGCGAAACCCCATCTCTACTAAAAATAGAAAAATTAGCCAGGCGTGGTGGCACGTGCCTGTAGTCCCAGCTACTCGGGAGGCTGAGGCACGAGAATAGTTTGAACCTGGGAGGTGAAGGCTGCAGTGAGCTGCGATCGTGTCAGTACGCTCCAGCTTAGGTGACAGAGCAAGACACTGTGTTAAAAAAAATTAAAAAATAAAAAGAAATTATACTGGTTTATATATATTAGAGTTCCTATTTTCCAAATGCCTCCAACTCAGTACAGAAGCAAGCATCTAGATTTTTGCTAATCTGATATATAGAAATAGCCTATCACTTGTTTTAGTTGGCATTTTATCTAAGAGCAAAGTTGAGACACTTTTCATATGTTTAAAAATGATTTCTTTCCTTTTCTGTAAACTGTTTATGCCTTTTCCCCATTTTTCTATTGAATTGTGGGTCATTTTGTTACTAGTTTATAAGAATTTTGTATATATTAAAAATATTGGCCCTTTGGACGTTTATAATGGCTGTAATTTTTTTTAGAGTTTATAGTTTGCTTTTGACTCTTTCTGTCGTTTTTGACATATGGGATTTTAAAATATTTTAAGGGTCAAATATAACTTTCTTACCTTTTAATGGCTTCGAGTTTGTCATGCTTAGAAAGACCTTTTCTACACTAAAATTTATAGTTTTAGAATTCTCTCGTATTATTTCATTTTTTTGGTTTAAATCTTCAGTACATCTGGAATTTATTTTGGAATAAGGGATGAAGTAAGACTGCAACCTAGCTTTTTTTTTCCCCCAGAGGGCTACTTAGTTATCCTAGTAACATTTATTAGGTAATCCATCTTTTAAACATTGATTTAAAATGCTGCCTTCATCAAAGCTAAATTCGCATAAGTATTTGGGATTACTTCTAGGCTTTCTGTCTCTACGTCTAGCATATCTCTGTATTTGCTAGTATCAAATTATTTTGGCTGGACATGGCAGCTCATACCTGTAATCCTAGCTCTTTGGGAGGCTGAGGCAGGAAGATTGCTTGAGCCCAGAAGTTTGGGACCAACCTGGCAACATAGCAAGAGCCCGTCTCCACAAAAAATACATGAAACTATCCGGGCGAGGTGGTGGGCGCCTGTAGTCCCAGCTACTCGGGAGGCTGAGGCAGGAGAATGGCTCAAACCCGGGAGGCGGAGCTTCCAGTGAGCTGAGATCCGGCCACTGCACTCCAGCCCGGGCGACAGCGCGAGACTCCGTCTCAAAAAAAAAAAAAACAAAAAAAACCAAAAAAACATGAATTAGCCCAATGTGGTGACACATGCCTGCAGTCCCAGCTACTTGGGAGTTTCAGGTGGGAGGATGGCTTGAGCCCAGGAGGTCAAGGCTGTAGTGAGCAATGTTTGCACCACTGCACTTCAGCCTAAGTGACAGAGAGAGACCCTGTCTCAAAAGAACAAACAAAACCAAAACACACACACACATGCACAAAATTGGTTTAACATGACTTTATACTATGTTTTAATGCCTGTTAAGATATTATCACATATTTTTTTTTAAGATTTTTTTCCTTTTTTTTTTTTGACACGGAGTCTCACTCTGTCGCCCAGGCTGGAGTGCAGTGGTGTAATCTCTGCTCATTGCAACCTCCGCCTCCCAGGTTCAAGCTGTTCTTCTGCCTCAGCCTCCCGAGTAGCTGGGACTACAGGCACAGCCACCACGCCTGGCTAATTTTTGTATTTTTGGTAGAGATAGGGTTTCACTGTATTGGCCAGGCTGTCTCAAACTCCTGACCTTGTGATTCACCTGCCTTGGCCTCCCAAAGTACTGGGATTACAGGTGTGAGCCACCGCACCTGGCCTAAGATTTTTTCCTAAATATTTTTGTGCATTTATTTTTCCATGTAGACTTTAGAATCAACTTGACTAGGGAAAAAAATGGCCTGTTGGCATTTTGACTGGGGTTGGACTAATATTATAAATTAATTTATGAGAAATGACATATCTATAGGTAACATTGAGACTACCTAAAAACTGATTGTAGTTGCACTTAGTTCTTAGTATTCCACAGACTTTAACATTTTTTTCCATATCAGTCTTGCATGTTTCTTAAGTATATTTCTACATATTTAATATTTTTTTGTTTATGTCAATTTTTTTCGCTATGATAAACAGGATATAAACTCTAATGACCTGTCCAGTTATTATTTATATATAGAAAAGATAGTGATTTTTTTGAATTGTGGTTTTTGTGTATCAACTTTGTATTTACCCATTTCATTAAATTTTCTTACTGTTTTTAATTGTTACAGTGGATTTTCTTGTGTTTTCAGCTACAAGAAAATGGTAGTTTTATCTTCTTTCTAAATTTTATTATTCTTACCTGATTAGCCAACTCCTTCAAAACAGTGTTATGAAATAGCAGTCGTAGTTGAAATCTTTGTCATACTAGGTTAGTGGTGGTAGTTGAAATACTTGTCATTCTGATTGTCTTTTAATATTATGATACTGGTTTTTGGGTTGGAGTGGAGAGAAATGTTTTACTAGATTAAAAAAGTATCCATCTAAGCCGGGCGCTGTGGCTCACACCTGTAATCCAGCACTTTGGGAAGCTGAGGCAGGCAGATTACCTGAGATCAGGAGTTCGAGACCAGCCTGGCCAACATGGTGAAACCCGGTCTCTACTAAAAATACAAAAATTAGCTGGGTGTGGTGGTGCACGCCTGTAGTCCCAGCTACTCGGGAGACTGAGGCAGAATTGCATGAACCCGGGAGGCAGAGGTGCAGTGAGCCAAGATTATGCCACTGCACTACAGCCTGGGCGACAGAGCAAGACTCTGTCTCAAAAAAAAAAACCAAAACAGCAATAATCAAAAATAATCAGAGTGTTTAAAACAGCAACAAAAATTCCATGTTGAATATTGGTGAATCTTTTTGAGTACTTAAACATAATTTACCTTTTGCAAATTTTTTCAGGGTTATAAATGTTCATTTTTACTTAATGGAGCTATAAATTAATCTCTCTCTCTCTTTTTTTTTTATTGTATAGAAATTTACAGCAACAATGTCAACACCAGATAAGAAAGCTTCACAGAAGATTGGTTTTCGATTACGTAATCTGCTCAAGCTTCCTAAAGCACATAAATGGTGTATATACGAGTGGTTCTATTCAAATATAGATAAGTATGTATCATGGCTTATATTATGAATATTACTTGAATCGTAAATTTAAGTTTTTCAAGTGTTTTAAACTACAACATTTTCTATAGGTCTATTTTGATCTTATTTTTCCCTGAATTCATTTTTCTATTCCACATTCCAGTTGGATCTATTCTGTTTGTTATAGTTTTCTTCCCCATTATCCTTGTTGGGGAAGAAAACTATACATTTTTGTGAAGAATTGATTAGAGTATAATTTCTGTGTTATAATTTTTAAAGACTATGGAGTAGAGATACCTTAAAACACCATTATTTGCAATGAATGAGATTCATTTTATAATTGAGATGTTAAGTGTTGGTATAATCATAGAGAAACCATTACTAATGGTAAAAATGGCTTAAGATTTTTAGGAGGGTAGTCTTTCTAGTTTGGATATGGTACTTAAGCACGTTAGGTATACACATATGCTTAAGTATAACATAGTATGAGATTTGACTGAAATACAGTTATTCAACAATGGAATTTACTGAGGAAAAGTTCTTATTTATAATCCTTCCTCATATGCCAGTCATTGCTGCTTGCTCTGCTGGATATTTATGTTTACTTCCCTTCTCTGTTTTCTATACCAGTTGCCTACTCTGGAGCTTGTGAATCTCATGAATGTTCATATGTGAGCCCAAGGCATTGATGTATCATTGCCAACACTGGTTCCTGGTTTCCCAGACTCATGAATAGAATTGTTTTATTTTTGTCCATAGGCTTAAGAGAGTTTTCAGGGTGTCTCAGTGTGATCTGAGTTCTTCTGGGATTCCCCCAAGCTAATCTAACCCTCTAGAGTCCTCCAGTGTCCCAAGACTGGTTTAATTCAAGAGAGGACTCCTTGGTGATGGTATTCCTTTGGGACAAAGATACTTTGTAGCTGCCTTGGTTTATCTTCACCTGATATAAGGCCAGGGCCAGGATAGCCTCCCAAAGGATATATCTGTATAAGAAATTGAACAAAAATCAGTGTCTTTTAGAATCACAACACAAATAATATTTCTTGAGCAACTTTTACACATTAGATGTTTCACAAATGCCAAGGATTTAGTTTTAGCACTTTGAATTTGTGCCAGTTTTTATGTATATGGGGTAGAAATGAAAGTTTAGCATTTTGTGATTTTATGTGTTTTAAGAAAGTAACACATTGTATGTAACCATTAAAATACGATTTCTGTTTTACAGACCGCTTTTTGAAGGTGATAATGACTTCTGTGTATGTCTAAAGGAATCTTTTCCTAATTTGAAAACAAGAAAGTTAACAAGAGTAGAATGGGGAAAAATTAGGCGGCTTATGGGAAAACCACGGAGGTAAAAATAATGTTTTTGTTTTTGTTTAAAATGAATTCAAGCTAGGAGCAGTGCATGTACTTATAATCCCAGTTACTTGGAAGGCTAAGATGGGGTGTTTGCTTAAGGCCAGGGGTTCAGGGCTGTAGTATGCTGTGATTACACCTGTGAATAGTCACTACACTCCAGCCTGGGCAACACAGTGAGAACCTTCCTCTAAAAAGAATTAAAAAATAAAATCAATAAATAATAGTTGTTAGTATCATTACTACATTGATTTTTTTTAATCTTTGAAATGACTAGTACCAAAACATAACTTTTCAGAATAATTGATTATGTATTAAATATATCCTGTTAACCAACTTTAATGTAGGTGCTGTTTATGCTTATGTATCTTATAATTAAATGCACAATTTCATTTTTGTTAGGATCACAGGTTTTGAACATAATTTTTTTGTTTTACGTTACCTATGTCCCTCTGTGTTCCAAAAAATACTTGAGTGTCCTAAAAAGTATTTAAGGATACTGTAAAGTTCTGTGTACATTTTTGTTATCTTTTGTGAAATCCTTTATCATCTCAGGAACCTTCCCAGAAATGCCTATTTTACTTTATATAAAAGTAGAAGACAAATTTATCTAATATGTTAGTTCCTGGGAATTCCTCTTCATGCGAAATGATTTTTTCTTTTCCAGTGTTATCCTGGTAACACATTGGAAAACCCTATATTACTTTTGAGTGAAAATTGGAAATATGTTAGAAGAAGAATTAGATCATTAGTTCTCACATTATGTCTATCTGCCTGGTAAAATGTGCAAGACTTTTTCATTTTAAATGGTGGGAAAGTTCAAGGAAGGTCTGTAAATATAAAGTGATTTGGTCAAATAGAAATGGAATTTAGATTTAATGATCTCTTTAGATGGTGATGAAATACAAAGAGAACTTTTAATTAAACTGCCAATTTGTATTAAAAGACCTTGATGGTGATGTTTTTAATATTTCTTATAATAACAAAATTAAAGTTTGGTATGTTATTTAGTGTGTTTCATACTCATAATTTATGGCCTTTGGTAATTACAGTAGGCCATTTGGTGGCTTTTTGCTGTCATTTTGTGTGTTTGAGCAAATTGAGTTACACTATTTCTAATTATTGTCCATCAGAGTGAGATATTGGTCACTATTTACTGTTTTGTCATAATTCTGTAGTTTGGGTGTCATAATATTTCTCTTGTTAATTTATCTTCTATTCTCTTACCATAACATTATTTAATCTTATAGTCCTTTAATTCATCAAGGTTAATTAATAGTTGAAGTCTTTTCTCAATAAAATATGTAGTTTTTCTTTCTTTGAGGAAAGCTAGGTATAATACAAATTATTGATACAGTAAACCTTAAAATATCTTAATTTGAAAAATCAATTGGTGAAACTCCATCCAGTTGGAAGGCAAAAAGGAAGAAACAAAGAGAGATAAACCACCAGGAAGGAACTTAAGAGGAAATGTGCAAGATACATATGAACAAATGTTAGGACATACAGGATCTTGGAAAAGAAGACTCAGCATCCTAAATTAGTCTATAAGTTAAAATCAGTCCCAATAAAAATATTAACAGGCCTTTTTTGTTTTTGTTGAGACGGAGTCTCGCTCTGTCACCCAGGCTGGAGTGCAGTGGCATGATCTCGGCTCACTGCAACCTCTGCCTTCTGGGTTCAAGTGATTCTCCTGCCTCAGCCTCCTGAGTAGCTGGGATTATAGGTGCTCACCACCACACCCAGCTAATTTTTGTGTTTTTAGTAGAGACAAGGTTTTGCCATGTTGGCCAGGCTGGTTTTGAACTCCTGAACTCAGGTGATCCACCCACCTCAGCCTCCCAAAGTGTTAGGATTACAGGTGTGAGCCACTATGCCTGGCCTCTTTTTTTTCTCTTTTTTTTTTTTTTTTTTTTTTTTAAGTTAGATGAGTTAATTCTAAAATTCACATTTAAGAGGGGAGAAATCAAGCAGGAAAATTCTGAAAAAGCAAAGTAAGAGAGACTCCATTTTAAAGAGCATTTTAAAATAGATTATAAAGTGATCATAATTAAAGCAGAGTAGTAGTGGTGCATAAATAGAAAAAGAATGAAAAAGAAGAAAATCTAGATACAGTCACAGATGTCTATGGGAATTTAGTATAATAGTTGCAATGGTTGCCTCTCAAGTACATGGTGAAGAAGAGGATGGATTGTTGGTTTAATGGAAATCGAGACTACTGTTTAGTAGTCTATAGAAAAAAACAAGTTGTTCTTGGCCGGGCGCGGTGGCTCAAGCCTGTAATCCCAGCACTTTGGGAGGCCGAGACGGGCGGATCACGAGGTCAGGAGATCGAGACCATCCTGGCTAACACAGTGAAACCCCGTTTCTACTAAAAAAAATACAAAAAAAACTAGCCGGGCGAGGTGGCGGGCGCCTGTAGTCCCAGCTACTCGGGAGGCTGAGGCAGGAGAATGGCACAAACCCGGGAGGCGGAGCTTGCAGTGAGCTGAGATCCAGCCACTGCACTCCAGCCTGGGCGACGGAGCCAGACTCCGTCTCAAAAAAAAAAAAAAAAAAAAAGAAAAAAACAAGTTGTTCTCAGGCCTTACAATATTTGAAAAGGATTGAAGATTTAAATTTTTTTTTAAATGAAAGAATAAAACCACAAGAGGAAAACATAGGAGAGTTTTACTTAATCCTGAATTGGAAAAGGCCTTTCTCTCTCTCCCTTTTTTTTTTTTTTTTTGATATGGGAATCTTGCTCTGTCGCCCAGGCTGGTGTACAGTTGTGCAATCTTGGCTCACTGCAACCTGCGCCTCCTAAGCTCCTACCTCAGCCTCCTGAGTAGAGTAGCTGGGACTACAGGCACCCGCCACCGTGCCTGGCTAACTTTTGCATTTTTGGTAGAGACGGGGTTTCGCCATGTCGCTCAGGCTGGTCTCAAACATCAGACCTCAGGCAATCCGCCTGCCCCGGCCTCCCAAAGTGCTGGGATTATGGGTATGAGCCACCATGCCTGGCCTGAAAAAGCAGGCTTCAAACCTAGGAGCCATGAAAGAAAACATTAATAAATTTGACTATACAAAAATAAGAACATTTTACATGGCCAAAAACAAAAGCCCATAAATAGTTGAAAGATAGTGACAGAAATATCCATCACATCTTATTACAGAGAGCTAATTCCCTACTATATAAAGAACTCCTATCAATAAGAAAATGTCAGGTAACCGATAATAAAAATGATTATAAATAGATGATTCAGGCTGAGTGTGGTGGCTCACACCTGTAATCCCAGCACTTTGGGAGGCTGAGGCAAGGAGGACTGCTTGAGCTCAGGAACTCAAGACCAGGCTGGGCACCATGGTAAGACCCCAACTCCACCAAAAAAAAAAGAAATTCAAAAATTACCCGGGCATGGTGGCATTCACCTGTAGTCCCAGCTACTCGGGAGGCTGAGCGGGGAGGATTGCTTGAGCTCTGGATGTTGAGGTTGCAGTGAGCCGTGATCATGCCACTGCACTCCAGCCGGGGCAGCAGAGCAAGACCCTGCCTCAAAAATAAGTAAATAAAATAAAAATAAAATTAGCCTGTTGGGTGACACTTGACTGTGGTCTTAGCTGCTCACTAGGCCAAGGTGGGAGGATCACTTGAACCCAGGACTTTGAGACTACAGTAAGTTATGATTGCCCCATTGCACTCCAGCCTGGGCAATAAAGGGAAACACTGACTGTTTAAAAAAACAACAGCAACAGATAATTCATAGGAAAGGAAAAAGAAATGGCTCTTGTAAATATGAAAAAAATTCCATTTTACTCATAATGGGAAATGCAAAATCAAAGTTTGCTGAGATACAGTTTTTGTTTTGTTTTGTTTTGCTTTGTTTTTTTGAGACAGTGTCTCACTCTGTTGTCCAGGCTGGAGTGCAGTAGCATGATCTTGGCTCACTGCAACCTCTGCCTCCCAGGTTCAAGCAATTCTCCTGCCTCAGCCTCCTGAGTAGCTGGGATTACAGGCACCCGCCACCACGCCTGGCTAATTTTTGTATTTTTAGTAGAGACAACGGTTTCACCCTGTTGGCCAGGTTGGTCTTGAACTCCTGACCTCAGGTGATCTGCACACCTCGGCCTCCCAAAGTGCTGAGATCACAGGCGTGAGCCACGGCACCCAGCCAAGATACTGCTTGTAACTATCAGATGGACAGAGTTCATAAAGGTTTTAATGTGTTGGGTTAGTAATGGCATGGTTAGTCATACGTATTACTAGTGAGAGATTAATTTTATATAATCTCTCTGGAGGACAATTTGGTAATATTTATAAAATTTACAAATTTCCATTCCCTTGACATAGCACTTTTAAAAATGTATAACACAGAACTACTTGCACACAGATGAAATTACATGTACAAAGGTATTTATTGCAGTATTGTTTGTAGTAGCAAAAGATTGGTAACAGCCTAAAAGTCCATAAATGGGGGAATGATTATAGTATGGTACTCCATATAATAGAAAACTGTGAAACCATTTAACGTAAAACAAAAACAGAAGACCGTTTCTATGTACTAATATGGAAACATTGCTATGCTGTGTCAAGAAAGCAAAATACACAACAGTGCATATTGTGACTATTTGAGAAAAATAGAGGAACATATGCATTTTTTGATTGTATATGTCTAAGGTGTCAACGAAGGATCTATAAGAAAAGTATAATGGCTGGGCACCGGTGGCTAACACCTGTAATCCCAGCACTTTGGGAGGCCAAGGCAGGCGAATCATGAGGTCAGGAGTTCAAGAGCGGCCTGGCCAATATGGTGAAACCTCATCTCTACTAAAAATACAAAAATTAGCTGGGTGTGGTGGTGTGTACCTGTAGTCCCAGCTACTCAAGAAGCTGAGGCAGGAGAATTGCTTGAGCCCAGGTGGTGGAGGTTGCAGTGAGCCGAGATCACACCACTGTGATCTGGGCAAAGAGCGAGACTCCGTCTCAAAAAAAAAAAAAAAAAAAAAAAAAAAAAAAAAAAATTGTCAACTATAGGGAAATAGTATGGGTCCTGGGTTCTAATGTCAAGAAGAGTTTTTTGGTATATTTTTAAAATTGATATATAATAGTTATACATATTTTGGGAGTACATGTATACAATATGTAATGATCAAATCAGGGTAATTGGGATATCCATTACCTCAAACATTTTTCTTTGTGTTGGGAACATTATAATTTTTCTCTTCTAACTATGTGGAAATAGTCAACAAAAAACAAAGTAAAAGAAAAATAAAAACAAGAAATAGTCAATTATTAACTATAATTTTCCTACTATACTGTCAAATACTAGAACTTACTCCTTCTATCTCACTGTATTTTTTTTTTTTTTTTTTGAGACAGAGTCTCGCTCTGTTGCCAGGCTAGAGTACAGTGGCATGATTTTGGCTCACTGCAACCTCCATCTCCTGGGTTCAAGCGATTCTCCTGCCTCAGCCTCCTGAGTAGCTGGGATTACAGGCACACACTGCCACGCCCAGCTAATGTTTGTGTTTTTGGTAGAGATGGGTTTCACCATATTGGCCAGGATGGTCTCAATCTCCTGACCTCATGATCCGCCCACCTCGGCCTCCCAAAGTGCTGGGATTACAGTTGTGAGCCACCGCACCAGGCCACAAGTCTGTTTTTATGATACTACTTAGCTTACTAGTAACCCATTATCCTTTGCTTTATCTTCTCATATTCTTCCCATATATACAGCTTGAATCAATATTCAACAAGTTCAGAAATCATACAAAAAGTCATATTATCAGCTCAGATCTATGTGTATTCCAGTCCTTATTCATCATTGCTTACAACAATTTACTTTATACATTGCTTGTCTTTATATCCTTTTTTCTCATCATGTTTGTTTAGTTTTTGAGACAACTTAAATGACAATAGAGCTCATAATGTACCTTTGAAAGTGAAAGCCATAACATGGCATGAACATGATGTTTAAATACTTTACTTCATCCTGGGATTTGAAAATGGAAGCAAGATAGGCTCTAGAAATAAAAGGGAATTCAGCATTTATACTTTTAAGGCAGAAAGCATGATTAAAAGTTTACATAGTAGCAGGTCTCATCTGTAACTCCTGCATTGGTGTGTTTACTGGGTCACAGAGAAAATGTCACGTTCTTTTGGGTAGAATATTGAAATTGAACTTGGTCCCTATGAGATCTAGATTCCAGGCACAATTTCGTCACAGGATGGTGAAAAAATTATTTTGCTTTGTAGGAAGGAATAACCTGCTTTATGTTTTGTTTTTTGAGACCCAGGCTGGAGTACAGTGCCGCAATCTCGGCTCACTGCAACCTCTGCCTCCAGGTTCAAGCAATTCTCCTGCCTCAGCCCCTTGAGTAGCTGGGATTACAGGCGCATGCCACCACGTCTGGCTAATTTTTGTACTTTAGTAGAGACGGGGTTTCACCATGTTGGCCAGGCTGGTCTCAAACTCCTGACCTCAGTTGATCTGCCCACCTCGGCCTCCCAAAGTGCTGGGATTACAGGTGTGAGCCACCGCATCCAGCTGATTTTAAGTTTTTAATCCCAGCACTTGAGCCAAGGAGGTGGAGCCCAGAATCGCTTGAGCTGGAGGTGGAGGTTGCAGTGAGCCAAGATCGTGCCACTGCACTCCAGCCTGGGTGACAGCCAGACCCTATCTCAAAAAAAAGAAGAAAAAAAAAAAAAAAGATTTTAAGTTTTTATATGGGGTAGTTATCAGTTTGTATGTTTTTTATAATTTATTCTAGATGTTCTTCTGCATTTTTTGAGGAAGAGAGATCAGCATTAAAACAGAAACGGCAGAAAATAAGGCTCTTACAACAAAGGAAAGTTGCAGATGTTTCACAATTCAAAGATCTCCCAGATGAAATTCCTTTGCCTCTGGTTATTGGAACGAAAGTTACAGGTAAATGAAAACAAGCTAATTACTCTTTTGACTTGTAATTTTTAATCAAGGTAATCTTTTTTGTTTCTTTGGTTCTTATTTTATTATTTTATTTCATTTTTAATTACCAAGAGGCCGGGCGCGGTGGCTCACGCCTGTAATCCCAGCACTTTGGGAGGCCGAGGCGGGCGGATCACAAGGTCAGGAGATCGAGACCACGGTGAAACCCCGTCTCTACTAAAAATACAAAAAATTAGCCGGGCGCGGTGGCGGGCGCCTGTAGTCCCAGCTACTCAGGAGGCTGAGGCAGGAGAATGGCGTAAACCCAGGAGGCGGAGCTTGCAGTGAGCCGAGATCGCGCCACTGCACTCCAGCCTGGGCGACAGAGCGAGACTCCGTCTCAAAAAAAAAAAAAAAAAATTACCAAGAAATATTTACAATAGACATCGTTAACCCTCACCCTATCCCTATCCCTCACCTCTCTCTGAGCCTGATTGATGCTCAGGGATGGAGTAGGAGTTCTGTAGTACACATCACTTGATCTTTTTTTTCCTTAGTGACTTTGATTTTTCACTAAGATGTGTTTACATGTACACATGGGACAAAATTCTGAAGGTGTAAGTAAACCAGATAATCTCCATTCGAGAAATGGCTTTTAAATTTAGAAAGCTTAAACTATAGCTCTGTGCAGTTTACAATAGAAGTTATTCTTTCTGGCCGGGCGCGGTGGCTCAAGCCTGTAATCCCAGCACTTTGGGAGGCCGAGACGGGTGGATCACGAGGTCAGGAGATCGAGACCATCCTGGCTAACACGGTGAAACCCCGTCTCTACTAAAAAATACAAAAAACTAGCCGGGCGAGGTGGCGGGCGCCTATAGTCCCAGCTACTCGGGAGGCTGAGGCAGGAGAATGGCGTGAACCCGGGAGGCGGAGCTTGCAGTGAGCTGAGATCCGGCCACTGCACTCCAGCCTGGGTGACAGAGCGAGACTCCGTCTCAAAAAAAAAAGAAGTTATTCTTTCTTCATGCATGAAATCTATTTTTTAAAGTAATTGGGAAAAAGTGTATTGGTTCAAAGTAACATCTACTACAATGTAAACTAAAGCCAACTGCCACAAAGATGAAATTTAATAATCTATTGGAGTAAGTATAGCTATGTATTATTTTAAAGTTTGTTTTTGTTTTTTTTTTCTTTTTGAGACCGAGTCTCCCTCTGTCACCTAGGCTGGAGTGCCGTGGCGTGATCTTGGCTCACTGTGGCCTCGACCTCCCGGGCTCAAGCAATCCTCCTGCCTCAGTCTCCCAAAGTGCTGGGATTACAGGCATGAATCACCACACCTGGCCATAAATTTTTTAAATTTTAAATTATTCTATATTTTCCTTCTACATTATTTGTTTTCCTTTCCTAACAAGCCTTGTCTGGTTAGTTCACAAACACCATTGTTCTCCTGGACTTTGGGTCTAGAAATAGTCCATTTCTAATGATCGAATAAAACTGAATTATTCACTAGTCTGCTCAACATTTTTAAGGGTGTAAATTTTGTCCATTTTATAGATGTGATTCTGTGTACTTATAATATGGAGAGAAAGTGCAAAATCTCAGGTTTAAGTTAATCCTTAATTACTTGGTGAAGGCAAATTACAATATATGTAATACAAGAAATAAGGTATTAAGTGGATAGAATAGGCTAGTAATTGTACTGAGTAATTGTAAGTGGACTTCAACCATTGAAAAATGGTCGGAGTAATTCGAGAATAGTTTTTGGAGGGAAGGGAACCTGGAGTTACATATTTATGTCATTCTTCCTGACTCTAAAAGTGGTACATGTTTCTATTATAAAAATGATTAAGAGGAAATGTAGAAAATAGAGAAGAGACCAAATTATGCATATGAAATCCTAACACAGT
Source organism: Macaca nemestrina (assembly GCF_043159975.1). NCBI lineage: Eukaryota > Metazoa > Chordata > Mammalia > Primates > Cercopithecidae > Macaca > Macaca nemestrina. The sequence continues at coordinate 84,519,246 of NC_092125.1, read as the reverse complement.
TTATCTAGGAGAGACTAGATTTGGTAATAAATGAGTGTATATTGACAACTTACTGTGTAATCAACAGATTATAGATGATATGATCCCTGTCTTAAAACTAGTCAGGAAATAGAGGTGGAAATGGGATGAGATGGGTAGACAGCATATTTGAAAAGTATATTAGTTCTTTTTTTTTTTTTTTTTTTTTTTTGAGACGGAGTCTCGCTCTGTCGCCCAGGCTGGAGTGCAGTGGCCGGATCTCAGCTCACTGCAAGCTCCGCCTCCCGGGTTCACGCCATTCTCCTGCCTCAGCCTCCCGAGTAGCTGGGACTACAGGCGCCCACCGCCTCGCCCGGCTAGTTTTTTGTATTTTTTAGTAGAGACGGGGTTTCACCGTGTTAGCCAGGATGGTCTCGATCTCCTGACCTCGTGATCTGCCCGTCTCGGCCTCCCAAAGTGCTGGGATTACAGGCTTGAGCCACCGCGCCCGGCCGAAAAGTATATTAGTTCTAAAAACTCCATATAAATAACTACAGCAATAAAGTCTAGTATAAGTACTAATGCTGACATACTGATTTATGCCAGAGAAATGCTGACGTGAGTCGAGTGACTCTCAGACATATTAGGAAATCCTTAAAAATTCATTGTTTCAGAATTTTAAGGACTGGTGATATTATTTGACAAGACTGAAAATCTTAGATAGTGTTTTTATATAAGTACTCTTGTTACAGTGGTGAATAGGTTAGACAGGCTGTAGCAAAATGTGAGAAAACTACTAGAGCTGTTTTGTGTGTTGTGTTTTTTATTTTTGTTTTTGTTTTTTGAGACAAAGTCTTGCTCTGTTGCCCAGGCTGGAGTGCAATGGTGCGATCTTGGCCTACTACAACCTCCGCCTCCAGGGTTCAAGCAATTCTCCTGCCTCAGCTTCCTGAGTAACTGGGATTACAGGCATCCACCACCACGCCTGGCTAATTTTTGTAATTTATTTAGTGGAGATGAGATTTCACCAAGTTGGCCAGGCTGGTTGGTCTCAAACTCCCAACCTCAAGTGATCTTCTGTCCGCCTTGGCCTCCCAAAGTGTTAGGATTACAGGCATGAGCCACTGCACCCAGCCTAGAGCTTTTTTTTCTTTTTCTTCCTTTTTTTTCTTTTCTTTTTTTTTTTTTTTTTTTTGAGACAGAGTCTTGCTCTGTCGCCGGGCTAGAGAGCAGTGGCTCAATCTCGGTTCATTGCAACCTCCGCCTCCCACGTTCAAGTGACTCTCCTGCCTCAGTCTCCCGAGTAACTGGGACTGCAGGCACACGGCACCATGCCCAACATATTTTGTATTTTCGCCCGACGTATTTTGTATTTTTAGTAGAGACGGGGTTTCACCATGTTGGCCAGGTTGGTCTCGAACTCCTGACCTCGTAATCCACCCACCTTGGCCTCCCAAAGTGCTGGGATTACAGGTGTGAGCCACCGCCCCTGGCCTAGCCTAGGGCTTTTTTAAAGCAATGTTTTACATTTTCTCTTTGGGCTAGTGCAGAGGTCAGTAAACTTATGGCCTGTCGGCCAAATCTAGGCTGCCACCCATTTATGTATAGTTTGTGAGCCTAGAATACTTTTTTTATTTGTAAATGGTTGAAAAAAATCAAAAGAATAATGATATGTTGTGACTTATGGAAATTGTATCAAGTTCACAGGGCCTCCTTAAGGAGTAAACATGCTCCACTGAAACAGACCAACCCACACAAAAAGCAAGTGTGACAGGATCAAAAAGATCTGCCAGTAATTTTTTTTGCCTACAAGAAAAAAATTCAATACCCTATGCAGCATACAATAAAAAATTGCTATACTTGTGGGGAAAAAAAAGACAATTCCATAGTCAATAAAAATGCCATCAATAGAGATAGACTCTGAGATGACTCAGATGTTGGGATTAGCAGACAATGACTTCAAAATAGCTATCATAAGACATGTTCATGAACTTAAATGTAAATATAAATATAATGAACACAGGAAATCTGAGTGAATAAATGGACATTTTTCAGATAAAGAAAATGAATTTAGAACTGAAAAGTATAATATTTGAAAAGAAAAACTTCTGAATGAGCTTAAAAGCAAATTGGAAACAGTAAAAGAATGGGTTGGTGAACTTGAGAATGTATCAGTAGAAATTATCCAAGTATGAAAACAGGTAGGAAAAAAATGAAAAAAAAAAAATAGACTCTCAGATCCCCCGAGACAGTATTAAGCAAGATAACATATGTGTAATTGTGGTTCCCATAAAGACAGAGAAGCATTGGCACATAAAAAATATTAGACAAAACAAAAGCTGAAATTTTTCCAGAAGTATAGATCTAAGGTACTCTGAACCCCAGGCAGGATACCCACGTATACACAAAACCCATCATTAGACACAACACAGAAAATCTTCAGAGAAACTCTTAAAAGTAGTCACAGAAAAACAGCATATTATGTAAGAGGAGCACTGATATGGATGGCAGCCAACTTCATATCAGAAAAAATGCTAGAAGTAATGCCAAAAAAGTTCTTCAGACTGAAAGGAACTTTTTTTACATTACATGATATCGTATATAAACTAGAATCTACAGAAAGGACCATAGAACACCAGAAATGAATAAATATATGAATAAAATGAAATTATTGTGTTGCTAAGTTCTTAAATTTTATGTATGAACACACAGTATTAATTTAGTAGAAAGTAAAGGCCAGGCGTAGTGGCTCACGCCTGTAATCCCAGCATTTTGGGAGGCCAAGGCAAGTGGATCACTTGTCTCTACTAAAAATACAAAAATTAGCTGGGAATAGTGATGCACGCCTGTAATCCTAGCTACTCGGGAGGCTGAGGCATGAGAATCACTTGAACCCAGGAGGCGGAGGTTGCAGTGAACTGAGATTGCACCACTGCACTCCAGCCTGGGTGACAGAGTGAGACTCTGTCTCAGAAAAAAAAAAGAAAATAATGTTGAGAGTGAGCATTATAGTTCCTAGCCCATTGTGGCTGAAAAACTTTAGTATGCATCAGAATCGAATCACCTGAAGGGCTTGATAAAACATATTGCTGGGCTCTACCTCTGAGTTTCTGATTCAGAAGGTCTGGGATAGGGCCTGGGAATTTGCGTGTCTGACAAGTTTCAAAGTAATGCTGCAGGTTTGGGAACTGCCTTTTTTAAAAAAAAACAAAAACAAAACAAATGCAGAGAAGTATAGCTAAAAAGTCAAAAGAGAATTTGATTTTTTAAATACTGAATTTGGCCAGGTGCAGTGGCTCATGCCTATAATTACAGCACTTTGGGAGGCCGAGGCAAGCCAATCACTTGAGCCCAGGAGTTTGAGACCAGCCTGGCAACATGGTGAAACCCTGTCTCTACAAAAAATACAAAAATTGGTCTGGTGTGGTGATGTACTTCTGTAGTTCCAGTTCCTTGGAAGGCTGAGGTGGGAGAATTACCTGAGTCTCAACTGCAGGGAGAAGTGATTATACCACAGCACTCTAGCCTGGACAGAGTGAGACCTTGTCTCAAAAAAAAAAAAATTATCTGATTTTAAAAAAAGATGGCAGGAAAGAAGGGACAAGGAACAACAACAAAAAACCCAAATGGGATAAATAGAAAATAGCAAGGTGGTAGACTTAAGTCTAGCTATCCTATTGTTATATTAAATGCCAGTGAACTATAAACACTTCTGCCAAGCACACTGGCTCACACCTGTAATCCCAGTACTTTGGGGAGGCCAAGGCAGGAGGATCACTTAAGCCCAGGAGTTTGGGACTAGCCTCGGCTACATAGTGTGTTGCAGTGATAAGACCCAACACCAGGTCGTGGGGACGATGAAGTCCGGCTGAATCAAAGGATTGAGAAAAAAGACAGTTTGAGAAAGAAGGTGGGACCAGGGGCCAATCGCAATTGTGGAGGCTGTGAAGGCCCCAAGCTCTGGGAGCCCTTGCTGTTTATTGGTAATCCAACAAAGAAACAGGTGGTGAGAATGTGGGGGTCAAAAAGGCAGGCACATGATCTACAGCTGTGACAGCTTAGCATTTATATAGAACATGTTCTGCTACTTGAGATAACAAGAATACAATCTAGGAGCCTAGGAGGGTTAGAAGAAAGCCAGCAAGTCTAGACACATTCTAGGGGACATTATGTCAGACATGCAAGCCCTGCCTCAGCTTTTTTCCTAACACTTAGCTTTTTCCCAACATAGTGAGACCCTGTCTCTACAAAAATTTAAAAAAAAAAAAAAAAAAGGTCAAGCATGGTAGTGGGCACCTGTAGTCCCAGCTACTCAGGAGGCTGAGATGAGAGGATCACTTGAGCACAGGAGTTCTAGGCTACAGTGAGCTATGATCATGCCACTGCACTCCAGTTTGGGTAATAGAGCTAGACTTTGTCTCTTTAGGAAAAAAAAAAAAAAAAAAAACCACTTCAATTAAAAAGTAAGGATTGACCAGGCATGGTGGCTCACGCCTGTAATCCCAGCACTTTGGGAGCCAAGGCAGGCAGATCACTTGAGGTCAGGAGTTTGAGACCAGCCTGGCCAACATGGTAAAACCCCGTCTACACTAAAAATGCAAAACTAGCCGGGTGTGGTGGCGTACGCCTGTAATCCCAGCTACTCAGGAGGCTGAGGCAGGAGAATCACTTGAACCTGGGAGGCAGAAGTTGCAGCAAGCCAAGATCACACCCATTGCACTCTGCACTCTAGCCTGGGCAACAGTGAGACTCTGTCTCAAAGAAAAAAAAAGTAAAGATTATGAGACTGGATTTAAAAAAAAGTAAGACTCATCTATATGCTGTCTTCAAGAGTTATACTTAAAATATGAAATCATAGACAGGTTGAAAGCGAAAAGATGAAAAAGATATGCAGTGCAAATAGTAACTGGAAGAAAGCTAAAGTGGCTATTTTAACATTAGAGAAAAATAGGTATCAAAACAGTATTGTCAGAGAGAAGTACTTCATAATGATAAAAATGGCCCGTTCATCAGAAAGATATACCAATCCTAATATTATGTATGTATATACTATATACCTAACAATAGAGCTTCAAAATACATGAAAGCAATAGTTGAGATAACTAAAGAAAGAAATAGACAAATCCACAACGTAGTTGTAGGTTTTAACATCTCACTTCCAATAATTAATAGGTAGAAGAAGCCAAAACATGTATGTACACATATAGAGGATCTCAACAACACTATCAATTATCTTGATCTAAATAATATTTTTAGAATACTACACTCAACAACTGCAGAATATATATGCAAATGACTTGTTTATCAACATATACCATATACTGGCCCATTAAAAAATGTCAATAAATTTTGAAAGATTGAAATCATATAGAGAATTTCTCTGACCACAACAGAATTTAATTAAACATATTCCTTCTTTAGAAAATATTTTAGTAAACAAAGAGTAGTAGATTATTCCTCAAAAACGAGCAAAAAGAATAAAAAAGTCACTCTGTTAGGGATTTTGCTGTAGGAACAAAGAATCTGGCAGGTAAAAAGTGACTGGACTTTGTGATTGTCACATACAGAGTTAGAAGCACAAGAGTTTGACAGATGCACTGGGTATTCAAAGTAATGGAAAATTTGAATAGTAGAGAAGTTTGGAAAAATGTCTAGACATGATACTTTAGCTACAGTATATAGGAAGTTGTTTGAGACGTGATACTTAAGCCACAGTTGTTTACCCCTGGAGAAATGAGAGTGTTAAAAAAGATATTAAAATCATTGATTTGTTAAGAAATTATAAGAATCTGAACTGTCCTGAAAGTAATCTTCGTAAAATGAACAATAATTCCAGGTTATCTGGGATTTTCTGTAGGTTATCTAAAGGAGTAAATGGAAAATAAATAAAAATTTTATTTATCAAATAAATTTTTCAAAAAATAGAAATGAATAGAAAAAAAAGTGCGTACATACACAAACTTTTTTTTTGTTTTTTGTTTTTTGTTTGTTTTTTGTTTTTGAGACTCTTGCTCTGTCTTCCAGGCTGGGGTGCAGTGGTATGGTATGACCTTGGCTCACTGCAATCTCTACCTCGTGGGCTCAAGCATTCCTCCCACCTCAGCCTCCAGGGACTACAGGCACATGCCACCACATCTGGCTAATGTTTTTGTATGTTTTTGTAGAGATGGGGTTTTACCATGTTGCACAGGCTAGTCTTGAACTCCTGAGCTCCAGTGATCCACCTACTTGGGCCTCCCAAAGTGCTGGGATTACAGGCATGAGCCACTGCGCCCAGCTTCCTTTAATTCTTTCAATATATTTATAACAGCTGCTTTTTAAGTCTTTGCTAAATATATTATCTCTATCAATTTGTTACTGTACTTTTCTTGATTAAGAGCCATACTTTCCTACTTCTTTACATGTCTAGTAGTGGAAAACTTGATATTTCAGATAATACATTATAGCAACTATGTATTCTGATTTTTTGGAGAGTTGGATTTGCTTTAATAACTTGGCTATGCAAATACTGATGTCTTGCTTCATGTTTTTATTCTTATATTTATTATTAAACTTGGCTTCCAAAGAGTTGTGCCTGTGTCTGCATATAATTTAGTGGTCAGGGCTGGGTGTGGTGGCTCACACCTGTAATCCCAACACTTTGGGAGTCTGAGGCGAGTGGATCACCTGATGTCAGGAGTTTGTGACCAGCCTGGCCAGCATAGTGAAACCCTGTCTCTACTAGAAATACAAAAAAAAAAAAAATTAGCCGAGTGTGGTGGCGGGCACTTGTAATCCCAGCTACTCAGGAGGCTGAGGCAGGAGAATCGCTTGAACCCAGGAGGCGGAGGTTGCAGTGAGCTGAGATCATGCCACTGCATTCCATCCTGGGCAACAGAACGAGACTCCCATCTCAAAATAATAATAATAACTTAATGATCACCTAATGATTTGAACAGAGGTTATGCTCAAACATCTTGATTGGGAAAAGCCTCACATTGATTTATATGTGAGTTGGAGAACGTATATACAAAGTTGCTGCTAGTTTTCAAGTCATCTTTAGCTTTGACTTTTTGCCAGACTATTAGATCTTCCCCATCCATTTGCGTAGTAACCCAGTTAGCCAGGGATGGTAGAGAGAGCTTATTTCCACCCTTTTATAGCTCTCTAGTTTCCAGGACCTCCCTGTTAAATTTCTGACTGTCTTTCATGACCAACCAAAATTCTGGCTGGTTTTTGTGACCAACCCTGAACTAATAAAACCATTCTCATCAACCACGTTGATGGTAGTAGTGGGTATGTGAATAACCTCATACAAAAAGGCCACTGAGTCCCCCTGCCCTAACTTGAAGCTCTAGCACTTTTTCAACAATAAACGTTTCTTGTTTTCTACATTTGATCCATTTCCAGTACCCTGGAATGGTTTTTGACAATCTCATGACAATCTCATTCGTACTTGTTTTTTGTGGAGAGGAATTACCAGCCTCTTCATGCCACCATAACTAGTAGTCCTTTTCTATGTTTATATTTGTTTATTCAGCTTCATTATTCACATCTTCTGTATCCATGTTTACTTTTCCCTTAAAGGATCTGTCAGAAACTGAGAGGGATTTTCGTCCTCTACAGTTGTGTTTTTATCAATTGATCCTTTTATTTTAAACAGTTTTGCATTGTGTATTTCTGTGTTCTATTAAAATGTTGTGTATCATACTATTACTATTTGGTTAGTCTAAAATATATTAGTTTGCCCAGTTTAAAGCCATCGATGCTGCTGTTCTTAAATTTTTTACTCATGTTGGATGTTTGTTTGGATTTCTCTGATGTTATTTTAGGCTGGACTTAAATAATAGTGACAGAGTTCATCTGTGTCATCAGTTCCAAGACTACTAGTTTTAGTGATTCACTAGAAAGACTCAGAGTACTCAGTACATGTACTCATGGGTAACATTTGTTACAGTGAAGGATACAAAACAAAATTGGCAAAAGAGTAAGGTGCCTGGGGCAAAGTCCAGAGGAAACCATGGGCAAGTTTTCAAAAGTCCTCTCCCAATAGAGTCATGCAAGACTTTTTAAATTCCCCCAGAGACAAGTTGTCACAACGCTTATAAGTGTTGTCTACGAGGGAAGCTCATTAGACTCAGTGACCAGAGTTTCTACTGGGGGCTGAGTATGTAGGCAACTTTTGCCTAGTACATATTAAAATTCCAGTCTTCTAGAGGGAAAGCAGGTATCCAGCATTAACCACATCGTCTGCATGATCTAGACACAGTAAACCACCATTATTAATTAGGGAACAGTGGGAACACTTCTGAAATCAAAGTTCCCAGATACCAGACAAAGGCCAACCTTGCAAGGAGGTTTTCCTAAGTATAGCAGTCTCAGGCCTGCTGTATTAAATTCTTTAATTCTTTTCTACACAAAATCTTTGTCTTTTTTTTTAAAATTGAACTACTCCTGGTGCTTCACTCATGAGTTTAATGACCAAAGTTCTTTTATTGTTTTTTTTTGCAGTTAAATTATTTAAAATATTTTTCTCTTAATTTGGGAGTAATATAATTTTATTCATATGTGAAATTAGGGATCATCATATATAGTTTTGGTTTTTGTTTCGAAAAATCTTTGCTGTTTCTCTAAGCCAAAAATAAAGTGCATGCTTGTTTTGAAACTCTAATAGACAAAATACTGTACTATGATTTAAATTTCATGCTTGGAACAGTTTTATATTTGACTCTTCTTTGTATCTCCCACACATCATAATGCCTTTGTTCTTTTCTCAGCACGATTACGTGGTGTTCATGATGGTTTGTTCACTGGACAAATAGATGCTGTGGATACTCTTAATGCTACTTATAGAGTAACTTTTGATAGGACAGGGCTTGGAACCCATACCATCCCTGACTATGAAGTTCTCGTAAGTAGTATTTCATAATACATTTGTGTTTTATGCCTGTTAAATGTGTTATATAGAGTTTTCTTAGAAATCGTGTTTTATGTTAGAATCAAGACTTTAGCTCACAGAGGAAGAGATCCTTAGGGGCCCCCAGCCCTATTTGCTAGACCCCTGGTTCGGAACTATACTTAAGTCTTCCATTTTCCAGGAACTAGAATTTCTCTGTTGGACCTTAACGACACGGCACTTCAGTATAACCAAACTGATGAGTCCTGACTAAATAACCTTGGAGAAGAAGCTACATAACGTTTTCATTGCAGCTGTTAGGTTAAAGTATAGTCCTTTTGCAAAATTATTTTTAAAGTATGAAGTAACATCTTGTACTTATTTGTTCTCCTGTTTTATTTTCAGAGGTATGCAGGATGGGTGTTAATTACCTTCGCTTTTGCATGATGAAACTCAGACATAAGTACAGTTGCGTAGTTTATTCAAGGCTCTAGATCTGGTTTCCTATTAGGCTGAGACTAGAATCGAGATCTTTTGTTTTTTTTTTGAGACGGAGTCTTGCTCTGTCGCCCAGGCTGGAGCGCAGTGGTGTGAACTCGGCTCGCTGCAACCTCTGCCTAGAATGTATTTTTATATATGTATGTCTGTCTTTGTAAATATATTTCCTAAAAGAAATATATATATATATATATATCTCCTTAGTGCAGAAATACAATATTGCTTGATATCTCTCCACAATAGGAGAGAAAGAAAGTTGGAACTAAATGTAGAACAGAATACACTACTCTTAAGTTTTTACATTAAAGGATTAAATCTTTAAACTCTCCTTTCAAAAAAAGTAAATTGGCTGGGCACGGTGGCTCATGCCTATAATCCCAGCACTTTGGCAGGCCGAGGTGGGTGGATCACCTGAGGTCAGGAGTTCGAGACCAGCCTGGCTAACATGGTGAAACCCCATTTCTACTAAAAATACAAAAAGTTAGCCAGGCGTGGTGGTGCGCGCCTGTAATCCCAGCTACTTGGGAGGCTGAGGCAGAAGAATTGCTTGAACCCAGGAGGTGGAGGTTGCAGTGAGCCCAGATCGCGCCATTGCACTCCAGTTTGGTCAACAAGAGTGAAACTTGGTCTCAAAAAAAAAGTAAATTGCTTCTTTGTTTAATTAATTTAACTGTTTTTATGAGGTCACCCAAATATTTCTCCCTGGCTAAATAAGAATTGATTTTTAATTATTGTAGAATATATTCGGAAAGTCTAAATGCAGATAACCAAAGGTGGCCATAGAAAACTTTAATAATAATCTTTGATTCTCTGAACTATTTTGACCCCCCCCTTTTTTTTTTCATTTCTTTTTGTCTTCTGGAGGTTCATCCTTTTGGCAGCAAAGTAGTGTTTTCATACTCTGTTTTAAGTTCTAGCCTTTGATCTGTATAGACTAATATGCTACTCTATAAATAATTAAATATATAAGTAATAAATTCTATATGAATCATAGAATATGCGCGAATATATATCTCAAGCTGAAATACAATAATTATAAAGCTTAAATGATGGTAAATTTCTTTAAGTTTTGTGGATTAATCTGTTTTCTCAGAGTAATGAGCCTCATGAGACAATGCCAATTGCTGCCTTTGGACAGAAACAGCGGCCTTCTCGATTTTTTATGACCCCACCACGGTTACATTATACTCCTCCTCTCCAGTCACCAATTATGGTAAGTATATTTTAGAAATATTATCAATAATTTAATTGATTATTACGAAGGTGAACTATATTCTTAAGAAATACACATCTATTACAACTACAAAAGATACGCAGACTGTTTTGAATTGAAAATATTAAATAACATAAATAGTTGCTTCACCTCCAGAAATATTTTCCTTTTTATTGGATTTTAATATAATATTAATTTTAACAGAATTTTCTGTTTTTCTAAAAGTAAGATACTTCCTGGCTGGGCGCAGTGGCCCACGCCTGTAATCCCAGCACTTTGGGAGGCCGAGGCAGGCAGATCATGAGGTCAGGAGTTTGAGACCAGCTGACCAACATGGTGAAATGCTATCTCTGCTAAAAATACAAAAATTAGCTGGGTATGGTGGTGCGCACCTGTAATCCCAGCTGCTTGGGAGGCTGAGGCAGGAGAATCACTTGAACCTGGGAGTCGGAGGTTGCAGTGAGCTGAGATCACATTTGGCAACAGAGCGAGACTCTGTTTAAAAAAATAAAATAAAAAAATAAGTTTCTTCCTCTGAATAGTCAATGATTAAATAATTCCCTTTTATTCCCACAGGATAATGATCCTTTATTGGGACAGTCGCCGTGGAGAAGTAAAATTTCTGGCTCTGACACTGAAACATTAGGTGGTTTTCCAGTAGAATTTCTTATCCAAGTGGTAAGAATTGTTCTGAGTATCTTGGCTCTTTGTTTAAAAACTCAATGTATTTTATGTTATTAAGGTTGAAAATTTTTCTAGGGCCGTGTAGGTTTATCACCGTGTAGGTTTTAAGAGGTACTATTTCCAACAAAGCCTAAAAATAAAAGTTATAAAAAAAAGAAAAGACTTACAGATCTTTTTCTTGAGCTTTGTCTTGTGTCTGAGTTCTTATTATTCTGCTATTTTAAGGGTTCAAACATTCTTGCATATGTTCTGTGAAATTCTGAATGTTTGGCTGTTAATAACTTGGGTAACTATGAAGGCTTTTATTTAGTAACCTCAGCATATTCTGCTATCATTAGTCAGTTCAACAGTTATGATGTCCTGGCTAGCTTATATGGTTAGAAGAAATTTTATTTCTTTTCAGAGACTAGAAACAGGTATTCACTTGCTAAGTACTTAGTGATTAGACACTGAGAAATCTAAGCCTAAACTGAAATAAGTATAAGTATTATATTGGAAAATTTTCCTTATAGCTGAACTCTTAAAAATGTAATGAGTTTGAAAATTAGATTAAATAAATTTTTTAGTTTGAATCATAGTCTAATAATGTATTGTTTCATTTCCTTTTTGGAAAATGAAAACTATTTTGGCTTGGGATAGATAGGATCTTTATTTTCATTTATTTATTTAGAGACTGAGTCTCGCTCTGTTGCCCAGGCTGGAGTGCAGTGGGTCGATCTCGGCTCACTGCAACCTCCACCTTCCGGATTCAAGCTTTTCTCCTGCTTCAGCCTCCTGAGTAGCTGGGATTACAGGCATGCACCACTACGCCCAGCTAATTTTTTTGGTAATTTTAATAGAGATGGGGTTTCACTGGGCTGACCAGGCTGGTCTCCAACTCCTAACTTCACCTTGGCCTCCCAAAGTGCTGGGATTACAGGCGTGAGCCACCACACCCGGCCGATACGATCTTTATAAATAAAAATGTTTATAACATAATCCGTGAAAATATTCACAGTGTTCTTTTGCAGTTGATGTTATTTTGAGGAAAAGTCTTGTCAGTTGTGTGTCTGTGTATAGCATTCTGTGTTCCTCAATCACATTTTTTATTTAATATTTATTTATTTATTTATTTATTTATGTTATTTGAGACAGAGTCTCACTCTCTCATCCAGGCTGGAGTGCAGTGGCACGATCTCAGCTCACTGTAGCCTCTACCTCCCGGGTTCCAGTGATTCTTCCACCTCAGCCTCCCAAGTAGCTGGGATTACAGGTGCATGCCACCACACCCAGCTAATTTTTTGTATTTTTGGTAGAGACGGGGATTCACCATGTTGGCCAGACTGGTCTCAAACTCCTGACCTCAAGTGATCTGCCCTCGGCCTCCCAAAGTGCTGGGATTACAGGCATGAGCCACTGTGCCTGGCCTATTTATTTTTTTGAGAGAAAGTATCACTCTGTTGTCCAAGCTGGAGTATAGTGGTGCCATTATGGCTCACTGCAGCCTTAACCTCCCAATCTCAGGCAGTCCTCCCACCTCAGTCTCCCAAGTAGCTGAGACTATAGGCATGTACCACCACTCCCAGCTAATATATTTTTTATTGGTTTTATAGAGATGGAGTCTCACTGTGTTACCTAGGCTGGTCTCGAACTCCTGGGCTCAAATGATCCTCCCACCTTGGCCTTCCAAAGTGCTAAGATTACAGACTTGAGTCACCATGCCCAGCCAATGATATATTGTTAGTTATCCTTGCAGTATAAAGTTTCTCACACCTTTGGCTTCTTGAGGCAGATGAATATTTTTATATGAAAGATTGAAAATGTGATAAGAGCAAAGACTTATTATTTTCACAAAGAAGACACTTGTTTTTAATTCTTTCTTTTAAATAGTAGAAGTAAAAACAAAGCTAATATGTTATATTTGAACAGGTGTTGTGTGTGTGAGTTTGAGAGAGATCCATAAGCAAAGGGAGCCAGAAGCTAAGTACTACTACGCTATGTCTACATAGTGATATTTTTATCGATCCTTGTTATATTTGATTTTTGATTCAGTACACTTTTTTCTTTAGAGAGGTTTTAGGTTCATAGCAAAATTGAGAAGAAGATACAGATATTTCCCATATTTCCTGACCCCACACCTGTGTAGTCTCCCCCTATTATCTCCCACCAGAGTGGTATATTTGTTACAGTCATTACCTTCATTAACACATCATTTCACCTAAAGACCATAGTTCACATTAATGTGTTTAAGGGTGTGGAACATTTTAAGAGTTTTGACAAATGTATAATATCATGTATCTACCATTATGTATCATATAGAGTAGTTTCGCTGTCCTAAAAATCTTCTGTGTTTCACCTTTTTATCCCTTCCCCTGAGCCCCTGGAAATCACTGATCTTTTTACTGTTTTCATAGTTTTGTCTTTTGCAGACTGTCATATATTTGAAGTCATACAGTATATAACCTTTTTATATTGGTTTCTTTCACTTACTAGTATACATTTAAGTTTCTTTCATGTCTTTTCATGGCTTGATAGCTCATTTCTTTTTAGCATTGGATAATATTACATTGTTGGGATGTACCACAGTTTATTTACTCATTGACAAACTGAAAGGCATCTTGGTTGCTTTCGAATTTTGGCAATTACGAATAAAGGTGCCATAAACATCTGTGTGCAGGTTTTTGTGTAGCCGTAAGTTTTCAGCTCCTTTGGGTAAATACCAAGGAGTGTAATTGCTGGATCATATGGTAAGAGTATGCTTAGTTATATAAGAAACTGACAAGCTGTGTTCTAAAGTGGCTGTACCATTTTGCATTCCATCAGCAGTGAATGGGATTTCCTGTTGCACCACATCCTCATCAGCATTTGGTATTGTCAGTGTTCTGGATTTTGGCAATTCTAATAGGTTTGTTGTGGTATCTTATTATTTAAATTTGCATTTCCCTGATGACATATACATTTCCTCATTGAGCATCTTTTCATATGCTTATCTGCCATCTGTATATCTTCTTTGGTGAGGTGTCTGTTAAGATCCTTGGCTCATTTTTTAATCCAATTGTTTGTTTTCGTATTGTTGGGTTTTAAGAGTTCTTTGTATATTTTGGAAAGCAGTTCCTTATCAGATGTATATTTTACAAATATTTTCTCCCAGTCTGTGGCTTGTCTTTTCATTCTCTTTACATCTTTAACCAAACAGAAGTCTTTAATTTTAATGAAGGTCAGCTCATCATTTCATTCTTTCATGGATCATGCCTTTGGTGTCATATTTAAAGTGTTGTCGTAAAACCAAAGTCATCTAGATTTTTTTTTCCTGTGTTACTTTCTAGGAGTTTTATAGTTTTGGATTTTACATCTATGTTTGTGATTCTCTCTGTGAAAGGTGTAAGGTTTTTCTCTAGATTCTTTTTTTGTTTTGTTTTGTATGTGAGTGTCCAGTTGTTGCAGCACCATTCATTGAAAAGACTGACTTTTCTCCACTGTTGCCCATTTGTTGAAGATAATTGATTATGTGGATTTATTTCTGGGCTCTCTATTCTGTTCCATTGATCTATTTTATTTTATTCTTTGCCACTACCACACTGTCTTGGTTACTGTAGCTTTATAGTATGTTTCAAAGTTGAATAGCATCAGCCATGCAACTTTGTTCTTCTTCTTCAATATTGTGTGGGCTATAGTAGGTCTTTTGCCTTTCAATATAGACTTTAGAATCATTTTGTCAAATCCATAAAACAACTTGCTGGGATTTTGACTTGTATCGCATTGAATTTATAGATCAAGTTGAGAAGAACTAGTATCTTGACAGTGTTGTGTCTTCTTATCCATGAACATGAAATATCTCTTATTTAGTTCTTTGATTTCTTTCATCAGAGTTTTGCTCATATAGATCTTGTACATATTTGTTAGATTTATAGTTAAGTATTTCATTTTGGGAGTATTAAGGTAAATGATACTGTGCTATATTTTTAATTTCATATCATACTTGTTTATTGTTGGTATATGACAAAGCAGTTGACTTTTGTATGTTAACTTTGTATCCTGCAACTTTGCTGTAGTCACTTATTAGTTCCAGGGATTTTTTTTTTTTTTTGTCAGTTCTTTCAGATTGTCTACATAGGCAGTCGTGTCACCCGCCTAAAACAGACATTTTTTTTTTTTTATTCCCAATTCTACCTTTTATTCCTCTTTCTTGTCTTACTGCATTAGCTAGGACTTCCAGTATGATGTTGAAAAGAGTGATAAGAGAGGACATCGTTGCCTTATTCCTGACCTTAGTGGGAAAACTTCTAGTTTCTCACCATTAAATATGATATTTGACATGGAGTTTTTTTGTAGATTTTTTTTTTTTGTTTATCAGGTTGGGAAAGTTGTCTATTCCTAGTTTACTGAGAGTTTTTATCATGAATGAGTGTTGAATTTTGTCAAATACTTTGCCTCTATCAATCTGATCATATGATTTTTCTTCTTTAGCCTACCGATGTGATGGATTATATTAATTAATTTTCTTTTTTTTTTTCCTTTTTTTTTTTTTAGATGGAGTCGTGCTGTGTTGTCCAGGCTGGAATGCAGTGGCACGATTTCGGCTCACTGCAACCTCTACCTCCCAGGTTCAAGCATTCTCCTGCCTCGGCCTCCTGGGTAGCTGGGACTACAGGCACATGCCACCACGCCTGGGTAACTTTTTAGTAGAGACAGGGTTTCACTGTGTTGGCCAGGCTGGTCTTGAACTCCTGACCTCAAATCATCTACCCACCTCAGCCTCCCAAAATGCTGGGATTACAGGCGTGAGCCACCACGCCTGACTTATATTAATTAATTTTCAAATGTTGAATCAGCCTTGCATACTTCAGATAAATCTCACTTGGGGCCAGGTGCGGTGGCTCACACCTGTAGTCCCAGCACTTTGGGAGGCCAAGGCAGGTGGATCACGAGGTCAGGAGATCGAGACCATCCTGGCTAACATGGTGAAATCCCGTCTCTACTAAAAGTACAAAAAAATTAGCTGGGTGTGGTGGTGGGCACCTGTGGTCCCAGTTACTTGGGAGGCTGAGACGGGAGACTGGCGTGAACCCAGGAGGCAGAGCTTGCAGTGAGCCGAGTTCACGCCACTGCACTCCAGCCTGGGCGACAGAGCAAGACTCTGTCTCAAAAAAAAAAAAAAAAAAAGTCTCACTTGGCTGTGATCTTAAATCCTTGTATACATCATTGGATTCAATTTGCTAATATTTTATTGAGGATTTTTGCTTCTGTGTTTATGAGAGATTCTGATCTATAGTTTTTTTCTTTTCATGTTTGGACAGGGGATCTATGTTGCCCAGGCTGGGCTAAGACTCCCGGGTTCAAGTGATTCTCCCACTTCAGCCTCCCAGTAGCTAGGACTATGAGTACATTCCATTATGCATGGCTTCTTGTTGTCTTTCACAGTGTCTTTGTCAGATTTTGGTATTAAGGTAATGCTAACCTTGGAGAATGAGTTAGGAAGTATTTTCTCTGCTTCTATCCTCTAAAACATTACAGAGGTTGGGTATAATTTCTTCCTCAAATGTTTAGTAGAATTCCTCAGTGAACCCATCTGGGCCTGGTGCTTTCTGTTTTGGAAGGTTATTAATTATTGACTCAATTTATTTAATAGATATAAACCTATTCAGAGCCTTCCACTTTTTTCTTGTGCGAGTTTTAGAAATTTCAAGGAGTTTGTTCATTTTTTTTTTTTTTAGGTTATAAAAAAAAATATATATATATATATATATATATGGGCATATAGTTGTTTATAGTATTCTTTTATTATCTTTTTAAAGTCCATAGGATCTGTAATGAGGCCCCTTTTTCATTTCTGAAATTAATAATTTGTGTCCTCTTTTTTCTTAGCCTAGCTAGAGGCTTATCAATATCATTGATCTTTTTAAAGAACCAACTTTTGGTTTTGTTGATTTTTTTCTCTTAATTTCCTATTTTTAATTTTATTGATTTCTGCTCTAATTTATGATACTCTGCTTACTTTGTATTTAATTTGCCTTTTTTTTTTTTTTTTTTTTAGTTTCCTAAGGTGGAAGCTTAAATTACTGATTTTAGATCTTCTTTACTAATAAATGCATTCGATACTACAAATTTCCCACTAAGTGCTGCTTTGACTGCATCACACAAATTTTGACAATTTGTCTCTTTATTTTTATCTAGTTCAGAATATTTTTCCATTTCTTCTTTTAGATTGCTTTTTTGACTCATGTATTATTTAGACATATCTTCAGATTTTACAGCTTTCTTTGTTATTGATTTCTGGTAGAAGTTCATTGTGGTGTAAGAGCATACATTGTATGATTTCTATTCTTTTAATTTTGTTAAGGTATGTTTCATGGCCCAGAATGAGATCTTCATGAATTTTCTGTACAACCCTGAGTAGAAAGTATATTCTGCGGTTGTTGGATGAAGTAGTCTATAGATACCAATTATATCCAGTTAATTGATGATATTGTTGAGTTTATGTCCTTGCTGATTTTCTGCCCGTTGGATCTGTTCATTTCTGATGGGGGGTATCCAAATCTCCAACTGGTGGATTGATCTATTTGTCAGTAGTTAATGTATTTTGCCTCATGTTTTGATGTTCTGTTATTAGGCACATAAATATTAAGTATTGTTGGCCGGGTGCAGTGGCTCACGCCTGTAATCCCAGCCCTTTGGGAAGCTTAGGCGGGCAGATCACTTGAGGTCAGGAGTTCGAGACCAGCCTGGCCAACATGGTGAAACCCCATCTTTACTAAAAATACAAAATTAACCAGGTGTAGTGGCAGATACCTGTAATCCCAGCTACTCGGGAGACTGAGACAGAATTGCTTGAACCTGGGAGGCAGAGGTTGCAGTGAGCTGATGTTGCACCACTGCACTCCGGCCTGGGTGACAGAGCAAGAATCTGTCTCAAAAAAAAAAAAAAAAAAAAAACCAGAAAAAATATTATGTCTTCTTGGAACATTGACCCCATTTTCATTATGTAATGCCCCTTTTTATTCCTGACGCCTTTTCTTGCTCTGGAGTCTACTTTGTCTGAAATTAATATAACTGCTCCTCCTTTCTTTTGATTAGTGTTAGCATGGCATATTCTTTATCCATTTACTTTTTTTTTTTTTTTTTTTTTTTTTTTTGAGACGAAGTCTTGCTCTGTCACCCAGGCAACCTCTGCCTCCTAGGTTCAAGCAAGTCTCATGCCTCAACCTCCCGAGTAGCTAGGATTACGTGTCCACCACACCTGGCTAATATTTGTATTTTTAGTAGAGACAGGTTTTTTCACCATCTTGGCCAGGCTGGTCCAGAACTTCTGACCACGAGAAATGTGCCTGCCTCAGCCTCCCAAAGTGCTGGGATTACAGGTGTCAGCCACTGAGCCTAGCCCTGTTTTTTTTGTTTGTTTGTTTGTTTTTTGTTTTTGAGAACAGGGTCTCCCTCTGTAGCCTAGGCTGGAGTGCAGTGGCTCACTATAGCCTCAACCTCCTGGGCTTAAGAAATCCTCCCACCTCAGCCTCCCAAGTAGCTGGGACTACAGGCATAAGCCACCACACCTGCTAATTTTTGTATTTTTTGTATGGACATGGGGTGTCAGTGTACCCTAGGCTGGTCTTGAACTCCTTGGCTCGAGCAATGGGACCCACCTCGGCCTCCCAAAGTACTGGGATTATAGGGGTGAGCCACCACACCTGGCCTTCATCCATTTACTTTTAATCTATCTGTGTCTTTATGTTTAAAGTAGATTTCAAAGTGATTATTGATATAATTGGATTATCATACAGTAATATCTGTCATATTTATTACTATTTTCTATTCGTTGCTCATATTCTTTATTTCTATTTTTATATTCCACTCTTTTTTTGCCTTTTATGGTTTAATTTATGTAATTCCATTTTTCTCTGCTTTTTTAGCATATAGGTTATACTTTTTTCTTTTAACTTTCTTTAATGGTTGCTCTAGAGTTTACATTATAAGCTTTTACAACTAATCCACATCCACTTTCAAATAACACTGTACAGCTTCATGGGTAGTATTAGTACCTGATAATAACAAAATAATCCTAATTAATCCCTCCTTTCCTTTGTATCATTGCTGTCATTATTTTATTTATACCTAAGCATGCATAAGCATATATACACATAATCATACATAATCAAATATGCTGTTGCTGTTATTATTTTGAGCAAACTGTTATCTGTTGGAACAATTAGGAATAAGGAAAATAAAAGTTTGTATTTTACCTTCAATGTATTCTTTCTTTGATACACTTCCTTTATTTGTATATGAATTTCTGACATGTATCATTTTCTTTTTCTCTAAAGAACATCATTTAACATTTCTGGCTGGGCATGGTGGTTCACACCTGTTGTCCTAGCACTTTGGGAGGCTGAGGTGGGTAGATCACTTGAGGTCAGGAGTTCAAGACCAGCCTGGCCAACATGGTGAAACCCCATCTCTGCTAAAAATACAAAAATTAGCCGGGCATGGTGGCGCTTATAGTCTCAGCTGCTTGGGAGGCTGAGGCATGAGAATCGCTTGGACCTGGGAGGTGGAGGTTTTAGGGAGCCAAGATCACTCCATTGCACTCCAGCCTAAGCAAGAGAGCAAGATTCCATCTCAAAAAAAAAAAAAAAGAAAAAAAAAACATTTCTTACAAGGCAGTCCTACTAGTGACAGATTTTCTCAAGTTTCTTTCTCTGAGAAAGTCTTTATTTTTCTTTCACTTAAAAAATTTTTGTTTTATTGGCCAGGCATGGTGGCTAACGCCTGTAATCCCAGCACTTTGGGAGGTTGAGGCGGGTGAATCATGACGTCAGGAGATCGAGACCATCCTGGCTAACACGGTGAAGCCCCGTCTCTACTAAAATTACAAAAAATAAGCTGGGCATGGTGGCAGGCGCCTGTAGTCCCAGCTACTCGGGAGGCTGAGGCAGGAGAATGTCGTGAACCTGGGAGGTAGGGCTTGCAATGAGCCAAGATTGTGCCACTGCACTCCCACCTGGGCAACAGAGCAAGACTCCGTCTCAAAAAAATAAAAAAATAAAAAAATTATTTTATTTTATTTATTATTGTAGAGATGAAGTCTAGCTGTGTTTCTCAGGCTGCTCCAGAACTCCTGGGCTTAAGCAGTCCTCCCTCTTGGCCTTCCAAAGTGCTGAGATTATAGGCGTGAGCTATGATGCCCAGTCCTGTTTTACTTTTGAATGATAATTTCATAGGGTGCAGGGGTTTAGATTGCCAGATTTTTTTTCTCAACACAAGACATTTCACTCCAGTCTCCTCTTGCTTGCCTGGTTTCTAAGAAGTCAGATGAAATTCTTATCTTTGCTCCTCTATCGGCAAAGTCTTTTCTTTCAGGATTTTTTTTTTTCCTTTTTTTTCATATGTAGAGATGGGGTTTTGCCATGTTGCCCAGACTGGTCTCGAACTGCTGGGCTCAAGCAATCTGCCCGCCTCAGCCTCCCAAAGTGCTGGGATTACAGGTGTGAGCCACCATAGCTGAACCAGAATTTTTCTTTGTCTTGGATTTTCTGTGGTTTGAATATGATAGGTGTAAATCTAGAGGTTTTTGTGGCATTTTCTCTGCTTGGTATGCTCTGAGCTTCTTAGATCTTTGGTTTGGTATTTGACATTAAATTAGGGAAACTCTCATTCATTATATTTCAGATAGTTCTTCCTTTTTTTCTCTCTTTCCTCTCCTTCTTGTATTTCCATTAATGCATAAAGTTACACCTTTTGTAGCTGTCCCACAATCCTTGGACATTCTGTGCTGACTTTTTCAGTCTTTGTTCTCTTTGTTTTTTAGTTTTGGAAGTTCCTATTAATATATCCTCTTCTGAGATAACTGTTGTGGAAGGAAAAAAAAAAGAAAAATAAATAATATATCCTCAAGCTCAAGAAATTTTCATCTCTCTGCTTGCATTGCCCATCTGTTCTTGCATGCTATTTTATCCATTAGAGGCCTTAGCTTATTACTCATAGTTCTTTAAAATTTCAACATCCCTGCCATATCTAAGGCTGGTTTTTATGCTTGCTTTGTCTCTTCAAACTATGTTTTTTGCCTCTTTTCGTACCTTGTAATTTTTTCTTAATTGCCAAACAAGATATACTATGTAAAAGGAACTGTGTCAGCCTGAGCTTCTAGACTGTGAACTTCACAAATGCACCTCAGTTTTTCCTCCTTTTAGGTGGCACGGGGTGGCTAGAGTGGGCTGGGATTGGGTTTTTCTCTTGCCCCAGGTCAGCTAGCCTCTGATAAAACCCTAGCATGTTAGCTTCTGGTTAAATACTTTTTCCTGAGGTCAGGCCTTGCTAAGAAGAACAGAATGCTCCATTTTAATTCAAAATTGTTAGTTTTCTCTTCCCCTTGCAGGAAACAAGAGGGTGTATTTCTGCAGTATTCACTAGGAAACAGATTAAGCCCCTGGAAGTAAAACTCACAAAAGTATGCTTTTCAAAAAACCCACATAACTGGGTCCCATTGAGTAAATGCTTAATGGTCAGACTTGCCCGCACCTACCACATAAATTACAGTTCCGTTTTTCCTACCCCAGCACTGGTTCCTAGAGGTTTTTGCTCACATGTTTCTGCTCCAGTAAATCGTGATTTCTACATATTTGCCTTTCATTCTTTCTAATTTTATGGACAGTTTGCCTTGGCCCTCAATTCTCTTAGAGATCTAAGAAGTGTCGTTGATTTTTTAAGTATGTTCAGTTTTTTACCTGGTGTTAGGATGGAGTAGCATCTTCCAAGCTTCTTATATCCCAGGCTGTAAACTGAAAGTCTATGTATTTGATTTTAGTACTTAATTTAAAATTTATAATCTATATGTAAAGCCTAGTTAAAACACTACTTCCACTATTATTTTAAGATATTTAAGAGGTAAAAATAAAAATTATTTTATGTCCTTACCTTTTATAGTATGTGAGGTTTTATAAAACTCAGTTTTGCTCTTAAGTGTTGAAGTTGATATTTTGATTTTTTGCTGTTCCAAATATATTTTTTCTTATGACAAAAGACACGTTAAAAATGTTTTGCTGCCAGGCACAGTGGCTCACACCTGCAATCCCAGCACTTTGGGCGGCCAAGCTGGGAGGATTGGGAGTCTAGGAGTTCAAGACAAGCCTGGGCAACATAGACAAGGATTGAGTCTAGGAGTTGACAACAAGCCTGGGCAACATAGTGAGACCCCCATCTCTACAAAAAATACAAAAATTAGCCAGGTGTGGTGGCACGCCCCTGTAGTCCCAGCTACTCGGGAGTCTGAGATGGGAAGATCACTTGAGCCCAGGAGGTTGAGGCTGCAGTGAGCCATGATCACGCTACTGCACTCAGCCTGGATAGCTATAAGCTACCACACCCGACCTTATTCTTTCTTTCTTTCTTTTTTTTTTTTTCTTTTTTGAGACAGAGTCTTGCTCTGTTGCCCAGGCTAGAACGCAGCAGTCATGTGATCTCGGCTTCACCTCCCAGGTTCAAGCAACCCTCATGCCTCAGGCTCCCGAGTATCTGGGACTACAGGCTCGAGCCACCATGCCTGCCTAATTTTTGTATTTTTAGTAGAGATGAGGTTTTACCATCTTGGCCAGGCTGGTCTTGAACTCCTGACCTCAGGTGATCCATCAGCCTCAGCCTCCCAAAGTGCTGGGATTACATACAGGCATAAGCCACCATGCCTGGCCAAAAAAGGGTTATCTCTTAGAAATAAATAATAAGGGCTGGGCGTGGTGGCTCATGCCTGTAATCCCAGCACTTTGGGAGGCCAAGGCAGGTGGATCACCTGAGGTCAGGAGTTTGAGACCAATCTGGCCAACATGGTGAAACCCCATTACAGGCGGATTTCTTTTTTTTAAGAAACATAACTACACTATCTATTACATCTATAAAAACTTAAATGTCAATATCAAATATCCAGTTGGTATTCAGATTTTTCAGTTGTTTTTTAAATGTTGAGTGCCTTTTTTCTCCATTCAGCTTATTGAAGAAACTGGATCCATACAGTCTCCCATAGTCTCAGTTTTTCTGACTAAATCCTTGTGGGATTATTTAACTTGTTCTTTGTATTTTATGTAAATTGAAAATTATATCTAGAGGTTTGATTGGATTTAGGTTTTTTGATTGGCTGTTTGTTTTCATGTGACTACTTTTACAGGTGGTTTTGTGTTCTTTTGATAGGAGGCATTTACTTATTTATTTATTTATTTATTTATTTATTTATTTTGAGATGGGGTCTTGCTCTGTTGCCCAGGCTGGAGTCCAGTGGCATGATTTCAGCTCACTGCATCCTCCACCTCCCAGGCTCAAGAAGTTTTCCCACCTCAGCCTCCTGAGTAACTGGGACTACAGATGTAAACCACTAAACCCGGCTAATTTTGTTTATTTTTTGTGGAGATAAGATCTCAAACTCCTGGACTCACGATCCCAGCTACTTGGGAAGCTGAGGCTGGTCACAAACTCTTGGGCTCAAGTGGTCTTCCCGCCTTGGCCTCCCAATGTACTGGGATTACAGGTGTGAGCCACTGTATCTCTGACCTATTTATTTTTTAACATTAGCTGCCATTGATTATCAATGCTTAGATCCATTCATTCAATAAGATTTCAAAATGGCTCTCACTCTGTCATTTATTCTTCCTAAGTATCATTGTAAACTCATGGATTTTAACATTTGGCTTTAGTTTGTTACCGTTATTATTCTTACTGGTCTACAAATTTCCCTATTTTGGACCAGTGAAAAAGCTTGTTCAAATTGACTCCTTAGTCCTTTTGACATGTACTCATTACAATGGATTTTTTAAAAAATATTTGCTTGTCAGTTTAATCAGATATATAAAATACAGTGCTATGAGGCTGAGTGTGGTGACTCATGTCTGTAATCCCAGCACTTTGGGAAGCCAAGGTGGGCAGATCACTGGAGGTCAGGAGTTCGAGACCAGCCTGGCCAACATGGTGAAACCCCGTCTCTACTAAAAATACAAAAATGGCCGGGTGCCCTGGTTCACACCTGTAATCCCAGCACTTTGAGAGGCCAAGGTGAGTGGATCATCTGAGGTCAGGAGTTCAAGACCAGCCTGGCCAACATGGCAAAACCTTGTCTCTATTAAAAATACAAAAATTCGTCGGGCATGTTGGTGGGTGTCTGTAATCCCAGCTACTCGGGAGGCTGAGGCAGGAGAATTGCTTGAGCCTGGGAGGCGGAGGTTGCAGTGAGCTGAGATCACGCCATTGCATTCCAGCCTGGGCAATAGAGCAAGAGTCCATCTCAAAAAAAAAAATACAAAAATTAGCCAGGTGTGGTTGTGTGTGCCTGTAATCCCTGCTGCTCGGGAGGCTGAGGCGAGAATTGCTTGAACTGGGAGGCAGAGGTTGCAGTGAGCCAAGACTGTGCCACTGCCCTCCAGCCTGGGTGACAGAGTGAGACTCTATCTCAGAAAAAAAAAAAATGCTATGATATATATATATGTATGTATGTATGTATGTGTTGAAACACTAAAATCTATTGCTAAAATATCTTACTAAAAAATTGGAAATTTAATGTCTAACCAATATACCTAAATGCCTCTGTTTATTCTAAAATATTTCTTCTTTTTTTGCAGACCCGATTATCAAAAATTCTCATGATTAAAAAGGAACATATCAAGAAATTAAGGGAAATGAACACAGACGCAGAAAAACTGGTAAGAATTTGTTTCTCTTTTTTTTCCTTCATTTGCTTGTCTAATTTTAAAATGGTGAGACCATCTATATCTATTGATTTAAAAATATCTATGGGAGGAAACATTCAGATAAATACTATTTTTAAATCCTCATTTGCATGAGGTTGTTCACACCTGTAGTCCACCTTCTTGGGAGGCTGAAGCAAAGGGATTGCTTGAGTCTAGAGTCAGAGACTGCAGTGAGCTATGATTCTACCCCTACACTCTAGCCTGGGTGATAACAAGACCCTATCTCAGTAAATGAATGAATACAGGAATAAATACATACATACATACATAAAAAAGTAAATATTCATTGCTATCACTATCTCTTGTTATACTGAACATATGCTAAGTAAACTGGCAATGCATTGCCCCAGACCTCATTATGCCATTGACTGTACAGTTGAATAGGATTAATGAGTATATTAGGTTCTTTGAACAGTTTACATGAGTCTGGAATTGCTCAGACAGATACCTGTGACCAAGGAAGTTGTAATGACAGGTTATAAAAAATGTTTCAGAATAAGTAAGTCAGGAAATATCTGTGTTGTCATCTTTAGGTTATCTTGACAACATTTATATCCTAATAATCTAATGAGTTCAAAAAATGAGAGCCAATTTTATTTATAAGATAATTACCAGAAGTCTTTTTTTTTTTCTGAGATGGAGTTTTGCTCTTGTCTCCCAGGCTGGAGTACAGTGGCACAATCTCGACTCACTGCAGCCTCCGCCGCCTGGGTTCAAGTGATTCTCCTGCCTCAGCCTCCCAAGTAGCTAGGATTACAGGCACACACCATCACAACCAGCTAATTTTTGTATTTTTAGTAGAGACAGGGTTTTGCCATGTTGGCCAGGCTGGTCTCGAACTCCTGACCTCAGGTGGTCCACCCACCTCGGCCTCCCAAGTGCTGGGATTACAGGTGTGAGCCACAGCGCCCAGCCAGCCACAGCACCCGGCCCAGAGTTTTTTTAAAAAGCTGTTTATGTAGACACTATTCACTAGGAAAGTCTTTGAATTGTAATGAAATTCACATCTTGCTTAAGGGTATGTAGGATGGCAAATAGGTTTTATCTCATGTACCATCTCCAGTTTATTGAAAATGACTGTATAGAAGTCTGAAAGGGAGGGCTCAGTGACTGTGCTCAGGGGGCAAAGTGCTGTGACTAATTATCAGTGTCTGTTGTAAGTGCAAGAATGGGAGTAGTAGCACTGGGAATCTCTGGAATGAAATGTTGTAAGGGTATAGGTGTGGATACAGTTAGGTATCTACAGCTGCAAAAGTAGATACCTAAGTGAATAAGGAACAGTTCTCTTTTAGGATTATAGAATTTTTTTATTTGAAAAGTACTGAATTTTTAAGACCACAAATGTCGGGTGATTTCAGCGTAAGATCATCTGCTCTCTTTAGCAGTACAGATATTAAAACTTGGGCTTATTTCTGAGTTTAACTCGTTTAAGCATAATATGAAATTAGTATTGTCAGATACACAAGCCATCCAGAAGTGAAAAAGATTAGCTATAGCGTATTGCCATTACATATCTTAAACACAGAAATGTATGTGCATGCTTCTTTACTACTGGACTCATTCTTATCTTGGTTTCCATCAGTTCTACTTCTGCCCTTTATATTCTATGCCTTTTCAGTGCTCCTCCACCCCACTTCTATTTTTCTCTGGTCGCTTTATCATCTTTTCTATCTTTATGTATAAATGAAGTATTTCCCTTTAATATCACTAGTTAGGACTGTTTTCTTCTAAGTTCCATGCTTTAAAGCACTGGGCTTGCCTTTGCCCAGTTAATCTTATCTACTTTCAAATAGCGACCTATTTCGGGTTGTTTTGCAAACCAAGAAGATGCAGCCTTCAGTGTAAAATGAATTTGTATTCACAGAGACCGTTTTGATGTTGGCTTGACTTCTTAGCATATGAGAACTCTGTAGAAGTAATCTAACTGGCTTGATATGTTTTATTATTTGTTTTATTTATGTAAAAATAGTTTCCATATAAAAATTCAAATATTATGAAATGATTTAATCAGTCAAACTGTAGTTCTTTATAATGCCTTCTCCATAAATAGTATTAAGTTAGCATATGTTATAAATATGTTTGTTTATGTGTTTACCATATGGATTTCTTTTTCTGTGCATATACTAAAAATTATTTTCATGCAGAATGGAATTAAATTATGATATATATGACTGTATTGTACCATAGTTTAAACAACTTCCTATTAACAGATATTTGAGTTATTTCCATCACTTTATTAATATAGTGTGAATATTTTTGTGCATTTGTTTGTGTCTATCTGTAGGATAAATTTTAGAAAGTAAAATGAAAGATTTAATGAAACTTAGTTTAAGAGGTAGGCTGAACATATTTTTTTCATATCCTTTATAATTGCACATAGAATATGAAGTACAAAAAGAAGTAAACAGAAAAAAAATGAAGCAGTCTGCTTAACAATGTCTATGAGATTTCAAAATTTTTTCTGGCATGTTTTTAGATGAAACAGAAACCATGGCTACAAGAGGCCCTAGATCCAGAGTTGGCAAATATGATGAAGTGCAGAAGTGAGATTAGTATTTTAAAAGGCAATTAATTCAAGGTCTTTCTCCTTGTTCCCCTTCATCTCAGTGACAGAACTCAAACGTGGCATTTACTCAAGTTAAAAGGAGAGAAAGAAGCACTTCTCTAAAGAATTTGAATGTACTATTTGGGGAAAGTTAAGGTTTTTTTCTGCTTTTGGTAAGGGTAGACTGGGTAATTTGGATTAACCTTCCTGCTGTGAATAGCTGTTTCCTCTGGAATAAAATATTAAAATAACCTGCTTGAAGACACTGGAGCATTAACAAGGCATTGAGGAGGCCGGGTCCAGTGGCTCATACCTGTAATCCCAGCACTTTGGGAAGCCGAGGCAAGTGGATCACCTGAGGTCATGAGTTCAAGACAAGCCTGGCCAACACGACAAAACCCTGTCTCTACTGAAAATTGAAAAATTAGCTGGGTGTGATAGCATGCATCCCCAGCTACTTGGGAGGCTGAGGCAGGAGAGTCGCTTGAACCCAGGAAGCAGAGGTTGCACTGAGTCAAGACCGTGCCACTGTACTCCAGCCCGGGCAGCAGACCAAGACTCTGTCTCAAAAAAAAAAAAAAAAAAGAAAGAAAGAAAGAAAATAAACAACAAGGCATTAAGGAATTATAGGATCTGGGAAAAGAAGGAAAGAAGTAAGGGGGAACCTGATGTTCAGGATTGCTTTTTCCTTGGGGGCTTCTGCAAGTTCCAGAAAAGGTAGCTGAGAAGCTAAGTGGCATTCTTGAAAGGCTTATAGGGGTTGGAGGCCAAAATTAGAGTCCAGAGACCCACCGAGGGTTGGGGGAAGTTGGCAAACTTTTAAGTCCTCTTTGGAGGAATATAGCATTTTTATAGGCCTCAAATTATTTCTATAAATTTGTATATATAGTATCTAACACTCAATTTAAATTCAAGACACAATAGGAGACACAGTAATCCTAAGGAAAAAAGAAAATAAACTGTAGACCATAGGCAGACTCCAGACAATGTAGTTTTTAGAAATATATTTTAAATGCTTAATTTGTTAAAAGAGATGAGACAAAATTGAGAATTTTAGAAAAGAACTGGAAACAACAATAAAAAAGACCAAATGAAAACTATAAACTCTAGCAATCAGAATTAACCCAGTTGGTGGATACAACCACAGCAGATTAGAAACAACTAAAGAGAGAGCTAATAATTTAAAATAGATCAGAAGAAAATATCCCGAATGAAACATGAAGATAAAAATGAGTGGAAAATATAGAAGAGAAGAGACGATAAATAGGGGATACAGTGAGGAAGGTCTAATGTGTAATGAAATAGCAGAAGGAAAAAGAAAGAATGGAACAAAAGCAGTATTTTAAAAGATAATGACTAAAGGCATTACAAAACTGTCAAAAAACAACAAACCACAGATAGATTCTTATCAACCCCAATGAGATAAATAAAAAGATAGTGACTTTTAGACACATTATCTTTTTTTTTTTTTTTTTTTGGAGACAGAGCCTCACTCTGTCGCCCAGGCTGCAGTGCAGTGGCGTGATCTCGGCTCACTACAAGCTCTGCCTCCTGGGTTCACACCATTCTCCTGCCTCAGCCTCCCGAGTAGCTGGGACTACAGGCGCCCATCACCTCCCCTGGCTAATTTTTTGTTTGTTTTTTGTTTTGTTTTGTTTTGTTTTAGTAGAAACGGGGTTTCACCATATTGGCCGGGATGGTCTCAATCTCCTGACCTCGTGATCCGCCCTCCTCAGCTCCCAAAGTGCTGGGATTACAGGTGTGAGCCACCACACCCAGCCTAGACACATTATCTTTTTTTTTTTTTTTTTTTTTTGAGACAAGAGTCTGGCTCTGTGGCCCAGGCTGGAGTGCAGTGGCCGGATCTCAGCTCACTGCAAGCTCCGCCTCCCGGGTTCACGCCATTCTCCTGCCTCAGCCTCCCGAGTAGCTGGGACTACAGGCGCCCGCCACCTCGCCCGGCTAGTTTTTTTGTATTTTTTTAGTAGAGACGGGGTCTCACCTTGTTATCCAGGATGGTCTCGATCTCCTGACCTCGTGATCCGCCCGTCTCGGCCTCCCAAAGTGCTGGGATTACAGGCTTGAGCCACCGCGCCCAGCCTAGACACATTATCTTAAAACTGCTGAAACTAAACACAAAGTGAAAAAATGTTAGAGTACCCAGGGCAGGATGGGAGTGAGAAGTATGTACAAACGAGCAACCAACAATTTGTCTGAGAGCTCCCATCTCCACAAAAACAACAGGAGACAGAAGATAATGGAATGACATCTTCACAGGGCTGAAACAAAATAACTGCCAACCTAAATTTCCATAACCAGTGAAAATGCCTTCAAGGATAAAGTTAATACAAGGACAGTTGTAGACAAATTTATGGACTTTCTTACCAGAATATCTACATTAAAGGAAATACTAAAGTTTTTGTTTAAATAGAAGAAAAAACTTGAAGTTTGTAAAAGAAACATGAAGATTCAGGGAATGAAGAAACAAAAAGGGTAAATATGTGGATTAATCTAAGTGACACATTAAATAATTCTTGTGGCACTTAAAGTATAGAGAGAATTAAAATACACTATAATTGCCTGTTGGTCAGGGTAGGGGTGTATATACATATAGGCCTAGATAAATCAAAGATGGATGACATTTTAATCTCTAAGGAACCTATTAAAATAATAGTAAAAGATGAATATCAAGCTAGTTAGGGGGAAGTAGATGGGAAATGGAACAATAAAAATGTTTAATTGGGGCTGGGTATAATGGTTCATGCCATTGGATTGCTTGAGGCCAGGAGTTTGAGACTAGCCTGGCCAACATGGCCAAACCCTGTTTCTACTAAAAATACAAAAATTAGCCGGGCATGGTGGCACATGCCTGTAATCCCAGCTATGCAGGAGGCTGAGGCAAGAGAATCACTTTAACCCAGGAAGCAGAGGTTGCCACTGCACTCCATGCCACTGCACTCCAGCCTGGGCAACAGAGCAAGACTCTGTCTCAAAAAAAAAAACAAAAAAAAAAAAATATTTTTTAGAAAAATTAGCCAGGCATGGTATAGTCCCAGCTACTCAGGAGACTGATGGGGGAGCATTGCTTGAGCCCAGAAGTTTGAGGCTGTGGTGAGCTAGAATGATATCACTGAACTCCATTCTGGGTGACAGAATGCGACCCTGTTTCTTGAAAAAAAAAAAAAAAAAAGTATGCGACTGGCAGAACTAAGAAACTTTAACAGAACACTGTGTTGGTGAGGATGTGGACAAGTAGGCATTCTTACACATAAATTAGTACATTTTTTATGAAGGGTGTACAGGGTCTCAGAAAATGATACCCCGAAATGAAGGCCTCAGGAGCAGCTCTCTCTGACCTTTTTTTGCCCACCTATCTTTGATCTCTCATTTTCTTCTGAGGCTAACTGTAGAAACCAGAATCCCTCTTCCCCAAAGCAGGTCATAGAAACCAGAACTCCTTTTCCCAGAAGCCAGCCTTATATAAAATCTGAGACTATTACTCCAGCTTGCCCATCACCTTTGTGTGTAAAAATTGGTCATAAAGAAATTATTTGACCTACTTTGACTATAGGTCATAAGACCCCCATTCCAGACAGGATTCTGCCTCATACCCATAGGAAGGATTGCTGCAGAGAGAGGCCAAGAGAAATCTAGACAGGCCTTACTTGGATTTCCCTACTTTGTTAGCATTAGATCATACTCTGTTTGTCCAATCATATTTCTTTTTTCTTCTTTTCTTTTCTTTTTTTGGAGACAGAGTCTTGCTCTGTTGCCTAGGCTGGAGTGCAGTGGTGCAACCTCAGCTCACTGCAGCCTCCACCTCCTGGGCTCAAGCAATACTTGTGCCTTAGCCTCCTGTGTCCAATCATATTTCCATACCACTGTCCATATGCTTTGTGAACCTAAGCACAAAAATTGACAGTGTATTTTGTATTTTTCGTTCTGAAGACTCTGGCGTCACATAAAGTTATAACCAAATAAATGTGTATGCCTTTTTTCCTATTAGTCTCTCTTTTGTCAGTGATTTTCAGTGAGCCTTCAGAAGGTGAAGGGGAAGTCCCTCTGGCCCCTACAGGTGCTTCGGCAATATCTGTCAAGATTTAAAATGCTCAAGTCTTTTGATTTAGCAGTAGCACTCCTGGAAACTTCCACACATATGTTTGCCTTTGTCCAAAATGACTACATGTTCATTGCAGCATGTTTGCAAGATCTGAAAAACAATCTGAATGTTCATCGAGAAGGAGCTAATTTGGGAGATTAAGGTAGGAAGATTGCCTGAGGCCAGGAGTTCAAGACCAGCCTGGGCAACATAGTGAGACCCTGTCTCTACAAAAATGTTTAGGAAATTAGCCAAGCACAGTTGCGGATGCTTGTAGTCTCAGCTACTCAGGAGACCGAAGCAGGAGGATTGCTTGAGCCCAGGAGTTTGAGGTTGCAGTGAGCTGTGATCGTACCACTGTACTCTAGCTTGGGCAATAGAGCAATATCCTATCTCTAAAAATAATAATAATAATAGTTTTTTGGCTTGGCGCGGTGGCTTATGCGTGTAATCCTGGCACTTTGGGAGGCTGAGGTGGGTGGATCACGAGGTCAGGCCAACATGGTGAAACCCCATCTCTACTAAAAATACAAAAATTAGCCAGGCGTGGTGGCGTGCACCTGTAATCCCAGCTACCCAGAAGGCTGAGGCAGGAGAATTGCTTGAATCCGGGAGGCAGAGGTTGCAGTAAGCCGTGATCATGCCACTGCACTTCAGCTTGGGTGACAGAGCGAGACTCCGTCTCAAAAAAATATATAGTTTTTAAAATAAATTTTAAAAATAAAACATAATAAGGAACTGGTTACATGTGTAATATATTTATACAGTGTAACACCCTGTAACAGGGAAGCTCACTTGAACAAACCTGAAGATTTCAAGTGAGAAGATGAAAGTGCTGAGCATGTTTATGATACATTCCCATTCATTTGGAAAAGGAAGGGTGGATTCAGGAGGAAATATGTGCCTTTTTTGTTGTGTGTAAATAGACTATCTCTGGAAAGATGCTTAAGAAACTGGTAATACTGATTACTTCTTTTTTTTTTTTTTTATACTGATTACTTCTAAAGAGAAGAGAATAAGTAAGTGGCATTAGGGGGAGACCTAATTTTTGAATTTTAAACCATGCAAATGTATTTTCTGTTCCAAAAAAAATTAAAATTATCTTCAAGAGAAGATTAAGAAGAAAAGGTTGAGCTCTCTCAGAACATACTATTGAAAGCCAGAAATGGAAAATCTGAGAGAAAAATTAAGAAACAGAGAGTACCAATTCCATTGTCCAACATTCAGCCAATAGGGTACCCACAAATGGAGCAGAGAAAATAGAGGGGAGGGGAGTTATCAAAACAATGATAGAAGAAAATTTCCCAAAGCTAAAGAAGAAAGTGACCTAACTCACTGTTTACTCTTAATGTTGACTCAGTAGCTTTCCTTCATTAATCCTAGTTTCACTTTCTGAAACAGTTTTAATAAGTCTGCTACATCTTCCATGTGGTAACTATTAAGATATTTGGAGAATATGATGGGAGGCTTCAAGATGACTGACTATAGGCATTTTTGTACTCAACTCCTCCACTAAGAAGCAAAATAGTAAGTAGATAATCACACTTCAAATAGATCATCCAAAAGAGAATACTGGAATTCAGCAGAAAAGTGACAGGAAATATTTAAAGCAAGGAAGAAGAAAGTGAGACAGCCTGCTAGGCTGGGATCAGATGAGAGCCAAGAGAGACTCCCCAATACAGGGAAAGTGTAAACAAGAGACCCTCAGAAGTCCTCATTCCCACTGTCAGCTCCTGCAATCCTAGCCACAGGAGAGCCCTTGACTCTCATGGGTCCTGAAACTAACACACAGAGCTTTCGGGATCTTGTGCAACAGCACTGCTCCAGAGAGGAAGCTTGCACTGCGTCTCACATGCTCCCTAAGACCTAAGCAGCTACAACAAGGTGCCATTTTAGAGCCCAGCCCCAACAGACTGTGCACTATCCCAGAACCTAGTGGCACCACAGCTGAGATGCAAGAGAAGAATGGCTGCTACCCCTAGGGTTTACGTGCATTTGACCATGGGCTACTGCACCAGGGACTGAAGCACATGTGAGTCACTGGCTATGGCAGCAGGGGCTGAAGTACAAGCGGCATGCGTGTTCTGCACCCACTGGCCTAGGCTGCCCACCATTGAAGGCAATGCCTCCCTCCCCAGTGT
The DNA here is from genome assembly GCF_043159975.1 of Macaca nemestrina. NCBI lineage: Eukaryota > Metazoa > Chordata > Mammalia > Primates > Cercopithecidae > Macaca > Macaca nemestrina. Next base: position 84,485,539 of record NC_092125.1, on the reverse strand, counting down.
GGCAGGGCAGCTCCCCACCCAAGCATTCCACTGGTGGCCTGGGGAATTGCCCCACCCCTGCCTGCCACTGGTTGCACCTGCCCTTACCATCAGGGAGCCTGAGAACAAGACTGCTCAGCCCAGCTTCGGTCCCCCTGCCCCTTGTGCCAGAGTACACAGTCCAACAGCCAGGCTATTGCCCAGCCCAGTATACCACCACTTGTACCTGAACACTCCTCCCAGGGGCCTGAGTTTGGGCCTACCCCCCAGCCACTACCACCACAGCTGGCACCTACCTGCACATGCCACCTGCACACCTGGAGACTGGCCCACCCAGCCCATCACAGCCACTGCCAACACCAGCATTACTGGGTCCTTGGGGACCTAGAAGGTCATCTTGCCACTGTCATTGTCATTGTTCATGTGACACTGGCTGCCTCAGGGCCCAAAATTCTGCCCACCCACCCAGCCCACAGCTGCCACTACCCTACCAGCATCCAGTAAGCCACCTGGAACCACAAGTATTGGCGTGCCTGGACCTCTTAACATCAGTGCCAGCATACACCACCTTGGAATCCAAGGACAGGCATGCTTAGCCCACCACTGCCACCATTGGGGCCCAAAGACCGACCTACATGGCATCCCAGTCCTCTGCAAAACTTCACCAGAGCATCCACAAATAACTCTACCCTGAACTACTGAGGAAGCCATAGATACCATTAATGCTGTTTACAGTCAAAGAAATAGACTACACTGCTGCATGCATCCAAAATCAAGCCAAAGTGTCCCACCCAACCAATACCATAGATACATATTCAGGAAAAAGTCCTCCCCTACAAAAGCAATTTCAGCCAGGTGCAGTGACTCATGCCTGTAATCCCAACAGTTTGGGAGGCCAAGGCAGGAGGATTGCCTGAGACCAAGAGTTTAATACCAGCCTAAGTAACACAGTGACACCCCGTCTCTATAAAAATGATTTTTTTTTCTTTTGAGCCAGAGTTTCACTCTTGTTTCCTAGGATGGAGTGCAATGGTGCAATCTTGGCTCACTGCAATGTCCGCCTCCCGGGTTCAAGCGATTCTCCTGCCTCAGCCTCCCAAGTAGCTGGGGTTACAGGCATGCACCACCATGCCTGGCTAATTTTGTATTTTTTTAGTGGAGACAGGGTTTCTCCATGTTGGTGAGGCAGGTCCTGAACTCCCAACTTCAGGCGATTAGCCCACCTCAGCCTCCCAAAGTGCTGGGATTACAGTTGTAAGCCACCGCACCTGGCCCATAAAAATGATTTTTTAAAAAATTAGCTGGCGGGGCGTGGTGTCTCAAGCCTGTAATCCCAGCACTTTGGGAGGCCGAGATGGGCGGATCACGAGGTCAGGAGATCAAGACCATCCTGGCTAACACGGTGAAACCCCGTCTCTACTAAAAAAAAATACAAAACATTAGCCGGGCATGGTGGCGGGCGCCTGTAGTCCCAGCTACTCTGGAGGCTGAGGCAGGAGAATGGCATGAACCTGGGAGGCGGAGCTTGCAGTGAGCCGAGATCGCACCACTGCACTCCAGCCTGGGTGACAGAGCAAGACTCCTTCTCAAAAAAACCATTAGCCAAGCATGGTGGTTCATGCCTATAGTCCTAGCTACTTGGAAGGCTGAGGTGGGAGGATCACTCAAGCCCAAGAGTTTGGGCTGCAGTGAGCTGTAATTGTGCCCCTGCACTCCAGCCTGGGTGATAGAGGAAGATTTCAACTCTAAAAGAAGAAAAAAAAAACAAATTCAAAAAACTTGGAAGAAGCAACTGTTATACCCAGATGCACAGATATCAACTTAAGGACAAGAAACATTTAAAAACAAGGAAATATGACACCTCCAAAGGAACACAATAATTCTCCAGCAACAGATTCCAATCAAAAAGACATTCTTGAAATCCTGAAAAAAAATCAAATTACTGATTCTAAAGAAGCTCAGTGAGAGAGAAGAGAATTCTGAAAAACAATACAAAGGAACTAGAAAAGCAGTTCAGGATGTGAATGATAAATTCACCATAAAGATATACTTTTTAAGAACCAAACAAACAAATTCTGGAACTGAAGTATTCATTAAATGAAATACAAAATATATTAGAAAGCTTCGCCAGGCGTGGTGGCTCACGCCTGTAATCCCAGCACTTTGGGAGGCCGAGGTGGGCAGATCATGAGGTCAAAAAATCGAGACCATCCTGGTCAATCTGGTGAAACCCCATCTCTACTTAGAAAATACAAAAATTAGCTGGGCATGGTGGCATGAGTCTGTAGTTCCAGCTGCTCAGGAGGCTGAGGCAGGAGAATCACTTGAACCCGGGAGGCAGAGGTTGCAGTGAGCAGAGATCACACCACTGCACTTCAGCCTGGTGACAGAGCGAAACTCCGTCTCAAAAAAAAAGAAGAAAGAATGCTTCAACAATAGACTAGATCCAGCAGAAGAAAGAATCTTGGAACTTGAAGACAAGTCTTTCGAAATAACCTATTCAGGCTAACGGAAAAAAAAAAACAAAAAGGTGAACAAAACCTTCATGACATATGGGACACCATAACGTGACCAAATATTCAAATTATTAGGGTCCCAGAGGGTGAAGAGAGAACAAGAGGATTAGGAAACCTATTTAATGAAATAATAGAGGAAAACGTCCCAAGTCTAGCAATAGATGTACACATCCAGATACAGAAAGCTCTGAGATCTCCAAATAATCAAAAAGGACTTCTTCACATCACATTATAGTCACACTGTCTAAAGTCAAAGATGAGGGAATTCCAAAAATAGCAAGATAAAAGCATCTAGTTACCTGTAAAGAATCCCCATCAGACTAAGAGTAGATCACTCAGCAGAAACCTTACAGGCCTGGAGAGAATGGGATAATATATCTAGAGTGCTGAAAGAAACTAATGCTTCTTTTTTTTTTTTTTTTTTTTTTTTTTTTTTTTTTTTTTTTTTTTTTGAGACGGAGTCTCGCTCTGTCACCCAGGCTGGAGTGCAGTGGCCGGATCTCAGCTCACTGCAAGCTCCGCCTCCCGGGTTCACGCCATTCTCCTGCCTCAGCCTCCCGAGTAGCTGGGACTACAGGCGCCCGCCACCTCGCCCGGCTAAGTTTTTGTATTTTTAGTAGAGACGGGGTTTCACTGTGTTAGCCAGGATGGTCTTGATCTCCTGACCTCGTGATCCGCCCGTCTCGGCCTCCCAAAGTGCTGGGATTACAGGCTTGAGCCACCGCGCCCGGCCAACTAATGCTTCTTAAATGAAGAAGTAAAGCCTTTCCCAAACAAGCAAAAGCTGAGGGAATTCATCACCACTAGACTGACCATACAAGAAATGCTCAAGAGCATCCTAAACCTGAAAGTGTTTACCATCATGAAAACACATGGAAGTATAAAACACTGGTAAAGCAAGCACGCAGGACTCAAATGGTACCACTACAGAAAACAACCAGACCAAAATGACAAACATTAAGAGAAGAAATAAAGAATATATAGAACAATTAGCAAATAACAATATGATAGGAACAAAAACACCCAAATCAATAACCTTAAATGTAAATGGATTAAATTCTCTCCTTGTATAAACTGGCTGAATGTATTCAAAACAAACATGACCCAAGTATATGCTGCTTATAAGAAATGCACTTTGGCCGGGCGTGGTGGCTCACGCCTGTAATCCCAGCACTTTGGGAGACCGAGGCGGGTGGATCACGAGGTCAGGAGATCAAGACCATCCTGGCTAACACAGTGAAATCCCGTCTCTACTAAAAATACAAAAAATTAGCTGAGTGTGGCGGTGTGCACCTGTAGTCCCAGCTACTGGGGAGGCTGAGGCAGGAGAATAGCATGAACCCGGGAGGCAGAGCTTGCAGTGAGCCGAGATCACACCACTGCACTCCAGCCTGGGCGACAGAGCGAGACTCCATCTCAAAAAAAAAAAAAAAAAAAAAGAAATGCACTTTATCTGTATAGACACATATAGATTGAAAGTAAAGGAATGAAAAAAGATATTCCATGTAAATGGAAATCAGAAGTGGCTACACTTTATACCAGATAAAACAAACTTTAAGTCAGTAACAGCTTTTTTAAAATACAAGGTAATTATATAATGTAGTGATAAAGGAATCAATCCAGCCAGAGTATACAGCAATTCTAAATATATGTGCACCCAACATTGTAGCACCCAGATTCACGGAGCACATATTACTAGATCTAAAGACAGAGCTATTTCATGATGGGGAAAGAGAAAATAATAATAATAATAATAATAATAAACTCCAATGCAATAATAGTGGGAAACTTCAACACCCCACTCAGCATTAAACAGATCATCTAGACAGAAAATTAATGAGAAATACTGGATTTTGGCCAGGCGCAGTGGCTCACACCTGTAATCCCAGCACTTTGGGAGGCCAAGGCGGGTGGATCACGAGGTCAGGAGTTCAAGACCAGGCTGGCCAATATGGTGAAACCCCATCTCTACTAAAAATACAAAAAAAATTAGCTGGGCGTGGTGACGCATGCCTGTAGTCCCACCTGCTTGGGAGGCTGAGGCAGAAGAATCGCTTGAATCCAGGAGACAGAGATTGCAGTGAGCCGAGATTGCACCACTGCACTCCAGCCTGGGTGACAGAGCAAGACTCTTGTCTCAGAAAAATATATATGTATATATTGAATTTAAACTGAACTTTAGACCATATGGATCTAACAGTCATTTACAGAACATTTTATCCAACAACTACAGAATGTACATTCTTATCAAAACATGGAATATTCTCCAGGATAGACCCTATGTTAAGGCACAAAACAAGTCTCAACAAATTTTTTAAAAATCAAAATCATATCCAGTATCTTCTGAGACCACAATAGAATAAAACTAGAAAACAATACTGAGAGGAACTTTGGAAACTATACAAATACATGGAAGTTAAGCAACATGCTCCTGAACAACCATTAAGTCATGAAGAAATTATGATGGAAAATTTTTTAAAAATCTTAAAATGGTAATACAACATACCAATACCTGTGGAATAAAACAAAATCAATACTCAGAGGGAAGTTTATAGCAATAAATGCCTATATCCAAAAAGTCGAAATTTCCAGTAGACAATCCAGTAATGCACCTCAAGGAACCAGAAAAGCAAGAACAAGCCAAACCCAGAATTATCAGAAGGAAAAACATAACAAAGATCAGAGCAGAACTAAACAAAATAGAGACTAAACAAAATAAAACAGAGGATCAATGAAAAGTTGGTTCTTTGAAAAAATAAACAAAATGTATAAACTGCTAGCTATACTAGCCAAGAAAAGAACTAAAATCAGAAATGAAAAAAAGACATTACAACTGGTACCACTGAAAGACCGAATATCATCAGAGACTGTTATGAATAACTATATGCTAACAAACTGGAAAACCTAGAGAGAATGGATGAAGTCCTGGACACAAACAGCCTATCAAGATTAAATCAGAAGGAAATAGAAAACCTGAACAGACCATTAACAATTTGTGAGATTGAGGTAGTAATAAAAATAGCCCCCCAACAAAGAAAAGCCCAGGACCACATGAATACAGGCCAAATTCTACCAGATATGTAAAAAACTAATACCAGTCATCCTTAAGCTATTCCAAAATATTGAAGAGGAGAGAATTCTTCCCAACTCATTCTGCAAGGCCAGCATTACCCTGATACCAAACCAGATACGGACACAACTAAAAAAACTAGTCCAATGTCACTCATGAACATAGACACAAAAATCCTTAATAAAACACTAGCAAACTGAATTCAACATCTCATAACAAAGATAGTATACCATTATCAAGAGGGATCTACACTAGGGATCCAAGGATGATTTAACATAAGTAAATCAATAAACATGTACATCACATCAACAGAATGAAGGACAACAACCACATGATTATCCCAATAGATGCAGAAAAAGCATTTGATAAAATCCAACATTCCTTTGTGATTTAAAAAAAAAAAAAGCAACTGTCAGTAAACTAGGCATAGAAGGAACACACCCCAAAATAATAAAAGCCATAGATAACAAACCCACAGCTAAATACCGAATGGGGAAAAGTTGAAAGCCTTTCCTGTAAGAACTGGAACCTGCTTTGACCACTCTTATTCAACAAAGTAATGGAAGTCATGGCCAGAGCAATCAGGCAAGGGAAAGAAAGAAAAGCCATCGAAATTGGAAAAGAGGAAGTCAAATTGTCCCTCTTTGCAGATGACATGATCTTACATTTAGTAAAACCATAAGACTGCACCAAAAAACTCTTAGAGCTGATAAGCAAATTCAGTAAAGTTGCTGGATACAAAAATCAACATACAAAAATCAGTAGCATTTCTACACACCAGTAATGAAGTAGCCAAAAAATCAAGAAGGCAATTTCATTTACAGTAGCTACAAAGAAATTTTTTTTTTTTTTTTTTTTTTTTTTTGAGACGGAGTTTCGCTTTTGTTGCCCAGGCTGCTGGAGTGCAGTGGTGTGATCTCGGCTCACTGCAACCTCCGCCTCCTGGGTTCAAGCGATTCTCCTGCCTCAGCCTCCCGAGTAGCTGGGATTACAGGTATGCGCCACCATGCCTGGCTAATTTTTGTATTTTTAGTAGAGATGGGGTTTCTCCATGTTGGTCAGGCAGGTCTCAAACTCCTGACCTCAGGTGATCCACCCACCTCAGCCTCCCAAAGTGCTAGGATTACAGGTGTGAGGCACCACCCCTGGCCAGAAAATTAAATACCTAGGAATCAGTTTAACCAAGGAGGTGAAAGATCTCTACAAGGAAACGCACTGATGAAATAAATTGAAGAGGACACAAACAAATGGAAAGACATCTCATGGTCACAGATTAGAAGAATTAATATCATTAAAATGACCATAACACAAATAAATGGAAAGACATCTCATGCTCACGGATTGGAAGACTATCGTTAAAATGACCATAGTGCCCAAAGCAATATACAGATTCCATTAAATCTCTATCAAAATACCAATGTTATTTTTACAGAAATAGAAAAAACAATCCTAAAATTCATTTTGAAACAAAAAAGAGCCAGAATAGCCAAATCAATTCTGAGCAAAAAGAACAAATCCGGAAACATCACACTATCTGACTTCAAATTATATTACAAAGTTATAGTAACCAAAACAGCATGATACTGGTATGAAAATAGACACATAGACCAACAGAAGAGAGTAGAGAACATAGAAATAAATCTACTTATGTTTAGCCAACTGATTTTTGACAGACGTGCCAAGAACATATATGTGTTGAGGAAAATACCCTCTTCAATAAATGGTGCTGGGAAAATCAGAAATCCATATGAAGAAGAATGAAACTGGATCCCTATCTCATATGCAAAACTCAAGAGGGATTAAAGGCTTAAACAAAAAATCTGAAGCTACAACCATAATAGAATAGAACATAAGGAAAACCCTTCAGGACATTGGTTCAGGCAAAGATTTTAAGACTAAGACCTCAAAAGCACTGTCAACTAAAACAAAAATAGACAAATGGTCCTATTTTAAACTTAAAAATCTGCACATTAAAGAAAACAACAGAGTGAAGAGACAGCCAGTTGAATGGGAGAAAGTATCAACTATTCATGCGCCAAGGGACTGATATCCAGAATATACAAGTAAAATAACAATAAAAGTAATAGTAAATCCATAAAAAGTGAGCAAGGACATGAATAGACAGTTCTCAAAAGAAGACATACAGATGGCCAACAAGTGTGTGAAAAAATGCTCAACATCACTCATCATCAGGAAAATGCAAATCAAAGCCACAATGAGATATCGTCTTATCCCAGTTAGGATGGCTGTTATTAAAAAGGCAAAAAATAACTGATGCTGGCAAGGATGTGGAGAAAAGGGACCTCTTACATACTGTTGGTGGGAATACAAATTAGTACAATCACTATGTACAACATATGGAGATTTCTCAACTAAGAACCACCATACGATCCAGCAGTCCCAGTACTGGGTGTCTATCCAAAGGAAAAGAAAATCGGTATATCAAAGGGATGCCTGTATTCACATGTTTATAATAGCACTATTTACAATAGCAAAGAAGTGCAATCAGCCTAAGTGTCCATCAATGGATAAATGGATCAAGAAATAGAATACTATTCCGCCATAAGAAATAATGAAATCCTGTCATTTGCAGCAACCTGGATGAAACTGGAGGTTGTTATTTTAAGTACAATAACCCAGGCAAAGAAAAACAAATACCTCATATTCTTACTCATGTGAGAACTAAAAAAAAACTTGAAGTCATGGAGATGGAGAGTAGAGTGATAGAAACCAGAGGGTATGAGGAGGAAATGAAGAGAGGTTGTTGAATAGTTTCAAATAGAATAAGTAAGTTCTAATGTTTGATAGCAGACTAGAGTGACTATAGTTAGCAAAAATGTATATTTCAAAATAGGATTTTAAATATTTTAGTCACATAGAGATAATGGTATTACCTTGAGTATTTACATACATAGATTGTGTAATGATCAAGTCAGAGTATTTTGGGTAATACTCTCCCTCCCACTCTCTGTTATCTATCATTCTACTCTATCTCCATGAATTCATGTTTTTTTAGCTCCCACATGAGTAAGAATATGAGGTATTTGTCTTTCAGATTGGGATTATCTTTTCAAATGGGAATTGGGGGTTACCGAAGACATAGGGTAACATAAATCATAACTAAGCATTTGATCAAGCCTCTTCTTGGGGATACATGTATACTTTTACAGACTCAACTAGTTAATCAAAATTATTAAATACTCAGTATCTCCTACAGAGAATTTTTTTTTGAGAGTATTAGAGTCTCTACATCTTTTGTGTTCAATATTGTAATGAATCACTTAAAAATGTACAAAGGGTTTTCATATACAGTATACATAAAAATGTACAAAATAGCTGGGCATGGTGGCTCATGCCTGTAATCCCAGCACTTTGGGAGGCTGAGGTGGGCAGATCACTTGAGGTTAGGAGTTGGAGACCAGCCTGGCCAACATGGTGAAACCTTGTCTCTACTAAAAATACAAAAAGTAGCCAGGCGTGTTGGCACACGCCTATAATCCTAGCTACTCGGGAGACTGAAGCAGAAGAATCACTTGAACCCAGGAGGTGGAGGTTACAGTGAGCTGAGATCACGCCACTGCACTCCAACCTGGGTGACAGAGTGAGATTCCATCTCAAAAAAAAAAAAGGGTAGAGTTGAGAGATAGCTAACATGTTACAAAATAGAGTGATGTGACTAATGGACCGTGAAGAAACTCTAAAACAAAACGGATATATGGATATGTAATCCCCTTCAAAATTATCATCTGGTTATATCTCCAACTTTATTGTTAGTAGTATTAAGGTACATTGCAAGCTCCCTTGTTTCTCAAGGTAATACCCAAATACTCTTGACTTGATCATTACACAATCTGTGCATGTAAAACAAAAGAAAAAAGTAAATTATTTGAAGACAACCTACATTTCTACCATCTTCTATTCTTATTCAGACTAAATATTACTAGTCTTCCCATCAGATTTATAAATGTTCCAAATAAAGCATTAGCGAATGGGTGAAGAAGTGAGCACATTTATACACTCTAGGTGGGAATATAAGTTAATTGAAGTCTTTTCGGAAGGCAGCTTGGCCATAATGATGGGCCAGAAATTTTACTTTTAGAGTACCATTCCGAAGATGTGCATACAAGGATGTTCATCACAGCATTGTTTGTAATAGCAAAAAAATTGTAAATGCTTAAACGAACATCTGTAGAGGACTAGTCAAATAAATCCATACCCTTGATCTTGAACTGCTAAATCTAGTATTTTCCATCTTGTCCCCTATAAGCTTATATGTTTACAGACTGCCTTCAACATGAACCTGTAAGCCACACAAGAAAATCTTTCATTACTTTGTGATCATACCTGGTTTTTTTATCAGAATGTATTAGTTATTTCTAATGGTTCAAATGCCTCACCTTATTCATGCAGGCCTAATTGAATGTCATATTTTTGACTTGTTTTTATTTTATTTATGTATTTACTTTTTGAGACGGAGTCTCGCTTTGTCACCCAGGCTGGAGTGGAGAGGCACGATCTCGGCTCACTGCAACCTCTGCCTCCCAGGTTCAAGCGATTCTCCTGCCTCAGTCTCCCGAGTAGCTGGGATTACAGGCATGCGCCACTATGCCCGGCTAGTTTTTTGTATTTTTGGTAGAGACGGGGTTTCACCATGTTGGCCAGGCTGTTACTTTAACTCCTGGCCTCAAGTGATCCACCCGCCTCAGCCTCCAAAAGTTATTTTTAGGCCAGGCACGGTGGCTTATGCTTGTAATCCCAGCACTTTGGGAGGCTGAGGTGGGTGGATCACTTGAGGCCAGGAGTTCGAGATCAGCCTGGCCAACATGGTAAAACTCCGCCTCTAGTAAAAATACAAAAATTATTCTGGCGCAGTAGCCCGCACCTGTAACCCCAGCTACTCAGGAGGCTGAGGCAGGAGAATCACTTGAACCTTGGAGGTGGAGGTTGCAGTAAGCCGAAATTGTGCCACTGCACCCCAGCCTGGGCGACACAGCAAGACTCCATCTCAAAAAATAATAATAATTTTAATTGTGTGTGCGTATGTATAAAATGAATGTACTTTTCTTAAAAATTTTCCATTCTTATTGAGTTTGATGTATGTTTTTCTTTCTTTGTATTTATTTTCTATGTATAAATACCTAAACAATATATACTTTTGGGTTTTTTTGAGGAGGGGACCTTTTTTTTTTTGAGATGGAGTCTCGCTCTGTTGCTTAGGCTGGAGAGCAGTCGTGTAATCTTGGCTTACTGCAACCTCCACCTTCTGGGTTCAAGTGATTCTCCTGCCTCAGCCTCCCAAGTAGCTGGGATTACAGGCACGCACCACCACGCCCAGCTAATTTTGGGTATTTTTAGTAGAGATAGGGTTTCACCATGTTGGCCAGGCTGGTCTCAAACTCCTGACCTCAAGTGATCTGCCCGCCTTGGCCTCCCAAAGTGCAGGGATTACAGGCCTGAGCCACCACGCCTGGCCAAGGGCAGACATTTTAAAATAAATTTTATACTATGTAACATTCTGCTTTTCACTCTATAGTATCAGTAAATATAGATCACTCTCTTCAATCCTAGTGTTAGAAGATCTTTAAATTGTTAGCAGTCTGATAGGTGAAATATAAATGTCATTGTTTTATTTTGTATTTCTAAGGCTACTAGTGGAATTAAGCATCTTTTTGTGTGTTAATTGGCTATTAATGTTAACAAAATTATTTGTTTCTCATGTTACTATAGTACAGAAAATTTAAATTTTGATGTAGTCAAATACAGTTGACCTTCAAACAACGTGGAGGTTAGGGATGCAACCCCCGCCAGCAGTCAAAAATCCACATACAGCTTTTGACTCCCCCAAAACTTAACTACTAATAGCCTACTGTTGACCAGGAACTTTACTGATAACCTAAATAGTACATGAGCACATATCTTATATATGCATTATGTACTGTATCCTTACATAAAGTAAGCTAGAGAAAAGGAAATGTTATTAAGAAAATCATAAGGTAAAGACAACATATTCACTATTCATTAAGTGGGAGTAGATCATAAAGGTTTTCATCCTTGTCATCTTCACGTTGAGTAGGCTGAGGAGGAGGAGGAAGTGGAGGGGTTGGTTTTGCTGTCTCAGGGGTGGCAGAGGCAGAAGAGGTAGAGGAGATGGAAGGGAAGGCAGGAGAAGCAGGCACACCAGTGTAACTTTTGAAAAAGTGCATGTATACGATCTGGTGGGCCGTTACAAAAATTAATTTTTTAAAAATCTGCATGTAAGTAATGTAAGTGGACCTGCACCATTCAAACCTGTGTTATCTGAGGGTCAGCTGTATATCAGCCTGTTCCTTTTCCTGGTTTTGGTTTTTGTAACTTGTTTAAAATAGCTTCTCTCCCTCTTATTCATAAACATATTCTCCTGTCTTCTCATGATACTTTTATAGTTTCTTTTAATATTTAGACCTTCAGTACATCCTAAAATTTTGTGAATGATTTGAGTGTAAAGACCTTTTTTCCTCAAATATATAATTGTCCCAATTTATTAATAGTTCATCCTTTCCCACTGATTTGAAAGGCCAGCTTTATTATATATGAAATTTCCAAACATTAATATACATATATTCATACACAAGCATATGTGCCAGGCATACATATACATATATGTTGGAATTTAGTATAAAGACTGGCCACCATTCTCTCCCATTGGTGTATTTGTCTCCCATGTCAATACCACACTGTTTGATAACTACCAGTACAGGTACCTCCATTTGTCTTTCTCTTTCAAAATTGGTTTGGTCATTCTTGTACATTTATTCTTCTATATTAACCCTTCATTATTTAGATGTTTAAGAAGATAAGGGAAATTTTTTCCATCATTGGGGGATATTCAAAAAGATAAAGACTTTGAGAACAGCTTCAAAAACGGGGGCTCAAAAATATTTTTAGAAGTTGGAGGTATAACCAGATGATAATTTTGACGGGAAGTATATATCTGTCTAGTTTTGGAGTTTTTTTTTTATGGTTCATTAGTTACATCACCCCATTTTGTAATGCATTAGCCATCTCCCAGTTTCGTACATTTTGATGTAATGCTGTATATGTAAACCCTTTGTACATCTTTAATTCATTAAAATGTTGAACACGAAAGATGAAGATAGAGACTTGACACCCTCAATTTCGCTCTAAGAGATACAGAGCTTTTAATGATTTTGATTTTGATTAACTAGTTCTGAGTCTGCAAAAGTATACACTTATCCCCGAGAAGAGGCTTGATCAAATACTTAGTTATAATTTACATTACACTATGTCCTCAGTAACCCCCAGTTCCCAACAAGGAAATGAAATTAAATTCAGCATGTCCTGCATTATCCCTGCATTCTTATAGAAAATCTTTCAGATGATCCAATGGTTTTAACTTAACAAAAACTGAGGTTTACGAAGAGGAAGCAATTCAGGAAGCACCAATGGTAAACTAAAAGTAGGATGTCCTGGATATGATTCCAGGCCTATGTGGAACTTATCCCTTCCCTATTCCCACTGTGGCATTCCCTCCCCTCTTTCTCTTTTACTGCTTCAGATCCATAGTAGCAGAGAAATTCTAACTGATGCAAACTGGCTTCAGATCCCACAAGGTTACCAATTACTGGCTGTGGTACATGGGCCTCATATGTAAAAGGGAGACAATAAGCAATAATATCTTTCTCATAGGGTTATTGTGAGGATTCAATGAAATCCTTTAAAAACACTTAGAACATTAGCCAGGCATAGTGGCACATGCGTGTAGTCCAAGCTACTTGGGAGGCTGAGACAGGAGGATCCCTTGAGTCCAGGAGTTTGAGGGTGCACTGCAGTCCTGCTTGGGCAACAGAGTGAGACCCTGTCTCTAAACAACAAAACAAGCCAGGCGCAGTGGCTCACGCCTGTAATCCCAGCACTTAGGGAGGCCAAGGCAGGTGGATCACTTGAGGTCAGAGTTTGAGACCAGCCTGGCCAACATGGTGAAACCCAATCTCCACCAAAAATACAAAAATTAGCCAGGTGTGGTGGCTGGTGCCTGTAGTCCCACCTACTCGAGAGGATGAGGCAGAAGGATTGCTTGAGCTCAGGAGGCAGAGGTTGTAGTGAGCAGAGATCACATCATTACACTCCAGCCTAGGTGATGGGAGTGAAACCCTGTCTCAAAAAAAAAAAAAAAAAAAAACTTAGAACAAGCTGGGTGTGGTGGCACATGCCTATAGTCGCAGCTACTTGGGAGGCTGAGGCAGGAGGATTGCTTCAGGCCAGGAGTTCGAGTCTAGCCTGGGCTAGCAAGATGCCATCCCCAAAACAACAACAAAATCACACTTAGTGCATGGCACATTAGTCAGCTCTATTTAGTATATCTGTTGTTGTCATCATTAAGTAATCAACACATCATTAATAGTGTGTGCTGTTAAGTCATTTAACTTTTCTAGTCCTCAGTTTTCTCCGCTGTAAAATGGTATGGCTTAACTAGATGATCTCTGAGGTTTCTGTTAGCTCAGTCTATAATTCTGTGATTTAGAATCTATATAAAGTAGTTCCTCCCTAGGTCTAGGAAAGTTTTCTTTCCCTACCTATACTTATTAAAAGGAGCAACTTTGCTTCCTTAGTACATGACAATGTGCTTTTTCAGAAATCCCCTGAAAAAAGAAATGTGGTTAAATTTTCCTTGACTAGAGAGGTTTCATTGCCAGCATTTTTAGCAGGAATGAAATGGAGAGTATAATTTATTGGAAGTACTGTGAAGAGAGGGAAGGAAATGGCGTCGAAGTCCATTAACTTTGGTTAATGGATAATTTGATAATGCTCCTTGGTAAGGAGCATATATGGAATGATGACACAATAAAAAGTTAATATTCATTGAGCATTTTCTATGTGGGAGGCACTGTGCTAGCATGTATTATCTCATTTAATCTTTGCAACAACCTCACTAGATAGATATTCTTATAATCCCCATTTTGCAGTTGAGGAACATGAGGCACAGAGAGATTAAGGAAATTCCTTAACATCACACAGCTAGATGGTGATAGAGGTGGAATTTGAACATATATAATCTGATTCTAACACCCATGCTCTTAAACCATTATGCTATACTGAATTGATTCCAGGTACGGCATCAATTGGTTTAAATAACTAGAATGCTTCAAATGAGGACATACGATTTAACAACTAACGATCCTATGAAAAAGTTGAAAGATGAATATAACGAACATCGCATACATGTTTATCAATTAACATTTTGCTCCGTTTAACTTATCTCTATAGAAGATCTCCTTTTCAAAAAAGCAAATGGCAGACATCATGGTGCTCCAATGAACAAGGACAGTCTCCTAAATAACAATACCATTATCACAGACAAGAACTATAACAATTAGAACAAATTTAATAACCTTTAGTTTGCTTTTTAGATAAGTCACATCTTTTAGATCATTGAAATTGTATTGCTAAAAAACAAACTCTTACCACGATCTGATTTTTCTCTCTTCTCAGAAATCATATTCCATGCCCATCAGCATTGAATTTCAGCGGAGATATGCAACAATTGTTCTAGAGCTTGAACAGCTGAACAAGGACCTAAACAAAGTTTTGCATAAAGTTCAACAGTATTGCTATGAGGTAAGTGATATGTATAGATTTCCCTCCATATTTTTATTTAAAGCTTAATCCTTTTACCTTCACACTTTAGAAAATCCATACCAAGCCAATATCTTCATAAAGTCCTTTAGCAAAACTGTATTATATGAAGTTTCTTACTCCTCCCAGCATCAGTGTTGAAGAGTGCTTTATACATAGAAAGCTGTCAATTTTGAGTTTTTTGGTTCAAGATACAAATAAGGCCCTCCAAAAAACTTTGGAAAAATCCAGAAAACTAATTATTCTTAATTCCACTACCCCAGAGACCAAATTTTGTTGTTGTTTCTTTTTCTTTCTTTCTTTCTTTTTTTTTTTTTTTTTTTTTTGAGACAGGGTCTTGCTCTGTTGACCAGGCTGGAGTACAGTGGTACAGTCTTGCAATCTTGGTGAACTACAGCCTCAACTTCCCCAGGCTCAAGCTATCCCCCAACCTCAGCCTCCTGAGTAGCTGGAACCACAGGTGCACAACATGCCCAGTTTATTTTTGTAGAGATGAAGTCTTGCTATGTTGCCCAGGCTGGTCTCAAACTCGTGGGCTCAAGCGATCCTCCTACTGTGGCCTTCCAAAGTACTGAGATATAGGCGTGAGCCACTGTGCCCAGCCCCAAAGAGCAAATTTTGGTCTATTTCTCCTTAGTCTTTTTTGGTGTTTTGTTTTGTTTTAAACAATACATGCTTTTTCTCATAAAGTTCTGATCATGCTGGCTATACAATTTTGTTGCCTTCTCTTTTAAACCTTAAATTAGCATTAGAACTATGAATTCTTGAATTTCAAATACATAGATAACAGGGTTATTTGTGAATTTTCATTCACATGTGATTATATAAGAGTGGTTCAACAATTGAGTTTCCTACTACAGAGTAAGAATTAAAATGATTCAGGTGAGTTTAAAATGCTCCTGCATTTGCATACTTTGAGGTTGTGTGTTTCCAGGAAAGCCATCTCTGTTTGTGACATCAGATTCTTTTTTCGTTTGTTTGTTTTGAGACGGAGTCTTACTCTCTTGCCCAGGCTGGAGTGCAGTGGCACAATCTCAGCTCACTGGAACCTCTGCCTCCCAGGTTCAAGTGATTCTCCTGCCTCAGCCTCCTGAGTAGCTGGGACTACAGCTGTGCACCACCATGGCTAATTTGTTTGTATTTTTAGTAGAGATGGGGTTTTACCATATTATAGGCCAGGCTGGTCTCAAACTCCTGACCTTAAGTGATCCGCCCTCCTCGGCCTCCCAAAGTGCTGGGATTACAGACGTGAACCACCATGCTCAGCCGTGATATCAGATTTTTTTTTTTTTTTTTAGACAGAGGTTCACCCTTGTTGCCCAGGCTGGAGTGCAGTGGCACAGTCTTGGCCCACTGCAACCTCCGCCTCCCGGGTTCAAATGATTCTCCTGCCTCAGCCTCCCAAGTAGCTGGGATTACAGGCATGCATTACCATACCCAGCTAATTGTATATTTTTAGTAGAGACGGGGTTTCTCCATGTTGGTGAGGCTGGTCTCAAACTCCCAACCTCAGGTGATCTGCCTGCTTCAGCCTCCCAAAGTGCTAGGATTATAGGCGTGAGCCACTGCGCCCAGCAGTATCAGATTTTTAAACAGTTGGCTTATTTTCCTAATGGTTGTCAGTCATCCACATAACAATATGCATTGTATTAGTAAATAGATTTTCTCCCCTAGACTAGCAGCTATTCACAAGACATGCAGACTATGCAGTCCAGGATGACACATAACAAAGCCGATGGTACATGCAGAAACGGGTTGCTCATCAATCTTTTTGTAGTACCCAAGGCCATTTGTGATAGGCTCCTTTCCTAATGAAGTAAAGTGATGTAATCCTCTCAAAACTCTTAAGGAACTACAATATAGAAGTTATAGTAATAAAGAACATATCAGAGAGTACACCATGACTAAGCAATTCTACTTCTCAATATATACCAAAAAGATACATCAACATGTATTTACCAAAATACATATACTAGAATATTCATAGCATCACTGTTCATTATAGCCAGAAATCACAAACTACCCAAATACCCATCAGTACTACAATTGAATGATAAACATGGTATAATTACACAATGGAAATGCTACCCAGCAGTGAGAATGAAAGAACTCAACTACAACTCAGCGCCATGGATGGATCTCACAAATACAATGTTGAACAAATAAAGTCAGACACAAGAGAATATATAATGTATGATTACATTTTTATAAAACTGAAAAGCTAACCTCTGATGCTAGAAGTCAGGATGGTGGTTACCCTGAGGGAGGTGGTACTGGAAGATGGCATTATCAGGGGGTCTGGGGCATTGGTAGTATTCTGGTTCCTAATCTAGTTGCTGACTTCTCATTTTTGAGAATGTTTCATTTGTGAAAACTCATTAGCCTGTACACTTCATGATTTGTGTACTTTTATGTATTTATGTGTGCTTTAATTTAAATTTTACAAAAGTATTAGAGGATACAGTTATTCATTGAAGCAGTATTGGTAATTATAAAATGTTAGAAATAAACATAAATGCCCACACATAGGAAACTATTTATGGTACATCCACACAATTGAATATTATGCTGCTGTAAGAGAGGAAGCTCTCTACTTTACTGATATGGAGTGATTTCCAGGATGTGTTATTAGATGCAAAAAGCAAATACAAAAATACACATACATATTCCAAAGTATATTACCTTTGGAGTAGGAAATAAGTGGAAATAGTATATATATGTATCAGCTTAATTTTTCAAAAGGAAACACAGAAAGGTTATATTAGAAACTAATTTGGGAATGGGGTAGGAGTTGGTGAGTAAGAAGGAATGACATTTTTCTGAGTGTTCATTTCCCCAACAAATACAAGTAAACTCTATAGTACAAACAGAAATAAACGAACCTAACTATATTTCAAACGAGTGACATTAACTTACTGTTACTGAAGGGGATAAAAACTGATTCAGATAGCTTGAACATAGCATAGGTTGAGCATCCCAAGTCTGAAATGCTTCAAAGTCCAAAATTTTTTGAGTGCCAAAGTGAAACTCAAAGGAAATGCTCACTGGAGCATTTCGGATTTTGGAGTTTTGTATTTGGGATTCTCAACCAGTAAGTATAATACAAATATTCTAAAATTTTAAAAAATCCTAAATCCAAAACACTCTCTCTTTTTTTTTTTTTTTTCTTTTTTTGAGATGGATTTTCGCTCTTGTCCACCAGGCTGGAGTGCAGTGGCGCAATCTCGGTTCACTGCAACCTCCGCCTTCCGGGTTCAAGCGATTCTCCTGCCTCAGCCTCCCCAGTAGCTGTGATTATAGGCACGTACCACCATGCCCAGCTAATTTTTATATTTTTAGTAGAGACGGGGTTTCACCATATTGGCCAGGCTGGTCTTGAACTCCTAACCTTAGGTGATCCACCCACCTTGGCCTCCCAAAGTACTGGGATTACAGGCATGAGCCACCACGCCCGGCAGCAGTTCTGAAACTCTTACTGTGTACTCTAGGACAGCAAAGAAGCAAGTAAGTATATTGAACTTGGGAGGCAGAGGTTGTAGTGAGCTGAGATCGCACCACTGCACTCCAGTCTGGGCAACAGAGTGAGACTGTCTCAAAAAAAAAAAAAATTGAGGATAATGGAAGCCAGGTTTCTCACTGTTGAAGAAGGCAGTTATGAAGAGGGAGAAGACTAGAGTGAACCCTGTGGCATTATATGGGAATAGGGGGAATCAGTATGAATTCATGGTTTATTTTATCTTTATGATACAAGTATAAGTGAGTGTATATGTCTGCTGAGAGGGCCAAAAGCAATACACCCTAATAGCAAAGAACACACCTAGACCCAGATCTTGGTCTCTCAACTCTGTTCTCCAATTTTAAAAAGCAGGACTCCTTGAAAAAGAGACTGATTCCAGACCTGGGGCAGAGAAAGAAGATGAGCCTGGCCCACCTTATTATGCCAAGGAAGTAAAATGTGCCCCCAAATTATGGGGACGTGTCAAAAAGAGCCAGCTTGACAGGGTTCCCACTGGCCAAATCTGGGACAATTTGAGCTTCAGAATAAATAAATATAGTAAGAGATTATAACCCATAGAATAAAAGTCATATCAGTATGGGTTCATACTAATTCATTTTTTAAGGGAAACTACTTTGTAGTAAAATGCCAGCTAATAAATACAGAAGCAGTGTTAAGAGTGAGAAAAACACCATTTTGCAACCATCATAGTAATAATTGATATAGACAAAAATCATCAACAGATGCTAAAATTGGTAGGTAGAGGTTTGATGACAAATAGGATGTTTACATAGCCTCAAAGTTTCTCTTCACAACTACTTAGTACTTACAAAAAGGAAATCCTTTACTGTAGGGAAATCTGGCAGACACTTACCAATTGATCAAAGAGAACATCACCAGTAATGGGACAGGTCAACATCACGTGCCTTCTAATAAAGATACCAGAGAACCCAGCACCATGTTTGTAGTATTTCTGCCCAAAAATGCGTAACTTCAGTCTAATCATAAGGAAACAGACAAACCCACATTGGGGGATATTACACAAAATAATTGGCTCGTACTCTTCAAAAATACCAAGGAAATACAAACTGGATTGATTAGAGGTAATGAGGCACAATGTTTGCAACTTATTCTTAAATTACTAATGGGAAGAATTATACATTCACAGAGATCAAATGGCAGATCAAATGTCGTAAAACATAAACAGTGAATCTGAGTAAATGTTATCAAGAGTTCTTTGTTTTATTCTTTTAACTTTTTTTAGAAGTTTGAAATTATATCAAAATTAAAAGTTACAAAAAATAGAAAATAAATCCGAAACTGTTAAAGAAAAAAACTTGTAAGGTAAAAGTACCATTTTAGTTTAAATGCTAGTTTTATAAAAATTAAAATCTGAAAAGAGGGCAGAAACACAGAAATAATCATGGCTTCTTGAACATGCATCTCATGCTTCAATCATCTGTATTCAGCTTGCTCCAGACCAGGGGCTCCAGCCTGCAGATCAGCCAACAGATATGAGACGCAGGTGTGAGGAAGAAGCACAGGAAATTGTTCGGCATGCAAATTCCTCAACAGGACAGCCCTGTGTGGAAAATGAAAATCTGACAGACTTAATTTCCAGGCTTACAGCTATTTTGTTACAAATTAAGGTAAGTCTTAGAGAAAATATTTTCTTAATTTGACACAAAGCAACCCATGCTGACTTGTTGCTAAGAAATTAATTAATTGATTCTATCAGGTATTTTATGACTGTATTTGAACTATAATTCAATTAAATTTTGAAACTTTTTTCCCTTTAGTGTCTAGCAGAAGGAGGAGACCTGAATTCCTTTGAATTCAAATCACTTACAGACTCATTAAATGATATCAAGAGTACAATAGATGCTTCTAATATCAGGTAATTTGTTAGGTACACTCTAATCATTTTAATGTGAAGTTCATAGTGATTTTCTGTCCAAGTTTTAAGAATTATGCATATTTGTGAAGTACTCATATATTATTATCCATTAAATATATTTTTAAGAGCTTTTCACTTATATCCAGCCTATTGACAGAATAGAAATTTCACATGGATTTTGTATATAAAGAAATCAAGAGATGTATTTAGGTTTGGGGTTAGCATGGAGGTTCAGCTTAGAAGTAGAGCTTCCCCAGTCAGTGAGAGGCTCATCTTCTCCTTCCAGCCCCACATGGCTCCTTTGCTTCTTTAGAGCATATTTGTTCAACTACTACTGAAGTAGAATTATGGCTAATGTATTATAGGAGATTTATTCCTTCCCTAAGATTTATCATAGCTGTTTCCTAACTAAAATTCAGCTCTTCCTTTTTTTAAAAATTATTTCTTAATTTTTTGAAATAAAGTAGTTAACCATGTTTCTTCTTTCTCTAGTTGCTTTCAGAATAATGTAGAAATCCATGTTGCACATATTCAGAGTGGCCTGAGCCAGATGGGAAACTTACATGCCTTTGCAGCAAATAACACCAACAGAGACTGAGTAAAGATTTCATTATTCCAACTGCACGGGACATTGTTTTTGAGAAGTTCTTTTCCTTTATATAGGCTTCCAACACCAAATAACCTAACTGCTGGAAAACAAGGGAAATTTAATTCTCCAAATAAGGCATTTTAATAGACTGTACTGCTTCTTAAACCAGCATTGCTGACCAGCATTATATTTATTTTTCTTTTATTATTCTGATGCAGTAGCATTGCTTATGTTACATATGTTTATATTCACAAATATTTTTAAACTGAAATATCTGAACATAATATAATTTCATGGAAGAATACATTGACCATTTTTTTTAATGTGCATGAATTCACCGCAACACATGCAGACAACTGCTGCAATGGAGAGTATGAAGAAACCTGGTCTTTTTGTTCATGTCGGTGGCAGTGTGGAAATTCCATCCAGAAAATTACAACTCCACTTGATTTAGTTGATCACCATCTCAGTCTTCAAAAGATAACATGAGGTGTGGGAAGTCCTAGTTTTAAGGAAGCCACTGAAATATAGATGGGAAATGTGGACTATACAAGTATATGTTATATATACTTGCAATGTGACATGGTTCTATAGATCATTTTATAATAATAAATATTTTAATTTATCATAACTTATATAAAAGAAACCTTTGCTGTTTGTTGAAAGAAAATGAAGGAACAGGAAGAAAGGTGCAAAATGCTAAATTTCTGCAAATGGATTTGGCATGTCTTCCCGTCAGTTCAGGTCAAAAGTGCATTGTTATGAGATTTATTTAAAAAAAAAAAAAAAGACTGATAACACACTATTTTCATATTTTTTTGTTGTTTATTTGCACAACTTTTAAACCAGATTACTGGTTAAAATCCAACAGTACACAATTTATAAAGTAAAAAGATTTTATAAAGAAAACAAATATAATAACCAGTGCTGTGAAATGCAGAAGAAAGGTTTGTTTGGGTTGTTTTTCTTTTTTAGGAAAACCTTGCCTAAAATGTTAATCTTGTAAAAAGTATGTATTTGGAATTTTCTTCATTTTAATATAGAATATTATAAAGTCAAAATATAATACATTTTTTTCAAATTTGGAGTTTAAGATATAGCTGTAGAGGTGGTTTTAATTCCTTTAGATGTCTCATAAAATGAGACTTTTTATATGTTAATGTATAATAAACAAGATTATTTTCCATTTGGAATTTTTGTATAGTTTAAAAAGGCTTCTGTATTCTTTGTTGGTATTGTGCCACTGCAAAACTTTAGTGCAGAGTTTATATTTAGCTAAACTGTTATGTTAATTAAGAAATGCATAAATCTTCTATTCTTAATATTTGTAATTCTAAATAAATTGATCTATGAAAATTATTTTCTATATTTTCATTTAATTCGAGTCGATATGCATACCTTCTGTTTAAAAAGTTTTGAAGAATTATAATTTCCATTAAGTTATGTTTTTAGGGGAAACAGTACAAATTACCGAGCCTCTCTGAAGTATCATACCATCCAATGGTATGGATTTTATTTATTACCATACCATCCAGTGATATGGATTTTATTTATTGCCATACCATCCAGTGGTATGGTATTGAGCAGGTAAGTTATTTGGCCTGGTATAGACCTAGTGAAAGGTTGATTGCAATATATTCTGCCTAGAATTGGGTAAGTATTTTGTGCATTTTTTCTTTTACATTCTTTTTTTTTTTTTCTCTGTCACCCAGGCTAGAGTGCAGTGGTGCAATCTCGGCTCACCGCAACCACCAGCTCCCGGGTTCAAGGGATTCTCCCGCCTCAGCCTTCTGAGTAGCTGGGATTACAGGCACGCGCCGCCACGCCTAGCTAATTTTTGTATTTTTAGTAGAAACAGAGTTTCACCGTATTGGTCAGGCTGGTCTCGGACTCCCGACTTCAAGTGCTCCACCCGCCTCAGCCTCCCAAAGTGCTGGGATTATAGGCATGAACCACCACACCCGGCCTCTCTTATATTTCTTAAGGCTTACTTGTCACACTTAAATAGTACCTCATTTTACACATATTTAATTGAGCACTGTTTGTCTTTCAGTGCCTTCATGTGTTGACAGCAGGGACTGTGCTGAAGAATACAGTTGAATTTTATTTCTGCTTAGGGAGGAAGAAATCTGTATTTCAAAGTAGTCATGTTGGGTCAGCCATACATTGATTTGAATGATATGCCACTGCCTAACACACTTCTGGAGCTCTAAAGAAAGCTATCAAAGCCAGATTGAGCAAATATGCAAGCACATACATGGCTTTTTTTATATATAGATTTGGTTCTGAGTTACTTTAAGCTAGTTCCAAAAGTCACATTCACTCGTAACCACTGAGAATCTACAAAAAGATTTGCCCATTAGCATTTTTGAATCCATGCACCTCTCTCCATCTTCATTACCACCACTACTTGCAGCGCAGCTGCCATCGTCAGTGACCTGGAACACTGCAGTTGTCTTCTAACATCTCCCAGCATCTACTCAGCCCTGTTCAAATGCAGCCAGAGGGATCATCTTAAAATGCGGAATTAATCATGTTACCCCTCTGTCTATAAATGTTTTTAAAATCTTCATTTGGCTTTCAGGACAAATTCAAAACTCTTTTACAAGACCTATAAAGTCATGCATGATCTGCCTCCCTCCCCAACTTCTTTATCTGCTCACTACTTCACAGGGTCTTGGCACATGCAGTACCTACGTTCCCTCTCCTTTCCTTGGTAACTCTTGATCATTTTCTAGATCTCACCTTCAGCATCACTTGTTCAAGGAAGATTTCCTTGACCACAACACATCTCCTATTATAATGTCTCCAGATCATATCTCTCTCCTTCCAGCACTTGTCACATTTGCAATTTAATATTAATATTTCCTGGAGGTCTTTTGTCTCCCTACTGGCCTCTGCTCCATGAGGGGAGGGACTGTTTCTGTTTTTGTTCACCATTTATTTCCAGGTCCTGGTAAAGTGCCTGTTCATGGGCAACAAATAAATATTTGTGTAATGAGTGGGCAAATGAGAGTTTAAAAAAGGTCTAAGCATCATTAATATCATCAGAATAAGAGTGAGGTCTTCCGTGATGATTTCTTTGGAAGATGAGACAGTAATGACTGGCATGTAGAAATTCTGACTTGGGGATTGCTTTTAAACCTATCACATTACTTTATCATCAGTATCATTAGTCCTGACTAACAAGACCAGTGCAATATAGGAGTATGGTGGTAGACTAATGGGTGGGCTGAGTTTGAGTCCTGGCCATGCCATTTATAAGCTGTACAGTTGTGAACCACTACTTAGATTCAGTTTCTTGATCTTTAAAGTAGGAAGATTAGTCCCTGTCTTACATGGTAGGTGTGAGAATAAAATAGATAATGTCTGTAACACATTTAACAGTTAGGGACTCTTAGAAAGTTTGAGAGAGCTGCAGGCTACTTCGTAGAGGATCCCACAATTTAAAATGTGACAACAGGATTTACATATTTGTAGATTTTTACAGTTGTTCACTGGGGAAACAACATAAAACAATATAAAAGCAATAATACAATAATTACAAGATTTTTTCGTAAGTGCGATTCTTAGTGGACCATAATTTAAAGTGTTATATGTCTTTCAGTTTTGTGAATGTATTTGTAGTATGTCATTTGGCCGTGTCACAAGTTTAAATGTGATTGTGAGACCTCCTGAGCACCTCCAGGATGGGCCCTGAGCATAATGTTAATAGCTAATGTTTATCAGCTCATTTTTGGTTTCAAACAGTTTTCAAAGAATTGAGAAGTACACTTTGCTGCTAAGGCCTCAACTATGTTCTCTTGGCTGCTTTTTGTTGGGGGGATGGCAGGGACAAGGTCTCTGTCACTCAGGCCAAGTGCAGTGGCACGCTCATAGGTCACTACAGCCTTGAACTCCTGAACTCAAGCGGTCCTCCCACATCAGCCTCTCGAGTAGCTGGGACCACAGGCACATGCCACCATGCCTGACTTTTTTTTTTGAGACAGATTCTCACTCTGTCACCCAGGCTGGAGTGCAGTGACCCAATCTCGGCTCACTGCAGCCTCTGCCTCCTGGGTTCAAGCAGTTCTCCTGCCTCAGTCTCCCGAGTAGCTGGGACTACGGGCTCCTGCCACCACGCCCAGCTCATTTTTGTATTTTTAGTAGAGACAAGGTTTCACCATGTTGGCCAGGCTAGTCTTGAACTCCTGACCTCAAGTGATCTGCCCACCTCGGCCTCCCAAAGTCCTGGGATTACAGTGTGAGTCACTGTGCCTGGCTTTTTATTTTTTTGAGACAGGGTCTTGCTATGTTGTCCAGACTGGTCTCAAACTCCTGGGGTCAGACAGCCTCCCACTTCAGCCTCCCAAAGTGCCGGAATTACAGGCATGAGCTACTGTGCTCAACTTCCTGGTTGGTTGCGTGCTTGCTTTTTTCCTAAACTTATAAGTGCTTGGAAACTCTTGGTTGGTTTTTGTTATTTTTGTTATTGTTTTTGTTTTTTGAGATGGATTATTGCTTTGTTGCCCAGGCTGGAGTGCAGTGGCGCGATCTTGGCTCACTGCAACCTCCACCTCTCAGGTTCAAGCAGTTCTCCTGTCTCAGCCTCCCGAGTAGCTGGGATTACAGGCATGTGCCACCACGCCTAGCTAATTTTTGTATGTGGTGGTGTTTTTTGACACAGTCTTGCTCTGTCTCCCAGCTCTTGGTTGTTTTAAATGGTAGATTTGCTACCCTGAAAAGTACAGGCCAGGCACGGTGGCTCACACCTAATTCCAGCACTTTGGGAGGCCGAGGCAGGCGGATAACCTGAGGTCAGGAGTTCAAGACCAGCCTGTCCAACATGGTGAAACTCTGTCTCTACTAAAAATACAAAATGTAGCTGGGCGTGGTGACGGGTGCCTGTAATCCCAGCCACTCGGGAGGCTGAGGCAGGGAGAATTGCTTGAACCCAGGAGGCGGAGGTTGCAGTGAGCCGAGATTATGCCACTACACTACAGCCTGGGTGACAGAGCAAAACTCCATCTCAGAAAAAGAAAAAAGAAAAGTACAAACCACTTGAATAACATCTCTGAAAATTAGGGCATCTGGCATATATAATCTCAGGCTCTTCTAGTAACCATCAAGACATGATGTCCTGGCCCTCGCTAGCTATGGCATCCCATGAGCCTACTTCAAAGCACAGTTTACAAAGAAACCTCACCTCTATGGGTTACCTCATAACACAGACCATTTCCTTTGACTCTAAAGGAGTTCGAAAACTCTCAAAATATCAAAATATTTTAATTGATCTTAGACTGACTTAGAAATGGTTATTTATATACATTTAGAATTATAAATTGCAAAGAGAAATCTCCCAAAACCAAATACTCATAAAATATTATTAAATATTCAAGCAAAAATATGTTTTTGTTTTTGTTTTTTTGAGATGGAGTCTCGCTCTGTTGCCCAGGCTGGAGTGCAGTGGCGTGATCTCGGCTCACTGCAAGCTCCGCCTCCCGGGTTCACGCCATTCTCCTGCCTCAGCCTCCCAAGTAGCTGGGACTACAGGCACCCGCCACCACACCCGGCTAGTTTTTTGTATTTTTATAGAGACAGGGTTTCACCATGCTAGCCAGGATGGTCTCGATCTCCTGACCTCGTGATCCACCTGCCTCGGCCTCCCAAAGTGCTGGGATTACAGGCGTGAGCCACCGCGCCCAGCCTGCAAAAATATGTTTTTAACCAAATTAAATTTCTCAGCTCAGTGGCCTAGTGATATAATATCAATTACTGGCTAAAAACTACATTTGCAGAAACTTTTAGAAATGTCTTTCATGGCCACATAGTATGTACTGAGCAATTGTGGAGTGAAGCACTGTACTAAGAGTTATCTAAAAGAATTCATTTAAATGGAAATTACATTGAAACATTTGTGAAAGACATTTAATAATCCACAAAAGTTGCATAGGAAATACAGTAACAAGTGCTAAGGGTAACATTGGAGTGATCGAAGTAACAGGTGCCAAATCAGGATTAGAGAAAATTTCAGACTTCAGAAAGCGGGCGGGGAGTCCTCGAGTGTTTTGAAAGTGAAAGGTATGAATTTGGTTCAAAACTGAAAGGAGTGACCTTAAGACCAAAATGTATGCTGTGGAAAGTTGACCTTCAGATTTGCGTAGCTGTCCTGCAGGCTAAGGGTATCGGTTATCTGGGAGGATAACTGAAAGCTTTTTATAATGTGGTAGGAACTGGAGGTTACCACAGAACCATAAAGTAATTTTTTTTTTTTTTTTTTGAGAGTCTCCCTCTGTCTCCCAGGCTGGAGTGCAGTGGCGTGCACGATCTTAGATCACTGCAACCTCCACCTCCCAGGCTCAAGTGATTCTCCTGCCTCAGCCTCCTGAGTGCTGGGACTACAGGCTCCCGCCACCGTGCCCAGCTAATTTTTGTATTTTTAGTAGAGATGGGGTTTCGCCATATTGGCCAGGCTGGTCTTGAACTCCTGACTTCAGGTGATCCACCCACTCAGCCTCCCAAAGTGCTGAGATTACAGGAGAGAGACACCATGCCTGGCCCACAGAGGGTAATTTTTTTTAAGTAGTTGAGAAGCTAGAGGCAGTGGGGGGGGGGGCTGTCAAAATAATCTGCATGCAGAGTCATTGGAGCTATGGTTGAACGCGAAGATAACAGGCCCAATTTTAAAAAGTAATAAACCTAGGATGAGGGTTGAAGAGACGGGGTGTAGAGTGAGTTTAAGATTATAAGCCTTGGAGGGACCAGGAGAAAATGGCAGCTATCAAGCACAAGGGGAAACTGAGTCAAGCTGAGGCATTCTTGTGAAGAAAATAATGAGTTCTGAACAACCAGTCCAAAAACGAAGAACAGGCCTGGCAAGAAGGCACAGGGATGCAGACCAAGTGGAATGTGCAGGCTTGGAGAGAACACAGGTAAAAATGAATGCCGGAACTCTGGGGTGGGAGTGTGGGCTTAAAATTACTTCATTGACAGAGTCGCGGGGTATTTTCAAATGTGAGAGGTGCTGTCAAAACCATCATCAAGGTTAACAAGCACATGTCCTTAGCATGGAAGTCAGAAAGGACAGTATGCTGATGTGTCTCTCCCAGGCTATCAGTCATGACTCCTCAGAGCTTATCCCGAATTCTCCCAGAATCCTCAAAAGTTACCAAAGGCAGAAAAGATGTGTTCCTCCCATGAGTCCAGTTTTGAACCAATGTCTTCAGAGAGAGGGGAACAGGTTTCAAAATTCTGACCTTGGGAGCTAGAGTCAGAGATGCCCCCTCCAACCCCGTTTGGATCGGGCAGGCAGTTCACATCCACCTCAAGAGGCAGCTGGGGCTTCAGACATTTCGCTTCAGTTCCAGGAGCAGAGTGGTTGAGGATAATCTCCGGCCTAGCCAAAGGTTGGAAGGATTTCCCACTCTGACGCCGGGACTTGGCACGTCTGTTCTGGAACCATACCTGGAAGAGGGGAGAAAATAAAAGCTGCTTTTGGTTGGAGTTTTTTATGCTAACATTATGTTCACAGTTCATACTAGTAAGTTCCAGTTTAACATCCCCTGGCTTCCTCTCCAGAGTCTTGTCTTCATAAAGCACTTGGGTTGACGGTTAGAAGTTCAGAGCACCTGGCTTTCCTTGCCTCCCCATTCCCAGATGCAAATATTGGAATAATGCCTAGTTCTATCTGTTCTTTAGTTAGAGAAATTTTCATGAAAAATGGAGTCACAAAAATGGAAGCCCTTAGAATTCTTAGAAGAAAACTGCATTAAATTATGAAGAAAATCGGTTTTTGAAGGTCTATACTCCCTTGTCAGACTAATCAAGGAGGTATTTTGCTCATGCCAGCTGTTGAGACTGACAGCTGTATGACCGCCAGCGGTGCAAAGAAAACAAGTCCACTGTCCCGGTGTTTAAATGAGGGCTGCTACTTAAAACCGCGCTTGGACACCGACCAAGGGGCTACAGACAGACAAAAAGGCAGGCTTCTCCCTACCAACTCTAAGATTTTGATCTAGATTACTTTAGATAATAAACACTGCCCGGGCGCGGTGGCTCACGCCTGTAATCCCAGCACTTTGAGAGGCTAAAGCGGGTGGATCACCTGAGGTCAGGAATTCGAAACCAGCCTGACCAACATGGTGAAACCCCGTCTCTACTAAAAATACAAAAATTAGCTGGGCGTGATGGCTGGCGCCTGTAATCTCAGCTACTCGGAAGGCTGAGGCAAGAGAATCGCTTGAGCCCGGGAGGCTGAGGTTGCAGTGAGCCAAGATTGCGCCATTGCACTCCAACCTGGGCGACCTGGGCAACAAGAGCGAAACTCCGTCTCAAATAAATAATAAATAAAAATAAACACACCTTGGACTGGATTTTTCAAACTGACAAGTTCCAGGTGCTTCTCGCTTTACCTCAATTCGCTACATCCTTTCAAATCTAATCCCAAAACGTAACACTTGCCAAGAAAGTAGCATAGGGGGTAACTTGGCAAGCCAGCCCTCCCCGCTCTCAGCTACCATTCTCACACTCAAAGCCAGAGGAAAACCCCAACTGCCCCTCATCTGTGTCTTCTTCCTGGATAAGGAAAAAGTATAAAACTTCTTATCTTCCTGCTGGGAATTATTTTTTGGCCATTTCAAGGGACCGGCTAATCTCCTAGGAGCCCTTGTTATATTTAATAATGAGAGTTAGAAATCGTTCAGTGCAGGCCTGAATTATTTCACATAAGCCCCACAATCACCCTGTGCAGCAGGTGCCGATATCACGCCCTATTTCAGTCTAGGACACAGAGCCTCAGGGGAAGCACCTTGCCTGCAACGTCCCGGGGTGTGGCCTCAGGAGCCCAGAGTCCAGACCTCGACGCCGCAGCGCCTCCGCTCCAGGGCGCACCTGCGAACGCGGCGGGCCCTCACCTGGATCCTCGACTCGGGGAGCAGGGTGAGCGCGGCCAGGCGCTCGCGCAGGTGGATGTCGGGGTACCGGGTCCGGCGGAAGACGAGCTCCAGCAGCTGCAGCTGCTCTGCGCTGAAAGACGTGCGCTTGCGGCGCTGCGACGCGGACTGGGCGGCCGCGCCTTTGGGGGGCGCAGGCGAGCCCAGGCTGGCGGGGGGCGGCGGGGCCGGCCCGGGATCCCGGCCGAGGAAGCTAGCGAAGGGCGCTGGGCCGGGGCCCGCGGGTGGTGCGGGGAGCAGGGCTGCGGCGGGACTCGGGGGCGGTAGGAGCGCCCCGCCGGGGTGGGGAGCCCGGTACGCTGGGAACGCGGCGCCCTCGGCGAACTGGAGCTCAGTGGACTCGGCTGCGGCCATCGCTCAGGAGCCCAGCGCGCCGCCCGGAGGGGCGCGGGCTCCACTTATACCCTCCCGAGCCGGGGGCGGGGAAGGCGGCGCGGCGCGATCAAAGGTGGGCGCGGGGAGGCCCGTGTCTCCTCGGGGTGCGAGCCCGCCCCGGCCCCGCCAGACGCCGGGGATAATCGCTTCCGCCGGCCGCGGGATGCAGGAGGGAGGCGTGAACTTGGGTCCCGGCCCCCTCAGTGTCCTTCCCCGCCCACCCGCCCCGCCGGCGCAATCCACATTCCCGAAGGACGGTTTGCCCGGGAGGGCAGCCCGGAGGGGCCCGGGTGCGCGGACCGCAGGCGACAGAACTCTCTTCTCCGGGTCAGATCCCAGCTATGAACAGCGGAAGGGCCTTGCTTGGCCTGTGCTTTACATGGCCCGGGCCTTGTGCCTTGCCCTGGTCCCGTCTGTTCTCATCAAAGCTATTTATTTACCACCCCTGCTATGTGCTAGACCCTGTACCAGGTTGGTCAAACAGCCCGGCCCCTGTCTTCTGCAAGCCTCCCTAACACATCCTGAATCCAAGCGGGGAGGGGGGTGAAGATAAAGGGATCCAGGGGGCAGTACATTCCTCCTGATTAAATGGGTGGGGGGAGTAGGGGGGTTTGGCCGGAATGAACATGGGCCCACCGATAAAGATACCCTAGGTAGGACGGGGCTGGCAACGTGCCCCATTAGCAGAGGAGATGAGCAGTTTGGCCTTTCTGGAGCTACTCAACAATGCACAAGACCCATCCATTGGATGGGAGGAGATGAAAGCCACCTCATGAAGTTTCCACGCGCTCTGAATCGTCATTCTTTCCTCTGCCCCTTGGGGCTCTGAAAGCTCCCATTTTCTCTACTTTGTGCTATGGTTATGGTTTCTCTGTTTCCCCTGCTAGATTATAAAGTCTTAGCAAGCAGGAACCCACGTCTCCCTTTCTGAGTTTATCAAGTGTCTACTCTGTACACCTATTCTGCGTGAGGCGCGGTGCTAGGCCCTTAGTGAATGTCTGTCGAATTGGATGTCACCGAGTTCCCCTTACTGAAAGAGAAACCCATGATCCACTATGGGAACTGCCCCACCACAGTGCAAGAACTCAAGAGAGGAGCATAGAGGCCCAGGTCTTCTTGCTCCCAGCACCTCAGCGCCGATTTCACCGGGATTCACTCACTGTAGCGGACTCAAAGGGAGATCTTTCTTGGGAGGATCTTTCAGGGCACAATCCCCGTCCTGTCTGCATTCTGGAAGGTCAATAGACAGTCTCAGAAGATCTTGGATCTTTCTATCCTGCGTGGACATTCCACGTGGCAAAGCAGAAAGTATTCTTGGAGCTGCTGCAGAGAAGAATTTTGGGCTCGATTCTCTCCTGGCTGGGGTAAGGGGTGGGGTTGGCAGGGACTGTGTCCTGTGCAGCCCCTGAGGCCCTTCTGGGCAGCTGATATGCTTACCGTCTGCTCTTCCATCTTCCTTCCACCCATTCTCCTTTCTTTCCCCTTCTTTTCTTTCTCTTTTATTCCTTTGCCAGTTCATTGAGGTTTTCATGCTGGGAACACGAGTTCAGGAATATTTCTCTATGCTCATTCATTCACTATTTCAAAAAAAATGTGTGAAGTGTCACTGTGCCAGGCCAGGCTTTGTGTGTGTTATTCCTATTCCAACTTCACAAATCAGGAGATATGCCACAATCTACACAGAGGCCCAAATAACTATAGAGCCTGTGTGCCAAACTGACCTCGAGGCATGACTCCCATGGTTACATGGAGCTCCTCTGTCTCCCTCGGGAGGACGATGAAGCCTGGCCCCACTCCAGTCTCGGGGGTTGTCATCTTTCAGGCACATTGGGCCCCTCAGGTTCCTATTTGCAGGCTGCAGTGATGGATGCATTACTGCATGTAGCTACAGGGACCAGGAGGCCAGCCCCAGGAGGACACTGGAGGTTTGCTGGCTGCTGGCCGCCAGCTGAAGCTTAAGAGCCAGAGATGGCTTGAGCAGCCCAGAAACTCTGCCCAGGAGCTAGGTGTCATAGGAATTCTCCAGCCCACCGTGTGGAAATCCACTCCCTTCCCCTGGGTCCTCCGTCCAGGCCTCGGTCCTCTGCCGCCATCTGCTCACTTGTGAGGGGACCCAGAGCCTGCCTGTTTTGTCATAGCCAGGAACATGGACCTGCAGAGACAAATAAAGTGCCTGCTCATCACAGAAGCAGGCAGTAGTTTAGTGAAGCATAAACATACAGGTAAAGCAATCTAAACTCATGAGAAGAAATCCCAGCATTCAGGCCAGGCTCAGTGGTTTGCACCTGTAATCCCAGCACTTTGGGAAGCCAACGTGGCCGAATCACCTGAGGTCAGGAGTTTGAGACCAGCCTAGTCAACATGGTGAAAACCTGTCTCTACAAAAAAATACAAAAATTAGCCAGACATTGTGGCACACACGTATAATCCCAACTACTTGGGAGGCTGAGGCAGGAGGATCACTTGAACTTGGGAGGCAAAGGTTGCAGTGAGCCGAAACTTGTGCCACGGCACTCCATCCTGGGCAATGGAACAAGACTCCGTCTCAAAAGAAAAAAAAAGAAAAAAGAAATTCCAGCTTTCACTTTGTGGTTTGATAATCCTCCAAACTGACTAAACAGGCATTATTCTCTTATGAATGTTTTCCTGGGAGTTTGTGTTAGATCATAATCTTGTATAAGTGAAATAAGATTTCAGCCTCTCCCATTCTCTCTTCCTTTTGCTCTAAATGAAGTTCTTATGGAATATGCTTATATATGTCTAAAAAACAACCTCCACAAGGATACAGTGGAAAGTCAGGGTTGGAATCAGTTAAAAGATCATGATACTACAAGTTTCTTTTTCTTTTTTTTTTTTTTTTTTTTTGAGATGGAGTCTTGCTCTGTCACCCAGGCTGGAGTGCAGTGGCACAATCTCAGCTCACTGCAAGCTCTGCCTCCCGGGTTCACGCCGTTCTCCTGCCTCAGCCTCCCGAGTAGCTGGGACTACAGGTGCCCACCACCACGCCTATCTAATTTTTTGTATTTTTTACTACAGACAGGGTTTCACCACATTAGCCAGGATGGTCTCGATCTCCTGACCTGATACTACAAGTTTCTTTAACATTACCATTTGACTTAAACCTCATGTATTAATAGTTATTTCTAACTAAATGAACAAATAACTCACTTGGTTTTCTAACCATACAATGAAACTCTTCTGTAGAAGTTTTCTGACTCTCTGTGGGATGTGGTATTGACTTAGCCTGTGTCACATATCTTGCATAAAGTCATACTGGACAAGGGTTGGAAAGGGAGACTTTTATACCCTTCAGGACTGCTTTATTATTTTTTAATCATTTGCATGTATTATTGCTATAAGTACATTTTTTAACCCTAGTTTTTGATGACTAAATGTAAAGTGGTATTCTGGTCTGGAGCCTGGAAAAGAAAAAAGACACTAGCTGGAAAATTAGTAAAATCTGAATTAAAAAAAAAAAAAGTAATTCTACAAAACCAAAGCAGAGGATGCAGTGTAATACATCTGGAAAGAGAAATTACTTTTCAGCCAGTGCACCGTGGCTCACGCCTATAATCCCAGCACTCTGGGAGGCCGAGGCGGGCGGATCACCTGAGGTCAGGAGTTCCAGACCAGCCTGGCCAACATGGTGAAACCCTGTCTCTACTAAAAATACAAAATTAGCTGGGCGTGGTGGTGCATGCCTGTAATCCCAGCTACTCGGGAGGCTGAAGCTGGAGAATCACTTGAACCCAGGTGGTGGAGGTTGCAGTGAGCCAAGATCATGCCATTGCACTCCAGCCTGGGCAACAAGAGTGAAACTCCATCTCAAAAAAAAAAAGAGTTTGTTCCCCAGCATCTCCAAAACAGCCAACATCCGTTGGCCAGGTGCAGTGGCTCACACCTGTAATCCCAGCACTTTGAGAGGCCGAGGCGGGCAGATCACGAGGTCAGGAGATAGAGACTATCCTGGCTAACACAGTGAAACCCCATCGCTACTAAAATACAAAAAAAAAAAAAAAATTAGCCAGGTGTGGTGGCGGGCGCCTATAGTCCCAGCTACTCGGGAGGCTGAGGCAGGAGAATGGCATGAACCCGGGAGGCGGAGCTTGCAGTGAGCCGAGATCATGCCACTGCACTCCAGCCTGGGTGACAGAATGAGACTCCGTCTCAAAAAAAAATTAGCTGGGCGTGGTGGCACATGCCTGTAATCTCAGCTACTCAGGAGGCTAAGGCAGGAGAATCGCTTGAACCCGGAAAGTAGAGGTTGCAGTGAGCCAAGATCACGCCACTGCGCTCCAGCCTGGGTGACAGAGTGAGACTCCATCTCAAAAAAAAGAAAGAAAAAGAAAAAAGAAATTACTTCTCTATACAAGTGGATTTCCCGTTTCACTTGGGATTTTCATTGACTAGGGTTGGAAAGATAGAAGCCATATTGGGTCTCTGTAAAAGCACTGCTATGTATTATACATTCACTTGAAATTAAAATGATTTGCTACTTCTCTTTTCTTTGACAGACCCTTATAAACGCATAAGTGGTTTTCACTATATCCAAGTTCTAGATTCCTGACTCAGTTACCCTGCTGCAGGCATACAATGGATATGTATGTCATATATCCATTTACTAATTCTTCTATATTCATTTTTTCAATAGGAAAATGGGAATAGCCCTATCCTTGGCAATATAATTTTTAAAATAATTATTGCAAGTTTTTTCCCAAAACAGATACCCTGTGATATATAAAGCTCCATAAAGTGCTTTTTTCTACAGAAGCACGTCAGTTGACCAGCTTCAGCATAGCAAACTGAAGTTCAGGGTTAGCTGAAGACAGCAATCACTGAGATTAGGATCTGGATTCCTCCCTCTCCAGCACCTGGGCGAGCTCACCACTCGATTTGCTGAGAGATTTTGGCCATTATTTACATTGAGTCTGTCAGTAATTTGAAACAGACACAAGGGAAAGCAAGGTGAAATAGAAGACAATCCTCAAAGATGCTTCCTGTATAATGGGGGAAGACCAGTAAATACAAGAGGAGTAGGGGGAAAAAAACCATGATTATCTGGATCCAAGGCTGGCTCTACAGCAGCCCAGGCTGGGCAGGATGGGGCCACTCGGGGTCACTGTCCCGTTCTGCATCCTCAGCATTTCCCACCAAGGTTCCTGTCACTGAATCACCCAAATATCACAGAGGCCTGTCTTTCCTCCCCAAGTGCTAAATACTCTCTTCCCCGGCCTCTCTTTGTTGTTCAAGTCAGGCCCTCCACTGCCTAAGACCGGGCACGAGAGCCTGGGTATTCATTAAAGGGAAAACCAGGAAAAGGCAGCCGAGGGGAGTCAACAGCTCTGCTTCCACCTTGAGATCCGCAGTGCTGTTAGCCCCTTTGATCCTGGCCTCACTTTGATATCCTCTCCTCTGGTTGCCCAGGCCTCCGCAGTTCCTGAAGTTTATTTCAGAACCAGTGGTTACAACAGACTGAAAGACAACACCCCCCAAAAGGTATTAATGTGCCAGGAAAGTGATTAAATCCCCTCATTAAGAAGCCTTTTTTATTGCTGTTTATTTGGCACCATATACATTAAAAAACCAAGCACACAATAGATGCTGAACCCAACGTGTTTTTTAAAATAGTGATTCCTTTCCTTCCTCCCACTGTTTCTGGCTGAAGCCTCTTCTCACACAGAGGAGTCTTTTGCAACCCCAATCCACACAGTTAACCAATAAAGTTAAAATAACATTTCAACCTCAGAGAACAGAATCCAGAAGTTTCCCAAACTTATGTCTGCATACTTGAAATGAAGAACTGAAACAACTAGCAGAATATTCTCAAACCTGACATTTGACTGATATTCCTTTCTTCAGTGTACGCACTGAGCACTTGAAATGGGGCTACTGTGATTGAAGAACTGAATTTTTCATTTCATTTTAGCAGATTTGAATTTACCCCTAGGTGGCTAATAACACCCATATCTACCAGCACAGCTCTAAACCATCAACCAGCAAATCACCCTTTTTTGATAACTTTTAAATTTTATTTTATTTACTTTTTTTGAGACAGGGTCTTGCTCTGTCACCCAGGCTGGAGTGCAGTGGCACTATCTCGGCTCACTGCAACCTCTGCCGCCCAGGTTCAAGCAATTCTCCTGCCTCAGCCTCCCAAGTAGCTGAGATTACAGGCATGTGCTACCCCGCCCAGCTAATTTTTGTATTTTTAGTAGAGATGGGGTTTCACCATGTTGGCCAGGCTGGTCTTGAACTCCTGACCTCAGGTTATCCGCCCATCTCAGCCTCCCAAAGTGCTGGGATTATAGGTGTGAGCCACCGCACCAAGCCTGTTACTTCATTTTATACCCGACAGACTCCTATAGGTTTGGCAAAAGTGTGTTAAATATTATTGTAATTAGTCGGGCATGGTGGTGCACACCTATAGTCCCAGCTACTCAGGAGGCTGAGGTGGGAAGATTGCTTGAGCCCAGGAGGAGTTTGAAGCTGCAGTGAGCTATAATTACACCACTGCACTCCAGCCTGGACGCCAGAGCAAGACCCTGTCTTTAAAAAACAAAAACACGTTACTGTAGCATTC
This sequence comes from Macaca nemestrina, assembly GCF_043159975.1. NCBI lineage: Eukaryota > Metazoa > Chordata > Mammalia > Primates > Cercopithecidae > Macaca > Macaca nemestrina. The sequence continues at coordinate 84,448,474 of NC_092125.1, read as the reverse complement.
ATAAATTGTATTTCTTCAAAAGTGACAATTTGAGGTCACTTGCTGGTTAAAGAATTATGATACTACTAAGGAATAATAATACAAGTTTCTTTAACATTGTCATTTGACTTCAGCTTCATTTAATTCTTTTCTAACCATACACTGAAACTCTGCTATCGTTCACTGACTCTGTGGGATGTGACATGATATTGAATTCGTGTGTATCACATATCTTGCATGAAGTCATACTGGACAAGGACAAGTAAAGAGAGAGGTATTAGGAGAACATAGAACCTGCCAATATTTGTCTTTTCTGCTCCCAAATAATTTATTTTTTAAAATTTTTATTTATTTATTTTTTGAGACAGAGTTTTGCTCTTGTAGCCCAGACTCAAGTACAATGGCACAATTTCGGCCCACTGCAACCTCTACCTCCCAGGTTCAGGCAATTCTCCTGCCTCAGCCTCCCTAGTAGCTGGAATTACAGGTGCACACCACCATGCCCAGCTACTTTTTTGTATTTTTAGTAGAGACGGGGTTTTGCCATGTTGGCCAGGCTGGTCTCAAACACCTGACCTCAGGTGATCTGCCCGCCTTGGCCTCCCAATGGCTGGGATTACAGGCGTGAGCCACTGCACCCTGCCCCAAATAATTTATTAAAGTGTTAGCAGACACCCAGAGTAACCTAAGATCAATTCTGGACGGCATTGGGTGTGTATTTCCCAAACACTGTCTCTTTGGATTGCCTATAACTGCTGGAAGACATCCTGCAGGTAAAATGCAGGATGCTATCTAATCAAACACAGATTCTTGGTGGATCTGGGATATAATAAGATACTTTCAAATAGATCCTCATTCATTTCAGTGTGCACTAGGAAGATGTGGTTTGAAATCTACAATTCTACTCTCTCAGGCAATTGGGCATTTAGCCTTCATAGTAACCTGAACTTTCTGTACTCATTTAGATGGAAGAGGAAATAACTTTGACCTTTTCTTTTACATTGAACTCACGTGCTGCAAGCACCAACTCGTGTCAGGCCAGGCCCAGAGTTGCAGTACTTAAGAATCTCTTCTGTTTTAGCAACCTGGCTGCTTGGGTGAGTGGCTGGCCGGCACTGAGGAAGCCCATTTGGCTCAGCCAACTCACCCCTCTCGGGGATCTCCCTTAGACCCACACTCAGCTCATTCCCATACACTGCCCAAAATCTGCGTTCACTTTGGGTTTATCACTTGTACAAATAGTGCCAAAGAGAGCCGTGTTTATAACGTGGTTGCCTATTGTGCGATCATTGACAGCCATTAGCACTCGGACTCTGGTCTCTCCATACCATTTCCCACTAAAAGGAAAAAACATTCCAGTGAGAAATGGCTCATTCTAGGCCTGGGCCAAAAAATACACAAGCCTGGGCCAGGTGCAGTGGCTCACGCCTGTAATCCCAGCACTTTGGGAGGCCAAGGCGGGCTGATCACTTGAGGTCAGGAGTTCAAGACCAGCCTGGCCAACATAGCAAAATCTCATCCCTACCAAAAATACAAAAATTAGCTGGGCATGGTGGTGCGCACCTATAGTCCCAGATACTTAGGAGGCTGCGGCAGGAGAATCGCTTGAACCCGGGAGGCAGTGGTTACAGTGAGCCCGGATCGCACCACTACACTCTAACCTGGGTGTCAGAGCAAGACTCTGCCTCAAAAAACAAACAACAACAACAACAACAAAAACACCACAGGCCTGGAATAGTCATAGTGGAAAACAAGAAAACTGTAACATTAATCTACCGAGGTAGCAAATCCTCTCAATAAATAATTTGAAGAGGCTTCCTCTGGCCAAACATAGGACAGTGTGAGCATCAATAAGAAAAATAATAGCAGTAGACTGAAACACATTAAATGTGTTAAAATCCATTATTTCGTGATGATCCTGGGGGAAAAAAACTGATCCCCTTGGAAGGTTCTAGGGAACAAACGCTTAATTCTGCAAACTGGTAAGCCAAGAGAAGGAGGCAAGCATTTGTCCTGCCTTTTCTGTATTACTGCAACTCAAGGTAAACAGACTGCTGATGAAGAAAAGTTCCTCCTTATGTAAATATTCTGCTAGTAAATGAAGAAGAGATGCTACAGTTAGAATAACCCCATTTTGCAACCTCTGATGAAATAATGGGCCTAAGCAATGACCTTCGTGGCCACTGATAACTACTTCCCTGTAGAAATACACACTACCACCTATGAATCATTTTTGCCAAAATATAAAACCAGAATCGAATCCAGCATTGGAACTCACTGCCCATTCAAAAGAACTGCAGGGAACAAGAACTCCGCCCACATCACTACAGGAAGACAACCAACAAAAACCAGACTGCTGCAGGGTCTACAGGATAAACAGCCAGCTGCTTCATCAGATAATCAAACGATTGCAAAAGAGAGAGGCAGAAAAAGAAATAACCTATAGATTCAAAGAGACCTAAAACACATATGAACCAAATGCAATGATTGGATCCTGATTGAAGCAAACTACCTGTAAATATTTATTTCTAGGAAAAGTTGGGACATTTAAGCATTAGATATGAGATAATGGAATTGTGGTTAATTTTCTTTTAGTTTATATGGTGATTTTAAAAGCCTCTTCGTCTTTTAGAGATATATGCAGAAATTTTGGCAGATGAAATAATAAAATGTCTGGGATTTGCTTCAAAATAATCTAGTTTGAGGCTAACGGAAGGAGAGGAAAACAGAGAAGAATCAAGGTTGGCGGCTGGAAACTGGTAACAGTTGAAGCTAGGTCATGAGGATTCATTCTACGACTCTCTCTACTTTTGTGTATATTTGGGATTTTCCAGAATAAAAAGCTATAAAAAAAAAATGCGTCTTTGAGAGAAGTAGAAGATAGTGAGCATGAGAACAAAAATACCATTTTGGGAAGGCAAGGTCTTCTGGTCTGAGGTGGCTCTCGCTTTGTGAACCCAGAGGAGAGCTGACAGCCCCAGTCCCTCCCTGGGGAGCGAGGGGCTGGAGAAGTGCAGTGCCGGATGTGAGCATGACTTTTCCTCTGGGGAATCTGCCCCAGGGCAGGCTGCACAAGCCACAGCCACCAAGCCCTAGTTCCTACACCCACCACAGAACACCTGGCTGTGCTCAGTGTCTGGGAGATATGGGGTTGGTGGAGAGGTAAGGACAGGTTTGAGTGTGGGGAGGAGGCTTTCTGGATGAAGGGGGCCAGGGCCAAGCCTGAAAGAGGCAGGGTTTAGGTAGGTGGACCCTGGGAGCAGAGGTGTGAACAAAAGTGCAAATGCAGAATGTGCCAGGTCTGTGGAGAGCCAGCACAGCAGGCAGGCTGGGGCCCAGGCTTGGAAGACTGCACGCTACCCCCAGCACAGGCATGAGGCTGCAGGGCATGGACCCTGAGGACCAGCGGCCCCAGAGGAAGACCTGGGACACACAGACAAGGAAAATCAAGGGGGACGCTTTTCCTTCCACAAACAACCCTTTACCTGGGAGGGCCATTTCTTCTCCCCTGTTGTCCTGTGCAAGTTTCTGGGGGCTTTGGGTTGAGTTCTAGATGTCTCCAGGAATTTTCTCTTATCTGTTAAATTTACTCCAAATGAGGCGCTAGAGACTGTATCAGCACAGGTGGCAAGATGGCCGCACAGTTGATCAGCTTAAAACTGTTCATTTAGAAGTCTGGGAGAAGGGACTCCCCTAACCACAGCTCCTCACAGTGACCCTCAGTGAGGCATCAGAAACGCACTCACCATCGGGACACACCGAGGGTGCATCCTTTCTGGTAGCTCTAGCAGGGATGGGGTGTGCAGGCCCAGGCCTCACCTTGGGGAAGCAGCTGCGGGTAGGGGGCCCACTCTGGAAGGCCACTCCCACCTCCTGCACACTCGGTCCTGGGTTCCTGGGCTGGAAGCACAGACTGGGGCAAGCAGGTACTTGTCTGGGCAGTGCTGAGCCCAGGAGCCCAGCCTGGGAAATTTCCAGTTGGGTGGACCACTCTCGGTCCACCGCAGCAGAAGAATCTGCTTTAAATTTTCCACATTGCCTCCCGCAGGCCTAACGGAGGATTTGCCAGGCGCTGCCCAGCCTGGAAGTCCCTGAGTGGCTCTCAGAGGCACCAAAGACAGGCCTTTTATGTATGATTTCATAGATGTGGCCTTTCCTCCCTGTACTCCATGGGGTGGAGGATGACCCAGGCGGAGGGAACGGGCTCAGGAGGCACCAGGTTGTTGGAATCAGAACAAGGTGGACCAAATCCAGGGCCTAGCCATCTGGCCCTGCTTTAGGCCATCCTTCTTCACCTTGCAAACCCCACTCTCCACTCCCTGCTCCTTCTCTAGCCTAAGACGTTTCCTCCTCCTGCTGCAAGTCCCACCCACCTTGCTGCACGGCTGGTTCAAGTCCTCCTTCCCTTGGAAACCAAAAGTTTCTCTGCCCGGAGCTGTCCACATCACAGTTTCTCTGTTAGTTATGTGCTGCTCTCTATCAGCTTATGCTAGTCTTATTTTTTGTAAAGTTTTCCTTTTTTTTTTTTTTTTTTTTTGAGACGGAGTCTCTCTCTGTCACCCAGGCTGGAGTGCAGTGACAAGATCTCAGCTCACTGCAAGCTCCGCCTCCCGGATTCATGCCATTCTCCTGCCTCAGCCTCCCGAGTAACTGGGACTACAGGCGCCTGCCACCACGCCTGGCTAATTTTTTGTATTTTTAGTAGAGACGGGGTTTCACTGTGGTCTCGATTGTCTGACCTCGTGATCCACCCGCCTCGGCCTCCCAAAGTGCTGGGATTACAGGCGTGAGCCACCATGCCCGGCCAAGGTTTTCTCTTATTATAAAAGTATTCTATGCTAGACCAGGCTTGGTGGCTCACACCTGTGATCCCACACTTTGGGAGGCTGAGGCAGGAGGATCGCTTGAGCCCAGGAGTTCAAGACCAGCCTGGGCAACAAAGGGAGACCCTGTCTCTACAAAGAACAAAATATTCTATCCTTACTACAGAGAAATCGAACATAAACCATAAAAAAACCCATAAATAAATCTATCTTGGGGCAGCCACTATCAACCCTTTCAAATAAAGCCTTCTCTCTGTGTGTGTATACACACACATATATGTAAATTTCATGTATAGTTTTTATGTAAACTAATCCTGTTCCCCTAGGCAGAATAACATTTCTTTGAGGGCACAAATATTTGGTAATACTGTGTCTGCTGTATGCCTAGGATGTTACAAAATCTGTAATAGGCTCTCAATACATATTTGATCAATTAATTGAAATAAACTTTTGCACTCACAATTCAAAATCTGTGTGTATGCACATCTGTAGGGGAAAGTGAATTAAATGGGTGTGAAAGGAGCTTTCTCACTTATGCACTTTTAAAGTATTTGTATTTTTTTTTCAGCAATCATGTTTTAAACTTTTGTGATCATCTGTATGTTGTAGGTTCGAGAGGACTCAGGATGCCCCAGGGAAATCTCCCAAAAGCTCCAGGTCCCAGAAGACCCTGCCGTGCCCAGGGCCAGGCCTGCTCAGTCTGGGGGTGGGAGAGGAACATAATTACATTTACTCCAGGAGGGCCTTGAGAGAGATCTGTCTTGAGCGAGGAACTTTGGGACAGCCTTTGTTTAGACTCAAAGATGTTTCGAAAGCCGTTAAGTCAGAAGATCAGGAACGTGAGCAGGCCTCTGCTTCCTAGAAAGAGAACGAGGCGTGGTGGAGAGCATGGTGTGAGGACAAGCTTGCATCTCTTACTTGGGCCTCCATGAGGCACCCTAAGTCTGAGGGGTGAAGGGGTTGAGCCAGCCAGGGCCTGGGGGAGGAAGGGCTGGTGGAGGCTGTTGGGCGAGCATCCATCTCAGACCCTAAAAGTAATCTCCCTGGTTTAGCTCCACAGCTTTTCCTCACAGCAGGCGTGCATTCAGGCCTAATACTAAACGGTGGCTGTGTGTCATTCCACAGCCAGGATCCAGACAGGGCACCCCCTCACACACAGCTCCGTCCAATGACTCCCCCTTCCACCCACACGGCCATCAAAGTTCCTGACCTGAGCTACGTAGATGGCTTGAGGTCTGTCCCACGTGGAAAGGTGGGTGAAGACACACTAAAAGAGCCCAGACCCCAAGACCAGGTCAAGGTCTTCTGCAGGGCACCGTCAGCCCTCCCGTGTGTACTCTTCATCTCCGTGGTCCGGGATTCCCTGTGTGATGGGCTGTCATCCCTGGGAGACTGTCGGAAGCCAGGTCTGACTTGTTCACCACACTTCCAACCCCAGCCCAGAATGTGGTACTGCATAAAGCCCAATGAACACTTCAGAAATGAATAAACATGCAGGGGTGAGGGTGCCTCTGTTGCTGGCCTCCTGTATGAGCTCTGACAGGTCCTGCCCTCACCAGGTCAAGACTCTAACGCTACAAATGGTACAGGTTCTTGAATTTGTTTTTGTCCTATTTTTAATTTTATTATTATTATTACTATTTGAGATGGAGTCTTGCTCTGTTGCCCAGGCTGGAGTGCATTGGTGCGATCATAGCTCACTGCAGCCTCCAACTCCTGGGGTCAAGCTATCCTCACACCTCAGCCTCCCAAGTAGCTAGGACTATAGGTGGTGCCTATAGTCCTAGGATAGGACTATAGGTAGTGCCACCATGCCTGGTTAATTTTGAATTTTTTTTTTTTTTAATAGAGATGAGATCTCACTATATTGCCCAGGCTTACCTCCAACTCCTGGCCTCAGGCAATCCTCCCAAAGTGCTGGGATGACAAGTGTGAGCCACTGCACCTGGCATATTTACATTTTTTAAGCTGTATAGCCCTACCTATACAAGTCACAGCCAACATGTGCATAGTAATGAACACATTACAAACCACTGCTCGTGGAGTATCTTGGTGATTCTTCCTACACTAATGTTGGTGCTGATATTATTGATACTGCAGATTTCATGAGGTGGAGACACTCACTTTAGCTCGGTCGACAGCCCCTCCCGCCATCCGTGGCCTCCACCTGGCCAGGCCCCTGGCAGGCACTCACACTGCCAGTCTGTCACATCTCACCACACTGCTCTGCAAAGTCAGTGTTTTTTCAGGTGTGCTCATCTTGGACCCCATCTGGTCTGTGAGCTCCTGGTGGGCAGGACTCCATGTTAATGCCAGACTCAGTGACCAGCTAAATGGTGGTCGCTCAGGTACTGGCTGTAGGAAAAGCTGGAACCCCAACTCCCACTCTGAGGGTGCAGAAGTAAGGAACCCATTCAAGATGCTGAGATACAAGAGGATAAGGACAAGGACAAGGGACAATGTCCACCCAAGAGCAACTGTCTGGTTCACTATCTCTTTCTGGAAGACTCAGTAGGGGTTCTTTCAGCCCCTACAGGTTTCTGTCAACTAACTTATCTCAAAAAGGAACCAGAGGGCTGAGCTGAAGATTTGCAGCTTTACAGTCTGGAGCAACTGTCAGCTTCTCCCAGAGCCTCAGTTTTGCCAGCAGTGAAATGGGGAAGTGGTCCTTGCCTGCTGCCTTCTTCTTTGGGGTTCTTTGATAGTTGAAACTTTTCACAGCACTTTCAAAGGCTCAGATGAAAGGCAGCCATGGGATGAAAGGGTCTTGGGGCCATATTAAGTTTCTCCTGGGTTTTTGAAGCCTTGGAGGAGCGGCAAGAGGAAGTGGTCAGCTGACAGGTAGTTGTGAAGCCCCCCAGAGGGTGATGCCGGTGCGGAATTAGCATGTCAATCAGTCACACCGAGGGCGCGAGGGGGATGGGATGCGGGAGGAGAGCCTTATCAGGAATGAGAATCTGTCATTTCCCCAAGGAGGGGACTTGTGGCAACACGCTGAGGAAACTGGGCCCAAGGGATGGAGGCCCACAAGGCCGCCTTGGTAACTTCAGGCAAGGCCTTTCCTCTCTGAGCCTCAGTCTCCAGATGTGTCAAAGGAGGAGATGGGGTGGTTCCCAAACTTGGCTGCATATCAGAATCTCCTGGGGACATTTTTAAAATTTGGACACTGGGCTGCACCCCAGATGGAAGAAATCTGGGTCTCTGGGGGATGGGACCCCGATATTAGGAGTTTTTAAAGCTCCCTGGATGATTCCAATATGCGGCCTGATTCGAAGACTGGAATAGAGGATTTCTAGAATTCTGTGACTCCATAATCATAACTCACTTTCCTACCACATGAGCAGGCTCTGGGAGCTTTGGTAGGGGATCTGGAAATTTAACTGCTCTGTCTGAGTCTTTGGAGCACCCTATGTGTGCAGTACTCAAGTATTAACTTATTTTCAACCATTTCTCAATTGTACATCAGAAGGTAAAATATGGCAGAACTGAAATCCATCTGTAATCTTTCCAGTACTCTTTTTGGTCAGGTTTTATTCTCCCCATTGGCCTTTTTTTTTTTTTTTAAACTTAGAGTTGCAAGTAGATAATCTCATTAAACGATTTGGTATTTTTTATTTATTTTCTTTTCTCCTGGCCCTCTTTGGTAGAAACCTCAATGAACAGTGAAATATGATCTGAAAGTCAGCAGCCGGGAGAGGGAAGCAGCACAAGGACTATCCACCAGCCTCAAATCACCAGAAGGAGAAGGGTTTGGAAAGCCTGAGGCCTGGCTTCTCTCCCTCTCTCTGCCTCAGAGACTCCAATGAACTTTCCTCATCCCTGTCCAGAGTGGACCCAGAAGAGCACCAGCTCCAGATCCTCACCAAGTCCCATGATGGGGCTCTGGACCTGTCCTGGAACCCTGGGTGCAGAGAGGGAACCTGCAATGCCTGAGTGTCAAGGACACTCTGAGAACACAGTTGTCATCTCAGGAGAGGAGATGACTCCAGAGAAGAGATGACCTTGGGAATCCAACCACTTCCCACACATAGCGCAGGTACCTCCTGGCTCAGAGGGGTATTTCAGCCATCTGTCAGAGGCAGCTTAGGAGAACGGAAAAAGACTGGCGCTGTGTTGAGAGCTGCAGGAACAGCGTGGACAGGCGGAGACGGCCAAATGCCCGGTGGGCTTTTCATTGGTGCCACCTGGACCCTCCTGTGCTGGGACTGGATGCGTGTCCCCTCAATGATCCAGACTCTCCCCACACTCCCAGTGTCTGAGGCTCTGTAGAAGGCCCTGGGGCAGGCCCTCACTGACCATATCGCACGAGGCCTGGCAGACAGAAGGTGGCCCCAAACTGCCCAGGCAGCTCCCCTCGTTTCCACGGCTCCACAGGACATGGAGTCGTGTGTTCCTCTGACCACTGATAAAAACCCTTAGGAATGAATATGTTGGGCTTTTATTACAAGATCTTTTCGTGGACTCTGATCAACAGTGTGCTGCATGGAGGTTCGAGTCACAAACCTGCTGAGGCTTTGCTCTCAAACACACCCACCTAGAAATGAGCGGTGACTCCACAATCCAGTGAAGCCCTACAGCCCACGGCAGCCTATGGCAAGAAGGAGAAAGCAGTGTCTGTGCTGGGCTCGGCACTTTTCTAGGTGTTCTACACATTATTACCTCAACAAATTCCCCGACAATCCACTCTTTATGCACCATTTCTCCCATTTGACAGGTTGGGAAACTGAGGCTCTGAGAATGTAGATGAAGTGCCCAAGCTTCTATAGCTTGTACGTGGTAGAGATGGGTCTGCTCACCCCCTCCAAACCCCACTCCGTTTCTGCCACCACCCTGTGGACTCCTGGCACTCCACTGGAGACCATGGGAAAGCCAGAGTCACCTGCCTCAGAGCTTTCCTGCTCCCCTCCAGCCACTTAGGAGCATCCAGGAATGAAGCTATTTCTTCCCCGGGAACCCCAGAGGGACTGGGCCTTGACATGACAATTGTGTATCAGACAATCCATTTGGGGAAAATGTCATGCCCTGGCTCTGCTGGAACCTACCATCTGGTCAGAGTGCCCTCCTTCCCAACCTCTCTCAGAACAATCAGAACAATCAAACAGAAGTTTAGGATTTACTTATTTATTTATTTTTATTTTTGAGACAGGGTCTCACTCTGTCACCCAGGCTGGAGTGCAGTGGCGTGATCTTGGCTCACCGCAACCTCTGCCTCCCAGGTTCAAGCGATTCTCCTGCCTCAGCCTTCCGAGTAGCTGAGATTACAGGCAGGCGCCACCAAGCCCGGCTAATTTTTGTATTTTTTGTAGAGACAGGGTTCCTGGCCTAAAGTGATCCGCCTGTCTTGGCCTCTGAAAAAGCTGGGATTACAGGCATGAGCCACCACTCCTGGCCAGAAGTTTAAGATTTCTGAGCCCCTAAGGTCCCTCACTCAGCCCCAGACCTTCTTTTTGGCCCTGGCTCCTTCATTCCATGCATCTCCTGGAAGATGTCCTGGCCTCCCGGAACTGACACATTCACAAGGTATTCATGGAGCACCTCACTTGAGCTTACCTGTTCTAGGCCCTGTGAACACAGCAGGTAACAAAACAGCAAAATCTCAGCCATCTTGGGGACAATAAACAAAATAAATCCGGCCGGGCACGGTGGCTCAAGCCTGTAATCCCAGCACTTTGGGAGGCCGAGACGGGCGGATCACGAGGTCAGGAGATCGAGACCATCCTGGCTAAAACGGTGAAACCCCGTCTCTACTAAAAAATACAAAAAAACTAGCCGGGTGAGGCGGCAGGCGCCTGTAGTCCCAGCTACTCAGGAGGCTGAGGCAGGAGAATGGCCTGAACCCAGGAGGCGGAGCTTGCAGTGAGCTGAGATCCGGCCACTGTACTCCAGCCTGGGCAACAGAGCAAGACTCCGTCTCAAAAAAAAAAAAAAAAAAATCCATGATTATAAAATCATTTAGTATGGTATAATTATGTTTTTTGTTAGAAGTGGTAGGGGCTTTTCCATCGGCTGGTAGTGACTTGGGCCAACACGTAACCCCTGATTTCTTGTCCATATAGTCTGGGAAGGAGGATAGGGAATAGGGTGGAGATTACAATTTTAAATAGAATGGTTAGAGTTGCATGCAGTGGCTTGTGCCTGTAATCCCAGCACTTTGGGAGGCTGATGCCAGAGAATCAGTTGAGCCCAGTAATTTGAGGCTGCAATGAGCTATGATGACACCATTGCATTCCAGCCTGGGCGAGAGAGAGACCCTGTCTCTCTTTTTTTTTTTTTTTTTTTCCGAGATAGGGTCTTGCTCTGTTGCCCAGGCTGGAGTGCAGTGGTATGATCTTGGCTCACTGCAGCCTCCGCCTCCCAGGTTCAAGTGATTCTCATGCCTCAGCCTCCCGAATAGCTGGGACTATAGGTGTGTGCCACCACACCCACCTAAGTTTTGTATTTTTAGTAGAGACGGGGTTTCACCATGTTTCTCAGTCTGGTCTTGAACTACTGACCTCAAGTGATCTGAACACCTTGGCCTCCCAAAGCGCTGGGATTACAGGCGTGAGCCACCATGCCTGGCCAACCCTGTCTCTTAAAAAAATAAAATGGAATCATACAAGATGTGACCTTTTGTGCCTGGTTTCTTTCACTTAGTGTAGTGTTTTTGAGATTCATCTAATGTTATGGCATGTATCAGAACTTTACTCCTTTTATGACTGAATAATATTCCATTGTATAGATACTACAATTTATTTTACAAATGAAGTTGCTGAGGCTTTAGGACAGGGCCAAATAACTTACCCAAAACCTGGTTACCCAAGTTGTTTGGCAGCCAAGCCTGGACTCAAACCCAGATCTGCCTGATACCACAGTCTAACTTCCTCACCACGGCAAACCTCCAATACTCCATCACTCACTTCTTCAACTCCAGCACATTCCTAACCTCCCAGCTTAACAACACACAGCCTCGGGTCATTCCTGTAGCTGTGTTTGTGGATGGCTGGCTTCCTGAGGACAGGCCCATGACCCACCCTTCTCTCCTCCCCTCAGCACACACTGAACACAGAAGAGGTGCACAGGGAATACGTGTCGCTGGTCACTTGACCTCTCCACATCTGATCTGATTATAAATCAGCACAAGTAGAGGACTGCTTGGGTGAATTACGGTACATCCATAAGACAGAATGCCGTGCAACTATTAAAAAATGTGTTGTGGCCAAGCACGGTGCTCCACGCCTGTAATCCCAGCACTTTGGGAGGCAAGGTGGGCAGATGGATTGTGGCCAGGAGTTCCAGACCAGCCTGGGCAACACAGAGAAACCCCATCTCTACAAAAAGTCCAGAAACGTAGCCAGGCGTGGTGGTGTGTACCTATAGTCCCAGCTACTCAGGAGGCTGAGGCGGGAGGATCACTGGAGCCCAGAAAGTCAAGGCTGCAGTGAGCCAAGATCAAGCCACTGTACTCCAGCCTAAACATCAAAGTGAGACCCTGTCTCAAAAAAAAATTAATTAATTAAAATTGTGTTGTGAAATAACACTGATTGTCATGGGATAATGATATATTGCTGAGGGGGGAGCAAGCTACACAATAAAACAATATGGAAAAGATACAGTTTCTTTTGTCTCTCTCTTTTTTTTTAGACGGAGTCTTGCTTTGTCACCCAGACTATATTGCAGTGGCATGATCTTGGCTCACTGCAACCTCTGCCTCCTGGGTTCAAGTGATTCTCCTGCCTCAGCCTCCCAAATAGCTGGGATTACAGGCGTGTGTCAATATGCCCGGCTAATTTTTGTATTTTCAGTAGAGACGGGATTTTACAATGTTGGCCAGGCTGGTCTGAAACTCCTGAGCTCAGGTGATCCATCTGCCTCAGACTCCCAAAGTGTGGGGATTACAGGCGTGAGCCACCACACCCGGCCAAGATACCATTTTCTTTTTCTTTCTTTCTTTTTTTTTTTTTTTTTTGAGACGGAGTCTTACTCTGTTGCCCAGGCTGGAGTGCAGTGGCTCAATTTCGGCTCACTTTATTTATTTTTTTTTTTTTGAGACGGAGTCTGGCTCTGTCGCCCAGGTTGGAGTGCAGTGGCGCGATCTCAGCTCACTGCAAGCTCCGCCTCCCGGGTGCACGCCATTCTCCTGCCTCAGCCTCCTGAGTAGCTGGGACTACAGGCGCCCGCCACCGCGCCTGGCTATTTTTTTTTTGCATTTTTAGTAGAGACGGGGTTTCACCGTGGTCTCGATCTCCTGACCTTGTGATCCGCCCGCCTCGGCCTCCCAAAGTGCTAGGATTACAGGCGTGAGCCACCGCGCCCGGCCTATCGGCTCACTTTAATCTCCACCTCCTGGGTTCAAGCGATTCTCCTGCCTCCCGAGTAGCTGGGATTACAGGCATGTGCCACCACCCCTGGCTATTTTTTTTTTTTTTTTTTTGAGACGGAGTCTCCCTCTGTCGCCCAGGCTGGTGTGCAGTGGCGTGATCTCAGCTCACTGCAACCTGTGCCTCCTGGGTTCAAGCGATTCTCCTGCTCGGCCTCCTGAGTAGCTGGGATGACAGGCGCTCACCACCACTCCTGGCTATTTTGTTTGTATTTTTAGTAGAGACGGGGTTTCACCATGTTGGTCAGGCTGGTCTCAAACTCCTGATCTCGTGATCTGCCCACCTCGGCCTCCCAAAGTGTTGGGATTACAGGCATGAGCCACTGTGCTCAGCCTTTTTTTTTTTTTTTTAGACAGAATTTTGCTCTGTTGCCCAGGCTGGAGTGCAATGGCGCAATCTCAGCTCACTGCAGCCTCCGCCTCCCAGGTTCAAGCGATTCTCCTGCCTCAGCCTCCTGAGTTGCTGAGATTATAGGCACCCGCCACCATGCCCGGCTAGTTTTTGTATTTTTAGTAGAGACAGGGTTTCACCATGTTGGCCAGGATAGTCTCAAACTCCTGACCTCAGATGATCCACCCACCTTGGCCTCCCAAAGAGCTGGGATTACAGGTATAAGCCACCACACCCAGCGACTAATTTTTTTACTTTGTTTTGTAGAGATGGGGTCTCACCGTGTTGCCAGGCTGGTCTCAAACTCCTGGACCCAAGTGATCCACCCACCTCAGCCTCCCAAAGTGCTGGGATTACAGGCACTAGCCACTATGCCCGGCCCCCATTTTCTTAAATTAAAAAGACACATGCATGTACATACTCACAGAAAAATTCTGGCGGGAGGAAGCATTTTCCAAAATATTAACTCTGCTTATTTTTAGATAATGAGATTACAGGTTTTACTCGCTTATTAATTTTTGGGAGGAAATACTCCCTTTTTTTTTTTTTTTGAGACACAGTTTTGCTCTTGTTGTCCAAGCTGGAGTGCAGTGGTGCCATCTCAGTTCACTGCAACCTCCACCTTCTGAGTTCAAGCGATTCTGCTGCCTCAGCCTCCTGAGTAGCTGGGATTACAGCTACTTGGGATTACTCCTGGGATTACTGCTACCACGCCTGGCAAATTTTTTGTATGGTTAGTAGAGATGGGGTTTCACCATGTTGGCCAGGCTGGTCTCAAACTCCTGACCTCGTGATCTGCCCGCCTTGGCCTCCCAAAGTGCTGGGATTACAGGTGTGAGCCACCACACCTGGCTAAGCATTATTTTAAAAATCCCTCGGTCAGATGAATTCACCCCCTCAAAGAAGCTGCTCAAAGTTAGGGCACTCGCTGCCACATCCCCACTGCCCATGAGGACCCCCTTAATGGTTTTCAAAGATCTTCCCGTGCCTATTTGAATCCTTGGTGTTTGCTGTCCCTAGGGCTCTGACACTGGGTACAGGACCAGAGAACCCATCTTTCTCTGATGGAAGGCCAGGCTGCCACAGTTTCCAGGTGGGGCGCGAGGCCGGGGAGGGACTGATATCCAGCGCAGATCTGGTGGGTCGCCTGGGCGAGTGGGACTTTGGGTCAAGTATGGGCCCTTCCATCAGCTTGCAGTGGCTTGGGCCAACACTTAACCCCTGATTTCTCACCCATATAGTGAGAGCACTGGACTGCTAGTTTCCTTCTAACTCCGTGACTCAAACCCTTACCTAGCTATCACTGGGGAGAGGAATAATTACAGACAAAGGGTCTTTGCTTGGTCAAACTTTAGTCAGGCTTCTGAAACACCTTCTAGGCCCATCTGTGCACTTCCTTGTAAAGTCCTGTCAATTTAGCAAGGACCCCAACTCCTTCTATCTAGCCACCCTCAATATCCTATCTGGTTCCTCGTCTTCCACCACCCTCCGGGTGATGTCTGTTCACCCTGGCCTGTCTTCAGCAAGAATCTGTTAGTTAGGTTTAGCCGGAATCACCCTTACTTTGATGTTTCCTATTAGTAATTTTCCATCCACTGACCCCACCCTGCTCCTTGACTACAAATACCCACCTGCCCATGCTGTGTTTGGAGCTGAGCCCAGCATTTCTCTCCCACTACAAGACCTGATGCCATGGGCTCTATACCTATCACGAGGGTCCTAAATGAAGTCTTCCTTGCTGTGCTTTAACAGTTATCACTTGGCCGGGCACGGTGACTCATACCTGTAATCCCAGTACTTTGGGAGGCCGAGATGGGCAGATCACCTGAAGTCAGGAGTTCAAGACCAGGCTGACCAACATGGCGAAACTCCGTCTCTACTAAAAATACAAAAAATTAGCCAGGCATGGTGGTGGGCACCTGTAATCCCAGCTACTCCAGAGGCTGAGGCAGGAGAATTGCTTGAATCTGGCAGATGGAGGCTACAGTGAGCTGAGATCATAGCATTGCACCCCAGCCTGGGCAACAAGAGCGAAATTCCGTCTCAAACAACAACAACAACGTAATACTGAGTCATTTTTTTCTTTAACATGACCCAGCACAGCCACTTTCTGGGACACGGCCTCTCTGCCCTTTCCCAGGTGTGCCTGGGAGACTCCTGCCTGAGTGAGCTCATCATGCCTGTGTGCTGTGCCCTCAACCACTCAAGGTTCCTGAGGGTGCCTCCTCGCTGGTAAATAAACTGGGGTGCATTGATTCAAAGGAAACCTAGACCCCAACAGAAAAAAATCTGTGGCTCTAAATAGCATAGAAAGAGGTTCCTCAAGATGTTGTGAAATGGAAAAAGCAAACTGCCCAACAGGATGTATACTAAAAGCACATCTGTATGATTTTAAAAAGGATCTATACTGACTATATATGTATATGTTTGCATATGTATAGAAAAAAATATCAGGGAAGGACACATAAGAAACCCAATTCTGGGACAGGCATGATATCTCATGCCTGTAATCTCAACACCTTGGGAGGCCAAGGTGTGAGGATCCCTTGAGCCCAAGAGTTCAAGACCAGCCTAGGCAACATTGGGAGATCCTGTCTCTACAAAAAAAAAAAAAAAAATTTATTAGCCAGGTGTGGTGGCACAGCCCTGTAGTCCTAGCTACTAGGGAGGCTGAGGCAGGAGGATTGCTTGAGCCTGGGAGGTTGAGGCAGCAGTGAGCCACGATCATGCCTGGGTGACAGAACAAGACCTTGCCTTGAAAAATAAATAAATAAATAAATAAATAAATAAATAAATAAATAAGTAGAAACTCAATCCTGGGAAGTGGGACTGGGAAGTTCGGGTAGGGAAGAGGAATTTTACTTTTCACCCTTATACCTTTCAGTACTGTGTTAATCTTTTATTTTATTTTTTTCCACAAATATGTATTATTTTGTGATAATTAAAAAGTAAGGTCGGGAGTGGTGGCTCACGCCTGTAATCCCAGCACTTCGGGAGGTGGAGGCAGGCGGATCACAGGTCAGGTGGTCGAGACCATCTTGGCTAACACGGTGAAACCCCGTCTCTACTAAAAATACAAAAAAAGTTAGCCGGGCTAGGTGGCGGGCGCCTGTAGTCCCGGCTACTCAGGAGGCTGAGGCAGGAGAATGGCGTGAACCCAGGAGGCAGAGCTTGCAGTGAGCCGAGATCACACCACTGTACTCCAGCCTGGGCGACAGAGCGAAACTCTGTCTCAAAAAAAAAAAAATAATAATAATAATAATAAAATAAAAAAGTAAATATATTATTAGAAAAGAAGTTAATAAGAATAAAGGATTTTTTTTTTTTTGAGACGGAGTCTCGCTCTGTCGCCCAGGCTGGAGTGCAGTGGCGCGATCTCAGCTCACTGCAAGCTCCGCCTCCCAGGCTCAAGCGGTCCTCCCACTTCAGCCTCTTGAATAACTGGAGCTACAGACATGAGCCACCATAGCTGGCTAATTTTTGTATATATATATATATATATATATATATATATATATATATATATACACATACACACACACACACAATATATATATATATATATATATATATATTTTTTTTTTTTTTTTTTGGTAAAGACAAGGTTTCACCATGTTGCCCAGGCTGGTTTCGAACTCCTGAGTTCAAATGATCCTCCTGCCTCAACCTTCCAACATGCTGGGATTACAGGCATGAGCCACCAAGCCTGGTGGCTGGTGTATTTCCTTATTAATAATTAATGTTAATCATTAATATTTATATGATTATATTATTTGATTACGGTTGTAGAATATATATTTTATTTTTATTAAAATACATTATATATTAAAATATATTAAGTATAATTAATATTAAGGATTAATAAATCACATAAGGAATAAAAATTATATAAGAAAATATTGCCTTATCCCCTGCTTGTCTGCCTTTTGACTGATGTGTGCTGCATGTACTATGAGCCTCTCACCTGTTCTGCACCTAATACAACAGCCGTCATAGCCCTGCTTCCCAGACAACTTAAAAAGTTGTTTTGTTTTAGATAGATGTAGCCTGGCACACATGCCTGTGCCATGAGGAAGAGCATGGCTGGCCTGCTCTCTTGGTACTTATTATAAGGTCCTTCTTACTGGGGGTTTTATTCGATTATCACCTTTATGTCTGTTGCAGCCAGAATCCTGCTGTGTGACACCTGGGAATCCATCACCCTAGTCCCTGCTCTGGGGTTTGCACACCACATTTTCCTGGGTGTCAGGACTTCCTGGTGCTTGAAGATATGCAGTGAGACAGGGCTGTTTCTGACTTTTCAGAGTTCCTGCCTCTGATGCCTTGCATAGCAGCCCCCCGGACCCAGTGTTCTCAACAGTGGGGGATCTCTCCTCAGAGGAGAAAAGGCTTAGGCCTGGAGATGATGGGCCTGGTGATTGCTGTGTGGGGCAGGGGATGCCAGATGTCCTGCAATGCACAGATCAGTTCACTCAACATCCCTCGTCTCTGGACAGTTATGGCGACAAAAACACAATCTATAATTATCTGAGCCTAGAACCTGCGTTTTTATAAATAAACACAGTGCATTTGTGCATGGTTTTAACATACGCTAAATTTTTCAAGAAAATATCTACTATAGAAACTAATTTGTTTCTCAAGGGTTTTTTGAAATTTAAAAGATCACATCACCCACAGAGAAGCTGGTATCCATCTGCATTTGCAGCAGATATATTCAGGGTGGTTCCATAGATAGGTTCAAACCCCTGACCATTTCATGATCATCCTAGGAGTCATGTACAAACATTCACAGTTTTGTTATTAGTCATTTTCCCTGTAATTTCTCCTTTATATTACAATTAGGACATTTACAAATTCATTGGGTAGATATGTTGTTTTACCTATGAATTTCTTTCAGATGGTAAAAGGGATATTAAAAACTGTGTGTTTAACAAAGAGGCTTTGGGTCTGATAGGGCTGAGATCCATGGCACTCAGGCCTTAGGGTACATTAGAACAGAGACCACCCCAATCATCCTGCACCAGGAATATATGGTAGGTGCTCAATAAATGTTTGTTAAATGAATAACTTCATTAGGAAAATCTTTCCAAGAAATTAGCACCAGCCCTTTGCACTAAGTGACCAATACATATTTCTTTTTTCTTTTTCTCTCTTTTTTTTTTTTTTTTTTTTTGAGGCAGGGTCTCTCTCTGTCACCCAAGTTGAAGTGCAGTGGTGCAATCATGGCTCACTGCAGCCTCAACTTCCTGGGCTCAAGCGATCCTCCCACCTCAGGCTCTTGAGTAGCTGAGACTACAGGCGCATGCCACCACGCACAGCTCATTTTTTGTATTTTTTGTAGAAATGGGGTTTTGCCATATTGCCCAGGTTGGTCTCGAATTCCTGGGTTCAAGTGATCCACCCACCTCAGCCTCCCAAAGTGCTAGGATTACAGGTGTGAACCATTGTGCCCAGCTACATAATTTTGAAATGAGTGAGATGGTTGAGCTTTTGGCAGAAGAGGAAAGCTGCAAAAGATAGGTTTAAGATAACCTTGTCACCTAACCTGCCCTTCAGGGATTGTAGGAACACTTGAGGGGATGATGCAGTAAATTTAATTCAGGAAATATTCTCTGAAGGGAAATAAAGCTAAGAAGAAATGCTTCTGACCTTTATATTAGATTTATTCACCCACTGAACAAATGTTTGCTCAATATTTACTATGTGTCAGGCACTAGGAGGCATAGCAGCTATGGTAGCGACAGGTGCTGTGGCTCAAAAAAATCCTACAATAGGCTTTGAGAAAAAGACGATTTTTAAAAAATGAAAGTATGGGCTGGGTGCGGTGGCCCATGCCTGTAATCCCGGCACATTGGAAGGCCGAGGCGGGTGGATAACCTGAGGTCAGGAGTTCAAGACCAGCTTGGCCAACATGGTGAAACCTCGTCTCTACTAAAAATACAATAATTAGCGGGGCGTGATGGTGGGCACCTATAGTCCCCACTACCTGGGAGGCTGAGGCAGGAGAATCGCTTGAACCCAGGAGGCGGATATTGCAGTGAGCCAAGATTACACCATTGCACTCCAGCCAGGGCAACAGAGCAAAACTCTGTCTCAAAAAAAAAAAAAAAAAAAATACAAGTATGTACACAATATAAATATTTTTGAAATTAGCCATAATCTTCCTTCCCAGTTAATTCTCAGTGACATTTAAAAAATAATGCATGTGGAAGACTGGAAAATTCTAACAGTATAGAAAGTAGGAAATGAAAGGTTAAATCTCATTCATATATATCCCATATATTTTATTTTTTAATCTACATAAATATTTCAATCCAAAAGATCCCTACTATACGGCTGGGCATGGTGTCTTACGTCTGTAATCCCAGCACTTTGGGAGGCTGAGTAGGGAAGATCTCTTGAGACCAGGAGTTGGAGATCAACCTGAGCAACATGGTGAGACCTTGTCTCTACTAAAAATTTAAAAATTAGCCAGACATAGTGGCACACACCTATGGTCCCAGCTACTCCAAAGGCTGAGGGAGAAGGATTGCTTGAGGCTGGGAGGTCAAGGCTGCAGTGAGCTGTGGTTGCACCACTGCATACCAGGCTGGGCGACAGACAGAGAGAGAAAGAGACTCTGTCTCAAAAATAAAATAAAATAAAATAAAATAAAATAAAATAAAGAGAAGAAAAAGGAAAGGAAAGAAAACAAAAGAAAAAAGAACCATACTATAAACACGGCTCTGCATCTTGCTTTTGTAACACAGTAATATATTTTTGAGATCTTTCCATTTTACGGCATGCTTGTTAACAGATACTCCACTGAATGGACGTACCATAATGTATGTCACTTGTCCCTTATTGATGGGGACTCGACAGTGTCTCTATCCCGTGCACACTTTTGAGAGCTCTCTGCACTCCTCGCCAAGACACTGGATTTAAATCTTGCTTTCCCCTGGCCAACCCCAAGCAAAGAGATGGGAGAAGGGCTTTGTTTCTCAAACAGCAACCTCTGCTGGGCCAGGCCAAGAAAGCACCCCACTAGGAAATAATGGTGTTAACAGAACCTGTGTTAATAGAAGCTTTCTGGTGGCAGAATTCTATCTAAATTTTTTTCTTTATATTATTCTGTGTTAACAAAATTTTTCCACAACAAACATGTACTTTTACAGTAAAAAAGAAAAACACCTAGATTTTATCTTGAATAGTTTTTTGGCAGCTAGGAATGCCTTTTCCTTCTTGTGCAGTGTTCCCTTGAGTGGTTTACCTACAGCAGCCTGGATGTGGAGTGGGAGCTGGGATTTCTGCCTGTGTTCTGGCATCTGGTGACAGGATCTTTCTTATCCCCTTGTTGACTCAGGACTCTGGGAGGGTTTTATAAAAATAGCAATAATTAAATAGCTGACACTTACAGAGAATTAACTGTGCCAGCTACTATTCTAACTGTGGTTATATGTGTTAACATACACAACATTCTGTTTAGGTACTATCACTATTGTTCCACTTTGCAGACGTAGCAACTGAGGCATAGTGTGGTTATGCAACATGCCCAAGATTACACAGCTAGTATAGTGTAGAACTGGCTCCAAAATTGTGCAAACCAGCTCTAGATTCTACTCTGCTTAGCACTGCCCTCTCTCACCTCTCTGTTGAGTAATGTTCTTTTATAATAGGTCTCCCTGATCCTTTGTTTCCTCACCCATAAACATCTACTTCCAGAAAAATTTGAGAAATAAGACCAAATAGATAAAGTGTGTAGGGCATAGTGTATGTGAAATACATTAACTAATTTTGGGAGGCCAAAGCGGGAGGATCGCTTGAGCCCAGAAGTTGGAGACCAGTCTGGGCAACATAGGGAGACCCCACCACTACAAAAAAAATTTAAAATTTTTCTGAGTATGGTGGCACATGCCTGTGGTCTCAGCTTCTTGGGAAGCTGAGGCAGGAAGATGACTTGAACCCAGGAGATGGGGGCTGCAGTAAGCTGTGACAGTGCCACTGCACTCCAGTCTGAACAACAAAGCAAGACCCTGTCGAAAAAGAAGAAGAAGAAGAAGAGAAGGAGGAGGAGGAGGAGGAGGAAAGAAAAGAAAAGAGGAAAGAAAAAGAGGAGAGTGAAGAGGAAGAAGAAGAAGGAGAAAGAGGAGGAGGAGAAGAAGAAAGAAGAAGAAGAAAAGATTAAAAAAAAGAAAAAAATTAACTAACCATTATTAATATCCTGGGAGATCCCACTGAGAGGGATGGGGGTTTGGGAGGTGTGCTATATATGGACCTTGGCCTTCCAAGGATATACCCTTGAGGAATGCTCTTGATCAGATCTATGGAGGGAAAATGATGGATTTCACGTCACATGTGAGCAAGATGCATGAGGCAAAGACCAGCCAGGGCTGGAGGCGCTGCTAGACCTTCAGGATGGGATCAGGACACATGTCAGGTTCTAGAGGAATGAAATCATGTCTATGCAAAAATTTGTACCTACATGTTCATAGCAGTTTAATTTGTATTAGCCCAGAATTTGAAGAAATCTGAAAGTCTATCTACAGGTAAATAGATAACATGCACCCTATGCACGTTGCTTAACCTCTGTAATTTAGTTTCCTTTTTTTTTTTTTTTTTTTTTTTTGGTACAGACAAGGTTTCACTATGTTGCCAAAGCTGGTCTCCAACTCTTGGCCTCAAGCTATCATCCACCTCAGAACTCCAAGTGCTGAGATTACAGGTGTGAGAGACACCATGCCTAGTTTCCTAATTTTTATTTTATGTTTTAATCGAACTGAACCTGGAACTTCCTTATTTTTAAGTGGGGACAGACTGGGCATGGTGGCTCATGCCTGTAATCCCAACATTTTGGGAAGCCAAGGCAGGCAGATCACGAGAGGTCAGGAGTTCGAGACCAGCCTGGCCAACCCAGTGAAACCTCACTCTCTACTAAAAAAATACAAAAATTAGCCAGGCGTGGTGGCAGACACCTGTAATCCCAGCTACTTGGGAGGTTGAGGCAGGAGAATCGCTTGAACCTGGGAGGTGGAGGTTGCAGTGAGCCGAGACTACGCCACTGCACTCCAGCCTGGGTGACAGAGCAAGACTCCATCTCAAAATAAATAAATAGGGACAATGATTCTTCAACAGCTATTGTAAGCTAACATGAGACAATGTATATAAAGAGTTTAGCCTAGTTCCTGGCACTTTTGAGGTGTTTGGTAGCTATTACGGGCACTCTTTAATGGTCAGTTCTAATAGTTAGAAAGCTATTGAGATGACATCGGTTTCCTATAACTTCCTGGTGTTGCTAAGCCAGGAATTCTGCATACTGTTTCAGTAATTCCGCAAACTTTTTTTTTTTTTTTTTAAGAGATGGAGTCTTGCTCTGTTGCCCAGGCTGGAGTGCAGTAGCAAGATCTCAGCCCACTGCAACCTCCACTTCCTGGGTTCAAGTGGATTCTCCTGCCTCAGCCTCCCTAGTAGCTGGGATTACAGGCGCATGCCATCATGCCTGGCTAATTTTTGTAATTTTTTTTTAGTAGAGATGGGGTTTTGACATGTTGGCCAAGGTGGTCTCAAACTCCTGACCTTAAATGATCCACCTGCCTCAGCCTCCCGAAGTGCTGGGATTACAGGTGTGAGCCCTCGTGCCCAGCCTGTTCAACAAACACTGATTGGGCATCTCCTGTGTGCCAGGAACTGGGCCAGGTCTGTGAGCACAACCGAATAAAAAAGAAGACCAGCTTCTGTTTACATGAGAGTCATTGGGATAACTATAGCCATCATGGATTCCTTGACATATCTCATTCTTAGGTTCAACCTCCTTATCCCAGATCCTTTTACTGCACCTCTCACATCTTTTTGTTTGTTGATTTTAATTAAGTCTCTAAAATACCCCTCGTCCAGGAAGCCTTCGCAAAGTGCACTAAGCAATTATTACAGCCCCTTCCTGATCATCCTTTCAGCACATGGGGACCCAGTTCCCACTCTTCCTATTGGTGTGCACTTGCCAATTTTATTTTCTTTTTTGAGATGGAGTCTCACTCTGTTGCCCAGGCTGGAGTGCAGTGGCACGATCTTGGCTCACTGCAGTCTCCTGCCTCGGCCTCCTGAGTAGCTGCGATTACAGGTGTATGCCACCCCAGCTAGCTAATTTTGTATTTTTAGTAGAGACGGGGTTTCACCGTGTTGCCCAGGCTGGTCTCGAACTCCTGACCTCAAGTGATCTGCCCGCCTTGGCCTCCCAAAGCGCTGGGATTACAGGTGTGAGCCACCACACCTGGCCTGTTATATTATTGTTGCTAGTATTATTTAACTTCGTGACACAGCTCTGTACTCATTTTTCTTCCTATGTTTTTTGACTGCATACTCTTTGGTCTCCATATAAGTTCATAATTTGTCTATAGAGAGAATAGAAAGATAATTCAGTCTTTCCTCCAGCACGGCTGACTGCACCTTGGCTTTTTTATTGATCATTTAGAAAAGTTTCATTCTCCACAGTATACTGCCTGGGGCAGACCTGCCCAGAGCCCCAGGTTTGCCCCAGCTCTGCAGCTCCCAGGCGGGGCCTCAGCGGCCTCCTCTTCCCCGCCAGCCCCATCCCATCTCTCTGACAGGAGGTGGAAACGGGACTGGCAGCCCCATAAGCACTGAGCGGCTGGGGCAGCGCTACCGTCTCCGGCCAGCAGGTGGGGCCGAAGGGCCCTGAAGCTTAAGCCTCGGTCTCTCAGCATCTTTTGATCTCGGAATCAGAGGTGTCCTTTCCCAAACTTTCACACCTTCTTGCTGTAATTGGAGGATATTTTTTCATATTAATTATCGTTATTATTACTATATGAATGTTAGTTTGCAAGACAAGTGGAAGAACGTTCCCAACATTGTCAATGTTATGGGATTATGGGAGACTTGGTGTTTTTTTTTTTTTTTTTTGAGTCTCGCTCTGTCTCCCAGGCTGGAGTGCAGTGGCCCGATCTCGGCTCACTACAACCTCCGCCTCCTGGGTTCAAGCGATTCTCCTGCCTCAGCCTCCTGAGTAGCTGGGACTACAGGCGTCCGCCATCACTCCCGGCTAATTTTTGTATTTTTAGTAGAGATGGGGTTTCACCATGTTGCCCAGGCTGGTCTCGAACCCCTGATCTCAGGTGATCCGCCAGCCTCGGCCTCCCAAAGTGCTGGGATTACAGGCGTGAGCCACCGTGCCTGGCCAGATACTTGTTTTTAAAAAAACAAATTGCTGTAAGTATTTGATTTTTCTTTTTCTTTTTTTTTTTTTTTTTTGAGACGGAGCCTTGCTCTGTCACCCAGGCTGGAGTGCAGTGGCGTGATCTCAGTTCATTGCAACTGAGAATTGCCTCCCGGGTTCAAGCAATTCTCCTGCCTCAGCCACCCAAGTAGCTGGGACTTCAAGCATGCACCACCATGACAGGCTAATTTTTGTATTTTTAGTGGTGACGGAGTTTCGCCATGTTGGCCAGGCTGGTCTCAAACTCCTGACCTCAAGTGATCTGCCCACCAGTATTTGATTTTTTTTGTTGTTAGAATCATCTTTACTTTTGGATCTGAAAAAAAATATGTATAATTTCATAATGGACAGTGGTCCTTAAGAGTGTTTTGGGGCTGTGCACAGTGGCTCATGTCTGTAATCCCAGCACTTTGGGAGACCGAAGTGGGTGGACTGCTTGAGCCCAGGAATTCGAGCCCAGCCTGGGTGACACAGCAAAATCCTGTCTCTACAAAAAATACAAAAAAATTTAGCCAGGCATGTGTGCCTGTGATCCCAGTTACCTGGGAGGCTGAGGTGGGAGAATCACCTGAGCCCAAGGAGGTCAAGGCTGCAATGAGCTGTGATTACACCACTGTACTCCAGCCTGGGCAACAGAGTGAGACCTTGTCTCAAAAAAAAAAAAAAAAAAAAAAAAGTGTTTTGGACATGAAGACCAGAGAGAAATAATGATAGCAACTATAAAAACCATATCTTTTCTATTTATCATATTTTAAAGTTTCTAGAGAATTTTCACAGAGATAAATTAACTCAGACCTATCAATATCATGTGATGAAACCAGGGCAGAAACAGTTTCTACATTTTACAGATAAAGACACAGAGGTCCAAAAAGTGGGTCTCAGATTGCCACAGTTAAATGTAATGGACTCCCATTCCCTCACCTACTCTGGATGGCTCTGCTGGCTCTACTGACAGAGCTGCTGATCTCCTCTTTCTTGTCATCTCCCTACCCTGCTCCTCTTCTGGATCTCATTATCTTCACCTGGACTGTAATGGGAGCCTCCATTCTGAGTTCCCTGCTACCAGCCTCTCCTTCATGACATTCCCTTGCATAAAATCCTTCACTGGCTCCCCACCACCTACAGGACCACTGCGGGCCAATCTTTCTAGGCCCTGCATACCTGGCCCCTGCTGGCCTCCCCAGGCTCATCTCCTGTCTCTCCGCCCTTGCAGTAAATGCTCCAGCCAGGGGTAACTAAACATGCCAGGCTCTCTTAGACCTCAGGGCATTAGCAGATGGTATTCCTTCTGCCTATCCGATTGTTTCCACATCCTTCAGATGTAAAGGAGCACGGGGACCAATCAAATAATTCTATCCTCTGTGGAAGCCATCTGCAAACCTTCCAGACAGTGTGCATTCCTCTTTCTTCTATCTTAGGGAGTCATGAATGCCTACAGTTTGCTGTAGACAGAATGTTTATCTCTTCCTAAAATGTGTATGTTGAAACCTAATCTCCAGTGTGTTGGTATAGGAGGTGGGGCCCTTGGGAGGTTATTAGGTCATGAGGGGAGAGCCCTCATGAATGTGATTAGAGCCCTTATAAAAAAGACCCCAGGTAAGAAAAAAATAAAATAAAATAAATAAAATAAAAGAGACCCCAGGCCACGTATGGTGGCTCACAACTGTAATCCCAATACTTTGGGAGGCTGAGGCAGGTGGATCACTTGAGTTTAGGAGTTCAAGATGAGCTTGAGAAACCCCATCTTTACAAAAAAAATACAAAAAATAGCCAGGTGTGGTGGAGTGTATCTGTAGTCTCAGCTATTTGGGAGGTTGAGGTGGGAGGATCACCTGAGCCTGGGATCTCACCTGAGTGAGATCATGCCACTGCACTCCAGCCTGGGTGACAGAATGAGACCCTGTCTCCAAAATAAAAGAGACCCCAGAGAGCTCCTTTGTCCCTTCTACTATGTGAGGACTCAGCCAGAGGACGGCCATCTATAAACTAGGAAGCAGAACTTCACCAGACACTGAATCTGCTGGAGCCTTGATCTGGGACTTCTCAGCCTCTTCAATGGTGAGCAATACATTTCTGTTGTTTTTAAGCTACCCAGTAAATGGTATTTTGTTATAGCAATTCCAGCAGACTAAGACAGTGGTCAGGCAAGTAACAATATAAATCGATAGAGAGCTGTATAGGATGATAAACCAATTTTTTTTTTTTTTTTTGAGACAGAGTTTTGTTCTTGTCGCCCAGGTTGGAATGCAGTGGCGCGATCTCGGCTCACTCCAACCTCCGCCTCCCACGTTCAAGTGATTCTCCTGCCTCAGCATCCTGAGTAGCTGGGACTACAGGCACACACCACCACACCTGGCTAATTTTTGTATTTTCAGTAGAGACAGGGTTTCGCCATGTTGGCCAGGCTGGTCTCGAACTCCTGACCTCAGGTGATCTGCCTGCCTTGGCCTCCCAAAGTGCTGGGATTATAGGTGTGAGCCACTGCGCCCAGCTGATAAACTGATTTTTATCATTTTATATAAAACCAAATATAGGTCCATGATAGATAGCATGGACAGTGTCTGTCACTATGGGCTGGGGGACTATTGAGAACTTGAGCGCACGTCTCTCCTGAAGAAGGCGTTCTCTACACAACTCCACCTCACTGTTGTCAAGCACCAATGTCAGGCCCACAGTTGCCAGATTTCTTAGTTTTTTAAGGTAAGTCATAAATCTGGATTTTTACATTAAAATTCCAGATTTTAAAATTCTAGCAACCAATTCAAATTTAAAGCATTATACGGGCTAATTCTTCCAAGCCAAATAAAAGATACTAGTGGGTAGGGTTTATCTTGGGAGCTCCAAGTGTGCAAACTCTCTTTTACATTGTAAGGGAACATTGTATAGAATAGTGGACAAAATTTACTAAAGGCTCAGTATGTGTCAGGGTAGTCCTTTTTGCTATGTTGCCCAGGCTGGAGTATAGTGGCACGATCATAGTTCACTATAACCTCAAATATCCACTTACCTCAGCCTCCTGAGTAGCTAGGACTACAGGTGTGCACCACCACATCTGGCTAATTTTTAAAATTTTTTGAAAAGACAGAGTCTTGCTGTGTTGCCCATGCTGGTCTCGAACTCCTGGCCTCAAGTGATCCTCCCACCTTGGCCTCCCAAAGTGCTGGGTTTATAGGTGTGAGCCACTGTGCCTAGCCTCAAACAGGTCCTTTTCTATCTGCTTTACACGTACAGTATTCATAGATTCAGTCCTCTCAACAGCCTAAGAGGGGGATAGTATTATTATTTCCATTTTATAAAGGAGGAAACAGAAGTAAAGTAACTGGCTCAAGGTCACGAGTTTGAGTTAGTAAGTAAAATTCCAGCACTGGAAGCCTGGCTCTAATTTGGTGCTTCTGCCACAGTCTCACCTACTGGACCATAAACACCTTGGGTATAGACACCACAGCGCTCACCTTTATATTCTAAAATACCTGGTATACAGCCAGGCATGGTGGCTCATACCTGTAATCCCTTTGGGAGGCCAAGGTGGGCAGATCACAAGGTCAGGAGTTCGAGACCAGCCTGGCCAAGATAGTGAAACCCCGTATCTACTAAAAATACAAAAATTAGCTGAGCATGGTGGTGCACACCTATAGTCCCAGCTACTCAAGAGGCTGAGGCAGGAGAATCGCTTGAACCTGGGAGGCGGAGGTTGTGGTGAGCCAAGATCATGCCACTGCACTCCAGCCTGGACAACAGAGCAAGATTCCGTCTCAAAAAAATAAAAATAAAAAATAAAATAAAATGAAACAAAATACTTGGTATACAAGGCACTCCTTACACGTATGTTGAGCTGAACTGATACTGTATGTAATAGTGTAATTACACCTTCATTCATTCACTCAATAAAACATTCTGAGTGCCTACTATGTTTCCTATCCTGTGCTAGGGACTGTAGAAGAGAGCAAAAGTCCTTTCTTTCTAAGTGCTTGCAGTCAGGAGTACAAAATAATTTTCACTACTAAAGGGTACTGCATTACTAAATAAGACTAACTGCAAAACTTTACTGAGTACTGATTATTAGTTCACCAGAAAAAGGAGGAAACAAAAAGTTGAACTCAGTCCCTATCTAGTGATCCATGATATTTACAGAAAAGATGAAAATATGTGGAGAGAACAAATGGAAAGTCTAAATTTCAGAAAGCATTTCAGAAATGGTAAACACTTCATCTGGAAAATTATTGAATGGAATGGAGCTTAAGAAATTCACACAGCAAAGTTGGCGGATTGGAAAGTATCCTTTTTTTGGCCGGGTGCGGTGGCTCATGCCTGGAATCCCAGCACTTTGGGAGGCCAAGGAAGGCAGATCACCTGAGATCAGGGGTTCGAGACCAGCCTGGGCAACATGGTGAAACCTCATCTGTACTAAAAATACAAAAATTAGCTGGGCATGGTGGTGCATTCCTGTAATCCCAGCTACTCAGGAGGCTGAGTCAAGAGAATTGCTTGAACCCTGGAGGTGGAGGTTGCAGTGAGCCAAGATTGCGCCACTGCACTCCAGCCTGGGCAACAGAGTGAGATTCCATCTCAAAAAAAAACTATCCTTTCTTTTTTTTTTTTTTTTTAAATGAAAGCAAGTTTATTAAGAAAGTAAAGGAATAAAAGAACGGGTACACCATAGGCAGAACACCCAAAAGTATCCTCTTTTATAAAAGAACAGACATGGAAAAGATATTTGAAAGGTTTCAAAAATACACCTTTTTGATCAATCTGTGTGCCTCCTCACATATAAAAGATAGGGATATAGAAAAACAGGTAGTTGGCCAGGCACGGTGGCTCACGCCTGTAATCCCAGCACTTTGGGAGGCTGAGGTGGGCGGATCATGAGGTCAGGAGATCGAGACCATCCTGGTTAACACGGTGAAACCCCATTTCTACTAAAAATACAAAAAATTAGCCGGGCATGGTGGCGGGCACCTGTAGTCCCAGCTACTCAGAAGGCTGAGGTAGGAGAATGCCGTGAATCCGGGAGGCGGAGCTTGCAGTGAGCTGAGATCGCCCCACTGCACTCCAGCCTGGGCTACAGAGCGAGACTCTATCTCAAAAAAAAAAAAAGAAAAAAAAGAAAAACAGGTAGTTGCACTGAACTGTTTATGTAAGTTAGATTCTATTGTGACAAGTGCATTATAACAAAGATCTATTGAAAAGCCTTGGGGGAGGAATTACAAAACAGTAATTGATGTCTGTTATCTTATGGTAATGGTTATACAGTTATATGGCTGTGCCAAAACTCGTCATATTGTAAACTTTAATATTTGCAGTTTATTATACAACAATTACACTCAATAAAGCATGGGAAAAACACGTTTCCTAGCCTTGCTATTCAAAGTGTGGTCTGTAGACAGCAGCATCGGCATCACCAGAAAGCTTATGAGAAGTGTATTCTCTCAGGCCTCCATCCATACCTACTGAGTCAGAATCTGCAGTTTAATAAGACATTCAGGTGAGCCTGTCTGGAATTCATCTCCCACAGTGAACTGTAAAGGGAAGTTATATTCTCTAATTATTTTATTTTTTAGAAACAGGGTCTCATTCTGTCGCCCAGGCTGGAGTGCAGTGACGCCATCAGGGCTTATTGCAGCCTTGACCTCCCAGGCTCAAGTGATCCCTCCACCTCAGCCTCCCAAGTAGTTGGACCCTAGGTGCATGCCACCATGCCCAGCTAATTTTTTATTTTTTGTAGAGACAGGGTCTTCCTATGCTGCCCAGGCTGTTCTCAAACTCCTGGGCTCAAACAATCCTTCTGCCTCAGCCTCCCAAAGTGCTGGGATTACAGGCATAATGCACTGTGCCAAACCCTAATGTTTTTAGTCATTAAGGGCAACCACCTACACAATGGCCTTTGACGGTTCTATAAGCAAGAGGTTCAGATGCTCGGTCTGGAGGATGTTTGGGTTTTCCAAGCATATTCAATATGTTAAGTTACAAAACAATAAAAAAGTCCATATAATTTTTTTAATGTATGTCTTTTTTTGAGACAGGGTCTCACTCCATCACCCAGGCTGGAGCGCAGTGGTGCGATCTCGGCTCACTGCAACCTCCACCTCTCAGGTTCAAGCAATTCTCCTGCTCAGCCTCCTGAGTAGCTGGGATTACAGGTGCCTACCACCACACCCGGCTAATTTTTGTATAAAAAGTCCACGTAATTAATTAATTAATTAGCACATTTTACCTACCTTCCTAGGTGTATTCTATAGGTTTTAATAATTATTGTATACTTTTTAAAATAACCTTTTTTTTTTCTGATTACAAAAGAAATGCTTATTGTGAAAACTTGGAAAACAGAATCTATCATTTCATGAAGAAGGGTTGTATTTACCCTACTCATTATCATCCCAACGGTTACTGAATGTTAAAGGTAGGACACTGAGCTAAACACAAGGGAATATATTTATAACATTTTGAAGGTTAGGCACATAATATGCATATTTTTAAGCTAATGAAAGCTAAATATAAAGATCCAAGCTAAGCGGGAAGAACACAGACCTTAGAGCAGTAGAATTAGTTTTTAGTCCCCTACAGCTAGAAGTGGGTTTACCATAAAGTTAATGAAGCTCAAGCTTCAGGGCCCCTTGCTTACACAGGCCCCTCCCAAGGCCCTTAGAGTGGCCTTAGCAGTATACGCTTCTGTAAGTTTTGAGAGTAGGATATTCAAGACCTCTGTCTTCATTTCTAACTTCCTTTCATCATCCTCCTCTGGTTAGGAGCTGCTGAAATGGCTATAGGCTTTGTGGGGGATTTGGCTAAGGAGACAATGAATAGGGATACATTTAATTTGGAGTTAGTGGCATGCATTTAAGTGGTTTGCAGTCACTTCTGCATGCTGTTAAATTTTTGTTCACCGTGGGTGTAGGAATGGCTTTTCGGAATATACCTACTGCCCATTATGTCAATTTAGCCAGCACCATGTCACAAAAGTGCAAGGCCAGAGGGGGAAGGAGTCCTATGTTGCCTGACACAGGAAGTACTTGGGTAGTGGAGGAGAAACAAGGTTTGAAAGAAAAGAAAGAGCTAGTAAAATTCTTCCATTGCTTTTCCTCCTCTGGGGACGTTGCCTATAGGCACACAGAATGGTCCAGCGTTTGACATACTGTTGTAGGCTTTCCTACAATACAGCTTCTAACAAAACTAGGCTGTCCTGAACCCCTGGTAATAGAATTGCTTACCTTTATACCAAGAAGGCTGGGAAAGCACCAAAATCTACTGTGGTGTGTACCCAAGCAGACTTCAAGGGGTTCGTGCTGTAAGACCCAAAGTTCTTATGAAATTGTCCAAAACAAGAAAAACCGTCAGCAGGGCCTATGGTGGTTCCATATGTGTTATATGTGTTCGTGACTGGATCAAGCACGTTTTCCTTATCGAGGAAAAGAAAATCATTGTGAGAGTGTTGAAGGCTCAAGCACAGGGTCAGAAAGTTAAACAAAAAATGAAGGTTTTTTGAGTAATTAAAATTAGAAGACTTAAAAAAAAATGCTTCCAACCATCAGAAGTGAAAAATTATAAGGAGAGGGATCAATTTTCTCAAAGCCTAATCAAAATGAAGGTTCTCACTCACTGAGAATCTAAGTCATATCTGCAATTATAACTGCACCATACTTCTGTTTTTATGTGAATCATGCAAAAGGGAATAGATTAGAATCCCTATGTTTATGGGACATAAACTTATAGTTGTACTACAGTGAGTCTGTCTGTATGTGAAGTTATATGTCTTATTCACCATAATGGATCAGATCCTGTCTAAATGTAGCCTACAAATCTTGTCCTGAAAAAACTCTCTAGGGCTTCAGTAAAAACCACACACAAAATTGTCACTGAAGCAGCCAAACAGCCATAAAATCTCATAGCACATCTATGAAACTTGAGAGAGGTTTCCCAAACTGAACAATAGCCCTAAAAAAGTACATAACAATATCAGTAATGAGTTGTGATGCTGAAATAAACTTATAAACAATTATTAAGAAACAAATTTAATCAGCCATACTGGAGAAAAGACTGATCTTTCTCTTTTCTTTACAGAAAATTACAAAATAGGCCGGGCACGGTGGCTCTCACCTGTAATCCCAGCACTTTGGGAGGCTGAGGTGGGCAGATCACATGAGGTCAGCAGTTCGAAACCAGCCTGGCCAACATGGGGAAACCCTGACTTTACTAAATTTACAAAAATTAGCCGGGCGTGGTGGCGGGCACCTGTAATCCCAGCTACTCAGGAGGCTGAGGCAGGAGAGTTGCTTGAACCCAGGAGCAGAGGTTGCAGTGAACCGAGATTGTGCCACTGCACTCCAGCCTGAGTGGCACAGCAAGACTATTTCCAAAAAAAAAAAAAAAAAAAAGTTACAAAATAATTGTTATAGGAAAAGGCAATCAAAAGTACGCAGCCAAAACAAAGGTGGGAAAAATGATCATAAATGGTGCTCCCAAAGTCTGGAAACACAGGTGAATATACATAATGTCGGGGGAGACTTCAATCTTTTAGAAAAAAATTGGTTTCCCGGCTCTCAGAAGCCCTGTAGAAGAATATCAGGCAGTCAATGAAAACATTACAGTTATGTGTGCAGTTTGTGGGTTTTGTTAACTTTTAAAATGTCATTTGTTATTTCTTTCTCTTTCTAAATATACATTCACTTTCCTACCCTTCTGCACATTTCAGGCTCCCCAACTCCCACTGGTCCCGAACTCCCCTCCCCCCGCATCCTTTCGGATCCCAGTTGCTCCAGGTGAGCGGGTGCTACCACCCCCACCGCTGGGTCATTTCAGTACCTCCTAATTTCACCTTAATGGATCAGATCCTGTCTGAATGTGGCATACAAATCTTGTCCTGAAAAAACTCTCTAGGGCTTCAGAGAATAACTGAAGGGGTGAATAAGCCATTTCAGTACCTCCTAACCAGAGGAGGATGATGAAGGGAAGTTAGAAACGAAGAGAGAGGTCTTGAATATCCTACTCTCAAAACTTACAGAAGCGTATACTGCTAAGGCCACTCTAAGGGCCTTGGGAGGGGCCACTGTAAGCAAGGGGCCCTGAAGCTTGAGCTTCATTAACTCTATGGTAACTTTTTGTACTCTTTCCTAATGAGGGTCCCCACAAATTGTATGAGCTGCGCTTCCTGCAAAACCAGGATCAGCCCCGTCTGCAACCTCAAAGTCACTGAATTTCTCTGCAGTCTCAGTTTCCCCTTTTTAAAAAATTGGGAATTTGCCCTGCATTTCCTTAGAGTTGCTGTGAAGGCCAAACGAGATTGTGGTGGGCAAAAGAGCTCTGCAAACCACGCAAACCCCTGCAAATGTGAAGGGTCTCTGACCTGGAGGGTTGGGTGCTGGCCAACCTAGTCAATCCTCCCTGCTCCGACCCCCGCGCTGGGATCCACTGACCCCGCCCCTGTTGGGCACTGACAGCCGCAGCACCGAACCGAGGGGTGGGGGTGGTAGCACCCGCCCACCTGGAGCAACTGGGATCCGAAAGGATGGGGGGGGTGGAGTGGAGGTCGGGACCAATGGGAGTTGGAGAGCCTGAAAGATAGTCGCGGAGCCGGGGCAACTGATGGTTCCGGAGGGGGCGGGGCACCAAGCCTCAGCCCCTCTCCCGGAGCCCTCCAGCCTCTTCAGCAGCGGAAGTTCCGGTATCGGTAAGCGGAGGTGAGAGGTCAGCAGGAAGTCGATACGTGGCCGCCGCTTGTCCCCGCGGAGGAGGCGCAGCAGCCAGAGATGGCGGCGGTGCTGAACGCAGAGCGACTCGAGGTATCCGTCGACGGCCTCACGCTCAGCCCGGACCCGGAGGAGCGGCCCGGCGCGGAAGGCGCCCCGCTACTGCCGCCACCGCTGCCACCGCCCTCGCCACCCGGATCTGGTCGCGGCCCGGGCGCCTCAGGGGAGCAGCCCGAGCCCGGGGAGGCGGCGGCTGGGGGCGCGGCGGAGGAGGCGCGGCGGCTGGAGCAGCGCTGGGGCTTCGGCCTGGAGGAGTTGTACGGCCTGGCACTGCGCTTCTTCAAAGGTGAGCCGGGCCAGCCCCACCCCTGCCGCTTCTGCCCGGTCCCGGGAGCCCGGCACGGGCTGTGGTCTCCAGGGTGACTGGACCAGACTTACCCTCACCCACTCATACTGGGCCGTGGTGACTCAAGCGGGGTTCCCTCCTTGGGGGTACCCCAAGTTTGTCACTACCTGCTTGGCCACTAGGTCACACCCCTGACGAGCCTGCAACCTTGGTTTAGCAGTCATGTCTCGCCTCCCAGAGGTTACTGGGGCATTTTACCTGATTTAGCTTCTGGGATTTCCAGGAGCCAGGGTGGAAGAATGGGCCCACTTTCTTCCAAAGGATCCCATTCTGGGATTGCCTTGTATTATTTTTTTTTTTACTGACTCTTTTCTTTTCCTGTTTCCCGTGGCTTGTCACATCAGGACCCGCCGATTTTTACCCTTAGTGGAAGAAATCTGTCAAGAGGTTCCGTATATAGCCTTTGCAGCCATTCTTGGGAACCATAAACTCGAATAGGACTTGATCCCCAGGCAGATTGATGTGGCAGAGAGGAAGTAAAATGTTAAGCTCATCATCCCCTCCGGCTTGTCAAACTCTTGAGGAGGGATGTCCACTATGTTCTAGTAACTTCTAGGTGGTTAAAATTTTACATTGTAAGCAATGTGCAAGAGTGAATTCTCAGAGTAAGGCCTAACAGTACCTTCTGTGCTTTTCGCATGATTAATTGTTAAACGTCTCTTGTCTTAGAACAAGATTGTAGTGTGCGGGTTTTTTGGGTTTTTTTTTTTGTTTGTTTGTTTTTAATTGGGTGATTCACTTAGTCAAATAGTGGAGAGACCAATCACATGATTTTTGTCAGTGGGAAAACCTGATGAAAAGCCCGTTAGTTTGATTCTTAAAGATACTTAGTCTTTTAGGGCGAACGGACAGGGAGGGACATCAGCAAATGAAACTTTAAAAGTGGTTGCTAGGTTCCACGTACGTTCCAGAACAGCATATTTATGACACTTTCCCCTGAGGTGGTACCTTTTGGAGTACATACTTTACTAGCCGAAATTGAGTAGTTCAATGTAATGATACACACGGAAGTTGTTTTCTCTCAAAATAACTTTAATCGTGCAAACTAGTGAAAGTTTTATAAATTCTCCAGAACATTTGATCATTTCACATTCAATGACATATTCGTGGTCATTGCACAATGAGTAGCCCTCTGTGTACTAACTAGCTTGGGGAATTGGTAATGGCTAGTGGGTTTTGGATCATTTGACTTTTAGATCACTGGCTTGAATTTAGAGTTTGCTGTAGTGATGATATATTACCACTTTATAAAAATCAGATGGTTTCTGTACAACTCATATAGCTACATTCCACTTTAAATTTTTATTCTTGGAACTTATTTTTCAGTAAAGTATATTGTAGCAGAGAATAAGACTAAAAATGAACTTTTTGTTTCTGTTTTTGAGCTGGAGTCCTGCTCTGTTGCAGGACTGAGGGAGGCTGAGGCAGGAGAATCACTTGAAGCTGGGAGGCAGAGGTTGCAGTGAGCGAAGATGGCACCATTGTACTCCAACCTGGGTGACAAGAGCAAAATTCCGTCTAAAAACAAAAAAGAATCGCTTGAATCTGGGGGGCAGAGGTTGCAGTGACCCGAGATCATACCACTGTACTCCATCCTGGGCGACAAAGTGAAATTCTGTCTCAAAAAAAAAAAGATTAAAACACTATAACGTGTAGTACATTTAGCATTGTTTGGAGAGTCAGGAAGCTCTGGATTCTAGTTACCTTGTAAACTAGACAATTAACTTTTCCAGACTCAGTTTCATATGTATAAAGGGAGCTGGATTCGATGAAATATGATGTCTCAGATTTAAGATTCAGTGGTCTAAACCTAACAGATTATTTAGCATGTGTCTTGAGTGGTAGGAATCCTGGGGAAACTTAAAACTTGGCGCCTAGGTGTTAGTCACCTTAGAGAATAAAGCTACATTGATAGGTGTGGTTCACTCACTTCCTAAATTAAGTTCTCAAAGCAATATCCAGGTACTAAAAAGGAGAAATAGCTGCATAGCAATTAAAAGCTACCTTTCTGCATGGATCATTGGAGACTTAGTATATGAGACACTAACTGAAAAAAGAAAGGGAAGGATGTAAAAGCAGTCAGAAGAATTATGGAATGTGGAGTGAGCCAAGCAATGCTTCCTTTATTTTTTTGTTGTTTTTTTTGGTTTGTTTATTTTATTTTATTTTATTTTATTATTTTTTTTGAGATGGAGTCTCGCTCTGTGGCCCAGGCTGGAGTGCAGTGGCTGGATCTCAGCTCACTGCAAGCTCCGCCTCCCGGGTTTATGCCATTCTCCTGCCTCAGCCTCCCTAGTAGCTGGTACTACAGGCGCCCGCCACCTCGCCCGGCTACCACTAAAAATACAAAAAATTTTTTAGTAGAGACGGGGTTTCACCGTGTTAGCCAGGATGATCTCAATCTCCTGACCTCGTGATCCACTCGTTTCGAGCTCCCAAAGTGCTGAGATTACAGGCTTGAGGGTTTTTCTTTTTTAAACGGAGTTTCACTCTCGTTGCTCAGGCTGGAATGCAATGGTGCGATCTCTGCTCACTGCAACCTCCGCCTCGAGGGTTCAAGTAATTCTCCCATCTCAGCCTCCCAAGTAGCTGGGATCACAGGCATGCGCCACCACGCCCAGCTAATTTTGTATTTCTAATAGAGATGGGGTTTCTCCATGCTGGTCTTGAACTGCCTACCTCAGGTGATCTGCCTGCCTTGGCCTCCCAAAATGTTGGGATTATAGGTGTGAGCCACCGCGCCTGGCACCTTTGTTTTAATGTGTGGATTTTTCTAGTGGAACACTTGGTGTTTTGTCAGTCTTGCAAGGACTTTTAATCACTGTTCTATGGTTTTGTACCAGTATCTCACAGGAATTAGAAATAACATTACATTTTCGGCAGGGTGCAGTGGCTCACGCCTGTAATCCCAGCACTTTGGGAGGTCGAGGCAGGCGGATCACAAGGTCAGGAAATCGAGACCACCCTGGCTAACACGGCGAAACCCCATCTCTACTAAAAATACAAAAAATTAGCTGGGCGTGGTGGCGGGCGCCTATAGTCCCAGCTACCCAGGAGGCTGAGGCAGGAGAATAGTGTGAACCTGAGAGGCGGAGCTTGCAGTGAGCTGAGATTGAGCCACTGCACTCCAGCCTGGGCAACAGAGTGAGACTCTGTCTCAAAAAAAAAAAAAAAAAGGAAAGAACATTACATTTTCTTTTCCACTGTGGAATAAATACGAATCTTGCAAGCATGGATATATTTTTCCATTGCAAATAGCTTGGATTGGAAATGACAAGCCCTATTTCTTACTCCATCCTTGTCAGGGTGGTAATAGACCAGTGACTGAATCGATTATGTCAACTATTCTTAATTTTTTATGACAGTAAAAGTAAAATAGATGAAGATATGGGTAAATGTAAGTTAGCATTTTACCATCTAACTTTCAAACATTATTGACTCCTCAGTATGGATAGTTTTGTATTAGATTACAACTATAAATGAATAGTATATTCAGTTTTGCTTAGAGTCCAAAAGAGGAGTTAAGGACCCAGTGACAACTGCAATACAGTGTGGAGGACTGAGGGAGCAGATGCCATTCCAGGGTGGGGGAAGGCCAAGAGCCATGAAAGCCATGAAAAGGCAAAGCATGTGTGTTTGCAGAATGGAAAATAGAAAGCAATTTGATGGAGAGAGCTGGGAAGGTAACTGAGTTCAGATCTTGGATGGACTTGCATGCCATTGTAATTTTTTTTTTTTCTGAGATGGAGTCTCTGTCACCCAGGCTGGAATACAGTGGCATGATCTCTGTTCCCTGCAACCTCTGCCTCCTGGCTTCATGCAGTTCTCCTGCCTCAGCCTCCTGAGTAGCTGAGCTTACAGGCTTGTGCCACCACGCCCAGCTAATTTTTGTATTATTAATAGAGGTGGGTTTCACCATGTTGGCCAGTCTGGTCTTGAACTGACCCCAGTTGATCTGCCCGCCTCGGCCTTCCAAAGCGCTGGGATTACAGGCATGAACCACCGCGCCTGGCCATGTAAATATTAGTAGTTCGGCCTTTTTGTCAGTAAATGAGAAGATGAGGAACTGCTGGAGGTTTTTAAAGGGAGGAGCAAAGTTGCTTAAGTCTTTTTTTTTTTTTTTTTTTTTTTTTAAGACAGTCTGGTTTTGTTATGCAGGCTAGAGGGCAGTGTCACGATCTTGGCTCACTGCAGCCTGTGTCTCCCAGGCTCAAGCCATCCTCCCACCTCATCCTCCTGTGTGGCTGGGACCACAGGCACAAGCCACCATGCGTGGCTAATTTCTGTAGAGACAGGGGTCTTGCTTTGTTGCCCAGGCTGGTCTTGAGCTCCTGAGCTCAAGTGATTCACCCGCTGTGGCCTCTCAAAGTGCTGGGATTACAGGTGTGAGCTGCCACGCCCAGCCAGAGTTGCCCAGTTCTATTTTAGCAATGTTGAGCTAGGTTTTCTTATCTCCATGGGTTAAGGACCCACAGGAATCCAGTGGGTTCGTTTTATTGTAGCCTTTATACTTCTTGGATGGAGTTGACCTGGGGAATTGTATTTTGGTTTTTAGAGTTCTTTGGGGTGGACTTCTCCTTCTCTAATACTTTGTTACCCTATTACATTAAGCTGGTAGATTGTTTACATTAACTTAAAATTTCAGAGTAATAATTGTCAATAGTTGAGTAGATGTTTACTAAATCTCAGGTACGGTGCCACAAACTGTATATGCATTACTGTTTAATCCTCCAAGAGGCCTTCTGTAAGGGTATTAACCCCATTTCTGAGTTAAGGATCCTGCCTCAGGACCCTCAGTTATTTGGAAGGTAAGTCTTGGACTCGTTTTCTTTATGGAATAGTTAATTATACTAGCATTGCTATTGATTATACCCAATTATATTACTGATAGCGGAGTATTTTATGTTGGGAGAGAATTATATTAATGAGCGCAATCAAATGGACAACTGAAATGGTTCCATTTCCTGTTGTCTTTAAACATAGGCAACTACAAGAGCATTTATAAATGGCTTCCTTAATGTTTTAAAATACTGTACAGCTGTAATTTATTCATTGGAAACATATATAATTAGCATGCCTCCTGGACTTAAGTGGTCTATCCTCAGATAATTTCAAGTTTGTTACTATGGAACATCTATTACATTTTTTTTCCCCTTTTGTTATCTTTACCTTTAGACATAAGTATGTAATACTGTAGGAGGATATATAGACCTAAGAGAGACAGATACAAGACAAAAACAATTATAGCCACCAGTTTCATGTTAAATTTGAGCTGAACCAAAACTTTCCTTTAACTGGATTCAGGGGTGTGTATGTGTTGTTTTTGTTTGTTTATTTGTTTGCTTGCTTTGAGACGGAGTCTCACTCTGTCACCCAGGCTGGAGTGCAGTGGCGCGATCTCAGCTTGCTGCAACCTCCGCCTCCTGGGTTCAAGCAGTTCTCTTGCCTCAGCCTCCCAAGTAGCTGGGATTATAGGCACATGCCACTATACCCAGCTAATTTTTGTATTTTTAGTAGAGACGGG
Organism: Macaca nemestrina; assembly: GCF_043159975.1. NCBI lineage: Eukaryota > Metazoa > Chordata > Mammalia > Primates > Cercopithecidae > Macaca > Macaca nemestrina. The sequence goes on along the minus strand of NC_092125.1, from coordinate 84,408,106 downwards.
GTTTCACCATGTTAATCAGGCTGGTCTTGAACTCCTGACCTCAGGTAATCCACCTACCTCGGCCTCCCAAAGTGCTGGAATTACAGGCATGAGGCACTGTGCCCGGCGCGTATGTGTTTTTGATGTAAGTGATTTTAACATTTTCCTGAGGCTTGCCTTTATCACACATGCAATGCACTAAAGTACACAAATACTAAGTGTGTAGCTTGATGAATTTTCACGAAGTGGACAGTGTAGCCAATGCCCGGGAGCAGATGTTTTATCAGTTAACTAATACAAGAGCTACTGTGAATCAGTATTTAGAAAGGTAAGCTCGGGCCGGGCGCGATGGCTCAAGCCTGTAATCCCAGCACTTTGGGAGGCCAAGACGGGCGGATCACGAGGTCAGGAGATCGAGACCATCCTGGCTGACACGGTGAAACCCCGTCTCTACTAAAAAATACAAAACACTAGCCGGGCGAGGTGGCGTGCGCCTATAGTCCCAGCTACTCGAGAGGCTGAGGCAGGAGACTGGCATAAACCCGGGAGGCGGAGCTTGCAGTGAGCTGAGATCCGGCCACTGCACTCTAGCCTGGGCGACACAGCGAGACTCCGTCTCAAAAAAAAAAAAAAAAGAAAGAAAGGTAAGCTCAGGAGTCAACACTCTTTAGGGTGTGTTTTCCTTGCTCTGCCACTTAATTGTGTTAACTTTTTGTGCTTTGCTGTACTCAAAGGGTTGTTTTAGGAATTATAAGAAATTATATATATAAACTCTTAGCAGAATGCCTAGCTGTTGGTATTTTTGTGGCTGCTTATGTTATTGAAAAGGAGATACTTCTGAGAATTGATTATGGATGTTTTGAGTTAATGGAGGGGAAGTCTTGAAAGTTTTACTAAGCAGTTAGTACATGCTAGGCAATTCCCAGAGTATTTCCTACTCATTGATTCAGGAATACTGCATTGTATTATCCTTTTTTTTTTTTTTTTTTTTTGAGACGGAGTCTTGCTCTGTTGCCCACGCTGGAGTGCAATGGCCCTGTCTTGGCTCACTGCAACCTCCGCCTCCTGGGTTCAGACAATTCTCCTGCCTCAGCCTCCCGAGTAGCTAGGTCTACAGGCAGATGCCACACCACCCAGCTAATCTTTGTATTTTTAGTAGAGACAGGATTTCACTATGTTAGCTAGGCTGGTCTTGAACTCCTGACTTTGTGATCTGCCCACCTCGGCCTCCCAAAGTGCTGGGATTACAAGTGTGAGCCACTGCGCCTGCCATGTTATCCTTTCTTATAGGTAGTATAAGCATTTGTCAATTGAGATTTTTTTTTTCTCAATCCAACGTGAGGAAGATGTGGTTTTTCAGGTTTTTTTGTTTTTGTTTTTAAGACAATGTTTCACTCTTGTTGCCCAGGCTGGAGTGCAATCGCGTAATCTTGGCTCACCGCAACCTCCATCTCCCGGGTTCAAGCAATTCTCCTGCCTTAGCCTCCCGAGTGGCTGGGATTACAGGCATGCACCGCTGCGCCCGACTAATTTTGTATGTTTAGTAGAGACGGAGTTTCTCCATGTTAGTCAGGCTGGTCTCGTACTGTCAGCCTCAGGTGATCCGCCTGCCTCGGCCTCCCAAAGTGCTGGGATTACAGGTGTGAGCCACTGCACCCGGGCGGTTTTTCAGTTTTAGGGTTTTTTTTGTTTTTGTTTTTGTTTTTGTGGATACAGAGTTTCACTCTTGTTACCCAGGCTAGAGTGCAATGGCATGATCTCGGCTCACTGCAATCTCTGCCTCCTGGGTTCTAGCGATTCTCCTGCCTCAGCTTCCCAAGTAGCTGGGATTACAGGCACCTGCCACCATGCCTGGCTAATTTTTGTATTTTTAGTAGAGACGGGGTTTCTCCATGTTGGTCAGGCTGGTCTCAAACTCCCAGCCTCAGTGATCCGCCCACCCGGCCTCCCAAAGTGCTGGGATTATAGGCATGAACCACCACGCCTGGCCCAGTTTTAATATTTCTAAAAGATGGATTTTAATCAAAGTGTATTCTCTATGAGGCGACAGTGTGATATGGCCACGAAATAAAACAGATTTGATCTTAGGCTGCTTTGATGGAACTATGGTACCTAGGATGAGGGAAAGAGAAAGATAGTCCTGCTCTCCTCTGCACCAAAGAGTACACCTCAAGCCCTGGATACTGCTTGTTTGAGGCATCATCCTTTAGGGTTAAAGACAAAATGGAGCTCATTCAGAAGAGAGCAACTTGTATCTAGTGGGAATTCAAATCCCTGCCATTATTATCATAATGGCTGCTGTTTAGTCAGTGTCTGCTCTATGCAGGCACTATACCAAAATTTTGGGACACATTTCTAACCCTCGCATGAACCCTAAGGAGCAGTATTACCTTTATTTTATTGATAACAAAACAGATTTCAAAAGATTAAATAACTTGTCGATGTTGTATACTTAATAGCAGAGCTGGGAATTAAATTTAAATTTGAGGTATGATTAAGCTGAGAATGTTTAGCCAAGAGATTAGAGAACTCAGGGCAAACATAGTAGGTATTTTGTGAGTTTCTTGAGGTCTAATTAGTTAGATGTGTTTTAGTTAATGCTGAGGACAGGAAATAAACCCTGTGGATGGAGCTGAGAGATACCACCTCAGAATAAAGAGCTAAGAATCACTGCTATTCAGAGATGGATTAGACTGCTTTGGGACAGTGAGTTCTCTTTACCAGGAAGTATTCAAGCATAAGTTAGCAATTGCTGGGTGGATATTGTAGAGAGGATTTGAGCTTTAGTTTGCAATTCAATCACCTACCTTTAATATCCCTTCCACGCCGTAGATTTTATGGTCTTTTCATTACATGAAGGCTAGAAGGGACACTGAAATAATTTGGTACATTCCTTTTCCTCCAGAGAGAAGAGAAAAAATATTATTTATCCTATAAAATAGCAGTTGAAGTGTGAGCCTAATAGTCTTTTGTATACTTAATTTCAGGTGGGAGGGACTTAATTGTAATCTTTCAGAGCTTTGGGCTTGGTATCAAATTATGCTGTCCTATTTGAACTGTAAAGTTAAATACTTGTAAGTTTAGTAAGAACATAATGTAGATCCCATTATCTGTTTTTAATTGCCTGAAAAATGTGTTTTGTATATCATGTTAGTTTCCTATTGCTCTTGTAACAAATTACCACAAATTTATTGGCTTGGGCTGGGTGTAGTGGCTCATGCCTGTAATCCCAGCACTTTGGGAGTTTGAGGCAGGTGGATCACTGAGCTCAGGAGTTCGAGACCAGCCTGGGCAATATGGGGAAACCCCATCTCTGCAAAAAAACACAAAAATTAGCCCGGCATTGGTAGCTTGTACCTGTAGCCCGAGCTACTCAGGAGACTGAGGTGGGAGAATCACATGAACCCAGGAGGCAGAGATTATAGTAAGCAAGATCGTGCCACTGCACTCCAGCCTGGGTTACAGAGCAAGACCCCGTCTTCAAACAAACAAACAAACAAAAAATCTGTGGCTTAAAACAACTCTTGCTAAAAATCCATCTGTACTTAAGATTTTCCTGCAAGCCCTGACGTGTGTACCAGACAACCAATTCAGACTCTCATGGTTGGGAATATCCTCTGATGATCTGACTCTCCTAGTCTATGGATTAAATTGATAGAAGATCTGATTTGTATAGTAAACTCCTCTGTTCATACTGGTATTGACTGTTCCTGATTCAAGATGACAGCTACAATGGTACTGTCAAAAACAGCTACATGGGGCTGGGCACGGTGACTCATGCCTGTAAACCCAGCACTTTGGGAGTCCAAGGCAGGCGGATCACAAGGTCAGGAGATCGAGACTATCCTGGCTAACACGGTGAAACCCCGTCTCTACTAAAAAAAAAAAAAAAAAAATGCTGGGAGTGGTGGCCACCTGTAGTCCCAGCTACTCGGGAGACCGAGGCAGGAGAATGGCGTGAACCTGGGAGGTGGAGCTTGCAGTGAGCTGAGATGGCACCACTGCACTCCAGCATCAACTGGGACCACTTGAACCAGTTCCAGTTCAAGCGACAAAGCAGACTCCGTCTCAAAAAAAAAAAAAATCCAGCTACATGGAAGTTTGTTCCTCTGCCGCATTGTGCAGTGACTGGTTTCACCCAGTACTTTAATGTGAGAATAAGCACTTTCCTCATATCAGGAATATTGTTGATGTTGCCTATTATTCACGGCTGAATGTAATCTTCAGTAGATTATCAATTATGTTTGATTATAGGTGATTAAAAAGAATGTGCATTTTTTCCTCAAAGTTGCTGGACATGTTTCTTTGAAAGCAGTTAATAAACAATTTCTAACAATTTATCTACTAACAAATATATATATTTTTAATTTACTGAGAAGAAATATTAAAATATCTCATTGACAGTCCTGGATCAGATAAACTTTATAATTAGCCTTATAATTTTGCTCATTTGATTGTGAGTCAGTATTATATGCACAGAACTTGAGGCATTTTTTTCTTCACGTATATTTTACTTTTCATATTCATATAGTCGCAGTTTTTATGATAGTAATGTCTCACTCACTCATAATACCAAAAGTTAGATCGTGCTTTTCTGAGTGCCCTCTTGCCGAAGACCACCAGGATCACAACTGTTGTTAAAGAAGGTGTAAAAAATTGTAGTAATAAATATGACCACAAGCAAAGCAAACAAAAAACCACACACACACTTAGAGATAGGTCCTGTTGGGGTAAAATCAGGGTGTTGGCAGGGCTTTGTTTCTTCTGGAGGCTCTGGAGGAGAATTGTTTCCTTGTCTTTTCCATGTGCTTCCAGGGAGCACCTGCAAGCTTTTTTTTTTTTTTTTTTTTTTTTCTCTTGAGACAGAGTCTAGCTCCGTAGCCCAGACTGGAGTGCAGTGGTGCAATCTCGGGTCACTGCAACCTCCGCCTCCCAGTCCCGGTTCAAGCAATACTCCTGGCTTAGCCCCCCGAATAGCTGGAAATACAGACACGTGCCACCACGCCCATCTAATTTTTGTGTTTTTAGTAGAGACAGAGTTTCACCATGTTGGCCAGGGTGGTCTTGAACTCCTGACCTCATGATCTGCCCACCTCGGCCTCCCAAAGTGCTGGGATTACAGGCGTGAACCACTGCGCCCAGCCATAAGCTTTTGTTTATGCCCCTTCCTCCATCTTCAGAGCCACCAGAGCTTCTTCAAATCTGTGACTCTTTCTCCCCTTCCATTTATGAGGACCCTTATGATTACATTGGGCCCACATAAGTAGTTCAGGAAAAGGTCACCTGCAACCTTAATTCTGCCTTTGCAAGTAACCTAACATATTCACAGGTTCCAGAAGTTAAACATCTTTAAGGAGCCATTATTCTGCCCACCACTTGTGTTGTAGTAGCTTATGAACTGATTACTGAAATTGTGCATGAGTTTATTCGTTTTACCTTTTTATTAAAAATGGAAACCAGAGCAATTGAAAAGGTGAAATTGTACTACAATATTTATAATGAAAAATAGTCACCCTGTTTTCTGGTGTTTTTCCCATTTCCTAGGTCCTCTCCCCAAAGGCAACTACTTTCCATTATTTAATTGTTTCTTCTGGTATTTGCTTCCATTTTCCTACTGCTGCTTTAATTTAAAAAAAAAAATTCTAACCTATGTATGTCTATATCTTTCTCCTTTCCTCTTCTCAGACTCCTACTTTTGTTTTGTGGTTAAATTGTTGTCTGCTGTTTGTTTTTATGTTATTCTTTGCTGAAACAGATCATGCACTTTGATTATATTTTTGTTCTTGTGCAAACCTTTTTGTAAAGACATCTATCTTAAATGTCCTTAAATTCTTGAACTAGTCTTAGTGTTTGTGGTAAGACTTAGTTAAGTCAGCTGCCCAGCTGTCATCCTGGAAATTACCTTCACCTTTTCCTATTGTGTTGGATTCTGTTTCCCCTGAATCACTTATTTTCCTATGTTGTTGTTTTTATTTATTCCATTACTTTGGAAATGCACACCCCTTAGTATCTTCTTGTGAAAAGAGTACCTGAGACCATGCCTTTCCAAAAATGTGTTTTACTGTCACTTTTGATGTATTTGATTGGGCATAAAAGTCTAGATTGGAAATAGTTTCCCTCTGGAATTTTGAAGGCATTATTCCATTCATTCTTTTCTATTTTCTTTTTCTTTGTTTTTTTGAGATGGAGTCTCACTCTGTTGCCAGGCTAGAGTTCAGTGGCGATCTTGGCTCACTGCAACCTCCTCCGCCTCCTGGGTTCAAGCGATTCTCCTGTGTCAGCCTCCTGAGTAGCGGGGATTACAGGTGCATGCCACCATGCCCAGCTAATTTTTTTTTTTTATTTTTAGTAGTAGGGCTAGACGGGGTTTCATCATGTTGGTCAGGCTGGTCTCGAATTCCTGACCTCAGGTAATCTGCCTGCCTTGGCCTCCCAAAGTTCTAGGATTACAGGCCTGAGCCACTGTACCCAACTTCCCATTCATTGTTTTCTAGCTTTCAGTATTCCTTTTTTTTTTTTTTTGAGATAGAATCTGACTCTGTCACCCAGGCTGAAGTGCAGTGACATGATCTCAGCTCACTGCAACCTCCGCCTCCCGGTTCAAACAGTTCTCTGCCTTAGCCTCCCAAGTAGCTGGGATTATAGGCACCCACCACCACACCCAGCTAATTTTTGTAGTTTTAGTAGAGATGGGGTTTCATTTGGCCAGGCTGGTCTTGAACTCCTGACATCGTGATCCACCCTCCTTGGCCTCCCAAAGTGCTGGGATTACAGGCGTGAGCCACCACACTCAGTAGTATTCATATTCTTAAGAAGTCTATAGTCATTCTAATTGTTTGTCTTGTGTATGTGACCAGTTTTTCTTTCTAGAAGTATGTAGATCTCCTGTTTTATCTCCATGTTAAAAAATTAGAGAAGTATTGTCTCCTTGTTTGTTTTCAGTGATTTTGATGAATACTTGATAGTCTTTTCAGTTTAGAAACTTGGGCCCTTCATTTCAGGGAAATTTTCTTGTATTCTTTCTTTCTTTCTTTTTTTTTTTGAAACGGAGTTTCGCTCTTGTTGCCTATGCTGGAGTGCAATGGTGCGATCTTGGCTTACCGCAACCTCCGCCTTCCGGGTTCAAGCGATTCTCTTGCCTTAGCCTCCCAAGTAGCTGGGATTACCGGCATGTGCCACCATGCCTGGCTAATTTTGTAGAGATGGGGTTTCTCCATGTTAATCAGGCTGGTCTCGAACTCCCAACCTCAGGTGATGCGCCTGCCTCGGCCTCCCAAAGTGCTGGGATTACAGGCGTGAGCCACTGCGCCCAGCCATATTTCTTTGGTAATTTTCTCTCTTTTCACTTTTTGGTACTGTTAATAGATAATCGATCTTTTGGATTAAACTTCTAATTCTCTTATCTGTTCTTCCCTATTTTTCATGTTTATATTTTTGCTCTGTTTTCTAGGAAATATCCTCAGCTCCATCTTCTAGATTTTTTAATTTTTGTGTTTTTGTGGGTTTTTTTTTTTACATTTTTAATTTCCAAGAGTTCTTTTTTCTCTGAATTGTCTTTTTTTTTTTTTTTTAAGTAACTTGTTTTGCTTCATAGATGCATTAGCTTCTGTTCCTGAGGATGTTGAGTATAAATTTTGAATGTTATTTCACTGTTAAAATTTATTGTAGTTTTTTTTGTTTCCATATTGGAAGCTTTCCTCAAATGTCTGGTGATCCTTGAGTATTTCATGTTAAAGGATAAGGTACAGAACACCTAATTGTAACATTAAAGTAGGAACCTTTTTTCTAAGGTGATGAGACAGAAGTTTTGTAGAAGAACCTTCAAATGTCAGCATCTTTCAAATCAGTGTCTGTAGGTCATTATTTGGAGCCAGTTTTTCAAGAAAATACTCCTCTCTCTTGCATGGGATATATGAACCTGGTTGCCAACATTCAGAAACTAGGCAGGAGAAGTGGGGATGAGTGGGAGGTACTTACCATTTACTGGGGAAACATTTCATTTATCTGTCTAATAGCATACTCTAAGCCAAAGTGTCCTAACATCTGGAGCATCCCTGATTCCTTTTCTGTAGTAAATATCCAGCCCTCTACTGAGTAGGAGCAGGGTAGCCATCTGCCTGCTTGGGGTTGGCAAACGCAATGGGATGGGGGAGGGTGGCTCCTTACATCTTATATAGACTTTAAACCAGATTCCTGTTTTCATCTAGACTTCAGCTTTTAAAGAACCTGATGCCTTTAATTTGTGAACCTTTCCAGGGTTCTCTTTTTTTTTTTTTTTTTTCCCCTGCAAGACAGAGTTTCGCTCCTGTTGCCCAGGCTGGAGTACAGTGGCACGATCTTGGCTCACTGCAACTTCTGCCTCCCGGGTTCAGGCAATTCTCCTGCCTCAGCCTCCCATGTAGCTAGGATTATAGGCATGCGCCACCACTCCTGGCTAATTTTTGCATTTTTAGTGGAGACTGGGTTTCACCACACTAATCAGGCTGGTCTCGAACTCCTGACCTCAGGTGATCCACCCGCCCTGGCCTCCCAAAGTGCTGGGATTACAGGCATGAGCCACCACACCCAGCCCTTTCCAGGGTTCTCTAAATTGGCTTCCTTATTCCTTTTAGTGGGATTTCATTAAGGATCAGGGGTAATTGTGTGTGTTCAATCTATCATGTTTAACTGAAGGTTTATCTGCATGTTTTCTTTTCTAAGCAGGATTTGTGTTTGCTTTTGTTTGCCATAGAAAGCAGAATTCCAAAATTGATTGAATTAAATAACTTTGTAATAATAATAATTAATGAGTGGAAGAGCTGAGGATGATGCTTGCATTCCCTTCTGAGAGGACTGAAATAGAACTTTCCTTTAGGAATAGGGCCCTGGTTAAAGATTTTTGAGTTTCTACAAGGCTTTTTGTGTCAGTGCAGTTAGTGGAGTTATTACTTTCCTGCTAACTACATTTAACGTTTACGGTACCAGAAATAATTTAGAAGAAAATTATTCTTGGCCGGGCGTGGTGGCTCATGCTGTAATCCCAGCACTTCAGGATTCTGAGGCAGGCGGATCACCTGATGTCAGGAGTTTGAGACTAGCCTGGTCAACATTGGTGAAACCCCATCTGACTAAAAATAAAAAAAATTAGCTAAGTGTGGTAAGTGCACTTCTGTAATCCCAGCTACTGGGGAGGCTGAGGCAGGAGAATTACTTGAACCTGGGAGGCGGAAGTTGCAGTGAGTTGAGATCGTCCCACTGTACTCCAGTCTGGGCGACATGAGGCTCTGTCTCAGAAAAAAAAAAGAAGAAGAAAATTATTCTCATCTGATTTAAAAGACTAAACTCTTGTGATGTGTCAACCAGAGCCACCTGAAGAGTAAGAGAGAAGTAACTTTTTGTGTAATACTAGTAGTCTGCCTAACAATATAGATTATGAAGGATTTTTATTTTTCTGTGGGTTTTTTTTTTGAAGCTTAGGATTTCAGTACTGTGTGAACTGTGCTATACCAAAACTGGTTGGGATTAGCACAGCCTCCTGGGTTTTGTATATTCCTTGGGAGAATAATCTCTTAACCTAATCCCAAAGGCTGAAAATACATTGCTTTGACTTTAAAAATGTGTATTAAAAAAGGTAATGTATATGTGTGTTTGATTACAAAGTACATATGCTTACTGAAAATTTGGGGAAATAAAAAATGAATACATAAAATAAAATTAATTTGTAATACAGTCTTTCAAAAATAATTATTAGTATTAACATTGTTTTGTTTTGAGACAGGGTCTCACTCTGTCACCCAGGCTGGAGTGCAGTGGCACCATCATGGCTCACCACAGTCTCAACCCCTAGGATCAAGGGATCCTCTCGTCTTGGCCACCCTAGTAGCTGGGACTGTGGTACACACCACCATGCCCAGCTAATTTTTGGGTTTTTTTGTGTGTGTGGAGACAGGGTTTCACCGTGTTTCGCAGGCTAGTCTCAAACTCCTGGGCTCAAGCACTCTACCTGCCCTAGCTTTCCAAAGTGCTAGGATTATAGGCATGAGCCACCAGTCCCTGCTGGGTTTATTTGTTTGCTTGTTTGTTGTTTAGACAGGGTCTTCATCTGTCACCCAGACTGGAGTTCAGTGGTGCTTTCATGGTTTATTGGAGCCTCGACCTTGAGGCTCAAGCAATCCTGAGCCTCCAGAGAAGCCTGGACTTCAGGCGCATGCCACCACACCCAGCTGTTTTTTAGTTTTTTTGTAGAGGTGGGGTCTTGCAGTGTTGCTCAGGTTGGTCTCAAACTCCTGGACTCAAGTGATCCTCCCACTTCAGCCTCCCAAAGTGTCGGGATTACAGGCGTGAGCCACCGCACCTGGCTGTTTGTTTTCTTGATTTTGTTTTTTGAGACAAATTTGGCTCTCATATAGAAAAAATGTTAATTTGGAGATTTAGTAGTAAGATTTAAAGAAAGGATTATAGAGCAATTATTTTTATTTTCTTCAGAGTCAGAATCTCAATGGATTGCCCAGGCTAGATTCTAACTTGTGGATTCAAATGATCCCTCCTGTCTCAGCCTCCCGAATAGGTGGGACTATAGGTGCATGCCGCTGCAGCTGGCGACAGAGCAATTCTTAAAACTAGTAAGTGCATAAAAGAGTAAATGGGAATGCCAGGACAGTTCACAAGAATGGATATACTGTTTTGTTCATTCTCATAGTAGTTGACCCATAAAGTCAATTTCTTTTGTGAGATTTGCTGGGCGTGTTTTTTGATGAGGGCCTGTGAACAAAAACATAGGCTTAAGCACTGAAGTTCACAGAGGTGAACGAATCTGTTTGACTGCCTGACCAGAACTAATACTGAAAACGTATTCCTCTTTTTTTTTTCTTTGAGATGGAGTTTTGCTCTTGTTGCCCAGGCTGGAGTACAATGGCACAATCTCGGCTCACTGTAACCTCTGCCTCCCAGGTTCAAACGACTCTCCTGCCTTAGCCTCCCAAGTAGCTGGGATTACAGGCATGTGCCACCATGCCCGGCTAATTTTTGTATTTTCGATAGAGATGGGGTTTCACCATGTTAGTCAGGCGGGTCTCAAACTCCTGACTCAGGTGATCTACCCGCCCCAGCCTCCCAGAGCGCCAGGATTACAGGCGTGAGCCACTGTGTCTGGCCACGTATTCCTCTTTTTAAAAATACATTTATTGGCCAGGCATGGTGGCTTACATCTGTAATCCCAGCATTTTGGGAAGCCAAGGCAGGCAGATCACCTGAGGTCAGGAGTTCAGGACCAGCCTGGCCAACCCAACATGGTGAAACCCCGTCTCTATGAAAAATACAAAATTTAGCCGGGCATGGTGGCACACACCTATAGTCCCAGCTACTCAGGAGGCTGAGGCACGAGAATCGCTTGAACCCGGGAGGCAGAAGTTGCAGTAAGCGGAGATCACGCCACTGTGCTCCATCATGGGTGAAAGAGCAAGACTCCATCTCAAAATAAATAAATAAAAACACTTTTTAAATTTGCACTATATTTTTAATTCTGTCAGGTGTAAAAAGGGCAGATGTTAAAATAACATCCAAAAGTACTGAAACTCGACCAGGCACGGTGGCTCACACCTGTAATCCCAGCACTTTGAGAGGCTGAGGCGGGCCGATCACCTGAGTTCAGGAGTTCAAGACCAGCCTGGCCAACATGATGAAACCTCGTCTGTACTAAAAAATGCAAAAATTAGCCGGACGTGGTGGTACATGCCTGTAATTCTAGCTACTAGGGAGGCTGAGGCAGGAGAGTCGCTTGAAATTGGGATATGGAGGTTGCAGTGAGCCAAGATTGTGCCACCGCACTCCAGCCTGGGTGACAGAGCGAGACTCTGTCTCAAAAAAAAAAAAAGTGTTTACTTACCATCCCTCAAAGCCCCTGCACTTAGTTCACATTATCAAATGCTTGAAATAAAGAAGCAAGTTGGCCAGGCATGGTGGCTCATGTCTATAATCCCAGCACTTTGGAAGGCTAAGGCAATTGATTACTTGAGGCCAGGAGCTCGAGACCAGCCTGGGCAACATGACAAAACCCTCTCTCTACAAAAACAAAAATTAACTGGGCATAGTGGCACTCACTGATAGTTCCAGCTACTCAGGAGGCTGAGGTGGTAGAATTTCTTGAGCCCGGGAGTTCAAGGCTACAGTGAGCTGTGATCATGCCACTGCCTTCCAGCCTGGGCGACAGAGTGAGAACCTGTCTCAAAGAGAAGCAAATTTATCATCTGGTAGGAAATGAACCCTCCCTCCATTAGTAGAAAACCCACATAGCAGTATTTTACAGATAACTTTATAGCAATAGTCACAGATTTCAAAAAATTTTTTTCATATCCACTTGCCCCATCTATTAGTTCAAATCACCTTCCTGCGGCAAAAAAAAAAAATTTTGTGTGCATATGTTCGAAATTGCTATTTTGCATGACTAATCAGAAAAGTGGTCTTCAGGTGCATAGTTTCCATGTGATTTTATCTTTACTGACATGTATTTAGATAAAACCACTTAATTGAATTTATTCTTAAAAAAAGAAAGGAAAAATGCACTCTCAGGCCCACCACATCTTTTTTTCTTGAATCATTGGCAGAATATGTTCTTTTATAGGCTCAAGATAAAATGACATAGGTTAATGTTTTTTATTTTTCTTTCTTTATTTTTTTTTTTTTGAGATGGAGTCTCACTCTGTTGCCCAGGCTGGAGTGCGGTGGCCGGATCTCAGCTCACTGCAAGCTCCGCCTCCCGGGTTTACGCCATTCTCCTGCCTCAGCCTCCTGAGTAGCTGGGACTATAGGCGCCCGCCACTTGCCTGACTAGTTTTTTGTATTTTTTAGTAGAGACGGGGTTTCACGGTGTTAGCCAGGATGGTCTTGATCTCCTGACCTCGTGATCCGCCCGTCTCGGCCTCCCAAAGTGCTGGGATTACAGGCTTGAACCACCGCGCCTGGCCCTTTTTTTTTTTTGAGATGGAATCTCACTCTGTTGCTTAGACTGGAGTGCAGTGGCATGATCTCAGCTCACTGCAACCTCTGTCTCATTCAAATGATTCTCTTGCCTTAGCCTCCTGAATAGCTGGGATTACAGATGTGCTGCACCACCACACCCAGCTAGTTTGTGTATTTTTAGTAGAGAGAGGGTTTTGCCATGTTGGCCAGACTGATCTCAAACTCCTGACCTCAAGCGATCCACCTGCCTTGGCCTCCCAAAGCGCTGGGATTACAGGTGTGGGCCACTGTGCCTGGCTGCTTAATGCCAGTGGCTGCTTAATGCCTTTTTTTTTTGTTTTAAAAAACAAAAACTCTCTAAATCACGAGGCTAAGATCGGGAGCTATTTTTCAAATTATCACCATTTGTTAAAAGTGATAAGGGGGTGGGCACAGTGGCTCACGCCTGTAATCCCAATACTTTGGGAGGCTGAGGTGGGTGGATCACCTGAGGTTGGAAGTTGGAGACAAGCCTGGCCAACATGGTGAAACCCCATCTCTGCTAAAAATATAAAAACTAGCTGCGTGTGGTGGCACACACCTGTAGTCCCAGCTACTCGGGAGGCTGAGGCAGGAGAATCACTTGAACCCAGAAGATGGAAGCTGCAGTGAGTTTATGCAGTGAGATTGTGCCACTCACTGCACTCCAGCCTGGGCAACAGAGCGAGACTCCGTCTCAAAAAACAGTGAGAAGGAAGTTGTTCTGGGCTGTGTTTCTCTAATAATCACCTGTGTCATAGTAGTGTAAGAAAACTTTTGGTGATTAATGTACTTGTTAAGTATTTGATGATTAATGTCATCACATATTATGTGTTATATGTGCTGTATACTTTTATACAGCTGGCTGCACAGTAGGTTTGTTTACACCAGCGTCACCATAAATACTTGAGTTATGTGTCGCACCGTGTTATGGTGGCTACCACACCACTAGGCCATAGGAAAATTTGGGCTCCATTATTATCTTATGGGACTACAGTCATATAAACAATTTGTCCTTTACTGAAATGCCATTATGCAAGGCATGGCTGTACCACATTGTTTCGACTTTCTCTTATTGATAACCTTTTATTTCCAGTCACAAGAAAACAGTGCTGCAATGAATGTCCTTGTATCTGCCTCCTTCTGTATGTTTGGGAGTGCTTGTCAAGCATATGTAATGAGAACTGGAATGACTGGATCATAGGGCATACACATTTATAATTTTGAAATACAGGTGTCTCTCATTGTCCATGGTTTTGCTTTCCCTGGTTTCAGATACCCAGGGTTAATCAAGGTCTGAAAATAGGTGAGTAGAGTACAGTCAGATATTTTGAGAGAGAGAGATCCCACATTCACATAACTTATTGTTGTATATTGTTATATAATTGTTATATTTTATTGAGAATGGGTACTTGTAGGATCTTAATAACTTTAGATGTTATCTTTTTTGTTTATCTGATGGGGGGGGTCTTGCTATCTAATGCTTTTAATTTGTATTTCTTGACTAGTGGGGTTGAATATCGTTTTGGATATTTATTGGCAGCTTCTATATTTTTTCTTCTGAGTTTCCTGTTGTTCTTTAACTCATATTCTTCTCACTCATTAGTGATTTTATTTCACCGCTATATACATGAATGAGACATATAGGTAGCATATACTACTTTCAAGCCCCCTCCCCATTTTCTTTAAATTTGGTAGTCTGTTATCATTGGAATCAACCAGTAGTTAATGCTGCCATTTATCAAAGAAGCAGAACTGAGTATTTCCCATTTTACTAGAACCTAATTTCATACGGCTTTTATTTTTTATTTTTTATTTTTATTTTTATTTTTTTTGAGACGGAGTCTTGCTCTGTAGCCCGGGCTGGAGTGTAGTGGCCGGATCTCAGCTCACTGCAAGCTCCGCCTCCCGGGTTTGCGCCATTCTCCTGCCTCAGCCTCCGGAGTAGCTGAGACTACAGGCGCCCGCCACCTCGCCTGGCTAGTTTTTTGTATTTTTTTTTAGTAGAGACGGGGTTTCACCGTGTTAGCCAGGATGGTCTCGATCTCCTGACCTCGTGATCCGCCCGTCTCGGCCTCCCAAAGTGCTGGGATTACAGGCTTGAGCCACCGCGCCCGGCCGATCATACGGCTTTTAAATGTTGGTAGCAGTTAGTCTTTATAGGTCAAACTTGTCGCACTCTTCATTGCCTATATGGAAACTTACCAGAGTCAATCAGATGAAGGGAAGAAAAGCATTAATAGTTTTTAATAATAATAATCCTGTTTGCCAGGCACGGTGACTCATGCCTGTAATCCCAGCACTTTGGGAGGCTGAGATGGGCAGATCACGAGGTCAGGAGATCGAGACCATCCTGGCTAACACGGTGAAACCCCATCTCTACTAAAAATACAAAAATTAGCCAGGCGTAGTGGCGGGCGCCTGTAGTCCCAGCTACTCGGGAGGCTGAGGCAGGAGAATGGCGTGAACCCAGGAGGTGGAGCTTGCAGTGAGCCGAGATCGTGCCACTGCACTCCAGCCTGGGCGACTGAGCAAGACTCCGTCTCAAAAAAAAAAAAAATAATAATAATAATCCTATTGCCTCTGAAGTAGCAACCTCTGAAGTGTAACCCTCTCTTTATTGATGAATAAACTGAGAGGTTGAATGGTCACATAGCTAGGAAGTGTCTCAGATGAGATTTAAACCCAGGCCATCCAATTCCAAAGCCTTTTCCACCACGTTGTACTGCCTCAGTGGGATGGATACATTTTTGAATACAGCCTTTCAAAGTGTATGTAATCTCTTATGCATGATCGTGTTAAAAGGGACTAATATAAAATTATTTTAAGTGTTTCTTTTCTCTTTTGGCTAAAAATTATTTTTAAAAGCTATTTTAAAAACCGATTGTTGGCCTGGACATGGTGCCTCACACCTGTAATCCCAGCACTTTGGGAGGCTGAGGCAGGAGGATTGCTTGAGCCCAGGGTTCAAGACCAGTCTGGGCAACATTGTAAGACATTGTCTCTGCAAAAAATAAAAAATTAACCAGATGTAGTGGCACGTGCCTGTAGTCCCAGCTTCTCAGGAGGCTGAGGCAGAAGGATTGCTTAAGCCTGGGAGATGCTGACTGCAGCTTGACAGATGGGTTTTTCTGTAGTAGCTTTAGCGTGAATATTGATAGTTGGCTTATTTTTACAACATAATTCAGGATAGGCATGGTGGTTCACACTTGTAATGCCGTCTCTTTGGGGGACTGAGGCGGGAGAATCACTTGAGCTCAGGAGTTTGAGACCAGCCTGGGCAACATAGTGAGACCTTGTCTCTACAAAAATAAAAACATTTTCCAGGGATGATGGCACATGCTCCACCTGTAGTCCCAGGTAGTTGGGTAGCTGAGGTGGGAGGATCACTTAAGCTCAGCAGGTTGAGGCTGCAGTGAGCTGTGATCATGCCACTGCATTCCAGCCTGGGCAATAGAGTGAGACCTTGTCTCAAAAAAAAAAAAGCAAAAAAAAAAAAAAACCATCATACAGGATTTCTGTCTTAGGTTCTGTTATTCATAAAATGTAGTAATTGGGCTGGGCTCAATTACTATGCTGGCTCAAATCCCAGCACTTTTGAAAAAGAGGCTGAGACGAGAGGCTTGCTTGAACCCAAGAGTTCGAGACCAGCCTGGGCAGCCCCCGTCTCTGCAAAAAGACATGTTTGGTGGCACGCACGTATAGTCCAGCTACTTGGGGGGCTGAGGTGGGAGGATCATTTGAGTCCAGGAGGTCAAGGCTGCAGTGAGCCGTCATCACACCATTGCACTCCAGCCTGGACAACAGAGTAAGACTATGTCTAAAAATAAAAACATTTTAAAAAAGTAATTGAAATAAAAATTTCACTATAATAGTGTTTGTGTCTATTACAGGCAGTTTGTGACATACTTTGTAGTAAAACTTTAGTATATAATGCTGAAAATCATGTATTTTGCCAGTGCTAATTGTTTTCTTTGTGTTTCTTACAGAAAAAGATGGCAAAGCATTTCATTCAACTTATGAAGAAAAATTGAAGCTTGTGGCACTGCATAAGCAGGTTCTTATGGGCCCATATAATCCAGACACTTGTCCTGAGGTTGGATTCTTTGATGTGCTGGGGAATGACAGGAGGTAACAGTGTTTTTCTGTGTAGTGAATTTAATGAGAATGATGTTGGCAAAGGGTACAATGTGTATTGGTTAAGACGTGAATAGCTGGCTCATTAGCTTAAAATAAGAACTTAACATTTTTTCTTGTAGCTTCTGGAGTCTTCAGATATTTATCTGTTTTTAGTTTAGAGATGTTTATGGCTAAATATTGTGGAAGAACTGTATTCATCTGATTATTAACATAAGACAAGTAGAGGTTCATTTGGTTCTTCCCAAATAATATTAAAAGTAGCCGTTTAAAATACATAGTAATTGATTGCGTTATTGAGGCATAAAAAAATTGTGACAAAAAAAATACATTGAGTATTTTTGTTTAATTAAGGTTCAAATATTATATAAGAAAAGTAGGCCGGGTGCAGCAGTTCACGCCTGTAATCCCGGCACTTTGGGAGTCCAAGGTGGGTGGACCATTTGAGGTCAGGAGTTCAAGACCAGCCTGGCCAACATAAAACCTCATCTCTACTAAAAATAAAAAAATTAGCCAGCGGTAGTAGTGCACGCCTGTAATTCCAGCTACTTGGGAGACTGAAGCAGGAGAATCGCTTGAGCCTGGGAGGCAGAGGTTTTGGTGAGCCAAGATCACGCCATTGCATTCCAGTCTGGGCAACAAAGTGAGATCCTGTCTCAAAAAAAAAAATTGATACCCTTTTGCTGTATGGGAATCATCAGCAATGCAGTTGTTTGGATTGTATGTGGCATATCTAGTAAATCAATACATACTTGTTAAAACTTGAAGTTTTGAGCCTTTTGCTTACAGTAGAATCATTCTTCATTTTAGTTACAATTGAGAATTATTCATATTTAGTTTAAATTTAAAAGTTCTCTTTCTACTAAGAAGGGGAGGTAACTTTTCTTGTTATTCCTTACAGGAGAGAATGGGCAGCCTTGGGAAACATGTCTAAAGAGGATGCCATGGTGGAGTTTGTCAAGCTCTTAAATAGGTGTTGCCATCTCTTTTCAACGTACGTTGCGTCCCACAAAATAGAGAAGGAAGAGCAAGAAAAAAAAAGGTGAAGTTTGAGGGCATGGAATACTTTACTGCTGCACAGCCCAGTGTACTGATGCTTTTGTTTTATGGAGTGTCTGTTCTAGTTCTAGATCAGGTGTTTTGCTTTCCTTGGATCCCCATTTCTTGTGGCAATTGTTCAAACTTCCTGATGTGAGCAGGTATTTATATTATGAGTTTTGTGGGGAGGGAGAACTGCTTCCTACTGGCTGTGCCTTAAAAGAAACCTCCCATCCATCATGGCCTTCCTTTTGTTTTATTACAGTAAGTTTCTGAATAAGCCCCACCATAAACTCAACCACTCCCTCCTCCCTATCCTCTGGTCTTACATACCCTTTGCTGCAGTCTCCCTTGAGCTTCTAGAATACTCATGCTCCATTTCATTGTTTGCAACTATGCTACCTTATATAGACATTCATGTTGGCTTTGGCGTCCAGCTGGCTTATTGATTATTTTCACGTTTTGGAGGAGGAGCTACTAAATGTGCTGTTTATGTTTATGGGATTCCCCGTTGTAGTTGTGAATTAGAATTATAGTTACACCTTATTTATCTAGTAGCTATATTTTCAACAGTTTTGACTACCTAAAATTTTAAGTGATGAAAATGATGCTACAAAACCAATTTTTCTTCAGGTTATGTTACACTTTTTTTTTTTAGACGGAGTCTTGCTCCGTTGCTGTTGCTCAGGCTGGAGTGCAGTGAAATGATCCTCTGCCTCCTGGGTTCAAGCAGTTCTCCTGCCTCAGCCTCTCGAGTAGCTGGGATTACAGGTGCCTGCCACCAACCCAGCTAATTTTTGTGTTTTTAGTAGAGATGAGGTTTCACTATGTTGGCCAGGCTGGTCTCAAACTCCTGACCTCAGGTGATCCACTGCCTCAGCCTCCCAAAGTGCTGGGATTACAGGCGTGAGCCATGTTGCCCAACAGATGTTATTCTTTAAAAACAATTGATTCTCTGGTTTCCTGCCTTAACCTGGATTAAAAATAACAGATTAGAAGAGAAAATAGCTTGATAATGAGGGACATAATAGAAAGCATGAAAAATAGACATGAGAATTATAAAAGCATGGCATTCAGGGGTCATATAATATGAAGGTAAACTCCATTACAATAGTATGATGTACAGTTTTTATGTTTATAGCTGTAACCCCTGAGTCATCAAGAGATGGAACATTAGTTATGATTTATTCCTGTTTAAGATAATAGGAAATGGCTTAATTACATTTTCAGAAGATATTTATCCAAAGAAAGTTTTTTTTTAATCTAAAAGAAAGGTTTTGGTTCTTAGGAGAATAGAATGAGATTTCTTTAACTGGAAAATTGATTTATGTCCTATAGTCCTTTGTGTAGTGATGTTGGATCAATCAGGTATCGCTATGATGTCTGTAGAATAAGTATCTATTGCTTTTTAAGTTCTTATTTTAATGATATATATGCATATTTCTCTTAAGCATTGTCAAAAGTTACTACTCAACATATAGAGCTGCATTTTCTTTTTAAAAATATACTTTTGTCATGGGATAAAGTCCATATAGAATTATTTTAAAGTGTTGAAGAGTAGATTTCACCTGTCCTGAAGCTTAAGCTCTGGCTTGTGAACCTTCTTGCCCTGTACCAGTTGTGACACATTAAAAGTAGGTCATGGCTGGGTGCAGTGGCTCACGCCTGTGGTGGCTCACATCTGTAATCTCAGCACTTTGGGAGGCCAATGCGGGCAGATCACTTGAGTCCAAGAGTTCAGGACCAGCCTGGGCCACATGGCGAAACCCCATCTCTACAAAAAAAACATAAAAATTAGCCGAGTGTGGTTGCAGGTTCCTATAGTTCCAGCTACTCAGGAGGCTAAGGTGGGAGGATCGTTTGAGCCTGGGAGGCAGAGGTTGCAGTGAGCCAGGAACGTGCCTGTGCACTCCAGTCTGGGTGACAGAGTAAGACCCTGTCTCAGAAAAAAAAAAAAGTAGGTCATGTTATTGTTTTATTTTGAGCCTTGGCTGTGGCTCAGGTAGTTGTTAATCACTTATAGGAGTTAGAGGGGAGAAAGGTGAGGTAGCCCAGACAATTCTCGTGGTAGAAACAAGAAATGGTGTTTTATCTGATACTCCTTAGAAATCTTCCCTTTCATCCTGTCTGCAGCCTCCCTGGACACCATACCAGTCTCAGACCCTGAAGATGTCCCTTCCTAGCACAATAGGATCTGTTCTTTTTGGAAGGGTCTTGTGGGATGGGTGAAAGCTGGGCAAGGGCCGCACTGAGAGGTTAGCCATTCTTTTTTAAATTAAAAGCTTAAAAAAATTTTAATTTCAGAAATAATACACAAATATATTCAATATAAAGATTTTCATTTATGGCAGTATGTGAAACACAAACTGAAAAAAATCTTTTTCCCACATTTTTTTTTATTCCACTCTCCTTTGTGTAGATAATAACTGATAAATTTAGGGTATATCCTTCCAGATCTTTTCCTTTGTATTCACCTTTTTTTTTTTTTCATTAAGCAAATGTATTAAATGTCTTTACATATTAGGCATGTATTTCTATCCTTTGGCTCTGCGGTGTTTCAGGGTGGATTTTTTACTTCTATACACATTTGTCGAGTGCTTGTTTTTTCTAGCACTGTGCTAAGCCCTGAGGATGTAGTGGTGTGAGATAGGCAGTCTCTTTCCCTATGAAGCATCTACTTTAATGGGTAAGGCAGATCTATTGCTAAATGTATCACACAAATTTAATTACAATGACAGCAGGTATTATGAAGGAAAAGCTTTTAGTGCTGTGAGCCTGTATTAGAGGGGATCCTTCAGGGTATGGGAATATTATAATGATTTAAGTAGTGTCTTATGTTGGACACATTTCTGTTGCTGTGCAGCAGGAATTATTCTTGATGTGATTTGTATATTGTGAGATTGATTCCCTATAAGTTTCTGCTAGTAAAGTGTGTGTATTTTAAATTTTGATATATATATCCACATTGTTCTCTAAAAAGGTCATGTCAGTTTTCACTGGGAACTAAAGTTTTATATTTAAAAAGGATTCAATGTATAGTGTTCATTCTCTATCTTTTGCTTTGTAGGAAGGAGGAAGAGGAGCGAAGGCGGCGTGAAGAGGAAGAAAGAGAACGTCTGCAACAGGAGGAAGAGAAACGTAGGAGAGAAGAAGAGGAAAGGCTTCGACGGGAGGAAGAAGAAAGGAGACGGATAGAAGAAGAGAGGCTTCGGTTGGAGCAGCAAAAGTAAGCTTATTATATGGCTTATGTTTTAAAATAAGAAATGGAAAAAAAAAAAAAGAATAAAAATAAGAAATGAGCAGGCTGGGCGTGGTGGCTCACGCCTGTAATCCTAGCACTTTGGGAGGCGGAGGCGGGCAGATCACCTGAAGTTGGGAGATGGAGACCATCCTGGCTAACACGGTGAAACCCTGTCTCCATTAAAAATACAAAAAATACAAAAAATTAGCCAGGCACGGTGGCACATGCCTGTAATCCCAGCTACTCGGGAGGCTGAGGCAGGAGAATCGCTTGAACCCAGGAGGCGGAGGTTGCAGTGAGCCAAGATCGTGCCATTGTACTCCAGCCTGGGCAACAAGAGCAAAACTACGTCTCAAAAAAAAAGAAAAAAGGAATGTGTTAGAAGGTTTTGGGGTTCACTTGCAGAACCTAGAGATTGGAAGCAGGAACTGAGGTTGCTTGGTTGTGCTGTTTCTTGTCTCTGCTTCTCTCAGCTTATGTCTCTGCTTCATTCTTGCTCTCTGCAAGATGTCACTGTCTGCTTTGGCATATGCAAGTCTATCCCAGAATTTATTTGGTCCATGTTTCCATGCATCTGACAGAGACTGGCTGGAATCTGTGAGACCCAGTTGCAACTTCTCAGGACAGAGAATCTTCTTGGCCCAGTCTATGTCAGATATCCATTTATGGTCCTTAGTACAAGATTTGGTGGCTGCAACTATTGCTTACTCAGTAAGGGCTTTGAGACACAGGGACTGACGGTTCTTCAAGAGGGAACTGTGGGTACAAAGAGGCAGTGATTTAACACCCATAGAGCACTGTGGGAAGTAAGTCTGAGGTTGTAGGGGTGGCATGGCTTATAGGTTAAACCAGAGAAGTTGAGAGTCCATTGATTTCTTCTCATTATTTCTGGGTAGTTCCTCAGAAAAAGATTTAGTGCTAGCCTCAAACTCACCCAGGGCCTCATTCAACTTTGGAGAAAGACTATGAATGCAGTTCTTTTTGCGGGGAGGTTGTCCTAGGTGGATCCAGTGTTGTGCTGTGTGCAGGAGTTTGTGAGGCTTTGCTTTGTTATCTATTAATAGATGGCTGTGAGGTCTCTGTTAAGTTGGTCACATAAGTGGTTGCTGGCCGTGGTGGCTCATGCCTGTAATCCCAGCACTTTGGGAGGCCGAGGTGGGCAGATCACTTGAGGTCAGGGGTTTGAAACCAGCCTGGCCAACATGGTGAAACCATCTCTGCTAAAAATATAGATTAGCCAGGCATGGTGGCAGGTGCCTGTAATCCCAGCTACTTGGGAGGCTGAGGCAGGAGAATCGCTTGAACCGGGGGGGTGGAGGTTGCAGTGAGCTGAGATCACACCACTGCACTCCAGCATGGGTGACAGAGTGAAACTCCGTCTCAAGAAAAAAAAAAAAGGACTTCCTCTCAAGCTTGGCATTTGTTTGGTGGGGTCCCACGCAGGTTCAACAAGCATATTGAGAAGTGTTATTTCTGTTCGGGGCCCATCTACCCTGGACACGGCATGATGTTCGTCCGCAACGATTGCAAGGTGTTCAGATTTTGCAAATCTAAATGTCATAAAAACTTTAAAAAGAAGCGAAATCCTTGCAAAGTTAGGTGGACCAAAGCATTCCGGAAAGCAGCTGGCAAAGAGCTTACAGTGGATAATTCATTTGAATTTGGAAAACGTAGAAATGAACCTATCAAATACCAGCAAGAGCTATGGAATAAGACTATTGATGCAATGAAGAGAGTTGAAGAGATCAAACAGAAACGCCAAGCTAAATTTATAATGAACAGATTGAAGAAAAATAAAGAGCTACAGAAAGTTCAGGATATTAAAGAAGTCAAGCAAAACATCCATCTTATCTGAGCCCTTCTTGCAGGCAAAGGGAAGCAGTTGGAAGAGAAAATGGTACAGCAGTTACAAGAGGATGTGGACATGGAAAGATGCTCCTTAAAAATCTCTGTAACCATTTCTTTTGTGTACATTTGAAAATGCCCTTTGGATACTTGGAACTGCTAAATTATTTTATTTTTTACATAAGGTCACTTAAATGAAAAGCGATTAAAATACATCTTTCCTGCATTGCCATCTACTTAACATCAGATATTACGGATGTTAGATTGCATCTCAGTGTTAAATCTTCACTGATAGATGTACTTAAGTAAATCATGAAAATTCTCCTTGTAACTATAGAAGTGAATTGTGGATGTAAAATGGTTATGCCATTTGGATAATGGCACTAGGCAGCATTTGTATAGTAACTAATGGCAAAAATTCATGGCTAGTGATGTATAAAATAAAATATTCTTTGCAGTAAAATATTTCCTTTATTAATGTTATAGAAGGGAGGGATACAAAAAGAAACTAACAGTTTGTATGGCAGTGTCAGATATTATTTTAATTTTATTATTTCCTGTTTTGGTTTATTTGCATCTTAGAAGAGCATAATGACATTGTTTGATGCAGCCTAAATTATGCTGGACTGTTTTGACCTGGTTTAACCCTTCTGATAGGTAGTTGTGGATGTTGGGGATGAGAACTGAATAATCTTTGCCTGGGGTGACACTACACTATAGAATTTCCACTTTGGAGAATATTCAGTTCTAACTTGTGATTCCTGGTAGAACAAACTTTATTTTTCTAGCCCAGCAATGATCTAGAAGCAGAGGAATCCCAGCACCTTTGAAAAGTTATTATGTGGTTGTCTTTTAAAAAGCTCCTGTTTTTGGAAAGTAGAATTTGTGGGTACAACATATGTTCATTATTTGTACATAAAATAAAACCATTTAAAAAGTAAAAAAAAGAAAAAAGCAGCAACAGCATGTGGTTTATCTGTAAAAGAATATGAGTGTCTCTAAACTAAGCATGCCAAGATATTTTCAGTATTTCCTTTATTAAGACAGGCTTTAAATTAAATGCTGTGGACCCTCAATTTTTCACTGGCCTTATTTATACTTACCAGGGCCACCTGTAACATCTTCCAGCTATTCTTCAGCCTCTTAACTGTTTTTTATGTATTTAGGTAGAGAAGCCATAACCAACAGTTAAATACCTCATCTATGTCAGAGATGACAATCCATCATCTTACAGCATCATGGTTAATTAGTATAGCTCTAGAGCCAAACTGCCTGGATTTACATTAGCTAGCAGTATAGTCTTGGGCAAGTAAATGAAGTCCTGGATTTGCATCTGCTAGCAGTATAGTCTTGGGCAAGTAACTGAACCCTCTGTCATAGGGTTGTTGTGAGGACTAAATGGGTTAGTATGTGTACTTTCAACCCTGCATGGCACGTAGTAAGGGCACAATAAGTGTTAGTAATTATGATGGTGGTAATGATGATGATCATATGCTTATCTTCCATCCCAAATTTTCCTGGAAAATCCTAAGTACAAAATTAGAGGCCAGGCTTATTTTCTTAAATCTTTCTTCTGGACCCAGAACACATACTAATTGGTATACATTAGTAGCTTAGTTGTTTTTAAGAGTTACAAACTATGAAAGTAAGTAATAAGGACATTTTATTTTGTCATGAACAATCTCCTATAGCCAGACTAGTATATATATTTTTAATGTTTTTAGGCAGCAGATAATGGCAGCTTTAAACTCCCAGACTGCCGTGCAGTTCCAGCAGTATGCAGCCCAACAGTATCCAGGGAACTACGAACAGCAGCAAATTCTCATCCGCCAGTTGCAGGAGCAACACTATCAGCAGTATATGCAGCAGTTGTATCAAGTCCAACTTGCACAGCAACAGGTATGATAGACAACCCTAGACTTCAGCCTTAGAGAGAGTTTTTAGTTTCATTGGAACCCAAGTTCTTTTTTAACAGTCGCAGATGAATTTTGCATTAGTTAGCCTCTAAGGTGTAAAGTAACTTTTGGGTGATCTTTTAGGCAGACTTGAGAATTGCACAGGCAATTGTGAGAGAAAATATGTGTTTTCAAAGCAACTGATGATGCTATATTGTTATAAGGATATTTGGGAGTGGTATGGGTTGAGTGTCTTTACTGTGAGTCTGGCATAGACCCTAATGGTGGTTCTGGAACATGAGGACCTGAGTAAGTAGCCTTAGTTCAGAGATGTCCTTCAGGCAGTGCACTGTCAGAGGCTCGGACAGCCTCCAGTGGGAGGACTCCCCTGCCCTAAGACCATGGAATGGTTCTGCAGAGCTAGCTTGGGTCCATTTGACTTTGTGTTAGGCACCATAGTTAGGCAGTGCTCATGACAGCACATTACTATTCCTCCTCCAACTGCCTGCCCCCAAATATTTTGCTTCCACCTAGGAGAGGTTGCTTTAGGTGAAAGAACATGGGACTGGGAGTCTGATAACATTTGAATTCTCTTCGGGCTTTGACGTTACCTTGTTTGATCTCAGACAAGTTATGACTGCTCTGATTGTTCTGCGCTTTCTTTCAGTCCGTAACAATAGGATATAAAATCAAAGCACTTGTCCTGTTAACCTCACAGGACTATCAGAGGAGTCAAATGAGAAGAGTTACCATTTTTGTACTTGTGGAAGACACTTAATTTTACATTCATTTTTTACATCTTGTGCAGGCATAAAATACCTCCTTAGACTTAACCTAGCTTAGTTTAACTTACTTAATTTTCACTTACAAAGCAGTTACCACCTGTCAGAAAATCTGAGGGAAGAAAAGTGTTACATTATAGTTGCTCAACATTTCTTTTTTTTTTTTTTTTTTTTTTTTTTGAGACGGAGTCTCGCTCTGTCGCCCAGGCTGGAGTGCAGTGGCCGGATCTCAGCTCACTGCAAGCTCCGCCTCCCGGGTTTACGCCAATCTCCTGCCTTAGCCTCCCGAGTAGCTGGGACTACAGGCGCCCGCCACCTTGCCCGGCTAGTTTTTTTGTATTTTTTTTTTTTTTTTTTTTTTTGAGACGGAGTCTCGCTCTGTCGCCCAGGCTGGAGTGCAGTGGCGCGATCTCAGCTCACTGCAAGCTCCGCCTCCGCCTCCCGAGTAGCTGGGACTACAGGCGCTGCCACCACGCCCGGCTAGTTTTTTGTATTTTTAGTAGAGACGGGGTTTCACCGTGTTAGCCAGGATGGTCTCGATCTCCTGACCTCGTGATCCGCCCGCCTCGGCCTCCCAAAGTGCTGGGATTACAGGCGTGAGCCACCGCGCCCGGCCGTTTTTTTGTATTTTTTAGTAGAGACGGGGTTTCACCGTATTAGCCAGGATAGTCTCGATCTCCTGACCTCGTGATCAGCCCGTCTCGGCCTCCCAAAGTGCTGGGATTACAGGCTTGAGCCACTGGCCCCGGCCGCTCAGCATTTCTTATTGCATGAAGTAATCTTTGTCGTTTTTGCCAGACTCTTTAAATTCCTTGAAAATGTGTATTCTTACCTAAACAGCGTTTTCTCCTGAGTCTTTAGCATCAGAAGTTAAAAAGCACTGCAAGTTTTTTGTAATCCTGAAGAGGAGGAAAAGATGCCAAACCAGAGTTTATTCAAGATAATAAGTGGTATTTTTGAGAGATTTATTCTCTCTCCTCTGAAGCCTGTTTCTACTTTAGTTTCACTTTTCCTCCTGCTTTGATAGGCAGTGAGATCATTTTTAATAGCACATACACTTTGCTCTGTCCTGTTTATAGGTTGCTATCACTTAATGAGAAGAAAGTCAAGTAGGACAAAACCACAAATCTTTGAAATGAAACTAGAAAGCCATAATAGAGGCTGGGCATAGTGGCTCATGCCTTTAATCCCAGCACTTGGGGAGGCCAAGGCCAAAATGGTTGCTTGAGGCCGGGAGTTTCAGACCAGCCTGGGCAACACTGGGAGACCCCATCTCTTAAAAAAAGAAAAAAAAATCAGCTGGGCATGGCGGTGCATGCCTCTAGTCCCAGTTACTTGGGTGACTGAGGCGGGAGGATCACTTGAGCTCAGGAGTTTGAGGCTGTAGTGAACTGTGATGGCACCACTACATTCCAGCCTGGGTGACAAAGCGAGACCCTGTCTTGGAAAAAAAAAAAAAAAAGCCATAGGCCAGGTGTGGTAGCTCACACCTGTAATCCCAGCCCTTTGGGAGGCTGAAGTGGGTGGATCACTTGAGGTTGGGAGTTCGAGACCAGCCTGACCAATATGGAGAAACCCCGTCTCTATTAAAAATACAAAATTAGCCGGGCATGGTGGTATATGTCTGTAATCCCAGCTACTCAGGAGGCTGAGGCAGGAGAATCACTTGAACCTAGGAGGCGGAGGTTTCAGTGAGCCAAGATTGTACCATTGCACTCCAGCCTGGGCAACAAGAGTGAAACTCCATCTCAAAAAAAAAAAAAAAAAAAGCCATATTTGAGATTAGAGTGATCAAACTCAGTTTATCAAATTGATTGGTTGCTTCTGAGAAGAGAAAAGGAAAGGGACTGGGGAAGGAACAAAGGGAACTTTACTCCTATAAAATATTAATTTTTATATAAATAGCAAAATGAATACATTTGTTAATTTTGGGGTGTAGATACATTTGTGGGTGTTTGTTACATTGCTTTTATACCTTTCTGTGCTTTTTTGAACTTCCTAAAAACAGGAAAGAGTATGTAAATATATCAGTACAATCTATTACATGTAGTACAATAGACTCATGGTCAGGGGATCCCAGAGAAAATTGTTTTTCTGCTAGAGCCTTTCAAGAAAGGATTAGTGGAGATGAGGGACCATTTGAGCTGGGCCTATTGATCATCAAAAATGCTCTTTTGCTTTCCTGTCATGCAGTGAATGCTCTGAGTGTGCTGACTTGTTTTGATTTTAGGTACTTTTTCTGGAAGGCCAGTATCCCCTCTAGAATACTGATGTGGAAATTACTGAAAATCCAGACCTTGGAAGAAGATATCTTAAAATCTTAAGCGTGTTATTAACCTATATTAAAAGCAAAGAGAGGCATTGCTTTTCATTTAAGTAATTGACTTGTAAATGATACATTCAATGAAATGTGTTTAGAGATGTGCCAAAATTTATCATTATCCCTACCCCATGGGATCATAAAGACTTTTTCCGTGTGTGTGTGTGTGTGTATTTTTTTTCCTGCAGTGAACATATGCTTACTTGCTTGCTTGTGACAGTGTTTTAGTTTAAAACATTGCTTACATGCCCAAATGCTCATCAACAGTATAATGGATAGATTTTATCTTTTCATGATGGAATAACTTAATAGTAATGCAAACAACGAAATACGATTACTTGTGACCCTATAGATGTAGCTTATAAAAGTAATGTTGAGTGAAGCCAGACATAAAAAAGAACGTATACTATACAACCCATTTCTATAAAGTTTTAAAATAGGCAAAGCAAATCTATAGTGTTATAAGTCAGAATAGTTGTTACCCTTCAGGGCAGGTGCCCAGAAAGGGGTACCAGGGAATATTCTGGATGCAGATACTGTCTTGATCTGAGTATTAGTTACATGGATGTGTTTGATTTATGAAGATTGATCAAGCTGTGTAATTTATCATTTGTACACTTTTCTACATGTATGTTGTAATTCAATTTCTAGTTCCCCACCAAAATTACCTAAGTAATACTAAGATATTTGAAGTAGTATCTGTCCATATTGATTTAGAAGAGGAATGTCCCAAAATAGTCCTTTGGATTTAAGATGTTTTTACTGCCATTTTGACTCAGAGGACATTTTGATTTTGTATTTATGAATACACGTTTCAATCATAACTATGTAAACAGTGACAGATTTTCATTGAGAAAATATTTTTACCTCAAATTGCATCCTGTAAGCCTGTTTAATTCTTAGGTCAGCATTTCACAACACGATCAACACGATTAACAATTTTCAGTTTCATTGTGATCATAATTTTTCCCTGAAGTTTTAATTTATTGATTTTTTGGGGTCAATTATGTTAGAATAGTTGTCCATATTTGATTTTTTTTATCACTTTGGGGGCCCATACCAGATTTTACCAATTATAGCTTCTGCCTTTGTGAATTTTCTTCTGTGACTATTTCTACCAAGTTTAATTTTTCTAATTCAAATTTTGTGTAAAGTTTATCAAGATTTTTTTCTTCCATCAATTTTAAGAGCACGAGTTACTGTGTTCAGTTTTTGCCTTTAGTAGTTTTATTTTGGGTTATTTCTTTCTTTTTTTTTTTTTTTTTGGAGACGGAGTTTCGCTCTTGTTGCCCAGATTGGAATGTAATGGCACAGTCTCAGCTCACTGCAACCTCCGCCTCCCCGGTTCAAGCGATTCTCCTGCCTCAGCCTCCCAAGTAGCTGGGCTTAGAGGCATGCACCGCCATGCCCAGCTAATTTTGTATTTTTAGTAGAGACAGGGTTTCACCATGTTGGTCAGGCTGGTCTTGAGCTCCTGACCTCAAGTGATCCACCCACCTGGGCCTCCTAAAGTGCTGGAATTATAGTTGTGAGCCACTTCGAATGGCCTTACTTACTTCAATTTTTCCTGGTTAGTTTTTATAGTGATTCTCAGATCACAGAAATTTGAGCCTTAGTTTTAGGTTTTTGTCTACATTAATTTTTTATTATTGATTTTTTATTATTTTTAGCTGTCAGTTTGATATTGTACTACTAATATTCATTATAGACAGGATAAAAACTGATAAAAAATTGTTAATAATTTCTTGAGCATAGCACTTTGGTAGGGCAAAAGCATGGTATCAGATGTACTCCAGGGCAGGTGTCCTATTTGCTAGCCTTCCTGGTCAGTGTGTCTTCACTTTCTCTTGATTTGTAGGCAGCATTACAGAAACAACAGGAAGTAGTAGTGGCTGGGTCTTCCTTGCCTACATCATCAAAAGTAAATGCAACTGTACCAAGTGATGTGATGTCAGTTAATGGACAGGCCAAAACACACGCTGACAGCTCCGAAAAAGAACTGGAACCAGAAGCTGCAGAAGAAGCCCTGGAGAATGGACCAAAAGGTAGGTTTTGCATATGTTTGTCCGGATGTCATAATTCCAAATCTGTGAAAGGCAAAAGTCAAGAAGTCAGGTTATAATTAGCTTTTGAGAACAATTACATCTTTGTGAGAGTTGAACCTTTTTTTTACTCTTTTTAGTCTGAATCTGATGCTCAGGTGACTCATAGACCAGTGTAGAAGAGCAAATCAGATGTCTTTGGACACTTTTAAGACAAAAGTTATGTTTTGTCTTATTTTATATATATATAAAAATTATCTATTGCTGCATAACAAATTACAGGCTGGGCGCAGTGATTCATACCTGTAATCCCAGCACTCTGGGAGGCTGAGGCGGGAAGATACTTGAGCCTAAGAGTTTGAGGCTGCAGTGAAGTATGATTGCACCTGCCTGGGTGACAAAGCAAGACTCTCAAAAAAAACCAAAAACAAATTACACCTAAATTTAGTAGCTTGAAATAACAATAAACATTTATTACTTTCTTGCACAGCTTCAGTGGGTCAGGATTTCAGGAGCAGTTTAGCTGAATGGCTCTGACTTAGGCTCCCTCATGAGATTGCAGTAAAGGTGTTGGTGCCGAGACTAGAAGATCTGCTTCCAAAATGGTTCCCTCACATGACTGGCTTTTGGCCAGAAGCTCAGTTACTGGCCCCATGAAGCTTCTCCATAGGGCTTCTTGAGGGTCCTCAAAACAGTTACTGGCTTCCGCTAGAGCACATGATCTAAAAGAGAATAGGGCAGAAGTGGCAGTGTCTTTTATGCCTTGACTTTGGAACTTCTCACCATCATCTGTTGGTCGCACATACCAATCCTAATATATTATGGGTGGTGACCTCACAAGTGCATGAAGACCCAGAGGCGAGGATCCCTGGGGACCATCTTGGAGGCTGGCTACCATATAAATATATATATTTTTGAGACTAACTTATGTTGCCTAGAAAATAACTGCATTTTCAAAGCTCTACTAACTTTCCATGGGCAGCTCATTTGTTCATTCAGCAATTAGTTGAAGGTTTCCTGAGTGCTAGGAGTACAGTGGTGAGGCAAAATAACACACAGAGAATGTAGATTGTAGCTGTGGTAAGTACGGTGATGGAGAGAGAGGTACATTATCTTTGAGAGAATGTAAAACAGGAAAGTGTGACCTAGTCAGAGAGGCCACCAGAGGCTTCCCAGAGGAAGGGACATTGACCTAAGATATCTGAAGCAAGAAGAATTAACTAAGTAAGGAGGAAGAGGAGAGCATTTCAGTGACAGTGGTCACGGATGGTGGTATGGTTCATAAGAAATTTGGTTTCAGAGATCTTCTTGTCTGTTTAGAACAAGTAATAATTGCTTCAGAAAAGGCTTTGAAATCCCTTGGTTTACTGCCCCCGTGCCTTTTTTTTCTTATCAGGGGATTATACTAGCGTTTTCAAATGAGAGAAAATATTTCAAAAGCTCTGTGACTAACTTTGAAAAACTTACTGCATAGTCAAGTACGTATAGATACTGCTCAGTAACAAGACTTCACCCCTTTTTCTTAATCCCTAGTGGTTCTAATCCTGTCTGAGTTTTTGTTTCTTTGAGCTCCTTTAGAATAGCCCCTAGAACTTTGGGATAGTTGGAGGTGAAGAATTTTTCAGCAGACAGGCTGAAGTCAAAGTCCAGCTTTCTTTGTTCACATCTACAAGAGTAATTTATTCCTAAAGCCAGAATCTCTCTTCCTTGCTAGAATATTTCCCTCACTCCAGCTGGGGCCTTCCCAGGGTCATTCTTGAATCCCCATAGAGGGAGTGTTGAAAAAAATTCGTTTCTAAGACTGTGGGCTGCCATTGTTACTTGAAGAAGTGTGATGACCTCTGAGTGCCTGCAACATTGTTAAACATAGTAATCTGGAGAGACTCCCATAGGGAGGCTTTTTTATTCCTCCTCCTTGATCTAAGCTAGACCATATTGTACTTGGTGCCTGAGTACAACTGATCAGGTAGTCCTATGAAAATGTGGCTACCTGCAGGGTGAAGGCTCTTTTTCTTTAGCGTTTTAATTCCTGTTGCCTTTAGAATCTCTTCCAGTAATAGCAGCTCCATCCATGTGGACACGACCTCAGATCAAAGACTTCAAAGAGAAGATTCAGCAGGATGCAGATTCCGTGATTACGGTGGGCCGAGGAGAAGTGGTCACTGTTCGAGTACCCACCCATGAAGAAGGATCATATCTCTTTTGGGAATTTGCTACAGACAATTATGACATTGGGTTTGGGGTGTATTTTGAATGGACAGACTCTCCAAACACTGCTGTCAGCGTGCATGTCAGTGAGTCCAGCGATGACGACGAGGAGGAAGAAGGTAGAACCTTGGTCCATATTCAGTAGCTGCTGGGTTGTATGTTGGCAGAAATGGTACATGGTTCAGGTGTCACCCAGCCTTATGCTTCCTGATTAACACTTCATGGTTAGGGAACACTTTCTTCATTAGTGGGACCTTGGGCTGAAAAGGTTGTGAGGCCAGGCTCCTGTAGGGGATTGGGGCCTGAACCTGAATTTTTCAGAATGCCAGAATCTATTTGGCAATTCGCTATTTTACTCCTTTCTGAATACTGTTTTACTTCTAACCTTGTGTGTTGAAAAACCAAATATGCAAGATCACTTTTTAAAAATTTAAAAAAATTTTTCTTTTTTTTTTGAGACGGAGTCTCACTCTGTCGCCCAGGCTGGAGTGTGGTGGCGTGATCTCTGCTCACTGCAATCTCTGCCTCTTAGGTTCAAGCGATTCTCCTGCCTCAGCCTCCTGAGTAGCTGAGATTACAGGCACACACCACTATGCCTGGCTAATTTTTTGTATTTTTAGTAGAGACGAGGTTTCACCGTGTTGGTCAGGCTGGTCTCGAACTCCTGACCTTGTGCTCCACCCACCTTGGCCTCCCAAAGTTCTGGGATTACAGGCATGAGCCACCACGCCTGGCCCACTTTGAAAAATTTTCAAGGAGCAAGTAAGAATTCCTGTCAACCCTGGCATTTACTTAAATGTATATCGTTGATATTAGCTTTTAAGGTCATTATTCTAAGATTCTTTATGTAAATACAGAAACTCACCAGAACATTCCACTTAAAAAAAAATTTCAATTATTTTTCCATTTGGAAATCCCTATTTTGCTAGAGTGGAATTTTTTACTTCCTCTGAAAATAGAAGTAATAAGTAGACAATAAGTTTCTGTCTAATAAGTAGACAGAAACATATACAGCAGGTGTGCTATAACATTTCTTGAAATTAAGTTTAATATTCAATTTAACAGTTAATATTTAATTTAATGCTAATCAAAAGATAATCCAAATATAATTCTGTACCATTACCTACATGAACCATCAGAGTATCCCAGAAGTTTCAGTACATCTTGCAGATTGACTTATTGTCTGAATAAGTAGACAAAATTGGGTGTTTTAGAGGACAGTCTAAAGGACAATCTAAAATATCTTGGTCTAAGAAATAGGTTTTTGAGAAGATGTATTTTTGTTACCCAGGGAAAGTTAGAATGTAGGGTTTGTTTATGTACACTTAATAAGCACTTATTTGTTGACTTGATTCAAAGTGATGTGGAATGTGTGCTCTGTGAGAATGGAAAAGCACCACGTCTCAGTTCTTCCGGAATAACTGACCATTTACAAGGTGGCTTGTAAATAGACTGCTTGTTCTTGAAGAGGGTTGGCATTGTTGCTTTACAGATTACAGTGGGATAAAGTTAAAAAGATATTGTTGGAAGTACATGGAATAAGCCTGAAAGTTCTATCAACTTGTGAAATACAGAGTTGTCCAATCATGTTACCATACCATGCAACACCCTGGGGCCTCTGGGGCTATCTACAGAAACATACATAGCAGGTGTGCCATAACATTTCTTGAAATTAAGTTTAATATTCAGTTTAATAGTTAATATTTAATTTAATGCTAATCAAAAGATAATCCAAAGATAATTCTGTACCATTATCTACATGAATCATCAGAGTATCCCAGAAGTTTCAGTACATCTTGCAGATTGACTCTTACCCCAGAAGCAGATTTAAAATCCTTCATTATACCACAGGTCCAGATTCTAGCTGGTAAATATGGAAGCATGAGCTGCTTTGTCTTACATGGCATTTTGTTTTCATCAGTCTTTATTCCTGAGTACCACAAGCAAGGTAAAACATTGCCCATAAATAATACTGACTGAGACAGAAAGAAAAAATAAAAGATTGAAAAAGCCTGGCCGGGCGCGGTGGCTCACGCCTGTAATCCCAGCACTTTGGGAGGCCGAGGCGGGCGGATCACAAGGTCAGGAGATCGAGACCACGGTGAAACCCCGTCTCTACTAAAAATACAAAAAAATTAGCCGGGCGCGGTTGTGGGCGCCTGTAGTCCCAGCTACTCGGGAGGCTGAGGCAGGAGAATGGCGTGAACCCGGGAGGCGGAGCTTGCAGTGAGCCGAGATCGCGCCACTGCACTCCAGCCTGGGCCACAGAGCCAGACTCCGTCTCAAAAAAAAAAAAAAAAAGAAAAAAAAAAAAGAAAAAGCCTGGGCCGGGTCCAGTGGCTCATGCCTGTAATCCCAACACTTTGGGAGGCCAAGGTGGGCGGATCACAAGGTCAGGAGTTCAAGACCAGTCTGGCCAACATGGTGAAGCCCCGTCACTACTAAAAATATAAAAATTAGCTGAACTTGGTGGCGGGTGCCTGTAATCCCAGCTACTCGGGAGGCTGAGGCAGGAAAATCACTTGAACCTGGGAGGTGGAGGTTGCAGTGAGCCGAGATCACACCACTGAACTCCAGCCTAGATGACAGAACGAGACTCCGTCTCAAAAAAAAAAAAAAGAAAAAGCCTGTCTGGGCATGGTGGTTCACAACTGTAATCTCAGCTTTTGGGGAGGCCAAGTAAGGAAGATCTCTTGAGGCCAGAAGTTTAAGACCAGCCTGGGCAAACCGTTTTGTAGAGTGACACCCCATCCGTCCAAAAAAAAATTTTTTTTTAGTTAGCTGGGTGTGATGGCATGTACCTGTAGTCCCAGGTACATGGGAGGCTGAGGCAAGAGGATCGCTTGAGCTCAGGAGTTCGAGGCTGTAGTGAGCTATATGATCACGCCACTGCATTCCAGCCCGAGCGATAGAGCTAGGCCCTCCCTCTAAACAACAACAACAAAAAAAAAAACAGATGAAAAAAAACAAGAAGCGGTTAGAGAGCGGGACTGTAGCAGATTGGCCAGGGGCCACTACTGTTTTCTCGTGATCTTCAGCAATGTCAGAACCTGTTCTGTCCTTTCTGTTGCATCACAGGGACTCATTAAAGTCAGACTCTGCAGATGTCTGGGAAGGAAAGTTTTTGTATGTGTACAAATTACTGTACTTACAAAGAGCTGTGTGAGGCCAGGCACGGCGGCCCCTGCCTATAATCTCAGCACTTTGGGAGGCCAAAGCAGGTGGATTGCTTGAGCTCAGGAGTTCAAGACCAGCCTGGACAACATGGTGAAACCCTGTCTCTAGCAAAAATACAAAAAACTAGCTGGGCATGGTGGTGTGCACCTATAGTCCCAGCTACTTGGGTGGCTGAGGTGGGAGGATTGCTTGAGCCCAGGAGGTAGAGGTTGCAGTGAGCTGAGATTAAGTCAGTTCACTCCAGCCTGGGCCACAGAGCCTGACCCCATCTCAAAAAAAAAAAGATGGCCGGGCATGGTGGCTCACACCTGTAATCCCAGCACTTTGGGAGCCTGAGGCAGGTGGATCACCTGAGGTCAGGAGTTCAAGACCAGCCTAGCCAACATGGTGAAACCCCATCTCTACTAAAAGTACAAAAATTAGCTGGGCATGGTGACGTGCACCTGTAATCCCAGCTACTTGGGAGGCTGAGGCAGGAGAATCGCTTGAACTCGGGAGGTAGAGGTTGCAGTGAGCTGAGATCATGCCATTGCACTCCAGCCTGGGCAACAGAGCCAGACTGCATCTCAAAAAAAAAACGAAAGAGCTTTGTGAATAAGAATTCTCTGTTCAGAAATTGGTTGAGGTAATGTGTTTCTCCTGACTTGCCTATGAACCCTCAGCTGTTGATAGTTTTGGGGTTATATTGGTGTTGGGAAGATCACTGGTGAAAATGGCAGGGGTTCATTTCTAGAAATGAGAACCTTGATATCCTTGATCTTAGCTCTAATGTGTCCCTCAAATGAAAGATAGCATTACCTGTACTTGTGCCATTCCTAATCATAAAATGATTTGCACTAAAACATTTTAGCCTCACAGCAGTGAAGCTTTATCACTCCTAAGAATTGTTCATTAAGTGAGTGTAACTTTATCCCATTTAAAGATTAGCTCACAAACTGTATTTGTCCATATGCCTTAGAAACTACTGTCCTACCGTATCTTGTATTTCTTATGGTAGAAGAGTCTGGGTTTTTTGTTTTTTGGTTTGGTTTTTCTCCCTTAGATCTTGAAAGGTAGACAGAGGAGTTTGCTTTCTTTGAAGAAGCATGGATGGTAACACATCCTCCTGTTTTAATTCTCCACTTTATTGTTTACAGGTCCTAAACCTTTGCTTAAACTCATAAAAGATGCCTTTTCATCTATCCCAGTAATCTTTAGTTTTATAGATTTTGAACAAAATTTGAGTATTGAATCAATGGACCACTCTGTTTCTTGAATGTCAACAATAGTGTACATTTTGGATGGTTCTGTATTTCTCATTTGCATGTGAAGCATGCTTAATTATAGGTATTTCTGTGGTACAGTAAATCTGATTTTGACCTACATTTATTAGAGTGCCATCTGCTTTTTTAAAATAAACGTTCAATTTTAGAATAGTTTTAGATTTACAGAAAAGTTGCAAAGATAGTTCAAAGAGTACCCATATACCCTGTACCAAGTTCCCTCTGTTGTTAGCATCTTACATTGTACTGGGATGCACTCATCACAGCTAATGAAACAGTATTGATCATTGATTCATTAATTAACTAGAGTCCATATTTATTCAGATGTTTTTAGTTTTTACCTAATGTTCCAGGATCATTCCAGGATGCCACATTATAGTGAGTCATCATATCTCCTTAATCTGCTCTAGACGGTGAGAATTTCTCAGACTTACCTTGTTTTAATTTCCTGATAGGGGCCATTGACAAGCATCACTCAGTTAATTTGTGTTGCCAGAATTCACTCTGCCATGTTATAAACCTGAAAATCCATTCCTGTAGTCCCAGTCTCTTAAAAAAAAAAAAAACCATAAACCTGAAAGTCTTGTCTTCTATAGTGAATACTCCCTTGACCTCTTTTCTTTGAGCCAGTTTGTATTAAATATGTTAAACTGAGACTTCAAAGCTGGTTCATAATTTTCTCATTCCTGTAGGTTTCTAGAGGTATTTTTTTTCCGAACCTCATAGCATTACAGTTCAGAAAACTATTAACCGGGGGCAAACCTATAATCAGAGCTCGTTTTTTTTTTTGCCACTTAGATCATCTCTGGGTTAAATTGGCCTAGTGAAAATAATTGAATTTTCAGAGTATCTCTGAATGCCTGTCTCTCTTCTATGGTTTTTTCATTTTATTCCTTCTATTTAAGTTATACAAAAAGCAATAGTCCTCACAAATCATCTTCCATCCTTCTAAAATGGGGAGGAATCATATTGTTCAGAAAGAGGATGATGAGAGCAACATTTTCTTGTTACTCAGATGAGTGAAAGTCCAGGGGATGAATTAGGAATTGAATGGCTATGGAAAGGGGAAAATGGGACCTAGAAATAGGAATGGTAGTAAGCACAGAAAGAGAGAGGATGCTGACCACTGCTACCACTAGATATTCATCACTGGGCTCCCAGGGCTCAGAACAGGGTTTGGTATATAGCACATACTCAGGTATTTGAATGAGTGAGTGAATGAATGAATGAACTAATAAATGCTCACATGCACATAACTTGTTCAATGGTTCAACAGAATTCCCAACAAGAGCAGTTTCTCAAAGAAAGGATAGGCTGGGCGTGGTGGCTCACGCCTGTAATCCCAGCACTTTGGGAGGCCGAGGAGGTGGATCCACAGGGTCAGGAGGTCGAGACAATCCTGGCCAACATGATGAAACCCCATCTCTACTAAAAATACAAAAATGATCTGGGTGTGGTTGCGCACGCCTGTAATCCCAGCTACTTGGGAAGCTGAGGCAGGAGAATCGCTTGAACCCAGGAGGCCGAGGTTGCAGTGAGCTGAGATCACGCCCCTGCGCTCCATGCTGGGTGACAGAGTGAGACTCTGTCTCCAAAAAAAAAGATAGATTTTAATTGCTTGATGCAAGTGTGGTTTTCCTGAATCTGTTCATTGACTTGTCTCTGTTCTTACAGAAAACATCAGTAGTGAAGAGAAAGCCAAAAAGAATGCCAACAAGCCTCTGCTGGATGAGATTGTGCCTGTGTACCGACGGGACTGTCATGAGGAGGTGTATGCTGGCAGCCACCAATATCCAGGGAGAGGAGTCTATCTCCTCAAGTTTGACAACTCCTACTCTTTGTGGAGGTCAAAATCAGTCTACTACAGAGTCTATTATACTAGATAAAAATGTTGTTACAAAGTCTGGAGTCTAGGGTTGGGCAGAAGATGGCATTTAATTTGGAAATTTCTTTTTACTTTTGTGGAGCATTAGAGTCAGGGTTTACCTTATTGATATTGGTCTGATGGTTTGTGAACTCTTGCTGAGAATCAAAATTTCCTTGAGACT
Organism: Macaca nemestrina; assembly: GCF_043159975.1. NCBI lineage: Eukaryota > Metazoa > Chordata > Mammalia > Primates > Cercopithecidae > Macaca > Macaca nemestrina. The sequence continues at coordinate 84,369,178 of NC_092125.1, read as the reverse complement.
CTTTAGCATTCATACTTTGGGGTTAAAGGAGATTCCTCAGACTCATCCAGCCCTTGGGTGCTGACCATCAGAGTCACTAGTGGATGCTGAAGTTACATGAGCTACATGTTAAATAGTTAAAGTCTCCAAAATAAAACACCCCAACGTTGACCTTCCCCAGCTGATGGTTAGCCCCTTGCTGCCTGCTCCATGTGTCTTATGAGAGCCCATAGTTACAGTGACCTCTAATTTGAAATCCTTAAGTTAATAAGTCTGTATCAGGTGCAGCTGGCTTTGATTAAAGGTCATTTTTAAAACTTAAAAACTCAAGACCTCACAGATTATAATAGAAAAAGAAATGGCCTCAGTTTGATCTTGTTTGGAATGACCCAGATTGTTTCTGCTTTAGGTGCAGCTGTTTAGTTCAGAGTTATATTACAGAGAATTATTTTCTGAGATAATCTTAAACTAGAATGTTCAAAACTAATTGATAATTGAAGTATCAAGATACATAGAACACCTCAGAGATTTTTCTTCAGGAACTTCCACAAACTTTGAATCTTTGTATCTTTATTTAGTATTCATACTACTAGTAGCAAAATACAAGTTTTTTGTTTTGTTTTGATTTGGCTTCATAGAGTATCTCAAATTGAAAGAAACTTTCTGCACAAAGAATACAATTAGGGATTTTGTAAACTCAAATTGGCACCTACTGAATTAAAATACATAAAATCATTTAAATATAATTCAGCATATGGGAGGTAACATTGCACTAATATGGAAATCACTGCCAGAGACAGTCTATTTTCTTTTAATTTGTTACTACTTAGTCACAAATCCTATGTTATTCCAGTTTGGAATTACTTATTAAGGAGAATTAGAAATACATATGCCCATGCTTAAATTTTATAGCTTTAATTTGTATTATTTCTTTATTGGCGGGAAGAGGTACATCTTTGTTTTCCTTACTGAAAACAAATATGGATTAATTGCCTCAAATTTGTATAAGTGATTGGCTAGTGATTCTTGTTTTCAGAAGGGAGAGTGGTGTAGATAGAAAATGACAAAGATGGCAATATACACTTAATGTTGTTACATGTTGTTACTGAAATACTTAGATTTTTAAAATTTCAAATCCTAAATCACTTCTTGTAGGAGGGTTTTCATTAACTAGCTGCAATATATACAGTTCACTACATAGGGGTTGTTTGAGTTTTTTGTGTGCTGTATTTCTTTCTGTTTTTTAATACCTGGTTTTGTACATATCTAACTCTGTTGTCTTTTGGTTGTTCAGAAACTGGATTATTTTTTTCTTAGGCAGTGCTTAATTTGTGTTTTTTAATTTTGATTCAGAAGTAGTCCCAGCTCATAGGTGTTCATACTGTTACATCCAGAACATTTGTCAGGCTGTCAGCTCTCATGTACATACGGTATAGAAACCATGGAGTTAGGCACTTCCTGGATTTTTTTTTATGAGAAAATACTGTATTTAAAATGTAAAATAAACTTTTAAAAAGCAGGCACTAATATATATTTCTTCCAGCCTTTGATTACAAATTTGTCCTTGCACATGTTAAGATGAACTATCTCCTAAAAATATGATTGTTCTTGGGAGCAGTGTATGTTACTTTACATAGCAGCGGTTCCTGTCATGTGTTCATGTCAGAATATTTTTGGTTTTAAACTTTTTTATTGCCTTTGGCTGTTGATTAGTACAGTACAAGTGCGATTTCAGAAAGATCTTGAAAGTAATATATTTAATCAATTAAAATGTTTATCTGTAACTTGTTGATGTTTCATTAATATAGTTACTCTCTGAAGCATTAGTTCAGTATTTCAACATTCAGGTAGGAGAAAAAGAAATGTTTCAAATATCTTTTTTTTAAAGGCTGTGGTTGAAAAACAACTCTTTCTGGCCCATTATTTAGTTTTACTATTAATTACCTTACTGAGTTAAAATAGATTTAAATTTTTCTACACTTTCAAATGCAAAGGCTAGCACTGATTTTTCTTCTTGAAAATGACTAGGTTATAAAGCTGTTTCTCTACACTACCATGTACGTAGTGTGTTCCATGAAATACATGGACCCAGCACACTTTAATGGATCTCCAGAGGCAGAGCCCTCACTCACTCGGGGTGGATGATTGCAGAGCAGTTGTGGGTAAGTGCCCAGTCAGTATGATGTGGAGTCCCAGAATGAGGTTGCTACATCCTGATGACCCCACTGATAGGCAGGGTGACCGGCGTCATTTTTTTCTTTTGAAATCTGGGGAGACAGATGAGGTGACCCATCTTGGTCTTTTTGCTGTGTGGGACACCATAAAGCCAGACTGAAGACGCATAAAGGAGAGCAGCTGAGATAAGCACACCTTGGAAACCATGCTACTGAGTCTTGACCATCTGTCTTTTGGAGCAGGAGAAGCAACCAGTTCAAAATAATAAATAATTGCTAATAATTCATTAGGGCTTAAAGTTCAACCATGAGGGACTGGGTGCGGTGGCTCACGCCTGTAATCCCAGTACTTTGGGAGGCCAAGGTGGGTGGATCAAGAGATCGAGACCATCCTGGCTAACACAGTGAAACCCAGTCTCTACTAAAAATACAAAAAATTAGCCGAGTATGGTGGCAGCCACCTGTAGTCCCAGCTACTCGGGAGGCTGAGGCAGGAGAATGGCATGAACCTGGAAGGTAGAACTTGTAGTGAGCTGAGATGGCGCCACTACATTCCAGCCTGGGTGACAGAGCGAGACTGTGTCTCAAATAAATAAATAGAAGTTCAACAGTCAGTAACCGGGCATGGGGGCACACACCTGTATAGTCCCAGCTACTCGGGAGGCTGAGGCATGAAAATTGCTTGAACCCGGAAGGCATAGGTTGCAGTGAGCCTAGATCGCACCACTACACTTCAGCCTGGGTGACAGAGCAAGACTCTGTCTTGTGGGGGAAGAAAGAAAAGTTCAACAATCTACAACGAAAACCATCTTTGCTTCTCTCCCTGGCTTTTTCTCAGTTCAACACTTCGGTCTGCAACCTAAAAACGTGTGCCTGTGTATCTACTTGGGGTAGAGCAGATCTTCATTTCCATTCATTAGTTTTTCAAAATATGTGTGCATCAGTATTGGACTTTTGTCTCACATATATCTCAGTACTTCAATTTTCTTAAAATGTTTTTTCTTTTCCTTTTTTTTTTTTTTTTTTTTGAGACAGGGTCTCACTCTGTCACTTGGACTGAAGTGCAGTGGTACAATCACAGATCACTGCAGCCTCAACCTCCTGGGCTCAAGCGATCCTCCCACCTCAGCCTCCCCAGTGGCTGGGATTATAGGTGCAGCATGCCTGGCTAATTTTTGTATTTTTTGTAGAAATGGGGTTTTACCATGTTGTCCGGGCTGGTCTCAAACTCCTGGACTCAAGTGATCCACCCACTTCAGCCTCCCAAAGTGCTGGTATTACAGGCATAAGCCACCGCACCCCGCCCTAATTTTTATATTCTTAGTAGAGATGGGGGTTCACTATGTTGGCCAGGCAGGTCTCAAACTCCAGACCTCAGGTGATCTGCCTGCATCGGCCTCCCAAAGTGCTGGGATTATAGGTGTGAGCCACAGTGCCAGGCCAATAAAAACAATTTTTATCTTTGTCCAAGGTCATTAACTTACATGTCTCCAGTGAAAGGTAGCACCCCTTTTTTGGGCATGGCAAAATGTGGAAATGTGAACATGTTTTCTATAAGATCTACATTTTGCAACTTTTAAAATTCCAGGTTGTGTTTTGGATAACTTTTAAGTATTATGTCGTGTTCTTTTAATCAACTGTGTGTTCTTCCATAGAATGTCTTTTTAGCTATTTTTCTGTTGTTGAACATTTAGGTTACTTTTGATTTTTTTGTTGTTGTTGTTGTTATCATTGTTATTAGAAGTGATGTTCCAGTTATTTGTCTCTCCGCAAATCTGCATGAGATTTTCAAAAGTATATACCAAGAAGTGGATACTGGGCCAGGCGTGGTGGCTCACGCCTGTAATCCCAGCACTTTGGGAGGCTGAGGTGGGCAGATCACTTGAGGCCAGGAGTTCAAGACCAGCCTAGCCAACATGGCAAAACCCTATCTCTACTAAAAATACAAAAAATTAGCCGGGCCTGGTGGCAGGCACTTGTAATCTCAGCTACTTGGGAGGCTGAGGCACAAGAATCACTTGAACCCAGGAGGCGGAGGTTGCAGTGAGACGAGATCATGCCACTGCACTCCAGCATGGGTGACAGAGTGAGACTCTGCCTCAAAAAAAACAAAAAAAGTGGATACTGGATCATAAATTCTTGGCATTTATATTTATTTTATAAATAAATAAATTTATTCCTTCCTGAACTACTAGGGAGGCAGAGGCCAGAGGATCACTTGAGCACAGGAGTTGAATGCTGCAGTGAGCTGATGGCACCACTGCACTCCAGCCTGGGTGATAGAGCAAGACTCTGTCTCATAAACAAAATTCTGAAAAAAAAATTCTTATGCTCATGTGCAAGTTTCTCCAGTGTATATACCAAGAAGCAGAATTGTTAAGCCATAACAATGGCTTATGGTCTAAAATAACAAGGTCTATTTTAGACGATACAAAACTGCTCTTCAAAGGTGGTGCCAATTTAAACTGCCAATAGTAAAAGAGTTCCTGTGTTCCATACCTTTGCTGAATTGTCAGATTTGTAATTGTACCAGTTTGAGGGGTGTAAAACAAAATCTCATCTGTGGTTTCAATTTATATTTTCTTAATAACCAGCAGAGGTGGGCGTGGTGGCTCACGCCTGTAATCCCAGCACTTTGGGAGGCCGAGGTGGGCGGATCACAAGGTCAGGAGTTCAAGACCAGCCTGACCAACATGGTGAAATCCTGTCTCTACCAAAAATACAAAAATTAGCCGGGCCTGGTGGTGCATGCCTGTAATCCCAGCTACTCGGGAGGCTGAGACAGGAGAATCGCTTGAACCCAGGAGGCGGAGGTTGCAGGAGCCAAGATCGTGCCATTGCACCCAGCCTAGGCAAGAGTGAGACTCCGTCTCAAAAAAAATAAAATAAATAAAAAATAACCAGCGGGAATAACCATCGTTTCATATGTTACTGGCCTTCTGTGAGTTGCGTATTTATATCCTTTGTTCATTATTCTGTTGTACGTGTCCTGAATTGTAGGCGTACTTTAAATATTCTGGATACTAGTCTTTTTGGTCATGTACATCACAAATAATTGATGCCACACTGTGGGTTTTTGGTCTCAAACTCCTGACCTCAAGTGATCTGCCCGCTTCAGCCTCCCAAAGTGCTGGGATTACAGGTGTGAGCCACCACACCCGGCCTTTTTTTTTTTTTTTTTTTGGCAGAGTCTCACCCTGTCGCCCAGGCTGGAGTACAGTGGCACGATCTTGGCTCACTGCAACCTCCACCTCCCAGGTTCAAGCTGTTCTCCTGTCTCAGCCTCTCAAGTAGCTGGGATTACAGGCACCCACCACCACGTCGGGCTAATTTTTTATATTTTTAGTCGAGACGGGATTTCACCATGTTGGCCAGGCTGGTCTTTTGATCTCAGGTGATCCGCCTGCCTCGGCCTCCCAAAGTGCTGTGATTACAGGCATGAGCCACCGCACCCAGCCTTCATTTAGATTTTTGGTTTGAGCTTTCCGTCCGTATCTTTTGTTTGAGACATGGTCTCTCTGGAGTACACTGGTACAAGCCTTGAACTCTTGGGCTTAAATGACCCTCCCACCCTGGCCTCCCAAAGTACTGGGATTACAGGTGTGAGCCAGTGTGCTTGACTTCCCCTGCTCCTCAGATTCTTCAGGTAGAAACTTAGGTTATTGATTTGAGCCTCCCTTTTTTTTTTAATCCAAAGCTAAAAACTTTTGAGTGTTGCTTTTTTTACATCTCATAAATTTTGATATGTTGGGGTTTCGTTTGCATTTAGTTTAAAATACCTTTTTTTGTTTGTTTGTTTTTTGAGACGGAGTCTCACTCTGTTGCTCAGGCTGGAGTGCAGTGGCGCAATCCTGGCCCACTGCAACCTCCGCCTGCCGAGTTCAAGTGATTCTCCTACCTCAGCCTCCCAAGTAGCTGGGATTACAGGCACGTGCCACCATGCCCAGCTAATTTTGTGTTTTTAGTAGAGACAGGTTTTCACCGTGTTGGCCAGGCTGCTCTAACTCCTGACCTCAGGTGATCCACCCACCTAGACCTCCCAAGTTCCTCCTCCCAGGATTACAAGCATGAGCCACCAAGCCCGGCCCAATTTAAAATATTTTTAATTTCCTTTGTGATGTCTTCCTTGTTACATGGGTTATTTAGAAGTGTATTAGATCCCATATATTTGAGGATTTCCCAAGTGTTTTTCTGTTGTTGATTTCTAATTTAATTTCATTATTTCTTTTGTTTGTTTGTTTAATTTACCAAGGCTTGTTTTGTGTCCCAGAATGGTGTTCTAGTGGATGTTCCATGTTCACTTGAATAGAATATGTAGCCGGCTGTCATTGGGTGGAATGTTTTATAAACGTCAGCCAAGTTAAGTTGGTTGGTAGTGATGGTAAGGTTTGCTTGTTCTGTCAATTACCAAAACAGGAGTTTTGAATTATTCAACTAAATTGCAGATTTTTTTCTTTTCCCCATTTTTGGGGGCATTTTTGCTTTATTTATTTCAAAGTTTTCTGTTGGTATATACACGTTTATGATTGTATGGCTTCTTGATGAACTGACCTCTTTATTATTATGTAACGTATCTCTTCATGTCTAGTTATATTCCTTGTTCTGAAGTCCATTTCATTTGGTATTAGTGTTGCCACTCATGCTTTCTTTTGATTAAAGTTTACATGATATATCTTATTCCATCTTTTTTATTTTATTTTATCTTTTTTTTTTTTTTGAGACATGATTTTGCTCTGTCCCCCAGGCTGGGGGACAGCTTAGCGCCCAGGAGGTCAAGGCTGCAGTGAGTTATAACCAGTGGTGCAGTTATAACTCAGTGCAACCTTGACCTTATAGGTTCTAAGCTGTTCTTCTGCCTCAGCCTCTCATGTAGTTGAGACTACAGGTTTGCACCACAACACCTGGCTAATTTTTTTTTTTAACTTTTTGTATAGACAGGGTCTCGCTTTGTTGCCCAGGCTGATCTCTAACTCCTGGATTCAAGCCATCAACCCGCCTTGGCCTCCCAAAGTGCTAGGATTACAGGCATGAGCCACCATGCCCAAGCTATCCATCTTTTTACTTTTTAACTTATCTGTGTCTTCATATTTAAAGTGGGTTTCTTCTTGACAGCATATAATTTGAATCTTTTTAAAAATCCAATCTGACAGTCATTTTCTCTTAATTGGCATGTTTAGACAATTTACATTTAATGTAATTTATCAATGTGATTGGATTTAAATATACAGTTTTGCTATTTTCTCTTTGTCCCATCTGTTCTTCTTCTTCTTTTTTTTTTTTTTTTTTTTTTTGAGACAGAGTTTTGCTCTTGTTGCCCAGGCTGGAGTGCTATGGCATGATCTCTTCTGACCACACCGCAACCTCTGCCTCTCGGGTTTAAGCGATTCTCCTGCCTCAGCCTCTCAAACCTGGGATTACAGGAATGTGCCGTCACACCCAGCTAGTTTTGTATTTTTAGTAGAGACAGGGTTTCTCCATGTTGGTCAGGCTGGTCTCAAACTCCCTACCTCAGGTGATCTGCCCACCTCAGCCTCCCAAAGTGCTGGGATTACAGGTGTGGGCCACTGTGCCCGGCCCTCATCTGTTCTTTGGATTATTTTTTCCCTCTTGTATGGCCTTCTTTTGGATTGAGTATTTTTTATAGATCAATTTTCTCCTCTTGTTGACTTATTACATTAGTTCTTCTGTTGTGTTTTTAGTTTTGTTTTTTAGTGTGCTTGGATCCAAAATGTACATCTTTAATGCAGCACAGACTACTTTCAAATATATTACATTACTTCACACTACTTCACATACAGCATAAGAACATTACAACAGGCCGGGTGTGGTGGCTCACACCTGTAATCCCAGCACTTTGCGAGGCTGAGGTGGGTGGACAGCATGAGGCCAGGAGTTTGAGACCAGTCTGGCCAACGTGGTGAAACCCTGTCTCTACCAAAAATACAAAAAATTAGCTGGGCGTGGTGGCGGGCACCTGTAATCCCTGCTACTCGGGAGGCTTGAAGCACAAGAATCGCTTGAAACCCAGGAGGTGGAGGTTGCAGTGAGCCGAGATCGCACCACTGCACTCCAGCCTGGGTGTCAAGAGTAAGACTTAGTCTCAAAAAAAATAAAAAGAACATTACAACAGTATATTTCCATTTCCTCCCTAGTGGTTTAAGAGTAGATTTTTGCCTGAACTTTTTTTTTTTTTTTTTTTGAGACGAGTCTCGCTTAGTCGCCCATGCTGGAGTGCAGTGGCATGATCTCAGCTCACTGCAAGCTCTGCCTCCCGGGTTCACGCATTCTCCTGCCTCAGCCTCCCGAGTAGCTGGGACTACAGGCGCCCGCCACCACGCCCCACTAATTTTTTTGTATTTTTAGTGGAGACGGAGTTTCACCATGTTAGCCAGGATGGTCTTGATCTCCTGACCTCGTATTCTGCCCGTCTCAGCCTCCCAAAGTGCTGGGATCACAGGCGTGAGCCACTGTGCCTGGCTCTCTTTCTGGGTTTTTAAGCTTCACTGCATGAGGAGGTCGGGAGTAGGTACCATCCCATGAGAGGCCAAGCGGTCCCTGCAGAGTGAGGACAGGTGGTCAGCCAGGCCAGTGGAGGGGAGACTGGAGGGAGCTGGGGGCTATGTTGCCCAGGCTGGTCTCAAACTCCTGGGCTCAAGCGATCCACCCGCCTCGGCCTCCCAAGGTGTTGGGATTATAGGCATGAGCCACCACACTACGCCCAGCCTTCGAGTTTCATCTTAGGAGGAAAAAAGCTAATATGCCCGGAACCTGGTTCCCACTAGCTTTTGCCTCATCTCCTTTCTGTTGCACACACTCAGGCTGCTCAGCAATGTCCTACACCCCTCATCTGTCCTGTCAACCCAGTAGTCTGGCTTGTGCCCTCACCAAAGATCACCAGCAGTTTCTGTGGATAAAACCTTTGACACCTTTGTATCCTGGACTGCTTTGCAATATTTCACTCTTTCCTGCCCCTTCCTCCTTGAAAGTCAGCTCCACCTCTCCCAGTGCGCTCCATTCCCTGCTGCCTCCCTGGGCACTCTCCCACCCTCTCCCCGACTCCTGCCTGTCCCGGAAACGCCAGGTCCCTGGAATTCCGGTTGCAGCCCTCTTCTCCCTCCCCTGTGGGCTCCCACCCGGCCTGCTGGTTTGGGAGCCTCCTCTCTTGTAGTCCGGGAAACATGAGCACCCCCTGCAAAGCGTTCTTTGAGGATTTTAAACAGTCATGTGTAAAACGCTTTTGGTAACCTGTGTTAGCAGCTTAGACACTGGGGGAGGGAGGGCTCCTCGGTCCTTCCCGGAACCCTGAGGATCAGCTGCAGTGATGTATGAACCCCCTGGAAACCTCAGTGCAAGATGCGGACACAGGCCTTTTCTCAGTTTCCACCCCGTTCTCAAAGGACGCTGACCCAAGAAGTGCGTGTCCACTGCTCTGCATGCTCCGGCTGGTATGTCTCCCCTCCTGCAGCTCTCACTGGCTCCTAAGCCCAGCTCCAAGCTGAGTGGGGAGTGGGTGTTTCCCCTAAAAGGAGTGCCATTTTCCCCACAGCAGGAAGGAGAGTGGACTTTGGCACTGAGAGAGGAGAGAGGTGCTGGCAGAAGGCCAGGCCTAGCATGGAGGCTGTAAGGGCGCCCTGCCCTGGGCCCGGCCTGCACAGGAGAAGGGCCGAGTGCACAGAGGGCAGCAGCATCGGAGCCAGGGCCATCTGGGCTAACTCCTCAGCCTGACATTGTCCCTAGGTGCTGTCTTCAGGGGCAGGGCTGTCATCAGGCTCCCAAATGCCAGGGCAAGGAAGCAGCCTGGAGCAGGGTTCTGCAGCATTCAGTAACAATTCATTGAACAAACACTCTTGGAGCACCTGCACTCCTGGCGCCAGACTCGGGCGAAGCCGGGCATGGAGCCCAGCACGGGCCCTGCTGTCAAGTAACTGACATCCTGTTGGCCAGAGGCAGACCAAATAAGGAAAGGAAGTAATAGATAACGAAAAGCAGTGAAAAAAGTGAAGGGATGATATGGGGGCCACTATCTTAGCTTGAGAGGTCAGGAAAGACAAGATGTGGGCCGAGCCTTCCAGGAGGGAACAGCCAGTGCAGAGACCCTGAGGTAGGAACACTGTGTGTGTGTGGAAGAAGACGGCCAGTGAAGCGCAAAGTGAGAGGCCGGGGGAATAGCAGGGGATGAGATCGGAGAAGGTGGCGGGGCACATCGTTCCTTTGCAGGTGTGGTGGGGCCCGTGGGGGAGTCATGAAGCCCAGGAAGGGCATGATCTGGCCGCTATTTGAAAACATTTCTCTGGTTGCTGTATAGAGAGTGGGGAAGCAGAAGTAGAGGCAGGGAGATGAATTAGGAGGTGAGGGCAGTGGTCCAGGTGGGGCTCTGGTGGTTTGAACTAGGCTGGAGCAGTGAAGACAGGGGAGTTGAATGCAGGATACATTTTGGAGACAGAGCTGACAGGTGACAGGACCTGTCTGGAGTGGCAATGTTTGGGGTGCTGCTGGGCCAACGTTTATGCTGAAAGTCACCCCACCTGGTGACCTGAGCAGTATTCAAAAGTCCTTTGGAATCCTCTGCCTGAGACCATGGCCACCACAACTGTACACAGAGTAGGTCTAGCCCTGCACACTGAGTGGGTCTCACCCCATTCACTGAGTGGGTCTCTACCCGTCTCTGAGTGGGTCTCTCCCTGTCCATTGAGTGGGTCTCTCCCTGTCTCTGAGTGGGCCTCACCCTGTCCACTGAGTGGGTCACCCTGCACACTGAGTGGGCCTCACCCTGCACACTGAGTGGGTCTCTCTGCACACTGAGTGGGTCTCTCCCCGTCTCTGAGTGGGTCTCTCCCCGTCTCTGAGTGGGTCTCTCTGCACACTGAGTGGGCCTCACCCTGCACACTGTGTGGGTCTCTCTGCACACTGAGTGGGTCTCTCCCCGTCCACTGAGTGGGCCTCAGCCTGCACACTGAGTGGGTCTCTCTGCACACTGAGTGGGCCTCACCCTGCACACTGAGTGGGTCTCTCCCCGTCCACTGAGTGGGCCTCAGCCTGCACACTGAGTGGGTCTCTCCCTGCACACTGAGTGGGTCTCCCTGCACACTGAGTGGGTCTCCCTGCACACTGAGTGGGTCTCTCTGCACACTGAGTGGGTCTCCCTGCACACTGAGTGGGTCGCTCTGCACACTGAGTGGGTCTCCCCGTCCACTGAGTGGGTCTCCCTGCACACTGAGTGGGCCTCTCTGCACACTGAGTGGGTCTCCCTGCACACTGAGTGAGCCTCACCCTGTCAGAGTGGGTCTCACCCCTCTCACCCCGTCCACTGAGTTTGGTGTCACCTGGGAGAAGACACGTGGGGAAGGGAAGGGGAATCTCCTGTCGGTGCTGGAGGGAGGGCTGCGTAATGTACCTGGAATTGTAATGGGGGCTGCTGCCCTTATTCACAATGGGAATAGAGCTGGCCGGGTTATGCTGAGATATCCTGGGTTCTACTATGGGGTCCCACTGGTATCTCAACTTTGTGTGTCCAAAACTGCCCCCAAATCCACCCTCCTGGATCCCTGTGTCTGTGAGTGGTGTCCTCTTTCCATCCTCCCTCTTAATCAGCGCCCAAGTCCTATTGCTTCCACTTCCGAAGGACTCTTAAGCCAGCTCCTCTCCCTCCCCCGGCTCTCACTAGTTCTCTGCCGAGTTGCTGCCCAGCCTCCTCATCCATTCAGTCTCTGCAACACAGCCAGGGAGCTTTCCAAAAGGCGGATCTAATGTCCCTCCCCAGCTTAAAATTCTTCAGTCCCCAGAGGATTCTAGACAAAAGCCAAACTTCTAAGCAGAGATCACTCCAAAGTGCAGCATCAGCTCCACCTCCTCCTCTCAGGCCCCTCACTGCTCCCCATTTGCCTCCAGGACATGCCCCCAAATTCATCAGTCACCCTTCTGGGCCTTGCCCTTCCTACTAACTTGGCCTTCAGGACTGTGTCCTCCCTCCACAGAGGCCCAGGGACCCCCTCTGCACACAGCACAGGGCCCCTGTCCTCACACAGCTTCTCACCGTAGCCCTGACCTTGGAGCACACTGGGTCTTATGCCCCTCTCTTCCACGACAGGAACCAAGGATCTGGTGAGCCCTGGAGGGCAGGGCCGTCTTTCGTCTGTGTCTCATGCCGTTCCTGTCATAGCGACAGGACATTAATAATATGGTGAACACCATCCCCTTCCCAGGAGGGGAGGAGGCAGAGGGCCACTAGGAGAACAGAGGAACAAGTCTTTCCAGAAAACTCCCCAGGCTAGGGAAAGGTCATGACAGGTTCATTTGGTGGCACTGGAAGAGCTGAAGGGTGCTGCGTGGGCAGAGGCACCGGCAGAGGCTTTGCCCGCTCACAGCAGCCTGCACACTGGTGGCACGCAGGTCAGTGGCCCTCAGCTCAAGCCCACACAGCTGTTCTATAAGCATGAATTTGAGGCGGGTGGCAAGGAAAGAAAGTGCAGAGCTCTTCCGTCCCCTCAAGCCAGTGTCCTAGGCAGTGTCCCAACCTGGCCTTTGTTCCTTGGTCTCCATTCCTACCTAGTGAGGCCCTGGGAGCCTCCAGGGCGGCAGCCTGCAGGTGGAACTGGAAGGAGACCCGGGATTGGTATTGGCAGGGTACAGCTACGTGAGCAAACAGGATCAAATTTGCTTTCTGGAGGCCCCACAGGACTCTCCCTGGGGGACCTTCCTGCCCCAGGGCCATGCCCTTCCCCAGCTGGCTCACTCTCCTGTCCCTGTACCCCAACTCCACCCGGTCTCTCCCCAGAATCCCATTGTTCTTTCTAGGTTTTTTTGTTTTGTTTTGCTTTTTTGAGACGGAGTCAGTCTCGCTCTGTCGCCCAAGCTCGAGTGCAGTGGTGTGATCTCAGCTCACTGCAACTTCCGCCTCCCGGGGCCCCGCCTGGCTAATTTTTGTATTTTTGGTAGAGACAGGGTTTCACCATATTGGCCAGATTGGTTTCAAACTCCTGACCTCGTGATCCACCCACCTTGGCCTTCCAAAGTGCTGGGATCACAGGCGTGAGCCACCGCTCCCAGCCCTCTTTCTGGGTTTTTAAGCTTCACTGCATGAGGATAGGTGGGGAATAGAGGCCAAGCAGTCCCTGCAGAGTGAGGGCAGGTGGTCAGCCAGATCAGTGAGGGGAGACTGGAGGGAGGTGTCGATGCGGGGTGAGAGGGGAGGGGGCTATCGTCTTATGTTCATTTCCACCCTCTGGAATAATCACAGAGGCGCACATTGAGCATTTACTTCCTACCAACTGCAGTGCTAAGGGCTTTCAAACACTCTCACTTCTTATTCCCGTTTTACAGAGCAGGACGCTGAGCCTTAAAGAGGTCAAGTCATTTACCCAATATAGATTACAGACAGCAAATAATTGGCAGACATGAGAGTCAATTTCAGGGCTGTCTGGCTCCAGATCTCCAACTGAAATTAAGATGGAGGTTTCCAGAGTCAGACTGCCTGAGGTCAAATCCTGACTCCATCACTCACTCTGAAGACTTGGGCAAGTGACTTAGCTCTCTAAATTTCTGTTTCCTCATCTGTGAGATGATGTTGATAACAGAACCTCTCTCAAAAGTTGTTCTGAAGAGTGGAGAGTGAATGCGCGGAAGGTGCCAGGCAAAGGGCCTGATGATAAGCATTCGGCAGGCGTGATGGTCATGATGCCTGATGGTGATCATGGTCATCACGGCCCTGGAACTGGCCTGCTGAGGTTTAGCTGGAAGGAAACTGAGCTAGGTGGACCCCTCCACTCAGCACCCTTCTTGTCCTGCTACACAGGGCCCCCAGCTGAACCTCTAGGTCTAAGGCACTACTGGGTTTGCCTTTTTTTTTTTTTTTGAGACAGAGTCTTGCTCTGTCACCCAGGCTGGAGTGCAGTGGCGCAATCTCAGCTCACTGCAACCTCCGCCTCCTGGGTTCAAGCGATTCTCCTGCCTCAGCCTCCCGAGTAGGTGGGATTACAGGCATGCGCTGCCACGCCCAGCTAATTTTGTATTTTTAGTAGAGACCAGGGTTTCATCATGTTGCCCAGGCTGGTCTGGAACTCCTGACCTCAGGTGATCCACCCGCATTGGCCTCCCAAAGTGCTGGGATTACAGGCGTGAGCCACTGCACCTGGCCCCGGGTTTGCCTTCTTAATGGAGCCAGGAGAACACGTGTGCGTTCTTCTCTCTATCCAGTCACCTCTTAAGGGAGTAAGTCTTCAGTCCTGGAACCATCACCTCCCAAACTCCTGGTGGGTTCCTATACCTGCTTTCAGGACCAGCACCACTGATTTTTCCTATTGGTCACAGGCTCCAACACAGTTCAACATGGTACTGTTATTGAGACTGTCTTTAACTAAAGTTTCAATATTTTGTTCATCATAGATTTGTTTGCATTTTTATTTTTAAAATATTGCATTATCTATCTTGATTACTGACTTTTTTGGCATCCTGTTAAATATTGTGCCTGAGGCAAGTGCCTCGCTCACCTCACCCTGGTCCCAGCCCTGCTGCATAGCACTGCTTGAGTGTCCTCACAATATGGCAGCTGGCTTCCCCCAGAGCCAGTGGCCCAAGGGAGCCAGGAAGCAGCAGCAATGCCTTTTATGGTCTAGCCTTGGAAGACACACCCTGTCTGTCACTTCTGCAACGTCCTATTCATTACACAGGTCATTCCTGCTCAATGTAGGAGGCACTACATACGAACGTGAATACCAGGAGACAAGAATTACGGGGTCACCTTAGAGACTAGCTACCACACTGAGTCTCCAGCCCAGAGTCTTAGTGGTTGACAGCAGCCTCCACAGAAGGAAACCAAGAATCTGGTAAGGGAGTTTAGGGGCAGTGGGGAAATATTGGTCACAGTATATAAAGTTTCAGTTAGGAGGAACAAGTTCTGGAGATCAATGGATATGTTAACTATCTTGATTTAGTCATTCCACAGCGTATACATATATCAAAACATCATGTCGTGCACCATAAATATATACAATTTTCATGTGTTAACTTTTTTTTTTTTTGAGATGGAGTCTTGCTTTGTTGCCCAGGCTGGAGCGCAGTGGAAAGATCTTGGCTCACTGCAAACTCCGCCTCCCAGGCTCATGCAGTTGTCCTGCCTCAGCCTCCCAAGTAGCTGGGAATACAGCCGTGCACTACCACGCCCAGCTAATTTTTATATTTTTAGTAGAGACGGGTTTTCACTATGTTGGCCAGGCTGGTCTTGAACTCCTGACCTCATGATCCACCCACCTCAGCCTCCCAAAGTGCTGGGATTACAGGAGTGAGCCACCGCGCCTGGCCAACTGTTTTTAAAACAATAAAACTGGTGAGGCTTTATCCCTTCTCCTCCACCCTTCCCTCCCTTAGACCCTGAGTGGTACTGACCCAGAGCTGGCCCATGTGGGGCCCACCCGCCTGATCACAGTTCATTGGTCCAGGAAGAAGCACCTAACCCAATTGGCTGTCTCCCAGGGTTTTTAAATTTGGCAGCGAGTGAGTTCCTCTGGTGGACGATGGACCCTGTGAGTGATTGTTCCCAGATGGATGGGGAAATTAGCCTAGAGAGACCGGAGAACCCAGGCCTCAGCTCCCATTGTGCATGAAGCCCAGGGACATCTCTGTACTGCTTTTTAGTCCATTTTCTGCTGCCATACAGAATTCCACATACTGGGCCAGACATGCTGGCTCACACACTTTGGGAGGCCGAGGCCGGCAGATCACTTAAGCCCAGGGGCTGGAGACCAGCCTGGGCAACATGGTGAAACCCCGTCTCTACTAAAAATGCAAAGCTTAGCAGGGCATGGTGGCGTGCACCTGTGATCCCAGCTACTCAGGAGGCTGAGGCAGGAGAATTGCTTGAACCCAGGAGGCGGAAGACACACCGTGTCTGTCACTTCTGCAATATCCTATTCATTATCCTATTCATTACACAGGTCATTCCTGCTCAATGTAGGAGGCACCACATACGAACGTGAATACCAGGAGACAAGAACTACGGGGTCACCTTAGAGACTAGCTACCACACCGAGTGCGTCAGTGCACTCCAGTCTGGGTGACAGAGCAAGATTCCATCTCAAATAATAATAATAATAGTAATAATAATAATAATAAATTTAAAAAAGAATTCCACAAACTGGGTCGAAAAGAAATTGATTTCCCACAGTTCTGGAGGCTGGAATGTCCAAGAGCATGGCACCAGCATCTTGTGAGGGCCCTGCCATGGCAGAAGGACGGAAGGCAGAGGTGAGCATGTGAGACAGAGAGTGAAGTGGTCCAGAATCATCCTTTTTATCAAGAACCCACTCCAGAGATGATGGCATGGATCCATTCCTGAGGGCAGAGCCCTCATAACCTAATTACCTTGCAAAGGCCCCACCTGCCAATGCCACCATCACAATGGCAATTAAATTTCAACGTGAACATTGCTGGGGACATTTGAACCATAGCACTCTGTTTTGTCCATGATCTGGGCTTGGAACCAATAAAATGCCCCTTCCTCCCAAGCCTTCTTGAGTTGGGTGATGAAGTTCTGTCACTTCATCACCTCTTCCTGGGTGGCCTTCTGTGGAAGCTGATGCTATCGGCAGTGTTTCTCAGCATGTAGCCAGTGCTATCAGCATCCAAATCACCCAGGGCTCTTGAAAATGTCAGTGCCTGGGCCCCACCTCCAACCTGCTGAATCAGATTCTCCGGGGTGGGCCCCAGGCTTCTGCAATTTTAACATTGGAATTTGGGCAGGACTATGACACAGTGACTCATGACCTCTCTCCAGCTGTCCTGTGTGTCCTGCAGTTCATGCTGGTTAGTGTTGACGGGGTCTGAGAAACCCAAAATGTTGTAGCCCTGGGAGGGGGTATGTGGGCTTGTAGCTTTGGGGAACCAAGTGGAGTTAAGAGCTGCGATAAAAGTGCTGTGGGCATTCCAGGCTGAGGTGGGGGCTGGAATCTGAGGAATGGAGGAGTATCTAGGAAAGTGGCTGGAAGCGGACAACCTTGTGCTGGCTGCAGCTCATTCTTAGTGGGCAGGTCTTAGCAAGTCATGTCACTCACAGCCCTGTTAAAAGATGTACTGGGCCGGGCACCATGGCTCATGCCTGTAATCCCAGCACTCTGGAAGGCAGAAGTGGGCAGATCACCTGAGGTGATGAGTTCTGGACCAGCCTGGCCAACATGGTGAAACCCCGTCTCTACTAAAAATACAAAATTTAGCCAGCCATGGTGGCAGGCACCTGTGATCCCAGCTACTCAGGAGGCTGAGGCAGGAGCATCGCTGGAACCTGGGAGGCAGAGGTTGAGGATCCGTCTCAGAAAATAAAATTTAAAAAATAAAATAAAATAAATAAAATAAAATAAAATAAAAAGTTGAACCAAGATTGCAAAGTTCCCTTTCAGCTCCAAAACTCAAGCCAGGGGCCCTGTGAGGTGAATGATTTCCTTTCCCAGAAGTATGGGCCCTGAGATTGCTGAGGGCACTTCCATGCAGGTGTCCCTTCCATCCAGGAACTGAGCTCTGCCCCCTCTGTTGGTTTGTTCACTTTACTCCTCCCCCAGGGGCTGAAGTTGCTTCTGGGAAGGAGGCTGGGCACTTCTGGGCTGAGCCTTGTTTCCATAGCACCCAGCCACCCTGCCAGGAAGACACAGGTTTCTCCTGGTTGACTGTGAGAGGACTTTGACCCCCACCTCTGTTTCCTGCCACACTGCTGGGCCAGACCTAGGAGGAGGTACCAGGGCAAGCAGCACAGTGGGACTTGCAGGTCCTGGACCCAACCCTGTATTCAGACCAGTTGTCCTGGAAGTTTGGGCCCCAACCAACAGCAACAGCAGCAGTAGCAGGAAACTTATTAGAAATGCAAATTACTGGACTCCACCCTTGACCTCAATTAGAAACTCTAGGGTGGGGCCAGCCATCTGTGTTTTTATAAGTCCCCAGGTGTCTCTGATGCACACCAAAGTTTCAGAAGCACTTTATTGAGTGTGTGTGTGTGTGTGTGTGTTTTTGAAATGGGGTTTTGCTCTGTCACTGAGGCTGGAGTGTAGAGGTGCCATCATAGCTCATTGCAACCTCTACCTCCTGGCCTTAAGCAGTCCTCTTGCCTCAGCCTCCCAGGTAGCTGGGACTACAGGTGTGTGCTTGTTTTTTCTTTGGTAGAGATAGGGTCTTGCTATGTTGCCCAGGCTGGTCTTGAAGCCCTGGGCTCAAGCAATCCTTCCACCTTGGCCTCCCAAAGCACTCAGATTATAAGTATGAGCCTCCATACCCAGCCCAAGAACCCCCACATTATTGTGTGATAAACTGTTCCAGTTTGCCTAGGACTCTCAGTTTTAGCACTGAAACTCTTTTTCTGCAACCTCTGTCTCCCATGGTTCAAGCAATCCTACCTCAGCCTCCCGGGTAGCTGGGACTACAGGTGTGTGCCACCATGCTCAGCTAATTTTTGTATTTTTTTTTTTTTGTAGAAACAGGGTTTCACCATGTCGCCCAGGCTGGTCTTGAACTCCTGAGCTCAAGCAATTCACCCACCTAGATCTCCCAAAATGCTGGGATTACAGGCATAAGCCACTGCTCTCACTCATTCATTCATTTTTTCAAATCGGATCTGAGCTCCAGTCCTGGGAGCCTGGGGCAGCTTCTGATGCTAGGAGAGGCACAGGCCTGGGTACCACCATGGGTAGTAGAGGAGTGGGGTCAGCTCTGAACTTAGGAGAGTGATAGGAGGGAGAGGAGGCTGGGAGAGTGACAGGAGGGAAGGAGGGAAATTCTGCTGCTGCTGCTGCTGCTGCTGCTGCTGCTGCTTTGAAGCTTTCCTGGGAAAATGGTGACAAGGACCACAACCCTCCTAACCTGGGCGAGGGCTTTGGGGGATTTCAAAGCACCTTCACTTATATCACCCTACTGGATTCCAAATTACTCCTTAGAGCAGTGCCCATAATAAATATTGTATTTGTCCAGTTTCTATTTCCTCTGCCTGAGCTTGAGCTGCTTTGGTGGCAGGGACCATCCCAGTGTCCTCATCAAACCTTCAGTGCCCAGTAGAGAGAACCCTCGCCCCATCTTCCAGTCTAAATCCTGTATCTTCTGCAGGAGCTAGCTTCTCTGCAGGTACTGGCAATATGGAGCACAGGGTCGATAGTTTTCCTCCCACCTATGGATTTCCTCTGGGCCATCACAGCCTGTCCCACAGACTGAATTTCAGCTCCCTGTCTTGCCCAGGGCACATCCTGTCTAACCATTCATGTTCACCCAGCTTTGCATCCTCTTCAGCCTCCCTGCTGTTTAAGCGAGGCAGCTGGCGGTGCAGGAAGAATATTCATCCATTTCCTAGGAGCTAAGGAGTCAGATCCTGGGCCCAGACTCCTGCAGTAAGTCGGGGCTTCTGTCACAAGGGCCTCACCTTACTGGCTTTGGCGCCCTCTAGTGGACGCAACGGGGTCTGCGGGGACCGCAGCCCTTTCTGTGACCCAGAAGCAAATCCAGCGACTTACCTGGCCATACATTATTTTTGAGTAATCGACGTCCAGTCACTCTCCCACCCAGCTCAGCATGTACTGTCCACTGCCTGCTCAATGCCGGACCAACACACCTTCACCTCACATCAACAGGGACTCAAACAGAGCCTCTTCCCCTCAAATCCCAGTCCCATACTCAACTGCTTGCACAAAAGCAGGGATGAAACAACAGAGCAGAATGAAACAACCGAAACTTCCCTCAAGATGGGGAGCATACACTCTATGGAATAGTATGAATGGATAAAAGGGTGTGCTGGATTGGAAACATCTCCAAAAGCACGTTAAAGAACAATACATACAGCATGATGCCGTTTATTAGAAAAAACAAACCCAAGCCTGATCCATTGTTCACATATCCGTTTGAAATGTAGAGGGAGGGCTGGACACACACCAGGCTAATCACGGGGACCTCTAGGGAGGGATGGAGGTAGGGGAAAGGTGAAAGAGGCCTTTCCTTTTACACATCTTTACTGTGGTTTTTTTGTTGTTGTTGCTTTTTTTTTTTTTTTTTTTGAGATGGAGTCTTGTTCTGTCACCCAGGCTGGAGTGCAGTGGCGCGATCTCGGCTCACTGCAAGCTCCGCTTCCTGGGTTCATGCCATTCTTCTGCCTCAGCCTCCCGAGTAGCTGGGACTACAGGTGCCTACCACTTCGCCTGGCTAGTTTTTTGTATTTTTAGTAGAGACGGGGTTTCACGTGTTAGCCAGGATGGTCTCGATCTTCTGACCTCATGATCTGCCTGCCTCAGCCTCCCAAAGTGCTGGGATTACAGGCGTGAGCTACCGTGCCCCGCCTATCTTTTTATATTTCTAAGGCAAAAGGTAAATTAAACAAACAATGCCTGTGTTAAAGGTAGAGGGTGTCCAGGTTCTTGGGATCTTGAACAGAGAATTGGAAGAGACACACAAACAAAGCAAAGAAGGAATGAAGATTTTATTGAAAATGAAAGTACACTCCAGTGTGGGAGTGGGCCCAAGCTTAGGGTTCAAAAGGCCCTGTTACAGAATTTGGGGGAGTTTAAATACCCCCTAGAGGATTCCATTGGTTACTTCGGGTCTGCCCTATATAAACAGAGGGGATGAAGTAAAGTTACAAAGTCATTTACGTGGTACGCCCTATGAAGAGGATATTTCTTATTATAGCTGAAATGTGAATCGGCCTTATGTTCCCTGCCCCCAGATCCTATTTTCCTGCCTCACCTGGTACCAGGAGTTGAGTCGCTGCTGCTCTTCTAGGTGCTCCATGATGAGCAGTGCTGGCCACACCCACGCCAGCCACCTTCCTGAGCCACCAGGCTCTCTAGTGGCGGCTACTCTACCTTGAAGGCCTTGTCACCTCTCTGCAGCCTCTTCCCCTCACACCTGGCTGCTGCAGCCCGGCCCCACATCGCTCCCAGCCAGGTGTCCTTCAACAAGCGCCAGCTGCTGCTCCTCTGTTGAAGAGCCTCCATGGTGCTCAGTGGTGAGCATTCGGAGGGCTGATCAGCATCCGCACACCCCTCCTATTGAGGGGCAATCCCATTCTGTGAGCTGTCATGGGAGCCAGGGCCCCTCCTCCCACCTCAAAGGCTAAAAGGGGCAGCGTTCCTTCTCCCTTCCTGGGCATCTGGCTGACCCTGCCAAAGGTGCAGGGACAGGAGCCTTCCCTCCCCGCTACGGTGCCCAGCACCCCTGCCCATCATTACAGCCGAGGCCTGCGGAGTTGTGGCAGGGCCTGCATTCAGCGATGCTGCAGCCCAATAGTGGTGGTGACCACAGTCACCTCCCAAGACTGTCCCTGGCTGTGGCTGTGGCCATCCAGACTCCTGGTCAGCTCCCTGAGCTCCCCACAATACTCCCAAGGACTCCTTTTCTACTTAGTCACCAGGGTTGGTTTCAATTGCTGGCCACCTCCCTTTGGGCCCTGGCCAGGCCTGTGGAGCTAGTCCTTTCCAAGTGTCACAGGTGAGTGACTGTGTGTGAGCGACAGCAGGTCAGTGTGATAGATAACCTGCGGTCCATGTAGGGAGATGGTGCCGTACCAAGAAGCTGCCAGGACTGAGATGTTAACAGGGGATGTGACTTGCTAAATGACTGTGCTGGGACGATGGTTTCAAGAAAACTGGAAACCTAGGAAGCTTGGTGAGCACCCACTTGGACCTTCCCTGGCCTGGCAGGGCCTCCCCCTGGAGGGATAGCCCTGCAGCTTCGCCACCAGTGGGCAGGCTCTGGAAGGGCCTGGAGAGGAGAGGGGTCCCCTAAACACACCCCGCCCTAGGGCCTTAGCAGACAAGTGCTGGTGACCTATTATTTGTATTTATTGTAGTAAACAGTCACTTTTAGGCCAGAGGCTCACGCCTGTAATCCCAGCACTTTGGGAGGCCAAGACGGGTGGATCACTCGAGCTCAGGAGACCAGCCTGGCCAACATGGCAAAACCCCGTCTCTACTAAAACTACAAAAAAATTAGCCGAGAGTCGTGGCAGATGCCTTGTAATCTTAGCTACTGGGGAGGCTGAGGCAGGAGAATCTCTTGAACCCAGGAGGCAGAGGTTGCAGTGAGCCGAGATCGCGCCACTGCACTCCAGCCTGGACAACAGAGCGAGACTCCATCTCATAAAAAAATACAACAGTCAATTTTAAGAGCAGTGCTCATTTCACCCCGCCTCTACCACACCCTTGGCAGGGCGGCTTCACAGGTGCCCTTCCTGTTGTCTGGGACCCTTTGCCAGCCTCCTCACCACCTGGCCACCCTTCTTTCCAACCAACAACGTGGCGCCTCGGTTCCTCCAGGTTCCTCCCTGCCCTGTAAAACCCCTGACCTCCTGCCAGGCTCAAGAAATGCCCTCGGATCTTTTCCGTGCTTTCGCCCTGCAGGAGACACTGCCTAGGTCCCGCCTCCGTCATGCGACGGAGACTCATGGAGTGCCCACGCAGGCTGGGCCCGAGCAAGGCTACCTCACCGCCGCCCGCCCACCCACCCACCCCCGGAGGCTGAGGCAGCGCCGAGCTCAGGCTTCCCTGTCTCCCTCCTGCCTCCGCGCCGGCCAAGCGTACAGTGCTTCGGCCCCTGGGCTGCGCCCGCGCTCCGTCCTCCCTCTCGGGGTTGGTGCGGGTCTCCCAGGCCGGGCCGGGGCGCTGGACCGACGCCCACAAAGCGGCCACCGCCGCAGCGAATTGCCCGCTCTCCCTTCGGCTTTCACCGCCCAGAAAGCGGCGCCTCCGACCCGGCTCTTAAACAAGGGCGACTTTTATTATAAAACCCGGGGGTGCTGCGGAGGAGCCCGCCCCTCACTGAGGTCTCAGTCCTCCTCCGGGAGGGCGCGCGAAGCCGGCGACCCCGAGAGGCCGGGGGTGGGAGGCGCGGGGGCAACTCAGCCGCGTGGAGCCGCCCGGGGCGCACCCTGGCCCCAGCAGCCCCGAGTGCTGTCCTGGTTGCGCTGTGGCAGCCGCGGCCACGCCAGCGCCAGGGCCCCTCCCGCCCAAGACTGGTGAGGCGGCGGGAAACGGCGGGACTGGGCACTGCCCTGCCGCGGGACGGCTAGGCCGGGGCTCTTCCGTGCGGCTCTCGGCGGGACTGCGGCCGCGGAACAAAGGGGCGCAGAGGTGGGCGGGGGGTGCATCGCAGGCGGGGCGGAGCCTCGGTGTCCGGAGCTGGGGTCTCCTCACCCCCAAGCCGGGCGGGGTCTGGCGGCCGCACCCCTCCGCGGGCTCCCCAGGCGCCCAGCCGCGCGGCAACAACGACAGCCACCATTTCCGCTCCCCGCCCGCCCCTGCTCAGCGCTGGGGGCGCGAGGGCGCTGCTCGCCCGATTCAGAGACCAGGTGTAACTACTGGTGCCACAGAAGTTCGGTGTTTCCAAGATGTGCTTCCTTTTTGTAGCGAAGGAAGCGCGGCCACCAGGCCAGGTCACCCCAAAGTGCAGGGTCCCCGGGCCGCTGTCACCCCCGCCCGGCTGCAGGCCCCGACGCTCCGCGCTCCCCCCTGCTGCGCGCGGCGGCCACCAGAGGGCGCCCGGCCGCCGTCACCCCGGTCCTCCCCCGCCCGGGCTGCCGTCACGCTGATCCTCCTGCGTCCCGGCCGCCGCCACCCCGCAGAGCGCGGGACCCAGGTCGGACGGGGGAGGTCAGTGGCGGGCCCGCCACCCGCCGGCCCCTGCGCGGGGGGCCTGGCACTGCTGGCGGCCGGAGGGACGATTGCGGGTTCCCTTTCCCAGACCGGAACCAACAGAGGCCGCGGGCCAGAGAACCGAGTTGGGTCGCCGTGTGACCTAGGGGCAGCTGCTAGCCTGCGTTGTGCCTCGGTTTCTTGCCTGTGAAGGGAGAGCAAGCACTGCCCGTCTGTGCATTGGCCACGATTCCCAAGCTCCCCCAGGCTGGCCGTGGGGGAGAAGGCGGCCCCGCCGTCCCTGAGGCCCTGCGTGGGAACTGTCTTAGCAAGGGCAGTGACAACGTCCTACTACCTGCCTTATGGCTGTATTTTAAAAGAAGGTGGGAGCCAGGACCCCTCATTTCCAGGTGCACCACCCTCCAAAGCTGTGATCTTGCCACTGCTCAATACGATCTTGGAAAATGATGAACAGCCCTGACTTTAAGCATACTCGGTAAAAGGAGATCTGTCCCAACAAGCAGAAGCTGATAGTTTGCTTGAAAAGGGATTCCTCCACTTACAAAATAATTTGCAATGGGATTTTTCTCATTGAGTAAATTGTAGGCAAATCACCTGTGTAAATGAATATTTGTAACAGGCCAGCGAACTTGGAAATGAGTCTTACTGTAAAATAAATACTTCTGTGGTAAAAATGGCTCCAGGGCCAAGGATGGGCCTGTGGTTCAGCTGGAGTATGCTGCCGGCTCACCTGATGGGCACCTAGGACATTCTCTAACGGGCCTCTGAGCCTGGTTCCCTCCCATTCCCTCTGCATCCACTCCAGTAGGGAGTCCAGGAAGATTCTACCCCTCCTTGGCCAGAGGATGCTGAAGCTGCGCCCCTTCCTACCTGTTTCCTCTCTTGTGCCCCATCTCCTAGGGGAGATCCTTTGCTCCACTAGGCTCGGCTGGAAGAGACCTGTAGGCCATGCAGGGAGCACCCTCACTGGTCAGGCACCCCAGGTGTGCCAAGCATGGCTTCCCAGGCTGTAGCTTTACCGGGAGTGGGTGCTCCTTGTGAAGATTCTGACTTTGCTTGTCCCACGGGCTTGGGAATTCCCACCCTCACTCAACCGCAGCATTGCCAAACTCAGTAGGGCATCTCTCTGGGCACAGAGGGATGGAGGAAATGGCCACTGAGGCTCCAGAACTGCATGGGAAGTCTGGGCCATGTCTTGGCCCACCAGCCTCAGCTCACCCTGGCCATTCAAGCCTCAGCCTTCCTGGGGCCCCTCAGTTCTGGGGAGGCACCCATTAGCAAATACCATTACTCACTTGCTGCTTTTGAATCTCCTGAACATTGGCAGGGCACAGTGGCTCACGCCTGTAATCCCAGCACTTTGGGAGGCAGAGGCAGGTGGATCATTTGAGGCCGGGAATTCAAGACCAGCTTGGCCAACACAGTGAAACCCCATCTCTACTAAAAATACAAACATTAGCCAGGCATGGTGATGTACACCTGTAGTCCCCGCTACTTGGGAGGCTGAGGTAAGAGAATCACTTGAACTAGGGAAGCAGAGGTTGCAGTGAGCCAAGATTGCACCACTGTACTCCAGCCTGGGCGACAGCGTAAGACCCTGTCTCAAAAGAGCAAACCACAAAAAACAAACAAAACAAACAAAACCCAAAAATCAATCTCCTGAACATTGTGAATTTTTTATTAAATCCAAAAAAGCTGGTGGAATGAGCACAGGCTTTCCACCCTCTCACCTGCAGAAGAGGCGGAAGCCAGTGCTGGTTTGATGGAACCCCCTTCATTCCCATTGAGGTTGGAAAGCTGCCCCTCCCCAGCAGCCTGGGCCTCCCCTGGGGTGATGCTCAGGCCTGCCCTGGCACGCATTGAGGGTAGAATCCTGAGAAGCCTATGGGGAGGGGCGCCAGACCTGGGGCGTTAGGTGGGAACCACCCAGCTGCCTTCATTACAGCTCCGGGGCTGTCCTTCCCACCATCCCTGCAGCTTGAGAGGGCTTAGCGCCCATTTCAGAGAGACAGGCTTCATCCTCTGTGCACAGGCAGAATGCACCTCGTGCAGCGCATTGCCTCCATCCTTTTCTGTTTATTCTTCATTCATTTGTCCTACCCACAGTTCCTGACACTTGTTTGGAATCAGGCTCTCCAGCAGGGGTGAGGGCAGAAACATAAAGACATTTTTCTAGGGTTCATGGAGAGTGATTCTTACTTCCTCATACTGGGGGGCTAGGGGGGACACTCTGACTTCACCATTTACTAGCTGTGTGACCCAAGCAAGGCAAGTCACACAGCCTCTCTGAGACTGTTTCCTCATCTATAAAATGGGACCAAGGGGGCCTTGCCCAGAGACCTCCACTGTGAGTCTTGGCCATAAGTTGTGAAGGGTTCCGGTGGAATGTTCTCTGGCCACAGCAGAAAGACAGCCTGGGGCTCTGGGGACTGTGGAGATAGGCCAGACCCTCCTCCCGGAAGGCCCTTTGTCTCTCTTCCACCTTTCTTCACCCCCCTGGGTCTCCTCCCTGTTGTCCAGTGATGTCCGAGGGCCTGCTGCCTGTGGCTTGGCTGATTGAATATTGAGGTTCACTGAGGACTCCTGTCTGGGTCAGGGACAGATATACCACAAAGGTAGAAAGAGCTCTCTTAGCCACTCGAGTCATGAGGCCCCGTCCTTGTTCTGGCTCTGCTACTTGCCCTGTGTGGCCTCCTCGCAGGGCTTCCCCCATCCTATGAGGGCCTGCTCTGGACGTGTCTGGAAGGGGGTGCACACCTCCCTGCAGTCAGGCGTCAGCCCAGGGGAACTGGCTATGCTTCATCCAGACCCTTCCTCTCCTCCCTTAGAAATAGACTCCCAGCTCCAGAAAACGCCCACTCACACCAGGAAGGTCTAAGGATCCTCCCCATCCTGTACCCCACCTCCTACCCATCAAAGTAGCCCAGGCTCCCCAGCAGCCAGGGTCCCCAGCCTCAAGAATTTGCTCATTAAGAAAAAGCTGGCCGGGCGCGGTGGCTCAAGCCTGTAATCCCAGCACTTTGGGAGGCCGAGACGGGCGGATCACGAGGTCAGGAGATCGAGACCATCCTGGCTAACACGGTGAAACCCCGTCTCTACTAAAAAAATACAAAAAACTAGCCGGGCGAGGTGGCGGGCGCCTGTAGTCCCAGCTACTCAGGAGGCTGAGGCAGGAGAATGGTCTAAACCCGGGAGGCGGAGCTTGCAGTGAGCTGAGATCCGGCCACTGCACCCCAGCCTGGGCGACAGAGCAAGACTCTGTCTCAAAAAAAAAAAAAAGGAAAAGCTGATTCCCCCTCCTTCACCCTTCCCTTCCTCCCTCTTCCCATCTCCTCCCTTCCTCCACACCGTGAGCAGCAGCCCAAGGTGGGAGGGGAGACAGACACCACAACCTCCACCACACACAGCAATCCTAATTGCCTAGATGAATCTAGACAGAGGCCACCTGAGGCAGGAGCCTCATGTAGGGACGGCACCATGAGAAGATGAACAGTTCACCGCACCCACATTCATCACCATCATTCTTCATCACCTCTCTGTTAGTGTCAGGGCTTCTTTAATGAACCTTCTAGCTGACAGCTGCCACTGTCCGTCAAGAAGTGACATGCCTCTGCTGGAACAGATCATCGGATGAGGGAGAATCCCCCCAACCTTCCCTTCCTGACCTGGTTCCCCCAAATACCAAGAGCCCTTGTGTGGTCTGGAATGCAGTTGCCATTTGCCCCTCCCAAAGGGAAAGAGCAGACCCCACCCCACCTCCTACAGGATAGAGCGCAGCCCTCAGGAGTTGCATGGTGGGGGCGGTCAGAGAGACCCGCTGCGGAGACTTTGTAATACTTGAGGTCCCTGGTCACCCTGAGGGAAGAGTGAGCAGGCCTTTGGGACTCTGGAGGATGAGGACCGAGCCAGGACACTCCCTGCTTTGCTCCTAGCCTCTCCCAGGTTCCCAGGTCCCTAGACCCTCTGGTCCTGCCCTCCTCTGACCTTGGCTGTCATTGTCATCTGCACCCATCAAGCTAGAGCGCTATAAGGCAGTCTCATCTCCAGGGCTGGGGCTGGAGGTGCTCCTGACAGGCAGCCTCATTATCCCACTGGCAGGGAAATGTTTGCTGCATACCTGGGAGCCCAAACCTTACAGCTGAAACATAGGGCTGCACAGAAGCCGGGTTCCTGGGGGTGGGGGAAGGGAGGGGGGTTGTCCCTCAATACCCTTTGGCCCTTTCAGAATGTTGAGCTACATGAATGCTACCCAATGGGTAAATAAATAAAATATTCATAAAAACGGAGGCACCTGAGAGCCAGGTGCAGTGGTACACATCTATAGTCCCAGCTACTCGGGAGGCTGAGGTGGGAGGATCACTTAAGCCCAGGAGATGGAGGCTGCAGTGTGCTATCATCATACCCATGAATAGCCACTGCATATTCTAGCCTGGGCGACATAGTGAGTACCTGTCTCTAAAAGAAAAAAACAAAACAAAACAAACAAACAAACAAAAAAAGGGAGGCGTGCAAAGGAATGAACATCACTCACAACATCGTGAATTGGGTGTGCATGGGGGAAGCTGGGGTGCTCCTCATCCCTCAGGGCACAGTATCTGTCCACCAACACTCTGCCCTCAGCTCCCAGATAACACTGGTTGGGGCACTTAGGATATTGTCTAAGAGTTAATCACGGGCTGGGTGCGATGGCTCATGTCTGTAATCCCAGGACTTTGGGAGGCCGAGACAGGTGGATGACTTGAGGTCAGGAGTTCAAGACCAGCCTGACCAACATGGTAAAATCCCGTCTCTACTAAAAATACAAAAACTAGCCAGGCGTGGTGGCAGCTGCCTGTAATCCCAGCTACTCGGGAAGCTGAGGCAGAAGAATGGCTTGAAGCCAGGAGGTGGAGGTTGTAGTGAGCCAAGATTGCATCACTGCACTCAAGCCTAACTCCATCTCAAAAAAAAAAAAGAAAAATAAAAGGAGTTAATCACATAAGGCTAGCCCAAGTTTCTTGTCATTGAGAACCATGTCCTTGTTATTTCTTTCCCCAAGACCCCTGCCTGTGGACTGTTGAATATATTTGTGAAGGGGAAGAGAAGGGAGAAGGCCATGTAGAATTGGCCTGGGAGCAGAAGTCATCTTTCTGTGGGAGCAGAAAGACCCCCATTTTCCCGGCAGCACCCCAGCAGGATAGCGTGGGCTTCTAGGTTGTGCCTGAGGTCCTGGCATCCTTTTTGTTTTGAGACGGAGTTTCACTCTTGTCACCCAGCTGGAGTGCAATGGTGCGATCTCGGCTCACTGCAACCTCCACCTCCCATGTTCAAGCAATTCTCCTGCCTCAGCCTCCCAAGTAGCTGGGATTACAGGTACCTGCCACCACATCCGGCTAATTTTTGTGTTTTTAGTAGAGACGGGGTTTCACCATCTTGGCCAGGCTGGTCTAGAACTGCTGATCTCACATGATCCACCTGCCTCGGCCTCCCAAAGTTCTGGGATTATAGGCCTGAGCCACCGCGCCCAGCCCAGGCATCCTTTTTGACTGTGGCACTAAGGGTCACATGGCTCACTCTGACCCTCCTCTGAGAAGGAGGGATTAGTGGATAAGCGGCCTCACACCCTCAGAGGTCTGGAAGGCTGCATGCATGCGAAAGTTTGCATCACACTCAAGAGAGACCAGAGAGGGCCCTAGCTACCCACACATGCAGAGGAGAACACTGTGCCTTGCACACTGCAGATGAGACAGGAAAGGGCCCGGTGGAAAGCAAAAGCAGGATCAGACTTATAAAGTTGTCTGGACTTTGAATGTGTTCCTCACAATCTACATACAGATCCGTTAGCAAACAGTGGAAGCTTTACTGGCTCAAATTGTTTGTCACAACCTCCGACCAATCACTGGCTTCCAGGGACAACCCTTAGAAAGTCAAGCTTAAAAATAAAAACAAGCAGGCTGAGCGTGGTGGCTCACGCCTGTAATCCCAGCACTTTGGGAGGCTGAGGCAGGTGAATCATTTGAGGTTGGGAGTTGGAGAACAGCCTGGACAACATGGCAAAACCCTGTGTCTACTAAAAATACAAAAATTAGTTGGGTATGGTGGTGCACACCTGTAATCTCAGTCATTTGGGAGGCTGAGGAAGGAGAATCGCTTGAGCCCAGTGGGGTGGGGATGGAGGCAGAGGTTGCAGTGAACCAAGGTTGCACCACTGCACTCCAGCCTGGGTGACAGAGTGAGACCTTGTCTCAAAAAATAAATAAACAAATAAAAACAAGCAGGGAAAATACTGAGCAGATCAGGGCCTGGAATAAAGATTACTAATATTACAATAATATTTTCATTAGAATGTTCTAATTATAAAATTAAATTTGTTTTCTTAAAAGAGAAAAACTGAGCAGAGATAGCAGCAGCTGCACACTGTGAGGAGAAGGCAGACTCTACAGAATCAGTCTAAGCCAGCCACTAAATGAACAGACAAGACAGCAACAGCAACGCTGGGTAAGGGAACTGGAATCCAAAGTTGCTACAATATATTTTATTTATTTTTAATTTATTTTTATGTTATTTTAATTTTTTTTTTGAGATGGAGTCTCGCTTTTGTTGCCCAGGCTGGAGTGAAATGGCGCGATCTTGGCTCACTGCAACCTCCACCTCCCGGGTTCAAGCGATTCTCCAGCCTCCGCCTCCCGGGTAGCTGGGATTACAGGCGTGCACCACCACACCTGGCTAATTTTTGCATTTTGTAGAGACAGGGTTTCACCACGTTGGCCAGGCTGGTCTTGAACTTCTGACCTCAGGTGATCTGCCTGCCTCAGCCTCCCAAAGTGCTGGTATTACAGCCATGAGCCACTGTGCCTGGCCTTATTTTATTTATTTATTTATTTACTGAGACATGGTCTTGCTCTGTCACCCAGGATGGAGTGCACTGGCACAATCTCGGCTCACTGCAACCTCTCGGCCTCTGAGTAGCTGGGACCAGCTAATTTTTGTATTTTTTGTAGAGATGGGGTCTCACTATGTTGCCCAGGCTGGTCTCAAATTCCTGGCCTCAAGAGATCCTCCCACCTCTACCTCCCAAAGTGCTGAAATTACAGGTGTGAGCCACCATGTTTGGCCATATTATCTAAAATGTCCATTTTTCAACAAAAAATTGCAAGGCATGCAAAGAAAAAGGAAAGAGTGATCCACACTCTGGAAAAAAAGAAAAAGGAGTCAACGGAAACTCACTGAGGGGGCCCAGATGTTAGACTTTGTCTCTCTCCTTCCCTCTCTTTCTCCCTGTTCCAATTTCCAGGGAAGAGGCTCTGACTGGCCAGGTTCCACCCCTGATCCTATCATCTGTGGAGGAAGTGGAGTGGGCAGAAAAAAATTGTAATAACAGAGTAAGTTGAAGCTACTTGACCTCACATGGGTGAAGATCATTTCCTAGAGAAAAGAGGGGTCACTGGTTCCAGTTTAGGTAGACATCCCCAGAGGTGTCTGTTGCTCTTGTTTCTTTTCTGAAAGGTAAGTGGTGATGCCTCCAGGAGCCCAATGGCATTTGGATTTGTTATCTCCCACTGGGAGGACAGCATCCTTCATTTGCTGGCCATTTCTTAGGTTGGTGATTTGCAAACACCCTTTCTCCCCATGGAGGGACTGTGTATTTGGAAGAGGAGAGGGATGGGAAGAGGCTACATTAACCCTAGGCTCCTTTTTAGTAACCAAGTCTCAGAAGTAGTGCCATCATTCACTTTTGATTTAATGTAAATTGCATTCAAATAAATAGTTGTTGGATCTCTTCCCTCTGACTCCATTTCTGCCAATGATCAAGATTGGGCTGTATGTCCAGGACATGGGTGGGAGCTCTGACAACACTCAGTGTGGGCCCTGTGTGAACCGCAGCTCTCAAGTAGCAAGGAGAAGACAAAAGAACCAGGAATGAGAAAAATAAAAGGTATTAAAATAGGCTTAGCTACTTTGGGGTTTTCCTTTGTATTTATTTTTAGCAAGGATTGTGTGCCTAACTCTGCATTAAAATAGCTGATGCTACCAGTCATTGTTCCAGGCCTTTGCACACTGCAGCCTGGCAGGCTTTCTGCAGCCAAAAGTGAAGGCAGCTGGCAGGGCCTGGCCCACCCAAGCCGAGGAGAGGGCATTTATTTCATGGACCCCCCTCACTGAACCCTCGTGGGCGTGAATGCAAACAGAAGCAGGGCACTTTGGGTATGGCTCAGAGGTGGGAAGGCTCACAGAAGCCAACCATGCTCAAGGACTTAAGCCTCCAAAATGCGTCTCCTGCTGCCTGCGGCTGGCCGTGGGAGCTAAGATTCCTCCACTGCATCACCAAGCCTGGCATCTCAGGGAGGCAGATGCTACAGCCAGCTCTGCTCACACTCCCTTGGGGACTCAGCAAGTCCTACCTTAAAATGCCCCCATCTGTCATATCCTCCCTATGGGACCATTGGCCACCTGGGAGGAACAGGTGTACCGGTGGAATAGAGTAGAGGGTAGAATGGGGAAGGAGCTACGAAGGGGACGAGGACCCTGGAGTGAGGTTTATGAGACAAACCCTCCCTTTGCCCAGAGGTTTCCAAGTCTTGGCCCTAGTGCTAACGAGCTGGTGCCAGTGACCTGGTGCAGAGCTGGACAGAGTCCCTGAGCAGTGGGCCGATAATCCTGCGCAGGAAGGCGGCCATAGCGTCTACCACCGACGTTAGAATACTGAGGAAGAGACAGTGTGATGTCCCTGTGTGCCTGACGACTTCAATTTATCCCCTGGGGACAGTTAGCATTTGAAGTGTCCTTGTCAGGAGCCCACACTCCAGAGGTGGCTATGTCAACTGCTTCAAATGCCTTTATCTAAATATGCACCTAGGGGTGTTAAAATAGTTTCTTTGGGAAAATGATGGGTGTTCCAGATGTGACTGGCTATAAAGAGTGAGCAAGCACTTATGCTGGGGGAACGAAGGAGATTACAAATATCTGGCAAACTCCTGCCGCTCCAGCCTAGAGTTCCATCTGTATCTTGAGTTCCCCTTAGTGGGGGGATTCTTTTGGTTGATACCAGAGAAGAATACAATTGCATTTGCTTCCAAGAGACTCTTTCTTGCAAGACATGTCAGAAATCCGGGCTCCCGCCGTTGGGCAACAGCACTGTGACCTTTAGCAGGCTAGATAGCTCCGACTTCCGCTTCTGTAGATTGGAGATGATGACAACCCTGCAAGGTGGTGGTGAGGAGTAGCCGAGCTTCAAAATGGCAAATTTCTGCCGCAGCGCCCTCCGGCTGTGTGGCTGGTGCAAGGTCAGAAGGGCCCCGGACCCCAGGCCCCGCCATCTCCAGCTCCCCGAGAGCGCGGTCGCGGGCCACTAGCCAGGACGCGTCTAGAGCCGCCCTTCCTTCCTCCGCCCGCGCCGCGCGGGCCACCGGCGGACATCTGGTGGCTAAGCAGCCTCTCCGGGCGGCTCCCTCCTCCGCCTCCGCTCCGGGAAGCCCCGAGCTGGCGCCCTCGCTCTGGTCGCAACATCGGGGGCCGCCCCTTTTGCCCCGCGCATGGCTCCGGAGGGAGGCCGGCTTGCCTCTGGGGGCCCGCGCCGGCCCTGCCTTCCCCAGTGGTGGCGGGGTCGGGGGACACCCAGGAGGCCCAGGGGCTGCCCCTCGGCCCCGCCGCGCGCGGCCAGCCGAGACCAGTGGGCTAGGGCAGCAGCTGCAGGAGCCTCTCTCCCCCGCAGCACTGAACTCCCCCGCCCCGCACTCGAGGCGGCTGCCAGGAACTGAAATATTAATAGGCACAAACTTCCTGGAAAGATTTGTGTCCTCAACACAAATGACCCCGCTTTGCCCACTGAAATAAAAAAATAAAGGGCAGCTCCCGGGCCAGGCGGCAGGGGAGCCTGGGGCACTGCTGCGAACCCGCCCCCCTCCGTCCTACGCCACGGCCCACGCGCTCTCGGCGCGGGCTCTTGGAACGTCCCGCGGGACGCACGGGGCAGGGGGCGCGGGCTCGGTGCTCCCTTTTTTAAGCAGGGACTGGGCGCGCGCGGGCAGCGTGGACGCCCCCGCTGGTCGCGCGCACGCCCCCGCCCCTGCGCTCCCCGGAGCAGCCCCCGGCCGGCCGCGCGCCCGGCCCCCGAGCCCCTGCCCGCGGGTGATGCGCGCCCCTCCCAGCCCTCGGCTCCTCCTCCCCGTACGCAACCGGCCCGCCCTCTGCGCTCCTTCGCCAGGACATCTATCATTTAGGAACCTCAAAACAAACCTCCACCTGGCGTTTAGAAATGCGATTTAGTTTTCAGAATTCTTCGATATTCGCATCTCTCGGGATTCTCTGGGTAGGGAGGCAGCTGTGGCCCAGCAGGCCAACGCGCCTCTCCTCGAAGCAGCTCAGGAGGAGGTGACAAGCCAGGAAGCCCCACTCCGACCGCCGCTTTCCCCATGCGCCACGGATCCAGCGCCTGCTCCCATCTTGCCCATAGCACAGTTCCAGGGTACGGAAGTATCAGTGCCCAGCTAGACCGCATACCCCATGGAGCGGCCCGGACGCCCCAGCTCAGGCTTCAGGCTTCTGAAGGGAGCAGCTGCATTTGCTCCAACTGTTCTCCCTACCTGGAAGCCATCCATTCATTCATTTAAAATAGTTATTGAGCGCCTAATAGGTCCTATTCTAGGCACTATTCTAGGAACTGGGGATACAGGAGCAAAAACAAACACAAAAATCCCTGCCCTCCTAGAGACAGAGCAACCAAAGTAAAATGTAAAATATGTTAAATAGCGATCAAGCTAAGGGGAAAAAATAACTACAGGGAAGAAGGATATGAAATGTGTGTGTAGGAGAAGTTAAGTTTTGGATAGGGTGCCTGGAAAGGCCTCACTGAGAAGGCGACAGTGATTTTTGAGTAAAGGCCAGAGGGAACCAAGCAAGCCACCCACACAGATATCCGGCGGCCTGCTGTGTTCCCGGAAGAGCAGGGAGGCCAGAGTGGATGGAGCAGAGTGAAGAGGAGGTGCCTAGTGGAAGCCAGGGGCCTAGCTCAGTGGCTCATGCCTTTTAATCCTAGCACTTTGGGAGGCCGAGGTGGAAGGATCACTTGAGGTCAGGGGTTCAGGACCAGCCTGGGCAGCATCTCAAGCCAGCCCATCCCCCTCCCCATCTCTACACTTTTTTTTTTTTTTTTTTTTAAACTTAGCCAGGTGGGCCAGTAAGGTGGCTTATGCCTGTATTCGCAACACTTTGGGAGGCTGAGGCTGGTAGATCACTTGAGGCCAGGAATTTGAGACCAGCCTGGCCAACGTGTATTTTTATCTTTACTAAAAATACAAAAATTAGGTCGGGTGGGGTGGCTCACGCTTGTAATCCCAGCACTTGGGGAGGCTGAGGCGGGCGGATCAGCTGAGATCAGGAGTTCAAGACCAACCTGGCCAACATGGTGAAACCCGATCTCTACTAAAAATATAAAAATTAGCCGGGCGTAGTGGCACGCGCCTGTAATCCCAGCTACTCAGGAGGCTGAGGCAGGAGAATCGCTTGAACCTGGGAGGCGGAGGTTGCAATGAACCCAGATCATGCCATTGCACTCCAGCCTGGGCAACAAGAGCGAAACTACGTCTCATAAAAAAATACATATATAGGCCGGGCACGGTGGCTCAAGCCTGTAATCCCAGCACTTTGGGAGGCCGAGAAGGGCGGATCACGAGGTCAGGAGATCGAAACCATCCTGGCTAACACGGTGAAACCCCGTCTCTATTAAAAAATACAAAACCCCGTATTAAAAAATACAAAAAACTAGCCGGGCGACGTGGCGGGTGCCTGTAGTCCCAGCTACTCGGGAGGCTGAGGCAGGAGAATGGCGTAAACCCAGGAGGCGGAGCTTGCAGTGAGCTGAGATCCGGCCACTGCACTCCAGCCTGGGCGGCAGAGCGAGACTCCGTCTCAAAATAAAAAATAAAAATAAAAAAAATACATATATATACAAAAAACAGCTGGGTGTGGTGGCACATGCCTGTAATCCCAGCTATGTAGGAGGCTGAGGCATGAGAATCGCTTGAACCTGGGAAGTGGAGGTTGCAGTGAGCTGAGATTGTACCTCTGGACTCCAGCCTAGGCAACAGAGTGAGACTCTGTCTCAAAAAAAAAAAAAAAAAAAAAAGAAAAGAAAATTGGGCATGATGGTGGTGCCTATAGTCCCAGTCACTTCAGAGGCTGAGTGGGAGAATCGCTAGAACCCAGGAGTTTGAGTCTGCAGTGAGTTATGAGCATGCTCCAGCCTGGACAGCATAGTTAGCCCCTGTCCTTGAAAATGAAAATAAGAAGCTAGGGCTGGAGAGGCAAGAGAGGGAGATCAGATCTTGGAGAGAGATAGTGGACCATTGTAAGGACTCGGGCTTATAGATGAGAGCCACTGCAGGGTTCTTTCTGAGCAGAGGAGGGACACCTCCGACTTCTCTCAAAGCAGCACCCTGCGGGGTGGGGAGATTGCAGAAGCAAGGGCAGAAACAAGAGACCAGTCAGCAGGCTCTTGGAGTAATTCCAAGAGGGTTGATTACCCTAGAGGCCGGCCTAGGGTGGTGGCTGAAGAGGTGATGAGAAGGGGTGGGATTCTAGAAATATTTTAAAGGCTGACAGGATTTATCGCCAGGGCAAATATGAAGTGGGAGAGAGAAAGAGGAGAGAGGAATCAAGGAAAGTCTCGAGGTTTTGGCCTGAGCAACAGGAAGAAAGGGTTGTCACTAATCAAGATGGAGAAAACTGGCCTTGCTAGTTTGTTGGGTTTGGGTGGGAAGCCCAGTTTTGAACGGGTTAGGTTTCAGACACCCATTAGATACATCTGAGTGGAGGGTTAAGTAGACACTGGTTAGGCAGGTCCAATGCAGAGGAAATGTGCAGCTGGGGATAAATACTGGGGAACCACCAGCACAGACCTGCTGGTATTTAAAGCCACAGTTTTCTGAGACTATCTAGCTCTGTACTGTGCAATACACTAGCCACATGTGGCTCTCCAACACATGAAATTAGTGCAAATTGGCCGGGCACGGTGGCTCAAGCCTGTAATCCCAGCACTTTGGGAGGCTGAGACGGGCGGATCACGAGGTCAGGAGATCGAGACCATCCTGGCTAACACGGTGAAACCCCGTCTCTACTAAAAAATACAAAAAACTAGCCGGGCGAGGTGGCGGGCGCCTATAGTCCCAGCTACTCGGGAGGCTGAGGCAGGAGAATGGCGTGAACCCAGGAGGCGGAGCTTGCAGTGAGCCGAGATCGCGCCACTGCACTCCAGCCTGGGTGACAGAGCGAGATTCTGTCTCAAAAAAAAAAAAAAAAAAAAAAGAAATTAGTGCAAATTCTGGTCGGGCATGGTGGCTCACGCCTGTAAATCCCAGCACTTTGGGAGGCTGAGGCGGGTGGATCACGAGGTCAGGAGTTCGAGAGCAGCCTGACCAACATGGTGAAGCAATGTCTCTCCTAAAAATACAAAAATTAGCCAGGCATGGTGGTGGGTGCCTTTAATCCCAGCTACTCAGGAGGCTGAGGCAGGAGAATCGCTTGAACTTGGGAAGCAGAGGTTGCAGTGAGCCGAGATTGCGCCACTGCACTCTAGCCTGGGCAACAGACTGAAACTCCATCTCAAAAAAAAAAAAAAAAAGAAAGAAAGAAATTAGTGCAAATTGTGTGACTGAAGAACTAACTTTTTAAAAAGAGATGGGGTCTTGGTCTGTTGCCCAGACTGGAGTGCAGTGGCACAATCACTGCAGCCTGGAATTCCTGGGCTCAAGCAATCCACCCACCTCAGCCTCCTGAACAATTGGGACTATAGGCACACACCACTGTGACTAATTATTTTATTATTATTATTATTATTATTATTATTATTTTCTTTTAGTGGAGATCAGAGCTCCCTGTGTTGTCCAAGCTGGTCTTGAACTCCTGGCTTCAAGCAATCCTCCCACCTCGGCCTCCTAAAACGCTGGGATTACAGGAATAAGCCACCATGCCCAGCCTAGAACTAAATTTTTTTTTTTTCGAGACAGTCTTGCTCTGTCACCAGGCTGGAGTGCAATGGCACAATCTCGGCTCACTGCAACCACCACCTCCCGGGTTCAAGCAATTCTTCTGCCTCAGTCTCCTGAGTAGCTGGGACTACAGGCGCCTGCCCCCACTCCCGGCTAATTTTTTTTTTTTTTTTTTGTATTTTTAGTAGAGACGGGGTTTCACCATGTTCACCAGGATGGTCTCAATCTCTTGACCTCGTGATCCACCTGCTTCGGCCTCCCAAAGTGCTGGGCTTACAGGCGTGAGCCACCACTCCTGGCCACCTAGAACTAAATTTTTACTTTTAATTAACTTACATTTTGAAAACTGGTATCTGATTCAGTTATTGAAAATGTTTTTAGTATGTTTGGAACAACTCAAGTATATAAATCTACTTTTTCAGCAGCCAAGTTTATGAAATCTAAATACAGATCAAGATTTTCTGATGAAAATCTAGCATCTAAATTGAGATGAGCTTTAAGTGAAAAAGATATAATGGATTTCAAATATTTAGTACAAAAACTAAAATATTTCATTAATATTTCAAAATATTTCATTCATTTTTTATTGATTACATGTTTAAATGATACTGATTGGCTGCATTGGGATAAATAAAATGTAATTAAAATTAATTTCACTGGCTGGGTACAGTGGCTCATGCCTATAACCCCAGAACTTTGGGAGTCTAAGGCAACGGATCACCTGAGGTCAGGAGTTTGAGACCAGCCTGGCCAACATGCTGAAATCCCGTCTCTACTAAAAATACAAAAATTATCTGGGCATGGTGGTGCATCCCTGTAGTCCCAACCACTTGGGAGGCTGAGGCAGGAGAATCACTTGAACCCAGAGGCAGAGGTTGCAGTGAGCTGAGATCATGCCACTGCACTCCAGCCTAGGTGACAGAGCGAGAGACTCCATCTCAAAAATAATAATAATAATAATAATAATAATAATAATAATAATTTTACCTGTTTCTTATTACTTTTTTTTTTTTTTTAGAGACAGAGTCTCACTCTGTTGCCCAGGCTGGAGTGCAGTGGCGTGATCTCGGCTCACTGCAACCTCTGCCTCCCGGGTTCAAGCGATTCTTGTGCCTCAGCCTCTCAAGTAGCTGGGATTACAGGCACTCACCACTACGCCCAGGTAATTTTTTGTATTTTTAGTAAAGACAGGCTTTCACCATGTTGGCCAGGCTGGTCTGGAACTCAAGCCATCCACCTGCCTTGGCCTGCCAGGTGTGTTGTCCTGGAAGCTCCTGGAAGAGGGCGTTACCAGGAGGAAGGGAGCTGTCTGGTCAGATGGATGTTGCTGCAAGATCAAGTAATGAGGACAAGGGATGAACACCAAGTTCAGCAATGGTGACGTTGGCAAGAGCAGTTTGGAGGAACGGCGAGGGGCAAGCCTGATGGGAGTAGGTCCAGGAGAGAGCAGGAGTTTTGCTGTAAAGGAAGAAGGAGGGGTGGCTGGAATGGGAGGTGAGACAGGAAGGGCTCTTGTATAGCTGGGAGGAATAGCAGCACGTGTCCTGCTGATGGGTATGACTCAGAGAGGCCAGAGTGGCTGAAGTGAAGTCCTGAGTGGGAGAGAGCTGGATGGTGTGCGCAGGGACAACTGGAGTCTTTGCCAGGGGGTTGAGGGTTCGCTCATAGGTACAACAGGGAAAGCAGAATTATTGGGCCCAGATGCAGGGAGGTGTGTGAGGCAGTGGTGGGAACTTGTGGAAGTTCTCTTCTGATTGCTTCAATTTGGTACTTTGGATTTGCCTCTGAATCGGTGTGCCCTGTTTGCGGTTATCCCTTTGCCCATCCCTCCATCAGAACTCTTGTTTTCATTATAAGACTGAAGAAAAATAGCACCCAGTGAAGGCATATGCCATCTCCTTTGCTTCTCGTATACTCCAGGGCCTGGGCAGTACTGGCTCCCTCTCCTTCCCACATCCAGGACCAGTTCCTCTTCTTGCCAACCCCCACAGAACCTGTCTCTCCTTGGGACACAGGTGAACTCGGGCCCTAGCCTCCCTCTTATCCATGGTTTGTGGGGGTGTGCAGGATACTGAGTTCTCTCAGTTAAGACAGCTGCATTCTGATGAGCCCTGCTCTGGACTCACCTTTCTAGCAGTGTCGAGTACAGTCATGCATCACTTAATGACAGGGATATATTCTGGGAAATGCGTCATTAGGTGATTTCGTCTCTGTACTAACATCCTAGAGTGTCCTTAACACAATCCTAGATGGGAGAGGCTACTACACACCTGGGCTACGCGGTGCAGCCTGTTGCTCCTAGGCTACAAACCTGTATAGCATGTTACTGTGCTGAATACTTTAGGCAATGGTAACACAAAAGTATTTGTGTATCTAAACAGAGAAAAAGTATGGTAAAAATATGGTATAAAAGAGAAAAAAAATGGGCCGGGCATGATGGCTCACACCTGTAAACCCAGCCCTTTGGGAGGCCAAGGAGGGCGAGTCACTTGAGGTCAGGAGTTCGAGACCAGCCTGGCCAACATGGTGAAACTCCTTCTCTATTAAAAATACAAAAAATTAGCTGGGTGTGGTGGCACGCACCTGTAGTCCCAGCGACTTGGGAGGCCAAGTCGGGAGAATTGCTTGAACCCAGGAGATGGAGGTTGCAGTGAGCTGAGATCGTGCCACTGCACTCCAGCTTGGGTGGCAGAGTGAGACTTCACCTCAAAAAAATAAAATTAAATTAAAAATTTTAAAAAGAGAAAAAAATGCTATCCCTGGCCAGGTGCAGTGGTCTATGCCTGTAGTTCCAGCTACTAGGGAGACAGTTGGGAGAACTGATTGAGTCCAGGACACAGAGAGACACAGAGAGACTCTTAAAAATTTTTTTTTAAACTTTTGGACTCTGGTAATAACACTTAGTGTCAAACACAAACATATTGTAGAGCTGTATAAAAATATTTTCTTTCTTTATATCCTTATTCTATACACTTTTTTCTATTTTTATAATTTACCGCTTTTGTTTTGTTTTGTTTTGTTTTTGTTTTTGTTTTGAGACAGAGTCTCACTCTTGTCACCCAGTCTGGAGTGCAGTGGCGCAATGTCGGCTCACTGCAACTTCCACTTCCCAGGTTCAAGTGATGATCCTGCCTCAGCCTCCCAAGTAGCTGGGACTAAAGGTGTGCGTCGCCTTTTCCAGCTAATTTTTGTATTTTTAATAGAGACAGGGTTGCATCATGTTGGTCAGGCTGGTCTCGAACTCCTGACCCCCGGTGGTCTGCCCACCTCAGCCTCCCAAAGTGCTGGGACTATAGGCGTGAGCCACCATGCCCGGCTTTTTTTAGTTTTCAAACTCTTTTGTTAAAACACAAACACACACAGTAGACTAGACCTACACAGGGTCAGGATCACCAACATCACCATCTTCCACCTCCACATCTTGTCCCACTGGAAGGTCTTCCAGGACAATAACACGCAGGGAGCTGGCATCTCCTCTGATAACAATGCCTTCTGGATTACTCCTGAAGGACCTACCG
The DNA here is from genome assembly GCF_043159975.1 of Macaca nemestrina. Lineage (NCBI taxonomy): Eukaryota > Metazoa > Chordata > Mammalia > Primates > Cercopithecidae > Macaca > Macaca nemestrina. The sequence continues at coordinate 84,327,938 of NC_092125.1, read as the reverse complement.
GAGGCTGTTTTACAGTTAATGTGTTTTTCTTTTTATAAGTAGAAGGTCTATACTCTAAAATAATGATTAAAAGTATAGTATAGTAAATATAGAAACCAGTAACATCATCATCTATTATCATTATCAAGTATTATGTACTGTACATAATTATATGTGCTGTACCAGAGGTCTCCAACCTTTTTGACACCAGGTACTGGTTTCGTGGAAGACAGTTTTTCCACAGATCGGAGTAAGGGGGAGGGATGGTTTCAGGATGATTCAAGTGCATTACATTTGCTATGCACTTTATTTCTATTATTATTATATTGTAATCTATAATGAAGTAATTATACAATTCACCATAATGTAGAATCAGTGGGAGCCCTGAGCTTGTTTTCCTGCAACTAGACATCCCATCTGGGGGTGATGGGAGACAGTGACAGATCAGGCATTAGATTCTCATTAGGAGTGCACAACCTAGATCCCTGGCACACGCAGTTCACAATAGGGTTCCGATTCTAGGAAAATCTAACGCTTCTGCTGATCTGACAGGAGGCGGAGCTCAGACAGCAATGCCAGTGATGGGGAGTAGCTCTAAGTACAGATGAAGCTTTCCTTGCTGGCTGGCCCCCCACTCAATTGCTGCTGTGCCACCCGGTTCCTAACAGAACACGGACCAGTACTGGTCCATGCGTTGGGGACCCCTGTGCTATACTTTTATATGACTGGCAGTGCAGTAGGTTTGTTTACACCAGCGTCACCATAAACGCTGAGTAATGCATTGGTTGCGCTAACACTTAAGAAGGTTATGACATCATTAGGCCATAGGAATTTTTCAGCTCCATCATAATCTTATGGGGCCCCATCTATATGCAGTCCGTCATTGATAGAAACTCTGTCATAAATTCATGACTGTAATTGGATTTGTGCTTGCATTTTTTTTTTTTTTTTTTGCCTTGCCACCCTCTTCCTAAAACTAGGTCCTGAAGGACTGGACCAAAACTCTTCCCGTTCTTCCTCCAGAGCCCAGCACGTGTCCTGTGGTATATAATGAAATGAAATTGGGCCTCCGGAAAAAGCGATTCCTAAGTGTGTTCCACAGGTGCCTGGCAGCGAGGATCCTGTTCACATGCGCCCACCCACTGAGCCTTAACTGTGGGAATTAGGCATTCTTCCTAAATGGTGTGACCTCGGGCCCTTTTAAAATCTGAATGCTTATTAACATCATCCAAGGCCATGAATATACTTCGGAAAATACAGTCTATTACTCTCTTTTTTTTTTCTTTTTTTTGAGATGGAGTCTTGCACTGTTGCCCAGGCTAGAGTGCAACCGGGCGCGGTGGCTGGCACTTGTAATAGCAGCTACCTGGGAGTCTGGGGTCTCTTGAACCCGGGAGGTGGAGGTTGCAATGAGCCAAGATGGTGCCACTGCACTCTAGCCGGGGCGACAGCGAGACTCCCTCTCAAAACACAAACAAACAAACAACAACAACAACAAAAAAAACCCCACACATTAGGGGTAGTTATTACCGTGATTTTCCAAAGGGATTTTTCTCTTTCAAGCAGCAGTTGGGAACTCTTACCTGTTGTTTGCTGGTTATTACCCAATGGGCCAAGGAGTGAAATTTTTGAAAAACCAAACACTAGTTAGGTGTCACCACCAAGTGAATGCTGAATATCAAAGTCATCATTAATATTCATAAAGTAAGCCAGTGGAGACCAATGACTACATTGGTTAAAATCTGGTTTGCACAGAATATTTTAGGAAAACATTGTTTAGGACCCAGTATCCTCCCTCAGTGTGGAAGCCAGTGAATGAAAATTGTATTTGACAAGTTGTTCTTTAAGAAGACACTGCTTATGTGAAAGGAAGTCAACTTGAATCCAGTTATGTGTGTCTGTCTCTTACATAAAAAGCCCAGTGGTAGGAATTACAGAGTTGGATGTGCTATGGTCTAAACGTTTGTGTATCCACCCCTGCAAATTCATATGTTGAATTTTTTTTTTTCCTTTTAGATGGAGTTTCACTCTGTCACCCACCTGGAGTGCAGTGATGTGGTCATGGCTCATTGCAGCCTCAACCTCTCAGACTCAAGTGATCCTCCTGCCTCAGCCTCACAAGTAACTGGGACTGCAGGCATGCCACCAAAGCTGGCTAGTTTTAAAACTTTTTATAGAGACAGGGTTTTCCTGTGTTGCCCAGGCTGATCTGGAACTCCTGGGCTTAAGCAATCCTCCCACCTCACCTCCCAAAGTTCTGGAGTTATAGGCATGAGCCACCATGCCTGGTTTGTATGTTGAAATTTTAACCCCCAATTTTTTTTTAACTTTCATCCTCAAAGGAGGTGATTAATCCCCAATTGATGGTATTATGAGGTGGGGCCTTTGGAAGTGATGAGGTCATAGGGTGAAACCCTCATGACTGGGATTAGTGACTTTATAAGAAAGGCCCAGAGAGCCCATTAGTTCTTTTCTCTGTTTGAGGACACAGCAAGAAAGCACTGGCTGGCTGGCACAGTGGCTCACACCTGTAATCCCAGCACTTTGGGAGTCTGGTGTGGGAAGGTTGCTTGAGGCCAGGAGTTCCACACCAGCCTGGGCAACATAAGCAGGACCCCGCCGTCTATAAAAAGTTAAACAATTAGCTGGGTATGGTAGCACATGCCTATAGTTCCAGCTACTCTGGAGGCTGAAGTAGTAAGATTGTCTGAGCCCAGGAGTTCAAGGCTGCAGTGAGCCATGATTGCACTACAGCACTCCAATCTGGGTGACAGAGCAAAACCCTGTCTCCAGGAGAAAAAAAAAAAGTTATCTAAAGAGAGTTTGATAGACCTAGCTCATCCTTCCCACCAAGCCCTACCTCATAGGCCACTGCCCAGGCAACAGAGTGGCCATGTGGGTCCATCTCACTGTGGCTGGGGTAGGAAATGGGATCACATGGTCTGCCTGGGGCAGCCTTTTCAGTGGGGGGCTGTGGGCTGGGCATTTCACCTGCAGGAGACTGTAGGGGTGAGAGGAAGCAGAGGATATGCTGTGGGAAGAATCTTCATGGACCAGGAGATAAGTGAGCTAGACTTGGAAGAATGAATGGGATTCTAGCAAGCAGAGATGGGTAGAACATTCCAAGAGGGGTAAAGGAAATAAAGTATATATTACAGAGCAGTGGTTGGAGCTGGGAGGTATGGGAAGATGGGGAGGGCAGGGAGAGGGGAGGGGAGAAAGAGTGGAGGGAAATCAGGCAGGGTTGTCCTGAGGCCAGAATGGGTAGGGGCTGTATTTTGGGTAAGCTGGGAGAAAGTGGAACTTATGTTCTCTGAGCTGTGCTCTAGGAATCAGAGAGCAGATGGAGGCTGGAGGTAACTGGGAAGGAGCCCACACCTTTCCGGGCATCCTTTGTCATCCATCTTCCTATGTCCAGGCAGGAGCCAAACTGCCCTCCAACCTGGCATGCACTTGGCTGAACAGACAGTCACTGCCCACTGAGTACCTGTGGGCTCTTCTACCTTTCCAGAACCCTGGCTGCTGGCCAGTGGGCTAGTGCTGGCCAACTGGCTATAATCAGAAGTGTGACCTATGTGGGAAAGAAAACAGAGTCTTGGGGCCCCAAATTCACTATGCCAAAGGGAAAGTTAAGTTTGGGAACTGAGTCACAGAAAAACTGCCTTCCTTTTGTTCTCAAACAGATAGCTGTAGTTTCACAATCCTGTGTCATAGTCGCATTCATAAGCCAGGTTCCCACAACTATAGAAGGCTACATATTTCTCAAATTGTTCACAAGGAAATTCCTTGTGGGCCCCTAAACCTTTCAGAATACACATTCCCCTATAAGCTAGTTCTAAAATCAAGTTCTATTAAATTTCACCCTGACAATGTCAATTACCAGCTTATCTTCACAGGGACAGGATCAGGACAAGACTAGAAATCATCCCTCCTCCTATACAAATGCATAATTGACTTTGTCCTCTGTTTCATATGTAAAAGGTACATTCTCTAAGGCTAATCAGAACCTAAGATTGTATCCATTTGCTTCATTGTCTACCTTCCCAGGAGCCGAGGTTGCAGCGAGCTGAGATCATGTCACTGCACTCCAGTCTGGACAACAGAGCTAGACTCTGTCTCAAACAAACACACACACACACCACCTCCAACAGGCCAGGCTGCTCATGCCTGTAATCCCAGCACTCTGGGGAGCTGAGGCAGGAGGACTCTTGAGTCTAGGAGTTGGAAACTAGACAGGGCAACATAGAGAGACTCTGTCTCTGATTAAGCAAACAAACAAAACCACAAAAATTAGGATAAGGTCCACATACTTCTGGCTCCAGGAAAACAGAGTCCTGAAGAGTGGCTGCGGCAGACTGGCTCCTTCACCCTGGCTCTGCTGCAGCCTCTACCGAGAGTTCTGTCTTCCCCAACTCCCTGATGGGTTCATGCACCTGGACAGTGGCATGAGCCATTCCCCACACCTAGAATGCCCTCACATGTCTCCTGTCCCCCTGCCTCTCTGGCCTGTTTTTGCTCCCTCCACCCTCTAGGACTCCCTCCAGCTCCTTATGGCCTGGAGGTCCCTGCCTACAGGCCCTGCTGCCTCTCTGAGGTGCAGACAAGGGATCATCATTGTCCCCTCCCCAAACTCTGTGCCAGGCATGATGCTGGGTGCTATATACAGAAGTGAGCAAAATGAACACAGTTCTTGCCCTCCTGGAGCTGATGGTCTTGGGGGCAAATAATCAGACAAATAAATCTAGAAATCTTGCCCCGAAGGAAAAACAGGGTAGGAGGGATCTATTCCAGAGGCGGGTGGGGGTTGCCAGGGAAGGTCTCTTCAAGGAGGTGGAGTTTTGTTTTTCTTGTGGTTTTTTAGAGATGGGGTCTCCTTCTGTTGTCCAGGCTGCAGTGCAGTGGCGCGATCACGGCTCACTGCAGCCTCCAATTCCTGGGCTCAAGCCATCCTCCCACGTCAGCCTCCTGAGTAGCTGGGACTAACAGGTATGCACCATCATGCCCAGCTGAGGAGGTGGTTTTTAAACTGATGCTTCCTCAGGGTGGAGAGGCCTTGCTGGATAGCGGGCGGGAGTGTATAGGAGGAGAAGGAAAAGCATGTGCCCAAGCCCTGAGCAAAGGTGGGAGAGGGTAGAAGAATGACCTTAAACTGCAGAACCCTGCAAAACCCAGGACATTCTCCTTCCCCAGCATTCTCCTCTTCTGCTTCTCTTTCTCTCCCCCATCCTGTTTTCCCACCAGCCCCGCCCCCCACCCTTAACTATGGCAGGTGCCAGGGATGCACCTAGCACTGTGCTTAGGCTTTACACACTGTCATCCCCCAGCAGCCCTGGGAGACAGGTGTAATCATACCCATTTTACAGACCAAGTAACTGAGACTTAGAGAGGTTAAGAGACCTGCCCAGGGTCGCTGACCAGCAAGTGGTGAAACACATATTCAAGCCAGGGCCTGGTGTTTGTGCTGCCCTCTCCATCCTGAAGAACCCTGCCTGGAGCTTGCCTTGTGCCCCATGGTCCTGCCCAGGCAGGTGGCTAATCCCCTTCTTGCCTTGCTCACTTTCTCCCTGCCAGGTTAGGGGACTGTGGAAGTGGAAGAAGCCATGGCACAGGGCCAAGCTGCCTTTCAGGAGTCCTGCACCCTGCCACTGGTAATGGAAGACCAAGACGGTGCTGAGCTGTGAATGGTTGAACAGTTTCAGCCCAAACCACTCCATGGGCATTGCTTTTGCTGCTGGCTTCAAGCGCATCTGCCACAGTCTCGAAGAAAGTAAAAGTTGGCCTGGAATGGTAGCTTACACCTAAAATCCCAGCACGTGGGAGGCCAAGGCAGGAGGATTGCTTGAGGCCAGGAGCTCAAGAAACAGCCTGGGCAACATAGGGAGACTCCCTCCATCTCTACCTTTTAAATACGTTTAAAAATAAATAAATAAAATGGAGCCTTGGTAAATCTGAGGCAGCCAGGTCCAATTGCAGTTCCATTGGGCACCAGGAAGAAGCCTAGGGCAGGAACCTGCCTTTACTGGGCGCCCCCCATTCCCAATGCAATCACCCATGACATTCCATTAATCGACAGCAGCCTCTGGAGAGGCAGTGGTGACAGAAGCTCTCATTTGATTGCTGAATGAACTGAGGCTCTTGGGGTTCAGTCATATGCCTAAAGCCACACAGCCAGCACAAGGGGAGCTGGAGTTGGAACACAGGGCTCCCTAACCCCAAAGCCCCCATTTATTTCCAGCCACTGTACTTCTAGCAGGCCTGGCAGGGTCTGGGAGATAGGCCAGGCCCTCGCAGGGTGGTCTAGCAAGCCAGGGCCAACCTGGCTCCCAGGAGCTGTCTATAAAGTCTATAAAGGGCTGTCTCTCTTCCCTGATGAGAGACACTTGGGGTCTTCCCAGCTCTTTGCTGGAAAGTTTTCTTAGAAATGTCTTTCTAGCACTGTGGTCAAGTATTTTTGGAAGTTTCTAAGCATCTCAACACTTGGAAAAGTGCATGGTTAGGCCGGAGAGAAGACTCTCAGGGAGTTGTCCCGAGGGAATGAAACTGGTGATCCAGGAGGTGAAATCAGCCTCATTTCTTTTTTTTTTTTTTTTTTTTGAGACGGAGTCTCGCTCTGTGGCCCAGGCTGGAGTGCAGTGGCCAGATCTCAGCTCACTGCAAGCTCCGCCTCCCGGGTTCACGCCATCCTCCTGCCTCAGCCTCCGGAGTAGCTGGGACTACAGGTGCCCGACACCTCGCCCGGCTAGTTTTTTTTTTTTGTATTTTTTAGTAGAGACGGGGTTTCACCGTATTAGCCAGGATGGTCTCGATCTCCTGACCTCGTGATCCACCCGTCTCGGCCTCCCAAAGTGCTGGGATTACAGGCTTGAGCCACCGCGCCCGGCCAGCCTCATTTCTTTATGATTCTGGGACCTTTTCCTGACCCCAGGACAGATCTGGGAAGCGGTAGGTCAATAGGCTCCTAGTTTGTTTGTGTGATGGTGGTGGTGGGTGGAGGGTGAACTGAAGGGTGAGGTTTCCCAGCCTTCTGAAATCCCCTACCTCTGCTCCCTGTAGACACAGGCGCTCTCTTCTGCTGTCTCCTTGTAAGACTCTGACAGCTTAACTGACTAATAATTTCTAGAAGCGGGACTTCTTCTTGGTACCCTCCACAGAGGTCCTGGTGCAGGATGTAAAAGGAAAGAAAACCCACCCTTTCAGGAGACCAGGAAAGGGAAGTTTTATGGATTTAGGAATCTAAGCCACAGCAGCTCTGAAATGAGTCATGATTTCTTAAGCACACACCACATTAAGCAGCTCATCTAGGCATTGTACATCTATTTTTAATACCACTATTGATGTATATCTTACATATTGTATAACTTACTCATTTCAAGTGTACAATTCAGTGAATTGTTAGTAAATTTACCAAGTTGTGCAGCCCTCACCATAAATCCATTTTAGAGCGCATTTCCATGACTCCAATAAAAGTCCTCAGTCCCATTAACTGTTAATCCCCACTCTCCCCCTCCTCCTGGCAACCTTTAATCTAGTTTCTTTTTTGCAGAGATGGGGTCTCACTATGTTGCCCAGGCTAGTCTGGAACTCCTGGCCTCAAGCAATCCTCCTACCTCACCCTCCCAAAGTGTTGAGATTAGAGGTGTGAGCTGCAGTGCCCAGCTCCATAATCTATTTTCTGTCTCTATCTAAATTTGTCTTTTCTGGATATTTCATAAAAATGGAATCATAACAGGCCAGGCACGGTGGCTCACACCTGTAATCCCAGCACTTTGGGAGCCCGAGGTGGGTGGGTCACTTGAGGTCAGGAGTTCCAGACCAGCCTGGGCAACATGGTGAAACCCCATCTCTACTAAAAATACAAGAAAAAATTAACCAGGCATGGTGGCGTGTGCTTGTAATCCCAGCTACTCAGGAGACTGAGGTAGGAGAATCACTTGAACCTGGGAGGCAGAGGTTGCAGCAAGCCGAGATTGTACCACTGCACTCCAACCTGGGTGACAGAGCAAGACTCTGTCTCAAAAAAAGAAAAAAAAAATCCACTAAATAAAATAAATAGGCTGGGTGCAGTGGCTCACACATGTAATCCCAGCACTTCGGGAGGCCGAGGCGGGTGGATCATGAGGTCAGGAGATTGAGACCATCCTGGCTAACACGGTGAAATCCCGTCTGTACTAAAATTACAAAAAATTAGCTGGGCGTGGTGGCAGGCACCTGTAGTTCCAGCTACTCGGGAGGCTGAGGCAGGAGAATGGTGTAAGTAAACCCGGGAGGTGGAACTTGCAGTGAGCCGAGATGGCGCCACTGCACTCCAGCCTGGACGACAGAGCGAGACTCCGTCTCAAATAAATAAATAAATAAATAAATACAAGGAAGCATACAGTATGCATTGTTTTGGGTCTGGCTTCTCTCTCCATGTAGCGTTTGCAAGACTCATCCATGGCATAGCATGTATCAGTAGTTTGTTCTTTATCATTGCTCAGTAGTATTTCATTGTGTGGATGTACTGCATTTTATCTATCCATTCACCAGTTGATGGACAGTTGGGTTGTTTCCTTTTTTTTTTTTTTTTTTTTAACAGGCTCTCATTCTATTGCCCAGGCTGGAGTGATGTGATCATGGCTCAATGCAGCCTCAACCTCCTGGACTCAGGTGATCCTCCTGCCTTAGCCTCCTAAGTAGCTGGGACTACAGGCATGTGCCACCATGCCTGGCTAATTTTTAATATTTTTTGTAGAGATGGTGGTTTTCCCATGTTACTCAGGCTAGTCTTGAATGCCTGGGCTCAAGGGATCCACCCACTTTGGCCTCCCAAAGTGCTCGGATTACAGGCGTGAACCACTGTGCCCAGCCTTGTTTCCAATTTTTGGCTATTATGAATAATGTTACTAATAACATTTGTGTATAGATAGGCTAAATCCTCACAACAATTCTGTCAGGTGGGCATTGTCATCCTCACTTTACAGATGAGGACACCAAGGAGCAGAGAGATTAAGTAACTCACCCAAGGGCACGCAGCTGAAATATTTCATCAGGCCTAGGAAGCACATTTTTCCTACATTTTCATGCTTCTGAAACTGGGATGCATCTCATAATCAGTGGCTTGTCATAGCTTACTTGGCGGCATTTTCCCCTTTCCTCATGATACATAAAATGATGGTATATTTTACAATCAAGGGCATCTTGATGAGATATGGCATTAAGTGGCTGGCCTTAGAGGTCTCCCTTACAGTTCATTCTTGTGTTAGGCCTGTTGGTTGCAAGTGACAGAAATCCCACTCAAAGGGAAATTTACTGGTTTGGTAGTGGGAGAGGATCCTTGGACTAGGTCTCTGGGTTGGAGGAAGAGCTGCAGGGACTCTGCAAGGGGACTCCACACAGTTAGGTCTCTGTCTGTCTTTTGTTGCTGCTCATCTTTGCCAGCAGGCTCTGTTCCTCCATGAGGCAACCCCCACTTCATAGTCCAAGGAGTGAAGTAACCCGGAAAACCTCTCTTCCTACCTCTGTGCATCAATTCTAAGGGAGAATTCTGAATGGTCCTGCTGGGATCACATGCCCATCTCGGGCCCATCACTGTGGCCTGGGGAATGAGTCTCTCAAGGATCCAGCCCTGGTGGACATGCCCTTCCTTGTGGGTAGAAAATCTGTTGCCAGGCCAGGCACAGTGGCTTATGCCTTTAATCCCAGCACTTTGGGAGGCTGAGGCGGGCAGATCACCTGAGGTTAGGAGTTTGAGACCAGTCCGGCCAACATGATGAAACCCTGTCTCTACTAAAAATACAAAAATTAGCCGGGCGTGGTGGCGGGTACCTGTAGTTCCAGCTACCCAGGAAGCCGAAGCAGGAAAATTGCTTGAACCCATGAGGCAGAGGTTGCAGTGAGCTGAGATAGCGCCACTGCACTCTAGCCTGGATGACAGAGTAAGACTCCATCTCAAAAAAAAAAAAAAAAAAAAAAAAGAAAGAAAGAAAGAAAAAAACAAGAAAAGAAAAGAAAATATGTTGCCAGAAGGAGGGTAAGTGAGTTGGGTGGCCAGCATCATTAAGCCTGCAGGCCACTATCACATGGTGTCACTCATTGTCATGTGATTATAGATATTACTGACTAAGGGGGTCTTTAGAAAGAATATCTGAAGTTTTTGATTTGTTTATTCTGTTGTGAGGTAATATTCTAAAGAGGTTAATTATACCTCTAAAAACTGTGTTGTTTGAAAATTAGCTGGGTGTGGTGGTGGACTCCTGTAATCCCAGCTACTTAGGAGGCTGAAGCAGGAGAATCGCTTGAACCTGGGAGGCGGAGGATGCAGTGAGCTGAGATCGTGCCACTGCAATCCAGCCTGGGCAACACAGTGAGACTGTCTCAAAAAAATAATAAATAAATAAATAAATAATTAAATAAATAAATGTGTTGTTTGAAGGACTTAATGAAGCAATAAAATATTCATGGAGGCCGGGCGCGGTGGCTCAAGCCTGTAATCCCAGCACTTTGGGAGGCCGAGACGGGCGGATCACGAGGTCAGGAGATCGAGACCATCCTGGCTGACACTGTGAAACCCCGTCTCTACTAAAAACTACAAAAAAAAAAAAAACTAGCCGGGTGAGGTGGCAGGCGCCTGTAGTCCCAGCTACTCGGGAGGCTGAGGCAGGAGAATGGCGTGAACCCGGGAGGCGGAGCTTGCAGTGAGCTGAGATCCGGCCACTGCACTCCAGCCTGGGTGGCAGAGCGAGACTCCGTCTCAAAAAAAAAAAAAAAAAAAAAAAAATAAAATAAAATAAAATAAAATATTCATGGAATATACTAGATTTGATTATGTTTAAACTTCTCATAAAGTAAAGATTTGTTTGCAGACAGTTCTCTAATAAAAACATGAAAAATCTTTCAGGAAACTAAACCTGTGAATTTGCCATGTTGAATTTAAGCTTCTAAGTATTGGTTTATATTTAACTCTGGCTTTAAACTGTGTGATATGACTTCTGCATCTCCCAAAAGATTTGGTACCTTTCTACCTCCACCCTTTTGCTCAAGTCCCGTTTGTTTGAATTGCCCTCCCCACGTCCATCTATCCAAATTCTACCTTCAATTGAATGTCACTGTCTGCAGGGGTCTTCCCTACTAGCTCTATCTGAAGGTAGTTTCTCTGTCTTTGAATTCCCACAGCCCCCTCACTAGGACTAGACACTCATTAGAGAAGAGCTTATAGCAGCATAATTTCCTGACCATTTGTTGCGTTTTCCCTTCCTATGTCTTCATTTTCCCATTTTAAGAAAATAGGCTCTTCTGTGCCTTTGCCTCAGGAAAGGTTAAGTCATAGGGCTTCAGGCACTTAAATCCAATATCATTCAGATAGAGATTAAGCTGCTATAACACAGACCCCCAAAATGCAGTCATGCAAAAAGGATAGAAGCTTATTTCTCTCTCATGAACCAATCTGGAGGTGGGCAGCAGTGGTTTGAAATAAGAAAGCTGCTCGGCTCCACGTTGTTATTCAGGAAACCAGGTTTCTTTCTTGTCTGTTGTTCCTCCGTCTTCTAGGGTATTGTCTTCATCTGCATGGTTGCAGCCGGAACACATCCCCTTTGTGTTCCAGCCTATGGAAAAGGTAAAGAATGTAGAAAAGCATATGCTTCATGTTTTATGGCCAAGGCTTGGAAATGACACACATCACTCGCACTCACATTCCATTGTCTGGAATTACATCATATGGATGCATCATATAGATGCATCTAGCTAGAAATGTGTTCTCTCTCTAGAGTAATGTGTGCTTATTTGAAAGTCAAGTATGTGGCCAGGCGTGGTGGCTCACGCTTGTAATCCAGCACTTTGGGAGGCCAAGGCGGGTAGATCATGAGGTCAGGAGTTCCAGACCAACCTGACCAACAATGGTGAAACCCCATCTCTACTAAAAATACAAAAAATACAAAAATTAGTTGGGCATGGTGGCGGGCACCTGTAGTCCCAGCTACTCAGGAGGCTAAGGCAGGAGAATCTCTTGAATCGCTTGAACCCGGGAGGCGGAAGTTGCAGTGAGCTGAGATTGCGCCACTGCACTCCAGCCTGGGTGACAGAGTGCGTCTCCGTCTCAAAAAACAAACAAACAAAAAAACCCCTCAATTATTAGGAAGGAGGGGAGAAGATATTTTGAGGCATAACTAGCAGCCGACTACATTTTATGTTTTGGCTTTAGTTTTCTCAGAGCTGATGTCATTGAAGAGATTATGCTGAGTGCTTCTGGGAAGTGGGGATAAGCAGTAAGACCAAGAAGAGAGAGTTCAGGGAGAGAAGAGGGCTCCTGTACCAGTGATCTATTGCTACATAATAAAACATCTCAAAAATGTTAGTGTTAAATATTGACAACATAGGTGAGCTGGGTTGTGATTTTAAAAAATTAAAAAAGAAAAAAATATTGACCACGTATATTATGCTCACAGATCTACTATTTTTGTAGCATTTGGTGGAGACAGTTTATTTCTGCCCTACTCAGTATCAGCTCAAGCATCTCAAAGCCTGGGTGCTGAGATCATCTGAGGGCTCTCTCAGTGACCTGTCTGGTTATTGCGGGTGGTTGGCTGGGACTTTAGTTGGTCTTGTGGCTAAAACACCTACATATGGCCTTTCTGTATGGATGTGTGGCTTTCCCATAGCCTGGGGCATGGGTTCTAAGAGCAAGCCTCCTGAGAGCAATTATAAGCAGACACTTATTGCCTTTTATTTATTTATTTATTTATTTTTGTTTGTTTTTTGAGACGGAGTCTCGCTCTGTTGCCCAGGCTGGACTGCAGTGGCCGGATCTCAGCTCACTGCAAGCTCCGCCTCCCGGGTTCACGCCATTCTCCTGCCTCAGCCTCCCAAGTAGCTGGGACTACAGGCGCCCACCACCACGCCCGGCTAGTTTTTTGTATTTTTTTTTTTTAGTAGAGACGGGGTTTCACCGTGTTAGCCAGGATGGTCTCGATCTCCTGACCTCGTGACCCACCCATCTCAGCCTCCCAAAGTGCTGGGATTACAGGCTTGAGCCACCGCGCCCGGCCTTTGCCTTTTATTTTTATTATCTTTTTATTTATTTTTTGAGATGGAGTCTCACTCTGTTGCCCAGACTGGAGTGCAGCGGCACAATCTCAGCTCATTGCAACCTCGGTCTCCCAGGCTCAAGGATTCTCTGCCTCAGCCTCTCCAGTTGCTGGGATCACAGGCGCACATCACCACACCCAGCTAATTTCACATTTTTAGTAGAGGCAGGGTTTCACCATGTTGGCCAGACCGGTCTCGAACTCAAGAGATCTGCCTGCCTTAATTTCCCAGAGTGTTGGGATTACAGCCGTGAGCTACAGTGCCTAGCTTATTGCCTTTTATTTATTTTATTATATTTCATTTCATTTTATTGTTTTGAGACAGAGTCTTGCTCTGTCGCCCAGGCTGGAGTGCAATGGCACAATCTCGGGCTCACTGCAACCTCCGCCTCTAGGGTTCAAGTGATTCTCCTGCTTCAGCCTCCTGAGTAGCTGGGACTACAGGCACCCACCTTGGCCTCCCAAAGTGTTGGGATTACAGGCATGAGCTACTGCACCCGCCCAATTTTAAATCTTAAGTATTTATTTTACTTATCACCTATGTAAGAAAATATATAACCACCTCACCAGAGAGAGATACCACTGCTTAGGATGAGGCTGAATTTATTTAGGTAAAAAATAGTGAGTCGATTTAAAGAAGTACCTTGAGTAAATAAATCTGAGTGAGGACTAGAGAAGGCTCTGCAGCAAGTTCAGGGTGCAGTGCAAGCTGCTCTTTCTTTTGGCCCTTATGATCCACAGACCCAACAATATCCGAGTGTCTGTGGCAATGAGGATGCTATATGGAGGCCCTGGGAAGCACCAGTAAGAGAATCACAGCACAGGCCTCTAGGGTTTGGGAACGGATGCACAGCCTGTTCCACAGATACCTGTTCTTCTGGCTTGCTGCTGGTCCCTGGTAGAAACAGAACACCTAGTTATGGGTCGTGAAGTGGCCGCATGCACACCGCATGTTGTCTTACTTACCCCGCCACGGGACTGGGCCCGTGCAGCAGCAATCTCTAATCACGTGGAGACTGCATATGTACACTGGGCTCGAGCAGGCTCAGACGGCACAAGTGAGCTGTGCGAGCAGGTGGCGCAGACTCCTTCGACAGTGATTCTTGCCATGTTGCCTGTTTTCCTTCATTCCTGGGACCTCATAGAAAGTTCCTTGTGTCGGCCAGGCACTGTGGTTCACCCCTGTAATCCCAGCACTTTGGGAGGCCGAAGCGGGTGGATCACCTGAGATGAGGAGTTTGAGATCAGCCTGGGCAACATGGTGAAACCCCGTCTCTACTAAAAATACAAAAATTAGCCCAGTGTGGCCTGTAATCCCAGCTACTCGGGAGGCTGAGGCATGAGAATCACTTGAACTCAGGAGGCTAAGGTTGCAGTGAGCCCGAGATCACGCCACTGCACTGCAGCCTGGGCGACAGAGCAAGACTGTCTCAAAAGAAAAAAAAAAAGTTCCTGTGTCAGTTGTGTCAGTTGACAGAGGAGGAAAAAAATCCAGGCTTGGTTTATAGATGGTTCCTGTACAACAGAGAGTGGACAGCTGGAGCCCTCCAGCCCCCCTCCAGGGTGGCCCTGAAGGACAAGTGGTGAAAGAAAATCTTCCTGGGGGGCAGAACTTCAAGAGGCACATTTGTTTGTCTACTTTGCCTGGACGGAGAGACAGCCAGATGGAGGGATCTACTTAGATTCACTGGCAAGAACATGGAAGATGACAAGGAGGTCTGGGGAAGAAGTATGTGGGCAGATCTCTCCAAACAGGCCCAGAATATAAAGATATTTGGGTCCCATGTGAATGCACACCAAAGGGTATCACTGCAAAGGAGGCTCTTGACTATCAGGGGAACAAAGCATATTCTCTGGAGGTTAGGCTGTCTCTTTTTCCAGCTACCATTGCTTGCCCAATGAACCTATGTAACAAAGTGGCTGTGTGGCAAGATTGGAGGCTATGCACGAGCTCAACAACATGAACTTCCCTTCACCAAGGCTGAGTAAGCCATCTACTAACTGCCTAATCTGCCAACAGCAGAGACCAACACTGAGCCCACTCCTTGTGGGACCCAGCCAGCCATCTAGTGGCAAATTGATTACACTGGACTTTTTCCATCATGGAAAGGACATTATACACATATTCTGGATTTGCTTTCCCTGTTCATCTTGTTTCTGCCAGCACCACCATGCATGGATTTACAGAGGGCCTTCCTTACCATCCTTAACGCTCCACTCAGTACTGCTTCTGATCAAAAGATGAGCAACAATGGCCTACTGCCCATGGAACAAACTGTTTTTTTTTTTTTTGTTATTGTTTTTCTTCTTCTTTTCTTTCTTTCCTTCCTTCCTTCCTTCCTTCCTTCTTTCCTTCCTTCCTTCCTTCCTTCTTCCTTCCTTCTTCTTTTTTTTTGTCTGAGATGGATTTTCACTCTTGTTGCCCAGACTGGGGTGCAATGATGAGATCTCAGCTCACTGCAACCTCTGCCTCCCCAGTTCAAGCAATTCTCCTGCCTCAGCCTGCCAAGTAGCTAAGATTACAGTCACCTGCCACCACACCTTGCTAAATTTTGCATTTTTAGTAGAGAGGGGTTTTCCCATATTAGCCAGGCTGGTCTCGAACTCCTGACCTCAGGTGATCCGCCCACCTTGGCCTCCAAAAGTGCTTGGATTACAGGGGTGAGCCACCGTGCCCAGCCCTTGTTTGTTTGTTTTTAAGGCAGGATCTTGCTCTGTCACCCAGGTTGGAGTGCAGTGGTGTGATCTCAGCTCACTGTAGCCTCAAACTCTTGAGCAAGTGATCCTCCCAGCTCAGCCACCCAAGCAGTTAGGACTACAGACACACACCACCACGCCTGGCTGATTTTTATTTTATTTTATTTTGTTTTATTTGAGACAGGGTCTCGCTTTGTCGCCCAGGCTGGAGCGCAGTGGTGTGATCTCGGCTCACCGCAACCTCTGCCTCTCGGGTTCAAGTAATTCTCTTCCCTCAGCCTCCCAAGTAGCTGGGATTATAGGCGCCTGCCACCAAGCCCAGCTAATTTTTGTATTTTTAGTAGAGACGAGGTTTCACCCTCTTGACCAGGCTGGTCTTTAACTTCTGACCTCATGATCCACCTGCTTCAGCCTCCCAAAGTGCTGGAATTACAGGCATGAACCACTGCGCCCGATCTCACTTTTTTCTCTTCTTTTTCTTTTCTTTTTTTCTCTTTCTCTCTCTCTCTCTCACTGCGCCCGATCTCACTTTTTTCTCTTTTTCTTTTCTTTTTTTTTTTTCTCTCTCTCTCTCCCTCCCTCCCTCCCTCCCTCCCTCCCTCTCTCTCTCTCTCTTTCTTTCTTGACACAGAGTCTCGCTCTGTGGCCCAGGCTGGAGTGCAGCGGTGTGATCTCGACTCACTGCAACCTCCACCTCCCGGGTTCAAGTTATTCTCCTACCTCAGCCTCCCAAGTAGCTGGGGTTACACGTGTGCGCCACCACGTCTGGCTAATTTTGTATTTTTGGTGGAGATGGGGTTTCACCATGTTGGCCAGGCTGGTCTCGAACTCCTGGCCTCAAGCGAACCGCCCGCCTTGGCCTCCCAAAGTGCTGGATTACAAGCGTGAGCCAACACGCCCGGCCCCAGAGACCACTTTCGCTGGGCAGAGGGGATGGAGCTGCGGGGTACAGGCTTGCGCGCTGCGGAGCCGGGAATTACTGAGTCCCAGGAGGCGCGGGCAGGACTGGCTCTGTTTTTTTCCAGCTCGCGGGCTCTCCGTTCATAATATGACATCTCCAACAGTCAGCTCGGAGGCAGCTGAGCACTAACCCGCTTTGTTTTCCAAAGTGCCACGCTTCACCCACTCGGCAGGATGTGCTGCACCTTCAAGGCCGCAGCTGCAGCTCGCGGGCTCCAGGCGTTCACGTGGCTGGGCCGGGCGCAGGAGGCTGCCCTCACCCGTGGGACGGTGCCCCCCAGGCCCCGGGACGGGAAGGAGCTGAGGCGACGGCGGGAGTGGGCCCTGCCCCCGGGAGGCTGAGGCCTCAGGAGCGGACCTCACTACAGGCGGCCCGGGTGGGAACGGCGGGGGAGTCCCAGGTCGTGGGGGTGACCCAGCAGCCAGGGCTGGCGGAGAGGGGGCCGTAAGGTGGGGAAACCCGGGGAAGGGCGGGTGGCGGGAACCCCCTGGGCAGGCGGGCGCGTGGGGGCGGACCCGGTGGGCGTGGTGGGCTTTGGGGGCGTGGCCTGGCGCTGAGGCCGTGTCACGTGACAACGACCGAGGCTTGAAGTGCAGTTGGGCGAACCGGAGGCGTCTGGAAGGATCAGTTTCGCGTTTGGGGGAAAGGTCTCTCTGGCACCTGGGGCTGGGGAGGGTGAGCCGGAGGAAGAGACCCCGGGAGAGGCGGCGATTTCAGAAGTGCCTGAATGGGGAGAAGCCCGCCCCGGAGCCACGACAGTGGGGACCGCTGGAGAGATGCTGGGGGCCGGCCTCCACGACCTGGGGGGGAGAAGGGAGGGGACGAGCGGCGGACACCCTGAACCCTCAGTCCTCGAGGCCCTGACAGCGACCCTCTCTCATGCTGCCCCAGAGGAGGGGTTGGAAGGAGCAGCTGGCCCCACGCTCGGTTTCCCAAGACTGCGGGCAGCGCTCCTTAGGAGTCCGTCCGGGGCCGGCTGCTTCCGCCACTGACAGCCGAGTCGCCCCGGCCGCAGGAAGGGCCTGGTGCGCGGCCATCTGCTGACCAGTCTGGAGCTAGCGTGGTGGCCTCGGCTGCGCTGACAGTGAGGCTACCGAGCTCTCTTACACGCCATCAGGCTTCACAGGCCCCTCACCCGGCTAAGCCCGGGCATGGCATGCCTTGAGGGTATCCGAGTCTGTGACATCTTAGCAGAAATCCAAGCTAGCCCTCCCCACCCGCTCCACTCTACCTTCCCTTCACTTGGAATCGGAACTGTTTTATTTCAGCTCCAAATGTGATGATGATGACCCAATAAAATCCACCGTGAATTGAGCCCTCACTGTGTGTGCCCCGCTCTGTGCTAAGCATTTGTCATGCGTTCTCTCATATAATCCCCGGACCTCCTACCACTTTCCTTATTTTTGCCTTGCCAGCCCTAATTGTAAAACTGAACACTTATTATTACAATGTTTTAATTGACTCAATTTTTTTTTTTTTTTTTTTTTGAGACGGAGTCTGGCTCTGTCACCCAGGCTGGAGTGCAGTGGCGCGATCTCGGCTCACTGCAAGCTCCGCCTCCCGGGTTTATGCCATTCTCCTGCCTCAGCCTCCCGAGTAGCTGGGACTACAGGCGCCCGCCACCTCGCCCGGCTAGTTTTTTGTATTTTTTAGTAGAGACGGGGTTTCACCGTGTTAGCCAGGATGGTCTCGATCTCCTGACCTCGTGATCCGCCCGTCTCGGCCTCCCAAAGTGCTGGGATTACAGGCTTGAGCCACCGCGCCCGGCCCTCAAATTTAAACTTAGAGGTGCTATACGAAATCACAGGTTTGATGTGCAATGTTTATTTCACTAATTCATATACAGTATATAGACCTTGAAAATGTTTGAAACTGGCCGGGCATGGTGGCTCACGCCTGTAATCCCAGCACTTTGGGGGGACGAGGCGGTCGGATCACCTGAGATCAGGAGTTCAAGACCAGCCTGGCCAACATGGCGAAACCCTGTCTCTACTAAACATAACAAAAATTAGCCAGGCGTGGTGGTGCGCACCTGTGGTCCCAGCACTCGGGAGGCTGAGGCACGAGAATCTCTTGAACCCGGGAGGCAGAGGTTGCAGTGATCCAAGATTGTGCCACAGCACTCCAGCCTGGGCAACAGAGCAACTCCGTCTCAAAAAAAAAAAAAAAAAAATACATACACACATTTAACAAATTGGATCGGTCTCGTCTCTTTTCTTTTTTGAGACTGAGTTTCGCTCTTGTTGCCCAAGCTGGAGTGCAATGGCGCGATCTCGGCTCACCGCAATATCCCTCTCCCGAGTTCAAGCGATTCTCCAGCCTCAGCCTCCCGAGTAACTGGGATTACAGGCGCGTGCCACCATGCCCAGCTAATTTTTTGTATTTTTAGTAGAGACGGGGTTTCACTGTATTAGCCAGGATGGTCTCAATCTCTTGACCTTGTCATTTGCCCCCCTCGGCCTTCCAAAGTGCTGCCATTACAGGTGTGCGCCACTGCGCCCGGCTCTTCTTTTTTTTTTTTTTTTTTTTTTTTGAGACGGGATCTTACTCTGTCACACAGGCTGGAGTGCAGTGACGCGGTCACAGCTCACTGCAGCCTCAGCCTCCCCGGGTTCAGGCGATCCTCTCACCTCAGCCTCTTGAGCAGCTGGGACTGCAGGCGCGCAGCAGCACGCCTGGCTAATTTTTGTATTTTTTGTAGAGATGGGTTCCGCCATGTTGCCCCAAGCTGTTCTGGAACTCCTGGGCTCAAGCAATTTGCCTGCCTCGCCCTCTACAAGTGCTGGGATTACAGGCATGAGCCACCATGCCCAGCCCTGCCTCATTCTTTTTAATGGTTATGTGGTATTTCTTTTTAAAATTTTTTGTTTGGGTTTCCTTTTAGAGTATATTGCCTAGGGTGGACTCGAACTCCTGGGCTCAAAAAATCTGTATTTTATTGTTTTATTTGACTATGAATTATTTTTAGTTGTTTTATGTTCAGGAAGCTGCTGTTTCTAGTTATATATTTCTATTAATTTTAGCTTAATTCCATTGTGATTGAAGAACATACTCTATGTAATTGCAGTTAAGAACATTTGTTAGGCTTTCTATATAGCTCTGCATATAAACAACTTTGGTAAAAATTTTCCTTGTGAATTTGAAAAGAATGAATTCAGTTGTTGAGTTCAGAGCTCTATATATGTTAGTTGATGCAGTTTGTTAATTGCATTGTTCAAATCTATATCTTTACTTCTTGTTTTTTCTCTCAGCTGATATGAAATATATATTTTAAAGTCTCCTACAATGATTGTGAATTTGTCAACTTCTCTTTTTAGTTTTCTCTGCTCTGTATATTTTGAACCTGTGCTGTTAGGTGCATACAGATTTAGCAT
Organism: Macaca nemestrina; assembly: GCF_043159975.1. Lineage (NCBI taxonomy): Eukaryota > Metazoa > Chordata > Mammalia > Primates > Cercopithecidae > Macaca > Macaca nemestrina. The sequence continues at coordinate 84,307,866 of NC_092125.1, read as the reverse complement.
TGTGATGTCTTCCTTTTTGATTGCTTCCTTTAGCATTATGAAATAGCCTCTTTACCTCTTGTTACGTTTCTTCCCTTAAAGTATACTTTTATGTTTGTTTGTTGTTTTTATTTTTGAGATGGGGCCTCACTCTGTCCCTCAGGCTGGAGTGCAGTGGCCTGATCAGGGATCACTGCAGCCTCTACCTCCTGGGCTCAGGAGATCTGGGATCCCACCTGAGCCTCCCAAGTAGCTGGAACTACAGGCCCACACCACAGCCAGCTTTTTTTTTTTTTTTTTTTTTTAAGGCAGAGTCTCTCTGTCACCCAGGCTGTACTACAGTGGCACGATCTTGCTCAGTGCAAGCTTCACCTCCCGGGTTCACGCCATTCTCTTGCATCAGCCTCCTGAGTAGCTGGGACTACAGGCACCCGCCACCACACCTGGCTAATTTTTTGTATTTTTAGTAGAGACGGAGTTTCACTGTTGTTAGCCAGGATGGCCTCGATCTCCTGACCTCATGATCAGCCCGCCTCGGCCTCCCAAAGTGCTGTAATTACAGGCGTGAGCCACCATGCCCGGCCTAATTTTTGTATTTTTTTTTTATAGAGGCGGGGTTTCATCCTGTTGCCCAGATGGGTCTGGAACTCCTGAGCTCAAGTGATACGCCTGACTCCGCCTCCCAAAGTGCTGGGACTACAGGCATGAGCCACTGTGCCCAGTCATGTTTTCAGGGAAGATAGTAATATTAAGGTGTATTTTTCTTTTTCTTCCATTCTTTCTTTGTTCTTTTATGTATTTTATTTATATATATTTTTTGAGACAGGGTCTTGCTGTGTTTCCGAGGCTGGAGTGCCGTGGCCTGATCACGGCTCAGTGCAGCCCCGACCTCCTGGTTTCAGGTGATGCTCTCACCTCAGCCTCCCGAGTAGCTTGGATTACAGGAGTACGCCACCATGCTCAGCCAATTTTGTATTTTTTGGAGAGGTGGGGTTTTGCTATGTTGCCCAGGCTGGTCTTGAGTGTTTCTGCCAAAAATGCATAACCTGATCTAATCTGGAAACAGCCAACAAACCCAGAATGTGGAACATTCTTTTTTTTTTTTTTTGAGAAGTTTCACTCTTGTCGCTCAGGAACTTCTGAACTCAAGTGATCCATCCAACTCCACCTCCCAAAGTGCTGGGATTACAGGTGTGAGCCACTGCGCCCTGCCTCCTCTTGTCATTTTATTTAAAGTGTGCCTATTTTATGTAGCATTGTTTGCTGATTTTTAAAAATAGTCTTAGAATCCTACTTGGAATATTTAATATATTTACATTTTGCATTTAATTATCATATAATTAGATTTATATTTATTGTACCTTTTTTTTTTTTTTTTTTTAAGATGGAGTCTCACTCTGTTGCCAGGCTGGACTGCAGTGGTGCAATCTCGGCTCACTGCAACCTCTGCCTCCCAGGTTCAAGAGATTCTCCTGACTTAGCCTCCCGAGTAGCTGGGACTACAGATGTGTGCCACCACACCCAGCTAATTTTTGTATTTTTAGTAGAGACGGGGTTTCACCATGTTGGCCAGGATGTTCTCATTATCTTGACCTCGTGATCCGCCTGCCTCAGCCTCCCAAAGTGCTGGGATTTGGTCCATCTTTTAAATGTCGTTTCCTCCTCCTTTCTTGTCTTCTTTTGGATTAATCAAACACATTTCCTCCTTTTGTTAGTTTTACATTCTTTTTCTGTTCTGTTAGTTATTAGCCTAAGGGTTATGTAATATAGATACTTGACTTACTATGGTGGAACACAGAGTATTGCTTTAACTACAGCTCCAGTGCTGCAGGACATGTTTTAAGTACATTTATTGCCTCCCACTTTTTCTGTTATTGCTGTCGTGCATTTTAATTCTACAAATATTTTAAACTCCTTATGTCATTGCAATTATTGGCTTATCCACATATTTACCTTTCTGTGTGTATGTGTGTTTTTTTGTTTCTATGTCTCTCTGGTATCATTTTTTTTTTTTTTGAGACGGAGTCTCGCTCTGTCGCCCAGGCTGGAATGCAGTGGCCGGATCTCAGCTCACTGCAAGCTCCGCCTCCCGGGTTTATGCCATTCTCCTGCCTCAGCCTCCCGAGTAGCTGGGACTACAGGCGCCCGCCACCTTGCCTGGCTAGAGTTTTGTATTTTTTAGTAGAGATGGGGTTTCACCGGGTTAGCCAGGATGGTCTCGATCTGCTGACCTCGTGATCCGCCTGTCTCGGCCTCCCAAAGTGCTGGGATTACAGGCTTGAGCCACCACGCCCGGCCTGGTATCATTTTTCCTCTGCCTGAAATACTCTCTTTCGTAAAAGGTATGAACCTGCTTGCAACACACTGCCTCATTTTCTTTCTTTCTTTTTTTTTGCCCCCAGTCTTTAATTAACCTTCAGTTTGAAAGGAAAATATTGAGGCCTATAGAATTCTCCATTGGCAGATGTCTTTAAAGTGCTCAAAGAGATGTTATTCCATTGTCTTCTGCATTCCATTATGTCTATTTAGAAGTCAGCCATAAGTCATATTATTGTTCCTTGGTAGGTAAATGTCTCTTTTGTTCTTAAGCTGCTTTTAACATTTTCTCTTTGGTTTTGGTTTTCCTCAGTTTGACTGTGGTGTCCTCAGCTGTGTTTTTCTTCACATTTATCCAGCTGGTGGTTTGTTGAGCTTTTTGAAGTAATAGGGTGCATATCTTCCATCAGTTTTGGAAAATTCCCGGACATTATGTCTTCAAATATTTTTTTCCTGCTCCATTATCACTCTCCTATCCTTCTGTGACTCCACTTTCATACATTCTCTTACCTGATTTTTTTTCCCATTCTTTATTCTCATTGTGTTTTACTTGGGGTATTTTCCATAGATTCATATTCCAGGTCAAAAATCCTGTATTCTGTTGTGAAATCTACCTAAGAATCTGAGTTCTTAACATCAGATGATAAGTATTTCAGTTCTGGAATATTCATCTGATTCTTTTTTATAGATTTCTTTTTTTTCTTTTTTTAAGACAAGGTCTCACTCTGTCACCCAGGCTGGAGTACAGTGGCACAATCTCAGTTCACTGCAACCTCCACCTCCCGGGTTTAGGCAATTTTCATGCCTCAGCCTCCCAAGTAGCTGGGATTACAGGCGCACGCCACCATGCCCAGCTAATTTTTATTTCTATTTTTTGGTAGAGACAGAGTTTCACCATGTTGGCCAGGCTGGTCTTGAACTCCTGACCTTAAGTGATCCACCCACCTCGACCTCCCAAAGTGCTAGGATGACAGGCGTAAGCCACTGCACCTGGCCTTCTTATAGATTTCAAATCTCTCGTGTAATTCTCTCTGCTTTAATCTATCTTTCATTCTATTTTCTTAAGCATACTAATCTTACTTATTTAGAGACAGGGTCTTCCCAGGACAGAATGTAGTGGTGAGATAACTCACTGTGGCCTCAACCTTCCAAACTCAAGTGATCCTCCCAGTGATCCTCCCACCTCAGCCTCCCACGTAGCTGGGACTACAGGCACATTGCACCACGCTCAGCTAATTTTTGTATTTTTTGTAGAGACGGGTTTCACCATGTTGCCCAGGCTGGTCTGGAACCCAGAGCTCAAGTGATCAACCCACTTTGGGCTCCCAAATTGCTGGGATTACAAGCATGAGTCACCATGCTTGGCCATCTTATTTATTTACCAATTTATTTATTTATTTGAGACAGGGTCTCACTCTATCACCCAGGCTGGAACGCAGTGATGCAATCACGACTTACCACAGGCATCACCTCCCTGGACTCAAGTGATTCTCCCACCTCAGCCTCCTGAGTAGCTGGGACTACAGTTGTGCACCATCACGCCCAGCTAATATTTGTATTTTTTGCAGAGAAGGAGTTTCACCATGTTGGCCAGGCTGATCTCAAACTCCTGAGCTCAAGTGACCTGCCTGTCTTGGCCTCTCAAAGTGCAGGGATTACAGGCGTGAGCCACTGCACCCGGCTATCATGTTTATTTTAATATTCTTGCATGCTAATTCAAATATCTGGATCCTCTGTAGTCTGATTTTTCTCTTGATCATCACTTACATATTCTTGTTTCTTTGTAGGTCTAACAAATCAACAAGCAAAAAACAACCCAATTAAAAATGGGCAAATGGGCTAGGTGCAGTAGCTCATACCTATAATCCAAGTACTTTGGGAGGCTGAGGTGGGTAGATCATGAGGTCAAGATATCACAACCATCCTGGCCAACCTGGTGAAACCCTGTCTCTACTAAAAATACAAAAATTAGCTGGGCATGATGGCACATGCCTGTAGTCCCAGCTACTCAGGAGGCTGAGGCAGGAGAATCGCCTGAACCCAGGAGGCGGAGGTTGCAGTGAGCTGAGATGGTGCCACTGCACTCCAGTCTGGTGATAGAGCGAGACTCAAGAAAGAAAAGTGGGCAAATGACACTGGAGGAAGAAAATGGAAAAAAGTAGAAAAGAAAAAATGGGCAAAGAACATGAACAGAACACTTCTCAAAAGAAGACATACATGCAGTCAACAAGCATATGAAAAAATGTGGCCGGGTGCGGTGGCTCAAGCCTGTAATCCCAGCACTTTGGGAGGCCGAGATGGGTGGATCACGAGGTCAGGAGATCAAGACCATCCTGGCTAACACGGTGAAACCCCGTCTCTACTAAAAAAATACAAAAAACTAGCCGGGCGTGGAGGTGGGCGCCTGTAGTCCCAGTTACTCGGGAGGCTGAGGCAGGAGAATGGCGTAAAGCTGGGAGGCAGAGCTTGCAGTGAGCTGAGATACGGCCACTGCACTCCAGCCTGGGCGACAGAGTGAGACTCCGTCTCAAAAAAAAAAAAAAAAAAAAGAAAAAGAAAAAATGCTTGCTATCACTAATCATTAGGGAAATGCATATCAAAACCACAATGAGTGACCATCCTATACCAGTCAGAATAGCTATGATTAAAAAGTCAGGTGGGGTGCAGTGGCTCACACCTGTAACCCCAGAATTTTGGGAGGCCAAGGAGGGCAGATTGCTTGGACTCAGGAGTTTGAGACCAGCAAACCCCATTCTCTAGAAAAATTAAAAAATTAGTCAGTCATGGTGGTGCGTACCTGTAATCCCAGTTACTTGGTGGGCTGAGGCAAGAGGATCGCTTGAATTCAGAAGGTCGAGGCTGCAGTGAGCCAAGATCGTGCCACTGCACTCCAGCCTGGGGAAGAGAGGGAAACCCTGTCTCAAAAAAAAAAAAAAAAAAAAAAAAGTCATCCTATTGTTGCCACATCCGTGAATAAAAAAATTAAGTCAAAAGGTAACAAATGCTGTAGAGATTTCAAAGGAAAGGGAACACTTATACACTGCAGGTGGGATGTAAATTATTAGTTCAGCTATTATGGAAAGCAGTCTAGAAATTTCTCAAAGACTTAAAATAGAACTACCATTCAGCCCAGTGATCCCATTACCAGGTATAGGTATATACACAAAGGAATATAAATCACTCTACCATAAAGATACATGCATGCATATGTTAATCACAGTACTATTCATAATAGCAAAGACATGGAATCAGCCTAGATGCCACCCATCAACAGTGCACTGGATAAAGAAGATGTGGTACATATATACCATGGAATACTAGACAACCATAAAAAAAAACAAAGCCCTGTCCTTTGTGGCAACATGGATGGAGTTGGAGGCCATTGTTCTAAGTAAATTAACAAAGAAACAGAAAACCAAATACGCATGTTCTCACTTTTAAGTGGGAGCTAAAAACTGAGTACACATGGACACAAAGAAGGGAAAAATAGATGCCAGAAACTACTTGAGGCTGGTGGGTGGGAAGAAGGTGAGTATTAAAAAACTACCTATCAGAGCTGGGCACAGTGACTCATGCCTATAATCCTAGCACTTTAAGAGGCTGAGGTGGGAAGGGTTGCTTGAGCCTAGAGTTTGAGACCACCCTGGGCAACAAGGTGAGACCTTGTCTCTATGAAAAAATTTTAAAAATTAGCTGAGTGCCATGGCGCATGCCTGTAGCCCCAGCTACTCAAGAGGCTGAAGCAAGAGGAACCCTTGAACCCATGAGGTCGAGGCTGCAGTGAGCAGTGATCATACCACTACACCCCAGTCTGGGTAACAGAGTGAGTCCCTGGATTTAAAAAAAAAAAAAAGAAAAAGAAAAAGAAAAAAAAAGAAAGGAAAAGAAAGAGAAAAAGAAAAACTACCTATCAGGTATTATGCTGATTACCTGGGTGACAAACTTGTCTGTACATTAAACCCCTGAGACATGAAACTTACCTGTGTAACAAGCCTATGCATGCACCCGTGAACCTAAAAGTTGGAAAGGAAAAAAAAAGGCTTCTTGAGTTCCCACTTTCTTCTTTAGTTACTGCCCATTTCTCTCCCTTTTTTTTTTTTTTTTTTTTTGAGACAGTCTTACTTTTGTTGCCCAGGCTGGAGTGTGGTGGCACAATTTCCGCTCACTGCAACCTCCACGTCCCTGGTTCGAGCAATTCTCCTGTCTCAGCCTCCTGAGTAGCAGGGATTATAGGCGCCTGCCACCATGCCCAGTTAATTTTCGTATTTTTAGTAGACACAGGGTTTCACCATGTTGGCCAGGCTAGTCTCAAACTCCTGACCTCAGGTGATCCACCTGCCTCGGCCTCCCAAGGTGTTGGGATTACAGGCATGAGCCACCACATCCTGCCCATTTCTCTCCATTTTAAACAAAACTACTGGAAAGTTAGCTATGCTTGCTGTCTCTAGTTTGTTTCCTCTAATTCTCATTCTCTCTTTTTTTTTTTTTCTTTTTTGAGACAGACTCTCCGTCTGTTGCCCAGGCTGGAGTGTGGTGGCATGATCTCAGCTCACTGTAGCCTCTGTCTCCCGGGTTCAAGGGATTCTTCTGCCTCAGCTTCCTGAGTAGCTGAGACTATAGACAGGTGCCACCACGCCCGGCTAATTTTTGTATTTTTAGTACAGACAGGGGTCTCGCCATGTTGGCCAGGCTGGTCTGGAACTCCTGACCTCAGGTGATCCACCCACTTTGGCCTCCCAAAGTACTGGGATTACAAGCATGAGCCACCTCGCCGGCCCATCCAATTCTCTTTTTAAAAGCATTTCCCCTAACTGCTTGCTTTGAAATCTTCTTTGCTTCCTTTACATTTTTTTTTTTTTTTTTCTTTTTGAGACAGGGTCTTACTCTGTCGCCTAGGCTGGAGTACAGTGGTGTGATCTTGGCTCACTGCAGCCTCCAACTCCCAGGCTCAAGCCATCCTCCCACCTCAGCTTCCCAAGTAGTTGGGACTACAGGCATGCACCACAGTACCCTCTTTTTTGTTCATTTTGTTGTTGTTTTCTGTACTTTTTGTAGAGATGGGTTTTTGCCACATTGGCCAGGCTGATCTTGAACTCCTGGCCTCAAGTGATCTGCCAGCCTTGGCCTCTCAAAGTGTTGGGATTGCAGACATGAGCCACTGCACCTGGCTCGCTTGCTTGGTCTTTCTTTCTTTTTCTTTTTCTTTTTCTTTTTCTTTTTTTTTTTTTTTTTGAGACGGAGTCTCGCTCTGTCGCCCAGGCTGGAGTGCAGTGGCTGGATCTCAGCTCACTGCAAGCTCTGCCTCCCGGGTTCACGCCATTCTCCTGCCTCAGCCTCCCGAGCAGCTGGGACTATAGGCGCCCGCCACCTCACCCGGCTAATTTTTTGTATTTCTTAGTAGAGACGGGGTTTCACTGTGTTAGCCAGGATGGTCTCGATCTCCTGACCTTGTGATCCACCCGTCTCGGCCTCCCAAAGTGCTGGGATTACAGGCTTGAGCAACCACGCCTGGCTCTCTTTCTTTCTTCTTTCTTTCTTTCTTTCTTTCTTTCTTTCTTTCTTTCTTTCTTTCTTTCTTTCTTTCTTTCTTTCTTTCTTTCTTTCTTTCTTTCTTTCTGTCTGTCTTTCTTTCTGTCTTTCTTTCTGTCTTTCTTTTTCTTTCTTTCTTTTCTTTCTCTCTCTCTCTTTCTTTCTCTTCTTTCTTTCTTCTTTCTTTCTTTCTCTTTCTTTCTTTTTTTTGAAATGAAGTCTCGCTCTGTCACCCAGGCTGGAGTGCTGTGGCATGATCTTGGCTCACTGCAACCTCCACCTCTCAAGTTGAAGCCTCAACCTCCTAAGTAGCTGGGATTACAGGTGCACGCACCATGCCTGGCTAATTTTTGTATTTTTAGTACAGACGGGGTTTCACCATGTTGGTCAGGCTGGCCTCCAACTCCTGATCTCATGATCTGCTTGCCTTGGCCTCCCAAAGTGCTGGGATTACAGGCATGAGCCACCACGCCCGGCCGGCCCTTTCTTTCTTTTTGAGACAGGGTCTCATTCTGTTGCTCAGGCTGGAGGGCAGTGGCATGAACTCAGCTCACTGCAGCTTCCGGCTCCTAGGTTAGGTTCAAGGGATTGTCCTGCCTTAGCTTCCCAAGTAGTTGGGACCACAGTTATATGCCACCATGCCCGGTTAATTTTTGCATTTTTTGTAGACATGGGTCTCACTATGTTGCCCAGGCTGTTCTCAAATGCCTGGACTTAAGCAATCTACCCGCCTTGGCCTTCCAAAGTGTTGATATTACAGGCAGGAGCCACCATGCCTGACTCTAAATATATTTTAAACTGCAGCCGTTATGACCCTTTACCCCTTCATCATCTACCTCAAAGAACAAGGGCATTCTCTTTACAATCATAATACTGTTATTATTATACATTCAGTAAATTTGAGAGTAATATGTTATTTAATATACAGTGCTTATTAAAATCTCCTCAATATTTTCCTTTTAATGTTTAAAAAAAATCCAGACTCTTATACACACTGGGCTCTCAGAAAAAAATAAACCTAGAATCCAATGAAGGATTAATATGCAATTAATTATCATGTCTCTTAAATCACCTTTAATCTAGAACAGTTCCCCTGCCTTGTTTCATGAAATTGACTTTTTTTTTTTTTTTTTTTTTTTTTTTAAGTTGAGATGGAGTTTCACTCTTGTTGCCTGGGCTGGAGTGCAATGGTGCAGTCTCGGCTTACCGCAACCTCCGCCTTCTGGGTTCAAGCGATTCTCCTGCTTCAGCCTCCTGAGTAGCTGGGATTAAAGGCATGCACCACCACGCCTGGCTAATTGTGTATTTTTAGTAGAGACAGGGTTTCTCCATGTTGGTCAGGCTGGTCTCGAACCCCTGACCTCAGGTGATCCACCCACCTCAGCCTTCCAAAGTGCTGGGATTATAGGCTTGAGCCACCACACCTGGTCGACATTTTTTTTGTTTTTTTTGTTTTTTTTTGGAGTTTAGGCAAGTTGCTTTGTACAATGTCTTACTTTTTTTTTTTTTTTTTTTTTTTTTTTTTTTTTTGGAAACAGAGTCTTGCTCTGTCGCCCAGGCTGGAGTGCAATGGCACGATCTCAGCTCCCTGCAACCTTCGCCTCCCAGGTTCAAGCGATTCTCCTGCCTCAACTTCCTGAGTAGCTGGGATTACCATGCTGTGCCACCATGCCCAGCTAATTTTTTTTTGAGATGGAGTCTTGCTCTGTCACAGAGGCTAGAGTGCAGTGGCACGATCTCGGCTCACTGCAACCTCCACCTCCTGGGTTCAAGTGATTTTTGTGCCTCAGCCTCCGGAATAGCTGGGACTACAGGCACACACCACCATGCCTGGCTAATTTTTTGTATTTTTAGTAGAGACTGGATTTCATCACATTGGCCAGGCTGGTCATGAACTCCTGACCTCAGGTGATCCACTGGCCTCGGCCTCCCAAAGTGCTGGGATTACAGGTGTGAGCCACTGCACCCAGCCCAATGTCTTACACTTTGGATTTATCAGGTTGTTTCTTTATCCTTATTATTACATTCAGTTTAAACATTTTGGCTCAACGTTTGGGTGATGTTGCGTCCTCAGTATGATGTCGGTTTGTCTCCTTTTTGATGACATGAAGTTTCATCATTTGATTAAAGCCCTAGTTTCTCTTGAATTCACTCTAATCAGGTTTTGTTCCCTCTATTTCATCAAAACTGTTATTAGGATCACCAATGACCTCTACGAATTCAATGGTCAATTCTCAGACCTCACACTCCAGTTGACTTAGTAGTATTTGACACCGTAGATCACTTTGTCTTCATTGGATCACTTAGACTTAGTAGTATTTGACACCGTAGATCACTTTCTTCTTTTGAATTCCAGATGATCATATATGTCTGGCTTTCTTCCTCTCTGCCTACTTCTTCTCAGTCTTCTTTGGAGCTGTCACTCAGTCCCTAAACTCTAAATGTTGAGTTCCTTTGCCCTTGGAGCTCCTCTCTAATTTCTATCAGCACCTACTTCCTTGGTGATCTCGGCTAGTTTTAAGACCATGTTGATGATTTCCAAATTTATATCTCCAGCCCAAACCTCTCTCCTAAACCCCAGGTTCATATCCAATAGTCTACCTGAAATCACTAAAAAGTCTAATTAAGCATCTCAATCTTAACACATCCAAAACTGAGCTCTTTATATTTCCGAAACCTGTTCCCTCACAGTCTTCTCTATGTTAAGCAATAGCAACTTCATGCAGTTGCTCAGGTGAAAACCCTGGTCCCATTAACCACCACCCCCCACACTTTTTTTTTCTCATGCCTATATCCATTAAGTCCTAGCCATCTTCCTATCATTGTAAAATATCCAGAATGCCACTTCGCACACCTCCACTGCCACCACCCAAGTCCAAGCCACTATATCATGTCGCACTTAGGTTACTGCAATAGCCTAATTGGTTTTCCTTTCTGCTCTACCCTTATTGCCCCCAGTCTATTCTCCAGACAGCAGCTGGAGTAATTTTGTTCAAACACTCGTCAAACCGGTTTTATCCTTCTGCTCAAAACTCTCCAGAGGTTTCCCATCTCACTCAGTGTCCTTGCAGGACCTATAAAGCACTGCATGCGCTGGCTCCCATTACATCTCTGGTTTCCCACCGTGCTTCTCTGCTCATTTGCTCCGCTGTGGCATGCTCACCTCCCTGTTGGTCCTAGAACATACCAGGCTGGCTTCTGCAATGGGACCCCTCATAGGACCTGAAATACTCTTCTCTCACATCTATGTGGCTTGCTGTCTCATTTTCTTCAAGACTTGACTTGAAAGATACCTCAGTGATGTCTCCCTGGCTACCCTAACTTCCAACATCTCCCCACAGTCCACAACACTTGTTATCCACATTCTTTTTTTTTTTTCCTAGCATTTACCACTATCTGATAAACTATGTACAGATGGTCCCAAGTTATGATGGTTCCACCTACAATTTTTCAACTTTTCGATGATGCTAAAGTGACACACATTCAGTAGAAACTGTCCTCGGAGCACCCATACAACCGTTCTGTCACTTTGTTTAGTATTCATGAGCTCTTCAACATTTTATTTAAAAAATAGGCGGGGCACAGTAGCCCCCGCCTGTAATCCCAGCACTTTGGGAGGTCAAGACGGGCAGATCACAAGGTCAGGAGTTCAAGACCAGCCTGGTCAACATGGTGAAACCTCATCACTACTAAAAAATATATTTAAAAATTAGCCAGGCATGGTGGCATGTGCCTGTAATCCCAGCTACTCAGGAGGCTGAGGCAGGAGAACTGCTTGAACCCAGGAGATGGTGGTTGCAGTGAGCCAAGATTGCACCACTGAACTCCAGCCTGAGCTACAGAGCAAGACTCCATCTCAAAATCAAAAAACAAAAAACAAAAAGGCTGTTAGATGGTTTTGCCCAACTATAGGCTAACGTTAAGTGTTCTGATAACTTTTTTTTTTTTTTTTTTGAGACAGGGTCTCACTCTGTCACCCAGGCTGGAATGCAGTGGTAAGATCTTGGCTCACTGCAACCTCCGCTTTCCGGGTTCAAGCGATTCTCCTGCCTCAGCCTCCCAAGTAACTGGGATTACAGGCACATGCCACCACGCCCAGCTAATTTTTGTTTTGTTTTAAGATGGAGTCTTGTTCCCGTTGTGCAAGCTGGAGTGCAGTAGTGTGATCTCAGCTCACTGCAACCTCCACCTCCCAGGTTCAAGTGATTCTCCTTCCTCAACCTCCCGAGTAGCTGGGATTACAGGTGTGTGCCATTACGCCCAGCTAATTTTTGTATTTTTAGTAGAGACGGGGTTTCGCCATGTTGGCCAGGCTGGTCTCGAACTCCTGACCTCAGTTGATCGATCCACCCACCTCGGCCTCCCAAAGTGCTGGGATTACTGGGGTGAGCCACCGCGCCTGGCGTAATTTTTGTATTTTTAGTAGAGACAGGGCTTCACCATGTTGGCCGTGCTGGTCTTGAACTCGTGACCTCAAGTGATCTGCCCATCTCAGCCTCTCAAGGTGCTGGGATTACAGGCATGAGCCAACATGCCTGGCCATTCTGAGAACATTTAAAGTAGGCTAGGCTAGACTGTGATGCTGGGTGTGTTAGGTGTATTAAATGCATTGTCGATTTAGGATATTTTCAACTTAGAGCCAGTTTACTGGGAGATGGCCCTATCCTAAATCAAGGAGTGTTTGCATTTGCTTCATCTTTATTGTGTTTTTTCCCACTACAATGTAGCTCCATAACAATAGGGAACTTTGTTCACTTCTCTATCCCCACAACAGTGTCTGGTACATGGAAGGTACTCCATAAATACTGAATGAATGAATGAATGAATGAATGAATGAGGCATGGGGGACTGGGTGATTTGCCCAAGGTCACTCGGCTAGTACAGAGGCAATTTAATTCCTGAGTGTGAACTGTTGCTTTTTGAAGACAAGGTCTCTCTTGCCCAGGCTGGAGTGCAAGTAGCACAGTCATGGTTCACTGCAGCCTCAACCTCCTGGGCCCAACAGATATTCCCTCCTCAGCTTCCTGAGTAGTTGGGACCACAGGTGGGTGCTACCATATCTGGTTATTTTAAATGTTTTTGTAGAGACAGGGTCTCACTATGTTGTCCAGGTTGGTCTCAATCTTCTGGCCTCAAGCGACCCTCCTGCCTCAGCCTCTTCTAGGCGTGAGTCACCACGCCCACCTCAGAGCCTGAACTCTTAACTGTGGAGCTACACTGCAAATAATTATTTCCTTAAAAAAATAATTTTTAGGCCAGACGTGGTGGCTCAGGCCTGTAACCACAGCACTTTTGGGAGACTGCAGCAGGTGGATCACCTGAGGTCAGGAGTTAGAGACCAGCCTGGCCAACATGGTGAAACCCCGTCTCTACTAAAAACACAAAATTAGCTGGATGTGGTGACTCAATGTTTTTGAGACGGAGTTTTACTCTTGTTGCCCAGGCTGGAGTGCAGTGGCGCCATCTCGGCTCACTGCAACCTCCACCTCCCGGGTTCAAGCGATTCTCCTGCCTCAGCCTCCCAAGTAGCTAGTGGTTAAAAAAAAAAAAAGTATTCATAATGACTTTGAGAATGCCTCTTAAGTAGTTTCACTACTTGCATTGTTACTGATTCATTTGCTATCATGATAAAGTTGTAACCCACCTAGTTCTATTTCACTTTTTTCCATAAAATCTAGCTCCTGCATGATCTATTTCACTTTGAGACTAATATTCGCTGCCATAAGAATCATAGCTATTCAGTAGGGATGCTACTTGGAAAGATAAGTTTGGAACCAGGTTTTGCCCTTCAGTTCTGCAAGGAACAGTATGTATGCTGGCTTGCTTTATCAGAATTTTAGATTCTAGTTCACTTACTATTGTGTCTGGCTTTTTTTTTTTTTTTTTTTTTTTGAGACAGAATCTCGCTCTATGGCTGGAGTGCAGTGGTGTGATCTAGGCTCACTGCAACCTCCACTTCCTGGGTTCAAGTGATTTTCCCACCTCAGCCTTCTGAGTAGGTGGGATTACAGGCATGCACCACCATGCCCAGCTAATTTTTATATTTTTAGTAGAGACGAGGTTTCACCATGTTGCCCAGGCTGGTCTTGAACTCCTGACCTCAAGTGATCCTACCACCTTGGCCTCCTAAAGTGCTGGGATTACAGGCATGAGCCACTTTGCCTGGCCAGGCCCTGTGTTTTTGTATCTTACTTTCATTTACTCCTCAAAATAACAAATCAGTTACCATATATTAAAGTTACAGAAGCTTAAGGTTGACATGGAGGTGAGCAAGACCACTCATTCATTCTAGCATTAATTTGACAAATTTTTATTCAGATTTACTATATATCAGCCGGGGAGCTATAATGGGAAATACAGTGAACCCCCATTCTTGTAGCATTCTAGCGGGAGCAGTCAATAAAACAGTAGATAAATGGGCAGCGCGGTGGCTCATGCCTGTAATCGCAGCACTCTGGGAGGCCGAGGTGGGTGGATCACCTGAGGTCAGGAGTTCAAGACCAGCCTGACCAATATGGTGAAACCCTGTCTCTACTAAAAATACAAAAATTAGCCAGTCATGATGGCATGTGCCTGTAGTCCCAGCTACTTGGGAGGCTGAGACAGGAGAACTGCTTGAACCCTGAAGGCGGAGGTTGCAGTGATCTGAGATAGCGCTATTGCACTCCAGCCTGGGCAACAGAATGAGACTCCATCTCAAAAAAAAAACCCGACAAATTAACAAGGTAATTTCAGATTTTGATAAATACTAAGGAATGTGAAAAAGGGTGTGTGAGCAGAGGGTTTGGCTGGAACTTAAGTGGTGGAAAAAGATTGGTAAGGTCAGATCACATTAGGTTTCTCCTGAGTCAGTGAGTAGTTTAGATTTTATCCAGTGTGCAATGGGAAGCCATTCGAGATCTTTAAGTGGGGAAATGACATGAAACAAATTATGTTTTAAAAGTTTATCTGGAGACTGTGCAGAGGAGTCCAGAGGAGAGTAAGATGCATGGATGGATGCAGATAGATTTAAATTATTTCAAGAGTCCAGGTAAGAAAATAGCAGCTTATGCCTGTGATCCCAGCACTTTGGGAGGTCAAGATGGGGGGGATCACCTAAGGTCAGGAGTTTGAGACCAGCCTGACCAACATGATTAAACCCTGTCTCTACTAAAAATACAAAAAAATTAGCTGGGCATGGTGATTGGCGCCTGTAATCCCAGCAACCTGGGAGGCTTAGACATAATTGCTTGAACTTGGGAGGCGGAGGTTTCAGTGAGCCGAGCCGACATCACATCATTGCACTCTAGCCTGGGCAGCAAGAGCAAAACTCCGCCTCAGAAAAAAAAAAAAGAAAGAAAGAAAGAAAAAGAAAATGGCAAATAGCAGCTTGGATTAGGGCAGAAGTGGTGAGTGAAAAGTTTTGGATGCCCCTTTGGAGGAAGGAGCCTAAAGGAATAGGTGATGACAGTGGAATTAAAGGGGGTAGGTTATGACTGAGCAGGTGATGAGCAGCATGGTTTTGACTGCATGCAGGCTTTTCTTATGATTTCTAAAATATCACCCTCAATCCTAATTTTGTCTTCCCTCCCAACCCCCATTTGTTTCTACTACTGCCAAGACTTCAACTTCTACAATTCCTGGCAAAATTAACTGCTCTAATTTATTCTATGTATCACTTAAGAGAATGGCCTTCGATTTAGCCTACATGGGGACAAAGTCTACCTCCTTCATTTGCCGTTTCCTTACCTGTAAAATAGGGCATAAAACAGTATCCACTTCATAGTTGCTAAATTTTGAGTTGGGGCAAACTTTTGCATCCTCAGCATTTAGCAGGCCCTCGATATATTTGCAAATTTGAACGTATTTCCTCTTAAAGATTCTAGACTGTCAAAAAGGGCAAGAGCTTGGGCATTGTTCAAGCACTTACTCACCTACTTGTAATATAATAGCTGAGATTCCCCCCATTTGCTTAAGAGGATGTTTTCAAATTCCTAAAGATTCTTCCAGTCATAGTATTCCCGGTTTTCCTAAGACATTTACCTGAAATTCTTTTTTTTTTTTTTTTTTTTTGAGATGGAGTCTTGCTCTGTTGCCCAGGCTGGAGTGCAGTGGCCAGATCTCAGCTCACTGCAAGCTCCACCTCCCGGGTCTACGCCATTCTCCTGCCTCAGCCTCCCGAGTAGCTGGGACTACAGGGGCCCGCCACCTCGCCCAGCTAATTTTTTGTATTTTTTTAGTAGAGACGGGGTTTCACCGTGTTAGCCAGGCTGGTCTCGATCTCCGGACCTCGTAATCCACCCGTCTCGGCCTCCCAAAGTGCTGGGATTACAGGCGTGAGCCACCGCACCCAGCCTTACCTGAAATTCTTTTAATCTTAAAATATAATTTTCTGGGGTTTTTCATCTGTTAACTTAGACTTTAGTGAACTTTTCTGGAATCTTAAGAGGTGTTTATTGGCTATTTACTTTGCTATTGAAAAGTTGAAACAAAGTGGTGATTCTAGCTAGTCTCCATACATTTTGGGCCAAATTCCAATTCACTCTAGGTTTTTTTTTCTGGGTGGGATTGTCATATAGCAGCTCTGAAGCATCATAGGAAAGAGGATTATCAGCCTAACAGTTACTGAGCATTAACCCAGGGATTAAAGAGCTGGCAGATCCATTTACACCTGAGTCAAAGGATAGCCCTGAGCTCAGAACTACTATGCATACTGGTCAGGTCCTAGTAAATTAAAAATTTCTTCCCAAATTCCGCCACCTCATTTGTAAATAGTAAAAAGTTACCTACTTCATAGGAATATATAAGAATACATGCCCAATATTAACATAGCATTGTATGAGACAAATTCAATAAATTGACCAGACATCTGTGTACATACACTGAGTGCCAAGTTTATCTGTGCTTTTTTCTATCTGGCTCATTTTATAATGTTCAACTTTACACCTGGACAGTGAGCACATAGTACTATATGTTTAAACAAATTGAAATTTTGTTTAAACAAGGGACTGTTAACAACCACTTCGTGGGGCAATTTTAAAAAAGGACTTTTAGAGCACTAAGACTTTTTGAGATTTTAGGATTCCAAGAACTCAACCAACCATATCGTCTACTTGTAAATAACTGGTCTTTACCAGATTCCAGCAGGTAACATTAACTTTCTCCCTTACTGGAGACACCTGTTTCTTCTGAAGTGTTTTTCATGAAAAGGCCACTTGGTCCTTTGCACTGAAAAACTGAACAGAGAACATTCAACTACAATTGGCTTTTAGTAACTTTTATTTAGAAAGTACCAAGTGTTACCAGTACTTCCCTGTACAAGTACATGCAAAAGATCACACTGAAAACTAGGATGCATGCTAATAAAATCAGACTCTTAAAATAATTCTCCCATTAAAGAATTTTGTAGTCACCTACAGTCAAAAGACTAAGTTACAGCTAAAAAAAAATTTTTTTTTTTTTTGAGACGGAGTCTCGCTCTGTCGCCCAGGCTGGAGTGCAGTGGCCGGATCTCAGCTCACTGAAAGCCTGTAATCCTAGCACTTCGGGAGGCCGACACAGATGGATCACGAGGTCAGGAGATCGAGACCATCCTGGCTAACATGGTGAAACCCCGTCTCTGCTAAAAAGTACAAAAAACTAGCCCGGCGAGGTGGTGGGCACCTGTAGTCCCAGCTACTCGGGAGGCTGAGGCAGGAGAATGGCGTAAACCCAGGAGGCGGAGCTTGCAGTGAGCTGAGATCCGGCCACTGCACTCCAGCCTGGGCCACAGAACAAGACTCCGTCTCAAAAAAAAAAAAAAAAAAAAAAAAAGCAGTAGGAAGGCAAGCCCAAGGTTGTATCTTATTGACATGAGTCTATTCTTGGCATAGTTACTAACATTTCATATTTTTTTTTTTTTTTTTGAGACGGAGTCTCCCTGTCCCCCAGGCTAGAGTGCAGTGGCGCGATCTCGGCTCACTGCAAGCTCTGTCTCCCGCGTTCACGCCATTCTCCTGCCTCAGCGTCCGGACTAGCTGGGATTACAGGTGTCCGCCACAGCACCTGGCTAATTTTTTGTGTTTTAGTAGAGACGGGGTTTCACCGTGGTCTCGATCTCCTGACCTTGTGATCCGCCCGCCTCGGCCTCCCAAAGTGCTGGGATTACAGGCGTGAGCCACCGCGCCCGGCCACATTTCATATCACTTTCTAGGGCAGTTTCAAACACTCAAATGTTACAACTAATGGGATGTGTTCAAAGTCTTAGAAGGTTTAATTATCATTTCACATTAATCGTACCAATACTAAATAAAACAGGGCTAAGAATTACTAATGCTTGAGTAAGTTCAGGGTTAATACAGAGCATCTTAAAATGGCCCGATCTTGAATGCATTAATTTTTGAGCTAAAGACTGTTACACACTTTGTTATTAAACATTCATGAAAGCTGAATCTACTTACAGATTCCAGTATTTCCAGGTGATCCTGTTGATTAGCTTTTCGAATTACTGGTTCAGAAGACAACATATCCAAAGAGTTAAGACCACTGGGTAGTGGCAAGCTTCTAAAAATCAGAAATAAAGCCAGTTTCTTTTTGCCACCAAGTCTATACTTTGCTCATCTCTCAGTAAGTCTTGTCTCAGATATATGTAACTATTAAAGCATTTAATATTGAAATTATTTTGAATGTAATTGTAGGGCAAGGCTGATAATAAAGACCAAAAGCAGGTATAGTTTAATGTATTTTAATAGCAAACTTACAGGAACAGCACAGAAGACAGACAACATTAAAAACATGTACTTGCATGTAGGACAACTCAGTTAGAAAAGTATAGTGAATGGATGGAATCTACTGTATGATAAAAATGCTACAAACACCATTTAGTTGCCGTCAATAAGAAATTTACTTGTTTTAAAAAAATCCAAATGCTGGCATTGTCCAGAAAAATTTAACAGGTTTATTTATAATTATTATAAAGTTGAACCGCTGAAACTTGTTCACTGAAACATTTTAACTTGCATTAATGCTTTACGCCTCTGCATTTATATTAAAAATTCACACACAAATGAAAATGGAAAAACTGCCAATACCTGATTTCTGTCCCCTATTTTTCCACTCGCAATCATATACTTAGGTACCTTTTGACCCCATGGAAAAAAAATATCTAACGTTCAGAACTACCAATAACAGGAAGAAGAGAATTTTTTTTTTTTTTTTTTTTTTGAGAATGAAATGTTTCCCATCATAGTGGATTCTTAAGCACGTTCTCCACGTATGCGGCGTGCTAGCTGGATGTCTTTTGGCATAATTGTTACACGTTTGGCATGGATAGCACACAGGTTGGTGTCTTCAAAAAGGCCAACCAGATAGGCCTCACTTGCCTCCTGCAAAAGGAACGAAGAAAAACTTACTGATGGTGTTATTTACAATAGTTAAGACCCAACTATATGAATTAAAACAAAAAAGTTTTTGAACCCTTTAAAAAAAACGACTGGGCAAAATGTTGACAATTTTACCAAATGCTTACATTTTAAAACCTGTGAGACAAAGCTCAAAAGCAGATTAAAAAAAAAAAAAAGCTTAAGTCTTTTATGAAGTTACACAAGTCTAATTACTTCGTTACTAGGAAACTTCACTTTTTCTAATGGTACATGATTTCTAATAAACTGAAACATCACAAATAAAGCAAGAAATCCAATTTAACACTCTCATTCTTATAAGCAGAATCATGTTCAATCCAAATACTCCATCCCAGCCTAGTCTCACTCTGAATCCCATTCACACAGTATGTAAACCTCTGCCTTATCCAGTAGTATAATATGGTGAACTGGTTTTTATCACATGCTTCTCATCTACCTTCCCTTTTATACCTGTTTTATCATGAGAGTACTTTTGATTCCAGAACTTATCATAAGTTAGTTCCGTATTTCTTTTTGAGATGGAGTCTTGCTCTGTTGCCCAGGCTGGAGTACAGTGGCGTGATCTCAGCTCACTGCAATCTCTGCCTCCCGGATTCAAGTGATTCTCCTGCCTCAGTCTCCCGAGTAGCTGGGACTACAGGCAAGCACCACCATGCCCGGCTAGTTTTTTGTACTTTTAGTAGAGAAGGGGTTTTACCACATTGGTCAGGCTGGTCTCAAACTCGTGATCCACCCACCTTGGCCTCCCAAAGTGCTAGGCTTACAGGCGTGAGCCACCTTGCCTGGCAGTTTTTTATTTATTCATTCATTCATTTATTCAGTCTCCCTTTGTCGCCCAGGCTGGAGTGCAGTGACCAGATCTCGGCTCACTGCAAGCTCCACCTCCCGAGTTCACGCCATTCTCCTGCCTTAGCCTCCCGAGTAGCTGGGACTACAGGCACCCGCCACCACGCCCAGCTAATTTTTTTTTTTAGTAAAGACGGGGTTTCACTGTGTTAGCTAGCATGGTCTCAATCTGCTGACCTTGTGTTCCACCCACTTCAGCCTCCCAAAGTGCTGGGATTACAGGAATGAGACACCGTGCCCAGCCTGGCAGTTCCTTATTTATACACTTTGATCTATGCCCAGGAGACGTGCCCCTGTCCTCTACCAAGTACCTTCCTCTATGTACCCCAAAATTAACAGCATTTGTTGCCCTCTACTACTAATATCGATTTGTTTTTCCCCATTTGACTGTAAGATCCTTTCAAGTTATCTTATTCCTACTACCACTCAAAAATGACAGTATGAATCATTGATACTTAGCTTGTGAAGAGGAAAAAAGGGGCATTTCCACTTAGAATTAACTCATAACTCAAATTGTTAGTATACTTATAGCTGTCTGAAAAGCTGAAGAATCTTTTAGTCTAAGTCAAAACATCTGCCTTTTTTTTTTTTCTCTTTTTTTAAAGATTTGAGTCTTGCTCTGTAGCCCTGGCTGGAGTGCAGTAGTATAATCTTGGCTCACTGCCACCTCCATCCTCCTGGGCTCAGGCAATTCTCCTGCCTCAGCCTCCCAAGTAGCTGGGATTACAGGCATGCACCATCACGTCCAGCTAATTTTGTATTTTTAGTAGAGACGGGGTTTCACCACGTTGGCCAGGCTGGTCTTGAACTCCTAACTTCAGGTGATCCGCCATGCCTGGTCTGCTTACTCATTCTGAAATGCAGAAATTACCATTTTAAAAAATAACCATAAATCCAACAGTTTTGGATTTGGAACATGAAATGATAGGTTAGCTGGCTCTCCTTCTCTATAAGGAAAAGTTATTTCTCTGCTCAACATATATTAAGGGAGAAAAGAGTCTTATAGTTGTTATTTTTATTCTAACAAAAATTTCCAGGCCGGGCGCCACGGTGGCTCACACCTGTAATCCCAGCACTTTGGGAGGCCGAGGCGGGCAGATCACCTGAGGTCAGGAGTTTTGAGACCAGACTGACCAACATGGAGAAACCTTGTCTCTACTAAAAATACAAAAAGTAGCCGGGCGTGGTGGCATTTGCCTGTAGTCCCAGCTACTCAGGAGGCTGAGACAGGAGAATTGCTTGAACCCAGGAGGTGGAGGCTGCAGTAAGCCGAGATTGCGCCACTGCACTCCAGCCTAGGTGACAGAGTGAGACTGTCTCCAAAAAAAAAAGTACATTCACATTTACAGCTTCATCCTTTTTAGCACTATCACTACTCTTCTACAAGTTTCTTTCATTCAAATTGAACTATTTTCACGTGTGTTTCTCCAGCATTTGTCATTAACAACTAAGTCTTTACTTATCTACCCTTTAAGGCCCAGCTCAAGACTATTCTATGAAGGAGAAAATCGTATACTCGTCTCTTGCTCCTGTTGCCAGTGCAGGCAACACTGAACTCCTAGTTCCTTGGCACTCACACTGACCTTGCATTATCAGCCATTTTTTGGTGCCCTTAAGTTACTTCATAGAAATCTCATTTTATACTCAAAATGCCTTGTCCTCAAGTAGATTTTCATTATTTGCTACTTTTAAAAAATGTTTCTAGTCTATGCAATTAGTCCCTCGCATCTTACCTATTCTACAGGTATTAAAAGCAAAAGTCCTTAATATTCAGAGATTCATTCTTAAGATATTCTAGAAGTGGGTAGAAATCCTGGAAAAAATGGCGTATCGTAGCCTCCTTAGGGGCTCACAACACACATCAGCTATTGTATCAGGAAAGAAAACAGTTTAATTTTGCTTAACCTGGCACCTCGGGATTACAGAAAGCTAGAATGCTTTTGTGGAATGCGGTACAAGCTACTATGTGGGCAAACCACCAGGTACCATGATTCTGGTAGCCTTCTAGAGTGATCACTTAGAACTAATCAGATGCGGCATGTGGTAGCTGGGGCTCCCACTGCTGTCTTAGAACTTGGCTACTAGTTTATAAAGGTTGTGCCTGGTCAGCTCTGAGAGAAGATTCAACTCCCACAGAGGATCTGACCATGACCCATACATTTCCAATTCTATTACGAATAACCCAAAGTCCCTTAAAACATTAAGGCTGTAATGGGAATTAAAGACTGCCACACTAATTTCTGACTTAAAGAATTAATTTTGAGTTAATGGCAAAGAAAAAAAAAAACTACAAGAAAATATTAGTTTAGAACATTTTGAGTATATTCAAAGTCTGGCTTTTTACCATTTCAAAGCAACACTGTCCACTTAACATACGATATTTGGGTTCAAGTTCTCAGATATTAAAGGCAAAGACTATATTTTAAGTAAGTAAATTATTGATTATCTATGGCAAACTGAGACTAACTTCTCCTCTACCATTCTCTCACTGGACTACCTCCTATCCTTTAGTTGTAAAGTGTGTAATTCTAAGGCCAAAACCAAAGCACCTTTGGATTTCTACTTCCATTGTGATCTTCTGTTACCCTATTCCATTAACAAATTCTCCCAATCTTTTTTTTTTTTTTTTTTTTTGAGACAGAGTTTCGCTCTTGTTGCCCAGGCTGGAGTGCAACAGCGCCATCTCGGCTCACTGCTACCTCCGCTTTCCGGGTTCAAGTGATTCAGCCTCCCTAGTAGCTGGGATTACAGGTGCCCAACACCACACTCAGTTAATTTTTTGTATTTTTAGTAGAGAAGGGTTTCACCATGTTGGCCAGGCTGGTCTGGAACTCCTGACCTCAGGTGATCCACCCACCTCAGCCTCCCAAAGTGTTGGGATTACAGCCGTGAGTCACCGTGCCCGGCCCACCCTCTCTATCTTTAAGATAACTAAAATATATGCATTAAAAAGCAAACAGAGGCCGGGCGCGGTGGTTCACGCCTGTAATCCCAGCACTTTGGGAGGCCGAGGCGGGCAGATCATGAGGTCAGGAGATCGAGACCATCCTGGCTAACATGGTGAAACCCGTCTCTACTAAAAATACAAAAAATTAGCCGGGCGTGGTCGCAAGCGCCTGTAGTCCCAGCTACTCGGGAGGCTGAGGCAGGAGAATGACTTGAACCCGGGAGGCGGAGCTTGCAGTGAGCTGAGATCGCACCACTGCACTCCAGCCTGGGCAACAGAGCGAGACTCCATCTCAAAAAAAAAAAAAAAAGGAAGCAAACAGAAAGCACAAAAGCTTAACAAAGATCACTCTTTTCAATAAAGAGCTAACACTAAGAGAACTGTGAACAGAACAGGTGAACATTTTGCTTAAAATCAATACAACCACACTTAATGACAAATATGCAATAGTAACAATGGAAGTTTATATGTGAATAATTTTAAAAAGATGAGTCTTTTACCCAGATTGTTTAGTAAATTCAATTTAAAAGGCTGTATTGGCGCGGTGGCTCAAGCCTGTAATCCCAGCACTTTGGGAGGCCGAGGTGGGCGGATCACAAGGTCAGGAGATAGAGACCACAGTGAAACCCCGTCTCTACTAAAAATACAAAAAATTAGCCGGGCGCGGTGGCGGGCGCCTGTAGTCCCAGCTACTCAGGAGGCTGAGGCAGGAGAATGGCGTGAACCCAAGAGGCGGAGCTTGCAGTGAGCCGAGATCGCGCCACTGCACTCCAGCCTGGGAAACAGCGTGAGACTCCGTCTCAAAAAAAAAAAAAAAAAAAAGGCTGTATTATTGACATTTAAGCTAAAAAATGCTACACTTTTCAAGTACGGTACTGTGTTCTTTAAGCACAGTTCTAACTAGAAAATACTGGCAGCTTTGTACCAATGCTTACGAATCTTAGTAACGTTTCTGTATTTAGTAATAAACGAGAACTGAAGATAATCAGCTATTAAAACAGAAAATAAAGTTTTAAGTAAAAGCATGGAAGATTTTAGTAGCTGAAATTTCAGCAACTGAGAATTTAATGGATGCCTACTCCTGGAATTCACCAATCAACTGAAGTTTAGACTAACCATAGAAACAGCTCGACCAATTACACTTCAGGGTGGAATCCACCTATCATATCTTTCTCACATATAAAGCAAAAGCCCGGCACAGCAACAGCAGCCTTGAAAATCCTCCAATGGAGTGTACTTAAGATTCTGGATGCCTCCTCCCCCACCCCCCCGGAGTTTGATTCAGGTCTGCAATGGTGCTTGGCAATCAGCATTTTTAACAACCCCCAACTGCACACTTCTGATGGAGGTGGTAGTTTTACTGTATTCTGGAATACTTGCATCTAAAGAATCCAACTACACAATATAAAATAGGTTACTTAAACGATTGATGTTAATGACGTCTACATAAGTTTACCAAGTATCCTGTAGGAATTTCAAGTTTTGGTCTTGTCTTAAACAACAAATATCTCTAGAACAGTATTTCTCTAAGTCCTGACATGCTAGAGATGAAGATTAAATTCAATATGCTCCACATTTAAGTGGCAATCCCTAATCCCCTTTAGGAAACCACAAGGCAAATCCCGGTCCCTTTACATGTCCAGTATCACCTTTAAGCACTATTCCCCCCAACTTGCCAATCCAATCCTATCCTCCATTCACTGATCCTTTTACATCTTAATGCATAATTCTTTAATACTGCCTATTCCCATCCTAGCTCTCTCTACCTATATGTTTCTTCACAACCTGAAGACAGATTTCTTTTATTCTAGGCACTGTTGTTTGAAATTGTTACTGCAAATATAGACCTCTAATCTCAACTTCTTCTTAATGTCCTGCAGCATCCATAAACCAAACCAGAGGATTTTCTTTATTGTTTTTAGTGCAATGTTTCAAAATTTTAAATGGTATAATGGAATGTGCACTAAGCCGTGGAGTGGAGTCAAATGGGTTCAAATTATGGTTTTGTCATTTTCTATGTGTATGACCTTGAGCAATTCAACCTTTCTGAAGTCTCAACAGTGAAGTAATGATACAACTACCTGACAGGCTTGTGATTAAAAGATATAAGCATATGCAACAATTTGGAACTGTTCTTGGTACACAACAGGAATACAAACTCTCTTGAGTTATCCCCACCCACCATTTTACCTGCAAAGCACCAATAGCTGCGCTCTGGAAGCGCAGATCTGTTTTAAAGTCCTGAGCAATTTCTCGCACCAGACGCTGGAAGGGAAGTTTGCGAATCAGAAGTTCAGTGGACTTCTGATAACGTCTAATTTCACGGAGTGCCACAGTACCAGGCCTTTAAAAAATTAACAATAAAGAAACTGTTACCAAAAACATAAATAGCACAAAAAGGTAAGTGGGCAGCTTTACTGAAATGCAGTAATTTTTCAAAAAATAAACCACCCAACAATTCTTCAGCTTCAATATAAAATTTCCCTGATCAACTTAAGATGTGAACATTCAAATCGAGTAACAATACCTTTAAAGCAAAAAGCATGAACTTAAAATGCATTCTTAGCAAAGAGTTTATCAAAGTCCTATTTACTTTCATTTTAAAAAGTTATTCATGTATATAAAACTTGGGAAGGTATTAGCTGTCAGGCTAAAAAAGAAGTTGGCTCCTCTCAATTGAGTACCACTCTCCTTCCCTACACCCTCTATTATCTTAAGAGCCCTTAAAGATGACCAACACAACCCAATGAACTTCATTTAAAAATATACTTGTGGCGTTTAAGTTCTATTCCCCAGAATACCTCTGACTACAATTCATCCCTCATGAATTATTAAATTTGAATACACCCGATTGTGCAGTGTTCCTTCCACGTGGAAAAGTATTTTTTTCGAACTAATTGTCAGCAAGAAATTTACCTCTCATTCTGACTTATTTCTTCCACTGTATGAGCTTTTATTTTAAGTTAATCGTAGTGTCTGCGGAGGCTAAGTCTGGGCAACTTCTGCCCTCTAAT
The DNA here is from genome assembly GCF_043159975.1 of Macaca nemestrina. Lineage (NCBI taxonomy): Eukaryota > Metazoa > Chordata > Mammalia > Primates > Cercopithecidae > Macaca > Macaca nemestrina. The sequence goes on along the minus strand of NC_092125.1, from coordinate 84,281,857 downwards.
GGCAGATGCCCTTAACAACACAGTGGCTCAGCTAGTGCACAATCAAAAAAGCCAATACAGAAGGAAATAAGCTTATCAAGTACACGAGGGGGTAGGAACTTTATAAAACACCCAATTTCGATTAAATTATTATTTTGCCAAAAGCTAGGAAAGATATCCTCAAAAGTGTATTCAAGAAAGCAACACGTAACTATTTTTAAAGAATTACTAATAGTTAACTAAAATGTCAACATATCCCATTAACATTATCAGTGATATACTAGGTCTCCTTAGACCTGTAGGTCAGATTATGGCTTCAAAGTTAAACGTTTTCAATAAAACCCAATACCAAACGTTATATAAAAATGATCATACAGTACATATATTTAAGTAGTAAAGTGTTCAAAAAAAAAAAAGTCTCTCTAAAGCAAAAACTTTTCCTGTTATCCATCTTTTTGTTAAATTATATGGATACATACCAGAGACTTTGTCCCATTTTTTCCCTGTTTTTAAATACCTGTAACGATGAGGTTTCTTCACCCCTCCAGTAGAGGGCGCACTCTTGCGAGCGGCTTTTGTAGCCAGTTGCTTCCTGGGTGCTTTACCACCGGTCGATTTGCGGGCAGTCTGCTTTGTACGAGCCATGGTACAGAGACCTCCTTACTTACCTACCAGCATGGAAAAATCAAAAATCACCATATGCAACTACTAAACATACAACTTTTCCTGCCACGATCACCCCCTCCCCATATCTGGAAATTATGATCAATATAAAAAATAATGTTCGTATTGTTATATAATTTGAAAGGGTGCAGATTACGTCTACCCAAAATCTTCTTGAAACAAACTATAGTACTAGAAAATTGTTAGCAATTAATGTCAATCACCTCTCAAAATGCCAATTCTGAGCGACAAACGGCAAAACAAAAAGACCTCGAACAGCCTTTGATCCTATTTATTTAATTAAAGTAGAAATTAGAAATGTCTGTAAACATTCCAGCCACAAACAAGTCAAAAGAACGAAGCCACAAACCACTGGAAGGTCTAGCCAAATTACAGCAAAAAAAGGTCTTCCTCCCCCCCGACTTTGGCTGCCCCCCCTTCGTCTGGCTGTTGATGAATTGCTGTAAATATCTGAAAATATTCTTGGTTTTGCATCGTTACAGTTATGTTGACAAAAAGGCGTCTCGAAAAAACAAGAGAGGAACAACAGCTACCACCAGCGAGCATTCTACAAAGCCCCGTCCTCGCGTCCAGTCTTCACAGGCTTCGCAGTGAAATGAAGTGCCCCGCACCCAGGCTTTAATTAACGCACGACATCCGCCGACCGGTCCACCCCAAGCACCACATAAACTTTCGGTTTTGCCTCCTCCGGGTCCCTCTGCACAGGGTCCCCTAACCTGCCCACCTCGCTCCCAGCGCCTCAAGCAGGAACCAACTCGCCTCCCAGACCAGAACAAAATGGAAACAATCGCAAAACGTATCGGATTCCGTTCCAAAGAGACAAAACACCAAATCGCTCGAAAATACCCCATCCCCTGCCACGTGCCGCCCTCCAAAATGCAAAAGTTTTTTTGCATTTCAAATGCATCAAGTTTCCGCTTCTCCAAAAAAGGGAAAAAAATGTCCCTCTTTTAAAAATTCTTGCTTTTTTGAAATGGGGAAGAGAGAAACGGGGGAAAAAATATGGTCGGTGACCAGAGAAGAGAGACAAGATGGTGAAGCTTAGCAACAACTGTGGGGAGGCAGCAAAAAGCGAGTTACCCCAGGGTGCGAAGCGGCGGCGATTTCCACCCCTTTCCCGCTCGAAAACTGGGGGCTGGGGCCCGGGGGCGGTAGTTAAGAGGCCCGCGCGGGTCGTGGTGAAGGTTTGGGGTCCTAGGAAGAGGCGGCGGGCGGGATTTCACCGAAGAAAGAGGAGCCAGGGGCGCGGGGAGGAGGAGGGAGAGCAGGCTCGGCGCCGCGGCGGTTGCTGCTGTTGGGCTGAGGCGGCGAGAGACTGGGGAGCCGCCGCCGTCAGAGGGAAAAGGGAAACTCGCTCCTTACCTCCATTTCTGGGCCAAAAAGTTTGTGGGCTAAGCCGGAGGGGCTACGGGTCCCCTCCCGGCACGGCCAGGGCCCGGTTCCCGGCTGACGACAAGCGGGGCTCGGTTCCGGGGAAGCGGGCAGACGGGGAAACTTACCCCCCTTCTCCTTCGGCTGTAGCTCGGCGAGCGAGAGGCGGCGCTGGCGTTAGAGAGCGACGGCGGCGCGGCGGCGGCTGCGAACACAATTGAAAGATGGCTGACACCGAGGCTATCCCCCAACACACGCCGCCCCGCCCCCGCGCCGCGCGCCAGCCAATCACACACAATGGAGGGAAGGCTCGGCCCCGCCCCCACAGCAACTCTCGCGCCCCGCCCCCTCCCCTCCCCCCGCGCGCCCGTTCGCTGGCGCGCGCTCGCCCCTCCCCCGCGCGCCGCCCGCTCCCTCCTCCAGGCCGCCTCGCGCGGTGTGTGTACAAACACAAAAGACACGCTGAGGGGCCGCCGGCTCCCGCCGAGACTGCCGCCCGCCCCCGGCCAGCCCCCGCCCCCGGCCCTGCACTCCCATCCCGCTCCGTGTGCGCACGGCGTCGAACCCCCGAGGCCCGGGTTTGGGGCGCCCGGAGGGAAGTAGGGGGAGGGGAAGGCGGGCGGAGGCGCGGCGGGTGAACGCCCGGCCTGCGGGCGTCTCGGGTCGCGGCGGGGAGGGGAAGGAGGGGCCGCCCCCGCGCAGGCCCTGGCGCGCGCCTCCGAGGAGACCCGGGCGGCAGTGGGGGAGGAGGACGCGGTCGGCCGGGTCGCCGCGCCCCATTGGAAAACGCTCCCCAGCAGGAAGCTGGCAAATAGGAATCCAGCGTCCCGTGCCCGCTGTCGGACGGGGTCGCTGCGGCAGCGGGAGGGGTGGACCGACGGCCTCCTTCCCGCCTGCGCGCTGGGCCAAGTGCGGCCGGGTCCTGCGGGGCCGGCCCGAGTCCGCCGCAGAGAACTTGATCCGCTCAGACTCCTGGGCCGGCCGCTTGCGTGCAGGGCAGCTTCTCGCCGGTGTCGGCCTCCAGGATCAGGGGACGGGGCTCGCTCTCCTCCTGGGCCCGGGCCCCCGACGCAAGATGGCTGTGTCGCGTCGGCCTCTAAACAATGTGTGGAGCGAGCAGCTCCTGCACCAGGGCCCGGTGGCTTGTCCTGCCCGCCTGTGGGGCCGTGTGATCTGTTTTCGGTAGGATTGCTTTGGAAAGGAATTGCCGAATATAGATCGTCAAATGTCCGCAGCTTCTGCATAGTTTAGAAGAGGCTGAAAACAGTAGAAAGAAACCAAACATGGTTTGGGAATTAGTACATCTACCTGTTTTCCAATTCTCAGTAGCGTAGGAAACGGACTTTTCATGGCCCAAGTTATCCTCATGACTTGTCAGTTGATTGGCTTTGGAACCTCTGAACCGTCCCTAGATGGTATTGACGCTTCACAACTGTGTGTGAAGGTTTTCAATAGAAGGGTCATGCAAATATCCCCTAGGGTAGTGAAGGAGGAAAATTTCATAAATGAAGGGCAGTAACGATTTGTAATCTGAAGATTTCACAAAGCATCTTAGTCATAAACATTATCCCGAAACAGATACGTGGAAATCAGATATGAGGAAAGAAATGGATTTGTCCAAAGTCACTTAAGTGAGGAAGAGACCTAGGAGAAACAAACAAACAAAAATCCAGGCCTCCCGTTTCATTATTACTTCATGAATGTTAAGTGTCCCTGGTTGCTGTGCAGAACACATGCAATCTCTAGTCCTATCCTAAAAGCACATATGCAATCAGCTTGGGCCGAGCTGCCAGCAAAGAATTTCCTATAATTCAAGCCAAGATGAGTTATTTTGCTTGTTTTTTGTTTTGTTTTCGGGAAACCAAAATATTTATTGTTGGATTTATCCAGGAAGGCTGTTCTGCATTAGTTAAATCCATCATATCTTCAATAAATGTTAAATAACATGGGTAATGTTCTCTTTGTATGCTGGATTTTTCAATAGCTCCTACTTCTTGGCTTTAAAAAATATTTCTAACCAAGGGTCAGACCATTTTAGTAGAGTAGTTATGATCTTAGATTATTTGAACTAACTCAGCTGTCCTTTTGTGAAATGGGCATAATAATATTTATCTCAATGAAGTTAGGCCACAAATTCTTTCTAGTAGGTTCAAGTACTTAAGCACCTGGAAAGGTGACTGGTTACCCTCCTAGTGGCTTCAGGAAGTTTTCTCACTGAATGAATATTTGAGTGCCAACTCTGTGCTCAGCACAATTCAGGGGTGCTGGGAATGCAGCAGTGGATAACACAAGCGCTGTTCCTGCCCTCATGGGGCTTATGATCTCTGGAAGCACTGCTTTGCACAGGGAAGTAGCACCAGGAGAGGCGAAAGAAAGAGGGACTTTGGAGCCCCAAGATTGGCAAAAACTATAGCTAAGGAGAGAGGTGAACTGTGGAGTCTAGATAATGGGAGAGGAGAGCTGCCAGAGCAAGAAGGGATTCCCACTGGGCCCTAGGGGTCAGTCCTGAATTGGTTTTACTCAGGCCCAGCACAGTGGCTCACGTCTGTAATCCCAGCACTTTGGGAGGCTGAGGTGGGTGGATCACTTGAGATCAGGAGTTTGAGACCAACCTGGCTAACATGGAGAAACCCTGTCTCTATTAAAAATAAAAAATAGCTGTCATGGTGGCACACTCCTGTAATCCTAGCTACTTAGGAGACTGAAGTGGGAGGATTGCTTGAATTCGGGAGGTGGAGGTTGCAGTGAGCTGAGATTTTGCCACTGCACTTCAGCCTGGGTGACAGAGTGAGACTCCATCTCAAAAAAAAAAAAACAAAAAGCAATAGAATTCTTGGGCTAATAATGACCTCAACATTCGCAGTTAAGAAATGGGGGGGATGGGAGCAAAAGCTTTTAAGTTAAAATATTTTCCCTAGAATAGAGTACTTATGGCCACGAATTTAGATTTGTTTATAAGTAGAAAAGTAGAATGGAAAGGACTTTTTTTTTTTTTTTTTTTGAGGTCAGGAGTTGGAGACCACCTTGGCCAATATGGCGAAACCCCATCTCTGCTAAAAATACTAAAATTAGCCAGGCGTGGTGGCTCACATCTGTAGTCCCAGCTACTTGGGAGACTGAGGCAGAGAATTGCTTGAACCCCAGGAGGTGGAAGTTGCAGTGAGCAGAGATTTTGCCACTATACTCCAGTCTAGGTGACAGGAAGACTCTCTCAAAAAAAAAAGAAAAATATGGATCATTTATCTTGAGGCTTTGGATTCACACCGTCTGTCTAAAACTGTCCTTTCCCTCAGTCTTGTCCAGTAAATAGCACTATCATTTACTCAACTGCTCAAACCAAAAAGTACAGAGCCTCCTTGAGCCTCCTTTTCTTTCACACCCATAGCCAGTCTATTGGTCCTGCTCTGAAATGCTTATCAGAATGACCTACTCCTCTTCTCATCTCTTACCTGGCCTCCAACGGTAACTTTCTGTATGACCTTTCTCTTTCCCTTCCTGCACCTCTGTATTCTATTTGCTACGAAGCAGGCACAGATTAGATTATAGAATATAAATCAGATTAGGTTGCATTCTTGCTTAAATCTTCAGTGGCCTGCTACTGCTCTTGGTTAAATTCCACGTGTGTGGGCCCTGGCATTCCCCCTCTCTCCCCTCAGCACTGTGCTGCAGACCAGCCACCCCGGTCCATCAAGTCCTCCTCTGCCTTAGGATCATCGCATCTGTTCTTTCTGAAGCTTGAATTCTCTTCTCCCAGCTCTTAATAGGACTGTCTCACCATTCTTCTAAGGCAAACTTTCTAACCTTTCCCATGTCATTTTCTTCTTAGAAAATGATCATATTTGGCCAGGTGCAGTGGTTCACGCCTCTAATCCCTGCACTGTGGGAGGCCGAGGTGGGTGGACCACCTGAGGTCAGGAGTTCGAGACCAAACTAGCCAACATGATGAAACCCTGTCTCTACTAAAAATATAAAAAATTAGCCGGGCATGGTGGTGGGTGCTTGTAATCCAGCTACTTGGGAGGCCTGAGGCAGGAGAATCACTTGAACCTGGGAGGTGGAGGTTGCAGTGAGCTGAGATTGCACCACTGCACTCCAGCCTGGGCAACAAGAGTGAAACTGCATGTCAAAAAAGGTTGAGAGTTCAGGCTGGCCTGAAACTCTCAACCTCAGGTGATCTGCCTTCCTCGGCCTCCCAAAGTGCTGGGATAACAGGTGTGAGCCACCGCGCCTGTAATCCCAGCGCTTTTGGAGTGCCAAAACAGGCAGATGGCCAACGTGGAGAAACCCCATCTCTACAGAAATACAAAAATAAGCTGGGCATGATGGCGGGTGCCTCTAATTCCAGCTACTCAGGAGGCTGAGGCAGGAGAATCGCTTGAACCTGGGAGGTGGAGGTTGCAGTGAGCTGAGATCACGCCATTGCACTCCAGCCTGGGCAACAGAGTGAGACTCTGTCTCAGAAATATAAATAAATAAATAAATAAGCAAACAAACAAGAAATTTAAAAAATAAATCTAAAATTCATTACAGGCATACCTCATTTTATTATGTTTCACAGATGTGTTATTTACTATCTGAAGGTTTGTGGCAACCCTACTTTGAGCAAGTCATTTTTCTAATAGCATTTTGATAATTCTCACAGTATTTCAAACTTTTCTATTACTTTTTTTTTTTTTTTTGAGACGGAGTCTCGCTCAGTCGCCCAGGCTGGAGTGCAGTGGTGCGATCTTGGCTCACTGCAAGCTCTGCCTCCTGGGTTCACGCCATTCTCCTGCCTCAGCCTCCCAAGTAGGTGGGACTACAGGTGCCTGCCACCATGCCCGGCTACTTTTTTGTAGTTTTAGTAGAGATAGGGTTTCACCATGTTAGCCAAGATGGTCTCGATCTCCTGACCTCGTGATCCACCCACCTCGGCCTCCCAAAGTGCTGGGATTACAGGCGTGAGCCACCGCGCTTGGCTTTTTTTTTTTTTTTTTTTTTTTTAATGAGACAGAGTCTCACTCTGTCACCGAGGCTGGAGGGCCGTGGCACTGTGTCGGCTCGCTGCAACCTCCGTCTTCTGGGTTCAAGCAATTCTCCTGCCTTAGCCTCCTGAGTATCTGGGTTTACAGGCGTCTACCACCACACCTGGCTAGTTTTTCTATTTTTAGTAGAGACAGGGTTTCACCATGTTGGCCAGGCTGGTCTTGAACTCCTGACCTCAGGTTATCCACCCGCCTCGGCGTCCCAAGGTGCTGGGATTACAGGCATGAGCCACTGCGCCCAGCCTTTTCCATTACTATTATTATTTGAGACAGAGCCTCACTCTGTCGCCCAGGCTGGAGTGCAGTGGTGTGATCGTGGCTCACTGCAACCTCTGCCTCCCAGCTTCAAGCAATTCTCCTGCCCCAGCCTCCCGAGTAGCTAGAATTACAGGCATGTGCCACCACGCCCAGCTAATTGTTTTTGTATTTTTAGTAGAGATAGGGTTTCACCATTGTTGGCCAGGCTGGTCTCAAACTCCTGACCTCAAGTGATCTGCCTGCCTTGGCCAACCAAAGTGCTGGGATTATGGGCATGAGCCATTGCACCTGCCCTCCATTATTATTATTTCAGTTATGGTGATCTGTAATCAGTGATCTTGGATGTTACTATTGTAATTGTCTTGGGGAGCCATGAGCTGCACCTGTGTAAGATGGCAAACTTACTCTGTAAATGTCCTGTGTGTTCTGATGTCCACGGATCGGCTGTTCCCCCATTTTTCTTTCTCTCCTTGCACCTCCAATTCTCTAAGACACAACAATATTGAAATCCAGGCCAATTAATAGCCCCACAGTGACCTCTAAGTGTTCAAGTTAAAGGAAGAGTTGCACGTTTCTCACTTTCTTTTTTTTTTTTTTTTTTTTTTTTTTGAGACTGAGTCTGGCTCTGTCGCCCAGGCTGGAGTGCAGTGGCCGGATCTCAGCTCACTGCAAGCTCCGCCTCCCGGGTTTACGCCATTCTCCTGCCTCAGCCTCCGGAGTAGCTGGGACCACAGGCGCCCACCACCTCGCCCGGCTAGTTTTTTGTATTTTTTAGTAGAGACGGGGTTTCACCGTGTTAGCCAGGATGGTCTCGATCTCCTGACCTTGTGTTCCGCCCGTCTCAGCCTCCCAAAGTGCTGGGATTACAGGCTTGAGCCACCGTGCCCGGCTACGTTTCTCACTTTCAATCGAAAGCTAGAAATGATTTTGCTTAGTCAGGAAGGCATGTCGAAAGCCAAGATAGGCCAAAAGCTAGGCCTCTTGCACCAAACAGTTAACCAGGTTGTGAAAGCAAAGGGAAAGTTATTGAAGAAAATTAAAAGGGCTACTCCAGTGAGTACACGAATGATAAGAAACAGAATAGCCCTCTTGCTGATAAGGAAAACATTTTAGTGGTCTGGACAGATCAAACCAGCTACAACATTCTCTTAAGCCAAAGCCTGATCCAGATCACAGTCCTAGCTGTCTTCAGTTCTCTGAAGCCTGAGAGAGGTGAGGAACTACAGAAGAAAAGTTTGAAGTGAGCAGAGGTTGGTTAATGAAGTTTAAGTAACGAAGTCATCTCTGTAACAAAAAGTGCAAGATAAAGCATCAGGTGATCCAAAAGATCTAAGATAATTGATGAAGGTGGCTAAACTAAAAAACAGATTTTTGTTGTAGATTAAACAGTTTTTATTTGAAGGAAATGCCATCTAAGACTTTCATAGCTAGAGAAGAGAAATCAGTGCCTGGCTTCAAGTTTCAAAGGACAGGATGATTCTCTTGGTAGGGGCTAACACAGCTGTGACTTTAAATGGAAGTCAGTGCTTATTTACTGTTCTGAAAATCCTAGGGCCTTTAAGAATTATGCTAAATCTACTCTGCCTGTGCTCTATATAAATGGAACAACAAAGCCTGGATGACAGTACATCTGTTTAGAGCATGGGTTACTTTTTTTTTTTTTTTTGAGGCATAGTTTCGCTCTTGTTGCCTAGGCTGGAGTACAATGGCACCATCTCGGCTCACCACAACCTCTGCCTCCCGGGTTCAACTGATTGTCCTGCCTCAGCCTCCCAAGTAGCTGGGATTACAGGCATGCGCCACCACATCCAGCTCATTTTGTATTTTCAGTAGAGATGGGGTTTTTCCATGTTGGTCAGACTGGTCTCAAACTTGTGACCTCAGGTGATCCACCCGCCTCAGCCTCCCCAAGTGCTGGGATTACAGGCGTGAGCTACGGTTTTTTGTTTTTGAATCTCGCTCTTGTTGCCCAGCTGGAGTGCAGTGGTGTGATCTCGGCTCACTGCAACCTCCGCCTCCCGGGTTCAAGCGATTCTCCTGCCTTAGCCTCTTGGGTAGCTGGGATTACAGGTGCCTGCCACCACACCCGGCCAAGTTTTGTACTTTTAGTAGAGATGGAGTGTCACCATGTTGGCCAGGCTGGTCTCAAACTCCTGACCTCAGGTGACCTGCCCACCTCAGCCTCCCAAAGTCCTGGGATTACAGGTGTGAGCCACTGCACCCAGTCGCATGGTTTACTATTTTAAGCTTGCTGTGGAGACTACTGCTAAAAAAAAAAAAAAAAAAGATTCCTTTCAAAACATTATTGTTCATTGACAGTGCACTTAGTTGCCCGAGAGCTCTGATGGAGATGAACGAGGAGATTAATGTTATTTTCATGCTTGCTAACACAACATTCTGCAGCCTGTGGATCAATGAGCAATTTCAACTTTTTTTTTTTTTGAGATGGGGTCCTACCCTGTCACCCAGGTTGAATGCAGTGGTGCAGTCTCAGGTCACTACAACCTCCACCTCTGAGGCTCAAGTGATCCTCCTACCTCAGCTTCCCCAGGAGCTGGGACTACAAGTGCATGCCACCACACCTGGCTAATTTTTTTTGTATTTTTGGTAGAGGCAGGGTTTTGTCAGGTGCCCCAGACTGGTCTCAAACTCCTGAGCCCAGGCGATCCACCCTGCCCTAATTTCAACTTTCAAATCTTATTATTTAAGAAATACATTTCAGGCCGGGAATGGTGGCTCATGCCTGTAATGCCAGCACTTTGGGAAGCTGAGGCGGGTGGATCATCTGAGGTCAGGAGTTCGAGACCAGCCTGGCTAACATGGTGAAACCCCATCTCTACTAAAAATAAAAAATTAGCCAAGTGTTGCAGCACACACCCATAATCCTGGCTACTCGGGAGGCTGAGGCAGGAGAATCGCTTGAACCCAGGAGGTGAAGGTTGCAGTGAGCCAAGATCACACCATTGGACTCCAGCCTGGGCAACAAGAGTGAAACTCTGTCAAAAAAAAGAAGAGAGAAAGAGAAGAGAAGAAAAGAGGTGAGACATTGCATAAGGCTATAGCTGCTATAGCAAGTGATTCCTCAGATGGATCTGGGCAAAATGGTGTAAAATCCTTCTGGAAAGGATTCACCATTCTAGATGTCACTTAAAACTTTCACGATTCATGGGAGGAGTCAAAACATCAGCATTAACCAGAGTTTGGAAGAAGTAGATTCCAACACTTATGGATAACTTTTAGGAGTTCAAGACTTCAGTGGAAAAAGTAACTGCAGATGTGATGGAAATAGAGAACTAGAGCCTGAATTTGGCTGAATTGCTGCAATCTGATGGTAAAACTTTAATGGTTAAGGAGTTGCTTCTCATGGATTAGCAAAGAAAGTGGCTTATTGAGAAGGAATCTACTTCTGGTGAAATTGCTGTGAACATTGTTGAAATAACAAGAAAATATTTAGAATATTACATAAATTTAGTTGATAAAGCAGTGTCAGGGTTGAGGATCGATTCCAATTTTAAAAGAAGTACTACTGTGGGTAAAATGCTGTCATTCTTCTGGTAGATTGAGAATATTACTCTACAGAGATCACCTACCACAAGGACAAGGGACTTGAGTTACCAGGGACCCCCAAACTACCTGGTACATTTCATTGGTTGGTTGATTGATTGATTGATTGGCAGGGTCTCATTCGGTTGTCCAGGCTGGAGTGCAGTGGCACAATCATAGCTCACTGCATCCTCAAACTCCTGGGCTCAAGGGATCCTCCCACCTTATTCTCCTGAGTAGATAGTACTACAGGCATCTGCCACCACAATCAGCTAATTTTTAAAATGTTTAGTAGAGATGGGGTCTTGTTTTGTTGCCCTGGCTGGTCTTGAACTCCTGGGCTTAAGCAGTCCTCCTGCCTTGGCCTCCCAAAGTGCTGAGATTATAGGTGTGAGCCACTGAGCCTGGCCCTGGTATCATTTTTTAGTAGTAGTTCAAGCAGTGTTGTTTCCATTTTTCTAGTATTGAAAAAGAAAGTGAATTCTTTTTTATTTTTTTTTGAGATGGAGTCTCACTTTGTTGCCCAAGATGGAGTGCAGTGGTGTGATCTTGTCTCACTGCAACCTCCACCTCCTGGGTTCAGTAGGGACCACATGGCTCCCTATTAAGACGGTAAGCTTTCCCAAGTCCACTTTCTACACTGACATCCACCCACAGCATGACCCATCCTGTATACATTGTTCCAAGGCCTCATGGAGGGAGTGCTCCCTACTGTTAGTCTCCAAATGCAGCCCAGGAAGTCACCCCCTGCTAAGGTTGCCAGATAAAATGGTGCGTGGGCATACTTACACTAGAAAATAATTAGTTGTTTATCTGAAATTCAAATTTAGCTGAGCATCGTATGTTTTGATTTGCTATATCTGGCAGACTTAACCCCCTGCTATAGTGCTGTTTCTTTCAACTCTCCATGGCCCCAGCTCCTGGTTGTTGACACTGTTCTGAGCTGTTCATTAGCATCTGAACCTGGCTTCCTTCCATGGGCCTGAAGGCTGGTGTCCACTTGCATTCTTGCCACATCCATCCTTCCCTTTCTAGCAAGAGAATTTTTCCATGTATACGTCTCCATATTGCAGGTTAAGAGTTTCCAGGCCCTCTCAGGTCCCTTAACTGTTGTCTTTCCTGGACATTTAGAACTCTCCACAGACAGGGCAGAGCTTATAATAGCTGAGATTACTCTGGTCTCCCTCCTAGATACTCTGCCAAGAGACCTACCCCATGGAGCCATCGGGTTCTTGTCACAGTTTATGGTACAAAGCTTGCTGTGAAAGTTGACAGTGCTATCCAAGTTCAATTCCTAATTAGTTCTTCACCAAGCAGAACCTACCCAGTGACAATCCCTAGGCATAACCAGGATAAAAGAGGACCAAATGGGAACGGCAGGGACTTTGAAGTCAAATGGGGCTGAGTTTGAATCCCAGCACTGGCCCTTATTACTAGGGGAGTATTAACCCCTCTGGATCCTAGATTCCTTGTCTGTAAAATGAGTAAAATTACCTTAAAGTACAATCATAGTCCTACCTTGTTAGGTTGCTATAAGGATTAGAGAATATGAAGATGGAGTACCTGACACAGAGTCCAGGCTCCACTAGTGATGATCCGTTGTATCATACCCATCTTTACTGCTTTCAAAAGAGTGATACAGTCTTTATTATTACAATTTAAAATAGCTGTATTAATGCTTCTCAAACATGTCTGTGAAATGTGACCTTTTTGAAGCATGAAGTTCAGGTTACCTTTAGGAGGATTTGTCATTCTTTATTTGACTCTGGTCCTTTGCTACATAGCTAGTCAGTGTCACACAGAGAATAGTATGGGCCAGTACTTCTACATAAGATTTAAGGAAGATGCTTAATTAAGCAATAGCTGGCTGGGTGTGGTGACTTACACCTGTAATCCTAGCACTTTGAGAGGCCAAAGTGGGTGGATCACTTGAGGTCAGGAGTTCGAGACCAGCCTTGCCAACATGGTGAAACGCTACCTCTACTAAAAATACAAAAATTAGCCAGAAATCACTTGAACCTGGGAGGTGGACGTTGCAGTGAGCTGAGATCGTGTCACTGCACTCCAGCCTGGGCAACAGAGCAAGACCCAATCTAAAAAAATTAAAAAATAAAAAAAGGAATAGCCACATTATTAGAAGCCCCTCAATGTCCCCAGTCTGTGAGGTAGAAAAGTAATTGCAGCATCAGGAGAGTAGAAGATTTCTCCAGACTGATTCCACAGGAGAAAGAGAAACAGACTCTGCCAAGGCAGTCTTCTGTCCTATGAGTGGTATCTTTCCCTCTCAGTCATCAAGGATGCCCCACTGCTACTCAAAAGCGACAGGAAAAGTTATCAGTTATCTTGGGATTATAGTTTTGTGTTTCCTTGAGGGTGATCACCTCTTTCTTCCTTCTAGGTTTCCTTTTTTTTTTTTTTTTTTTTTTTAAGACAGAGTCTCACTCTATTGTCCAGGTTGGAGTGCAGTGGCACGATCTTGGCTCAACCTCTGCCTCCCAGGTTGAAGCGATTCTCCCTGCCTCAGCCTCCTGGGTAGCTGGGATTACAGGTGTGTGCCACCCACACATGGCTAATTTTTGTGTTTTTAGTAGAGATGAGGTTTCACCATGTTGGTCAGGCTGGTCTCGAACTCCTGACCTCAGGTGATCCACCTGCCTCGGCTTCCCAAAGTGCTGGGATTACAGGCGTGAGCCACTGTGCCCGGCCATATTTCTTGAACACCCAAAGTAACTTAAGTCACACATATTTACCAGGAGTCAATGATGAAAGAGAGGTCCATTGGAAATAAGGTAACATTATTTCCATGGACATTAAATGCGGGTGATACAGATATTAGTAAAAGTTGTTTTTTTTTGTTTGTTTTTGTGTGTGTGTGTGTTTTTTTTTTTTTTTTTTTGAGATGGAGTCTCGTTCTGTCACCCAGGCTGGAGTGCAGTGGCACCATCTCAGCTCACTGCAACCTCCACTTCCTGGGTTCAGTGATTCTTCTGCCTGAGCCTCCCGAGTAACTGTGACTACATGCGTGAGCCACCACGCCCGGCTAATTGTTGTACTTTTAGTAGAGACGGGGTGTCACCATATTGGCCAAGCTGGTCTTGAACTCCTAGACCTTGTGATGCACCCACCTTGGCCTCCCAAAATGCTGGGATTATAGGCGTGAGCCACGGCGCCCGGCTAGTGAAAGTCATTCTATATCCACTATTGCCTCCATAAATTTTCTTTCTTTTCTTTTTTTTAAATAGTGAAAGGATCTTGCTCTGCTGATTAGGGTGGAATAACATTCAACTCCTGGGCTCAAGTCATCCTCCCACCTAAGCCTCCTGAGTAGCTAGGATTACAGGCATATGCCACCATGTTTGGATAATTTTTAAATTTTTTTTCCCATAGAGATGTCACATAGAGATGGGATCTTGCTATGTTGGCCAGGCTGGTCTCAAACTCCTGGCCTCAAGTGATCATCCTGCCTCAGCCTCCCAAAGCATTGGGATTATTAGGTATGAGCCACTGTGCCCAGCACTCCTACAAATTTTCATGTGTGGATATGAAATCACCTGACTCCCTAATAGGCCCAATGGTTGAAAATTTAAAGGTTAACATATTTATCAGAAATGAGAAAATAGGCCAGATGTGGTAGCTCATGCCTATAATCCCAGCACTTTGGGAGGCCAAGGTGGGCGGATCACCTGAGGTCAGGAGTTTGAGACCAGCCTGGCCAACATGGCGAAACCCTGTCTCTACTAAAAATACAAAAAATTAGCCAGGTATGGTGACCTGTGCCTGTAGTCTCAGCTACTTGGGAAGCTGAGACAGGAGAATTGCTTGAACCTGGGAGGTGGAGGTTGCAGTGAGCCACTGCACTCCATCCTGGGCAACAGAGCGAGACTCCATCTCAAAAAAAAATTATGTATAATAATATATGTATAATTTGTGTTATTACATTATATATGTTATATATTATATATAAATAAGAACATTATTATTAGAGAGTCCATCATATGGTTGAGAAAAACATAGCTAATATTTATTGTGCATTTATGGTGTGCCAGGCCCTGTGTTGAATGTTAGATGCGCTTTCTCAATAATGTGTTTATTATTCTGCCTCAGTTACAGTTGAGGAAATAGGCTAAGGAAGGTCGGTAAGGAAGGTAACTGACCAGGCTGGCAAGTGGCAGGGCTGGAACTCCACCCTGAATATGCTCAGTAGCCCAGGCTCTGCTGTCCATATAATTCACAAGCATTTATTCAACTAAGATTAGTCACAGACAGTTATCAGAAATTTACCTTTAAAATCTTAAAAATGGCCACACTTAATTTTTTTCTTTTCTTTTCTTTTCTTTTTTTTTTTGAGACAGTCTTGCTCTGTCTCCCAGGCTAGAGTGCTGTGGTGCCATCTTGGCTCACTGCAACCTCCACCTCCCGAGTTCAAGTAATTCTCCTGCCTCAGCCTCCTGAGTAGCTGGGATTACAGATGCCTGCTACTGTGCCTGGCTAATTTTTGTATTTTTAGTAGAGACAAGGTTTCACCATCTTGGCCAGACTGGTCTCAAACTCCTGACCACCTGCCTCGGTCTCCCACTCGGCCTCCCAAAGTGCTGGGATTACAGGCATGAGCCACCACGCCCAGCCTGATCATATTTTTACCTATCAAGAATTGGTCCATTTTTCTAGAGTGTCATATAAATATACTAATAACCTCACAACAAGTTGCTGAAATTGATAAATATATATATATATATATCAAAGATTATAATGCATAATGTTAAAAGCTGCAGTAATTTTCAAAGAAAGTACTACCTAGATACAAGAATCCTCCAGTAAGGAAGGTGAATAACCACCCATTTGCCATGAATCAGCAGTTAGCATATTAGTGGTGCTTCACAAATACTTTTTTGTCATTTTTGAGGTGTAGAAGCACTGCTATTCCATAGCTCCTAGAGAGATGAAGTGGCCAGGATAAACTCAGAAGCGCAGGGAGCCACAGCCATAGGATCCCAGAGCTCAGTCGCTCTGCTCCCTGGAATGTGTTTTTCAAAACTGCAGTGTGAGGCTGAAGGGCCAGCACACTGGACCCAGGCTTATGAAATGGACAAGACCAATGTGAAAGGGTCTGGTTCTTTGCAGGTGCTCATTAAATGTGGTTTTCCCCTTCTCTTATTCAATAAACAGCTGTTTGGTGTGTGTCAGCTCCTATTTATTGCTACATTAGAAAATAATAGCATTATTCTCACATAGAGCATCTATGAGTAGAGCTGACAAGACCAACATAGGGCAACAGTGCTTTCTGTGGCATTTGCATAGAAAGTGCACCCTTCGAATAGGCAGTATGCCTGGAGCTGTTTGGAGTTTAGCCTGAGACTCAAATCTGCCAAAGTCTTTTCTTCTGAGAAAGCTACCCTGTTTGTGATTGCTATATTCCAGTTTATGTGACAGCCATTTTTTTGTTTCCTAGCAGTCCACAGATACATCATTGGAAATTGTGGTTTGGAGCATCATTTAAGGGTTTTTTTATTTTTTAATACTCACCTGGTTTAAATGACACTGCTCTTCCGTTTATCATCTTCAGTATAGCATCTGTTTTTTATTCATCTTGTATCTGTACTTTACCTACTAAAGTAGGGGGCCATTATTCAATGAAATTATCATGAGAATCATTTCAAAACTTTACCACTTTAGTTTGTTGGTGGTGTTTATATGAAACAGACCCCTCAGATTGTTGATGATTGTATAAATTGATAAAACCTCTTTTGAAAGCAATTTGCAAATGCATCAAGAATCATGAGCATATTCATACTCTGAGCCTATAATTCAGCATCTAGAATCTAAACCAAGGAAAAATAAAAATAAAAATGTATGTCTAATGGTATCTATTGCAGATTTATTAATAGTGCAAAAGTATAAACAAATAGACATATGATTAATATATTTTAGTAACCCCCAAGTGAAATAGCCTGCCATTAAAATGCTATCCTTAATAAGTTTTACAAGAAATGTTTTTAAAAATGTTTTTAAAATTGTAATGTTGGCCAGGTGTGGTGGCTCACGGCTGTAATCTCAGCACTTTGGGATGCCAAGGTGGGAGGATCACATGAGACCAGGAGTTCAAAACCAGCCTGTACAACATGGCAAGACCCCATCACAAAGAAAAAAAGACATTGTAATGTGGGTTGGAGAAAATGAGATATAAAATTTTATATTTATTTTATGCTGGGAAAATTATACACAAGTATATACCCATATGCCAGGATGGTGATATTATGGGTGATATGTTTTTCTTCCTACTTTTCCAAAAGTTTTTAATGTGATTACATTATTTTTATAGTGGAAAGATTTTTAATAATTAAAAAAAATCATAAGTGCAAGTAGAACCATATGCCATTATGAGGAGAATTTTTAAAACTAAAGATACCAGGATACGTGGCCTGACTTACAGCCTAACAATAGGACACAGGGTTTGAAATTGAAACTATTCCCCCAAATCCAACACATACACATATCCATAGATAAATTGGCAATGATGTCTGTAAACCAAAAGTGATTTGGGTAACTCAAGCTTGTTTGAGGGAACCCCTCCAGACATTATGTTGGCAGGAACTATGGCCACCCATGGTGCCATACATAACCCCGGTACAAGCTGTCAGGGAACCAAATAAAACTGATATACCCTCATGTGGCTCAAACAGTGAGTCTTTTCAGCAGTTGTTCTGCCCAGGAAACTTCTCTGTTGGTAGTGTCATCATTCTATACAAAGGCAAGTCTGGCCAGTCCTAACTAACAAATACCAGTACAAAGGCATTACAATGTCTTATCCATGATTTAGAAGCTTTGTGTTAGTGTTCAGATGACCACATTCTTCTACTTTTCCTCTCTCCCAGGACATTCACTCAGCCTGTCCTGGGAGAAGAGCCTTCCTCCTAGTCCCTGCATTCAGCAGTGCATCTGGGGTGATGGTGCAGTGGAGAATGGCTCGTTATTAGTTTCTGGACACTGTCTCTCTCTCTCTATCTCTCTCTCTCTCTTATTGTATAAACTCCAAATTAAGTTTTAATAAAAAGATATTGGTGAATATCTTGAAGATTCATTCATTCATTTGGTCATTTCTTCATTTATTAAAGGATTCATTAAAACAAACATAATAGGCTGGGCACAGTGGCTCACCCCTGTAATCCCAGCATTTTGGGAGGCCAAGGTGGGTGGATCACCAGGGGTCAGGAGTTCAAGACCAGCCTGACCAATATAGTGAAACTCCGTCTCTACTAAAAATACAAAAATTAGCTGGGCATCATGGTGTGCGCCTGCAATCCCAGCTACTCAGGAAGCTGAGACAGGAAAATTGCTTGAACCTAGGAGGTGGAGGTTGCAGTGAGCCAAGGTGGCACCACTGCACTCCAGCCTGGGCAAGTAAGCGAGACTCTATCTCAAAAAATACAAACAAACAAAAACAAAACAACAGGCATAATTTATTACATACTGGAATTAAAGAACACAGAAAACCACCACCCTTCTTTCAGTTTATAGGCTACATCAGGCTCACAGATAAAAATCTAAGGATCTTTGGCATGGTATTTCAGAAATTACTGGGGAAGCTGGCGGGGTTGGGGGGTGGTGGTGGAAGTGGGGGCTGTGATGGGTGTGCTTAGGACTTGGTAATGAGAGTGAGATGGGACCACGTGTTCCTTAGGGAGTAGGGCTCAGATGGGGGAAGGGGAGAGACTCTGGGAATTGCTGAAGGGAGTGGGACTCAGGGCAGTGGCCCAGGAAGGTCTTTTGAGGGCTGCTAACTACTGGTGAGCTGAGTTTAGCTTGAAACTTAAAGGGAGATTCAGAAAAGAGACGAAAGAAGACAAATGTCACATACTAGACAATTTTGCTTAAGTCTCTCTCTTGAGTGAGGGAACAGTAGGACTGCTGCTTTTTCTTCCTGAATCCACCTAGGCAGTTTGGTCCCCTTTGGGTAGATCTGCAAATAGGGAAGTGTTCATGGCCCCCTGCCCAGGAGGCTTCCTAGGAATTTGTTGAGCAAATTTCTTTGATACCCAGGATTTGATATTTGCCAAGAGTCAGCCTGAGCAAATTCCTAACTGTTGAACATGAAAGCAAAATTCTCAGAGTCGGCCAGCTCTGCTAATTGCATCTTTCCCTAGCAGAGACTTGCAGTGGTACAGGCTATTTCTTCATCCACTAAGCACATGCTTCTTGGCCTATGTGGTGGTCTAGCCTTTGCATTCTTGCCTTTGAGAAGATTCCTGGAGAGTACCAGGCAAGATTCTTCTCCAGCGTAGGAGGTGGGATGGCAGGCAAGAGGATGAGCTTTCCAGTTCTTTTTTGTCTGTATTAATTCTACTCCTCCCCTTCTAGGGTCTTCCTTTCTCTCTTCATCTCCCTTTTCCCCTCTTTTTTCTCTACCCTCTTACTCCCTATTCTGGCCAAGTGGATTAGGAAGTAGGGAGGGAATGGTCAGGGCTGGGAAGTCTATTCTTATTTATTTTTCTTTTTATAGCAAATACCAAGCTTCCTTCATGGAAGCACATGGGAAATTACACCCCTGGGTTGCTGAGGCCACTTAATTTAAAAAGTAAGCCCAGTCTGGAATATATCAGTTGAGTGAAGTGTCCATCCCTGGTGAATGGTCCTCAGACGCCTGCCATGTCTTGGAGAAAAGCTGGGGCTCACAGAGTGCTGCTGCCCCTGCCTTGCACACATGTGCAAGGGTTGGTGGTGCTGGGGACCAGGCTTAGGTGGAAGGGAGGCCAGCCCTTCCAGAGGTGAATATTCTGAACTCAGCCTCTCTAACTCTAATTAACTTAAAATGAAAGATTTTGTCTGGGAGCAGTGTCTCATGCCTGTAATCCCAAAACTTTGGGATGCTGAGATGGGAGGATAGTTTGAGGGCAGGGGTTCAAGACCAGCCTTGGTAATGTAGTGTGATGGTTAATATTTGGTGTCAACTTGATTGAAAGATGCCTAGATAGCTGGTACAGTATTGCTTCTGGGTGTGCCTGTGAGGGTGTTGCCAGAGAAGATTAACATTTGAGTCAGTGGACTGGGAGAGAAAGACCCACTCTCAATGTGGGTGGCACCATCCAATTGGTCGCCAGCATGGCTGAAACAAAGCAGACAGAAGAAGGTGGAATAAGATTACTTGCTGAATCTTCTGGCTTTCATCTTTCCTCTGTGCTAGATGCTTCCGGCCCTTAAGCATCAGACTCCAGGTTCTTTGGCTTTTGGACTCTTGCAGTTACACCAGTGGTTTCCCAGGAACTCTTCAGCCTTGGGCCACAGACTGAAGGCTGCACTGTCGGCTTCCCTGCTTTTGAGATTTTGTGACTTGGACTGAGCCATCTGGCTTCCTTGCTCCTCAGCTTGCGGCCGGCCTATCGTGGGACTTTGCCTTGGGATCGTGTGAGTCAATTGTCCTTAATAAACTGCCTTTCATATATACATCTATCCTATTAGTTCTGTCCCTCTGGAGAACTCTGACTGCTGATATACATAGCAAGAAGAAAGACACATTGGAAAATAGAGAATAGATCAAGAAAACAATCCACTCATAATTCCATTACCCTATCACTACCACTAGTAGCATTCCAAAAAGGTTTTCATTATTAATTCAGTTTGGTGCTATAGTGGGTACATAGGGTCAAGGGGAAGGTACCTGCAAAGTCTAAGTGAAGCAAAGACTATCCTTTGAGAATGAAATTAGGAAGAATTGTTGAGATCAGCCCTCTATAGCAATGGCCCAATCTATGAAACTGAAATAAATTTGCTGAGACATTTCACCGTTCTCATCTGTAAAATGGCAATAATATTTGAATTCCCTCCTTTTCAGATTTGTTGTAAGATTAAAATAAAATAATAAAAAAGAACAAATTGTAAAGTCATTAGTAAATGAATGTATCCTACTGTGTCATGATTATCCAATTTATTTAAATGACATAGGCAATCAAATTTCATAATTCAGGATTTAAAAAATTGTACTTGGGGCCTCTCAATTCCTTTCCTGTCTGATTTGATGAAATATAAAAGGTAGGTAATTGGTGAATAAGTCTTGTTTCTTACAGGTCATATACATCTGGTTGGAAATAAAATAAAGATATGGCAGACTAATGCCTATTTGTACGCGCTTTTAGAACTTCTCTACCGTACTGTAGCACCATGAGATGATTAGTGTTAGTAACTAATGCTATGGAAGTATGAGAATAATAAAGAATGATGAAAACAAGAAGAATAAAGAAAAGTAGAATACTTATACTTTATTACAGTTTTGTATTCTTCTAATTAAAAAATTTTTATTATAGTTGCACTGAGAAACAGTTTATTAAAAAATGAAAATAATTATTATTTTTTAGAGACAGAGTCTCACTCTGTTGCTCAGCCTGGAGTGCTGTGGCATGATCATAGCTCACTGCAGCTTTGAATTCCTGAACTCAAGCAATCCTCCCACCTCAGCCTCCTGATTAGCTAGGACTACAGATGCACACTACCATGCCCGGCTAACTTAAAAATTTTTTTTGTTTGTTTTTTGTAGAGACGGAGTTTTGTTTTGTAGCCCAAGCTGGTCTCAAACTCCTGGCCTCAAGCAATCCTTTTGCCTCAGCTTGCCAAAGTGCTAGGATTATAGGTGTGAGCCCACCACCTCCAACTTGGGTTTGTATTATAAAATTAACCTCAGAAGCAAATCACTGCTCTAGACTCTGTGAAACCATGTGATCTTAGTCTATTTTGTGTTGCCATAGTGGAATCCTTGAGACTGGGTAATTTATAAACAAAAGAGGTTTATTTGGCTCACAATTCTGCAGGCTGGGAAGTTCAAGGGCATGGCCCTGGCTTCTGGTGAGAGCTTCCATGCTGCAACATAACATGGTAGGGAAGGTAACACAAGTGAGGAGGGAGAACCTGAGGGATGTCTCAGCTTCATAAACAACCCACTCTCACTGGAGCTAATCCTTTCCCACAGGAACTTGCACCAAGCCATTCATGAGGGATCCTCCCCATGATCCAGACACTTCCCACTAGGCCCACCTCTCAGCACCACCACATGGAGGATCAAATTTCAACATGAGTTTTGGTGGGGACAAACAAACCATGTCCCAGCCATGGCACATGTGGCACACCAAAGCAGAAACATAAACATATGAACAGCTGTTTTAGAGAAAGTCTGATTTCTATGCTGCCAGAAATACAAAGCAATGGTACTTATTCTGATGGATTCTTGAGTTATTTCAATCTTTTCCACATATTTCCTAAGCGTCATTCCTTCATATACAATTAGATGGCCCTCAGGCTTCATCCCATTGGAGATCAGAGTCAAATCACTATGAAATGAGTTGAATTTCATCCTCCCAAAATTCACATGTTAAAATTCTAACCCATAGCACTTCAGAATGTGACCTGATTCAAAAATAGGGTCATTACAGGACAGGTGCAGAGGCTGACGCCTATAAAGAGACACAGGGAGAAGACGGCTACCTACTAGTCAAAGAGAGAGGCCACAGACAGATTCCCTTACAGTTCTCCGAGGACCAAGCAGCCCTTCCGACACCTCGATTTCAGATTTCCAGCCTCCATAATGCAAGACAATACATTTCTGTTGTTTAAGCTATCCAGGCTGTTGCACTTTGTTATGGCAGCAAAAGAACACACCTTTCTTGTAGGAGATACTTATTTGTGATTAGTTCCAGAGGAAGAACTTCCTGAAGAAGGTGGGCAGGTCAGTGGGAGCTCAGTCCCTGTTGGCCTTCAGGCTGCCAAGGCCCACCCAACACTTGAGATGGTTAATGGCACCCATGTAAGGCCAGGGATTTGGGGAAAATGATTTCCCTCCATCTCTGGCGCAGACTGATCCTGGCCTAAAGTAACTCACATTATGCTTCCTCTCTTGACCTACACTTGACTGCCATTCCTGAGACAAGACCAGCACATGGCCAGGCACAGTGGATGGCTCACGCCTGTACTCCCAGCACTTTGGGAGGCCAAGGCGGGTGGATCACTTGAGGTCAGGAGTTTGAGACCAGCCTGGCCAACATGGTGAAACCCATCTCTACTAAAAATACAAAAAATAGCCAGGCATGGTGGTATGTGCCTGTAATCCCAGCAACTCAGGAGGCTGAGGCAGGAGAATTGCTTGAACCCAGGAGGTGGAGGTTGCAGTAAACCAAGATTACACCACTGCACTCCAGCCTGGGTGACAGAGTGAGACTCCATCTCAAAAAAAAAAAAAAAAAAGACAGGATTTTGTTCTGTCAGAACTTCCTCTGGTCACAGAGTCAAGTCATTTGTAAACCATCATCACTTGTGCAAATCTGAAAACTGGGGATTCTGCAGAGGTTGACAAAGGACACAGGATGTGGACAGAGGAAGTTGTGATGAAGTAAAAAAATCCCTCAGTGTCCAAAAATCAACCAAAGTGTCCATTTCTACTTTGATACTGTTACATGAGAGTGGAAGTGCAACTTATTTTATAGGAATACTAATTTTGCAATGAGTTTGCTAAGGTGTATGCCCTGCCTGCTGCTGATGGACCAGGGTTGGGGATATGGCCCTGAGACCAGCCAGTCCACTGGATAAACTGTGCCCTAGATGCCCTCCCTTGAACATTTTCACTCAGCTCTGCCAACATTCTGTGGATAAGAGGGACAGAGAGATGCCTTTTTTTTTTTTTTTTTTTTTGAGACAGAGTCTCGCTCTCTCACCCAGGATAGAGTGCAGTGGTGCGATCTCGGCTCACTGCAACCTCTGCCTCCTGGGTTCAAGCAATTCCCCTGCTTCAGCCTCCCGAGTAGCTGGGATTACAGGCGCCTGCCACCATGCCCGACTAATTTTTGTATTTTTAGTAGAGACAGGGTTTCACCATGTTGGTCGGGCTGGTCTCAAGCTCCTGATCTCATGATCCGCCCGCCTTGGCCTCCCAAAGTGCTGGGATTACAGGCGTGAGCTACTGCACCTGACTGAGAGATGCCTTTTAAGAGAAAGCTAGGCGGCAGAAGACACTGCTCAGGAGAGATGAGTGGAGAGAGGTGGAGCTGAAGGACCCCGAAGTATAGAAAGCAGAGGGGAGCCTCCTTTTCTATTACACTGTGGTCCCCTAAGGTGCATCTTTTCGCCCTGTTTCCCGCTCTTTGAATCCAGCAATCCAAGATTGCCTGCTGTGTCCTAGTAATGCCCACTGCTGGCCCCACCCTCTCTGACCTGAGCTAGCTCAAGTGGATACCTGTTCGTTGTAACCCCTCACCTTGCCTGGAGCAGCATCTTGCCCCTACCCAGGGAGCAGTCCAGCCACCCCGTCCCTGGGCTGCCGAGCACCTGGAGAAACAGCAGCCGGAAGACTGGACCCCACGACTGTTCATATCCCTGTCTGCATGGATTGAAACTCTGTTTTATTCACTGCTGTGGTTCTAGACCCTAGTGCAATTCCTGCCACATAGTGAGCACTCAAAGACAATGTTTGAATGAATGAAATACATTGCTTCAACCTCCGCTGGGCTATCTGAGCTCTCTATCTTCTCTCAGCACTTTTCACCTGTCTTTGCTTAAGTCCTTTTTGTTTCCTGCCCTGGCTCTTCCACTTGCTCAAGTTACCCTCCTGCTGCCTCTCTCTTCAGCAGTAATAGCTAACGTTTACTGAGTGCATACTGTGGACTGGGCACGGTTCTAAGTGTTTTATACGTGTGAAATCCTTTAATCCTCCTGAAACCTATGAAGCAAATCCTATTATTATCACTCCTATCTTACAGATGAGAAAGCTGAGGCATGGAGACTAAGTGACTTGTCCAAGTTCACAAAATAGCGATAATGAGGACTCAAACTAGACAGTCTGGCTCTAGTCAACATCCTTAACCCTTCATTAGCTTTGTGATAATAAAACCCAGCAGTGCTCAGCAGCTTAACTAAAAAAGCAGAGAAAACTCTTTCTTCATCAGAAAAGAACAAGACTATTCTTTATAAAATGTTTGTGAAAAGGGGTGATTGGTCTCTAGTTTGGGTGCCTAGCACAAGTCACCACCCCCTGGTTCACCAAGGAAACGGAGGGAATTGGTTATGAATTCTGCAGACCCTCCTGCTTGCAGACATCTTTGTCAGACCATTCTGCTGCCTTCCTCTGGTCTCAGAGAGCTGGGTCTGCCCTCGCTTTAGCTCTTGATCTAGGTCCCTCCTGACTGTTTTGGGGGTTGCCTCATTAGATGCACCCATCAGGTCCTGGCAGAAGAGAGGTGGTGCACTCAAAACTTGGGCTGCTGAGCACTGTCAGAGTTTAAGCAGGGTTTGATGAAGAGCCCACCCACGGGGTGTGAGCAGAATAGGACAGGGTGTGTGGGCACAAGCAACAGCAAGGAGCCACAAGGGGGTAAACGGTGACCCTGGGGCCTGGCAAAAGTGGGCTCTGTGGAGAGTGGGGGCCTGGGAGTGAGGTGGAGTAGAGTTGTATTTGACAGCAACAAGCCTTGCCGCTCTCTCTCCTGCCCATCCGTGGTGCAGAGGCTCCCGGAAGCTGGAGGGCAGTGGAGGCTGCCTAATGGAGTCTCCTGGAACACGGAGCAATTGTGGAGAAGGGAGGGTCTTAGGTAAACGGAGCATAGCCAGCGCATGGCTTCCCCATCCTGGGTGCTCAGCCTCCCCTTCTCTGTTAGAATGCTGTCTTCTCTCCTCTGCTGGCCCACCTCTCCCCTTCCTTCCAGGCACAATTCGTCAGAGAATAGTTTCTAATAATCGTCTCCACTTCCTTACTACCTATTAACTTTTATTTTTTTATTTATTGAGACGGAGTCTTGCTCTGTCGCTCAGGCTGGAGTGCCGTGGCACAACCTTAGCTCACTGCAACCTCCGCCTCCCAGGATCAAGCAATTATCCTGCCTCAGCCTCCCAAGTAGCTGAGATTACAGGAGTGCACCACCACATCTGGCTAATTTTTGTACTTTTAGTAGAGACGGCGTTTCACCCTGTTGGCCATACTGGTCTTGAACTCCTGACCTCAGGTGATCCACCTGCCTTGGCCTCCCAAAGTGCTGGGATTACATGCGTGAGCCACTGTGCCTGGCCAACTTTTAAAAATCCTTATTGCATTTTAGATTACAAATACAACATTAAGTTATGTAAATTTTGAACACTACAGGTCGGTTGTGGTGGCTCACGCCCCCAGCACTTTGGGAGACTAAGGCAGGTGGATCACCGGAGGTCAGGAATTCAAGACCAGCCTGGCCAACATGGTGAAACCCCGTCTCTACTAAAAATACAAAATATTAGCCAGGCACAGTGGTAGATGCCTGTAATCCCAGCTACTCAGGAGTTGAGGCAGGAGAATGCTTGAACCCGGGAGGCGGAGGTTGCAGTGAGCCAAATTGCACCGCTGCACTCCACCCTGGGCGACAGAGCAAGACTCCATCACAAAAAAAAAAAAAGAAAAAAAGGCACAGTAGCTCATGCCTGTAATCCTAGCACTTTGGGAGGCCAAGGTGGGTGGATCACAAGGTCAGGAGATTGAGACCATCCTGGCTAACGTAGTGAAACCCCATCTCTACTAAAAATGCGAAAAATTAGCCGGGCATGGTGGCAGGCACCTGTAGTACCAGCTGCTCGGGAGGCTGAGGCAGGAGAATGGCATGAACCCGGGAGGTGAGCTGACCCCATCTCAAAAAAAAAAAAAAAAAGAAGAACACTGCAAAAGTAGATAATATATAAAGGAAAAGTCTTCCATTATGTTAACCCATACACACACTAGAAACCACCACTGTCAAGAGTATAGTGCATGTTTGTCTAACTTGTAAAAAGTATATGTATGATCGGAATGACTGAAATAAAAAATAATGACACTATTAAATGCTGGCGAGGATGGAGAGAACTTTGATCACTCACATGTTGCCGGTAGGAATATAAAATGGTATGGCCACTCTAGAAAAGAGTATGACTGCTTCTTACAATATTAAATATGCACTTGCCATATGATGCAGCAATTACACACCTGGGCATCTACCCAGAGTAATGAAAGTTTATGTTCCTGGCCATAAATGTTTGCAATAGCTTTATTCCTAATTGCCCCAAACTGGAAACAACTCAAATGTCCTTTAATGGTGGAAGGTTCAATAAACTATGGTACATTCATACCATGGAATACTACTCAGCAATAAAAGGGAAGGACTTATTGATACGCATGACAATCTGGATGGGTCTCCAGAGAATTTTGCTGAGTGAGAAAAGCCAGTCTCAAAAGGTTACATACTGTGTGATTCCATTTAGATAATATTCTTGAAACAATAAATGTATAGAGATAGAAAACAGATTGGGTCAGGTAGAAGGGAAGAGTGACTGTGGCCATAAAAAGGTAGCATCAGGGGTCTGTGTAGCGGAACTGTTCTTCATCTTGACTTTGGTGGTGGTCACATGAATCCACACATGCGGTAAAATTGCTTAGAATTAAATACACACACATGAGTGGCTGGATATGGTGGCTTGTATCTGTAATCCCAGCACTTTGGGAGGCTGAGGCGGGCATATCACTTGAGGTCAGAAGTTCAAGATCAACCTGGCCAACGTGGTGAAACCCCATCTCTACTAAAAATACTAAAATTAGCTGGGTGTGGTGGCGCATGCCTGTAATCCCAGCTACTTGGGAGGCTGAGGCAGGAGAATCGCTTGAACCCAGGAGGTGGAGGTTGCAGTGAGCGGAGATCATACCACTGCACTCCAGCATGTGCAGCAGAGTGAGACTCCGTTTCAAAAAAAGAAAAAAAAAGAACTAAACACACACACATGAATGTGTGTAAAACTGATGACATCTGAGTAATGGTGAAGGGTTCTATCAATGTCAGTTTCCTGGCTGTGATATTGTGCAATAGTTATATGTTACCATTGGGGGGAAATGGGTGAAGGGTAAGCAGGATCTCTCTGTATTGTTTCTTTTTTCCAGTAAGTTTTATTGAGATAAAATTCAAGTAATATTTACCTTTTTAATGTGTAAAATTTAGTGGTTTTTAACATATTTACAGAGTCGTGCAACTTCAGCACTATCTAATTTTAGAACCTCTTCATCACCCCCAAAAGAAACCCTGTATCCATTATTAGTCACTCCCCGTTCCTCTCTCCCCCAGCTCCTGGCAGCCACTAATCTACTTTCTGTCTCTGGATTTGCCTACTCAAGTTATTTCATATTAATGGAATCATACAGTATGTGGCCTTATGTCTGGCTTCTCTCGCTTAGCACAAGGTTTTCTTTTTTTTTTTTTTTTTTTTTTTTTTTTTGAGACGGAGTCTCACTCTGTCGCCCAGGTTGGAGTGCAGTGGCCGGATCTCAGCTCACTGCAAGCTCCACCTCCCAGGTTTACGCCATTCTCCTGCCTCAGCCTCCTGAGTAGCTGGGACTACAGGCGCCCGCCACCTCGCCCGGCTAGTTTTTTGTATTTTTAGTAGAGACGGGGTTTCACCGTGTTAGCCAGGATGGTCTCGATCTCCTGACCTCGTCGTGATCCGCCCGTCTCGGCCTCCCAAAGTGCTGGGATTACAGGCTTGAGCCACTGCGCCCGGCCACAAGGTTTTCAAAATCCATCTATTAATATTTTATAAAATGTGTCTGTACTTCACTTCTTTTTACAGTCAAATAATACCTCATTGTATGGGTCTACTTCCACATTTTATTTATCATGTTCATAAGTTGATGGACATTTGGGTTGTTTCTACTTCTTGGCTACTATGAATAATGCTGCTGTGGACATTCATGTACTAGTTTTTGTGTGAACATAGTTTTTAATTCTCTTAGGTATTTATACCTAGGAGTGGAATTGCAGAGTCACATAAGCTCTGCCTCCCGGGTTCACGCCATTCTCCTGCCTCAGCCTGAATAGCTGAGATTACAGGTGCATGCCACCATGCCTGGCTAATTTTTGTATTTTTAGTAGAGATGACCATGTTGGTCAGGCTGGTCTTGAACTCCTGACCTTGTGATCCACCTGCCTCAGCCTCCCAAAGTGCTGGGATTATAGGCTTGAGCCATCGCACCCGGCCCTCTATGTTTAACTTTCTAAGGAATCACCAAGCTGTTTTTCAAAGGGGCTATACTGTTTTGCATTTCCATGAGCAATGTCTGAGGGGTCTGAGTTTTCCACATCCTTACCAACATTTGTTATTGTCTGTTTTTTTGTTTGTTTATTTATAGCCATCCTAGTGTGAAATGGTAACACACTGTGATTCTGCATTATCTCCCCCTCTTTTTTTTTTTTTTTTTTTTGAGACAGGGTCTAGCTCTGTCACCCAAACTGGAGTGCAGTGGTGTGATCACAGTCCACTGCAGCCTCAACCTCTCAAGCTCAAGTGATCTTCCCATCTCAGCCTCCCAAGTAGCTAGGGCTACAGGCATGTACCACCATGCTTGGCTAATTATTTTCTTTTTTTTGTAGAGACAGGATTGTATTGTCTCTTATAATTGCATGTAAAGCCGGGCGCGGTGGCTCACGCCTGTAATCCCAGCACTTTGGGAGGCCGAGGCAGGCGAATCACAAGGTCAGGAGATCGAGACCACGGTGAAACCCTGTCTCTACTAAAAATACAAAAAATGAGCCGGGCGAGGTGGCGTGCGCCTGTAGTCCCAGCTACTCGGGAGGCTGGGGCAGGAGAATGGCGTGAACCCAGGAGGCGGAGCTTGCAGTGAACCAGGATCGCGCCACTGCACTCCAGCTTGGGCGACAGAGCAAGACTCCGTCTCAAAAAAAAATAATAATAATAATAATTGCATGCAAATCGGCCTGGTGCGGTGGCTCACACCTATATTCCCAGCACTTTGGGAGGCCGAGGTGGGTGGATCACTTGAGGTCAGGAGTTCGAGACCAGCCTGGTTTAGTAGAGGCAACCAGCCAACAGATTTAGTAGAAACCTGTCTCTACTAAAAATACAAAAATTAGCCGGGTGCGGTGGCACGTGCCTGTAATCTTAGCTACTTGGGAGGCTGAGGCAGGAGAGTCACTTGAACCCAGGAGGCGGAGGTTGCAGTGAGCCGAGATCTCACCACTGCACTCCAGCCTGGACAACAATAGTGAAACTCTGTCTCAAAAATATTGAGCCACCACACTCAGCTAATTTTGTATTTTTAGTAGACACGGGGTTTCACCATGTTGGCCAGACTAGTCTTGAACTCCTGACCTTGTGATCCGCCTGCCTCTGCTTCCCAAAGTGCTGGGATTACAGGCGTCAGCCATCACACCCGGCCTACCTGGTGTTTGTTAAATGAACACTCGGGTGAACTGAAAACACCCAGCGATGCTCCAGAAAGGAGCACAAGTACAGTAGGAAGGGGAGGAGTTTTTCATATTGGCAAGAGGCCTCATGGAAACTACATCATGGTAGAATTGGAACTGCTCTGTGAGCAGCAGAAAGAAGGAAAGAGAGAAAGGAAGAGGGAAAAACCTTGGGGCTATTCCCTGGGGGACTTAGAGCCAGTAGGAGATTCTTCTTTCATTGCTGCCCACAGGCAAAGAGGGAAGTAAAAAGGTGAAGGAAGATACAGAGAGCTCCTCTGTCTCTGCTGTGCCTCCTTTGCTGAATTCAGCACCTACATGCTAAATGCAAAAGAACACTTGGCATCTCTTTCCTCCTCAGGTAGAATGAGAATCCCTCTAAACAAAGCTGGATAATGTCTTTACTATTTCCACGAAACTTCACCCTCTGGGAATAATGCCCTTCTCAATTATATGGGCATTTTCAGTGTACACCTCTTTGGAAAAGGTCAAGAACAATCCATATAAATATAATCTTTTCTAATTATACATTTATATTTGGGTAAAAGTTCTTTCATAGTAGGGATGAAAGAGAATAAATTATAGAACTCAAAGACAGAGAAAACGCTCCAGAAGAAAGTCTGAACTTACCTAAGAAAAAGTTAGATGAACAGCATTAGTTTTTTTTTTGTTTTTTTTGTTTTTTTTGCTTATATATATTATATATGTCTTACTTTCAATGAATATGTCTTACTTTCCTAATAGTAGAAAAAAGCAATACGTTTATTTAAACCATAAGAATTCTTGCTGGGCGTGGTGGTTCACACCTATAATGCCAACACTTCGGGAGGCCAAGGTGGATCATTTGAGGCCAGGAGTTCATAACCAGACTGGGGAACATAGTGAGACCCCACCTCTACCAAAAAAAACAAAAAAAAACAAAAAAAAAACTATAAAAATTTGGGTGTTGTACACACCTGTGGTTCCAGCTACTCAGGAAGCTGTGGTAGGAGGATCACTTGAGTCAGGGTCGAGGCTGCAGTGAGCTATGATCATGCCACTGCACTCCAGCCTGGGCAACAGACGGAGATCCTGTCTTAAAAAATAAAATAAAATAAGATAAAAAAGAATTGCTCATCAGCGGACATGGAGTAAAGGTTATCAGAGGAAAAAACAGAAGGGCTGAGGCCACCTTGCTCAGATTGGAGGCTTATAGGACAAGGGAGCATATTTGTTTCCTATGCTGCATAACACATTACAACAAACGTACTAGTTTAAAACAACTTCCCTTTATTATCCCACACCCTGTGAGTCAGGGGCCTGGGCATAGTGCAGGCTGCAGGGCTGTCATCATGGTGTCGGCCATGGCTCAGCTCCATCTGGAGGCCTGACTAGTGACAGATCTGCTGCCAAACTCATTCGGGTTGTTGGCAGAATTTGGTTCCTTGTTGCTTTAAGACCAAGGGCCTGGCTTTTTCTGACTGTTGGCTGCCCTTAGCTCTATGAGGCTGCTCACAGTTCCTTGCCATGTGGACCTCTTGATAGGTCCTCTTACAAAATAGCAGTTTGCTTCTTCAAAGCCACTAAGGGATGAACAGAGCTAGTGGGGTGGAATTGTATATAATGTAATCTAATCACAGACTAACAGCCCGTCACCTTTGCCATATTCTGTTGGTTAGAAGTAGTCTTAGATTGGGAGGCTGAGGCAAAAAGATTGCTTGAGCCCAGGAGTTAGAGGCTATAGTGGGCTATAATTGCGTCTGTGAATAGCAACTGCACTCTAGCCAAGGCAACACAGTGAGACCTCATCTCTTAAAAAAAAAAAAAAAGAAACAGAAAATAAGAAAAAATAAGAAGCAGTCACTGGACCCACCTACACTCAAAGGGAGGGGATTATATGATTATACAAAGGTGTGAGTTACTAGGAGGTGGAGATCATGGGGACCACTTTAGAGTCTGTTCCTTAAAGGGAGCTCAGAAATTCTTTTGGGATCCATATCCCCTTGTCACTCAGCATTCCAGTATGTTCTAGTGGCTATCCTACTGAAAGCACCTGGGATTCTTCACCTGACAGTTTTCCTTCCACCTGAGACACAGACATGCTGGAGAATTACTGACCCAATGAGCAGGCCCCAGCCAATGATGGATGGAAACCGGAGGCTCCCCTTCTTCCTCACCTCTTGGGTAGGAAAGCTCAGAGGCATGTTCTGCACTGTCTCCCAGGGTCCCCAGTAGGACTGAACCCCAGTTGCAGTTACACAGCAGCAACTTGCTTAATAATGTTCCTTTTCTTGGCTTCCTTCCCTTTCCTGCCTTACTTCCCCACTCTAGCCTTCCTGGAATCACCTCTTAAAGAAACTAGTTGAATCCAGAAACAGAAAGTAGAGTGATTGCTAGGGGATAGGGGAAGGAGGGAATGGGGAGTTAATTGGTTTAAGGCATATGGTTCAGGTTTACAGGATGAAAAGGGTTATAGAGATGGATGATGGTGATGATGGCACAACATTGTCAATGTGTTTAATACCACTCAATTGGACACTTAAAACTTATTAAGATGGGGCTGGGCACGATGGCTCACTCCTGTAATCACAGCACTTTGGGAGGCCGAGGCGGGCAGATCACGAGGTCAGGAGTTCGAAACTTGCCTGACCAACATGGTGAAACCCTGTCTCTACTAAAAATACAAAATTTAGCGGGGCATGGTGGCACACTGTGTGTGTGATTACAGGCACACACACAGATTACGCCTGTAATCTCAGCTACTCAGGAGGCTGAGGCAAGAGAATTGCTTGAACATGGGAGGCAGAGGTTGCAGTGAGCCAAGATCGTGCTACTGCACTCCAGCCTGGGTGACAGGGCAAAACTCCATCTCAAAACAAAACAAAAAAAAACCCCACAAAAACAAACAAAAAACAAAACAAAAAAAACCTTATTAAGATGGTAAATTGTATATTATATGTATTTTACCACAATTTAAAAAAATGGAACAAAACAAAATATACAGAACAAAACTAGTCGCACTCAAATCCTGCCTTAAGGTCTGATTCTGGGACAACCTAACCTAAGATAATAGGAATCTATATTAATTTTGGGTAGCAGAGAAAAAAAGCACTTACAAGCTGAGTTTAGGGTTACATGGAGTCCAACTAAAAGAAACCTAAAATCAGCAAAGACTAGAAATGAGAGAAAGAGTCTAGCAGGCCTGGGGAGGAAAATGAAGAATCAGACACCATCTTCAACAAGTTAGTCAAATGTGACTGAGCTGGGAATGGTTAAATTTCCCAGCTATAGATAGATGATATCCTAAGATTCCTCACAGTGTAATAAAGCAGATTTTTGCATCCTAAACCTGAACGTGGCAATTTGGACATGTCACAGAGGCAGGGCACAGAAGAGGCAGCAAGACTTCAGCCCTCCAGCAATTAGTAAGTAGAAGTGACCAGCAGTTTTGGGCTGCCCAGCATCTATTGCCACTATCTTGTTAATTGTACCCTGATTTTCCTTGAATGTCTCCAAGATACCTTAAAATCAGTAAGTCCAAAACCAAACTCATGATTCTCCCTGCCAGACCCAGGCTTCTTTGAACATTCCATAGGTCAAGATGGTGCCATCATCTATCCATGTAAGCAAGCCAAACACAATGACCCCAGCCTAGTTCCCTTCTCTCCTTCCCTGTAAACAATCTGTCACCAAGTCCTGCAATTTTACTTCCTCAATTTCTTGTGGGTTTTTGTTGTTGTTGTTGTTTGTTTGTGTTTTTTTAGATGGAGTTTTGCTCTGTCACCCAGGCTGGAGTGCAGTGGCACGATCTCGGCTCCCTGCAGCCTCCTCCTCCTGGGTTTAAGCCATTCTCGTGCCTCAGCTTCCCGGGTAGCTGGGATTACAGGCATGCATCACCATGCCCAGCCAATTTTTTCTTTCTTTCTTTCTTTTTTTTCATTTTTAATAGAGATGTAGTTTTTTCATGTTGGCCAGGCTGGTCTCAAACTCCTGATCTCAGGTGAACCACCCATCTCGGCTTCCCAAAGTGCTGGGATTATAGGCGTGAGCCACCGCGCCAGGCCTACTTCCTCAATTTCTGTTAAATTCATCCATTTCTCTCTGCTTACACCACTATGACTACGCCAGTCCAAGTCCCTGCCATCTCAACTTCCAAAATAGTTTCCTAGCTGTGTCACTCAGTAACAGGGCAATCCCCGTGTGATGGATAATTTTAGGCATCAACTTGACTGGATTAAGGGATACTCAGCTGGTGAAGCATTATTTCTGGGTATGTTGGTGAGGGCATTTCCATAAGAGATGGGCATTTGAATCAGTGGACTGAGTAAGGAAGATCCACTCTCACCCAATGTGGCTGGACACCATTCAATCCTTTGATGGCCTGAATAAAACCAAAAGGTATAAGAAAGGCAAATTCTCGCTTTCTCACTCCTGAAACTGGGACGCCCTCTTCTCCTGCCCTTGGACATCAGAACACTAGGTTCTCTGGTTCTTTGGACCCAGGAACTTGCACCAGCAGGCAGTCTGTTTCTCAGGCCTCTGGCCTTGGACTCAGAGTCACACTGTCAGATTCCCTGGTTCTCTAGCTTGCAGACAGCATATAGTGAGACTTTTCAGCCTCCATAATCATGTGAGCCAATTCCTCTAATAAATCTCTGGGCTGGGCGCGGTGGCTCACACCTGTAATCCCAGCACTTTGGGAGGCCAAGGCGGGCAGATCACCTGTGGTCAGGAGTTTAAGAGCAACCTGACCAACATGGTGAAACCCCATCTCTACTAAAACTACAAAAATTAGCCTGCGTGACGGCAGGC
Source organism: Macaca nemestrina (assembly GCF_043159975.1). NCBI lineage: Eukaryota > Metazoa > Chordata > Mammalia > Primates > Cercopithecidae > Macaca > Macaca nemestrina. The sequence goes on along the minus strand of NC_092125.1, from coordinate 84,246,993 downwards.
ACCTGTAATCCTAGCTACTCGGGAGGCTGAGGCAGGAGAATTGCTTGAACCGGGAGGCAGAATTTGAGTGAGCTGAGATCGTGCCACTGCACTCCAGCCTGGGTGACAGAGCGAGACTGTCTCAAAAAAAATAAAATAAAAAATAAATCTTATCTCCTATCTATCTATCTATCTATCTATCTATCTATAATAAATCATCTCTCATCTCTGTCATCTATCTATCTATCCATCCATCCATCTCTCTCTTTCTTCTATTGATTCTCTGTCTCTCTGGAGAATCCTAATACACTCTGGGCATACAAAGCCCTCCTGACACCCCCTCAGTTTCTTCTTAGGGAAGCGCCTCTGGCTACACTTCCCAACCTCAGGACTCCTACACATTCTCACAGTCCATGTACTCATTGTTTTCAGCGTTCAATCGTAGTTGTAACATAAAATATTTGTAAATATATTTTTATTGTGAGAACATTCAGTTTGACGAAATACAGAGAACAACATATCAAGCACCTATGTAGTCATGACCCAGAATTAACTATATTAACACATGTTAACCTTCTGCCATATTTATTTCAAATTTTGTTTTACGTTTAAAAGGAATCAAACATAAAACAGATATGGCTAAAATCCACTTGACCAGTGTTTCCCTTCTCCTCCACTTCTGTTCTCTCTCCCTCTTCAGAGGAACTAGCAACAAGAATTTCAATGTATTTCTTTCCCATTCATGTTTTTATGCTTTTAATAGATAAGATGTGTTTTCAAAACCATTGGTTGTGTTCCTATTGTTTTTTGTTGTTGTTGAGACAGAGTCTCGCTCTGTCGCCCAGGCTGGAGTGCAGTGGCGCTATCTCAGTTCACTGCAACCTCTGCCTCCTGGATTCGAGCGATTTTCCTGACTCAGCCTCCTGAGTAGCTAGGACTACGGGCACGCACCACCGCGCCTGGCTAATTTTCGTTTTGTTTTTTTTTGAGACGAAGTCTCGCTCTGTAGCCCAGGCTGGACTGCAGTGGCCGGATCTCAGCTCACTGCAAGCTCCGCCTCCCGGGTCCACGCCATTCTCCTGCCTCAGCCTCCGGAGTAGCTGCGACTACAGGCGCCCGCCACCTCGCCCGGCTAGTTTTTTTTTTTTTTTTTTTTTTTTTTTTGTATTTTTCAGTAGAGACGGGGTTTCACCGTGTTAGCCAGGATGGTCTCGATCTCCTGATCTCGTGATCCACCCGTCTCGGCCTCCCAAAGTGCTGGGATTACAGGCTTGAGCCACCGCGCCCGGCCCCATTTTTGTATTTTTAGTAGAGATGGGGTTTCACCATGTTGCCCAGACTGGTCTTGAACTCTTGAGCTCAGGTGATCCGCCTGCCTCGGCCTCCCAAAGTGCTGGGATTACAGGCGTGAGCCACCGCACCTGGCCTATTCCTACAGTTTCTAAAAGCAGATATAATTAGTTTTAATTTAAACCACTTTGATTTCATTCAAGCCGAGAATATCTTGGTCCTCAGGTGGTGGATTCAGAAGGGAACCAAAGAGGGTTTTCATTCTGTCTCATCGTGGAGAAACAGCAGCAAGAACAACCAGCTCATTTTTCTTCTTCTTCCACTTTCCCCCAAGTATCAGAGGGGAGCTGGGGCCAGCAGTACCCATCAGAGAATATCAAAGCAGAAGCACATAATGCTTTGGCACCTGTGGGCTTACCTGGTAGCATCATAAACGTCTAACACCAGCGCTGAGAGTTGAACATTTTAAAAATAGGGAAAAATACAGTGAATGAACAGGTGGCCTCAAGTTTCTGTGCCCCCTGGTCCTGGAGACATGGTGCTGTGCTCAGGCTGGCTTCTAGCCTACTTCTGGTCTGCTTCCTGTCTGCTTGAAGCATGTGGCCCTGCTGCTGGAGGCTTGGCATCTGAAGATGTGAAGCTTTGGGTTAAGAGGCTCAAAGTGCCTCCAAGTTGTTACATGGAATCAATAAGGGTGAACAAGTGCCTGCGGCCTTCTCTGGGACACTTTGCCCTCTTCGGTTTGTTACAGAAGATACGGCTAAATAAATTTTAGATTGTTTGCTTCCAGATACAAAGGAGGGCATCAAAGAGGAGTAAACTCCTTTCCAAGTGATTGCGCCAGCCAATCTGTCTAGTCTAGATTGAGAATTATACCTTGCCGTGACAAAGGGTCCAAAGAACAACTCATCATCCTTGGCTAGGAATAAAGTTATTGCTTCTTAAGGGGCGGAGAACTCTCTGGCTTCATATCATTAACATACTTGTCACCTCTAACTAGACCCAGTCAGGCCCAATGAGCTCCATTAGAGTGAAACTCAGAACCTGCTAATACTGAAGTGTGGATGGACAACAGTATTTGTTTATGTGTAAAACTGGTACTTTTTTTTTTTTTTTTTTTTGGTGGAAAATGAGGAAGTGAAAAGAATGTGACCTTTGGAGTCACGCAGACCTGGGTTTCTCTCCTGGCACCGCCTCTGACCTGCTGTGTCACATGAGCTTTCTGAGCTTTAGTTTTCACTTCTGTGACACAAGGAGAAAATTCCCATCTCATAGGGAGAATTTAGTGAAAGGACTGAGCATTTTGTCTGGGACATGATTGATCCCTTCATCTGATTTTTTTTTCTTTTTTTTTGAGACAGAGTCTCGCTCTGTTGCCCAGGCTGGGGTGCAGTGGCACGATCTCAGCTCACCGAAACCTCTGCCTCCCAGGTTCAAGTGATTCTTGTGCCTCAGCCTCCCAAGTAGCTGGGATTACAGGCACGCACCACCACGTCTGGCTAATTTTTGTATTTTTAGCACAGACAGGATTTTGCCATGTTGACCAGGCTGGTCTCGAACTCCTGACCTCAAGGCCAAGTGCCTTGGCCTTCCAAAGTGCTAGGATTATGGGCGTGAGCCACCGCACCCGGTCCCTTCATCTGAATTTGGAGAGGGCAAAAGTTGGAACTCTGGGTTGTGCCTGGGAAAGGTGGATATGAGGTGAAGATTAGATTGGGGCAACTATAGGAGTCGCCAGAGTCTGCTGGCCATGCCACCATTTAGGAACTGGTAGAAGGCTGCTGCAGTGAGAGCTGGCTTTGCTTCGATCCTGTTAAGTAAACCATGAGGATGCTTCAGTGTTTGGAGCGGCCTTCTTTGGTCACCCACTGTATCACCCTGGGGCAGAAAGCTTCCAATCTCAGTCCCACAGGGGTGTTATTCACGTTAGGAAAGAGAGTGGTTTTCATTTTCAGAAGAACACGAACACATTGGCCTCCAGATGAATATGCAACTTCAAAGCTTCTAAAATAGCTGGCTATCCCTTGTCCTGAGTTTTCACTCAAGGTTTATGACACTGTTGTCGGATATTCATTGTCCCATATTGGCTAGACTGGAAAAGCGGAATCTCTTCTCCCTGTCCACATCTGAAAGAGCAACACTGTCTGCTGTCCTACAGAGCCTGTCATTGATCTATGATTTGGCCTCTCACCTTAGACTGTTCTCAATACGTAGAACAATGCTCCACCTTCACCCGTGTGTAACATTAGGCTGGATAAACACTACCAAAGGAAACATACATTATTCAGGGAATGTGAGCGTGTAGGTCCCATGCCCACAGTGTGTCATGGACTTACCAAGAGATGTGTTGCAAATAATGAGTGGCATCTTGTTTCAAACAATGCAAAGCCAACAATAATAGGAAAAATGACACTTCTCTGGATTCTCCAGCTAAGAAAACACAAAGCAGTTTTGGCGGATGGAGTTCAAGCTGATTACTTTTCTACCTAAATTATTCTTTTATTTCTTTCAAGTTGGTTTCGCAAGGTTTTAAGGAAGCCACCCAGTTGTGGGTGGAGCATTTTCTTCTGGGAACTACTCCCAGGTGCATGAAATACCATTCAGAAATGAGCAAGACATGTTCACAAGGCCAAGGGCTTCTTTGGAGCCATAGTTACTCTCCACTGTATGCTGCTCACACATGGATTTTTGGTTTGACTTGTAAACCCTAGCCTGTTGTTGCAGGCTTTAAAAAATATGTGTTGGCCAGGAGTGGTGTCTCACGCCTGTAATCCCAGCACTTTGGGATGCCGAGTTGGGAGGATCACTTGAACTTAAGAATTTGAGACCAGCCTGGGCAACAGGGCAAAACTCCGTCTCTACACAAAATACAAAAAATTAGCTGGGTGTGGTATCGTGTGCCTGTAGTCTCAGCTACTGGGAGGCTGAGGTAGGAGAATCTCTTCAGTCTGAGAGGTCAAGACTGCAGTGAGCTGTGATCATCCCATTGCACTCCAGCCTGGGTAACTAAGTGAGACCCTGTCTCAAAGAAAAAAGAAAGAAGGAAAGAAAATATGTGTTAATTATGGGGAATCTGGTCATTAAAAAAATATATGTGGAATCATAAAGTATATGATATTTATCCTTCCCTTGTTTGTTATGACAGTATGTCCCTGGAACTTAGGTGGCAGGTATCAGAGTGTTTTACGTGTAGTCCACATCCTGTATTACATGCTCATTCTCGGAGTTGGGCTTTGGCAGAGATGCTAAACACACAGATGCCAATTAGGAAACTAAAATCCAGTCATTACCCAGAGATTAAATATTTCAACACAGTGTCTCAAACTATAATTAAAGGCAGTGAGCTTTGTTACTGGGAGAACAAAAACAGAGAGAGGCAGACAACTATTTTTGGAATTGTCCTTATCTTCGACATGATCTACTCTATACATTTATCAAGTTGTTTACCATACTTACAACTTTACAAATCAGTCTAAATAGAACATCATAAAATGACATGTTTGCAGGCCAAGTGCAGTGGCTCGTGCCTGTAATCCCAGTACTTTGGGAGGCTGAGGCAGGAGGATCACTTTTTTTTTTGAGATGGAGTCTCACTCTGTTGCCCAGGCTGGAGTGCACTGGCACGATCTCAGCTCACTGCAACCTCTGCCTCCCGGGCTCAAGCAATTCTCCTGTCTCAGCCTCCCGAGTAGCTGGGACTACAGGCACCCACCACCACGCCTGGCTAATTTTTGTATTTTTAGTAGAGACGGGGTTTCACCATGTTAACCAGGCTGGTCTTGAACTTCTGACCTCAGGTGATAGGAGGACCATTTAAAGCCAGAAGTTCAAGACCAGCTTGGGCAACAAAGTGAAACCCCATCCCTATAAAACATTTGGTGACACACATCTGTAGTCCCAGCTACTTGGGGAGGCTGAGGTGGGAGGATCACTTGAGCCCAGGAGGTTGAGGCTGCAGTGAGCTAAGATTACGCCACTGCACTCCAGCCTGGGTGACAGAGTGAGACTCTATCTATAAAAATAAATAAGCAGGCCCAGGCGCAGTGGCTCACGCCTGTAATCCTAGCACTCTGGGAGGCCGAGGTGGGCAGATCACTTGAGGTTAGGAGTTTGAGACCAGCATGGCCAACATCGTGAAATCCCCCCCTCTGCTAAAAATACAAAAATTAGCCAGGCGTGGTGGTGGGCGCCAGTAACCCCAGCTACTCCAAAGGCTGAGGAGGTAGGAGACCGGGAGGCAGAGGCTGCAATGAGCCGGCTTGAACCTGGGAGGCGGAGGTTGCAATGAGCTGAGATTGCGCCACTATAGCCTGGGCAAAAGAGTGAGACTCTGTCTCGAAAAATAAATAAATAAATAAATAAATAAACAAACAAACAAATAAGTGATGCAGCTGTGAAGTGGCCTAGGGAGAAGTAGGGAGGAAGCAGGCAAAAGAAGAGATGGTAGGAACAAGAGAGAGAGAGAGACAGACCTCCTTCCCCCCCACCCCCAGAAAGGTTAAGAAAGAAAATTTAAAAAAAAAAAAAAAAAATGTCCGGCGCAGTGGCTCACACCTATAATCCCGGCACTTTGAGAGGCCGAAGTAGGCAGATCACTTAAGGTCAGGAGTTCGAAACCAGCCTGGCCAACATAGTGAAACCCTGTCTCTACTAAAAATACAAAAAGTTGGCTATGTGTGGTGGCGGGCACCTGTAATCCCCGCTACTTTGGAGACTGAGGCAGAAGAATTGCTTGAACCCAGGAGGCGGAGGTTGCAGTGATTGGAGATTGCACCACTGCACTCCAGCCTGGGCGACAGAGTGACACTCCATCTCAAAAAAATAAAAAATAAAATAAAATAAATCAATGAAAATCCATAGTCTTTGCATCAAATGTTAAGTGGTAGTACAGTTCAATTTTGCCCTAAATTTACTATTTGTATTTTGTTATATCTTCTAAATCAAAGTATAATTCCAAGAGTATAAAGTACATATACACTATGTGCATGTCTTGAGCATATACTAATAAAATTATTTACTTTATAAATATCAAAGTTTATCATTGAAGAAATGACAGGTCATATATAACAGTATCTATCTATCCAAGTCAGAAAAATTTACTTGCTGAAAGAATTAAGTTTAAAAAACCATTTCCTACTACCTAAACATTTGGTCAGCTAGCTTATGATTTCATTTGTCTGTTTTTATCCTGTTGTTTTTGCATCATGTAAGTCCATTCTTAATGGCTTTTTAAACAAACTAAATGAGTAAATAAAAGGCTTAAGAGTGCTATATAAATGTGTACATTATTATTACTTCTGACTCTGGAAATTAAGAGAGCTAAGAATATTTTAAAGGTGCTGAGAACATTTTACTATATTTTTATTTATTTATTTTAAATTTTATTTATTTATTTTTTTGAGATGGAGTCTTGCTCTGTTACCCAGGCTGGAGTGCAGTGGCACAATCTCCGCCTTCTGGGTTCACGCCATTCTCCTGCCTCAGTGTCCCAAGTAGCTGGGATTACAGGCACCCATCACCACACCCTGCTAATTTTTTTGCATTTTTAGTAGAGATGGGGTTTCATCACGTTGCACAGGCTGGTCTCAAACTCCTGACCTCAAGGCCTGCCTTGGCCTCCCAAAGTGGTAGGATTACAGGCATGAGCCGCGGTGCCCAGTCTCATTTTACTATATTTTCTATACCCATTTTGGGATAATAACAGAACAGGTATTTCCAAGGCAGTATCAGGAAACACCACACATTTCCCTAATACTTTTTGCTGAGTGCACAGAGAATGGAGCAGATAACTATTGACACATGGCAGGGAGCTGTACTTACAACCAAGATTTATCTGATTAATTACATTTTCTGACAACTAGCATAATGTCACAGTATCCAAAATGGAAACTCATGTTACAGATTATATCCAATCCATAGATAATAAAGAAGGATCCCCCTCCCCCATCCAAATACTTCTAAACTTGTTTATGTATAAAAGGATTTTTTTTTTTTTTTTTTTTTTTTGAGACAGAGTCTTGCTCTGTCACCCAGCCTGGAGTGCAATGGTGCGATCTCCACTCACTGCAACCTCCACCTCCTGGGCTCAAGTGATTCTCCTGTCTCAGCCTCCCGAATAACTGGGATTACAGGCACCCACCACCATGCCCAGCCAGGAATATTTTTTTTAAGAGACATTTTACAAAGAAAAAAAATCTCTAAAGTTTTTTCCGTCTTAGTATTCTCTAATTTTATTGTTTTAAGTGGGTATCATAGAAAACAGCCAACTATAATATAATTAAATAGACTGCACTTTAATGATCAGAGATATTTGATTATAGTTTGGGTATTAGGTGAAAATAAGTACTATTCATCCTGTTAGGTGTGAAATTGACATTATGGTCAAAGAAGAACATATGCACATTTTTAAGAGACACATACTGAAATATATATGGGTGAATTGAAATTTTTAAAAAATATTTATTTATTTATTTATTTATTAACCACAGGGTCTTGCTATGTTGACCAGCCTCCCAAAGTGCTAGGGTTACAGGCGTGAGCCACCATGTCTGGGCAATTGAAATAATTTCTAGAATTAAAAAAAAATTCAGAGAGAGAGAAAGTGATAATGTGGCAAAATCTTGATAATTGTTAAATCTGATGATGGGTACATGCAGGTTTATTGTTCTGTCTACTTTTGTGTAAGTTTAAAATATTTATATAAAAAGGGTTTGTTTATTATATTTTAATTTTTAATCTATGTATTTATTTATTTTGAGACCAGGTCATAAGACTGGCTAATTTTTGTATTTTTGGTAGAGGTGTGGTTTTGCTGTGTTACTTAGGCTGGTCTTGAACTCCTGGGTTCAAGTGATCCACCCACCTCAGCCTCCCAAAGTGGTGGGATTACAGGTGTGAACCACTACCCCTGGCCAACAAAAAAAGTTTTTTAAATAATTCAAATAATTGGTTTAACAGTTTTGTTTTTTCATATGCAAAACATAAATTGGATAGAGAGAATTCTGCTACAGTGTTTATCTGCTAAAGGGATTATTTATCTAGCTCACTAGTTCTCAAACTTGAGTGTGCTGTTTAAAATTCAGATTGCTGAGTCCAGCCCCAGAGTTTCTGATAATAAGTCTTGCAGGGGCCCAGCAATTTGCATTTCCAACAAGTTCCTAGTTGATGCTGATGCTCCAGTCCAGGGACCATGTCGTGAGAATTACTTCTCTGGGTAAACCATCTCTTCTAAGCTATCGTTCTTCATTCTTTCTGCAGCCAATTCCATTCCTTTATTATTTCATGTCAAGCATGAGCTTTAACTGTCCATATGGGCCAGTTTCTTATCTTAATTTATTCTGGAATATACTGAGAGTCAAAATCTTGAGAATTTGATAATTAAGTCTCCTCATTGTTTGGTTCTGACTTACCCAGCTTTTCAATCTTTTCTTCCTTTATTCTCCTGACTCCAGCAATATCAGGATGTTTGTACTCTAAGTGAGTCATGCATATTCCTACCTCAGTACCTTTACCCATGCCACCATCCCCTCCTGAAATGCATACGTTGTGTTCACACACACACACACACACACACAAAATGAGTAACCAAAATGTCCAGTCCAAATCTCCCGTTCTCTGTGAAGTTGATTATCAGCATCCATGGTGATCCTTCCTGCTGAAAACTTCTCATTTTACACTAGTCATACCATCATGTAATAATTTATATTTTTTTATATTCGTGCATTTTTTTTTTTTCTTTTTGAGATGGGGTTTTGCTCTGTCACCCAGGCTGGAGTACAGTGGCATAGTCTCAGCTCACTGTAGGCTCGACCTCCTGAGTTCAAGCAATCCTCTGACTTCAGTCTCCCTGGGACACAGGCATGCACCACCATGCCTGGGTAATTTTTGTATTTTTTGTAGAGACAGGGTTTTGCCATGTTGCCCAGGCTGGGTATTCATGCTCCTTATCTCCTCCATAGGCTTGTCAATTCCTTGAGGGCAGAGACCTTGCCTTATACAGAAATTCTTTGTGCAGCCCACAGACTTTGGCCCAGAGCTATGTTCTTAATAGGTACTTTCATTTTCTCTGCAAACTGGGGGAAATACGTTTTTTCTAATAATAGATGGAACCTGAAGTCTACAGATGTAGAATAAGCACCAGGGAAAGGCTCATAGAATCCTAACATCAATGCACATCCAAGCAGTGCTATAAGAATAATTAATTATTATGCGAGTCTTTGAGACCTTCAGATGAAAGGGGCTTTAAAAGAGTCCAGAATTATTATGATGATCCATGTCACCTTTTTTTTTTTTTTTTTTTTTTTTGAGACGGAGTTTCGCTCTTGTTGCCCAGGCTGGAGTGCAATCGCGCGATCTCGGCTCACCACAACCTCCGCCTCCCGGGTTCAAGCGATTCTCTTGCCTCAGCCTCCCGAGTAGCTGGGATTACAGGCATGAGCCACCATGCCCAGCTAATTTTTGTATTTTTAGTAGAGACGGGGTTTCTCCACGTTGGTCAGGCTGGTCTTGAACCCCCAACCTCAGGTGATCCACCTGCCTCAGCCTCCCAAAGTGTTGGGATTACAGGCATGAGCCACCACGCCCAGCCCATGTCACCCTTTCAAAGCCTCAAATCAAATTTCACAGCATCCCTCAGGTTTCCTCAGACTGGGAAGAGTTCAGGGTTACTCCTCCAAGGGTGGAGTAAAAAGTGACTTCTCCACACCCACCACTCAGGATTTTCAGGAAAGACAAACTTTAAAATAAGGCTGGAGATAGCAAAAGTCCCAACAAAACAAACTCTTGGCTTCCTGAGAAAAAGTGAAATCGAGTTACTATGTGTCGTCCTCCAGCAGGGAGAGTTGGACTCCAGACCAATCATCTGTGCCTGTCTTCCTATCTTGTCCCCTTGGCTAGTGGCACTCACAGGCTTTCAGATGTTGGCGTCTACCTGCAGTCATCTAGATAAGAACCTGCATGTTCAGGCCAGGCATGGTGGCTCACACCTGTAATCCCAGCACTTTGGGAAGCCGAGGCAGTTGGATCACTTGAGGCCAGGTATTCAAGGCCAGGTGTTCGAGGTCAGCCTGGCCAACATGGCAAAACCCTGTCTCCAATAAAAATACAAAAAGTAGTTTGGTGTGGTGGCAGGTGCCTGGAATCCCAGCTACTCAGGAAGCTGAGGCAGAAGAATTACTTGAACTCGAGAGGCGGAGGTTGCAGTGAGCCAAGATCATGACGCCATTACACTCCAGCCTGGGCAGCATAGCCAGACTCTGTCTCAAAAAAAAAAAAAAAAAAAATAAGAACCTGCATGTTCAAGTTGTTATTTTTGTTCTGAGTATGTAAATTTTGGCCTGAGTTCTGCTTCCATGAAGCACTATGAATGAATCTCTCTCTCTCTCTCTTTCCCTCCCTCTCACTCATGGAATAGGTCAAGTCATCTCTTGATTACCACTTGAAAATCTGTTATGACCCAAGCTCGGGAATGTTGCTTCAACATCGAGGCTTAAGTTTTCTTCAACTTCATTTTCCTTGATAGCACGTTTCCTCTCTCTGTTCTCTTTGCTTTATTCCTGCATCCTTGTTTTGGTTGACTTGGGTTGGTACCACTTTACCAATAATTCACTAAACATAAAAAATGTCTTCTCTGAGTCTGTAGCTATGACTGCCTACGTTAGTGGGAACTAAAAGAGCTTCAATACTTTTACAGGCCCAGGCAAACATGGATACAGTTATAATTAAGCAGTAAATCACAACAAGATGCTGTTAGAGCATGCCTCAGATGTGCTGGCGAAAGTTGAATATCCTCACCTGCCAGCGAGAAAGAAAAAAAAATGAAAAGCCCAGCCAAGCTTAACCAGTCAGGGCTTATACCCAGTGTGATCATAAAGCCACTCCTGGCTTATATTTCCAGGAATGAAAAATCCAATGTACAAAGAGCCAGGGTTATGTTACACACCAAATGCTAATTCCCTCTTTAGCTGATCGGGTTAAACCATTTCCTGGTTTGCAAGGGGCAACTTTGATTAGACTAATTGTGAGATTAGAAGTCCCCAGACCTTTATGACTGGCATACCAAAAAAGTACAATTTATTTAAAACAATGACCAAAAAAATCACATATAAAGACTTCATTCCAGATCCTAAATTAGAAGGTGTAGGGTTTTTTGTTTTTTTGTTTTTTGACAGAGTTTTGCTCTTGTTGCCCAGGCTGGTGTGCAATGACCCGATCCTGGCTCACTGCTGCAACCTCCACCTCCTGGGTTCTAGTGATTCTCCTGCCTCAGCCTCCCGAGTAGCTGGGATTACAGGCATGCGCCACCAGACCAGGCTAATTTTTTGTACTTTTAGTAGAGACAGGGTTTCTCCATGGTCAGGCTGGTCTTGAACTCCCAACCTCAGGTGATCCGCCCACCTCAGCCTCCCAAAGTGCTGGGATGACAGGCATGAGCCACCACACCCGGCTAGAAGGTGTAGGGTTTTAACCTGGATTTGCCATCAACTAACCAAGTACTTTGGCTTCATTGTACCTTGCTTTGGCCTCGGAGGGTCATTGTTGGTTTTGGTCCCTACACAGCTAATGTCAGTGTGGACAGCCCTTGATTCCCAACTCAGACTTGGAAAACAAGCAAACAAGTACTGGAGGAGGCACCGACTCTCAGTCTCTAACTACCATTTGAGCCCAATTCAGGATATGCTTTCATGGAAGAAGGAGGTCTCGCTTCTGGGCAAAGATATACATATATATATATTCTATAATATATATAATATATAATTTTTTAGAATGAGTCTCACTCTGTTGTCCAGACTGGAGTGCAGTGGCACAATCTTGGCTCACTGCAACCTCTGCCTCCCAGGTTCAAGCGATTCTTCTCCCTCAGCCCCTTGAGCAACTGGGATTACAGGCCCCTGCCACCATGCCCGGATAATTTTTGTGTTTTTTAGTACAGAAAGGGTTTCACAATGTTGATCAGGCTGGTCTCAAACTCCTGACCTCAGGTGATCCACCCACCTCGGCATCCCAAAGTGCTGGGATTACAGGCGTGAGCCACTAGGCCTAGCCCTAATTTTTGTATTTTTAGTAGAGCTGGAGTTTCTCCACGTTGGCCAAGCTGGTCTCGAACTCTTGAGCTCAGGTGATCCAACTGCCTCGGCCTCCTGAAATGCTGGGATTACAGGCGTGAGCCACCATGCCCAGGAAATATATCTGAATGATGTATCTTGGGCAAATATATCTGAACAACTTGATGACGTCTCCTCCCCAAGCCCCTCCCTAGCACACACAGTGACTTCTACTGAGGCTCAGCTGTTAGCAGCCCCTTAAGCTGGAAGAAGAGATGCAATGAACCAGAGGGAAAAGAGAATCTTTAGTCAGTTATAGTTGAAACAATACTATAAATCCATGTAAACCATGGGCTAAAAGGCTTTTTGGGATTTGGACTGGGACCTTCACCCAGTACCTGTAACCATATTTTTGCTGGAAAATGTTTCCTGAGGTGTACACAACTGGCTTATTGACTTTGGGGTACAAATTCCTCAGTAAATTGCTGACTGTGCCCTCATAATAGAATCTGATTCTGGAAGAGACCTTAGAGATCATATAGTTGAACTCCAGATTTTCCAATGCCGCCTTTTAGAATGTTCTAAGGTATGGGATCAAAGGATTTGTCACAACTATATTGCTCATAATCTGTAACATGTTCTCTAAGTGTGGTCCCCGACTATCTGGCAATGACAGCATCACCTGAGAGCTTGTTATAAATGCAGATTCTCAGGCCTCTCTCCAGACTTACAGAATCAAAAGCTCTGGGAATGGGGCCCACCAATCGGTTTTTTTGTTTTTTTTTTTTTTTTTTTTTTTTTTTGAGACGGAGTCTTGCTCTGTCACCCAGGCTGGAGTGCAGTGGCGGGATCTCAGCTCACTGCAAGCTCCGCCTCCCGGGTTTACGCCATTCTCCTGCCTCAGCCTCCCGAGTAGCTGGGACTACAGGCGCCCGCCACCTCGCCCGGCTATTTTTTTGTATTTTTTAGTAGAGACGGGGTTTCACCGTGTTAGCCGGGATCGTCTCTCGATCTCCTGACCTCGTGATCCGCTCATCTCGGCCTCCCAAAGTGCTGGGATTACAGGCTTGAGCCTCCGCGCCCGGCCAACCAATCGGTTTTAACAACTCCTCTGTGTGGTACTAGTTTGAGAGTCACTGGTGTACAGGAAAAACGTATTTATCGAGGGAGAAAGTTGTGGGGAGTTGCTTTATTGTCTACCTTGAGTGTGCTTAATATTAAATATGGGTGTAAGTAGCCATTTTTGTCTTATCTTTGCAACCTGATTTTTGCACGTGAAAAACAGAAATGAGGCCGGGCGCGGTGGCTCAAGCCTGTAATCCCAGCACTTTGGGAGGCCGAGACGGGCGGATCACGAGGTCAGGAGATCGAGACCATCCTGGCTAACACCGTGAAACCCCGTCTCTACTAAAAATACAAAAAACTAGCCGGGCGAGGTGGCGGGCGCCTGTAGTCCCAGCTACTCCGGAGGCTGAGGCAGGAGAATGGCGTAAACCCGGGAGGCGGAGCTTGCAGTGAGCTGAGATCCGGCCACTGCACTCCAGCCCGGGCTACAGAGCAAGACTCCGTCTCAAAAAAAAAAAAAAAAAAAAAAAAAAGAAAAACAGAAATGACCTCATTTTGCCCCCTTCATCAAAAGTGGGTTGATGATGTCATATTTGAACATTCTCTCTCTACCTGTCTTTGATCTCACGATGGAGCCAAGATTCTGCTCAGAGAAAGGTGCTCCTGCCAGTACCGGTCCTCTCAGCCCTGGAGGTCACCAGGCAAGGTGCTTCCCGTACAATTCAGAAGCAGGCTGGCAAGCTGAGGTAAGGGATTTGACGGCTTGGCCACCACCTGACAGGGAGGAAATCTGCTCGTGCACTCAGGAGTCCTGCCTGGTCCTGCTGGGGAGCTCCCCAACTCGGGAAACATCTGGTCCACATATGGTCAGAGAGCTGAGGGCCAGGGCCTCACAAAGCAAGGACAAACATCCTCAATAACCTTCCATGGGCTGTTATCAGAATTAATGGCAAGGCAGGGGCACCCACAGGGCTCCGAGCCCTTTCAGAGAAAGGCATAGTATTAAGACTTTTCACAGAAATGCGTGTTTATTACATGTGGGTGACTTTTTCCTATTTATCTCTCTACTGGACACAGGTTCAACTGGGAGTTCTTGAGGAAAGGGCCGTCGCCTCACTTAATATTATATTGCTACGATTCAACCATATTGTTATCTATAGCTATAGTTCATTTGTTTTTTGTTTGTTTATTTTTTTCAGAGCCCACTGAAAGAATAGTTCATTTGTTTTAATTGCTGAATCACATTCCATTGTAGGAATAAAACACAACTTACTTATCTTCTCTCCTCTTGATGGGCATTTGGATTGTTTTGGGGTTTTTGTTATTGTAAACAGGAGACAAGATGTTCCTGTCTGGAAAAAGATCAGTAAGGAGCAACTTAACCTTTTGATAACAAAACCCATTATGAAATATAATAATTAAAGCAATGCAGTACTGGCCTGGGAAGAGACAAACTGACCAATGGAATAGAATGGAATGGTGTGGAACTTTGGCATATGCCAGAGGTGGCATATAAAACCAGTGGGAGGGCCAGGTGTTGTGGCTCATGCCTGTAATCCCAGCACTTTGGGAGCTAAGGCAGGAGAATCACTTGAACCTGGGAGGCAGAGGTTGCAGTGAGACAAAATTGCGCCATTACACTCCAGCCTGGGCAACAAGAGCGAAACTCCATCCCAGAAAAAAAAAAAAAAAAGAAAGAAAAAAGAAAAGAAAAGAAAGAACATATAGGTAAATCTTTCAGACCTTGAAGTTGGAAAAGGCTTCTTAAATAATACCTAAACAGTATTTAACTGAAAAGGAAAGACTGATACATTTGACTATATTAAAAGTAAGAATATTTTTCACACGTAGATTTTTCTGCAAAAAAAATTCCAAGAATAACGATTATTCTGCTACTCTTAACCACTCCGCAGTAATAAACTTTTTATAACTTGAGATTAGATTTGAATATAAATACAATTGCAGGCTGGGCATGGTGGCACATGTCTGTAATCCCAGAACTTTGGGAGGCCAAGTCAGGAGAGTCACTTGAACCTGGATGGCAGAGGCTGCAGTGAGGCAAGATTGTGCCACTGTACTCCGGCCTGGGTGACAGAGCAAGACACCATCTCAAAAAATAATAATAATAAATAAATACAATTGCAGCTGACTCCATAGTCTTCTTCTTTTTTTTTTTTTTTTTGAGACAGGGTCTCATTCTGTTGCCCATGCTGGAGCACAATGGCATGATCTTGGCTCACTGCAACCTCGATCGCCTGATCTCCCAGGCTCAGGTGATCCTCCCACCTCAGCCTCCTGAGTAGCTGGGACTACAGGTATGCACCATCACACTCAGCTAATTTTTTTCTTTTTTTTCTTTCTTCCTTTTTTTTTTTGAGACAGAGTCTTGCCCTGTCGCCCAGGCTGAAATGCAATGGCATGATATTGGCTCACTGCAACCTCTGCCTCCTGGGTTCAAGCGATTCTCCTGCCTCAGCCTTCCCAGTGGCTGGGATTACAGGCACACGCAACCATGCCTGGCTAATTTTTTGTATTTTTAGTAGAGACGGAGTTTCACCATGTGGGCCAGGCTGGTCTCAAACTCCTGTCCTCGTGATCTGCCCGCCTCAGCCTCCCAAAATGCTGGGATTACAGGCATGAGCCACCATGCCCGGCCTCGGCTAATTTTTGTATTTTTTGCAGAGATGGGGTTTCGCCATGTTGTCCGGGTTACATAGTCTTAAAGAGAATCATTCTTTCCCCCAGACTGCAGTAACATTGGTGCCAAATCACCCTCTTCTCTTGACCTGGTTCATCTTAACCAAGTGTTCCCTTCTTGCTTCCTGCTTCCTCTTTCACCCCACTTAGAATAGAAACATCAGACCTTTACTGGCTGGAAACCATAATGGGAGAAAAAAGTCAAAATATGCTGAAATAAAACATAAGTGGGACATTATCCTCACCCAAAGATAAAAATTTGAAGTTACCAACAATAAAGAAGCTAATGGAAATTAATTAATATTCCTTCCTCAAATATTTATTTGAGCATCAACTCTCTCTTAGACACTGTGCTAGCAGCTAGAAATAGAAACATAAGATGAAGCCGGGCACGGTGGCTTAGCCACCGTGATTACTCACAGCACTTTGGGAGGCTGAGGTGGGTGGATCACTGAGGTCAGGAGTTCAAGACCAGCCTGGCCAACATGGTGAAACCCCATCTCTACTAAAAATACAAAAATTAGCCAGACGTGGTGGCGCATGCCTCTAATCCCAGCTACTGGGAAGGCTGAAGCAGGAGAATCACTTGAACCTAGGAGGCAGAGGGTGCAGTGAACTGACACCATGCCATTGTACTCCAACCTGGGAGACAAGAGCAAAACTCTGTCTCAGAAAAAGAAAAGAAAAGAAAAAAAAAAGGAAACATAAGATGCAGTCTCTGTCCTAAAAGAAGACAAGGAGATGCTAGGGCCAGTGTGCTTGGCACTGTGTTAGAGTTCTATAACGTCCCAGCAGAGCACACAGGAAGGGATGGGCAGTAATAGCAGGGAGAGTGGGGAAAGCTGGGGAAAGGCAGGGATAGGAGAAGCTTGAAAGGTCCAATTTGAGCAAGGATATGAAGGTGTGAATAAGCAGCTGAACACAGAGAAGCACAGGTAGTCAGCGTGGCTGAAGCATAGGGTCCCAGCAGGGAGACTGCGTGAGAACCAAGACACAGCATGAGGCAGAGGCCGGTTTGGGTGTCTGAACTTTCTTCAGAAGCTAAAGGGTGCCACTGAAGAGTTTCAAACACAGGAGTGGCATTATTATTATTATTACTACTATTGAGACAGTTTCGCTCTTGTTGCCCAGGCTGGGGTGCAGTGGCACAATTTCGGCTTACTGCAACCTCCACTGCCCGGGTTCAAACGATCCTCCTGCCTCAGCCTCCCAAGTAGCTGGGATTACCAGCATGTGCCACCACACCCAGCTAATTTTGTACTTTTAGTAGTGACAGGCTTTCACCATATTGGCCAGGCTGGTCTCGAACTCCTGACCTCAGGTGATCCACCTACCTCAGCTTCCCAAAGTGTTGGGGTTACAGATGTGAGCCACCGTGCCCATCCAGGAGTGGCATAATTATATTTGGTTTTAGGGAGATCAGTATGGCTGCAGTGTGCAGTGTGGCGGAAGGGTTTGAGGATGGTGGTAGGAAGTTCACCCAGACCAGAGCCCATGGTGGCTGAAACACAGAGTTAGCTTCAGGAGAGGAAGGGCAGAGAGAGAGAAGTGAAGGAATTGGATGTTGACTAGATTTGGGAGATAACAAAGCATGGGATCTAGGATGACTCCGTTTTAGACACCCAGGTGGATAGATGGTGGCACCACTCACTGAATTAGGGAATACAAAAGCTAAAGCAAGTTTATGGGGAAGATAATTAATCTTGAGATACATATGGGACATCCAGATGGCAGAGCCAGAGAGCTGAGAAAGAGGCCCACCATAGCATGCTGCAGAGTCATGGCAAGGAAAGGGGCAGGGCAAGCCTAGAGAAACCTCCTCAGAACCTGGCTGGGAGGGGGGGATTGACAGTCCGAAGAGACAAAGGGCACAGAGGGTGTTTTTTTGGGGTGGAGTAGGACAGGGTCTTGCTGTGTCACCAGGGTTGGACTATAGTGGTGTGATCATAGCTCACTGTAGCCTCAAACTCTGGGGCTCAAGGAATCCTCCCACCTTAGTCTCCCAAGTAGCTGGGACCACAGATGCATGGCACAACGCCTGGCTAATTTTGTAATTTTTTGTAGACATGGGGTCTTGCTGTGTGACCAGGCTGATCTAGAACTCCTGGCCTCAAGTGATCTTCCAGCCTCAGCCTCCCAAAGTGGTGGGATTATAGGCATGAGCTACCATGCCCAGCCAAGGCTGGTTTTTAAGTTTAAGACGTGTGAAACATAAATATGTATGCAGATTGTGAAAAAGAAGTCAGTAGAACTGGAATATTTGATGGAGAAATCCCATCTTTATGTCTTACATCTTGTGGATATTGAACTTTCAAAGAAAAGGTAAAGGTATTTGTAGGAAGTCATTCTTACTCTAAAATAAATCCTAGACAGTGTCAAAATTATAGCATAGTCCCTCTTGCCTCATCAATAGCAAACAATACTTTTGATGCATAAACAAGGTATATATCCAAAATTGCAAGAATCACACAAAGGAATGTAACTCAGAATGGCAGGCGCAGGCCTAATGTCTTCATCTGCATCTGTGTTCCACTAATATCATAACAGCATCCAGCCCTTCTCATTGGGCTTTTCTATTTAGGCGGGATCTGTGATACAATCACACAGGCATTTTTCCAGATTTATGCAGATAATACAGAATATCATTATAAATTCATGACATAGGCATTGACTGGCTGCACATGGAACCCAGATATAGAAAGGGAAAGGCAAAGAAAAGGAACCTGGCAAGGAGTACATTGAAGATGAAGACACACTGGAAACGTTCCCACCCAAGCCTTCCCACTCGGCACTCAGTAGTGAGTGATCATGAAGGTTTCTGGCAGGAAGAGGACACTCAAGGAGATTGACCAAATGTCTCTTTTTTCCTCCTCCCTGATCTTCTACCTTCTGGACTGTGCTTTGTCTTTGAGGACACCAGATACCCATGAGTAAAGAGGAAGCCATTTAGTCATTCTGCTTCCTCAGGGTTTGCTGCCATTGTCTGCAGGCCTTCATCTCCTCTGGACCTTGGCAGTAGCCCGACTGGTCTTCATGCTGTGGAATCACTCAGACCCAAGTTGAAATCTTGGCTTTGATACCTTATTGCTGTGTGACCTAGGTTAAGTCTCTTCATCTGTCTGAGTCTGTTTCCACATTTGTAAAATAGAGATGGCTACTCAATAAATGGTGACTAGTATTGCTGTTATTTATGCCTTCAATCTCTCTCCAGGGTTCTTTTTCTTTTTTTTTTCCGTTTCTCTCTTTTTTTTTTTTTTTTTTTTTTGAGACAGAGTTTCACTCTTGTCACCTAGGCTGGAGTGCAATGGTGTAATCTTGGCTCCCTGCAACCTCCACCTCCCAGGTTCAAGTGATTCTCCTGCCTCAGCCTCCCAAGCAGCTGGGATTACAGGCACGTGCCACCATGCCTGGCTAATTTTTGTATTTTTGTAGAGACAGGATTTCACCATGCTGGCCAGGCTGGTCTTGAACTCCTGACCTCAAGTAATCTACCAACCTTTGCCTCCCAAGTGCTAGGATTACAGATGTGAGCCAAGTAATCTGCCTGCCTCTGCCTCCCAAAGTGCTAGGATTACAGACGTGAGCCACCATGCCTGGGCCCCAGGGTTATTTTTCTAAAGCACAGATCTGACCATGTCTCCTTTCTATTCAAAACCTGCTGTGGTTTCTCCTTCCTAACGAGTGAGGTCCAGATGTCTCAGCCAGGCATTAAATGACCAGTCTGCCTCTTCAGCCATTATCTTCCATGCTTTCACCCTTTCCCCTGCCGTGTATGCTCTTGCAGTAATGTCAGACTTCTTTCCACTCCTTGAACGAACCCTGTGCTCCTCCTCGGTGCCTTTCTATTAAGTGCATCTGTGTGTCTGTCATCAACGCTTTTATTTTTTAACCTGATCAGCCTATCCAATGCATACCCATTCAAAACCCCAATTCTTTGTCTCTCTCTCTCCCCTAAGTGCCTTTGGGATGTGGTTTGTGTGTGCCTGTGCGTCTGTTATAGCGTTTACTGGTCTGAGACATTTCAAGAATGATTTTTTATTTATGATGGTTTTAGAACATCTGGAGAGTAGGCCCTTACCTTTTTTTTTTTTTTTTTTTTTTGAGACGGAGTCTTGCTCTGTCACCCAGGCTGGAGTGCAGTGGCCGGATCTCAGCTCACTGCAAGCTCCGCCTCCCGGGTTCGGGCCATTCTCCTGTCTCAGCCTCCTGAGTAGCTGGGACTACAGGCGCCCGCCACCTCGCCCGGCTAGTTTTTTGTATTTTTTAGTAGAGACGGGGTTTCACCGTGTTAGCCAGGATGGTCTCGATCTCCTGACCTAGTGATCCGCCCGTCTCGGCCTCCCAAAGTGCTGGGATTACAGGCTTGAGCCACCGCGCCCGGCCGGCCCTTACCTTTTTTATCCTGGTATCTCTCTGTCAAGTTCCCTCCCTCTCATCCCTCTTTTCCTGCACTTAGGAGGTAAGAAATAAATGGTTGTTAAATTGAATTGAACAAGCCACTCATACTGCAGGTCTCTAAATCTTTAGAGTGAGCTGTGATGATACAGAGCTTCATCTTTACACAGTGAATTCCTTTGTGGTTATTGGCTCTGCACGTGAGCATAAAGAGGACACATAGTGTAGCTGTGTTCAGTAATTACCTTATCCTCCAGGTGGAAGAAGGAGGGGAGACTTAGCTCATCACATCAGTCTTAACAACTAGAAAAAAAGATACAGTAAAGTGGATTTTGATGGTGTGTGGAGAAAAAAGAGTATGGGTGTTTATGAATTAAAATGAACTGAGCTCTGGACGGGCATGGTGGCTCACGCCTGTTATCCCAGCAGTTTGGGATGCCGAGGTGGGCGGATCACCTGAGGTCAGGAGTTCAAGACCAACCTGACCAACAGCAGGTGCCTGTAATCCCAGCTACTTGGGAGGTTGAGGTAGAAGAGTCACTTGAACCTGGGAGGCACAGGTTACTGTGAGCTGAGATCTTGCCATTATGCTCTAGCCTGGTGACAGAGTGAGGCTCCGTCTCAAAAAAAAAAGAAAAGAAAAGAACTGAGCTCTATAATATACTAAGGAATTGAAGGCAGTGCCTCTGTAATCTGCATCTCTGGTTTTTTGTTTAGAAACTCTGTAGTTAACCTATAGTTCCTTACTTCAATCTCAGACTTTTTTGAATACCAATCTTAGGGCATACTGTTAGGTGTGACTTGAAAAGAAGTTCCATAGTCAAATAAGTTTGCAAAATACTGGATTAAACAAAGAAAACAAAACTTCTCAGGGCTTTTATTATGTTAATTCATGAATCTCTGAAAGAGGGCATATGGTATGGGAGTTGTTACAGAATTAATGTTTGTGTCTCTGCCAAATTCAATTTTTTTTTTTTAAAGAGATGGGGTCTCACTCTATTGTCCAGGCTGGAGTGCACTGGCACCATCATAACTCACTGCAACCTCAAACTCCTGGCCTCAAGCAATCCTCCTGCCTTAGCCTCCTGGGATAACAGGCTCAAGCCACCATGCTTGGCTCAAATTCACATATTGAAGCCCCAACCCCCAGTGTGATGGTATTAGGAGAGGCAGCCTTTGGGAGGTAATTAGGGTTACAGAAATTAGGATGAAGCTCTCATGATGGGATTAGTGCCCTTATCAGAAGAGGTAGAGACTGCATCTCGCGCACTCTCGCTCTCTCTCTCTCCCCCATCTGGACATGCCAGCGAAAAGGCATCCGTCTATAAGCCAGGAAGAGGGCCCTCACCAAGAACTGAATCTGCCAGCACCTAGATCATAGGACTTTCCAGTCTCTAGAACTATGAGAAATAAATATCTGTTGTGTAAGTTACCTGGTATGTTTTTCTTTCTTTCTTTTTTTTTTTTTTTTTTTGAGACGGAGTCTCGCTCTGTCGCCCAGGCTGGAGTGCAGTGACACGATCTCAGCTCATGGCAACCTCCGCTTCCTGGGTTCCAGTGATTCACCTGCCTCAGCCTCCCAAGTAGCTGGGATTACAGGCAGGCGCCACCATACCCTGCTAATTTTTGTATTTTTAGTAGAGACAGGGTTTTGCCATGTTGGCCAGGATAGTCTTGAACTCCCAACCTCAAGTGATCCTCCCACCTTGGCCTCCCAAATTTCTGGGATTACAGGCGTGAGCCACTGCACCTGGCCTGGTATGGTATTTTGTTATAGCAACCCAAGTCAGACTAACACAGGAATGTTCTCAAATGTATTTGAAAATGGAATTCTTTTCTAACAGTGCATTGTGGTCTAGTGTTTTCTGGAGTGCAGTTTGGGAGATACTGCTCTGATTTAACCTTCATAGAATCTGGAGCCTGTATATATATTTGTTTCATCTCCTAAAAGCAGCATATCATGCGCATTATTCCTTTCCTTTTATCAATGTCCAGAGGACTTCGACAGTGACTATGCATTTCATGTTCTTTATGAATCCTTTACATAGTCCAGATACATGGATTCTAGAATTCTCATAAATATTCAAAGGAAAACCCTCTACTAATTTATGGAAGATGAGAGAATTTTTGTATCATTCCTATCCTTACCTTCTTATCCAGAATGATGTAGGTTGTCTGTATTCAAAGGCTACAGGTAATTAAAAAGAAAAGTGATGTATTTTAATTAAATGTCACGTTATACTAACAAGGAGGAAATTGTTTATTTGTACGTAAAGCAGCTTGTCTTACCCCCTATCTGAAATACATTAGAATATAAAAATTATCAGCCGGGCGCAGTGGCTCACGCCTGTAATTCCAGCACTTTGGGAGGCTGAAGTGGGTGGATCACTTAGGTCAGGAGTTTGAGACCAGCCTGGCCAACATGGTGAAACCCTGTCGCTACTGAAAATACAAAAAATTAGCAGGGCGTGGTGGTACGCACCTGTAATCCCAGCTACTCAGGAGGCTGAGGCAGGAGAATCACATAAACCCACGAGGCAGAGGTTGCAGTGAGCTGAGATCGAGCCATTGCACTCCAGCCTGGATGATAGAATGAGACTTCGTCTTAAATAAATAAATAAAATAAAAATTAAAAATATTTGGAGGAGTGCCTAAACAGCTAAGACCTTCACTGTCTGGAACTTTTAGAAAGCTATCCAGAATAGCAAATGGATAGCTGAAGTTCCCTGATTGTTAGGGTTTAACCCATAAATCCACGAATATTCAAAATTCTTCCCTTTTTGGTGAACCTCTCCTTTTTTTTTTTTCTTTTTTTGAGACAAAGTCTCGCTCTTGTCCCCCAGGCTAGAGTGCGATGGCGCGATCTCGGCTCACTGCAACCTCTGCCTCCTGGGTTCAAGCGATTCTCCTGCCTCGACCCCCCGAGTAGCTGGGATTACAGGTGCCTGCCACCATGCCTGGCTAATTTTTGTATTTTTAGTTGAGACGGGGTTTCACCATGTTGGCCAGGCTGGTCTCGAACTCCTGACCTCGGGTGATCCACCTGCCTCGGCCTCCCAAAGTGCTGGGATTACAGGCATGAGCCACCACGCTTGGCCAACTTTTTCTAAAATGTGTTTCGTGCTGCCTTGTCATCATAACTAGAAAACACTGAACATAACTGAGCCTTTCTATTAGACTCGGGATATGGGAATCCCTTTAGGGCCTATTGTGGTGCGTCGCATTGTTTGACCCAATACAATCTTTTCCCCAATGGTGGTGATTTGGAGTTCCTTCTCTGCGTTGATTTTGTTTTCCTTTCTTCCTTTCCTTCCTTTCCTTCCTTCCTTTCTTTCCTTCCTTCCTTCCTTCCTTCCTTCCTTCCTTCCTTCCTTCCTTCCTTCCTTCCTCCCTTCCTCCCTTCCTCTCTCTCTTTCTTTCTTTTTCCTTTTCCTTTCTTTTCTTCTTCTTATTTTCTTTTTTTTTTTTTTTGAGACAGGGCCTCACTCTGTCACCCAGGCTGGAGTGCAGTGGCATGATCATGGCTTACTGCAGCCTTGACCTCCCAGGCTCAAGCCATCCTCCCACCTCAACCTCTGGAGTAGCTGGGACTACGGGCATGCACCACCACACCCAGCTAGTTTTTTGTATTTTTAATAGAGACAGAGTTTCGCCATGTTGGTCGGGCTGGTCTCGAACTCCTGGTCTGGGATTACAGGCGTGGGCCACCACACGGGCCTGATTTTTGTCTTTAAATACAGGCGGTGGCTCACGCCTGTAATCCCAACACTGTGAGAGGCTGAGGCAGGCGGGTCACTTGAGGTCAGGAGTTCAAGACCAGTCTGGCCAACATGGTGAAACCCCATCTCTACTAAAAATACAAAAGTTAACTGGGTCCAGTGGCGGGTGCCTGTAATCCCAGCTACTCAGGAGGCTGAGGCAGGAGAATCACTTGAACCTGGGAGGTGGAAGTTGCAATGAGCCAAGATTGTGTCACTGCACTCCAGCCTGGGCGACAGAGAGACTCTGTCTCCAAAAAAAAAATAAATAAATAAAATAAAATAAAATAAAATAAATCACTCTGGTAGGCAGCTCTTATTTCTCATTCTTGTCCCCAGGCCAGCCTCTTGCAGCCCCCATTTTGTTCTCTTCTGTTCCTATCCCCTTACTAATTTTCTGCAGACGGTCAAGCAGACCACCATAGAATATACTTTTAATTCTTTCATTTTATTTTATTTTATTTTATTTTATTTTATTTTATTTGAGACAGGGTCTTGCTCTGTCACCAAGGTTGGAGTGCAGTGATGCAATCTTGTCTCACTGAAACCTCAACCTCTCAAGCTCAAGTGATCTTCCCACCTCAGCCTCCTGAGTACCTGGGACAATAGGTGTGTGCCACCTTGCCCAGATAATTTTTGTATTTTTTGTAGAGACAAGGCTTTGCCATGTTGTCCAGGCTGGTCCTGAACTCCTGGACTCAAGTGATTATCCCACCTCAGCCTCCCAAAGTGTTGGGATTACAGGTGTCAGTCACCATGCATGGCCTAGAATATTTTTTAAAACAAGAAGGGCCTAGAATTCTACAAGAAAATATACAGACACTAACTGTTCAGAGGCCATTGCACTTATTTCTATTTTTACTTTTTAAAAATGTTTTTCAGGGTGCTACAGTGGCTCCTGCCTATAATCCCAACACTTTGGGAGGCTGAGGTGGGAAGATCACTTGAAGCCAGAAGTTCAAGACCAGCTTCTATAAAAAACCTCTATAAAAATGTTTTTAAAATTTACAAAGCAAGACCTTGTCTCTACAAAAAAAATTAAAAATAAAAAAGGTAGCTGGATGTGGTGGTGTACACCTGTGGTCCCAGCTACTTGGGAGACTAAGGCAGGAGGATTGCTTGAGGCTAGGAGTTTGAGGCTGAGTGAACCTTTGAGTGGGCCACTGCCCACTCCAGCCTGGGTGGCATAGTGAGACCCTCTTTTCCTTTTCCTTTTTTCCTTCCTTCCTTCCTTCCTTCCTTCCTTCCTTCCTTCCTTCCTTCCTTCCTTCCTTCCTTCCTTCCTTCCCTCCGTCTTTCTTTCCCTCTTTCCCCCCTCCCCTCCCCTTCCCTCCCCTCCCCTCCCCTCTCCTCTCCTCTCCTTTCCTTTCGTTCTTTGACAGAGTCTGCCTCCATCACCCACACTGGAATGCGGTAGTGTGATCGCAGCTTACTGCAACCTCAGCCTTAGACTCTCCTGCCTCAGGTTCCCAAGTAACTGGGACTACAGATGTGCACCACCATGCCCGGCTACTTTTTGTATTTTTATTAGAGATGGGGCTTAGCTATGTTGTCCAGGCTGGTTGTGAACTCCTGACCTCAAGTGATCCGCCTGCCTCGGCCTCCCAAAGTGCTGGGATTACAGGCGTGAGCCACGGTGCCCGGCCAGCCCCTGACTTTTTAATTGATAGAGCACAACACCTTCTATCTTAGAAATCTCAAAGAAGGCTGAGCACGGTGGCTCACGCCTGTAATCCCAGCACTTTGGGAGGCCGAGGCAGGTGGATTGTCTGAGGTCGGGAGTTCGAGACCAGCCTGGCCAACATGGTAAACCCCATCTTTACTGAAAATACAAAAATTAGCCAGGTGTGGTGGCACACGTCTGTAATCCCAGCTATTTGGGAGACTAAGGCAGGAGAATCACTTGACCTCGGAAAGGTGAGCTTGTGGTAAGTCGTGATAGCACCACTGCACTCCAGCCTGGGTAACAGAGCTAGACTCTATCTCAAAAAGAAAAGAAAAGAAAAGAAATCTCAAAGGATTCACAATTTGGAAGTCTGGCCACATCCTGTGGTAGATAGGTAAATTCTACCAA
Source organism: Macaca nemestrina (assembly GCF_043159975.1). Classification (NCBI taxonomy): domain Eukaryota; kingdom Metazoa; phylum Chordata; class Mammalia; order Primates; family Cercopithecidae; genus Macaca; species Macaca nemestrina. Next base: position 84,220,693 of record NC_092125.1, on the reverse strand, counting down.
TAGTCATAGTTATAACTCTTCTTCAACCATTCAGAAACAAATGTGTAAAATAGTCAGATGAGCTTCCTGAGTTCACACAGCAAAACATCTGGGGAATAAGAGGCATTTGATTTTTAGTCAGTCCCTCTCTATTTTCAAAATAACATTTCCTCTTTGGTTGCACAGCTAAATTTAAATAAAATAATGAAAGGTATTTATTTATTTGAGACACAGTCTCGTTCTGTTGCCCAGGCTGGAGTGCAGTGGTGCAATCTCGGCTCACTGCAACCTCTGCCTCCCGGGTTCAAGTGATTCTTGTGCCTCAACCTCCTGAGTAGCTGGGACTACAGGCATGCACCTCCATGCCTGGCTAATTTTTGTACTTTTAGTAGAGGGGGTTTCGCCATGTTGGCCAGGCTCGAACTCTTGACCTCAAGTGATCTGCCCACCTCAGCCTCCCAAAGTGCTGGGATTACAGACGTGAGCCACCGTGCCCAGCCAAAAGTTATTTATTTATCAAATATACTCAGTTAGTGGATATGATGATTAATTTTACGTCAACTTGCTTGGGCCATCAGGTGCCCAGATGTTTGGTCTAACATGATTCTGGGTGTTCCTGTGGGGTGTTTTTGGATGAGGTTAACATTTGAATCAGTAGACTGAGTAAGGCAGGTTGCTTCCCCTAATGTAGGTGGACCTCATCCAATCAGTTGAAGGCCTGAATAGAACAAAATGGTTGACACTTCCCCAGTAAAGAACTCCTCCTACCTGACTCCTTTTGAACTGAGACATCAGCTTTTTCCTGCCTTTGGACTTGAGGACTTGAACTAAAACATAGACTCTTTCTTAGTTTTCCAGTCTGCTGGCCTTCTTGTGGGAACTACACCATTAGCTCTCCTGGGTCTCCAACTTGCCAACTCACCCCGCAGATCTCGGGACTTGTCAGCCTCCATAATCATGTGAGCCAATTCCTTATTATCTATCTATGTATTTATTGATCTATCTGTCTATTCATCCATCCATTCATCCTATTGGTTCTGTTTCTCTGGAAAACCCTAATAGACTGACATTACACTAATGTCAACTAATTAAACTACCCCCAAAGGCTTCTCCAGCAAGAAAATCCCCTTTTGAAATGCTTGGCTGTACAGAATTCAAACAGGATCATGGATTTTATTGACCAGAGAGAAATCAAGTTCAATGTTGAAAAAAATTCTAGTACTGAAATACTAAATTTCTGGAAGATAGGCACTACGCTAGTTTTGCTTTATAGTTTTAGTACAGTGAATAATATAGAAATTATTTTTTTAATGAAACAACATTGTTTGATGGTGATGATAAGAGTAATGATAACCAGTAGGACTTCATAAGCTAGTGTTGTCATGATGATGCAAGCAAGGTAATATCTAGAGCAACTGGGAGTGATAGAATTTATTGGTGGAAGTCCACTCTGAAGGACGGTCCTTTTGTCTTGCTGATACTACAAAGAGGTGGGCTTCTATACTCAGCACTGACTGTGAGGCCAGCTTTTTCTCTCTGCTCTGCACCTCTACCCTAGTGTTCTTTTCTGCCCTCTCACGCTCCTTTCCAGTGTCAGTGCTGAACACAACCCTTCTCTGCCTCTCAACTCCACCTCACCATTGTCCTGTTTTCTTCCAGCCAATAAGGAAGGAGGGCGGAGCTGTGCCTTCCCTGGCAGCCAGCATCTTGGGGCTTGCTTCAGGCTCCACCTCCCACACTATCCACCACCTGCTGTGGACTACACAGCTCTCATCCAGATGCTGTTTTTCAATCCTAGGAGCTGACCTCATTGTCCCTGGGGCTGGAGCCATCTATAAGACGACACTTGCCAATTTGGGAGTTTATGGCAGTTTTGTGTTTCTGGCACAGGAGTCAGCCTGTCCCATTATCTTTTGTCATAAATAAGGTATTAGCAACCACCTTTCCTCTGCACACAAACATGGCTTGTGTGCAGTCACATGGAAGTGTGACTTGTATGTTACACATGGATATAGATTCACTAGTTTAGGGGTGTGTCTGCTGTTTATGGAAATTGCCAGCATACAGTTCTGCTTCCTGTTCTTGCAGACCAGCATGACATTTGGCTCAACTGAGCCCCTGTCATGGGTTGCCACACAAACATTGTCTGTCTGATGCCGTCATTTCCTGGCAGTGAACAATTATTCCACATTGCCTCAAGATGCCCTCACAGTGTCCCTCTCACAGCAGCAGAACCAGTCCTCAAAAGGCAAATGTGTGGCCAGAGCATTCTTCTGGAGAACATAGGCAGGAACAAAGCCAGTGTGGTTTACTGGAAAGCACACCAAATATAGTCCTAGGAGCATGGCCACACTATGTAGACAATAGAGGAACTGGCCCCTCCGCCACTCACCATTTAGTTGTTACAACCATACACGTGCCTTCCTGTGCCTTCCCTACCTGACATCACAAGGTGGGAAAGGTAGCAGCAGTTGGCTCTTTTCCATAATCACTGACCAGCCCCGCCACATAGCACTGTCAACTGGACGCTACCACACACCCTTAGCAACCCAGCTAATAGCTGTCTTTCCAGATTTTGTTTTTTCACTGATGTGCACTGTGTTCTTGGCCACAGCCCTAACTTTACATGCTTCAATTTCCCCATTCTTTAAAGGAATTTAATAGCAATCCAAGTTAAATTCTGCATCCTTAGAACAGATTGTGCCACATTAGTGCAAAATATACTTCATCATATGTACATTGAGGATAATTAACTTACTACCTTAGTAATCCATCAAGTATCCAACTAATATTTACTTAATGTCTACTCTGTACATGTCATGGTACTACAGGCCCATTTTGAAGTTTTAAGAACAAATTATATATTGCTTGGAAATTTGTGTCTTTAAAAGGCTAATATCAATAGTTATTTCATATTTTAAATGACAAATACCTATTCAATACTTGGGACTCTTTAACATACATTTAAATGCAACAGAGGGATAAAAAGTGAAAAATTCCATTCAGACATCAGGTTTTATGAGGACTATATATAATGTTAGTAATAAATGATGTGGAGTTTCCTTACTGGAAAGTACTACTTATGCCAGGCGCAGCAGGCCACGCCTGTAATCCCAGCACTTTGGGAGGGTGAGGCGGGAGGATCTCTTGAGCCCAAGAGTTCGAGACCAGCCTGGGCAACTTAGTGAAAAACCCATCTCTACAAAAAATTTAAAAATTAGTCAGGTGTGGTGGCATGCACCTGTAGTTCCAACTACTCTGGAGGCTGTGGCGGATCACTTGAGCCCAGGAGTTCAAGGCTGTGTGTGCTATGATTGCGCCACTATACTCCAGCCCAGGTGGCAGAGCAAGGGTCTCAAAAGAGAAAGAAAGAGAAAAAAGACTAATCATAATCATTCCTTACAAGATACAAAGCATTATCCTGATACAGAAATGTTATGGAAACCCAAACTGATCTTTACACAGTTACTTGTAGGATCTCAGACCTTTGAAATAGTCATTTAAAAAATTATTTATTTGAAATAGTCATTTTTGATCCCCAGAAGGAAGAAATCACAAACAAAAAAAAAGAAGCAGCTTAAGGCTCAGATCTGTAGATTGCTTTTTCAGGAACCCGGAGGACAGACAGCTGGGGAGGAAACTGCAGAGGAACTTGAGGTTTCTGGAGTGTGGATGGCTTACAAGTACCTGGCAACACCTTCACGCCCCAGGGTTGCCATGGCACCACCTTTCCAAAATACTGCTTCCTAGGTACAATATATATTTTTTTGTGTGTGTGAAACAAGTCTTGCTCTGTCGCCCAGGCTGGAGTGCAGTGGCGCGATCTCAGCTCACTGCAACCTCTGCCTCCCGGGTTCAAGCGATTCCCCTGCCTCAGCCTCCTGAACAGCTGGGATTACAGGCACGCGCCACCACACCCGGTTAATTATTGTATTTTTAGTAGAGATGGGGTGTCAACATATTGGTCAGGCTGGTCTCGAACTCCTGACCAAGAGATCTGCCCGCCTCAGGCTCCCAAAGTGCTGGATTACAGGCATGAGCCACCACGCCTGGCCGGTACAATCTATCTTTATTTTTATTTTTTTTGTAATTTTTCTTTATCTACTGGCATCCCCATGGAGGCCCTTTCTCTCCCCAACTTTCCCTCGTGTGTGAAATAAAGACCACTGAATCTATTAACTTCCCAGGCCTTGAAATTCCATTTTCGCACATACTGCCACCTCTAAACGATTTCTGAATTTTTTCTTGTTACCCACTCAGCTAGGAGTTTCATTTGCCAAGCATTTTAACAGCAGAGAAGGCAATTCTGTGGGCCGATGCATTTGCGTTTAGGAGGCACAGATATCTCCTAATAACCTTCCTATCTTCACACTGGTGGCTTTTGAATTGTTCAGGGTTTTAGAAATACCATAATCTCAGCCTATTAAATATTAAGGGACTCCTTCAGATTCCCTGAGCCTTAAAGTTACGTTATGCAAATCTGTCCGAGTGTGTTTCCATGGTGCAGAATAAAAGTTATGGTAGGGTTTTTTGAAGCAGCATGACTATAAACGTCACTCCTGTCACTGCCTTTCACAAGAGCCCACTTGCTGTGAAATATTTTGAAAACAGAGCTTAAGTGGAGATAACGCAGAGCACAAACAGGCGGAAATAAGAATAAACCGTGCGTGGCAGGCAGAAACCCGGAGGTTGGCTGTTTCTGGAGGGGAAGAGAACGCTCTGTAAACCTGGAGGAGAAACCACGCGGGCCACTGTTTGGGGGCCTCCTGGGGGTCGTTTCCCTGGTCCCCTCGGGTTGGGGGGCTCCTCCAGGCCAAGGAAGCGGCCCCCTAAAACCGCTTCCGGGACTGCAGCTTCTCTCCCCACACTCCCAAGGAGCAGAGCTTTCTTGGGCCACAATTCTCCGCGACCCAAAAATAACTACACAGATGTGAGGAAAAGGGCCAAAGCCTACGGCACAGGGCGGTGCTTAGTTAACAGCCTTATCGCTTATGGCCAGGAAGCTCGAAACCTAACCCAGCACGAACCTTTTATAGCCGGTCCCTCGAGCCCCGCCCTAGCAACTTCTCCTGGCAACGCCTCGCCCAGTGCTCTGCTGCCTTATCGGCCTCCGCCAGGCCTTTCCTGTTCCCCTCCCCCAGCCCGCGCCGCCCGGCCGCCCGGCTCACTTGACCAGCCCCAGGGGAGGGGAGGAGCGAATGGAAGCGTGAGGGGCGGGGCGCTGGGAGACGCTCGCGTCATCAAGATGCGCCGGGTGAGTTGCGGCGCCTGGTGTCTCAGGGAGCCTAGAGGTTCGGGGAGTTGGTGATATGGCGGAAGGCGCTGGGCTGGTGTGGATTCGCGGCCCCGGCTTCGGGTGCAAGGCGGTGCGGTGTGCCTCGGCTCGGTGCACCGTCCGTGATTTTATCCACCGGCACTGCCAAGATCAGGTGAGGATTTCGGTTCCTGTTAGGAAGGAGAAAGAGGCAGACAGGTGGCAGCGCTGGGTTCGGAGTAGGTCTGTCCGGAGGAGGAGGGGCGGGTACCTCTATTCTCTGGGGTTTTCCCTTGTTGAGGCTGAGAGTTCCTCAGTGTTAAGGTGCTTCGAACTGTTACTGAGAGCTTCCTTTTCTTTTGTGATGGTGGTTTGCCTCCCCACCAAGAGGGAGAAAAAAACTGTTAGAGGCACTTAGTCCGGCTCACAGTTACAAATACTTTGTTTCTCTTTCTTTATCCGTAAATATAACGGTCTTCTGGCAGTTGGGCAGGCTGATGTTTAAGGCTACAGTCTTCACCTTCTTACTGTGGTTATGTGACGTGTATTTTTTTCAGTTATCACACAGCCTTGTTAAGCCCCAGCCTGGAGAAGTATGTCATATCCGAACCCAGGCCAAAGGATGATTTGGGAGGAAAATTGATTCTTCTGGTCACTCGTTGTGACCAAGCATTCACACGTGTGTCCTGTTGAGAGCCTGGGTTCTTAGGGCCTGTTATGTAGAAGTGTTCACTAATCATTTGATGGTCTTATTTGTCCATGCACATTTGCGGAAACCTACCAGGGACTTCCCAAGTTACACGTGAGCTTTTACTTAACTCTCAATTAAGTAAGCTTTTACCAGCAATAAGATATTAAACCTATTCAGTTGTCAAAAGAATTTAGTGGTTTCCTTGAATCTAATTTTAATGTTGGCACTTGATCTAGAACTCTGTTCTTCTTTCCGCACCTCATCCGTGCTTTCCTCGGCTATTTCCTCTGCTTACTATTTATAAGCTTAACAAATGTTAACGCTGCAGTCTAAACCAGATTTTTAAGAGACTTGGATCGATTCCGTGAAGAAGCAATGTGTTTGCAAATAATACGGTTTTTCACTTTCCATGTTTTCCTTCCTGCTCTGTAATCCAGTCTAAAAACTGTAAGCACAACTGTTTTTGACCATGAAAATAATTGCATTCTAATTCTTTTGAAAATAATTCTTTTCTCATGAGTACAGTTTTCTTTTCTCCTCTCTCTGCCCCCCGCCCACTGGCGGATTTTCACTCCTGTTGCCCAAGCTGGAGTGCAATGGCGCCATCTCGGCCACTGCAACCTCCGCCTCCTGAGTTCAAGCGATTCTCCTGCCTTGGCCTCCCAAGTAGCTGGGATTACAGGCGCCCGCCACCATGCCTGGCTAATTTTTTTATTTTTAGTAGGAACGGAGTTTCACCACGTTGGCCAGGTCTTGAACTCCTGACCTCGGGTGATCCTCCCACCTTAGCCTCCCAAAGTGCTGGGATTACAGGCTTGAGCCACTCTTTCGGGCCTATGAGTACAGTTTTCAAACTTGCTGACAATTGATCCAAAGTGAAACCAGAAAAAATAGGATCTTAATCATGAGGTATGTTGGAAATAATTATTTTTAAATCGGAAGCAAGAAATAATAGGCCAGGTGCGGTGGCTCACGCCTGTAATCCCAACACTTAGGGAGGTCGAGGCGGGCAGATCACCTGAGGTCAGAAGTTCGAGACCAGCTTGGCCAACATGGTGAACCCCATCTCTCCTAAAAATACACAAAAATTGGCTAGGCGTGGCGGCAGGCGCCTGTAATCCCAGCTACTGGGGAGGCTGAAGCAGGAGAATCATTTGAACCTGAGAGGTGGAGGTTGCAGTGAGCCGAGATTGAGCCATTGCACTCCAAACTGGGTGACAAAGATAGACTCAGTCTCAAAAAAAAAAAGAAATATAAATGAGTGGATTCAGTCAGAAACTTAAGAAACATGACCATAGCAAATATGAATAGAAACACAAAAGAGTATTTGATGAGATACTGGAACAAATAAGAATAGCTCAAGTTCACACCTATGTTTTTAAAAACAAAACTCTTCTGACACATGATGAAGTTAGTGTTAACTCCCACTGAGAAAATAAAAATCTGCCCTGCTTTTCATCAGGCTGGGATAACAGACACAAATAAAGCCAGCTGCAAAATTTATGTTTGTTTTTGTGACCCCCACACTACACCGATGTACAGCTACAGAGTTAACAGGAAATGGTGATATGTCATAATGTCATAATGACCCCCATGAAGGTCTGCTACTTTCTTATTCACTGAGAAGCCTCGGTCTCAAAAACCAAATAATATCTAAGGAATTTTGCTGTTTGAAGTTCTCTCGATAAGAGTGAACCCTCCCACTCTTGCCCTGTAGAGAAGCATTCTTGATTTCCAACCCAGGACAGAGCTTCCCATTAAGGGTTTCTGGCCGGGCGCGGTGGCTCAAGCCTGTAATCCCAGCACTTTGGGAGGCCGAGACGGGCGGATCACAAGGTCAGGAGATCGAGACCATCCTGGCTAACACGGTGAAACCCTGTCTCTACTAAAAAATACAAAAACCTAGCCGGGCGAGGTGGCGGGCGTCTGTAGTCCCAGCTACTCGGGAGGCTGAGGCAGGAGAATGGCGTGAACCCGGGAGGCGGAGCTTGCAGTGAGCTGAGATCCGGCCACTGCACTCCAGTCTGGGCGACAAAGCGAGACTCTGTCTCAACAAAAAAAAAAAAAAAAAAAAAAAAAAGGGTTTCTGGACACAACTTTCCACATTTATCTTAAATTTGTAGTTTCCAAGGAAAGAGGAGCCTTCACAATCCAGAGCTGATGTTGATGTTTTCATATACAGTCCTGTTTTATTTTGAACGTGTTTAAACACTGCTTGATGTAAATTTCACCTCAACCCCACCCTAGCCCCAAATCTTGTAATGACACTCCTTTCTTTGTGTTGGTGAGATACCCATGACTCCTGGTGTGCAGTTACCCTCGCTGCAGTGAATAAGTTTGACAGGTTTATCTCTGATAGCCGTAGGCTGATTGTGCTAAAACACACATGGTAATTTGTGTTTGAAGCACTTTACAATGCACAAATGGTTAAAAACAGTTAAATTGAGTTTAAATGTTGTATCCTTTTTTCTGCTCGTGACGTCATTGACAAGAATCTTAGGTAGAAAATGCGATTTTGTTGATCAGTTGTTTTGTTTAATAAGCCATTCTGTTTGAAAATGAAGTGTACATAATTTCCTTGGTGTATACTTTCTGCCTTCATATTAATATCTTTTAAAATTATTTAGAAATACCCTACCCATTAGACATACAGAAGGCTTCTAATGTGTAAACATTAAATAGATACAAAATGTATTACATATCTCATTTAATGTTTACAACAGTTAAGGTATACAGTATTTTAAAGACAAGAATAGTCGTTCATGTTACCTCATTGCAAATAGCCTGAGCTGAGCTCCCGTGCTCTTCTCTCCAGCCGTTACATTTGCCTAGGAAAACCCCAGATAACATAAATCCAACTCTCCACCTGTTCTGCCCTGGCTGGGCAGTGACTGTAGTAGAGAACTATAATCACATAGCTCAGTCTCCATACATCCACCAGCCTGGTACTGGTTGGTAATTCTGTATTTTCTTGGTCCAGAGTGGGCTTTTACTGGGTTACAGGACTGCTGAGAGTATTGATTCATGTAGGCTTTGGGGCAGCTCCACAGAATCTGGGGCTGCCCAGCATCTTCAACAACTTTGCACATTTTTGCTCATTTTTCATGTTTTTATGTCTCCCATGGTGTATTTATATCGGTTTATTAAAAACCATACTCTTGACTCCTTCCTTCTCTACTTCTTATTCCTACCTGTACTTTTTAGGATTGAGGACTACTTTTGATGTTCAATTTAGTTTTACCTGTTTAAGAAAGTCAGAAAATGGGACCTCCACAGTTATTTAATCTGAGTCCTGCATAGTCTTCTACCTTGACTTAGATTACCTATCAAAGAAGAAGCAGTTTTTGTTTTCACCGAAAAGACTGAAGTTTCTTCTATGTGTGATAATTAGGTAATATTGGGAAAAATTTATACCCAAAATGCATCATGTGAAATGACTTTTTTTCTCCTAGTAGTTTACATTTCCAATTCAACAAATATTAATTGAACACCCACTGTTGTAACCAGAGTAATAAAAAGACAGCTAGGTCCTGCCTTGTAACAAACTTAGATTATTATCTCATAGAAGGCATTAAAAAACCAAATTTGTCTCTAGGATGTTCCAGTGGAAAACTTCTTTGTGAAATGCAATGGCGCACTCATTAACAGCAGTGACACAGTGCAGCATGGAGCTGTTTATAGTTTGGAACCCAGACTTTGTGGTGGAAAAGGAGGTAGGACGTGAACATTGACTACTTAGTTGTAGCACATTTGTAGTCTTTATTTATTTTTATTTATTTATTTTTATATTCTGCTGCTGACATTTGCTGTCTTTAGCCATGGTATTAAATTAACAAACTTCCTAGTCTCTTTAGTATGCCAATATTGTTTTGCCTTATGAATTCTTTTATTTACTTAACCTGATTTTGGACATTTTCTCTTTTATTCTTTTGTTTTCTTTCTTTCTCTCTCTCTCTCTCTTTCTTTCTTTTTCTTTTTTTTTTTTTTTTTTTTTGAGATACCATCTCATTCTGTCACCCAGGCTGGAGTACAGTGGTGTGATCATGGCTCACTGAAGCCTTGACCTCCTGAACTCAAGCAATACTCCCACCTCAGTTTCCCTGGTAGCTGCGACTACAGGCACACGCCACCATGCCTAGCTAAGTTTTGTATTTTTTATAGAGATGGGGTTTCGCCATGTTGCTCAGGCTGTCTTTTATTTTTGTTCAGGAAGAAATATTGTATGATACTATTCCCACTTTCTTCAGCTGGATAGCTCTTAGGGAACCTAGGCTCTAAAACTTGGGGGAAAATTAAATGAAGAGAGATGGCCATTATTCTGTTCAATTTGCTGAATAAATAGTTTTTGTTTTTCTAAATCTCCTTCCACTTTAATCAGAATTTTCTCTCATTATTATAGTTCTAAAGGAAGTCTAAAGTTACCTTAGGAAACACAATTGTTTACAAGTTGAGGCAGATTAAGGTTTTGTTTGTATTAACACAACTACTAAGAAAGAAAATGAGAAAGCAAAAACAATATAAACAGTTGTTGGTATTTCTCCTAATGTAGTGACATGTGATCCCTAAGCGTTCTCAAAATCTACAGTGATTTGGTTTGGTTTTCAGAGAGCTGACATCTCAGACTATATCCAGCTGTTTAAAATCGTGTCATTAAGAATGAAGCATGGGCTGGGCATGGCGGCTCACGCCTGTAATCCCAGCACTTTGGGAGGCCAAGGTGGGTGGATCACCTGGGTCAGGAGTTTGAGACAGGGCTGGCCAACATGGTGAAACCCCGTCTCTACTAGAGATATAAAGATTAGCCAGGTGTGGTGTTACCCGCCTGTAATCTCAGCTACTTGGGAGGCTGAGGCACAAGAATCACTTGAACCTGGGAGGTGGAGGCTGCAGTGAGCCGAGATTATGCCACTGCACTGCAGCCTGGGTCGACACAGTGAGACTCTGTCTCAAAAAAAAAAGAATGAAGCATGTGGCCAGGTGTGGTGGCTCACAACTATAATCCTAACACTTTGAGAGTCCAAGGTGGGAGGACTGTTTGAACCCAGGAGTTTGAGACTAGCCTGGGTAAGATGGTGAGACCGTGGTCTCTACAAAAAAAAAAAAAAAAGCTAGCTGCGTTGGCACACGCTTGTAATCCTAGCAAGTTGGGAGGCTGTGGTAAGAAGATCCATTGAGCCCAGGAGTTCAAGGCTGCGGTGAGCTTTGATTGCATCAAGCCGTTGCACCCTAGCTTGGGTGACAGAGCAAGGCCCCATCTCTTAGGGGGAAAAAAAAATGAGTGAATGAAGCATGTCGTATCAGCCAGTGAGAGCTTAAAATTGCCTTTCCTTCTAAACTCATTGAAAAATCTCACTATATACTTTTTAAGTCCTTAATCTGAGAATCTTGGTATATCTGTCATTGGGTAAAGCTTTTTAAGTATTCTAGCTGTACAGGTATTATACCTGTGTGCAAATAACTAACACGAGGATAAATAATTAGATTTGGGAAGGCTAGGTATTTTATCTCAGAACTATAAAATGAAAGGTGAAAGGCATGAGGTTCTTTTACTTTCGCTGCCTGAATTAGAACCTTGATGTTCATCTTTTCTGAAAGAAAAAAAAAAAAAAGTAGAGATCATTGTTAATCTTGTGATATAGATTGTTTTCACAAATTCTGCTTTTATTCATCCTTGAACACATTTTAACCTGCTTTCTCCAAATACATCTGTTCAGGTTTTGGATCTATGCTCCGAGCACTTGGTGCTCAAATTGAGAAGACAACCAATCGAGAAGCTTGTCGGGATCTCAGTGGAAGGAGACTACGTGATGTCAATCATGAAAAAGCGTAGGATGCCCACCTTTGTTTGTTTTTTTTGATACTTTCCTATCAGTAGTGATTATACATATGCCATGTATATTGGAAATGGAAACTTAAAATATTTACACGTGAATTTATTATCAGATTTAACCTTTTTGATAATTTAATAATTATCTTTGGGATTTAGTTAAGATCAGTATCATATGCTAGTAGTAAACATGGCGCACCTTTCTAAGAGAATTATCACAGTATGAGCAAGTGCATTAATTCATCAGGGACATTTTATATATAAAAGTGTATATGTAATATATCCATTCAGTTACATCTCTTCCTCCCTCATCCCCAGAATGGCTGAATGGGTAAAACAACAAGCCGAGCGAGAGGCTGAAAAGGAGCAGAAGCGGCTGGAGCGACTGCAGCGGAAGCTTGTAGAACCCAAGCACTGCTTCACCAGCCCCGACTACCAGCAGCAGTGCCATGAGATGGCTGAGCGTCTGGAGGATTCTGTCCTCAAAGGTGAGAATGAGGATTCCTTAGTGTGTTCAGCTGGCACCCCTGAAGCCAGCTGTTCAGACTGCTCTACACTACACACAAAGAGCAGTTCTTAAGCTTTTTTTAGGTTACAGATGTCTGAGAATCTGATGAAAACCTTGGAACTTTTATCCTCAAAAATGAACACAGTATATTTTTTAAAAAAGAACACATACACAACATTTGGCATTTTTTTCCCCCCAAGATGGAGTCTTGCTCTGTCACCCAGAGCTGTAGTGCAATGGCATGATCTCGGCTCACTGCAACATCCGGCTCCCATGTTCAAGCAATTCTCCTGCATCAGCCTCCAGAGTAGCTGGGATTACAGGCGTGCGCCACCACGCCTGGTTAATTTTCATATTTTTAGTACAGACAGGGTTTCACCATGTTGGCCAGGCTGGCCTCAAACTCCTGACCTTGTGATCTGCCCGCCTTGGCCTCCCAAAGTGTTGGGATTACAGGCGTGAGCTACCATGCCCAGCAAACATTTGGCATATTTAACCCCTGAATTCCATTGGGTCATGGGCCCCAGGTAAGAACATTTTTGTTTGTATTTAGAGATGAGCTAAGTCTTCAGAAGATGTCTAGACCTCAAAGAATTTCCTGCCGGTTTTAGGTCAGTTTTTAATGTGAATGATTATCATTAACTTTTGTTTTTAGCATCCAAAACATATGGCAGGTTTAGCATGGGAACAATTGAATAAGAAATAATCTTTTTCCATCAAAAAGGTTATGACATAACAGGAAAAAGACAAGTGTATGCAAATAACTAACACAGGAATAAATAGGTTTGGCGAAGGCTAAGTATGAACTTGTCAGTCTCAAAAGTTATGAATTGTGCAATGGTGCCTTAAAAATTTGCTTCTAGACTAGAATGTTTATTATTTTAAATCTGTGTAAATTTGGGATTAACTGTATAAAATGTTGATATCTTAAGAAATTTAAATCTAGAACTGTAGATTGCAGCTCTTTTTGCAATCCATGTTATTTATAATTTCTTTAAACTCAGTCCCTATAGTAGAAACTGAGTTGTTTAAATTTCTGGTTAGGTATGCAGGCTGCCTCCAGCAAGATGGTTTCAGCAGAAATCAGTGAGAATCGGAAACGACAATGGCCTGCCAAATCTAAAACAGACAGAGGAGCCAGTGCGGGAAAGAGGAGGTGCTTCTGGTAAGTGTTTCACTTTCATTCCCAACGGATCTTTGAGGACTGATAGGAGACATTTTCTCTTGTTTATCTGGCACAAACACATTTTTGTGTAATGTTTGATGGGAGCTCAGAAAATTTCCAGAGTGCTTCAGGCTTTAGGTTTCAGTGATTGTCACATTGTACATACTGCAGTAATGGTTTCTGCTGTGAATGCCATTAATTGAATGTAAAGGATGAATTTTTTCCTTACACTGAAACATAAAAATAGCTTTATATTTGAATTACTTTTTTGGTGTTGAAGGGGTTTAACTTTTAGAAATTCTAGGTGGAAATCAAGCTGTACTTCCAGTTGGTTGTTTTCTGTGGTTTTTTGCGGTCATTGAGGTCTGGTCACTTTGCCAGACTTCTCTTCACCACTTTCGCACTTGAGGGTAAAAAGCACAGTAGTACTTTTTCTTGTTCATTTTTCTGATAGTTCTCTTGTCCTTCTAGTTGGTCCTCTTTGTTGCCAGTGACTTCCCTTGGGCCAAGTTCTTAAAAATAAGTTTATCCCCTTTGGGGATAAACAGATAATTATTAATCAAAGATCATATAACACTGTGAGTTCAGCATACAATGTTTGTTCTTTTTGAAATGGGAATTAAATGTTCCTGAGAGAAAGGGTGGTGACACTACCTGTGGTTTGTATTTTTTTTGATGAGGTTTACTGAGATATAATTTATATATAGCAAAATTCACCCTTTTTGGTTGATTGGTTCTATGACTTTTGAAAAATGTATGCTATGTGGTCATGTAACCACCACCATAATCTAGATAGTATTTTAATGACCTGAAATAGTTCCCATGTGCCCTTTTGTAGTTAAGTCCCTTTTCCCACCTCCAGACCCTGGCAACCATTGGTCACCAGTGTGATATTTGTTACTATGGTTTAGTCTTTCCTAAGATGTCATATAGCCTTTAGTGTCTGGCTTCCCTCACTTAATATAAAGCTTTTGAGATTCATCCATGGTAGTGTATGTATCAGTAGTTCATTCTTTTTTATTACTCAGTATCATTTCATGGTATGAACGTACCACAGTTTGTTTATCCAGTCTCCATTTGGTAGACATTTGGGTAATTTCTGGGTTTGAGTAATTATTAATAAAGCATTGGGGGTTTTTTTGTTTTTTTTTTTTTTGAGATAGGTTCTCACTCTATTGCTGAGGTTGGAGTGCAGTGGCACTATCTCGGCTCACTGAAGCCTTGACCTCCCGGGCTTAAGCTATCCTCCCATGTCAGCCTCCTGAGTAGCTGGGGCTAGGGCGAATACCACCACGCCCAGCTGATGTTTTTGTATTTTTCTGTGAAGACAGGGTTTTGGCATGTTGCCCAGGCTGGTCTCAAACTCCTGACTTCAGGTGATCCTCCCGCCTCAGCCTCGCAGAGTGCTGGGATTATAGGCGTGAGCCACCGCTTACAGCCCACGCATAGGATTTATAAATGTGTGTGTGTGTGTGTGTGTATGTGTATTTTAATATTTATTATTGGGCAACACCTCTGTAAAACAGAATAATTGTTCCTAGGATTTTCTTTATATTTTTTTTCACCAATCAAGTCAAGGAGCAGCACCGAATAATTTTCTTCTTTTCCTTCTTTTTTTTTTTGAGACAGAATCTTGCTCTGTCACCCAGGCTGGAGTGCAGTGGCATGATCTCGGCTTACTGCAACCTCCACCTCCCAGGTTCAAGCAATTCTCCTGCCTCAGTCTCCTGAGTAGCTGGGACTACAGCCATGCGCCACCACACCTGGCTAATTTTGTATTTTTAGTAGAGACGGTGTTTCACCATGTTGGCCAGGCTAGCCTTGAACTCCTAACCTCAGGTGATCCACCCACCTCAGCCTCCCAAAGTGCTGGGATTACAGGCGTGAGCCACCACGCCCGGCTGGATTTTCTTTATAACTATCATTATTATTATTATTATTATTATTATTATTATTATTATTATTTTGAGACAGAGTCTCACTGTGTGGCCCAGGCTGGAGTGCAGTGGCGTGATCACGG
Organism: Macaca nemestrina; assembly: GCF_043159975.1. Lineage (NCBI taxonomy): Eukaryota > Metazoa > Chordata > Mammalia > Primates > Cercopithecidae > Macaca > Macaca nemestrina. The sequence goes on along the minus strand of NC_092125.1, from coordinate 84,205,249 downwards.
CTCACTGCAACCTCTGCCTCCTGGGTTTAAGTGATTCTCCTGCCTCAGCCTCCCGAGTAACTAGTATTACAGGCACCGCCACCAGGCCCAGCTAATTTTTATATTTTTAGCAGAGACGAGATTTCACCATATTGGCCAGGCTGGTCTTGAACTCCTGACCTTGTGATCCACGCACCTTGGCCTCCCAAAGTGCTGGGATTACAGGCGTGAGCCACCACGCCTGGCCAACTATTATTTTATCTAATTTCCAACTGTTGAAGTTAATGTAATATGGCGAAAAAAAACTAAGCAAAATCAATTTTGCTTTTAGAGATTCAGAACTTTAGAAAGGAGATCCTCTTGGATCTTTGGGACAGTTGGTTCCAGTCTCATTGAAATTTTTTCCTTCTGTTTATAAGCTCTGGAATATCTTTTTCCTAAATGTACCTGTTCTTCATCTCAAGCTAGCATAAACAGATTCTGTTTCCTGAACAAACTATAACTCTTTGCTTTATTTATTTATTTTTGAGACGGAGTCTCACTCTGTCACCCAGTGGGGAGTGCACTGGCGTGATCTCAGCTCACTGCAACCTGTGCCTCCCGGGTTCAGGTGATTCTCCCACCTCAGCCTCCTGAATAGCTGGGATTATAGGTGCGTGCCACCACACCCAGCTAATTTTTGTATTTTTAGTAGAGATGGGGTTTCACTATGTTGGCTAGTCTGGTCTCAAACTCCTGACCTTGTGATCTGCCTGCCTTGGTCTCCCAAAGTCCTGGGATTACAGGCCTGAGCCACCGTGCCCAGCCAACTCTTTACTTTACATAGAAGCTACAAATGCTGTTAAATATTTCTGTTGCTTCTGACAGGTTGGGCATGGAGGGACTAGAGACTGCAGAAGGGTCCAGCTCTGAGAGCTCAGATGATGACAATGAAGAAGCACCAAGCACTTCAGGAATGGGTTTCCATGCTCCAAAAATTGGCAGCGATGGTGTCGAGATGGCAGCCAAATTTCCCAGTAGTTCTCAGAGGGCGAGAGTAGTGAATACAGACCGTGGACCACCGGAACAACTGCAGATCCCGGTAACTGACTCTGGGAGGCATATTTCAGAAGACTTATGTGCTGGGCTGGGGGAGTCCAAAGAGCATATGGAAAGCAGGATAGTTACAGAAACAGAAGAGACCCAGGAGAAGAAGGCAGAGAGTAAAGAACTCATAGAAGAGGAACCCACTGGGGCTGGACTGAGTAAGGATAAAGAGACAAAAGAAAGGACTGATGGGGAAAGAGTTGCCGAGGTAGCACCTGAAGAAAGGGAAAACGTTGCCGTTGTCAAACTGCAGGAAAGCCAGCTAGGAAACACAGTAAGTATGTTTTGGGGTTGATATCTAGAGCTAAATCAATTTAATCTCCACAATAAGTCATTAAAATGAAAATACGCTTTTCCTCCTCAGCTGCTTAGTGAAAGGCTTGTTTGATTTTAAGAAGTACGGATTATGGTGAAGCTTGCCTTGTTCCCCAAAAGACTCTTTTTAAGCTCTGGCATTTATAGTATGTTGCCACTAGGTGGTGTCCTTGATTCCATATTGTATCAATTGTAAGATGCTTGTTTTCTACATTTTAGCATGTCTAAGATGTGTATAACATATTATAACTTAATTGGTATTGTTTATTCTTAGTAATACATGAACAAGAGTATATTACGATCGATGGCATTTTAGATTTGATGAAATGTGCTCATTTTTCCTGTCACTAAATTGCTACTCAGCTTTTTCTAATGTGAGGATAGTTTGAACAATAGTTTCAGCTGAATGTGAAGACCTCTTCTATAGAAGAGGAACCTCTCCTTTTAAATGTATCATTAAATCTTAAGTACCCACAGTCAGCCTTTTAAAAAAGTCATCTTCAGCCAGGTGCGGTGGCTCATGTCTGTAATCCCAGCACTTTGGGAGGCCGAGGCGGGCAGATCACTTGAGGTCAGGAGCTCGAGACCTGCCTGGCCAGCATGGTGAAACCCTGCCTCTATTAAAAATACAACAACAACAAAAAGTAGCCAGGCATGGTGGTGCATGCCTGTAATCCCAGCTACTCAGGAGGCTGAGGCACGAGAATTGCTTGTGCCCTGGGAGGCAGAGGTTGCAGCGAGATAATGAGATTGTACCACTGCACTCCAGCCTGGGCGACAGAGTGAGACTCCATCTCAAAAAATAATAATAAAATAAAAAGGCATTTTTATTTCATTCTCTCAAAAAGTTGGTTTTTCACTGTCTACAATGGACTGGCTTCCAGCAAAAATCTCTGATGTTCTTTGATCTAATGGTTTGCTTTTTAGAATAGGTGAAACCTAAACTACTTAATTTCCTTCGATAAACACAAAACCTACCATTCGTTTAGCCAGCACCTTCCCCTACCCCCAGTAAATAAAAATGCATAAATTGCCCTTTCTGGTGAGAATATTGGAATTTTTTTATGCTAAGGGCTTTACAGTCTCTGGGGTTGTAAGCATGTAATTTTTATGTTACGTGTATGCATTAGATAAGAGCTTTATCTGGACTGAAGTCTTAGAAAAATAAAAAAGGAATCATAGGATAAAACCTGATATTTTTCAATGTTAGCCATGGAGTTTTGTTCTTGATGTTGTAGTAATAGCTGCTGTATTCCTAACAACCAGGTGTGATTATTTAAACACACATAAGTGGTATTTTAGAATTTGGTCACAAATAAGCCAAAGTTAACTCCCAGAAATCTAACAAAATAGCTTTTTTAAGAAAACAAAGATCAACTAGAAAGATAGAGTGTGTCTCCAGAGCTCTTTAGTATTTTAAAACTGTAAGAGAAAGTTATTCTTTGAATATAGTTTTTAAAAATCATCCAAAGATGAACATTTTCATTCTTTTCAAGGTATCATTAGCAGTATTTAATTTTGTCTTTTTTTTTTTTTTTTTTTAACACAGAGTCTTACTCTGTTGCTCAGGCTGGAGTGCAGTGATGTGATTTCTGCTCCACCTCCCAGGTTCGAGTGATTCTCCTGTCTCAGTCTCCGGAGTAGCTGAGACTACAGGCACGTGCCACCACACCTGGCTAATTTTTGCATTTTTAGTAGAGATGGGGTTTTACCATGTTGACCAAGCTGGTTTCGGATTCCTAACTTCAAGTGTTCCACCTGCCTCCACCTCCCAAAGGGCTGGGATTACAGGCTAATTTTGTCTTAAAGTCTATAAAGGCACTTGGTGGGTAGAACAGTTGCGAGTCTATTTGAACAGCATTTGAGTTTGTTATATAAGGGGGAGCTCTGACAGTTAGTCTTAATTACTCAATTAGAATGGAAAGCATTAAGATTATGGAATTAATAGATTCAGAAGCGTGGGATTCTCATTAAGCTTTTAGGAGTGCCTACTCTTTTCTGTGGGAATAGTGTGGGGATAGGCTGGCTATATTTTACTGTTTAGATTTTTACTAGAAAAATCAGAAAAGAGAGCAATATTAAAAATCCGTTTGGAATGCTATACTTCTGTTACTGTTCTGAATGCTTTTTTTCTAAATGTATAGATGAAAAATTAGTTTTTATGTATATTGAGAATACTTACGGAATAACATGTGGATGGATGATTAAAATTCAGTTGCAGGATATGGCAAATTAAATGAAAAATTCTCAAGAAATAAAAGGTACTCGACAGTTAAAGAGTCTTTATTCAGAGGAAGAAGCCTGTTTTAAATACTTTCTTATTTTTTTCCCCCAGGTTATTGATAAGGAAACTATAGATTTATTGGCGTTCAGCTCTGTTGCAGAACTGGAGTTGCTGGGTTTGGAGAAGCTCAAATGTGAACTGATAGCCCTTGGACTGAAATGTGGGGGCACTCTGCAGGAGCGGGCAGCAAGACTCTTCTCTGTCAGAGGACTAGCAAAGGAGCAAATTGACCCGGCTTTATTTGCCAAGCCTTTGAAAGGGAAGAAAAAATGAGTGTCATCAGAGCTGATTCCTATTGCTTTATAGTGTCTACCGTTTATAACCTGCATAATGTGGACTCTTGACCAGTATTCCTGTTGATATTAAAAGCTAACTTTTTAGTGACCCAATTCTTACTATCCCTTTTCCTTGTTAGGTCTGTAGAGTTAACGTCTGAAACCATCTGGGCCTTAAATTTTCTTTGTCTAGTTTTCTATAATGTACTTAATAAATATAGGGCTATTCACATTTTTTGGTTTGATCTCGTGTCATTTAGGTAATGAATCTATCCAAGGAATCTATCCTTTTGACCCAGGTTATCAAATTTGTAGACAAGTTTATTTATAATGGTCCCTTCTTACCCATTTAATGTCTGTAGGGGCTGTGTTGATAATTTCCTTTTCATTATGATACTGGTAATTTCCTAATCAGGTTGGGTAGGGGTTTATCAGTTTTATTAATCTGACTTGTTTTTTATGTTTTATTATTTTTTATTTTTTTGAGACAGAGTCTTGTTCTGTTGTCCAGGCTGGAGTGCCATCTTGGCTCACTGCAAGCTCCGCCTCCTGGGTTCACGCCATTCTCCTGCCTCAGCCTCCCAAGTAGCTGGGTCCACAGGTGCCCACCACCATGCTCAGCTAATTTTTTGTATTTTTAGTAGAGACGGGTTTCACTGTGTTAGACAGCATGGTCTCGATTTCCTGACCTCATGATCCACACCTGCCTAACTTTTAAAGAACCAACCTTTGGTTTTATTTTTCTCAATTGTTTATATAATTGATTTCTTTTATTTTCTTTCTTCTACTTAGCTTGAGTTTCCTTTGATCTTTTTAGTTCCTTAAGATAAGCCTTAGGTCATTGATCTTAGACGTTACTTAAAATACATATTTAAAGCTATACATTTTCCTTTAAACATTACTTTAGTTGTGATTTTACAATTTTATTATGTTGTATTTTTATTATTCCGTTCTAATTTTCCTTTTTATGTTGTATTTTTATTATTCAGTTCTAATTTTCCTTTTTTTTTTTTTTGAGATGGAATTTCACTTTTGTCACCCAGGCTGGAGTGCAGTGGTGCAATCTCAGCTCACTGTAACCTCTGCCTCCCGGGTTCAAGTGATTCTCCTGCCTCAGCCTCCTGAGTAGTTGGGATTACAGGTTCCAGCCACCATGCCTAGCTAATTTTTGTATTTTTAGTAGAGATGAGGTTTCACCACAGTGGCCAGGCTGGTCTTGAACTCCTGACCTCAGGTGATCCACTCACCTCGGCCTCCCAAAGTGCTGGGATTACAGGTGTGAGCCACCACACCCAGCCTCATTATTTTCTGATTTCCTCCCTGAATTCTTCTTTGACCCATGGATTATCAAAAGTGGGTTGTCTGATTAGCAAACATTTGTTGCTGATTTCTACTTTTAATTCCATTGAGGTCAGAAAATATCGTCTTTATGATTTAAATCCTCTTAGTTTTATTGAGACTTGTTTTGTGACCCAATATATTGTCTGTTATGGTGAATGTACCACATACAGTTTAAAAGAATGCATATTTTAGGCCAGGTGTGGTGGCTCATGCCTGTAATCCCAGCACTTTGGGAGGCTGAGGTGGGAGGATCATTTTGAGACCAGCCTGGGCAACGTATAGCGAGACCATGTCTCTAAAAAAAAGAATATATAATTTGAATTGTTGGGTTAATATGTTCTGTAATATCGATTAGATTAAGTGGTTGATAATACTATTCAGATCTTCTATGTCTTTACTGATTTTTTTGTTTATTTCTATCAGGTGCTGAGAAAGGATGTTAAAATCTTCAATTACGATTGTGGAATTGTCCATTTCTTTCTTAAATGCTACCAGTCTTTGCTTCATATTTTGAAACTCTAATAGCTTAGGTTGTGTTATGTCTTCCTAATGTATTGACTATTTTATCATTATGAAATTTCCCTCTGTCTATGGTAATTTGGGTTAGAAATCTACTTTATCTTATGTGAATATAGCCACTACAGCCTTCTTAAGCTTAGTGTTTGTACAGTATACCTCTTTCTATTAATTTACTTTGTACTTCTGTGCCTATTTAAAGTAGTTTATTTAGGCCGGGCGCGGTGGCTCAAGCCTGTAATCCCCGCACTTTGGGAGGCCGAGACGGGTGGATCACGAGGTCAGGAGATCGAGACCATCCTGGCTAACACGGTGAAACCCCGTGTCTACTAAAAAAAAAAATACAAAAAACTAGCCGGGCGAGGTGGCGGGCGCCTGTAGTCCCAGCTACTCGGGAGGCTGAGGCAGGAGAATGGCGTAAACCCAGGAGGCGGAGCTTGCAGTGAGCTGAGATCTGGCCACTGCACTCCAGCCTGGGCGACAGAGCGAGACTCCGCCTCAAAAAAAAAAAAAAAAAAAAAAGTAGTTTATTTAAACATTTACTTGAGTCTTGCATTTTTATATATTGTATCTGTACCTTTTAATAAGTGTTTATTAACATTAAATGTAATTATTAATAGGTTTCTAATATTTTACATGTTTCCTGTTAAGATTATTTTATAATTGTATTTTAATTTATTGACTCTTTATACTGTTTTAATAATGTTTTTGAGTTGGGTGTTCTAGTGATTACAATATACATTCTTAATTTTTCAGTCTACCTAGAGTTGATGTGCCACGTCACATAAAATGTAGAAATCTTTTAAGTGTGTACATCCATTTATCATACCTGTCTTTTATGCTGTAGTTGTCACACATACTAAATCTACATATATTGTAAGTCTTGTCATAAGTTACAATTTCTGCTTTAAATAATGATATGTATTTTAAAGAAATTAAGGGGAAAAAATAAAATCTTTTCTATTTATTCACATATTTACCATTTCTAATATTCTTCATTTCTTCTTGAAGATCTAATAGCCTTTCCCTTAAGCCTGAAGAACTTTCTGTAGCATTTTTTGTGTCTCCTGGCAACAAATTAGTTTTCTCTCTTTTTTTTTTTTTTTTTTTTGAGACAGAGTTTCGCTCTTGTTGCCCAGGCTGGAGTGCAATGGCACGATCTCAGCTCACTGCATCCTCCACTTCTGGGTTCAAGCAATTCTCCTGCCTCAGCCTCCTGAGTGACTGGGATTGGGCATGTGCCACCACACCCGGCTGATTTTGTATTTTTAGTAGAGACAAGGTTTCTCCATGTGGTCAGGCTGGTGTCAAATCCTGACCTTGTGATCCACCCACCTCGGCTTCCGAACGTGCTGAGATTACCACTGCGCCTGGCCAGTTCTCTTTTTTTTTTTTTTTGACATGGAGGCTCGCTCTGTCGCCCAGGCTGAAGTGCAGTGGCCAGATCTCAGCTCACTGCAAGCTCCACCTCCCGGGTTTACGCCATTCTCCTGCTTCAGCCTCCCGAGTAGCTGGGACTACAGGCGCCTGCCACCACGCCCAGCTAGTTTTTTTGTATTTTTTTAGTAGAGACGGGGTTTCACTGTGTCAGCCAGGATGGTCTCTATCTCCTGACCTCGTGATCTGCCTGTCTCGGCCTCCCAAAGTGCTGGGATTACAGGCTTGAGCCACCGCGCCCGGCCAGTTTTCTCTTTTTTAAAAAGAATTCCTTGGCTGAGTGCAGTGGCTCAGGCCTGTAATCCCAGCACTTTCGGAAGGCTGGGTGGGTGGATCATTTTAGGTCAGGAGTTCAAGACCCACCTGGCCAACATGATGAAACCCCGTCTCTACTAAAAATACAAAAAAGTAGCCAGGTGTGGTGGCACGTGCCTGTAATCCCAGCTACTTGAGAGGCTTAGGCATGAGAATTGCTGGAACCCAGGAGGCGGAGGTTGCAATGAGCCAAGATTGTGCCACTGCACTCCAGCTTGGGTGACAGTGAGACCCTGTCTCCAAAAAAATAAAAATCTCTTCACAGATCTTGTTCCACTGTCTTCTGGCCACCTTTGTTTCTGATGACAAGTCAGTGGATATTCGAATAGTGGTTCCCTTTATAGAATGTGTCTTTCTCTTTGGCAGCTTTCAGGTGTGGTGTTCTATGTATTTATCCTGGAGTTTGATGAACTTCTTGGCTCTAAATTTATGCTGTTTAATCAAATATAGGAAAGTGTGAGCCATTATTTCCTCAGGTCTTTTTCCTGACCCGTGTTTCTCTCCTGGGACTTCAGTTACAAATATACTAAGCCTCAGTCTCAATCTCGAGTCTCTCTTCCCCCGCTCCCCGCCACCAAACGGTTCTCTGTGTTCTTCAGATGATTTCTGTAATACAGCTAAGTTGATGGAGAGTCTTCAAACCAAAGTTGCCTTTTGGAGGAGCTGGCATCTTGCCGGAATGGGCCTGCCTTAGTGTCTGCACTGTGCTCATTGGCTATAGAGTCCCCAGAAAGTGTGGCCTAAGTGTGAACCTGGTGGCCCCCCCCACAGCAGGAGATCTGAGAGGTGTGTTTTTGTGGCTACCACAGTATGTTCTGTTGCTTAGGGAGGATTATTTTTCCAGTCTGGGTAGTTGGAAACAGTTTTCTTCAAATTATGTGGATGCCTGTTCAGATCTTTTTTTTTTTTTTTTTTTTTTTTGAGATGGAGTCTCGCTCTGTCGCCCAGGCTGGAGTGCAGTGGCCGGATCTCAGCTCACTGCAAGCTCTGCCTCCCGGGTTCACGCCATTCTCCTGCCTCAGCCTCCCGAGTAGCTGGGACTACAGGCGCCCGCCACCTCGCTGGGCTAGCTTTTTGTATTTTTTTAGTAGACATGGGGTTTCACCGTGTTAGCCAGGATGGTCTTGATCTCCTGACCTTGTGATCCACCCGTCTCGGCCTCCCAAAGTGCTGGGATTACAGGCTTGAGCCACCGTGCCCGGCGCCTGTTCAGATCTTAAAAAGCACACTCACTCCGTCTCAAAAAAAAAAAAAAAAAAAAAAAAAAAAAAAGCACACTCAAAGGGAGAAGGGAAACATTTAGATTAAGTGAAGGTTAACTTTTTTTTTTTTTTTTTTTTTTTTTTTAGACGGAGTCTCTGTCGCCCCGGCTGGAGTGCAGTAGCACAGTCTCAGGTTCTTGCCATTCTCCTGCCTCAGCCTCCCAAGTAGCTGGGACTACAGGCGCATGCCACCACACCTGGCTAATTTTTTTGTATTTTTAGTAGAGACGGGGTTTCACCTTGTTAGCCGGGATGGTGTCGATCTCCTGACCTTGGGATCCACCCGCCTCGGCCTCCTAAAGTGCTGGGATTACAGGTGTGAGCCACTGCGCCCGGCCTAGTGAAGGTTTACTTTATAAGATTAGAGGTTCGTCTTTGGGAGACTCAGGCAGCCATGCCCAAATAATTTTTCTTTTGTGGCAGCATGAAGCTGGCTGGGCCGGTGCCCCTTTCCTAATTGGCCTGGTTATCCTCTTCAGGTTGCCAGAGCTCTAGCTGGGCCCTGCTTTATTTAGCATGGGAGTGTGAGCAGCTGTTGCCCTGCTCCCCGCAGGCAAATGGACCTTGACTGGCAAAATGAAAAGACGAGTTTTGTAATTGCCCCCTCTCTTGTAGCATTAAAGGCTAGAAGTAAGGAGGCCGCTGATGGGCAGAAACTGACCATCTTGTCACTCTCAGAGGTGGCTGTAGTTCTTCCAGCCCTCACTGATCTGTGCATAGGAATGTTAGTGGGCTTTTGCTGTGGGTCCATTTCACTCACCCACACATTTTGATTTGGAGATAGCTACCTTCCTCCTTCCTCTTCTAGTGCTCATACCGCAAGCTTCCTCATTATATTCCTTTTGTGAGTTCAAATAGGAGTTTGCAAGAGGGAATTAAATATGCTCAGATTACCTTATTGAGCCAGCACCTGTTGGTGATTTTCAAGGTGAAAAGTGCCCCCCCCCCACCCCTGAGAAAGTCTAAGAACACCAGGTGTTAATTCTAGGCTGGTTCTCATCAAAATCATAAAAGCATTGCCTTAAACTTTATGGCCTTATTTGTGTGCCTGAACTAGAATACAGGAAAGGATTATAGACTCCAGGCGGCCCTGTGCCAGCCACACTGTTGCTGCAAGCCACCTGCCTATTGGCCTGTTTCTGGGAGGAATCTCTAGATTCAGTCAGTGCTAGTCTCATCCTTGGTGTGTTTGGTATTACTTTTTCTTTGCATTCACCTTCATGAGATTTCCTTTGAGAAAAACTAAATTAATGATGCTCTGTAAAGTAAGCCTACACTCAAACCATTCATAGGTCATTGATTCAGGGTGGCCCCCACATAATACTGATGAGCTGAAGGAAAGAGTGTGCATGGTCATACTTTGGTTTTCCCTGGAATACAGGCCATGTGGTGTGGTGAGCCTTAGGGCAAGGGTTTTAGAGTTTCTGATCTGGGTCTAAATCCCGATTTTCTTCCTTTCTAATAGTGTTTCATCAGACAAGCTCCATAGCCTTTCTGAGCATCAGTCCCCTACTCCTGCTATTAAATGGGGTCGTAGCTACTTTTAGGGATGTTAGGATTAAATAAAGTAGTATGTAAGATTCCTAGCACAGTGCTTAGCAAATTTGTAGTTGCTCAGTAAATGGAAGCTGTTGGAATACTCTACAGCACCATTGTCCAATAGAAATGTAATATGAGCCAGATAATGTAATTTTACTTTTTTTTTTCAGTCATTAAAAAGTACAAAGAATTAGCCAGGTGTGGTGGTACATGCCTGCAGTTCTAGCTACATGGGAGGCTGAGGTGGGAGGATTGCTTGAGCCCAGGAGTTGAAGGCTGCAATGAATTTTTTCTTTTTTTTTCTTTTTTTTTTTTTGAGATGGAGTCTCACTCTGCTGCCCAGGCTGGAGTGCAGTGGCACAATCTTGGCTCATTGCAACCTCTGCCTCTTGAGTTCAAGTGATTCTCCTGCCTCAGCCTCCCGAGTAACTGGGATTACAGGCATGCGCCACAACGCCCGGCAAATTTTTGTATTTTTTGTAGAGATGGAGTTTCACCATGTTGGCCAGGCTGGTATTGAACTCCTGACCTCAAGTGATCTGCACGCCTCAGCCTCCCAAAGTGCTGGGATTATAGGCGTGAGCCACCATGCCCGGCCAATGATGCAGTGAACTTTGAAGGCGTCACTGCAACTCCAGCCTGGGCGACAGAGTGAGACCTCATCTCAAAAAAAAAAAAAAAAAAAAAAAAAATTACAAAGAAGCAAGTGAAATTAATTTTAGCAATATATTTTATTTAACCCCAAAATATTCAAAATATTTCAAAGTAATAGAAAATTATTAATGAGATAGTTTACATTTGTGTGCTAAGTCTGAAATCTGGTGTGTATTTTACACTTACAGCACTTGTCAATTCACAGTGGCTACATTCCAGGTGCTTAATAGCCCCGTGTGACTTTCAGCTCCTGTATTAGGCAGTGCCCCTCTGGAACACATCTAAGGCAAGGCAGTGAGCACAGCAGAACTGTCCACCTTAATCCAAACACATGTGTACAGAGCTGAATCAAAACCAAATCAGGCTGGGAAGACCTGGGGCTTTTAGCACGCTCTGCCCTTCCCTGAGCCACCCTTGTGATCAAGTGGAACATATGTAAAATAAAAGCTTTATGAGCAGTCAGGTGTCTTTCCTGTGGGGACTCCTTACATGCCAGGCTTGCAGAGGTGCAGAAACAAGTGTGAAAGCTGTGGTCTGTGAATCCTAACCTTGGCTTTGCTGGTGCAGGGCTGGGTGACCTCATCTGGCAAACTGCGGTATCTGTTTACTTTTGTGAATTGAGCTGTGAGGCATAGCTGAAATTTGCATGGGGGTGACAAACAGACTTTAAAGCATCTTGCGAAAAAGTAAGGAATTAGGAGTTGTAGACAAATGCTCAATGAAAACAGAGTGTGATGTTGGGTATTGCACCAGACCCTAGTGCTGGATCCCTCAGTTTACCGAGTAGATCATTTGGTCCAATTACAGAGTAGCATAGGAATGGCGATTACCCTGGCATGTCCCATCTCTCCTTGTTGAAGTTCTGCTTTTTTTTTTTTCTTTTTTTTGAGATGAGGTCTTGCTATGTAGCTCATGCTAGAGTGCAGTGGCACAATCACAGCTCACTGCAGCCTCCACTGCTGGGGCTGGGACCACAGGCATGTGCCACCCTGTCCAGCTAATCTTTTAAAAATTATTTGCAGAGACGAGGTCTCACTGTGTTGCCAGGTTGGTACTTAATCTTTTTTTTTTTTTTTTTTTTTGAGGCGGAGTCTTCACTTTGTCGCCCAGGCTGGAGTGCAGTGGCACCATCTCGGCTCACTGCAAGCTCCGCCTCCCGGGTTCGCGCCATTCTCCTGCCTCAGCCTCCCGAGTAGCTGGGACTACAGGCGCCCGCCACCGCACCTGGCTAATTTTTTGTATTTTAGTAGAGACGGGGTTTCACCGTGTTAGCCAGGATGGTCTCGATCTCCTGACCTCGTGATCCGCCCGCCTCAGCCTCCCAAAGTGCAGGGATTACAGGCGTGAGCCACCGCGCCCGGCCGGTACTTAATCTTTCAAGACAGCTTACAGGCTTCCTCTTCCAACTGTGAGCCTCAGTGAGGAAACAGTGGGCTTGTGGAGTTTATTCTGCAGCCCTCCAGTCTCCAAACATTAATTGTGCATGTCTGATCAGTAAAACATTTGGGGGTGCATCCCACATGATGTCACTCATCTGTCAGAGCCCTCCATCGGCCTCGGAGTACAAGCCCACACACTTACAATGACTGGCCATCCCCTCTTAGGCTGCACGCCTCTCCCCTCTCTGACCTCATCTACTCCTCCTCACTCCACCGCAGTCCTTGCTGTTTCTGGAAGCAACCAAACACACTATGCTCCCCCGGCATGGCACTGACTGTCCCTCCTCCAGGAACAGTCTTTCCCAGACATCCCCAGGGAAGACTCTCTCACCTCTCACTCCATTTAAAATGGCAACCCGCGAGCCCCGTCACTTTCTTTCCTGACTGGTTGGTATGGTTGGTTGGTTGGTTGGTTTTTTTTGAGACAGAGTCTCGCTCTGTCGCCCAGGCTGGAGTGCAGGGGTGCAGTCTCAGCTTACTGCAATTTCCGCCTCCTGAGTTCAAGCAATTCTCCTGCCTCAGCCTCCCAAGTAACCCAGACTACAGGCTTCCACTACCATGCCCAGCTGTTCATTCATTCATTCATTCATTCATTCATTCATTCATTCATTCATTGTATTTTTAGTAGAGACGGGGTTTTGCTGTGTTGGCCAGGCTGGTCTCAATCTCCTGACCTCAGTGATCCGCCCATCTTGGCCTCCCACCAAGCCCAGCTGACAGTTTTATTTTTTTTGAGACGGAGTCTTGCTCTGTCGCCCAGGCTGGAGTGCAGTGGCGCGATCTTGGCTCACTGCAAGCTCCGCTTCCTGGCTTCAAGCAATTCTCCTGCCTCAGCCTCCTGAATAGCTGGGATTACAGGTGCGTGCCACTACGCCTGGCTAATTTTTGTATTTTTGGCAGAGACAGGGTTTCACCATGTTGGTCAGGTTGGTCTTGAACTCCTGACCTCGTGAACTGCCCGCTGTGGCCTCCTAAAGTGCTGGGATTACAAGCGTGAGCCACCGCGCCGGGTCCTGACAGTTTTTTGTTTTTGTTTTTGTTTTTTTAATATTACCCCTTATCATACTTTTTTTTTTTTTTTAATTAAATGTCCCTCTCTCCTCAGAAAATAAGCTCTGCCAGGGCAGAGAGTTGACCTGTTTTATCAGTGCCGGATACCTAAAATGTGCTCCATGAATATCTGTTGAATGAATCCAGTGTACTAATATGGTATTTATAAAACAACAAATGGAATTCCAAGTAAATTCACCATCTCTCAACAGACCACGTGACATGTTCGCTGGGGTGTATGTACCTGCTTTGAAACATTTGCTTGTAGAAACGGGTGTCTTTGAAAGTGGTTGAGGAAAATGAGTGGGACTATTTTACCAAAATCTGAGAGCAACTGAAGTGAGCACATGATTGGCAATTCTATAGAAAGGGGTTCTGTTGAGTCATTCACCACCAGCCAACCATTAAAAAGGTTACCCGTTTCTGAGGAAGACTCTTCCTACAACCACTAGAGAGCGCTGTGCACTAGCAAATGCCAGCCAAAGCCGTCAGGGAGAGACTGCTGGGGAAGATGGGGAGGTGGTGGCTATGGCAGTGTTGCCTGGCAGTGGGGTAGCGGGTAGCAGTGGGGTAGCGGGTAGCTGAATGGCCAAATCCTGTGAGACCCACCTTTCCCCATCCTTATACTCCCCCACACACCATAAGTGGCAGACTGATGATTAGGTGCAGCTGGCCAGGGTTGGACTAGGCTCTGTTCTTTCTGATTCTTGAATTCTCAGATTTAGCTTTAGTTTTCACTGTACAGGTGGTGAATAAATCATTTACTGTCTTGCTGAATATCCCATAACGTTATTACTTCTGTCCTCAACAAACAACGTTATCTTAATCATTTGTTGTTTTCCACTAGAGGAATTTGAGTATCTGTGTATGCAACCATGTCTTTATTTTTGTGTTATCAAAAATAAACCTGGGGCCAGGTGCCGTGGCTCACACCTGTAATCCCAGCACTTTGGGAGGCCGGGGTGGGCGGATCACCTGAGGTCAGGAGTTTGAGACCAGCCTGGCCAACACGGTGAAACTCCATCTCTACTAAAAATACAAAAATTAGCCAGGCATGCTTGTGGGTGCCTGTAATCCCAGCTATTGGGAGGCTGAGGCATGAGAATTGCTTGAACCCAGGAGACAGAGGTTGCAGTGAACCAAGATCACACCACTGCACTCCAGCCTGGGTGACGGGGCCAGACTCCACCTCAAAAATAAAAATAAAAATAAAAAAATAAATCTGGGGGCATATATAGCTGTGCTGTGTGTAGCTCTGACATATTTGTGACTGGCTCCTGCATTTCTCCTTGGTGGGAAATGTACGTGTTGACATTAGGATTCAACTCGGTTATTACGCCCGACCTGAGCTGCTCTTAGACCAGGCAGGCAAAAGAGACCTCTGCCCAGAGTCTGCATCTAGAAAACACAGAAACACAAGGCTAGGGGAAGAAGAGGACAAAATCCAGCCCTCACCCTGGAAATTCAGAGGAAAAGTGGCTGCTTTTGTTCTAGGTTCATCTCCCCAGATCATCCTTAGTGTTCAGGCAGATGGGGTCCAGGAGGCGTCCTTCCTCCCCAGCTCCATTCACGTAGGTGTAGTTAGCGGGGCTCCTAGAACTGCCTGGAAGTCCTGAGTGGGCACAGCAAGGTATGGGGAGGAGACTCGTCCACCCAGCTTCCGAGGAGTTGACAGATCCTTCAGGCCAGCCCCTGTGCTGTGGCAGCACGATTTCGGGGGCCGTGTTTCTGTGGTTGCGCAGGAGGATGAGGCTGTAAGGTGGGCCTCCGCGGCTCCATGCTCCAGTTTTGTCTTCGTGCGAAGAGACTCAGGGCACATACTGACCCACATGATCAAAGTGAGCATCAAACCTTAGACTCCCAAAGTATATTTATTTGAATAAAATATAACTGTTAGGCACTTTGGGAGGCTGAGGCAGGAGGATCTTTTGAGTCTCAAAGTTCGAGACCAGTCTGGGCAACATAGTGAGACCTCATCTCTATTAAAAATATGGATAGATAAATAGACAGATAATCACTGTTATATTTTTCTATATTGGAGTTCTGTGTAAGATTGTATTGACAAAAGCATTCACTGATGAAAGTTTGCAGGCATTAATTTTTATATCACTATATAGAAATAGGAATTTTGGAAAAATGGATAGCTCTTAACTGAGTCAAGTGGGAAAAAAGATGGAAATGATTCTGAGATACAAGAATGAAATATTGTACCTGTTGTCAGAAGAGGAAGGACATAAAATTTTTGTAGAGATTGTAAAATCATTAATGCAAAAACAAAGATTATGCCTAGGAAAAAATGACAAGAAGGAAAATACAGGTTAGTGTTTCCCAAAATTTTCCTCGGCAGTATGAAAGTGGATTGTTTTGCCCTCTTCCCAATCTTATATGTTATTCTAAGCTTTCTATGATCTCTCTGTCACCCAGGCTGGGGTGCAGTGGTGTGATCTCAGTCTCAGCTCACTGCAACCTCTGCTTCCTAGGTTCAAGCAATTCTCCTGCCTCAGCCTCCCAAGTGGCAGGAATTACAAGCATGCACCACCACGCCCAGCTAATTTTTGTATTTTTAGTAGAGATGGGGTTTCACCATGTTGGCCAGGCTGGTCTTGAACTCCTGACCTCAGGTGATCCACCTGCCTCGGCCTCCCAAAGTGCTGGGATTACAGGTGTGAGCCACCACACCTGGCCCGGATACACTTTTAGAATAGTAAAAAAAAGTTAGGGCTTTTTTGTTGGAATATGTATATCATGATGATTTACTTCAATTTTATTCAACAAGTGCCTGCGGAGCACCTGCTCTGTGCTCTGCTCTATACCAGCCCGGGATGCCTCCCTCACTGAGAGAATCTCCTAGCAAGAGCAGGTGGTGATGATGTGACTGCAGTTGTTGTACACACACAACATGCAGTAATGAAGTGCAGTCATCAGGAGAGTGGATGGAGGTGTGGCATTCCATCTGGTGGAGTGAAGCGAGGTCACTGGGGAGGTGAATTGAGCTCTGGGTTTTAAAAGCTATCTCCCAACCCAGGCAAAACATGGAGGCCAAATGACAAGGTTCTTAAGAAGAAATAGCATTTCCATGCCACACAGCGATGTATAAATAAATCCTCTCCTACTTAGAGCCAGTGCCCAGGGCTGGCTGAGGTGGCGAAGTTTCGCTGCTGGGTTCCCCCCATAATCTCCCTCGGACTCTCCCAAGCCTCCTCCAACACACAATCTGAATAAAACACTGCTCAAATGCCTTATCTCATTTGCTTTGCACTGCAACCCTTCAACATAGATACTGTTATCATCCCCATTTTACAGGTGAGGAAACCAAAGCTGACAAATATTAAGTAAGCAGCCCAAGGGCACGCAGGTCAGAGAGGGCAGAGCCGGGGCGAGGCCGAGGCCTTCCAACTCTGAGTCCACAAGCTTCCGTTCTGCCTGCGGCCTCCTTGCCGCCGACCCTGCTCTGGTCCAAGCTGGCGTCAGTGGGGCTCCCCCTCTGAAGGGTGGTCCTAGAGTCCTACCGAGGCCAGCTTCCCTTTCCTGAGCTTCCTCCCACCCCTTGGGAACCAAGAGCTTCTCCCTACTGTGGACTGGTGGCTTTGTGTTCAGCCCACCTGCAATCAGAGTCCACCTTGTGCCTACCCCAGGGCACAGCAGCATGGGCTGACCACTGGGACCTAGCTACAGAGAGCAGAGGCTCACAGCCCATTCAACCTCTCCAAGCCTCAGCTCCCTTGTTTGCAATTTATAGGACACAGGTCCTGCCTCATATGATGGTTTCTGAAACTCTGCAGATGATTTCCCTAAAGCACACATCACGGTGCCTGGCGCCTTCCTGTGCTCAGGGACGGGAATGTCACCCTCTACCATTAGACAACGTCCCCCGGGAGTCAGGAGGAAATGCAGCTCACTGAGCCAGGCTCCACTGGAAAGAGAGCTGAAGGGTCATGGGGTCTGAGGCCAGGCACCCTCAGACCCCATGACTGGACTTGGGGACTTGCAGTGGCCTTGCCTGTCGGTTTTTTTTTTTTTTCGAGACAGAGTCTTGCTCTGTCATCCAGGCTGGAATGCAAAGGTGCCGTCATAGTTCCCTGCAACCTCAAACTCCTAGACTCAGGTGATCCTTTCACTTCAGCCTCCTGAGTAGCTGGGACTACAGATGTGCACCACCATACCTGGCTAATATTTATTTAGTTATTTATTTTTTGTAGAGACGGAGTCTTGATATGTTTCCTAGGACGGTCTTGAACTCCTGGCCTCAAATGATCCACCCACCTTGGCCTCCCAAAGCGCTGGGATTATAGGCATGAGCCACTGCACCCTGCCTTGTTGTCCTGTGGATTTTAAAATCTTGTTGTTGAAAAAAATGATGTATCTTTTGTTTTCTTTGAGACAGGTCTCACTCTGTTGCCCAGGCTGGAGCTCAGTGGCAGGATCTCAGCTCACTGCAAACTCTGCATCCCAGGTTCAAGTGATTCTCCTGCCTCAGCCTCCCGAGTAGCTGGTACTACAGGAGCACTACCACGCCCAGCTAATTTTTATATTTTTAGTAGAGATGGGGTTTCACCATCTTGGCCAGGCTGGTCTTGAACTCCTGACCTCATGATCCACCCACCTGGACCTCCCAAAGTGCTGGTATTACAGGCGTAAGCCACTGTGCCTGGCCTAATTTCTGTATTTTTAGTAGAGACGGGGTTTCACTATGTTGGCCAGGCTGGTCTCGAACTCCTGATCTTGTGATCCGCCTGCCTTGGCCTCCCAAAGTGCTGGGATTACAGGCGTGAGCCACCGCACCTGGCCAGGATTTCCTTTCTTTTTAAGGCTGAATAATATTCCATTGTATGAATAGACTACATTTTGTTTATCCATTTGATTTGTTTGTTTTGAGATGGATTCTCACTGTTGCCCAGGCTGGAGTGCAGTGGCTTGATCCCAGCTCACTGCAACCTCTGCCTCCAAGGTTCAAGCGATTTTCCTGCCTCAGACTCCCAAGTAGCTGAGATTACAGGTGCACACAACTATGCCTGGATAATTTTTGTATTTTTAGTAGAGGTGGGATTTCACCATGTTGACCAGGCTGGTCTCGAACTCCTGACCTCAAGTGATCCACCGGCCCTGGCCTCACAAAATGTTGAGATTACAGGTGTGAGCCACTGCGCCTGGTTTGATTGTTTTTTTTAATGCAAATCAGACCTTGTCACTCTTTTGCTTGAAGCTCCTCAGTGGTTGCCTATGGCTGTCAAGGTCAGAGCCTCACCACGGCCTGGGTTTCCTCCTGTGGTCCCTGGCCCTCGCCTCCTGCTCTATCCTTATTGTGAACCACGCCAAGCCCTTTCTCAACCCCGCCCCTTGCTCCCTCTGTCTGGAACTACCTTCCCAGTCCTTTTTTGCACTGTTCATTCTCAAGTCACCTCCTCAGTGAGCCCTCCCTAGTTGCTCCCTTTCATCACCCTGTTTTCTTCCTCCCCATTATCTGGTTTCCCTGGAGGCTTTTGGAATGTGGGCTTCATGGCAAAGGCCTATTAGGGTCACTGCTGTGTTCAAGGCTCAGTAAGGATGCCTCGGTGCGCCTGACTGCGGAACGGGCCGGCTGGCTGGGGGTGTCACCTGGCGAGATTTGTTGTCACTTGCTCACTTGTCCTAGATGCTGTTTATAAAAATACTAACAGAACCAGGCACGGTGGCTTATGCCTGTAATCCTAGCATTTTGGAAGCCCGAGGCAGGCAAATCCCTTGAGCCCAGGTGTTTGAAACCAGCTTGGGCAACAGGGCAAAACCCTGTCTCTACTAAAAGAAACCAAAAAACAAAATTAGCCAGGCATGGTGGTGCGCATATAGTCCCAGCTACTTAGGAGGTTGAGTGGGAGGATCACCTGAGCCTGGGGAGGTTGAGGCCGCAGTGAGCTATAATTGCGTCACTGCGCTCCAGCCTGGGTAACAGAGTGAGACCCTGTCTCAAAAATAAATAAATAAATAATAAAGTAATAGTAGAAGGTGGTGTATGGCCTTGGAAAAGGCTGAGTTCGACGGCTAGGAAGGCTAGTTTTCCCCTCTCTTCCTCTTCCTCACATTCATACCCTCCAGATCATGGTGCTGAACTGAAGGTCTCAGTTTCTCCTTACGTCCCATCAAGGAGGGTGATGCTGACAGCAGGCATCCTCTCCTGACTTCCCAGCAGTTTTGTGAAGATGTGGGGGAGAGGCCAGGCATGGTGACTCACACCTGTAATCCCAGCACTTTGGGAGACTGAGGTGGGTGGATCACCTGAGGTCAGGAGTTCAAGACCATCCTGGCCAACATGGTGAAACTCCGTCTCTACCAAAAATACAAAAATTAGCTGGGTGTGGTGGCAAGTGCCTGTAACCCCAGCTACCGGGAGACTGAGACAGGAGAATCACTGAACCCAGGAGGCGGAGGTTGCAGTGAGCTCAGATCACACCATTGCACTCCAGCCTGGGCGACAAAGCAAGACTCTCTGTCTCAAAAAAAAAAAAAAAAAGGAAAGAAAGAGAGAGATGTAGGGGAGAGAGAAATGAAGAATATCGGGGGGAAATGAAGAGCTTAAAAAATATAACTACAAAATCTTTTAGCCACAGGGGGAAAAAAAGCAAGGGCAACATAAATAATTTGAGATTTTTCTCCAGAGAAATAGCAAAAGTTCCACTCATCTCCATTTAGAAGTTTGTAATGGGGAGAAACATATTCCATAAATCAAAGAGTAATTTATTTTCAAATTACATATGTCTGTAGAAACACATAAAATTTATACAGAAAGATGAAGAGATTATAAGAAAAAAAAAAAGTCCTTAATTTCTTTTTCTTTCTTTTTTTTTTTTTTTGAGACGGAGTTTCTCTTTGTTGCCCAGGCTGGAGTGCAGTGGCGTGATTTTGGCTCACTGTAACCTCTGCCTCCAGGGTTCAAGTGATTCTCATGCCTCAGCCTCCCAAGAAACTGCGACTACAGGCACGCCCCACCACTCCTGGCTAATTTTTCTTTGTATTTTTAGTAGAGACAGGGTTTCACTCTGTTGGCCAGGCTGGTCTTGCACTCCTGGCCTCAGGTGACCTGCCCATCTTGGCCTCTCAAAGTGCTGGGATTATAGACATGAGCCACGGCGCCTGGCTCCTTAATTTAGAGTAAAGGCAAGGACCTAAGTGATATTTTTTATGTGTTGCAAATATCTCCTCCTACTCTCAGCTTTCCATTTCCTTAATGATGTCTTAAAAATTGTATTAATATAAGATACATACAGTATGAAAATGAATAAATCATAATGTACAATGTGATTTTTTTTTTTTTAACAAATGAACTGTGTAACCAGCATCCAGATCAAGAAACGGAACATTATAAGAACTCTAAAGCCCTGGAGACCGCTTCTGGTCACCACCTTCCAAGGGTACCATTATCCTGACTTGTATAAATGGAATCTGAGAGAATGCAAGTTTTCTTTTGCATATATTATGTATGTGGGATTCCGCATACTGTTTCATTCATTCATGAGTAGTGGTCATTCATTCATGTTCGTTGCTTTATAGTATTCTAGTGTGCCCCAATTCATCCACTCTACTGTTGATGGACATTTGGATAATTCCCAGTTTGGGGGTATTATTAATGGTGCTGCTATGGAACATTCTCTCTCTCTCTCTCTCTGTCTAGCAATTTTACTGAACTGGTGTTGCTCCTTGCGGAGGAGGACTAACCCATAGGCACTGTGCCCAGAGTCAGCCTGAACATTCTAGAACTTGCTTTTGATCAACACCTTGTATTAGTCAGGGACAGAACTAGAGGGATGGAGCTAATAGGATGTATGTATATATGAAAGGAAGTTTATTAAGGAGAACTGACTCACAAGATCACAAGGTAAAGTCCTATGATAGGCTCTCTGCAAGCTCAGGAGCAAGGAAGCCAGCAGTGGCTCAGTCTGAGTCTCAAAACCTCAAAAGTCAGGAAGCTCACAGTGCAGCCTTCAGTCTATGGCCAAAGGTCCAAGAGCCCCTGGCAAACCACCAGTGTAAGTCCAATAGTCCAAAAACCAAAGAACTTGGAGTGTGATGTTCCAGGCAGGAAGCATCGAGCACAGGAGAAAGATGAAGGCCTGAAGACTCAGGAAGTCTGCCCTTCCATCTTCTTCTGCCTGCTGTTTCTAGCTGCACTGACTGGCAGCCAATTGGATGGTGCCCACCCAGATTGGGGGTGGATCTGCCTCTCCCAGTCCACTGCCTCAAATGTTAATCTCTGGTACCACTGTAACAACAACAAAAAAACACCCAGAAACAATACTTTGCATCCTTCAATCCAATCAGGTTGACTTTTTTTTTTAGACAGAGTTTAAGAGGCTGGGGTGCAGTGGCGTGATCTTGGCTCACTGCAACCTTCACCTCCCTGATTCAAGCAATTCTCCTGCCTCAGTCTCCTGAGTAGCTGGGACTACAGGTGCGCACCACCACACCTGGCTAATTTTTGTATTTTTAGTAGAGATGGGGTTGGCCATGTTGACCAATCTGGTCTTAAACTCCTGGTCTCAAGTGATCTGCCTGCCTTGGCCTTCTCCCAAAGTGCTGGGATTACAGGTGTGAGCCACTGCACCCGGCCACAATCAAGTTGACACTTAATATTAACTACCACACACGAACATATTTCTGTTGAGTATATACCTATGCTGGCCACAGGATATGTAAATATTCAGCTTCAGGAGATATTGGGAGAAGTAGCAACACTTGATAGACATATATACATATATTTTTGTTGTTGTTGTTTTGTTGTTGGTGGTGGTGGTTTTCACATTTTTATTGGGAGCCATGGGAGGGGCCTCTTCTGTCAGTGGAGGTGCTCACATTTTCTTCAGCCACTCCAAGCTGGGGCCCTGGGGGCCCTGGAGGTGGCTGCACGTGTCTGCATGTTCCCATCATCGCGGATGGGCACTGGATACTTGTAGGGTGTGGCCTCACTGATCATGATGGAGTACTTGGTGTAGGGGCTGAGTGGGGGCAGAATTACAGTGAGGCTCCCAATGATGAAGGAGACCACCCACACTGGCTCCTTGGCCCAGGCATTCTTGAGGAAGGTGCCGAGTCTCACAACCATCTTGATCTCAGCCATATATATATATATGTGTGTATATATATATTTTTATATATGTATATAAAAAAGAGTGGGAGTGTGTGTGTTTGTGTGTGATTAGAGATTTCATCTCACTATGTTGTTGCCCAAGCTGATCTTGAAGGGCTCAAGCAATCCTCCTACCTCATCCTCCCAAAGCACTGAGAATAGAGGCATGAGCCACCCTGCCCGGCCACATCCTGTATTAACTTGCATTTCCCTGATGACTAATGGAGCCAAGCATTTTTTCCTGTTGATTGGCCATGTGGATATCCTCTTCTACCATGTGCCGATTCTAGTCTTTTGCCCATTTTGTGAGGTTTTTTTTTTTTTTTTGCCATTTTTTTCCCATTGAATTGTCTGTTTGTCCTTTTCTTATTGACTTTTTTGTTTGTTTGTTTGTTTTTGAGTTGGAGTCTTGCTCTGTTGCCCACGCTGAAGTGCAGTGGTGTGATCTCAGCTCACTGCAACCTCTGCCTCCTGGGTTCAAGAGATTCTCCTACCTCAGACTCCTGAGTAGCTGGGATTACAGGGGCCCCCCACCATGCCTGCTTAATTTTTTTTATTTTTAGTACAGACGGGGTTTCACCATATTGGTCAGGCTGGTCTCGGACTCCTGACCTCAGGTGATCCACCTGCCTCAACCTCCCAAAGTGCTGGGATTACAGGTGTGAGCCACCGCACCCAGCCTCTTATTGACTTTTAGGAAGTTTTTCTGTATTCTGGATTCAAGTCCTTTGTCAGATATATGAATTATGAATATCTTCTCCCACACTCCGGCTTGAATTTTCATTCTTATTGGTGTCTTTTGATGAACAGGAATTCTTAAATTTAACATAGTTTAATTACCAAGTTTTTGTAAATAGAATAGCCTACATCAATACTGAGAAGTCATAGCTATTATACCAGTAACAAAACAAGAAAGCTAATTTTGAAACTTCCCTGTACTGCTGAGGATTCTGGGAAACAAATACACTCATTTCATTGCTCAAGATTTTTTTTTAATTTTTGATTTTTTAATTATTATTATTATTACTACCCTTATTATTTTTGAGGGAGAGTCTCACTCTGTCGCCCAGACTGGAGTGCAATGGTGCCAGCTCGGCTCACTGCAACCTCTGCCTCCCGAGTTCAAGCGATTCTCATTCCTCAATCTCCCGATGGGACTACAGGCACCCACCACACCCAGCTAATTTTTGTATTTTTAGTAGAACGGGGTTTCTCTACTACAGAGAGAGGAGAGGCTGGCCAGGCTTGTCTGGAACTCCTGAGCTCAGGTGATTCGCCCGTCTCGGCCTCCCAAAGAGCTGGGATTACAGATGTGAGCCACGGCGCCTGGCCGAATTATTATAAAATATGTAATTTTTAAACGTTTGATAAGCTCTTGCCCTAACCCTTCCTCTCCTACAGGGCTTCTGAAAGCCGCTGTCTGAATCTTCCGGTTTGACCTAAGTTAGAAGAGCAGGAGTTTTTCCATTAACCAGTTAGGGACTCTGGGCAAGTCCTTTGACCTCTTTGTCCTGGGTTTCTTCATCTGGGAGGACCCTCTGCACCCCCTGGGTTTAGAGCAGAGATGGCCGTTCAGCAAAAGCACCTGAACACAGCGCTGCAGATGCACTGTCAGCGCCGTGATTCCCATGTCTGCAGCGACCCCTGCTGGCTGCCGGCCTGGGCTCAGGGTCCATCGAAGGCCGCCTCCAGCCCCTACTTGTGTGCTTCCCGGAGGGCACTGCCCAGAAGGCTGGGCAGCTGCAGGTGGGTGGCTCCTCTGAGTCCGTTTTCCCCACTCCTCCCCTTCCTCTTCTTTCCTCCTTTCCCCGCTACAGCCTGGGGTGGGGCAGGGACCCGGAGAGACCTCACACAATTCTTCCCGGTAACTATCCCCCATCCTTGCACATTGCTTGACCACTTTCTTGTGCAAGACCTTTTTCACGAATACTCTTTCATTGGCGTGCTCAGAAGGAAATTTCTTTGAATGTGTGGGTTTATGAAGACAGCTTATACAGCCAAGAAGTACTTCCTTTAGAAACTCAAAATTCCGGCCAGGCGCGGTGGCTCACGCCTATAATCCTAGCACTTTGGGAGGCCGAGGCGAGCAGATCATAAGGTCAGGAGCTCAAGACCAGCCTGGTCAAAATAGAGAAACCCCGTCTCTACTGAAAATAGAAAAATTAGCCAGGCGTGGTGGCACATGCCTGTAATCCCAGCTATTCGGGAGTCTGAGGCAGGAGAATTGCTTGAACTCGGGAGGCTGAGGTTGCGGTGAGCCGAGATCTCGCCACTGCACTCCAACCTGGGCGACAGAGCGAGACTCCACTCAAAACAAAAAAAGAAAGAAATAAACTAAAAATTCTAAGACATCCCAAGGGATGATAGGACTCTTCCCCTAGGCATCCCCTCTAGCTTAAAGTGTGTGGCGGGTGGGGTCTGGACCACAGGTGCTGGTGCCTTACTTCATTCTCCATGCCCACACTTCATGGAGTTATTGTTCCCACATCTCATGGTTGATCAAACGGAGTGTCTGAGTGGTTAAATAACTTGCCTAAGCTTCTAAGTAGGTAGGTTAGGTAGGTTATTGGCGGAATTTATCTGTCGAGACTTCAGAGTTTGTGCATTAAAAATAAAATAGAATAAAAATTTTTCTGATTATTTTTAAAAAGTTTTCAGAGATTCTGGAAAATACATAAAGAATATAAAGATGAAGCTAAAAATCACCCAGATGTCCTCAACTCAGTCATTGTTAATACTTTGGTAAATATCCTTGTTTGTTTGCTTTTCTGTGCATATTAACTGAAATCATATATTATGAGTGATGATATCTGTTCCTTTTTGATTTGAAATTGCGTAGTATGAGCTTTCTTTATGGCATGTAAAATTCTTCCACATGTGGTTTTTAATGACTATATAACAGTTTTCTTTGTGTATGCACCATCATTTGACCTTTCTTGTTTTGTGAGGCATTTGCATTTCTTAATTTTTTTGAAATTGTATAAAGTCTTTGCATATTGACCTTTGCTTGAATCTCAAATGATCTCCCCGGGACATTCACAAATAGGCCCTTACTGGTGCTAGTCTATGAATATATATACTTTTTTTTTTTTTTTTTTTTTTGAGACGGAGTCTTGCTCTGTCACCCAGGCTGGAGTGCAGTGGCACAATCTCGGCTCACTGCAAGCTCCAACTCCCGGGTTCACACCATTCTCCTGCCTCAGCTTCCTGAGTAACTGGGACTACAGGCGCCCGCCACCACGCCCAGCTAATTTTTTTGTATTTTTAGTAGAGATGGAGTTTCACCATGTTAGCCAGGATGGTCTAGATCTCCTGACCTCATGATCCGCCCACCTCAGCCTCCCAAAGTGCTGGGATTACAGGCGTGAGCCACCGTGCCCAGCCATATACATATATTTTTTTGAGACAGAGTCTCACTTTGTCACCCAGGCTGGAGCATAGCAACACGATCTCAGCTCACTGCAACCTCTGCCTCCTGGATTCAAGGGATTCTCCTGCCTCAGCCTCCCAAGTAGCTGGGATTACAGGCGTGTGCCACCACGTCCAGCTAATTTATGTTTGTTTGTTTTTGAAATGGAGTTTTGCTCTTGTTGTTCAGGCTGGAGTGCGATGGCATGATCTCGACTCACTGCAACCTCCGCCTCCCAGGTTCAGGTGATGCTCCTGTCTCAGGCTCCTGTAACTGGGATTCCAGGTGCCTGCCACCACGCCCAGCTAATTATTTTGTATTTTTAGTAGAGACAGGATTTCACCATGTTGGCCAGGCTGGTTTTGAACACTTGACCTCAGGTGATCCGCCCACCTCGGCCTCCCAAAGTTCTGGGATTACAGGTGTGAGCCACTGCGTCTGGCCATCCCAGTCTTATTTCTTTAGGTGTCCTGCGCACTGATTCATCAATGGTCTTTCAAAGCCAGGTCACGTTAACTGGGGCCAGTGTCCTTTAGGGTGGCAAGAATGCCACTTGCTTTGCAAGCAAGGCTGTGACTCAGCCCTCCTGCAATGAGGCAAGAGTAGAGGCAGGTCTAAAGGGATTATACCCAGGATTATACCTGTGTGTCCCTGTGCCAGGGCCTTCTCCAGGCCCACTGCTCAGCCGGTGGCAGGGCTGCATCTGTTCAGTCAACGTGGAAGGGCCTCCGACCCCAAAAGAAGGAAAATCTGAAATCAACTGCTCAGTGGGAAGCTAATGGAAATCCACATTAGCATGGCCTGGGCCCAGCCACACTTCTATCCTGTCCACTATCATCCTGTTAACTAAACACCCGGGCTTTGTATCCCCAGCTCTGAGGTGGCTGATGATGGATAGGTGCTCAGTAGATGTGGATTGCATGAATGAACTGTGGATGGGATTAGCCTGCTGCCCAGAAGTAGCCCATCTACTAGGATTAGGAGATTGTTTATCCATGAGATTAAGGGGCCAAAGGTGCAGCCTAGACTGGTCAGGGGGCGTGGGTTCAAATCCCAGTGGGACACCCTGACCCTGTTGACACAGCAGTCACACTGCAAGGCCTTGGATGAATTAGTTTGTGTGTTTTGGCCTCAGTTTCCCTTCCAAAGTCCTCTATTGTTTTGAGGGTAGAAATAGAACATGTGTGGCAACAAGGAGATCTAGCCCGGGTAGATGCAAACGCTGCACACTGAGCCTTAAATGGGGATCAGGGAGCCACAGGGTTCCTCATTCACTCCTATTCTTTTATTTTTTATCTTATTTTGTTTTTAGAGACAAGGTCTCACTATGTTGGCCAGGCTGATCTTGAACTCCTGGGCTCAAGGGATTCTCCCGCCCTGGCCTCCAAAAGTGCTGGGATTACAGATGTAAGCCGCTGTGCCCAGTTTACTCGCATTCTTGGTCCTTCTGAAGAGAGGTGACACCATTTGAAGCTTCAGGGTTGACTTTTTCCCCCTCCTCAAAAATGATTTTCTTACAGGGCGCTCTGCTCTATAGATAGTGCTGCAACCTCTGGGAGGCAGGAATCAAAGCCACAAAGCACCCTGGGGATCTGCCTGGAAATCTCTCTCACTGCCTGAGGCCGGACTCTAGGAAGTTCTAAATTCTCCTCCCACCTTTGATAAATTAAGAAGAAACCAGAGTAACGTGGCAAAGGTAGAGGAAGGAACGGTCCCATCTCCGCTGCAGTGTCTTCATTGACCATGCCTTCTTTCTGAAACCCTTTTCTCTCTCCACTTTGTTTTCTCACTTTCCTGCTATTCTCCCAGGCCCCAGCTGGGGCCCTCTGCTCTCCCTAGGACTGGGCCCAGGTGGGGTGAGTGGTGTACTCACCTTGGATGCAAAATCTAAGAGGGCATCAAAGAATTCAGTAATCAAGATAAACAATATTTTAATTTAACATTTTTAAATGAAAATTAGCACCAAAAAATCACAATGAGCAAAATATCAAAAAATATATGTATTTTTTGAGACAGGATCTCACTCTGTTGCCCAGGCTGGAGTACACTGGCACAATCACGGCTCAGTGCAACTTCGACCTCCCCAGGCTCAGGTGATCCTCCCACCTCAGCCTCCCGAGTAGCTGGGACTATAGGCGTGCGCCACCATGTCTGGCTAATTGTTTTTGTATTTTTTGTAGAGGTGGGGTTTCACCATATTGCCAAGGCTGGTCTTGAACTCCTGGGCTCAAGCAATCCCCACCTCAGCCTCCCAAAGTGCTGAGATTACAGGTGTGAGCCACTGCGGCTGGCCCAAACTTCTTTTTTTTCTTTTTTTTTTTTCTGAGACAGAGTCTCACTCTGTCTCCCAGGCTGGAATGCAGCAGCGCGATCTCGGCTCACTGCAACCTCCACCTCTTAGGTTCAAGCAATCCTCCTGCCTCAGCCCCCTAGTAGATGGGATTACAGGTACACACCACCATGCCAGGCTAATTTTTGTATTTTTAGTAGAGACGGGGTTTTGCCTCGGGAGGCCGAGGCGGATGGATCACGAGGTCAGGAGTTTGAGACCAGCCTGACTACTAAAAATACAAAAATTAGCTGGGCACAGTGGCACGTGCCTGTAATCCCAGCTACTCAGGAGGCTGAGGCTGGAGAATCACTTGAACCTGGGAGGCAGAGGTTGCAGTGAGCTGAGATTGGGCCACTGCATTCTAGCTTGGCAACAGAGTGAGATTCCATCTCAAAAAAAAAGAAAAAGAAAAAAGAAAAGGTGGCTTGGTTCACTCCAGTGAGAGCTGACATCCTCACGGCCTCCAGACGGTCCCCAGGCTGCCTTACAGAGGTCATCCCATCCATCTAGCTGGAGCCTTCCTTTTTCACGGACTCTACCGGTGTTTTGGTAAAGTTTGGGCTTCTGCATACGGTCTCCCAATCTGCATCCCTCAGAGGGTTCTCCAGGGTCTGGGTACAGGTGGGTGCTCCTTTGTTTAGGGGAGGCTTCCTCAAGACAGAGGGAAGGGGCCACCTAGCCCTGAGGTCACTACCCCCAGGATTGAGAAGGGATCTGGGTGATATCCAAGGTGGCCTCTTGTGCTTACAGCCCCCATGGACCTCCCAGTGGATAAGGCCTCACTGCATATGCTCCTGTCCATTGCAGTCAGCACAGGTGGCTGAAATTCACAATGGGAGAGCTGCCCAATGGGAGTCTTTGTCCAAGAACAAGTGTTCATCATGACGGCTCCCAGCTCTACTTTCTCTACAGTAATAGATGATGGCTTAGGTTGGTCCCCTTTGAAGAACTGACTGTAGAGCAAACAAATATTTGGGGGGAACATAAAATACTTTAAAATTATAATTCATATTCTCAGAATGATTCCATAATAAGAAAGAAGCTTTGGACATTTTAATATTATTTGTGAAAGTAAAAACCCAAATGTCACAGCCAAGAGGAGACAAGACAACTACATGTAATGTAGTGTGATGAGTGGGATCCTGGAACAAAAAGTGGACATTAGGTAAAAACTAAGACAATCGGGTAAAGTGTGGATTTTGTGTCAATATTGCTTCAATGATTATAACAAAGGTACCATACTAATGTAAATGTTAATAATAGAGTAAACTTATGTGGGATATATGGGAACTATCTGTACCATCTTTGCAATTTTTCTATCAATAGGAAATTATTCTAAAATAAAAACTTTGTTTAAAAAGCAGCAACAGAAGGGGTAAACTATAAAGATATGATATTTCAGAATGTGAGACCAAGGGCAGAGAAAAACAAAGGAAAGGTGAAATGTAGAGATTCTATCAGTTCCAGATCTAGAGAACAGAGATCACAGAGAGGAGATGAAGAGGGTTGGTAGGATGAGATAGTATTAAAAGAAGACAGAAAAGGCAGAGATTTCTCACAGTTAAAGAACTTCAGGCCGGGTGCGGTGGCTCATGCCTCCAATCCCAGCACTTTGGGAGGCCGAGGCGGGCAAATCACAAGGTCAGGAGTTCGAGAGCAGCCGGGCCAACATGGCGAAACCCCGTCTCTACTAAAATATAAAAATTAGCTGGGCGTGGTGGCAGGCGCCTCTAATCCCAGCTACTTGGGAGGCTGAGGCAGGAGAATTGCTTGAACCCAGAAGGCAGAGGTTGCAGTGAGCTGAGTTCACGCCACTGCACTCCAGTCTGGGTGACAGAGTGAGAATCTATCTCAAAAAAAAGGAACTACAGAGGAAAAGGGCTCATAGATCTTGTAGTAAGAGAGGCATCCTTAAATAATATGCAAAAAGAAAAAGATTAAAACATTTGACTTCAACAAAGTATTTTACTATCAATTTGAAAAGAAACCATAAAAAGGGGAACATCTCAGTCATGATCCGGAAGTACATATTCATCATGCATATAATCAAGAAAGAATCTGTATCCAGAGTATATGAAGAGTTGCTGCTAAGGAAAAGACAACCCACACAATAGAAATACAGGCAGAGGAAATATAAATGGCACATAAACATTGGAAAAGCTATTCAATTTCACTGATTATCAGGGGAATGCAAAATAAGTAAATACACAGGGCACACTGATGCCTGCCCTGTGTACCAGCTACTCAGAAGGCTAAGACAGGAGGATCATTTGAGTACAGGAGTTCAAGGCTACAGTGAACTATGATCAAGCCTGTGAATAGCCCCTGCACTTCAGCCTGGACAACATAGCAAGACCCCAACTCTAAAGCTACATTAAAAAATTTAAAAATAAAGACAATGTCATGCAATTTCCCCCCACCCTTACCCTACACTAGATTAGCAAGTCTGTAGAGCTTAATTATGATAAGGTGAGGGTTAGGCAAGGTAGCTCAAGTCTGTAATCCCAGCACTCTGGGATGCCCAGGCGGGAGAGATTACTTGAGCTCAGGAGTTCAAGACCAGTCTGGGCAACATAGCAAGACTGTACTAAAAATAAAAACAATTAGCTGGGCATGGTAGTGCACACCTATAGTCCCAGTTACTCAGGAGGCTGTGGTGGGAGGGTCACTTGAGCCCAGGAAGTTAAGGCTGCAGTGAGCCATGTTCATGCTATGGCACTCCAGCCTGGTGACAGAGTAAGATCCTGTCAAAAAAAAAAAATAGGGTAAGGACATGCGGAGATAGGCTCTCTCATACAAATGAATGGGTCTATATATTGGTGGAAACTTCTTGGAGGGCAATTTGTCAGAATCTGATAACACTGTAAAATGTGTACATCCTTCTCTCTAGTTCTCATTATCTAACTTAGAGAAATACCCACCCACAGGTGCACAAAGAGGAATGCTTGAGAATTTTCATTGCAGCATTGTTTGTAACGTGGAAAAAATCTAAAAGTCTATCGAGGAAGTCTTCTAATTTTTAAAACAATTTAAGCAGAGTCTCACTGTGTTTCCCAGGCTGGTCTTGAACTCCTGGGCTCAAGCCAAAGGAATGCTTCTACACTTTGACATACTATTCAGCAGTGAAAAGAATGTAATAGAACTTGGTGGGCCATCATGGAAATATCTCTAAGACATCTGTTAAGTGAGAAAAGCAAGTTGCATGGAGTTATGTGCAGTTCGATCCCAATTATGTGAAAGAGAAAAGAATGCAAAATACATATTTTATATGTACACATAAGTATAAATTAATAGAAAAAATGTCTCAAAGGATACATACCAGAATGATGGCAATGATTAATTACCCTGCAAGAGTTTTCAGAGGCTAGGCATGATGGCTCACACCTATAATCTTAGCACTTTGGGAGGCAGAGACAGGAGGATCACTTGAGCCCAGGAGTTTGAGACCAGCCTGGGCAACATGGAGAGACTACATCTCTACAAAAATAAATTAGCAAGGTGTGGTGGCGGACACCTGTTGTCCCAGCTACTCAGGAAGCTGAGGTGGGAAGTTTGCTTGAGCTCAGGAGTTTGAGGTTGCAGTGAGCTGTGATGACACCGCTGCACTCCATCCTGGGTGACAGAGCGAGACCCGATCTCTAAAAAAAAAAAAAAGGAAGAAAAAAATGTAAAAAAACCAGTTTGCAGGGAGGCAGGGAAGATGAAGGCGTATTAGAATATGGAAGTTTTTGTTTTATCAGGATTGTTTATTTTTATTTATATATTTATTTATTCAATTATGGAGACAGAGTCTCCCAGGCTGGAGTACAAGTGGCATGATCTTGGCTCACTGCAACCTCCACCTCCTTTCAGCCTCCCAAGTAGCTGGGATTACAGGCATGCGCCACCACATCCAGCTAATTCTTGTATTTTTAGTAAAAACGGGGTTTCACCACGTTGGCCAGGCTGGGCCCTAACTCCTGACCTCAGGTGATCCACCCACCTCGGCCTCCCAAAGTGCTGGGATTACAGGTATGAGCCACCGTGCCCGGCCTTATCAGGATTGTTTACATCTTCTTCAGTGAAATTTATTTGCTTAATGTAAAAATTATATAATAATGTTATCAATTGGTGTTTTCAGCATTTAAAATCAATTTGTAGGCTGGGCGCGGTGGCTCAAGCCTGTAATCCCAGCACTTTGGGAGGCCGAGACGGGCGGATCACGAGGTCGAGAGATCGAGACCATACTGGCTAACACGGTGAAACCCCGTCTCTACTAAAAAAATACAAAAAACTAGCCGGGCGAGGTGGCGGGCGCCTGTAGTCCCAGCTACTCGGGAGGCTGAGGCAGGAGAATGGCGTGAACCCGGGAGGCGGAGCTTGCAGTGAGCTGAGATCCGGCCACTGCACTCCAGCCTGGGTGACAGAGCGAGACTCCGTCTCAAAAAAAAAAAAAAAAAAAATCAATTTGTAAACAAAGGACTGAACAGAATGTAAAGGTTGTCAGACCTGAGCATGCATAGGTAAGGATGTAGCTGGTAGAGGTGGTAGATGAGGGGTATCTCATTGTCTGGCTTTACCTGGTGAAACACTGAGATATTCCCTAAAGCTTGGGGAGCAGGAAATAGAGGCTTTAGTGTATTGTTTAAATTTGCACCATTGCACTCCAACCTGGGCAACAGAGCAAGACTCAGTCTCAAAATAATAATAATAATAATAATATTAATAATAAATACAAATAAAAAGTGCCACACGCAGGAGCTCACGCCTGTAATCCCAACACTTTGGGAGGCCGAGGTGGGTGGATCACCTGAGACCAGGAGTTCGAGACCATCCTGGCCAACATGGTGAAAAACCATCTCTACTAAAAATACAAAAAATTAGCCGGGCGTAGTGACACATGCGTGTAGTCCCAGCTACTCGGAAGGCTGAGGCAGGAGAATCACTTGAACCCAGGAGGGGGAGGTTGCAGTGAGCTGAGATCGTGCCACTGTACTCCAGCCTGGGCGACAGAGTGAGATTCCATCTCAAAAAAAAAAAAAAAAAAAGAAAAGAAAAGAAAAGAAAAAAAAGCAAAGAAAAAAAGAGGCAGAAGTACTGTGTTGATTGTTTTGGAGGTAAACCCTCAGAACTGACTGTTGGAGTGGGGAAAGGTGGAGTGGAGGTTAGTGCTTAGTGCTTTTCACTGGAGACCCTTCTGTGCTATTTGATTTTGTACCAAGACATGTCTTTAATTACATACACCACATGCACACACACACACACGCACACACACTCACACACCCCTACCCACCCAAAAGGTTCTTTGGAAAACTCATCAGCTCCCACCAGGAACCTCTCAGGGCTCCAAAACCAAGAGGCAGGCCAAATGCTGAAGGGATAGCTTAGGGTTGCATTGCAGAGGAAGCAAAAAGTGTTTCTAGGAGGTGTCAGGGCCGCTTGGTGGCTGGAGTGTCACATTCCCTAATGAACGTGCAGGAAGGGGGTCAAACACGCCAGTAGCTTCTCACCAGTGTGGATGGCAAAAGCTCGTTTCCTCTACATGACAGCTGCAGGGCTTAGCTGTTGATAAAATGCTGAAGGTTCCAACAAAGGATCTGCCCCAGCGTGACAGGGCTTATCCCAGGGATTCCCAAATGACTCCATATTCATTATTCTGAATTTTGTTTACTTGACCCACCTTTCCAATTATCTGTCAGAATGTGCAAATCCTCCCTCCCTGCTTATCAGCCACACTCTGGAGATTAGGGAACAGGGTAACGACCCTCATTATCAATACCACAGCCCCCACGGATCCTCTTCCCTGGGCTGGTGAGAACACTCCCTCTGCTTCATGGACTCACTACCCACAGCCTAGAAGACATGATACCATCTGAGTCTTTAATATTTTCCATCTAGAAGAGGGCGATCCTAAAGAAAGGCCAAGGGAATCCTGTGAGGTCAGGAGAACTGTATCTCTGAGGGAAGGGAGGTGGTTGAAGATGTGTCCCCAGATGAAATCAGGGCATAGGGGAACAATGTTACTGCATACACAGTGTTATTACACACCTGGGCTTTGGCAAGCTTAGACTGTCCTGGAAGTGCATACAAGATACAGTGCTGCTTTGGGGAAGCTGACCAGGGGTTAGGTGTCAGAATAGGAGAGACACTTCTCACCATCCTCACTGTATTTTTTTTTCTTTTTTCTTTTCTTTCTTTCTTTTTTTTTTTTTGAGACAGGGTCTCACTCTGTCATCCAGCCTGGGGTGCAGTGGTACGATCTTGGCTCACTGCAATCTCTGCCTCCTGGGCTCAAAGCATCCTCCTGCCTCAGCCTCCTGAGTTGCTGGGACCACAGGTGCATGCCACTACACATGGCTAATTTTTAATTTTTTTGTAGAGATGGGGTCTCAGTATGTTGCCCAGGCTGGTCTCAAACTCCTGGACTCAAGCAATCCTCCAGACTCAGTCTCCCAAAGGTCTGGGATTACAGGCATTGAGCGATCACACCCAGTCTGTTTTTTCAACTTTTAAGTTGTGTTTGTTGGTTACCAGTTTCCTTAAAGAATACTGGCCTTAATGTGGACTAAAATCTCATGTCTCACATTTTCCATTTTAAATTTCTTAGCAAAAAAAGGTATAATCCATCTATTCTCTCTCTCTTTTTCTTTCTTTCAGCAAATAGCATTTGAGCACCAATTATTTTCTAGGCACTGTGCTCATCTTAATCACAGGATGGAGCAAGAGGGAATCCCTTTGCTGAGCCCGTGCTGTGTGGGAGCACCTAGGCACATCTCTCCACGATGCCAGGAGAAGGTGTCATCCCACTGTGTTCATGAGGGACCAAGGTGCACCCGGAGGACACAGCGATGAGCAAGGCAGCGAGAGGCAGGAGTGGTCAGAACATGACAGGAGGATTTTCATGAAGAAAATGAGTGTTATGCCGATGCTTGCCAGATGAGCCGTGATTTCAAAGGTAAAGAAGAGATGAAGGGCACGCAGGCATGGGAAAAAGAATGAGCAAAGAGATGACCATTCAGGGCCCCAGAATGCTGGGGGCGGAGGGCAGTGGCACGGGCAGGACGTGGGGGTTGGAAAGCCAGGGTGGGACCTGGAGAAGAGCTTCCAGGTAAACTAAGGAGGAGAAACTTCTGTCTGTGATGTGGGGAGTCATGGTAGTGGCTTCTGATCGGGGCAAGATAGGAACTGCTCTGCATGGGCATGGAAATGGCAGGCTAAGTGTTCCCAGGCAGGCATGGGTCAGAATCAGCACCTTGGTCTCCTGCCTCCTATGTCGGGGGTTTCGTAGGAGAAATTTCCAGAAGTATTGAAGCTGTGGGAAAGACTCAAAAGGGTTTTTCGCAGGAGAGGGAGGCGGGGGGGGGCGGTGGAGAAGAAACAAAAATTTAGAGGAAAATGGAAATAATTACAGTTTGATAGATCTATTGACCTACATACTGTTAACTTTGGAGTATTAAACGTTATGATGCTGAGGCCAAGTGCGGTGGCTCATGCCTATAATCCCAGCATTTTGGGAGGCCAGGGTGGGTGGATCATTTGAGGTCAGGGGTTGGAGACCAGCCTGGCCAACATGATGAAACCTCACTTCTACTAAAAATACAAAAATTAGCTGGCATATTTGTGGGCTCCTGTAGTCCCAGCTACTTGGGAGGCTGAGGCAGGAGAATCACTTGAACCCAGGAGGTGGAAGTTGCAGTGAGCTGAGATCGCACCACTGCACTCCTGCCTGGGCAACAGAGTGAGACTCTGGCTCAAAGAAATAAATGAAGAAATAAATGTTTTAATGTTGAATTTGCATATAACATGATTATGTTCAGGGTATTTAGAGAGAGAGAAAAGAAACCTCTCTGTTCACCTGTTCTTACTCTCAAATTTTCTGAGAAAGTCCAGAAAATACCTGAAGAAAAAATGTTTTTCTAGTTTTTTCCCATTTGTGTTCTTTTCTCTCATCACTGGCAATCAGGACGTGGAGGAATCATCCAGAAGGGCCAGGTTATAAGTTTAATGGAATGATGGGGTTCTTCTCACCTGAATTCTCCGGCAGCCTCTTTGCCTTCTATTGGCCCCAACCTATCCTCAACCTCCCCTGCTTCTCAAACCTAATGCGCATAGAATCTTAATGTGCATAGAACACTCAGATTCCTGGACACTGCCCCCAGCAAAGTCTTTAACATTTTCCATCTAGAACAGGGTGATCCTAAAGAAAGGCCGAGGGAATCCTGTGAGGTCAGGAGAACTGTGTGTCCGAGGGAAGGGAGGTGGTTGAAGATGTGTCCCCAGGTGAAATCAGGGCACAGGGGAACAGCAAAGTCCATTCACGAGGCCTGAGTTGGGGTCCAGGAATCTGTATTTACACAGGTTTCTCAGGTGATTCCGGACAGAAATCACTACCCCCAGAAACTCCCCCATGAACAATCCCAGACCTGGTGGAAGGTGGGACGCGCTGGAGCAGTGGGTTGTGGAAAAGCTGTTTGGGGCTGAGAGGAGGTGAGGAAGCTCAGGGGCAGCTTGCCTCGTGGCTCCATGATGGCCAAGCAGGGCAGGTGGGACGGCTGGGCCGGATAACACCAGATTAGGGAGACAGGAGTGGTCCAGAGAGGTCAGAGCAAGCAGAGAAGTTTGGCTTATCTGAAGGTCATCTGGGTTGGAGAAGACTTTGGTCCTAAGTGTCTCAGTCCTAACGGATATGTACACCAACAAAACAGCTGGCAGTGCAAAGCACCCACATCCTCACAATTACACTGAGAGCATCCGCAACATAACATCTCCCCAAAAAAAAAAAAAGTCATCACAACATCTTAAAACCCCTAACAATACAGGTTCACAAACAGTCTGCATTTTTTCCACTGCTGTAATCTTTGATTGAGACAGCTTGGTTTAGTAGTATTCCCTGTTCTCCAAACACCTTCCCTCCCACCAGGACAGAAGAGGCTGTTTTACAATTTTTCAAGCCTGACCTGACCCCATAGCCAGACTCTCCACTCAGACCCTCAGAGTCCCAGCTCCTTCCGCTGCATGACAAAGGGTGGCTGCCCTCCCTCCTGACGACTAATCAGCCCATTGTAAAAAGTTTCCTAATCCACATTTGAGCTCTTCTTTTGGCCGCTAGCTAATTGCCCAATTATTTTATTTCCCTAACAAAACTCTTCAGGCTGCTGGGAATCCACATTTAGGACCCAGGCCTGTATCTTGGGCCTCAGGAGTCTGGGGGATTTGGCCTTTGTCTGTTTGTCTGCTTCTCACGCCTCCCTGCCCCCTACCCAGCCACGACCCTAGGTTGACTGAGTCCCCAGCTTGCCTGGGGCTGACAGATGACCCTACTGGCTTCAGGGGGTCAGGGCAGGACTGGGCACTGGAAATAGTTTGAGGGCGTGGAAAGAAGTTTGGTCTGGGAGTGGGAAGACCTGACTTTATGGGGGTATTGATCATCGATCATTGACTGTGTGTGTTTGGGGAAGTTATCATCTCTCTAAGCCTCAGTTTTCTTGTTTCTAAAACACGGGGGCAGGAGCATGACCTGGATAGCCGATTTCAGCACTAAGCTCTCTCTGATTCTATAAACTAGCAGGTGAAATAAAGAGGGTAAGTCACCTGGCTGGACAAACCCCTCCATTGGTGCTAAATGTTCCCAGGCTCCTCCACCTAAGGGAGGTCCCCAACATCAGGAAGGGATCTCAGTTTCCCAATCGTGGACCACTTGCCTAGGCTACCAGCAGCCACCCTGGTGCTACGCCAGGGCCACCCTGAGCACTACGTCCCAAACACCCAGCCCTGCAAGCAGGATCAGTCCTTTTAGAGAGGCTGGATATTGACTGTGTAGTTTCACTTCCCGTTGAGGGTCCTGTGCTGAGAGGCCGATGCAGAAATATCAGCGAGACATCTGGAGGAGGCAGGGAATCAAGAAGGTGTGTGTGGGGGGGTCCCTCCACTTTACTATCTTCTCTGGAAATGAGGTTTCCATTTAGCTGGTCTGTTACCCCAGGTATAGAAGGAGCTCCTGAACCCCCGGGGACTTCCAGAGGTTCTCAGCCCTATGGTGTTTCCTAGCTGGAAAAGAACCTCGCATGGGCATCTGCAGGTCAGAGAAGCAGCAGCACCAGGGGCCTGGCCTCCCTCAGCCCTGGAACAGCAGGTCCCTGCTGAACCAGAACAGGGGCCTGCGAGGTCTCATCGTGAGCATCCAGCCTCAGGGAGCTCCCAGTGGGTCTACATGTTGAGTTTTTGGGAGGGGGTAGTGGCATGCAAGGACAGCCTGGGTGTTATATCCTTGGCACTAGTGATAAGCCACAGGGCTTCCTGTCGCCCAGTGGCAAGGGTAGTGGACTATTGCATATTTATGAAACACCAGCCCAGAACAGCTTCCAGAGACTGAGGCCCACAGGTCCTGGCTTGCCTGTAAATGTGACACTTCTGCACCTTTTGGCCTGACTTAAGACCCAAATGTTTGCACCAAGTAAGTCCTTCCCCTGTTAATCACTTGCAAAGGAAGGCAACAGCTTCTCTTTTGAAGAAAGCTACGCTTGTCACAGAGAGAACAGGAGGTCCTGTTTGGACCGGAAACAGTGGTGGGAATTTATATTTCACGGGATGTTCCAACTATGGGAGATGAGTGCCAAGATGGGATTTGAATTCCACCTTGTGAATTACACAAATCCCATGGAAATACAGATGGGAGAGAAAAGGAAAGGGAAACAGAGAAGCAGCTGAGGTCATGCATGATTCTATGACCCCAAGGGTCTCCTTTTCCCACCCTGGGGTCAGCTGTTAGGATTTCTGTATTTCCTCTTACCTTGGCTTGTGGACACATGTGACCAAATCCATGTTCCTTCTCTTCAGATACCCTGAGCTCTAGCACCTACTATCTGTATGACCTTGGGCTAGTCAGACAACAGTTTTATGCTCAGTTTCTTCATCTACAAAATGGAAATAATAATGGCAACTTCCTCCTCAAGTTATGGTGAGAATAAAGAGTTAACAATAAATATAAAACATTCAGAATAGTGCATGGCCCACAAGCACTATTAGCCATTGTGGTTATTATTTATGCTTATCTGTAGAGATGGGGTCTTGCTATGTTATCCAGGCTGGTCTCGAACTCCTGGCCTCAAGTGATCCTCCTGCCTTGGCCTCCCAGAGTGCTGAGATTACAGGCGTGAGTCACACCACACTCAGCCCATCATGATTATTATCAGTGTTATTCTTATCCCTCCCCCTTCTCTGATGCTAAACACTCCCCCAACACACACACTACTAAAAGCCCCTTCTGACAGTAGAATAGTTCTGCAGTGTGCTCTCCCCAGTTAGCTGGTGGACTGGCTCATGCCACCAGCCCTCAGCTGGAGCCCAGGTCATTTCCAGACACAGAACAAGAGACAGAAACCTAGAAAGCAGAGGCCAGAGCTGCCTAGAGGCATGGCCTGTCCAAAGCCACAGGTACTGGGGGCAGATTGAGGTGGGAGCCCCCCCTCGCCGCCTCCTCAAACACACATTTTAGACTGGCTGGGTTCAAATATGAGACTTCCATATACATATACATAAGCAAATGCATATGTATATGTGTATATATATGGTGGCATGAAGTCCCTGGGCTTTCATCCAAAAGAAATTCCAGCTTCGAGCAACAGAAGATTCCCTCTTCCTCTGCCTGAAATGTTTGAGGACAGAAGCAGGGGGATGACATGGAGAGACCTATCAGTGACACAGCATTCCCACAAAGGGGCCAGAGTGCCCCCACTTAGAAGGTGAAGGGGGATGCCCCTTGCCCGCCAGCCCCCTCAGCCCAGGGTCCTTGTCCTCCTCCAGCATCCTTACTCACCTTGCATGCAACAGAACATGGGCAAGTGAGGCTGTGGAGTTTTGGGAAGAGCTTCCCCCTGCACATCCTCAAATCCCCTATGCCAGTGCCAGGAGGAGATGCCTACAGAGACAGACACTCCATTTAGCTCCCAAGCCCTTCATTGAGGTTTGGGAGCAGGTCACTTCCCCAGGCAGTACTCTGATGTTGCATCTGCAAGAGGCACCTGAAACTGACACCTGCCTCCTAAGGACTGTGTGAATACACATTCAGAGCTTAGAACAATAACTGGCACATAGTAAGCACTCAGGAAATGTGTGCTATTATTATTGTTGATAGTTTTATAA
Source organism: Macaca nemestrina (assembly GCF_043159975.1). Taxonomy (NCBI): domain Eukaryota; kingdom Metazoa; phylum Chordata; class Mammalia; order Primates; family Cercopithecidae; genus Macaca; species Macaca nemestrina. The sequence continues at coordinate 84,164,799 of NC_092125.1, read as the reverse complement.
AAAGCCACGACCTGGCCGGGCACGGTGGTTCATGCCTGTAATCCCAGCACTTTGGGAGGCCAAGGCAGGCAGGTCACCAGGTCAGGAGATTGAGACCATTCTGGCTAACACGGTGAAACCCAATCTTTACTAAAAATACAAAAAATTAGCCAGGCGTGGCATGCACCTGTAGTCCCAGCTACTTGGGAGGCTGAGGCAGGAGAATCACTTGAACCCAGGAGGCAGAGGTTGCAGTGAGCCTAGATCACGCTACTGCACTCTAGCCGGGGTGACAGAGTGAGGCTTCGTCTCAAAAAAAAAAAGCCACGACCCTGTGATTGCAGAATTTAGGCAGATAATAATGACGGCAAACCCTTACAGAGTGTTTACCTGTCACTAGACACTGGTGTTAGTGTCTAGTGAAACATCCTGCAGGTACTAATGCATTTAATCTTCACACTAACCCTATGAGGAAGACCTCATGATCATCACCCTCTTTCTGTAGATGAGGAAACTGAGGCACTGAGAAGTTAACTAACTTGCTAGCAGGTCAAACAGTTGGCAGATGGCAGGTCTCATATGTGAACGCGGCCAGTCTAAAATGTGTGTCTGAGGAGACACAGGGGGGATCCCACCTCAATCTGCCACCCGTACCTATGGCTTTGAACAGGCCATGCCTCTGGGCAGCTCTGGCCTCTGCTTTCTAGGTTCCTGTCCCTCGTCTGTGTCCATTATGATTATTATCAGTGTTCTTCTTATCCCTCCCCCTTCTCTGATGCTAAACACTCCCCCAACACACACACTACTAAAAGCCCTGGGCTCCAGCTGAGTGCTGGTGGCACGAACCGGCCAGCCAGCTCACTGGGGAGAGCACACCCCAGAATAATTCTGCTGTCTGAAGGGGGGACTCCTGTGCTGTGGTCATGTGACTGCAAAGGCACTTGCTGAAATTGCTGTTCCTGGGACTCCCAAAAACAGTAGCGCTGCCAGATTTGTGTCCTGACAGTGTCTAGCATCCTCTGTCATGCGGGGAGGGCAGGGATGGTGAGACAACCCTGAGGGACCCCTGGTGCGGGGAGAGGCAGGGGGTGTGCAAGGAGTGTGGGTTGGAGAGAGATGACCAAGGGGCTTCTGTGAACGTGATCCAAACCAGCAGGAAGGCAGAATCCTTCCCGCCCTTCCTTTATGATTTGCAAACCTGGACCCAGCCCAGCCTCCAGAAGAGACTTAAAGAGATTTAAGCAGCTGGCTAGCAGGACTTTCTTTTACACAGAATAGACTAACTTTTTCATAGAACGGGGCTGGGGTAAGGCCAGGAAAATTAAACAAGCACTAAAAATATTGTCACGCTGCTGACAGCACAATCACAGGCCCCAGGCCTGGGTGGCATCCAGACAGCCCTGTTCTTTCGAGACAGCCCCCTCCTCCAGACTCAGGGACCTGTCTGGCTGTGAGCTCCCAGGAGGTCCCAGGGGTGTGACCTCCTTCCCTCCCTCCCTCCCTTTTCCCTTCACCCCAGGCCAGCCCAGGGCCAGCTATAAAGCTGGCCCAGCCTGGCTCTCAGCATGCCCAGCTGCCTAAGACCCTCCTTCAGTCTCCTTAGAGGACAGCTCCACTCTGCCTCCTGCTCCTCCAGAGCAGCACCATGCAGCCCCTGTGGCTCTGCTGGGCACTCTGGGTGCTGCCCCTGGCCGGCCCGGGGGTGGCCATGACTGGGGAGCAGCTCCTGGGCAGCCTGCTGCAGCAGCTGCAGCTCAGCGAGGTGCCTGTACCTGACAGGGTGGACATGGAGGAGCTGGTCATCCCCGCCCACGTGAGGGCCCAGTATGTGGCCCTGCTGCGGCGCAGCCATGGGGACCGCTCCCGCGGGAAGAGGTTCAGCCACAGCTTCCGAGGTGAGGCCCTCCCTCCCTGCTGCCCCGGTCCCATGGTCAGGGACAGGCCGGTTGTGCCCACTCTGGTGGTGTCAAAGGGCTCCTGGCCTTTTAGGACTCTGTGGGAGGCTGTGTGAGGGCCACGGTCCAAGGAGCAGTGAGGAGGGGCCAGGCCTGGGCCCAGGGTCTCCAGCTGTGCACTGAGGGCCCCCCTCTAGCCCAGGGGAGCTGCACCAGGCTAGACCTGTTGGAAAAACCAAGGCATCAGAGAAGGGGAGGGTAGAGGAGAAAAAGTAGAGCTGGGGGAGCGGGTGAGTGTGTGCCTCAAGGAACTTGGTGCAGCTGTACTCCCGGGGTCTGTTTTCACACTGCCACTCTGGTCTGAACCTAACCTTGAGTAAATGGCTTTAATATCCTCTCTCCACCATGTGCTCATCTGGAACAGGGGTATGACTATGTCTTAGCCATCTCCCAGCACTGTGAACATCAAAGTGAGTTCTTGTGGATAGAAGCATGTTTGGATAACTGAAAAATACCTAAGTAGACTACCTGGGTGTCAGGGGTGCAGCTGGGCCTGAATCCTCCCGCAGCCTCTCGCCTCCCTAGCTCCTCAGTGCCCAGAGCTAGACCCAAGGCCGGGCACCTGGGTGAGGATTCTGCTCCTAGCATCTCAGCTGAGGCAAACTTGCTAGCCCGGGGTCCCACAGTCGCCCCTGACTGCTGGATGTAAACTGTTACTAAACAAGACCCAGATCCAAGAGAGATTTTTAAACCGGGCTTGCCCCAGAGATAGAACAGGGGCCGGTGTCTCCTTGGCCTGGCTGCCAGCTCATTGTCCCTGCTATCCTCAAAGATCCCCTGGAGTCCGGGGAGGCCCTGCTGACCCTGCTCTTGTCCCCAGAGGTGGCCGGCAGGTTCCTGGCGTCGGAGGCCAGCACCCACCTGCTGGTGTTCGGCATGGAGCAGCGGCTGCCGCCCAACAGCGAGCTGGTGCAGGCCGTACTGCGGCTCTTCCAGGAGCCGGTCCCCAAGGCCACGCTGCACAGGCACGGGCGGCTGTCCCCGCGCAGCGCCCGGGCCCGGGTGACCGTCGAGTGGCTGCGCGTCCGCGACGACGGCTCCAACCGCACTTCTCTCATCGACTCCAGGTGGGGGTCGCGCGGGCGCGCAGGGCAGGGGGAGGGGGCTGCTCGGCCTGGCTTGGGGGCGGGGACGCGGGGGGCGGGGCGGGGCCCTTGGGGCCCGTCCCAGTCCCCGCCCTCACGCAGCGCTGGGTCTCCGTGTCGTGTCTCAGGCTGGTGTTCGTCCACGAGAGCGGCTGGAAGGTCTTCGACGTGACTGAGGCCGTGAACTTCTGGCAGCAGCTAAGCCGGCCCCGGCCTCCTCTGCTGCTACAAGTGTCGGTGCAGAGGGAGCACCTGGGCCCGCTGGCGTCCGGCGCCCACAAGTTGGTCCGCTTTGCCTCGCAGGGGGCGCCGGCCGGGCTTGGGGAGCCCCAGCTGGAACTGCACACGCTGGACCTCAGGGACTATGGGTAGGTGCCGGACTGTGCAGACCAGAGACAAGCAACCACTGGGTGGTCCAGACCCCCGTCCCCAGGACTGTCTGGGGTACCGGATGGTGGCGGTGGACGAGGGGTTGGGGGGGAGCGTGGTGCAGACTGTCCCAGGATGCCAGCGATTGCCCACTGCATGTCAGGGTTTCTAATGGTAGAAATTGTTTTATTGGCCAGGCGTGGTGGCTCAGGCCTGTAATCCTAGCACTTTGGGAGGCCAAGGTGGGTGGATGACCAGGTCAGGAGTTCGAGACCAGCCTGACCAAATGGTGAAACCCCGTGTCTACCAAAAATACAAAAATTACCCGGGCGTAGTGGCGTGCGCCCGTAATCCCAGCTACTCAGGAGGCTGAGGCAGGAGAATCGCTTGAACCCGGGAAGTGGAGGTTGCAGTGAGCCAAGATCACACCACTGCACTCCAGCCTGGGGGACAGAGCCAGACTCCATCTCAGAAAAAAAAAAAAAAGGAAAAAAAGAAAAGAGAAAGAAATTGTATTATTCAGGCCAGGCGCGTGGCTCATGCCTGTAATCCCAACACTTTGGGAGGCTGAAGTGGAGGATTGCTTAAAGCCAGGAGTTTGACACCAGCCTGGGCCACACAGTGAAATCCTATCCTTAAAAAAAATTTTTTTTTAAAGTTTTTAAAAAACGACAAAAAAAAAAAAATTGTAAGGCCAGGTATGGTGGCTCATGCCTGTAATCCCAGCACTTTGGGAACTGAGGCCAGCACATCACCTGAGGTCAGGAGTTCCAGACCAGCCTGGCCAACATGGTGAAACCCGTCTCTACTAAAAATACAAAAATTAGCTGGGCGTGGTGGTGGGCACCTGTAATCCCAGCTACTTGGGAGGCTGCAGCAGAAGAATCGCTTGAACCCGGGAGGCGGAGGGTGCAGTGAGCCAAGATCGCAACATTGCACTCCAGCCTGGGCAACAAGAGCGAAACCCTGTCTCAAAAAAAAAACAAAAACAAAACAGAAATTGTATTATTCATTTTATTTATCTTTGATAATTTTCAATGGATTTTTATGTTGCCATTGACTCCATATACACATGATTGTAATCACCTACTTCCACTTTATCCTTCTTCGTGATTAAATTTTTGAAAAATCCTAGCTTTAGCGGTTACTAGGGGAGATGAGCTTCCCTCCTGCTTTGGTGAATTCTTTCCTTATGGACAAGTTAGCTCTCTGGAGCAGATGGGGGCTGCATAGCACAGTGGTTAAGAAGAGGCCTTGGAACCAGTCGGCCTGGCCTCCATCTAGCTCTGCCTTCCACTGGCTGCACGTCCTCTGGCACGTCACCGAACACCTCTGAGTGTCAGTGGCCTCAGGTGGAATGGGGATAATGTTGGAACCTACCTGAGGATGAAATGCAGACATCACCTGAGATAATACATGTGAAGTACCTAGTTCAGTGTCCGGCCTGCTAGGAGACCTTTAATTAATAGTAGCTGATTTCATCCTTTATGTTTCAGATATGTTTATTCATTCATCTTCTCACAAATGTCCAGCTTTTAAAACAGTGAGAGCTGGATCATAAATCTCCCTCCCAGGTGTCCACTAAGCTGTGCCCCAGGCCTTCTGACCTCAGCCTTCCCAGCTGACCTCTGACCCTGCTCTCCTTGCCCACACAGAGCTCAGGGCGACTGTGACCCTGAAGCACCAGTGACCGAGGGCACCCGTTGCTGCCGCCAGGAGATGTACATTGACCTGCAGGGGATGAAGTGGGCCGATAACTGGGTGCTGGAGCCCCCGGGCTTCCTGGCTTATGAGTGTGTGGGCACCTGCCAGCAGCCCCCGGAGGCCCTGGCCGTCAAGTGGCCATTTCTGGGGCCGCGACAGTGCATCGCCTCGGAGACTGCCTCGCTGCCCATGATCGTCAGCATCAAGGAGGGAGGCAGGACAAGGCCCCAAGTGGTCAGCCTGCCTAACATGAGGGTGCAGAAGTGCAGCTGTGCCTCGGATGGGGCGCTCGTGCCAAGGAGACTCCAGCCGTAGGTGCCTGGTGTATCCATTGAATCCTCTAACTGAACATGTGCATAGAAGTGGTCTTAATGTAGGTCTTAACTTTATACTTAGCAAGTTACCCCATCCCCATTTAGTGCTCCTGTATGACCTTTGCCCTGTGTCCTTCCATTTCCTATATTTCCTATCCATCACCCATCCTAAGCACTTACATGAGTAAATAATGCAGCTCAGATGCTGAGCTCTAGTAGGAAATGCTGGCATGCTGATTACAAGATACAAATTTTCAGCTGGGAGTTTCTGTTCTCTGGCAAATTCTTAACCGAGTCTGAAACAATAATACCCTATGATTAGACAGAACTGAATTGCTCTATTATATGAGGAATTAAAACCTTCAAATCTCTATTTCCCCCAAATACTGACCCATTCTGGACTTTTGTAAACATACCTAGGCCCCTGTTCCCCTGAGAGGGTGCTAAGAGGAAGGATGAAGGGCTTCAGGCTGGGGGCAGTGGACAGGGAATCAGGATGCCTGGTTTCTGGATCTGACAGGGCCACAAGCTAGGATCTCAAACAAACGCAGAAGGCTTTGGGTTGTCATTTCCTCTTAAAAAGGAGGAGCTGGGCTTCAGCTCTAAGACTTCATTGCCTTGGGGATCAGATAGCCCCTACCTACCCCTGCCCACCCTTCTGGAGACTGAGCCTTGCCTGTGCATATTTAGGTCATTTCCCACACTGTCTTAGAGAACTTGTCACCAGAAACCACATGTACTTGAGTGTTTTTTGTTAATTTAGCCAAAGCAATTGAATGTAGATACTCAGAAGAAATAAAAAGTGATGTTTCACTCTGTGTCTGTTTGTAATTTCCAGGAGCAATAATGGGGAATGAGAGCAACATAATGATCTGAAGAAAGGACCCCCAACCTCTAAGGGGCACTGAAGACTGTAATAGCTAAAGTTAGATGAGGACTTCATTTATTATATTTCTATTTTCTCACACAACTCTCATTCCAAAAATAGTAAACAATCACTCACATATGCCTCCTCTTTAGTTGATGTGCTGCCAAAGTGAGCACTGCCGCCTCTTTTTTTTTTTTTTTTTTTTTTTTGAGACAGAGTCTGGCTCTGTCACCCAGCCTGGAATGCAGTGGCACGATCCGAGTAGCTGGAATTACAGGTATGTGCCACCATGCCCAGCTAATTTTTTTTTTTTTTTTTTGAGACAGAGTCTCACTCTGTTGTCCAGGCTGGAGTGCAGTGGCATAATCTTGGCTCACTGTAACCTCCTCCTCCTGGGTCAAGCAATTCTCCTGCCTCAGGCTCCCAAGTAGCTGGGACTATAGGCGTGTGCCACCATGGCTGGCTAATTTTTTGGGTTTTGTTGTTGTTGTTGTTTTTGAGATGAGTCTCGCACTGTCAGCTGGGCTGGAGTGCAGTGGTGTGATCTCAGCTCACTGCAACCTCCGCCTCCCAGGTTCAAGCGATTCTCCTGCCTCAGCCTCCCAAGTAGCTGGGATTATAGGCGCCCACCACTATGCCTGGCTAATTTTTTTGTATTTTTAGTAGAGACGGGGTTTCACCATGTTGGCCAGGCTGGTCTCGAACTCCTGACCTCATTATTTGCCTGCCTTGTCTTCCCAAAGTGCTGGGATTACAGGCATGAGCCACTGCGCCCAGCCCTTGGCATTTTTTTTAGTAGAGACAGGTTTTCACCATGTTGGCCAGGCAGGTTTCAAACTCCTGACTTCAGGTGATCCGCCCACCTTGGCCTCCCAAAGTGCTGGGATTACAGGCATAAGCCACTGTGCCCAGCCTAATTTTTGCATTTTTTAGTACAGACGGGGTTTTGCTATGTTGGCCAGGCTGGTCTCGAACTCCTGACCGCAAGTGATCTGCCCCCCTCAGGTTCCCAAAGTGCTGGGATTACAGGCTGAGCCACCGTGCCCAGCCTGCCTCCTCTTTAGAAAGCACTGTAACTCCTACAATAGTGGTGATGGGCAATGGGGGTTGACAATAGTGTGGTAAGCGAGCTAACATTTCTTGAGCATTCACTATGAAACAGGGAACTAGGCATTGTCACATGTCAATTCTTGCAGCTATCCCATGAGGTGGGTATTATTCATCCTGTTTTTTAGATGAAGAAACAGCCTGAGGTAACGTGAGTGTGTTGAATCTCTATCCCACAGAATGGGTTATAAACTCCTTCCCATGCCAGTCCCCAATAAGCTGCTCTGCTGATGACACAAGCATTAGATTAAAATGTTATCTGGGAGCTGTCTTATGCAATTCCCCGCCATTTAGCTTTCCCATTCAGCTGGGTTTCCTTATGCTTGTCTATGGAGAAAGTTACACAGTCATGTACCGTAAAATGATGGTTCGGTCAATGACAGACCATATACACAATGGTGGTCCCATAAGATTATAATGGAGCTGAAAAATCCCTATGGTCTAGTGACATCATAGTCATTATGATGTTCTAGCACAACTCATTACTCATGTGTTTCTGGTGATGCTGATATAAACACACTTACTGTGCTGTCAGTTGTATAAAAACACAGCACATGCTAGGCTGGGCATGGTGGCTTACGCCTATAATCCTAACACTTTGGGAGGCTGAGGAAGGTGGATCCAGGAGTTCAAGACCAGCCTGACCAATATGGTCAAACCCCATCTCTACTAAAAAAACAAAAATTAGTCAGGCGTGGTGGCGGGTGCCTGTAGTCCCAGCTACTCAGGAGGATGAGACAGGAGAAGAATCATTTGAACCCAGGAGGCAGAGGTTGCAGTAAGCTGATATTACACCACTGCACTCCAGCCTGGGTGACAGAGTGAGACTCCATCTCAAAAAATAAAATAAAGTAAAATAAAGCACAGCACATGCAATTATACATAGTATATAATACTTGATTAGTGACTGTTACTGTTATGTATTTACTATACTTTCTATTATTTTAGAGTACTCTTTCTACTTATTTAAAAAAAAAGGTTAACCGTAAAACAGGCTCAGGCGGGTCCTTCAGGAGGAATCCAGAAGAAGGCATTGTTATCGTAGGGGATGACAGCTCCATGTGTGTTAATACCCCCGAAGACCTTACATTGGGACAAAATGTGGAGGTGGAAGACAGTGATATTGATGATCCCGACACCATGTAGGCCTAGGCTACTGTGTGTTTGTGTTTTTATTTTTTAACAAAAAAGCTTAAAAATTAGAAAAAAAATTAAATTTTTTAATAGAAAAAGCTTATAGAATAAGGATAAAAGGATAAAAGCTTATAGAATAAGGAAAAAAAAAAAGGACAAAAATAAGGATAAAAAGAGCGCAGTGGCTCAGGCCTGTAACCCTAGCACTTTGGGAGGCCACGGCGGCAGATTGGCTGAACTCAGGAGTTTAAGGCCAGCCAGGGCAACATGGTGAAACCCTATCTCTACTAAAATACAAAAATTACCTGGGTATGGTGGCACATGCCTGTAGTCCCAGCTACTCGGGAGGCTGAGAAAGGAGAATCACTTGGACCCAAGAGGCAGAAGTTGCAGTGAGCCGAGATCACACCACTGGACTCCAGCCTAGGTGACAGAGCAGGACTCTGTTCCCCTCCAAAAAATAAAATAATAAGGATAAAAAGAAAAATATTTGTATACATCTGTACAATATGTTTGTGTTTTTTTTTGTGTGTTTTTTGTTTTTTTGAGACGGAGTCTCGCTCTGCCGCCCAGGCTGGAGTACAGTGGCCTGATCTCAGCTCACTGCAAGCTTCCGCCTCCTGAGTTTACGCCCTTCTCCTGCCTCAGCCTCCCGAGTAGCTGGGACTACAGGCGCCCGCCACCTCGCCCGGCTAGTTTTTTGTGTTTTTAGTAGAGACGGGGTTTCACCGTGTTAGCCAGGATAGTCTCGATCTCCTGACCTCGTGATCCGCCCGTCTCGGCCTCCCAAAGTGCTGGGATTACAGGCTTGAGCCACCGCGCCCGGCCTTGTGTTTTAATTGTTATTACAAAAGAGTCGACTAGGCGTGGTGGCTTACACCTGTAATCCCAGCACTTTGGGAGGCTGAGGTGGGCGGATCACCTGAGGTCGGGAGTTCAAGACTAGCCTGAGGAATATGGTGAAACCCCTTCTCTACTAAAAATACAAAATTAGCCGAGCATGGTGGTGCAAGCCTGTAATCCCAGCTACTCGGGAGGCTGAGGCAGGAGAATTGCTTGAACCCGGGAGGCGGAGGTTGCAGTGAGCTGAGATCGCGCCATTGCACTCCAGCCTGGTGACAGAGTGAGACTCCGTCTCAAAAAAAAAAGAGTCAAAAAGTTTCTTTTTAATTTAGCATTTATAAAAAAGTTACAGTAAGCAAAGGTCAATTATTAAAGAAAGAAAAATTTAGTTTTACAAATTTAGTGTAGGCTAAGTATACAGTGTTGATAAAGTCTACAGCAGTGTACAGTAATGTCCTAGGCCTTCATATTCACTCATTACTCACTCACTGACTCACCCGAAGCAACCTCCAGTCCTCCAAGCTCCATTCATGGCAAGTGCCCTATAGATGTTGTGCCATTTTAAAATATTTTACACTATGTTTCTACTGTACCTTCTCTATGTTTAGGTATGTTTAGATACACAAATACTTACCATTGTGTTACGACTGCCTACAGTATTCAGTACAGTAATATGCTGTACAGGTTTGTAGCCTAGGAGCAATAGGCTACACCACACAGTCTAGGTGTGTAGTAAGCTCCACCGTGTAGGTTTATGTGAGTGCACTCCACCATGTTTCCACAGCAACGAAATCGCCTAAAAGTGCATTTCTTAGAACATATCCCCATTGTTAAGTGAGGCATGCCTGTACTTCAGGATAAAGGACTATTTCTAACCTACAAGCTAATTAATAGTAACTAAATAATACGAGAAAAATAGGCTGGGCGTAGTGGTGGCTCATGTCTATAATTCCAGCACTTTGGGAGTCCGAGGTGGGTGGATGGCTCTAGGCCAGGAGTCCAAGACCAGTCTGGCTAACATGGTGAAACCCAGTCTCTATTAAAAATACAAAAATTAGCTGGGCGTGGTGGCACACACCTGTGATCCTACTCAGGAGGCTGAGGTAGGGAATCACTTGAATCTGGGAGGTGGAGGTGGCAGTAAGCCAAGATTGCACCACTGCACTCCAGCCTAGGTGACAGAGCAAGACTCTTGTCTCACCAAAAAAAAAAAAAAAAAAAAAAAAAAAAAAAAAATTAAATTAAAATTAAATAATAACAAAGAAAAATAGAGCTAAAAAATGTCTAAAGACAGCCAAGATTTGAGATTTGGCAAGAATATTGTTGAAGATAGTGGGGGAGGATTTGGCTCTAACTTATAAATGGCCAGATCACTTCCATAAGACATCAGAATGAAGCCTTTCCATTTGGGGTACTGTAAATACCAGGGCATATGGTTGCTTTGCGTACTAGAAGGATATCAATACCCACCTGAAGAACTCTACCAGCTACACAGTGATATATCTGTCGCTCTAAAAGATCTGTGGATTTCCAGGCAGTCACATGCAATCAGTGGCAAAGATGGGCCTGCTCACACCAGGCTGAGTGTGAGCTAAAATTTAAAAAAAAAAAAAAAAATGCAGGAGATTGACTTCATTTCAAAATGTAAGGTGTACTCATTAGGGCAGGAAGACAGTGTGGTAGACAGAACGCTCTCCCCAAAGACACCGAGGCCCTAATCCTTGCAACCTGTGACTATGTTATGTTACATAGCAAAAAAGACTCTGCAGATGTAATTAAGGTTACAAACCTTAAAATAGGGAGATTATCTTGGATTATCCGAGTGTGCCCAATCTAATCACATGAGCCTTTCAAGGCAGAGAACTTTCTCTGGCTGGAGGCAGGAAAGATGAGGTAGAAGGGGGATGTCAAAGAGATCTGAAGCAGGAGAAGGACTTGCCCTGCCATAGCTGGTTTGAAGATGAGGGAGGCCATGAGCTAGGGAAAGTGAGTGGCCTCTAAAAGGTGGACTGACTCCCAGCTGATAGCCAGCAAGGAAAGGGGACCTCAGTTCTGCACCCACACGGAAGTGAATTCTGCCAATACTTGAATGAGTCTGAAGGTGGATCCTCCCCCAGAGCCTCCAGATAAGAGCCCAGATCATCAGGTGACGTGGGGATTTGTCTTTGTGAGACCTGGAGCAGAGAAACCAGCTGAGGCTACTCAGACTGTTTTTTTGTTTTGTTTTGCTTTGTTTTGTTTTATTTTAAAGACAGGGTCTCACTGTCACCCAGACTGGAATACAGTGGCACAATCATAGCTCACTGCAGCCTCGATCTCCCAGGCTCAAGTGATCCTCCCCTCTCACCCTCCCCAAGTAGCTGGGACTACAGACTCACACCACCATACTGGCTAATTTTTAAAATTTTTGTAAAGACAGGGGTCTCCCTATGTTGCCCAGGATAGCCTCAAACTCCTGGGCTCAAGTGGTCCTCCCACCTTGGCCTCCCAAAGTGCTGGGATTGTAGGCGTGAAGCCACTGTACCTGGCTCCTAGTCAGACTTCAAATCTACAAAATGTGAGATAAAGTTTTTTCATTTTAAGCAGCTAAATTTGTGATGAATTAATACAGCAGCAATAGAAAATTAATATAGATAATGGAATAAGTAAGCCAAACATCTAATGGGATAAGTAAGCCAAATCCCATTAGAAGTGGGATGTAATTACAATTTTTTTCACTTAAAAGGTGAAATAAAGGGCCAGGTGCAGTGGCTCAAGCCTGTAATGCCAGCACTTTGGGAGGCCAAGGCAGGCAGATTGCTTGAGCCTGGGAGTTCAAAACCAACTCATACAACATAGTGAGACCATCCCCATCGTCCATGCTTTAAAAGATACAAAAAATTAGCCAGGAGTAGTAGTTGTAGTCCCAGCTACTTGGCAGGCTGAGGCGGGAGGAGTGTTTGAGCCTGGGAGGTTGAGGCTGCAGCGAGCTGTGATGGTGCCACTACACTTTAGCCTGGGTGACAGAGCAAGAACTTGTCTCAAAAAAGAAAGAAAGAAAGAACATTAAAGATAATTTTTAATGTATTGAAAACCACCCATAATCCCACCATCCTAAAACAAAATGGTTTTTGCATATCACATGTTTCCATGCAGCATGAGTAAATACTTATTTTTAAAGATCAAGGTTTTGGCTGGGCACCATAGTTCACGCCTATAATCCCAGCACTTTGGGAGGCTGAGGCAGGTGGATCACGAGGTCAGGAGATCGAGACCATCCTGGCCAACATGGTGAAACCCCATCTCTACTAGAAAAAAAAAAAAAAAATACAAAAAATTAGCTGGGCGTGGTGGTGGGTGCCTGTAGTCCCAGCTACTTGGGAGGTTGAGGCAGGACAATGGTGTGAACCTGGGAGGCAGAGCTTGCAGTGAGCCACGATCATGCCACTGCCCTCCAGCCTGGGTGACAGGGCGAGACTCATCTCAAAAAAAAAAAAAAAAAATTAAGGTTTTGGCCAGGCATGGTGGCTCACCTTGTAATCCCAGCACTTTGGGAGGCCAAGACAGGTGGATCACCTGAGGTCAGGAATTTGAGACCAGGCTGGCCAACATGGTGAAACCCCGTTTCTACTAAAAATACAAAAATTAACTGGGTGTGGCGGTGCATACCTGTAGTCCCAGCTCTTCAGGAGGCTGGGGCAGGAGAATTACTTGAACCTGGGAGGTGGAGGTTGTAGTGTGCCAAGACTGCACCACTGTACTCCAGCCTGGGTGACAAAGCTAGACTCCATCTCAAAAAAAAAAAAGGGGGGGTTCTTTCTTTTCTTTTTCTTTTCTTTTTTTTTTTTTTGAGACAGGGTCTCACCCTGTTGATCAGGCTAGAGTGCAGTGGCAGGATCTTAGCTCACTGTAACCTCCACCTCCCAGGTTCAACTGATCCTCCACCTCAGCTTCCTGAGTAGCTGGGACTACAGGCACGTACCACCACACCTGGCTAATTTTTTATTTTTATTATTTATTTATTTATGTGTTTGTTTTGGTAGAGACAGGGTTTTGCCATGTTGCCCAGGATGGTCTCGAACTCCTGAGCTCAAGCAATCCGCCTGCCTCAGCCTTCCAAAGTATTGGAATTACAGGCATGAGCCACTGCGCCCGGCCAAAATCAAGTTTTAATGTGCCTACTGCATAGGAGAAAGAAGCGAAGAGAGTTACACTCCAAAAGGGTCACATTGGTTCTAAATCTGTGTGGTAGGATTGAAAACAACGTTTTTCCATTTGTTCTCTCTCTCTCTTTTTTTTTTTTTTTTTTTTTTGCAGAGTGTCACTCTGTCGCCCAGGCTGAAGTGCAGTGGCACAATCTCGGCTCACTGTAACCTCTGCTTCCTGGGTTCAAGCGATTCTTGTGCATCAGCCACCAGAATTACTGGCAGTACAAGCATAGGCCATGATGCCCGGCTAATTTTTGTATTTTTAGTAGAGACACGGTTTTGCCACGTTGGCTAGGCTTGTTTGGAACTCCTGTTTTCAAATGATCACCTGTCTTGTTCTCCCAAAGTGCTGGGATTACAGGCATGAGCCACTGTACCCAGCCTTCCATTTGATCTCATTTCTATTTTTTCTAAAATAAACACATATCATTTATGCAATAACAAAAAGAATGCAAAAATGCACTCAAAAATGTGCCTCTTTGGAGAGGCTCCTAGGACACGGAGGATTGAGGGCCAAGGCACTCGCCATCTGTTTATCTGGGAGCAGCACAGGCTTTTCTCTCATTTCCTAGGTCATCTCAGTTTTTAGGAGAGACTGGCCTGCTGTTTAGAGATAGGAGAGACTGGCCTGCTGTTTAGAGGGAGGCCCTGAGGCCCTGATAGTGAAGAAGCAGAAGAAGTAGACAGAAGTGAAGCAGCATCCATTTTGTCTGAGACAGCTGGAGGGGGCCATCAGGCAGGACAGAGGGGAGTGAAGAGGGAGGAAGGGCACCAACAGCTGAACATGACTGGTGGATGAGAGGATGGGAGTAGAGGGGTGAAGGTGGGCAGTCCTGGCAGCCTTGTGGATATGTCTGTTCAGAGACAGCAAAAGAGTAGTGGGTGCCCAAGGAGACAAGTGCCAGCAGAGACTGAGTATGTCCCATGGCAGGATGGCAGTGCAAGGCTAGGGGTGTCCTTTAGGGTGGCTGGGTGGGAATGAAGGGCTTCCCCTCTCCTCTCCTCAACTTCGGTTCAGAGGAACTCCACAGGTATCAGATGTGATTGCCTTGGAAACCAAGGCAGAGGCCACAGCACCGAGGAAATGGGTCTTTAGAGTCAGCAAGGTCATTAAAAGAGAATAAAATGGGCTTATCTACATATGAAATAGGTAACAGACTGGCTGCAGTGGCTCATGCCTGTAATCCTAACACTGGGAGGCGGAGGAGGGAGGATTGCTTGAGGTCAAGAGTTCAAGATCAACCTAGACTGACATAGTGAGACCTCATCTCTATTATATTTTTTTATATATATATATATTTGTTTTTTTCTGTTTTCTTACTTTGTTTTTATTTTTTGTCATTGTTTTCTCTTTTGTTCTTTTTTATTTCCATTTTATTTTTTTTAAAAATAAAATATAATAGATAAACTTTGTATATATAAACTTTAAACTCTGGAGATGAAAAAATAATAGATCAAAACTACCACAGGAAAGAACAATTTGTGGTCAGTGACTCACTTGCTGCCCTAAGTCCAAACTGAGGGGAGCAAGTGCCTTTGCTACTCTGTCTCTTATGTGGCCAGTCCTGGCTGGGGATCAAGCCAACACTGGGGGTCACCAACATGGCCTCTTTTTTTTTTTTTTAGACAAGAGTCTCACACTGTCACTCAGGTTGGAGTGCAATGGCATGACCTTGGCTCACTGCAATCTCCACCTCCCGGGTTCAAGCAATTCTCCTGCCTCAGCCTCCTGAGTAGCTGAGATGACAGGTGCCCGCCACCATGCCCGGCTGTATTTTTAGTAGAGATAGGGTTTCACCATGTTGGCCAGGCTGGTCTCAAACTCCTGACCTCAGGTGATCCATTCGCCTCAGCCTCCCAAAGTGCTGGGATTACAGGCATAAGCCACCGCACCTGGCCATCCTTTCTTAGGCTTTTGCAGTTCTCCTATTTCACCCTGGCTCCTGGAAGTGGAAGCAAGAGATATCAAGGCAAGGCAACCAGGGATGGGTTTTTGTGAGGGGTCGGAAAGGAGTGAGACACAAGTGTCCCTCACACCCCACTCCAAAGCATGCATTCAGCTTCAGCACAACCTCCTGGATTGGAGGTCAGATCCAGAGCTCCCCACAGCCAGGAAAAGCAAAGGGCCCTGCAGTGCCCTGGTGGACTATGGGGAGGGTGAGTATCCTGCAGAGGAGCAGGCAGCATTAGGAAGCTGTGAAGGAGGGTAGACCCCAAACTTCCTCACTACCTGACAAAGACTCCTCTACAACAAAAGGGAGGCCAAATGCAGGCAAACAGAAATGAGACAAGGAGAACAGAAGTGCTGGCAGCACAGTGTTCTAGCTCCATTCCTGAGGTCCTGCACTCTGTAGGTGCCCCTTCTGGTCTGTGAGCGCCCCTGTGCCTCTCCCAAGCACTGTACAGAAGTCCCCCTTTTCCTTCAGCCAGTTTAAACTGCTGGGTTTCTGGTTTCAGAGCTTTATGCTGGTAACCATTAGGCTATGTCGCAACATGGCAGCTATGAGAGCTTTTTTTTTTTTTTTTTTTTTTGAGACGGAGTCTTGCTCTGTCACCCAGGCTGGAGTGCAGTGGCCGGATCTCAGCTCACTGCAAGCTCCTCCTCTCGGGTTCACGCCATTCTCCTGCCTCAGCCTCCCGAGTAGCTGGGACTACAGGCGCCCGCCACTTCGCCCGGCTAGTTTTTTGTATTTTTTAGTAGAGACGGGGTTTCACCGTGTTAGCCAGGATGGTCTCGATCTCCTGACCTCATGATCCGCCCGTCTCGGCCTCCCAAAGTGCTGGGATTACAGGTTTGAGCCACCGCGCCCGGCCTATGAGAGCTCTTAAAGCCCCAAACCACTGGACCTTACAAATCTCACTTCTGGGAGTCACATTAAGAAAATAATGAGTCAGGCAAAGATTTTATCACAATAGTATGAACAAAACTTTAAAAAATTGAAGGCCGGGAGCGGTGGCTCATGTCTGTAATCCCAGCACTCTGGGAGGCCGAGGTGGGTGGATCACGAGGTCAGGAGTTCGAGACCAGCCTGGCCAACATGGTGAAACCCCATCTCTACTAAAAATACAAACTTTGGCCGGGTGTGGTGGCGCATGCCTGTAATCCCAGGTACTCGGGAGCTGAGACAGGAGAATCCCTTGAATCCGGGAGGTGGAAGTTGCAGTGAGCTGAGATGGTGCCACTTCACTCCAGCCTGGGTAACAGAGACTCCGCCTCAAAAACAAATAAATAGGCCGGGCGCAGTGGCTCACACCTGTAATCCCAGCACTTTGGGAGGCCGAGGCGGTCGGATCACCTCAGGTCGGGAGTTCAAGATCAGCCTGACCAACATGGAGAAACCCTGTCTCTACTAAAAATACAAAAAATTAGCCGGGCGTGGTGTCACATGCCTGTAATCCCAGCTACTCGGGAGGCTGAGGCAGGAGAATCGCTTGAACCCGGGAGGTGGAGGTTTCGGAGAGCTGAGATCGTGCTATTGCATTCCAGCCTGGGCAACAAGAGCGAAATTCCGTCTCAATAAATAAATAAAACAGAAATAGAGCATTATTTTCCTTAATAGTTAATATTCTATTTGGTCCTCACTTTAAAAGGTGCACAAACTGAGGGCCTGGGGACTTGCTCAGGGAAGCTCACAGAAAGCAGCCCCTCGCCTGGAAGTGGGGGTGTGCATTACACGAAAAGGACTAGAAAAGCTAGTAAAGACCATGGGAACTAAGGGTCCCCAGCTCTTCTGAGTCCTCTAGGAATGCCACCTTCTTTCTCTGTATGTCATTTTTCCCTGCGGCCTCTTATATTTACTACTGATGGAAAAGGAAACATCACATTGGTGGAGCTTTTTAAAGCAAGAGACAGGTCGGGCGCGGTGGCTCATGCCTATAATCCCAGCACTTTGGGAGGCCGAGGCGGGCGGATAACCTGATGTCAGGAGTTGAAGACCAGCCTGACCAACACGGTGAAGCCCAGTCTCTACTAAAAATACAAAAATGATCCGGTCGTGGTGGCGGGCGCCTGTAATCTCAGCTACTCGGGAGGCTGAGGCAGAAGAATCGCTTGAACCCGGGAGACGGAGGTTGCAGTGAGCCGAGACAGTGCCACTGCACTCCAGCCTGGGTAACAAGAGTGAAACTCCGTCTCAACAACAACAACAAAAAAGGCAAGTGACAGCAAGGGGCTGAGGGCGCGGGCTCGCGAAAGAGTCGAAGACTCGAACTTGTCCTTCTTGTCTCTAGTTTGGACAAATTCGCGGGAACCACTCAAGTTCAAGTGAATAAGCGGTGGCTGACCACCCTGGTGCCGCCTCTCCGCCACCCTGTCTGAACCTACGCCAGGAGGGCCTCGTTCATCCCCGCAAATCGGCAACCTGGAGAACTCCTCTGGGCCATGAGAGGCATCTGATGGCCAGCGCCAGAAATAATATTAGCCAGGCCTGTGTCGGGCCTCAGCCCTGAGCCTGAGGTGGCTTAGGGACAACGACCTCAGCCTTGAGGTGGGGGGGGGGGTCTGGCGTCCCTTGGCCTGCGGGCGCCCGAAGCTCACGCCTAGCTGCCACAGGAGCTTCCGGGACTAGAGCCCGGAGTTCCGCCCTCCAGTTGCGAGCGGAAGAGGCGGATACGCGGCCCGTGCGCGGCCGCGGATTGGCCCGCCCCGAGATCCTGGTTGCGGATTAGTAGTCCGGCGGGGCGGGGCCACATGGCCTAAGGGGCCCGGGAGATACCTGCTGGAGGAGTCCAGTGTTGCACCATCCCAGAAACTGCTGTTAGCCCGCCCTCGCTCGGCGCGCCGCCCGTTGGCCCCTGCGCTGTCCGCCCTTCCCCTAGCGTTATTTCCGGGCCCGCGCTGAGGAGGTTCCTGCGGCTGCCAGGAGGTGTGAGCCGCGGACCATGAGCGTGGGCATCATCGGAGCCGGCCAGCTGGCCTATGCTCTGGCGCGGGGCTTCACGGCCGCAGGCAAGCTCGTGGAGGCGGGAGGCGGCTTCGCGGGCAGTCCCGAGGCCCGAGTGGGGCTCCGCCCCACCGGCATGAGAGAATGAAAGGGGTGTTTGCGTCCGGTGGGGTAGATGAGACTCTGGTTGAGCAGCAAGTGCGTCTTCTGTCCTCGTAGAGGGTTGATGGGGAGAGGCAGACTGGCACTGTTAGGGCGGCTCTGGGTTTTAGAGCCAGGGAAAGCGTGATAACGGGCTGGACCGCGACCCCTAGTTAAAAAGCTCTGTCTTCTGCAGGTATCGTGTCGGCTCACAAGATAATAGCCAGCTCTCCGGAAATGAACCTGCCCACGGTGTCGGCCCTCAGGGTAGGTGGAGCGGGGCGGAGTGGGAAGCGGGTGGAGGCCCTGGAAAAGGATGACCTGAGATGAAGTGAGTCCGTCCGTCCGTCCCTGCGCCCAAGTGCTGGTCTTTGGCCGGCGGTGACCTTCACTCCAGGAACATCACAAGCTTTCCACCTTCTCTTGGGCAGCTCAGTGTGGTGGGAACACCAAGGCAGACACACTGGGGGTCAGATCCAGACACTGGAGTGGTAGAGGATCAACTGAGGTAATTATATGATGAAAGTACCTGGCACATAGTAGGTACCCAATAAACACTCATTTAAAAAGAATTTTTTTCAGACAGGGTCTTACTCTGTCGCCCAGGCTGGAGTGCAGTGGCGCGATCTCAGTTCACTGCAACCTCCGCCTCCCGAGCTGCAACCTCTGCCTCCCGAGTTCAAGCGATCCTCCCACCTCAGCCTCCCAAGTAGCTGGGATTACAGACACCTACCACGCTCGGCTAATTTTTGTATTTTTAGTAGAGAATACTGTTGGCCAGGCTGGTCTCAAACTGGCCTCAAATTATCTGCCCGCCTCGGCCTCCCAAAGTGCTGGGATTACAGGGGTGAGCACACTCAGCCATTTTTCTTAATAGGCTAGTTGTATGACCTTAAAGTACTCAGCTACTTTGAGGCTATTTCCTCATTTTACAACAGTGGCCACTTTGCTGTTATTCTGAGTTGTGAATGAGCATATTGGGAAGAATCTGGTGAGTTAGTTGTTCTGCTCTCCAAAAACATATTCCAAGTCTTCACCCAAAACCTGTGCTCTGTGGGAAAGGATGGTTGATGAGGCAGGTGACAGGCAGTGTCTGTGCCTAGGGTGGGCTGATGTCCCTAGCACTGCAGGGTCCTACTTCTCAGTTTGGAGTCATAGAGGAATGGATGACTTCCAGCCTAGCCCTGGACCGCGTGGAGACTGTGTGGTCCCCACGAACAAGCGGCCAGAGTTAGGATGGGGCCTGACTCAGCTGTTCTTCTGATGACCAGGTATTAGCATTTCCCTTTGCCCTGCCACTTTTCATCATAGGGCCTTCTTACCTAGCAGAGGAGTGCCTTAGATGCCAGAAGATTGGCAGGGAAGAAGGGCAGCCACTTCGTGGTTACCATGGAGAAGCTTGTCATCCTCCAAGCCTATGCTTACTTGTCCAGTAGCAACAATAGGAAACTATATCATGTGGGATAGGGGCAGAACCCTGAGGGCATACAGCTAAGAATTCCAGACTGCATCTGGCAGAATGGGTTTGGCAGGGGTTCAGCCGCTCCCTGGGAGGCCTTGGCATAGCCAGGCTGCTCCAGCACTGTGAGCTGGGAGTTTCCTCTTGCAGAAGATGGGTGTGAACCTGACACGCAGCAACAAGGAGACAGTGAAGCACAGCGACGTCCTGTTTCTGGCCGTGAAGCCACATATCATCCCCTTCATTCTGGATGAGATTGGGGCCGATGTACAAGCCAGACACATCGTGGTCTCCTGTGCGGCTGGTGTCACCATCAGCTCTGTGGAGAAGGTGCCCATCTCAGCCCTGATGCCCCTTGTGTGAGGGGAGGGTTGACCCAGGAATGGCAGCTAATGGGTGGGTGCTGATGGGAGCTGTGCGCTGGCCACTCACTCGACTCTCTCCCTCACCCTAGAAGCTGATGGCGTTCCAGCCAGCCCCCAAAGTGATTCGCTGCATGACCAACACACCTGTGGTAGTGCGGGAAGGCGCTACAGTGTACGCCATGGGCACCCATGCTCTGGTGGAGGATGGGCAGCTCCTGGAGCAACTCATGAGCAGCGTGGGCTTCTGCACTGAGGTGGAAGAGGACCTCATCGATGCCGTCACGGGGCTCAGTGGCAGCGGGCCTGCCTATGTGAGGCCCTCATTTGCTCGCTCAGCCTTCCAGGAACCCAGGCAGCAAGTTGGGCTGGCAGGCAGGCTTGGACTGGGGGTGGCGCCCACCTCTTGGGCACAGCCGGCTGGTACAGGATGCTGACCCTTGGAGCTAGTTCCAGTCATCAGAAAGCAGACCTTAGGAAAGGTCCTTCCGTGCCTTTGGCCTGGGTCTTAGTGAGTGTCTCCACAGGCATTCATGGCTCTGGATGCATTGGCTGATGGTGGGGTGAAGATGGGTTTGCCACGGCGCCTGGCAGTCCGACTCGGGGCCCAGGCCTTGCTGGTCAGTATCTTTCCCCCGCATGTTCAGGACCAGGGTGTGGAATGGGGGTTCTTGTGCATCACTGAGCTGGGGCGGGAGTTGGTTGGGAAGCTGGGGTAGCAGTTGGGCAAGAGCAGTGGGTGTGGGGAAGCCTGTTCCAAAGTACACTAGCAGCTTTCTCCTATGTGCCCTTCCCCATAGGGAGCTGCCAAGATGCTGCTGGACTCAGAGCAGCATCCATGCCAGCTCAAGGACAATGTCTGCTCCCCTGGGGGAGCCACCATCCACGCCCTGCACTTTCTGGAGAGTGGGGGCTTCCGCTCTCTGCTCATCAATGCAGTTGAGGCCTCCTGTATCCGAACACGGTGAGTCCATCCCGCTGACCTCTGTCCCACGCCCTTCACTCCTAGTTGGTCCCTGGGCTGGGTTGAGCACCACTGGCAGAACCTGCTGTCTTGGGTCCCATTTAGCAGTGCTGGAGTCTGTGCTCTGTTAATAACCACAACTTAGTAGATTTTGTTTACCTAAGAGTTTGCAAGCCTTACTTCACTTAATTCTCACTGCATTTCAGATAGCTAGGATTAACTTTGACTTATAGATGGGAAGTTGAGACTCAGAGACAATTTTCCCAAGGTCAAACAGCTAAAAAGTGATGGAGACAGGATTCTAATTTGAGTCTATGACTCCAAACCCTGTCACTGTCCCCATATGATCACAGATACCACTTGGGGCTCTATGTCTAGCTCAGATCAAACAAGATAAATAAGACAAACCCATACTTAGTTAACTAGTACTTCTTAGAAGTACTAGTTGGGAAGTGTTTGTCTTGGGGCTCTAATTTTTGGTGGTGTCAGATCAACAAGCTTGAGGGTTGTGTGGATAGTGGAGACTCAAAGCTCTGGCCCCAGGGCTTATTGTCTTCCTTCGGTCCTTCTGGGGTTTTGTCTACAGAGAGCTACAGTCCATGGCCGACCAAGAAAAGATCTCCCCAGCTGCCCTTAAGAAGACGCTCCTAGACAGAGTGAAGCTGGAATCCCCCACAGTCTCCACACTGACCCCCTCCAGCCCAGGGAAGCTCCTTACAAGAAGCCTGGCCCTGGGTGGCAAGAAGGACTAAGGCAGCGTCTACCCCCTCTGTGATTTAGAGCCCTCAGTTGAGAGCCCCTGCCCCACCCCCTCCATTGCTCCTCCTCACCTTTGCAAGGAGAAAGCAGGCTCAGGTAGTTTTCAGGGCTTTGTGATAAAACCTCCTTAAATCTGTTCAGACCAAGCAGTGTGAGCTTCCTCTCCTGTCCCATGTTGGAAGATGCTCTGAAGGGGTGGTAGATGCTGGAAGCCAGACACAACCCTGCATACCCCACTCAATTGGCGGAAGCTGGGGCTGGGACTGGAGTCAGCCCAGCTGGGAGGAAGGGCTGGGGAGGATCTGCAGCTGAAGCCCAAGGCAGGGCTAGTTTGATGCCAAGGCAAAGTGGTGAGAGAGAAAATAGGAAAGGGGCTTTTCTCTGAATTGGTAAATGGGAAAGAAGTGAGCAACTTAAGATTGTCACCATCACAAGTGTACAGGATTAGACTGTGTTTATATTTAACTCTTGCTTCATAGGTGTACCATTTAATGCTAAGTTTAACTGCTTTAATAAAGTTTAATAAAGTTTATTTTTAAATATCTTGCTTTTGTTAGGCTTAATCTTAAATAATCATCCTGGAGAACTCGACGCCCTTGTGAGGTCCTCGCCGCTTCTCTGCACTGTCCGAGGGCTAGAAGTAGGGATGAGAGGAATAAGGGGCCAGGCCCTTGGTCTGGATCAAGGTGTTGTTCTAGAATGAGCCAAAGCTAATGACAGGGAAGAGCCAAGTGGGCTGCATGAGTTGTGGGTCAGCAGCCCAGAATAAAGGAGAAAGCCATCTGCTTCGCTGTGGGGCAGGCACTGCTGAGCATTTGATCCTCACAGCTGCCCTCTGAAGGAAGAACTGTTCTTTTCTCACCTTATAGAAGATGTTGAGGCTGGCTGGGCATGGTGGCTCATGCCCGTAATCCCAATACTTTGGGAGGCCAAGGCGGGCGTATCACGAGGTCAGATTGAGAACATCCTGGCTAACACAGTGAAACCCCGTCTGTACTAAAAATACCAAAAAAAAAAAAAAAATTAGCCGGGCGTGGTGGTGGGTGGCTGTAGTCACAGCTACTTGGGAGGCTGAGGCAGGAGAATGGCGTGAACCTGGGAGGCGGGGCTTGCAGTGAGCTGAGATCACACCACTGCACTCCAGCACGGGTGACAGAGCGAGAGTCCATCTCAAAAAAAAAAAAAGATGATGTCGAGGCCTAGAGGGATGAGCAACTTACCCCTAGTTGTACTACTGGTCAGTGGTGGGACTGTCTGTGTTCTTAGCTATCAATTCTGCAGCCTCCTAGAAGTAGCTGGGCATGCCATTCACACAGCCAGACATCCAGTGTTTCTCTAGGCAGGCCAGCGTGTGCCTGGTACTTGTTCCCGAGAGCTCCCTGCCTGTGCAGCAGGGCTGTTTGAAAAGGCGTGGGAGGCCGGGCACGGTGGCTCATGTGTGTAATCCCAGCACTTTGGGAGACCAAGGTGGGCATATCATGAGGTCAAGAGATCGAGACCATCCTGGCCCACATGGTGAAATCCCGTCTCTACTACAAATACAAAAATTAGCCAGGCATAGTGGTGTGTACCTGTAATCTCAGCTACTCGGGAGGCCGAGGCAGGAGAATTGCTTAAACCTGGGAGGTAGAGGTTGCAGTGAGCCAAGATTGTGCCACCGTACTGTACTCTATCCGGGTAAAAGAGCAAGACTCAATCTCAAAAAAAAAAAAAGAAAAGGCATGGGCATTGGCATCAGCATCAGCTCTGGGTTCAAATCTTAGATTCCCCTGCTTTCTACTCCACAGCCCTGGAGAAGTTACCGAATTTCTCTGATCTCAGGGTTTCATCCCTTATAAATATGGAGCCCATGCTTCATCAAAAGGTTGTGGTGGGTGTTAAATGAGACTGTGTGGCAGTGCTCAACAGAACATCTGGAACACCATGGCCCCTTTGTGTAAATGGTGTTCTTCCTTTACCCTCCTGCTGAGAAGAGAGGAGAGCCTTGTTCCATTCCACTGAGTCAGGGCAGCCCCCGTTCTAACTCCAAAACTGAGAGCACATGGGAAGTCCTTCTTCTGGGCCAACACAGCAAATGCAATACTAAAAACTCATTTAAAGCCCCCAGTATGTGGCAGGCACCTTGCAGACACTTCACATACAATCTCATGGCCTTAGGAGCTGGATATAATTTTTTTTTCCCCAGAAAAGTGAGGCTCAAAGAGGTTAAATACAAGTTGCCCAAAAAGATTTGAACAGACATTTCACCAAAGAAGATAAACAAATGGTGAAGAAGCACATGAAAAGATGCTCAATCTTAAAATAGTTATTAGGGAAATGCAAATCAAAGTCCAATGAGATACCACTTCACACCCACAAGTATGACTGTTCTTGGTTTAAAAAAAATAATAGCAAATGTTGGCAAGCATGTGGAGAAATTGGAACCCTTGTGCATTGCTGGTGGGGATGTATAATGATGCAGCCACTTTGGGAAACAGTCTAGCACTTCCTCAAAAGATTCAATAAGCTGGGTGTGGTGGTGCACGCCTGTAATCCCAACTACTTGGGAGGCTGAGAAGGGAGGATGGCCTGAGCCCAGGAGTTCAAATCCAGCCTGGGCAACATAGCAAGAGCCTACCTCTTAAAAAAAAGAGTTACCAAATGACTCAGCAATTTCACTCCAAGTTATACACTGAAGAGAAACACTTGCTTGTGAATGTTCATGATAGTGCTATTAAGTAGCCCCAAGGTAGACATAACCCAATTGGTCATCAGCTGGTGAATGGGTAAATGTGTTACACCCACACAATGGAATACTCAGCAGTAAAAGAGATAAGAGTAGAGACACATGAACCTGTAAGACATGTTGAGTAAAAGAAGCCTGTCACAAAAGGCCATGTATTATATGATTCCATTTATATGAAATGTCCAAAAAATGCAAATCTATAGCGACAGAAATAGAGGTTGCCAGGGACTGTGGTGGCAATGGGAAGAGCGCAGAGTTTCTGTTGGAGCCATGGCAATGATGTAAAATAAGATCACAGTGATGGTTTGCACAACTCCGTACATATGGTCATTGAATTGTACACTTAAAATGGGTGAGTTTTATGACATGTAAATCATACACAATAATGTTTTTAAAAATGAAATAAGCTGCCCAAGTTTTAATTAGCTAAGAAGTGGTGCCAGGATTCAAATCTGTATGTGATGCCAAATCCTATCCTCTCTGTGCTAGGCCTGCTGGCAAGTCATCCTAGATGACAAGAGATTGTTCCCCACATTTTCCTCTCCTCCACCCCCTGCAAGGCCACCCCTTTCCCCAGACCTAAATATACCAACATACATTTACTGATGACCTACTAAGTGCCAGGCCCTGTCTTATGTCTTGGTGCATGGGGTCACCCTGGCTAAGGTGTGTCCTCACCTGCCGAGCACTGCTGCCCTTTCCTTCTGAACTTCAGTCAGGTATGATCAGGGCCAGATGGGAATGAGGGTGGCTGAGGCCCTGGTGCTGCTTCAGGGAGAGGAGGAGAGGGCCTTTCCTTGGAGAAAATTTCCAGTCATCTCTCCCCAAGACCTCAGGCCTGTCTGGGGAGGCCAGGAAGTACCCAGGACTTCCCCCTCCCAGCTGCCCACCTTCTCACAGGGCTGATGAGCCTTGGGGCCAGAGCTGCCAGCAGTCAGTGAGGGCTGGCAACTCCCTGAGGTAGTCAAGAGAGCCCCCAATGTGTCAGGCCCCAGACAGAGGCACTAGAGCTTGCATTCTAGTCTCATCAGGTGTCCAAGCCACCAGGAAAGCATCCAGATACCCCTGCAAGAGCTGGCATTGGGGGTTAGCACAGCCTTTTCACTAAGGATTTGCTGAATGCTCCTCTCAGTGCCCTGTGAGGCCTGGGTTTGTCCTAGGCAGACCGTCTTGGCCCAGCGCGATGGCTCACGCCTGTCATCCTAGCACTTTGGGAGGCCAAGGCAGGCAGGTCGCTTGAGACCAGGAGTTTGAGACCAGCCTGGGCAACATGGTGAAACCCTGTCTCTACCAAAAAAAAAAAAAAAAGAAAAAAAAATTAGCTAGGCATTGTGGTGCATGCCTGTGGTTCCAGCTACTAGGGATAGAGGTAGGAAGATTGCTTGAGTTCTTGAGGCAGAGGTCGCAGTGAGCCGAGATGGCATCACTGCACTGCAGCCTGGCCCACACCTGTCTGAACAACAACAAAAGACTGTCCTTGTTCAGAGTTGTTCAAGGGCTAAGAACAGATGTGGACACCACAATGTGGCAAACATGGGAAGCGAGAGAAGGCAGCCTGGAGTGGACTGAGAGTAGGGGAACATGCCGTTGGGAAAGACAGCCTCAACCTTTCTGCCTGCTCTGAGAGGCCACATGAGAATGGGCCTGGAACGTTCCTCACAAAGAGCTAAAGCATTCTCAAGCCTGTGGTGGACTTGTCACTTTGCATGGGCGCATCTTTGCTGTTTAGACTTGATGTATATTCCTTTAGTCTGCTAACGTGTGCATCACATGGCACCTGGCCAAGCCCACCACTATGTCTGTTCCCGCTGGGGAGGGGCAAGGTCCTGCTGCTGCAGCACAGAGAGGTGTGTGCAGGCCAATGGTCCTGGGTCACTGCTGGGAGGGACCTGCTGACCATGGGGACCGACACCCACCACTGAAGCCGTGTTCACTGCTCTTCTCTAATATGGGTAAAGTGGAGTAGCCCGGGCTTGACTGTGCTGTTTCCCCTGGCAACTCCAGTAACGAGACTCAGTGAGCAGAAGTGCTAGGATTTCTGCTCCGATAATAGGCAACAGATGCCACTTGCTCACAGGAACCAGCCCCCTCTCCCTGTTCCCAGCTCCCTGCACTGCCCTCTTCTCAGGACCTGTGAGCAGCCCAGCCTTGAGTACCCCCCAATCCTGATTTCCCAGTGGGTGTCTCTTAGGACCCCAGAAGAATGCTTCCTTGCCCATTGCCTCCATGTTAATCCCCTGTAAAATGGGGCAAACTACTGCCCCAACTGTTAATGATCCTTACTTTGGGAAAGTGAGATTGAGATTGACTTTTCACTTAATTTCTTGATTTCTTTATTTTACTTTAGATTGTTGATTGCAGTAGGCAGGCATGATTTTGGTGGTTAAAAGATCTAAAGATTTTTCCCACTGCTCCCACTCATGGGGCATGCTAGAAAACAAACGCGCCTTGGCCAGGCGCGGTGGCTCAAGCCTGTAATCCCAGCACTTTGGGAGGCCGAGGCGGGCGGATCACAAGGTCAGGAGATCGAGACCACAGTGAAACCCCGTCTCTACTAAAAATACAAAAAATTAGCCGGGCGCGGTGGCGGGCGCCTGTAGTCCTAGCTACTCAGGAGGCTGAGGCAGGAGAATGGCGTGAACCGAGGAGGCGGAGCTTGCAGTGAGCCGAGATCGCGCCACTGCACTCCAGCCTGGGCAACAGCGTGAGACTCCGTCTCAAAAAAAAAAAAAAAAAAAAAAAGAAAACAAACGCGCCCTCCCTCATCTCCTTCATCCTTCTTTCATCTCCTGTCTATGTGTGTCCCCTGCAACTGTTACTAAGCAACACTCTCCAAAGAAACACCGAGAGTCAGCCTGAGCTCAAGGGGCTGGCTGCGCTTTCCTTCACCATTCCAGGCAGGAGAGCTAGTCCTTTCTGCACATCTGAACAAAATACTTGTAAAGCCTTGACTTGTGTTCACTTTTACCAATAAACTAGTTGGAACACAGAAGTGGATATTGTGATTATATGAAGTCAGTAGCATTTTGAAAATGAAATACCCCTCTTTTCAAGGCCCAAGCCAGTGTGGGTAGTATACTACCTTTATGTAAGAAAGGGGGGAAATACAAAATCGGATAAAGAAACTCTAGAAGGATACACAAGAAACCACTAAAACAGCACCTGGTCGTGGGGGGCAGTGGGAATGTGGCAGATGGGGGCAGGGCAGGAGGGAGACCTTTCATTACACACCTCTTTGTACGGTATTGATTTAGGAATCACATGAGGGTATTGCTTAGTTACAAATGCATTTGGACAGCCTTTAGGGGGTGCCAGGCTGCCCTGGCCATGCGGTACTTAAGCAGGATGTGTGGCCCCACCTGGTCAGTCAAGATGGGAGCACGTCCTGTGTGCCCTGCTTTGGCCTCGAGCTGTGTCTCAGAACACTCCGGCAGGAACACTTAGCGCGAGAGCTGGGTTGCAGGCCATCTTCCTAGTCCTAGTGCATGGCACCCAGTAAACACAGCTGAACAAATGCTTGAATGAATGACAGCTCTTCTGCTTGAATGTCAGGTTGGGCTGTTACCTGAGTGCCCGATGAGGTCTCTGGTCTATTGGGATGAAAACTCTGTGCAACTCCCAGACTGTCCTTGGACCTGGTCATTCCTGGTTTGGTTTTTAAAATTATTAATTAATTAATTATTTTTTCACATGGAGCCCAGGCTGGAGTGCAGTGCAGATCTCGGCTCACTGCAACCTCCACCTCCCTGAATCAAGCGATTCTCTAATTTTTTTGGTATTTTTAATAGAGATGGGGCTTCCCTATGTTGGCCAGGCTGGTCTCAAACTCCTGACCTCGTGATCCGCCAGCCTGGGCCTCCCAAAGTGCTGGGATTACAGGCATGAGCCACTGCGCCTGACCCTGGATTGTTTTTGACTTTCTTTTATTCAATCAGCAGGTGTTGACTAAGCACTGAAGGGCTGTGCTTGTGCCCGACTGGCTGGGATGTGGAGAAGCCTAGTACATTTCTGTCCTGGCCACTTTGCCTCAGGGGTGCTCTATGAGTGTGCCTGCTCCTCCCGCTGTGTGTTACCCAAGAGCCTGTTCAGTATGTGGATACTTTAGAGGCATCCTCCCCATTCTTACAGCTTCAGGCTGCTTCAGGTAACAGGGAAGTACCTCAGAAATATTCAAGTAAAAAGGGACTGGGGGCCGGGCGCGGTGGCTCAAGCCTGTAATCCCAGCACTTTGGGAGGCCGAGACGGGCGGATCACGAGGTCAGGAGATTGAGACCATCCTGGCTAACACGGTGAAACCCCGTCTCTACTAAAAACACAGAAAAATAGCCGGGCGAGGTGGCGGGCGCCTGTAGTCCCAGCTACTCGGGAGGCTGAGGCAGGAGAATGGCATAAACCCGGGAGGCGGAGCTTGCAGTGAGCTGAGATCCGGCCACTGCACTCCAGCCTGGGTGACAGAGGGAGACTCCGTCTCAAAAAAAAAAAAAAAAAAAAAAAGGGATTGAGATGGTTATCGAATTTATAACAGTTTTCCATTTTAGGAAGGATTATGTGGATAAATGTTCTGTCCTCCTTGAAAATAAGTGACTGAAAACACATGCTGGTGGGCTGCAGCAGAGCATGTGAGGTTTGGCTGGACATCAGAGACTTGTCAATTGAGGTACTTTGATATTGAGTGATGACGAGAGGCTGAGAAACCAGTGTGGGGTCCAGGCGCAGTGGCTCATGCCTGTAATCCCAGCACTTTGGGAGGCTGAGGCAGATGGCTCACTTGAGGTCAGGAGTTTGAGATCAGCCTGGCCAACATGGTGAAACCCCGTCTCTACTAAAAATACAAAAGTTAGCCCGGTGTGGTGGTGGGTGCCTGTAATCCCAGCTACTCAGAAGGCTGAGGCAGGAGAATCACTTGAACCCAGGAGGCTGAGGTTGCAGTGAGCCGAGATGGCTCCATTGCACTCTGACCCAGGCAACTGAGCAAGACTGCATCTCAAAAAACAAAACAAAACAAACAAAGAGAAACCAGTGGGGGTATGTACCTCTCAGTTACTGCTCCACCCTGAATTCTAAGATGTGTGAATATGAAATTGGAATTTCATGTGTAGTATATTTTCCATTAAATTACAATAAATATTGTTTTCCTTCTACCAGTGTAGTTAATGAAATTCTGGTAACAGTAAGGGCAAAGGCCTGAGTTCTAATCCTCACTGCCCAGGTGACCTCAGGCAAGTCATTAGTCTGCTTTGGTTTCAACTTATTATTTCATTAAAATGGGAAATAAATAATAATTGCTCACCCTTCTCTCAGGGTGGTCAGTTGCTTTGGGCAAGCTTTTGGGTAACCTGGGTCACTGTGCAGCCGGGAGGCCCCTGGGCAGGTGACCATGTTGCTCTGACACAATGCCTCCCCCTTCTACAATCTCACACACTGCAAGCTTTCGTCTTTCCTAATATGGGAAGCCCAGCCAATGCTCCTTGTCAAGCAACTTCTCGTATATGACTTGAAGTGTAGAAACTTTAAAAACAACCATGTGTCTTCTTTTTACGCACCAGATATGGTTTTATGCATGCAAGGCCCATGATCTCATTTAATCTTTAATAATTATGATGTTGTTATTAGGAAAACTGAGGCTGGAGAAGTTGGGAGCACAGCCAGTGAGGGGAAAGGCCTGGGTGCCAATCCAGGTATGTCTAAACCAAGACCGGTTTTCCAGTGCACTGACCTGACCTGCCATGTGCAGGCATTGCTGCCCTCACTGCTCTCACCGAGGGGTCCTCTGGCTGGAAAACAAGGAATGACCCCCCAAAACTAGGCTTCGTGAAAAGGTGGAGGTGTAGGCAGAGGGTGATGCTGTGGGGGTCCCTGGACAGGTACCTGGGAAGAAGGCCCAGAAAACAGAGGGGGTGGAGACTGGCCTCCATCTATCCTGCAGTGGTGTGGGGACCTTGCCTGAGTCACTGGGAAACCCACTCAGAGAAGCAAATATTTTAATTGTTTTTTGTTTTATGGAAACAAATATAACCATCATTACTATCTGCTCTTTGAATTAAGGGAAAGGAACAAGAAATGAGCATTTATAAAGTTATGTCATTGCCCTGATCCCCGCATAATGCTCCCTTTGCCCTAAACAGTGTATCTCTCTGCTGAACCCCACGGCCTTCCCCAGTGCCCCACGCTGTTTTGCCCACGCCCCCTCTCCAGGGCTGCCTCCTCCTCTTCTCTCCCCAGCTCCTTCCCCCAGGCCCAGGGCCATTGGTCCTTGGCATCCTGAACTGTCAGTTATTTTCTCATGAACACAAGTCTGCTCTATAGTAGCGCTTCTGGGCTGACAAGGGGCTGTCACTCATCTCATCCAGCAGGAGTCCCACGGCGATCTGGAGGCAAGTAGAGAGGGGGCATCCCCATCCCTGTCCCCATCCCCATTCCCGTCCCCCACAGGAAGAACTCAAGGCACCCATCCAAGACTCAGCCTCCAGACTCGAGTCTTCTTTCCTGTTTTACCCACTCAGCTCACGGACGAGTTCCTAAGACCCTCGAGGACAGCATTGTATTTTTAGTAGAGACGGAGTTTCACCACATTGGCCAGGATGGTCTCGATGTCTTGACCTCGTGATCCGCCCGCCTCGGCCTCCCAAAGTGCTGGGATTACAGCCGTGAGCCACCGCGCCTGGCTAGTGGCTCCTAAAAAACGTCCCTTCGCGGCTAACAAGGAGGACCTCCCCGCGCCGCCAGAGGGCGCCAGGCGCCACCGCCGAACTCCCCAGGCCGCCTACCCGGGCCGGGTTAGGGAGAAACTGGATGCAAACCCTAGCCCCCGCTGGGTGCCCACCTGCTAGTTGTGGCAGGTCATTTCCTGAGTTCACATAGCAAAGCAGCTCAGAGTTGGATAGAGGGGAAAGCGCTGGAATCCACACTCCGCTTCCCCACGCAACCTCACCTGTGGCCCCGGCAGCGCCCTCTGCACACGGGAGATCGGGCAGCTTAGCGGAGCTCCCCAGTCAGGGACTCAGGTCTCTCCAGGGGCCTGCGTGTCCAGCCTGCCGTGGGCCATCTGAGTTGACACACACCCATCTTGCTAGACGAGGCCTAGCGAGTCAATCACTTTAACGACAGGTGACCTTGGGCGAGTTATTCAACCTCCAAGAACTTATCTGTCAAGTGAGGGTGAGAAGGGTCCCCACCTCGTGGGCTGAGATGAGGATTCAATGAGATAAAGGCTGGGCTTGGTGTCTGGCAGGAGGACAGCACTAATAACCAGAGGCTGCTGTTGTGTTGATTATAACTGTTAGGGAAATTGAGGCCCGGAGAGGTTAACTGGAAAGACAGGACCCAGCACTGGAAGTGGGTCAGGCTGCAATGTGGGAGGGTTCAGGGTCCCTGTTCCCCAGGGCACCGCTGGCTCCAGACCTGGTTCCCAAACCTAATTGATCATCTGTCTTTTTAAATTAAGGGAAATATAAAGGAAACTAGCATTTATTGAGTTCTGTTTCCAACCTTATTACCCTTGACTCCTCAAAATGCTTTTTCTATCTGAAAACTAGACCTGTGCTTAACTGTATGACTCACTGTTTCTAGTCACCTCATTTTATCCACCAGAAATGCCTTCTCCTTGTCTTTT
This sequence comes from Macaca nemestrina, assembly GCF_043159975.1. NCBI lineage: Eukaryota > Metazoa > Chordata > Mammalia > Primates > Cercopithecidae > Macaca > Macaca nemestrina. The sequence continues at coordinate 84,132,349 of NC_092125.1, read as the reverse complement.
CTGCCTCTCTGAATGTGACAGACCCTCATCTCCCACCCCAAAGCTTGGAATCAGAATCTCTGGGGGTTCCACTGGAGATTCTGATCCTCAGCTGGGTGTGGGGCCACTGCCTAGCACTGCCTGTGGAGCTTGATGAATGCTTGTTAAATTGAATTGAGCTGGTTGTGGCCTGCAGCCAACATTCCTAGGTGTCCAAAGAGAGATCAGAAAGAAGGTGAAGAGGAAACACTGTAATTACCAGTCAATATATATTTACTTAGATCATGGGCACATAAAATGCAAATTATTCATGGACCAGGACCCCCTATGTTAGGGTGTCAACATCCTGACACATTCAGGGCCAGCCCTGGGAAGTGGAGGTCCAGGCAAAGAGAAGCCTCAGGGCATTGTGGAGGTAAGGCTGGTGGGGAGGATAGAGAAGCTGGCCTTCCTGTAAACTTGAACTTCCTCTGCTGTGTGAAAATTCAGTGGGGTGAGGTGCAAGAAACATCTGCCTCAACCCGCCCCGCATGCATGCACACATTCATTCATTTATTTCAATCCTCACCTACTGAGTGTCCACTGTGGGCCAGACCGGATGCTACACATACAATCAGACCTGATCACTTTATTCCCCACTGGAGTTCCTGGTCTGGTGGAGGAAATCAGGATACAAAGAAGTGACTGCAAATTCCATATGACGAGGTAATAAATTGAGGCAGTGAGGAGCACTGGGAGCAGGGAGGAGGTATTCAGGAAGATTTGGCAGAGAAGGTCATGTTGGACATGGGTTAGAAAAGATAAGGGGAGTTTTCCAGCTGGAGAAGTGTTAAAGTGCCAGGGTGCTGAGGAGTGGCACCCTGGGTGATGGGCACTGCTTGTGCCCAGGTAGGGTGGCGGGAACCAGTGCCCAGTGTTGGTAAAGTCCTTTGCATGACTTTGTGAAGAGTGAGTGTGTGCTGGGTGAGTGTGTGCTGGGTATGTGTGTGACTGGACAACAGGTGAGTCTGAACAGTGAAGATGCTGGACTTGGCACAGTGGAAGGCAGTTGAGGCCGCAGGAGGTTGTTTTATTTTGTTTTGTTTGAGAAAGTCTTGCTCTGTTGCCCAGGCTGGAGTGTAGTGGCGCGATCTCAGTTCACTGAAACCTCTCCCTCCTGGGTTCAAGCGATTCTTCTGCCTCAGCCTCCCGAGTAGCTGGGACCACAGGTGTATGCTACCACGCCTGGCTAATTTTTGTATTTTTACTAGAAACGGGGTTTCACCATGTTGGCCAGGCTGGTCTCAAACTCCTGTCCTCAGATATCTGCCTGCCTTGCCTTCCCAAAGTGCCGAGATTACAGGCATGAGCCGCTGAGCCCAGCCTAAGAGGTTTTTAAGTAAGGAGGGATCAGGCCTAATTTTTGCTTAAGAAAGAAAACTCCAGAAATGTTGGAAAACAGTGCCTTGAGTCTTAAGATGAGGGAAGCCAGTTGAAAAGGGTAATCCATAAGGCTTAAAGAGCCTTGGCTTCCCCCAATATATCCCCCTAATATCAATTGCTTGTTTAAAATTCAATTTGTTTAATGCACAGATAAGCTGAAGCCTCCGCAGTCTACAGGGTTCCTGCTGTTTGCTCGGTGCAGAGCACAATGGCTGTTGTTTAGCAGGTATTTAATAGGGATTGTTGAGCCATGAGATGAGGGCAGGTGAGAAAGAAGCAGGTGTGGAAGCCAGGCCAAGGCTTCTGCTTGGTGACACCATTCACTGACCTGGAAAATCCTGGAAGGGGATAGGTTTGAGAGAAATAATAAAAATAAAAGCTGCATTCATGGAGTGCCAGATACAGGTGAAAGCTGGAGCTGGACTTCCCCAACCTTTCCCAGTCCCCACAAACAACCCTATCCAGTGGGTGTTTCTATCCGACTCCCACTTTCACAAATGAGAAAAATGAGGCTCACTGGGTTGCCCACGGCCGAGATGAGATGAGCAGCATGGCTGGAGAGTGCGCTGAACCCCACTGCCATCAGGAGTTCCTCTTTGAGGGGAGATGGGCCCCCCATTTTCAGTCTGTAGGGACAGAGGCAGGGCCTCAGAAGAGTCTGGAGGCACAGGCGTGGGTTTGCAACCTGGCACCGTGACTGTGGACTTGGAGCTGAGTCCACATTGGTGCGGGCAGAGTGGCACATCACATTCCCGGGCTGCTACAGCAAAGCTGAAAGTGACCAAGCCTGGGTTACTTAAGCAACAGAAATGTATTTGTCAACCTGGGCACAGTGGTGGCTCATGCCTGTAATCCCAGCTATTCAGGAGGCTGAGGTAGGAGATTGTTTGAGGCCAGGAGTTCCAGACAAGCCTGGGCAACATGGTGAGCCCCTGTCTCTACCAAAGAAAGCCGGGTATGGTGGCTTGTTCCTGTAATCCCAGTGCTTTGGGAGGGAGGCCAAGGTGGGAGGATTGTTTGAGGCCAGGAGTTTGAGACCAGCCAGGGCAATGCAGCAAGACCCCATCTCTACAAAAAATAAAAGAAAAAGAAATTTATTTTCTCACAGTTCTGGAGGCTAGAAGTCCAAGACCAGGGACACCAGTCCTACTGGATTAGAATCCATTCTGTGACCTCATCTAACTTAATTTTCTCTTTAAAGGCCCTGTGTCCAAATAGACACATTCAGAGGTACTAAGGGTTAGAATTTAAGCATATGAATTTTAGGGGTCCACAATTCAGCCCATGACAGGCAGCCTGAAGATCATGAAGAGTCAAGGGATGAGGGAGGAGAAGGAGAGAGGGCCTGGGGAAGCAGGGGGAGGATTGCAGGGCAAGGGTGGAGTGGAGGCTCCAGCTGGCCTGGGTGAGAAGGGCAGAGTGAGGAGGGCTACATTCCTGAACCCAGAGCCCCGAGATAGGAGGATGCTCAGGAGAAGAATGAGGCTGCATGGCAAATGCACCTGTCAGGCAGACCTACTTCAGACAAAAGTCAGTGTGGCTATGGAGGCCCCGCTGGTCATCCCCAGCCAGGGCTGTCGTGTCTTCATCTTGGAGAGTAAGGACCACTCCCCAGAGCTGTGGCGTGTGGGGCTTAGGATGCACTGACCCCTTCCTTGCTGGGCTGAGCAGCTGGAAATCCAGGCTGCAGGGGAGCAGCTTCCTCAGGGAGCCCTCCCACTCCTCACACAGGGTCTGCTTCAGGCCCAGGCCACCCCGGGGACAAAGGCAGTCACGACAGCCCTGAACCCCTGGCCATAGGACCCAGAGCCCCAGTCAATCCCCACTGCGAGCCACCGTGAGCACTCCTCATCTTGCCCGCCTCTGAAGGGGCCAGTTTTGTTCTTTTCCTTCTCCTTGCTGCCTGTCTGGAACCAGCCTTTGGCAGCTCCCATCTGGTGGTCAAAGGACCTTGGGCTGTAAGATAGGAAAAGGCTGAGCTCTGTTGTTGGACACATTCTGGGGGCCTCCAGGTACCAAGCAGGAGGATCAAACCTTCCCAGGGACCAGCATCTTTCCTTAACAAAACCATGTCGTAGGACCCTCAGGAGCCTACTCCATGGGCATGGGGCAGCCACAGAACCAGCTTTGGCCTCGGTGTGCCCTCGGTCAGCTCGTGGTCTGGGAAGGGATCATACACACTAGCACAGTCACAGCCTCACACTTACACATGGACACACCCACACATACTCCCACACGTGCACACACACACACACACACACATGCAAGCACACACACACCAAAGGATGCTTCTGTTTTGACAACAGACTAGCACATCTTGGAATCTTCTTATGGAAATACCAACAGTAAACATGGAAAGTAGAAATAAAACACACACCCAGGATGATTCCTAATTAGCGGAAACAGCCCTAGATCCAGAGACCCTGGAGGGACAGGAACGTGGTGCGAGTCAAATCCCCCATTGTCCAGTGAGGGTCATGGGCTGCCCAAGGCCACACAGCTCACTGCCCTGTGCCGTGTCCAATCCCCTTGCAGGCTCCCTCAGCTCATGCTCAAGTCACACAGGCTAGCCCGGGCCTGCCCTGTCAACGCCGACCCACAAAGAGGCTCACATAATGCTCCTTCCCAGGGGCACAGCAGCCTCAGCTTTGCTCTGAGGTGGGGCCTTCGTGGCCTGAAAGCCAATGTGGCCAACCTTCAACCTGTCCCCCGTATCACCATCTGCTTTTGGAGACCCAGGGCAGGAAAATAAGGGCTGTTCCCACAGCAGCCCTGGGGACCAGCTCTCCTCTTCACTTTGTGTATTATTTCATTTTTAATCACAGAATCAAGGTAGCAGAGCCTCTCAGGCTGAGCTAGAAAATAATCAACTTTTTAATTTGATTTTTTTGTTCTCCCAAAGGAGAGCAAGGGACTCCAGGGGCTCCATGAGGCCGGGACCTTGGCGATGTGGTTGGATCCTCCAACCTATAGATGCTTGACTCCAGCCTGCCTGGCTTACCATCTACAGTGGGGTGACCTCCACAGGCCCCGGTTTCCCTCTCTGTGAAATGAGCGGTTGGACCAAAGCTTCCTCTCAGGTCCCTTCCAGCACCAAACCTCTCTGAGCTCTGAGCAGTCCTCACTGCAGATGCACGGCTTTGCAGGTTCTCCGGCCTCTCTCCCATTTCTGAGCTTTCATCTTTTTCTGTAATGGTATAAAAATATCCTCCTTACCTCCCTGTCCCTGATTCTAGCGCCAGTCTGTGGCTGTCCAGGGACGGGGTGGGGAGGGTCTCTTCCTGCCTCTCTCAGTTCTTTTCTGTCCCAATTGGCTTTCCCCTTCTTTCCCCAAACCTCTAGCCACTAGTTATTTCCCAGAGTTTTTCCTCTGTGGCCACCCACCAGTATCATCTCTGCTCTTGTCCCTCCGTAGCTGTGCCTGGCCATCTCCTCTCCCTGCTCTCTTACCTCCTACCAAAGACCCCACATCTGACTGTCTGCAGAGTCCTGGATGTGGCCCCTGGACTTCCCATTGGCTCCTCAGACTGTCCGTGTCCAATCTTCTTTCCACTCCCCACTCCCGCACCTGCCTGTCCTCCTCCCTTCCCTGCCTCAATGAATGGTGCCCCTCCTCCCCCACCTGGTCGATGCCATGGGTCCAGGCAAGTGCAAGGTCTGGCCCTGGGACCAGAAGGATGGGCCTTGACTCAGGATGAGGAAGGACCCTCTTCCTAGCTTCCCCCAAATAGCTTGATTCACCTCCCTTCTCAGTTACACTGTTCAGCTTTCTTGCTCCAAAAGGTTGGAGACAGTTACTTACTTTTGAAATTGTAGGATCTCTGTTCCTCAGACCCAAGGTGCAGAATGTCTTGGTTATGAGTTGGTGACAGAGCCCTGCCAAATCCAGATCTCCAGACTCCACCCCAGGGGTCTCCCTGGTCTGACACTGCAAGCCACGCTCCTCACCAACCTCCCAACATCGGGACTCACTGGGAGCTCCCTGGAGCGGGAAGCATGGGCTGGTTTCAGCAAGGACCTGCTGTCACCGGGCTGAGGAGTCCAGGCCACTGGTGCTGCCCCTCACAGGAAGGTCCGTGAACAATGCACTAGGTACCTTCCTGTCAGGAGATGCTCTGGGAATTCCCGGGTGGCCAGAGCCCTCCAATCTGGGTGTAGGGAAACCAACACTTAAACTAAAAGCTAGCCAGGCATGGTGGCTCACACCTGTAATCCTAGCACTTTACAGGGCTGAGGCGGGTGGATCACTTGAGGCCAGGAGTTCAAGACCAGCCTGGCCAACATGGTGAAACCCCGTCTCTACTAAAAATACAAAATTTAGCCTGGCATGGTGGTGGGCGCTTGTAGTCCTGGCTACTCAGGAGGCTGAGGTAGGAGAATCCCTTGAACACAGGAGGTAGAGGTTCCAGTGAGCCCAGATTGCACCACTGTACTCCAGCCTGGGCAACAGAGCAAGACTCCATCTCTAAATAAATAAATAAATAAATAAATAAATAAAAGCTTATTTCCAGAGAAGGAGATGGAGTGGAGCCCACTTATTAAGACCCACCCGGCAGATGCTGGTCAGCCCAGGAGGGGAGAACCAACTGGTATGCTGTATGGACTCTGAATCCTGTTCCTTGCCAGAACTGAGCCTTGGATGGCACAGAAACTTCCCAGTCCACACCAAGGATTGCTGATTGAGAAACAATCTGGCCTGCAGGCATGGATCTGGGGCTCAGAGGGCTCTGGACAGCTGACTTCTGGTTGGGAAACTGATCACCCTTCTCGGTCCTGGGAGACCTTCCTTGGCAGAGGCCTGGCAGCATTTAGCACCAATGGGGGTTTATCCAGAGAGAAGTCCCAAGCACCCCTTTTCGCTCTCCTAGTGATTTAGAGCTGAAAGGAATCATCTCGTCTATCTACCTCATTTTACAAAAAAATTGAAATCCAGAGTTCACCAAGCTTCCACAGTGAGAATGCACATCTTTCAATTCATTCAACAAACATTGACGAAGTATCTACCGTAATACCTCATTGTGCTGGTCATTGTTCTAGGCACAGGGACATAGCAGAAAACAGGTTAGACAAATTTTCTGAGCTTCTGGAAGCAACTCTCCAGCAGGGAGGCAGTCAACACATGGTTAAAGAGGTAGAGAAGAAAATTTTAGATAGTACTAAGTACTATGAGGAAGATAAACCAGAATGATAAAGAGAGATAGTAATTGGTAGAAGCAGGAAGGAACATGCAGATATGTATGCACGGATAAGAGAGGCCTTTCTGAGGAGGCGACATCCGATCCTGAATGATAAGAACGAGTTAACCTGCAAAGATCTGGGCACAGACCCTTGCAAGTAGAGAGAACAGCTTGTGCAAAGGCCCTGAGGTGCCACTGGCATGTCACGTTTGGGGAGAGTAAAGAGGCCTGTGTGGATTGTTCTCAGGGAGCAAGTGAGGAGAGGAAGAGAGGTAGGACCTGAGGTAGAGCAGGCGAACCTGGCCCAGGTCAGTTGGGCTTTAAGGACATGGGAAGAAATTTGAAACATGTAATAAGAAGTCATTGGAGTTGTTTTTTTTTTTCTAACAGACTTTATTTTTATTTATTTATTTATTTTTTTTTGAGACGGAGTCTCGCTCTGCCGCCCAGGCTGGAGTGCAGTGGCCGGATCTCAGCTCACTGCAAGCTCCGCCTCCCGGGTTCACGCCATTCTCCTGCCTCAGCCTCCCGAGTAGTTGGGACTACAGGCGCCCGCCACCGCGCCCGGCTAGTTTTTTTGTATTTTTTTAGTAGAGACGGGGTTTCACCGTGTTAGCCAGGATGGTCTCGATCTCCTGACCTCGTGATCCGCCCGTCTCGGCCTCCCAAAGTGCTGGGATTACAGGCTTGAGCCACCGCGCCCGGCCCAGACTTTATTTTTTAGAGCAGTTTTAGGTTCACAGCAAAATTGAGAGGAAAGCACAAAAAATTCCTATATACTCTCTCCCCCTACATGTATAAACTCCCCGACTATCAATGTCCTCACCAGCCTGGTACAGTTGTTAAATTTGATGAAACTACACAGACACATCATTTTGTTTGTTTGTTTGTTTTTTGAGACAGAGTCTTGCTCTGTCACCAGGCTGGAGTGTGGTGGCACAACCTTGGCTCACTGCAACCTCTGTGCCCCCCGGGGTTCAAGTGATTCTCCTGCCTCAGCCTCCCAAGTAGTTGGGATTACAGGTGCCCACCACCACACCCAGCTAATTTTTGTATTTTTAGTAGAGATGGGGTTTCACTACGTTGGCCAGGCTGGTCTCGAACTCCTGACCTCAGGTGATCCACCTGCCTTGGCCTTCCAAAGTGCTGCGATTACAGGCATGAACCACCGTGCCCGGCCACAGACACATCATTATAACCCAGAGTTCGGAGTTTGCCTTGGGGTTTGCTCTTGGTGGCGCACATTTGATGATTTGAACAAATGTATAAAGGCATGTGTCTACCAGTACAGTAACACACAAAGTAGTTGCACTGCCCTAAAAATTCTCTGTGCTCTGCTGGTTCGTCCTTTCCTCCTCTCTAGCCTGTAGCAACCACACATTTTTTTACTGTCTCCATAGTTTTGTCTTTTCCAGAATATCATATAGTTGCTATCATATATATGGCCTTTTCAGATTGACTGGTTTCACTTAGTAGTATGCACTTAAGATTCCTTTATGTCTTTTCATGGCTTGACAGCTCATTTCTTTTTAGCATTGGATAATATTTCATTGTTTGGATGTACCACAGTTTATTTTTCCATTCACCCAATGAAGGACATCTTCCAAGTTTTGGCAATTATGAATAAAGCTACTATCAACATCTTTGAGCAGGTTCTTGTGTGGACATAAGTTTCCAGCTCATTTGGGTAATTACCAAGGAGCGTGATTGCTGGATCATTTGATAAAAGTATGGTTAGTTTTGTAAGAAACTGCCAAACTATCTTCCAAAGTGGCTGTGCCATTTTGCATTCCCACCAGCAATGAGTGAGAGTTTCTGTTGCTCTGCCTGTTGCTTCATCAATGTTTGGTGTTGTCAGTGTTTTGGATTTTGGCCATTCTAATAGTTATGTAGTGATAGTTCATTGTTGTTCCCCACTGACATATTCCTTAATGACATATGATGGTTAGCATCTTTTTTTTTTTTTTTCGATCTGTCGCCCAGGCTGGAGTACAATGGTGTGATCTCGGCTCACTGCAAGCTCCACCTCCCGGGTTCACACCATTCTCCTGCCTCAGTCTCCTGAGTAGCTGGGACTACAGGCACCCGCCACGACACCTGGCTAATTCTTTTGTATTTTTAGTAGAGACGGGGTTTCACCGTGTTAGCCAGGATGGTCTCGATCTCCTGACCTCATGATCCGCCCGCCTTGGCCTCCCAAAGTGCTGGGATTACAGGCTTGAGCCACCGCACCTGGCCAATGGTTAGCATCTTTTTTTGGTTTTGTTTTTTGGAGATGGATTTTCACTCTTGTCACCCAGGCTGGAGTGCAATGGCGTGATCTCGGCTCACTACAGCCTCTGCTTCCTGGGTTCAAGCCATTCTCCTGCCTCAGCCACCCAAGTAGCTGGGATTATAGGCACCCACCACCACACCTGGCTAATTTTTTGTATTTTTAGTAGAGATGGGGTTCGGGCCTGTTGGCCAGGCTGCTCTGGAACTCCTGGCCTCAGGTGATTCACCCGCCTCGGCCTCCCAAAGTGCTGGGATTACAGGCATGAGTCACCGCACCTGGCCGGTTAGCATCTTTTTATATGCTTTCTTGCCATCTGAATATCTTCTTTGGTGAGGTATCTGTTCAGGTCTTTTGCCCATTTTTTAATTGGGTGGTTAGTTTTCTTATTGTTGAACTTTATGAGTTCTTCAGGCCAGGCACGGTGACTCACACCTGTAATCCCAGTACTTTGGGAGGCCAAAGCAGGAGGATAACCTGAGGCAGGAGTTCAAGATGGGCCTGAAACCCATCTACAAAAAATACAAAAATTAGCTGGGCACAATGGTGCACCCCTGTAATCCCAGCACTTTGGGGGGCTGAGGTAGGAGGATCACTTGAGCTCAGGTGGTTGAGGCTATAGTGAGCCATGATTGTGCCACTGCACTCCAGCCTGGGCAACAGAGTAAGACCCTGTAAGACTCTGCTTCAAAAATTCGAAAAAAAAAAGAAAGAAAGAAAGAAAAAAGAGTTATTTGTATATTTTGAATAACAGTTCTTTATCAGCTATGTCTTTTCCAAATATTTTCTCCCTGTCTGTGGCTTTTCTCATTCTCTTGACAGTGTCTTTTTCTTTTTCTTCTTGAAAGGTATGACTGAGGGAATGACAGTGTCTTTTGCAGAGCAGAGGTTAATTTTGATGAAGTCTAACTTTATATCAATTATTCCTTTCATGGGTCAAAAAATGTCATTGCCAAACTCAAGATGATCTATGTTTTCTACTATGTTCTCTTTTTGGAGTTTTATAGTTTTGTGTTTTATACATAGGTGTATAATCCATTTTGAGTTAATTTTTGGAGAGTTTTGATTAACGGAATATGTTTTCTGATTAAAGTTTGTCACAGACCACTGTTGAATCTGAGGATGGAGAATGGGAGCAGGAGGAGGCAGTTGCAGTTGCCCTGGCAGGTGATGGAGAGTCACAAATGGATATAAAATGTGTTTTGGAAGTGAGACCAAGACACCTGCTGGGGACTGACTCTGAGGGATGTGGGATAGGAAGGAATTAAGAATGTGCCCTGGCCGGGCACAGTGGCTCATGCCTATAGTCCCAGCACTCTGGGAGGCCGAGGTGGGCAGATCACCTGAGGTCAGGAGTCCGAGACCAGCCTGGCCAACATGGTGAAACCCTGTCTCTACTAAAAATACAAAAATTAGCCGGGTGTTGTGGCATGTGCCTGTAATCCCAGCTACTCAGGAGGCGGAGGCAGGAGAATCGCTTGAACCTGGGAGGTGGAGGTTGCAGTGAGCCGATATCTCACCATTGCACTCCAGCCTGGGCAACAGAGCAAAACTCCGTCTCAAATAATAATAATAATAATAATAATAATAATAATAATAGCAACAACAATAAGCCCCAGGGCCGGGTGCGGTGGCTCATGCCTGTAATCTCAACAGTTTGGGAGGCTGAGGTGGATAGATCACCTGAAGTCAGGAGTTTGAGACCAGCCAGACCAACATGGTGAAACCCTACCTCCACTAAAAATATAAAATTAGCCAGGTGTGGTGGCACATGCCTGTAATCCCAGTTGCTTGAGAGGCTAAGGCAGGAGAATTGCTTGAACTTGGGAGATGGCGGTTGCAGTGAGCTGAGATCACGCCATTGCACTCTAGCCTGGGCAACAAGAGCAAAACTCTGTCTCAAAAACAAAACAAAAACAGAAACAAAAAACAACAGAATGAGCCCCAGGTCTGGAGGCCTGGCTGGGTGTACTGAGATGAGAACAGGTGGCAGTGGAAGGGCATTCGGGTAGATGGTTCTGGTGCCCAATGGAGAGGCCAGGCTTGCGGTGGGAGCCTGGGAAACAGCTGTGAATGGCTGGCATGTAAAATGGCACTTGGTATAGAGGAGAAGAGAGAAGCAGGCTCTTTCTATGACCTCTGGCTGTTTGCAACACGCAGTTCACACCCTGGGAACCTTCTGGCCAGGGGTTGGAGAGAGAGTGAGACACTATTAATTAATTCGCGGTACTGACTGGGTGTGGGCCAGGGCAAGGGCGATCAGTAGGGGTGGACTGAGGGCAAAGCCCTCAGACCTATTATCCCTCTGCAAACTCAGACCTCTTTCCTGAATGTAGATTTCCAATGGGTTCAAGAATTTTGCTGGGGAAATAAAATAATTGGGCAATCAGCCAGAAAAAGGCGAATGTGGATTGGGAGACTGTTTACAATGGACTGTTGCCTCTTCAGGAGGGAGGGCAGCCCCATCCTTTGTCATGCAGAGTAAGGAGCCTGGCCTCCTAGGCCTGTGGGTCGGTGGGGGTGGGGGACCTGGCTGGTCTGCAGGGTGTGATAGGGCCCAAAAGGCCAGGAATTGTGAAGTCATCCTGAAGCCAGATCTGCTGTCCTGGAGGGCAGGAGGGGGCGGGGAATGGGAGAGCGAGAGGAAGCTCACCATCCTGACGGAGGGCCCAGCCCTGGGACTGAACTTGAGGACATGATACAGGGAGGAGGCAGATGAGGAGTGGGACCTTGTGCCCTCGGGCACCATCCTGCCCCTGATAGGCCAGGATGTGACCCCAACCAGAGGCCAGGTTGCCAGGTGAGGGCCATGGGAAAACATGGGGGTCAGAGGTCATCCTGGGGCCTCCATGGGTGGGGCGAGCTGGACTCAGGCCTGGGCTCTGAGGTCAGCAAAGCTATAAGTCCAGGAGTGGAGTGGCTTCTAAGTCAGAGCCTAGTATCTGGGGTCTCCAGGGTGGCTTTTGTCCCCTCCCTGGGCAGGGGCAGACACTACTGAGAGTGCTCAGGAAATGCCAAAGGCCAGTCCAGGTGTCTTGGGCTGCTCCAACCCACACCATCAACCTCCCTGACCCCAGGCCTGGGGGCCCATGTGGTTTCCAGACATGCCCTGTGTGGGCCCTCACTGTTGTCCTTGAGTAGCTGAGACTCCCATGGAGGACAGTGGGGAACGAGGCAGGAATAAAGACCCATGTTTCAGGTCATCCAGCCCCTTCCTGGCAAGAGTGAGTTCTGAGTTCAGTCTCCAGTGTGCCACTCACCAGCTGTGTGGCCCTGGACAAGTCGCTGACCCTCCCTCTGATAGGCCATCCACAAGTCAGTTGGTGAAGCCGGAGAGGCTGGATTCCGAAAGAGGGCGAGGGAGGATGCTTCGCAGCCAGGTCCCAACAGCTGATGGTGGCTGGACCTTGTTGCCCAAGATGGCTCCGTGTGGTTGGCTGGCACGCAGGTAATCCTCACTACGTGCTCGGGGCATAGATAGAATTGATGCCCCCATCTCATAGACAAGGAAGCTGAGGCACTGGCAGATGATGAATTCGTCCAAGGTCACCCAGCTAGGATTGCTCCTCCCCTGCCCCCCATAGTGCTCTCGTTAACAATCTGCAACCTTGGGCAAGGATCTTAGATGCTCTGGGCCTCCTTTATGAAATGTCAACAATGCCTTCCTCCCAGGGCATGGCGGACAGTGAAGGAGAAAAGGAGAGAGAAGTGACGCGAGGGGAGAAACCAGGCTTCCTGAAGGTGACTGCGCAACCACTGCAAGGGCAGCTCGGGCACCTGCGGGTTCCGGAGCTCGCCTTTGAGGAGTGCCTGCCTGTCCCAGGTCCCTGCAATGCACCTGTACTTCCTGTTGTTGAGGTTGCCCCTGTCTCCTCAGGTTCATTCAGGATACTGAAAAGGGGTAAAATCATCAACAAATATTTGCTTAAGTAATTGAAGAGAAAAGGAAGCCGGAAGAGGAGTTTATGGAGATGAAAGGCTTCTAGAAGTTCCTTCTTCAAGGCAAGATTTGAGGACAGGGACTGGTTTATGTGAGTGTTTTCCTTTTTGAACTTTTTTTTTTTTTTTTTTGAGACAAGGTCTCCCTCTATTGCCCAAGTTGGAGTGTAGTGATGCGATCTTGGCTCATTGCAATCTCTGCCTCCCGGGTTCAAGCAATTCTCGTGCCTCAGCCTCCCAAGTAAGCTGGAATTACAGGCACCTGCCATCACACCTGGCTGATTTTTTGTATTTTTAGTAGAGACAGGGTTTTACCATGTTGCCCATGCTGGTCTCGAACTCCTGACCTCAGGTGATCTGCTCACTTTGGCCTTCCAAAGTGCTGGGATTACAGGTGTGAGCCACTGCACCTGGCCTTCTTTGTCATTTATCAATCCTGGAAAGTCTTTTCTTTGAAAAGGGAAAGGAGATGTTTTTGGACGGAGCCACTGGGAAGCAGCAGCTTTCAGGAGGTGTGGAAGGAGGGAAAGTCGAGGCCAAAGTGTCCAGCTGTGGAGAGAGTGGCAGGAGCAGCCATCAATCATGAAATCACTTTTACTCTGGCACAAGGTAGTGTGCACGTTGATGCTGCCACAGAGATGTGGTGGAATCCAAACACCGTCTAGGTGTTTTCCCCAGCAGGAAGTGGTTCACTGATAGGCAGAGCTGAGGTATTACTTAAGCCACAAAGAGAAAAACAAACCAAGCCCCACTGCATGAGCCTGAGCAGATGGGGGCAGCTCCCCACACACAGGCAGGCCTGGATCTAGGGAGATCAGAAACCCAGTGGCACCCACTTCATCTGCCAGGGGACAACTTGCTTCTGTTGCTGCTGGGTGGTGTTGAAACGCTGGGCTGGACTGTGGTTGCTCAGGCAGGAGACAGACGTCCCATTGAGGCCCTGGGGCTAGGAGGGCAGAGTGTTGGTGGGATAGGTCCCTAAATAAAGGGGACATAGGTCCTCTTATAATTTCCACCTCCAGCTCTCTGCATGCCTGAGGGTATTTCCTGAAAAGTTTGTATACAATGACTGCAAATAATCAAAATGAGTAACTGTAGAAGAAAATCAGAGGTGTAAATATTAGAAACGAGTAGAATTATCACTATTAACTAGCAAATGACTTTTTTTCCTTCCCACGAAAGCAAACAAATCCATCTCTACACACTCTACTTCTGCATGGTTTTGAATTTTAAATAAATGGAATCATATTCATCTTTCATGTCTGGCTTCTGTTCAATGTTCTGTTTGTGACATTTGCCAATGTTGTAGACAGTTTTGGTTCATTTTCTTTGCCACGAATTATTCCATAAGACTACACTACATTTTATTTGTGCTTTACAGTGTTGATGGATATTTTTGGTGAGTTGCTTCAGTTTGGACTCTTATAAACAATGCTGCTGTATCATCAATCTTATGCATGCATTTCCAACTGAATGAAATGACTGTGCCTTTCTTCTTTCTTTCTTTCTTTTTTGAAATGGAGTCTCACTCTCTTGCTCAGGCTGGAAGTGCAGTGGCATGATCTCGGCTCACTGCAACCTCTGTGCCGCCCCCCCGGGGTTCAAGCGATTCTTTTGCCTCAGCCTCCTGAGTAGCTGGGATTACAGGCGCCTGCTGCCAGGCCAGCTAATTTTTGTAATTTTAATAGAGATGGGCTTTCACCATGTTGGCCATGCTGGTCATGAACTCCTGACCTCAGGTGATTCGCCTGCCTCGGCCTCCCAGAGTGCTGGGATTAGAGGTGTGAGCCACTGTGCCTGGCCCCTTTTTGTTTTTAAGAGACAGGGTCTTGCTCTGTTGCCCAGGCTGCTATATTGCAGTGGTGCAATCATGGCTCACTGTAGCCTAGAACTCCTGGGCTCAAGCAATCCTCCCACCTCAGCCTCCCGAGTAGCTGGGAGTACTACAGGTATGTTCTACCACACCTGGCTGATTTTTTTTATAGTAGACATGAGGTCTTGCTATGTTGCTGAGGCTGGTCTTGAACTCCTGGCCTCAAACCATCCTTACACCTCAGCATCCCAAAGTGTTGGGATTATAGGCATGAGCCGTGGTGCCTGGCCACTGGGTCTTAAGTTTACGTGGTATCTTGAACTGTAGTAAATACTGCCGAGTTCTCTATGTGGTGTAGCACTTTACGCTCTCACCAGTGATATTTGAGAGTTCTCACTGCTCCAGATATTCATCAAATTGGTTTTACTCAACATCCATTATTATTATTAATATTATTATTATTATTATTATTATTATTATTATTATTTAGAAACAGGGTCTCACTCTGTCACCCAGGCTGGAGTGCCGTGGCACAATCATAGCTAACTGCAGCCTTAAACTCCTGAGTTCAAGTGATCCTCCTGTCTTAGCCTCCTGAGTAGCCAGGTGCATACCACCACACCTGACTAATTAAAAAAATTTTTTGTAGAGATGGGAGTCTTGCTATGTTGCCCAGGCTGGTCTTGAACTCTTGGCTTCAAGCAATCCTTCTGCCTTGGACCCTCAAAGTGCTGGAATTTAAGACGTGAGCCACCATGCCTGGCCTGTTCTCAATTTTTTTTTTCTTTTGTCACCCAGGCTGGAATGCAGTGGTGTGATCTTGGCTCACTGCAACCTCTGCCTCCTGGGTTCAAGCGATTCTCCTGCCCCAGCCTCCCAAATAGCTGGGAGTACAGGAGCATGCCACTATGCCCAGCTAATTTTTGTATTTTTAGTAGAGACGGGGTTTCACTATGTTGGTCAGGCTGGTCTCGAATTCTTGACCTCGTGATCTGCCTGCCTCAGCCTCCCAAAGTGCTGGGATTACAGGCGTGAGCCACCGCACCCAGCCCGTTCTCGATTTTTAAAAACTTCTATTATGGAGTCTTCCTTACCATGATAAAATGTATTTAGCTCAACCATAAAGCTCATACTCAATGGGTAAATAGTAAAGGAGTCCTATTAAAACCAGGAATAAAACAATGCTATCCACTATCATCACTTTTATTGAATATTGTTCTAGAAAAGCTACTAACTAATGGAGTTAGACATAGAAAAAAAAAAAAAACCCAGAGGAATAAACTTTGAAAAAGAGGAATTAAATTATTAGTAGCAAATATTAAGATTTTGTACCTAGAAAATGCAAGAAATCAACTAAGAACTATTACAAACAATAAGAAGTTCCAGTAAAGTCTTCTGGGTACCAATTTTGAACTCAGTTTACTGGAATGTCTTATTGTTTGTAAGAAATTTGAAGAAGATTTCTATGTACCAATTGGTACCATAGCTTCAAATCTTCAGGCTGGGCACAGTGACTCATGCCTGTAATCCCAGCACTTTGGGAGGCCTAGGCTGGTGGATCACTTGAGGTCAGGAGTTCAAGACCATGAAACCCTGTCTCTACTAAAAATAAAAAACAGCCAGGTGTGGTGGTGTGTGCCTGTAATCCCAGCTACTCAGAGGCTGAGGCAGGAGAATCACTTGAACCTAGGAGGTGGAGGTGGCAGTGAGCAGAGATCGTGCCACTACACTCCAGCCTGGGTGACAGAGTGACTCTGTCTCAAAAAAAAAAAAAAGAAAGAAAAAGAAATCAAGTCTTTAATGACACAAACAACACTTAAGCAGTGTGATGGTATAAAAAAAAATCCCATCTTCAATACAAATTAAAAGCAAACTACGCAGGAGATGATTTAGCAAATTATATATAAGATGTTTTAACAAGTTATATACGAGACATAAGACAAACAATGAGGAAAGGCAAACTGTGTTCTTAGATGAGAAAATGCCAATGCTTCCTAATCTGTGAATTTAAAATAATTCAATAAAAACATTAGAGTATGACTAAAGAACAGCATAAACAAAGTATAAAACACAAATTATACATGGGAGAAATATTTGCAATGCATACAACAGAGAAAAGGCTAATGTCCCTGATACATAAAGAGTGTCTACAAATCAGTAAGAAAAAACAACTCAATAGAAAATTGACACAAGATATGAACAAACAGTTCTCAAAAGCAGAAATATAAGCTGAGCATGATGGCACACACCTATGTTCCCAGTTTCTCCAGAGGTTGAGACAGGAGAATTACTTGTGCCCAGGAGTTCGAGACCAGTCTGGGCAACACAGCAAGACTTCCTCTCTATGAAGTATAAAAAATTTTGTCTGGGCACGGTGGTTCATGTCTGTAATCCCAGCACTTTGCGGGGCTGAGATGGGCAGATCACCTGAGGTTAGGAGTTCGAGACCAGCCTGGCCAACATGGTGAAACCCCATTTCTACTAAAAATACAAAAATTAGCCAGGCGCGGTGGTGGGTGCCTGTAATCCCAGCTACTTGGGAGGCTAAGACAGCAGAATCTCTTGAACCCCAGAGGAGGAGAATCTCTTAAACCCAGGAGGTGGAGGTTGCAGTGAGCTGAGATCCTGCCACTGTACTTCAGCCTAGGCAACACAGTGAGACTCTATCTCAAAATAACAACAACAACAACAACAACAATAATAATAATAATAATTCAGCTGGGTGTGGTGGTGCACATCTGTGGTTCCAGTTACTCAGGAGACTGAGGCGGGAGGATCCCTTGAGCCCAGAAGGTTGAGGCTGCAGTGAGCTGAGATGGCACCACTGCACTCCAGGCTGGACAACAAAGTGAGACTCTGTCTCAAAAAATAAATAAATAAAGATAAAATAGAAATGTGCAGATGAGGAACAAAAAGAGACTGACATTCTTCCATATTCCCTTTCCTATCTTTTGAAAGTTGTGCTGTTTGTATTAATTACAAACAAAAACAAAACAATTCAGTTTCAACACCAGGGGACAAAAAAGAAAAAGGAAACAAAAAAAAAAAAAAAAAAAGAGAAAAAGGAAAAAAAGAAACAATGCTAACACACAATTTAAAAAATTTAAACATTTAAAAAATTAAGAGAGACTCCTACTATTTACTGAGCACCTAGTGTGTACCAGGAGGCTGTGCTAGGCACTCTGTAGACATCTCGATTAACACAAACACTGCAAGAAAAATACATTACTCCCATTTTATAGGTGGAAACGTATTGAAGAATGTGGAAAACCTGCCAGTGGCTGGGTGTGGCAGCTCACACTTGTAATCCTAGCACTTTGGGAAGCCAAGGCAGGAGAATGGCTTGAGGCCAAGAGTTCAAGACCAACCTGGCCAACATAGCGAGACCCCCGTCTCAGAAAAAAAATTTAAAAATATGGCCAGGCGCGGTGGCTCATGCTTGCAATCCCAGAACTTTGGGAGGCCGAGGGGGGCAGATCACTTGAGGCCAGGAGTTTGGGACCAGACTGGCCAACACGGTGAAACCCCAGTCTCTACTAAAAATACAAAAAAATTAGTCAGGCATGGTGGCAGGCGCCTGTAATCCCAGCTACTCAGGAGGCTGAGGCAGGAGAATCGCTTGAACCCAGGTGGCGGAGGTTGCAGTGAGCCAGGATCACACCATTGCACTCCAGCCTGGGCAACAAGAGTGAAACTCCCTCTCAAAAAAAAAAAATAAATAAAAAAGAATAATTTAAAAAATTAATTTGAAAAAGTAAAAGAAAACCTGCCAGAGGCCACACAGCTAGTAAATATGAGTGACATAGCAAGGTTTGAACTCGCTCTTGCCAAGAAGGGTGTCATGCTGGACCCCCAAGCAGGCAAGCTGGGAGGGTACCACCTTGGAGAGACCAAAGAAAAGACCCAGAGACAGCAGGCAAGACACGAGCTTTATTCAAGGGACTTACGCACAGGGGGAAGTCCAGGAGAGGCAGTTGGACAGGAGCAACCGCTGCTATTTGTGAAAAGCATGCAAGTTATGTAGAAATCTTTACATTGCAACTTTTGTTTGTTTGGTTGGTTGGGTTTTTTTGAGACAGAGTCTCACTCTGTTACCCAGGCTGGAGTGCAGTGGTGCAATCTCAGCTCACTGCAACTTCTGCCTCCCAGGTTCAAGCACATCTCCTGTCTCAGCCTCCCGAGTAGCTGGGACTACAGGTGTCCTCCAGCAAGCCCAGGTAATTTTTGTACTTTTAGTAGAGTCAAGGTTTTGCTATGTTGGCCAGGCTGGGCTCGAATTCTTGACCTCAAGTAATCTGCCCACCTTGGCCTCCCAAAGTGCTGGGATTATAGGCGTGAGCCACCACGCCCAGCCCAAAACCTTCACATTGCAACTTCCATCTAGCAACCTCTACTTAGCAGCCTCCACCTACCTCAAAACAATGGACCTGTGTTCCTTGTACAGACTGTGTTCCAAGTAACGGGCCAGGGGCCTGATGTTCTTCATAGTTAAACGGAATTAAACATCCAGGTTGGCCGTTCCCAGGGTCCATAGCTTGGAACACTGAACAAACATCACCAAGAGACAGAAGGTCCTTGCCAGGCCATGCTTGAGTTGTTGGTGTCTGGCAAGATGTGCCCACCATACAAAGGCACTGGATGAACTAAAACGGGTCCCTATTCCTGGTTGGTTTCCCACCCTCCTCAGCCCAGACGGAGCCCCAGGGAAGGCCCCCCCATGAGGCCAGAGTCTGAGCTACTCTGGGAGAACAGGAAGGCCCACACAGGGGGTGCCTGGAACCACCAAGGAGCCACATGGGCCCTCAGGCCTGGGGTCAGGGAGGTTGATGGTGTGGGTTGGGGCAGCCCAGGACACCTGGACTGGCCTTGGGGCATTTCCTGAGCACTCTCAGAAGTATCTGCCCCTTCCCAGGAAGGGGGCAAAAGCCACCCTGGAGACCCCAGATGCTGGGCTCTGACTTAGAAGCCACTCCACTCCTGGACTGTTAGCTTTGCTGACCTCAGAGCCCAGGCCTGAGTCCAGCTCGTCCCCATCCATGGAGGCCCCAGGATGACCTCTGACCCCTACGTTTTCCCACGGCCCTTACTTGGCAACCTGGCCTCTGGTTGGGGTCACATCCTGGACCACCAGGGGCAGGAGCGTGGTCAAGGGCACAGGGCCCCACTCCTCATCTACCTTCCTACCTGGGCCCCCTCCCCCTCTCCCCAGCATGGCCAGCCCACTGCCCTCCAGTGCCCTTAGTTCTGGGCCCAGGGCCAGGTCCAAATGTGCTCTGAGTCAGGGTAGGGATCACTCATTCCCTTGCCCCGCTCTCCTCCCATAGAAGATCTGGTTCTGGGGCCAGTTTACCATCTCGAGCCCAATCTGGGCAGACCCAGGTGGGGATGGTTGGGGAAGCCAGGCTCCTTCTTCTGCATGACAAAGGGTGGGGCTGCCCTCCCTCCTGGCAACACTTCAGCCCATTGTAAACAGTCTCCCAATCCACATTCGCTTTCTTTTTCTGACCTCTGGCTAGCGTTGCCAGATGTGACAAAGAAGGGTGAGGTGGCTCAAGCCTATAATCCGAGCACTTTGGGAGGCCGAGACGGGCGGATCACGAGGTCATCAGATTGAGACCATCCTGGCTAACATGGTGAAATCCCGGCTCTACTTAAAAAAAAAAAAAACTAGCCGGGCGAGGTGGCGGGCGCCTGTAGTCCCAGCTACTTGGGAGGCTGAGGCAGGAGAATGGCGTAAATCCGGGAGGCGGAGCTTGCAGTGAGCGGAGATCCGGCCACTGCACTCCAGCCTGGGCGACAGAGCGAGACTGTGTCTCAAAAAAAAAAAAAAAAAAAAAAAAGAAAAAAGAAAAAATAAATTAAAATATAGGACTCTGGTGAAATTTGAATGTCAGGTAGACAATGAATAATTTTTTAGTATAATTATGTCCCAAATAGTGTCTTGTATTTTATCTGGTAGCCCTACCCCTGGCTGATCACCCAATTGTTTTATTTCCCCAGCAAAACTCTTTAACCAGATCACAAATCCACATTCAGGATAGAGGTCCTCTGTCTTGGGGGATTGTCCCCCTGCCCCAGCCTAGACCTGATCACCTGGATTGAGACCACCTGACTCCCTTTAGGGCATAGGTCAAAACTAGGCTGTAAATAATTTGAGTGTGCCAAGAACTTTGTGAATTGCAAGACCTGACTTTAGATGGACATTGATCATTAACTTTGTGAGCTTCAGGAAGTTGACACATCTCTGAGCCTCAGTTTTTTTTCAGCTCAAAAATTGGGAGAGGTTGCCATGAGCTGAGACTCGGCCATTGCACTCCAGCCTGGGCAACAAGAATGAAACTCTGCCTCAAAAGGAAAAAAAAACTGGGGGAGAAGGTAGCCTGGATATTCCTTTCAACTCTAAACTTTAATTCTGTGAACAGCAGGGATGAGGGAGAGGATGAGCTCCTTCCTTATTGGACAAAACCCCATTGGTACTAAATGCTCCCAGGCTCCCTTGCCTAGGAAGGTCTCCCCAGAACAGTGGGAAGTCTGGTTTCACAACTGGGGACCACCAGCTCAGGATCTCATGAGGCCCCAGGACCCTCTGAGCAGGGGCCCAGATGCTCATCCCTGCAGGCCGGATTGGCCCTTACATTGCCCAAGTCATTCTCGTTCCTGTTGATTGGTTGGTTGCAGCAAGGAACAAGCCTCTAGGTCCACTTACCAGCAACTGGGGGAACTGAGCCTCTTGCAGAGAATGAGAGCCCCATGTCTACTCTAGGAAATGAGCTTTTTAATTTAACTGGTCAGGCCTCAACCCACATTAGGGGTTCACGACCATTGTACAGACAGCCGTAGCCAGCTGTTCACAGCCCAGACAGACTTGTCCTATCTAGACAGCCCCTCCTCCCAGCTCTGGGACCTGTCTGGCTGTGAGCTCCCAGGAGGTCCCAGGGGTGTGACCTCCCTCCCTCCTTCCCTCTCCACTCCTTACCTCCTCCCTCCACCCCAGGCTATAAAGCTGCCCAGGCTTGGCTCTCAGCACATCCAGCTGCCTAAGACCCTCCTTCAGCCATCTCGTGGGACATTCCCATTCTGCCCACCGCTCCTTCCAGGCAGTGCCATGCGACCCTTGTGGCTCTGCTGGGCACTCTGGGTGCTGCCCCTGGCCGGCCCCGGGTCGGCCCTGACTGGGGAGCAGCTCCTGAGCAGCCTGCTGCAGCAGCTGCAGCTCAGCGAGGCACCGGTACTGGACAGGGCCGACATGGAGGAGCTGGTCATCCCCGCCCACGTGAGGGCCCAATACGTGACCCTGCTGCAGCGCAGCCACGGGGACCGCTCCCGCGGCAAGAGGTTCAGCCAGAGCTTCCAAGGTGAGGCCCTCCCTCCCTGCTGCCCCTGGTCCCATGGGGCAGGTCAGATGTGTCCACTCCGGTGGCGTCAAAGGCTCCTGGCCTTGCAGAGGTCTGTGGGAGGCTGGGTGAGGGCCACAGTCTAAAGGGCAGTGAGGTGGGGCCGGGCCTGTGAGGATGGCGGGGCCTCAGCATGCAGTGGTGGAGGCAGTCAGGACTCCCGGGGTCTGTTTTCATACTGCCACTCTGGTCTGAGCTCTACTTGGAGCATATTGCTTTAAAATCATCTCACAACCATTCGCTTATGTGGAACTGGGGTATAACTATGTCTTGCCGGTCTTCCAGCATTGTGAACATCAAAATGAGTCATTGTAAATAGAAGCGCGTTTGGGTAACTGGAAAATACTGCACTTAAGTAGACTACCTGGGTTATACCTGGCTGTCAGGGGTGCAGCCTCTCACCTCCCTAACTCCTCAGTGCGCAGAGCTAGACCCAAGGCCAGGCACCTGGGTGAGGATTCTGCTCCCAGCATCTCAGTTGAGGCAAACTTGCTAGCTCAGGGTCCCACAGGCGCCCCTGCAAGCTGGATTGAGATGATTACTAAACAAGGCCCAAATCCAAGGGATATTTTTAAACTGGGTTTGCCCCAGAGATAGAACAGGGGCCGGTGTCTCCTTGGCCTGGCTGCCAGCTCAGTGGCCCTGCCATCCTCAGAGTTTCCCCGGAGTCCAGGGAGGCCCTGCTGACCCTGCTCTTGTCCCCAGAGGTGGCCGGCAGGTTCCTGGCGTCGGAGGCCAGCACCCACCTGCTGGTGTTCGGCATGGAGCAGCGGCTGCCGCCCAACAGCGAGCTGGTGCAGGCCATACTGCGGCTCTTCCAGGAGCCGGTCCCCAAGGCCACGCTGCACAGGCACGGGCGGCTGTCCCCGCGCAGCGCCCGGGCCCGGGTGACCGTCGAGTGGCTTCGCGTCCGCGACGACGGCTCCAACCGCACTTCTCTCATCGACTCCAGGTGGGGGTCGCTTGCGGGCGCGCAGGGCAGGGGGAGGGGGCTGCTCGGCCTGGTTTGGGGGCGGGGACGCGGGGGGCGGAGCGGGGTCCTCCGGGCCAGTCCCAGTCCCCGCCCTCACGCGGCGCTGGGTCTCCGTGTCGTGTCTCAGGCTGGTGTCCGTCCACGAGAGCGGCTGGAAGGTCTTCGACGTGACCGAGGCCGTGAACTTCTGGCAGCAGCTGAGCCGGCCCCGGCAGCCGCTGCTGCTACAGGTGTCGGTGCAGAGGGAGCATCCGGGCCCACTGGCGTCCGGCGCCCACGAGCTGGTCCGCTTTGCCTCGCAGGGGGCGCCGGCCGGGCTTGGGGAGCCCCAGCTGGAGCTGCACACCCTGGACCTCGGAGACTACGGGTAGGTGCTGAGGGTTAAACTGGTGAGCCGAATAAAGAGACAGAGAGGCAATTAAATTTGTTTTGAAATGGACAACTTTTCAGAGTGCTCTGGGAATGAATGAGACAACGTATACAATTCTTCCTCTGACTCTCAGGAGGTCCTCAGTAAATATCAGTTATTAATTTTCAAGTTATTTGTAGCTGTCTATCCTATATCACAAAAATCCAGCTTTTTGAAGTTGAGAGATGGATCATAAATCTCCATCCCAGATGCCCTCTGACCTCAGCCTTCCCAACTGACTGCTGACCCTGCTCTCTTTGCCCACACAGAGCTCAGGGCGACTGTGACCCTGAAGCACCAGTGACCGAGGGCACCCGTTGCTGCCGCCAGGAGATGTACATTGACCTGCAGGGGATGAAGTGGGCCGATAACTGGGTGCTGGAGCCCCCGGGCTTCCTGGCTTATGAGTGTGTGGGCACCTGCCAGCAGCCCCCGGAGGCCCTGGCCTTCAAGTGGCCGTTTCTGGGGCCACGACAGTGCATCGCCTCGGAGACTGCCTCGCTGCCCATGATCGTCAGCATCAAGGAGGGAGGCAGGACCAGGCCCCAGGTGGTCAGCCTGCCCAACATGAGGGTGCAGAAGTGCAGCTGTGCCTCAGATGGGGCACTCGTGCCAAGGGGACTCCAGCCGTAGGCGCCTGGTGTAGCCACCAAGGGACTTGACTTGTGTGTGTTTCTGAAGTGTTCTAGGGTACCAGGAGAGCTGGTGATGACTGAATTGCTGATGGACAAATGCTCTGTGCTCTCTAGTGAGCCCTGAATTTGCTTCCCTTGACAAGTTACCTCACCTAGTTTGTGCTTCTCAGGAATGAGAGTCCTTGGCCACTGGGGAGCCCTTGCTCAGTTTTCTCTATTCTTATTATTCGCTGCACTATATTCTAAGCACTTACATGTGGAGATACTGTAACCTGAGGGCAGAAACCCCAATGTGTCATTGTTTACTTGTCCTGTCACTGGATCTGGGCTAAACTCCTCCACCACTATGGACCTAAGACCTGGGGTTAAGTGTGGGTTGTGCAACCCCAACTCAGATAATAAAGACTTTGTAAAACATGAATAAAACACATTTTATTCTGTATTTTTGTAATTTTCTATTTTATTTTAATTAATTATTTTTGAGACGGAGTCTTGCTCTGTCACCCAGGCTGGAGTGCAGTGGCCGAATCTCAACTCACTGCAGCCTCCGCCTTCCAGGTTCAAGCGATTCTCATTCCTCAGCATCTTGAATAACTGGGATTACAGGCATGTGCCAAGGCTAATTTTTTGTATTTTTAGTAGAGATGGGGTTTTGCCATGTTGCCCACACTTGTCTGGAACTCCTGACCTCAAGTCATTTGGTAGCCTCAGCCTCCCAAAGTGCTGGGATTACAGGCATGAGCTACTGCGCCCGGCTGTAATTTTCCATTTTAATCAAAGCTCTGGAAATTGAGGAAGGAGCAGAAAGTTCTACAGAGATTAGGTCAACCTAATTGTAAACTAAGGAAAGAGCTTGAGTTGGCCAAGACTTGGTAAAGATCTTGGTTAAGTAATACAGGAAACTAGGATTAAAATGCTTTCAGGGGCCGGGCGCGGTGGCTCAAGCCTGAAATCCCAGCACTTTGGGAGGCCGAGATGGGCGGATCACGAGGTCAGGAGATCGAGACCATCCTGGCTAACACGGTGAAACCCCGTCTCTACTAAGAAATACAAAAAATAGCCAGACGAGGTGGCAGCGCCTGTAGTCCCAGCTACTCGGGAGGCTGAGGCCGGAGAATGGCGTGAACCCGGGAGGCGGAGCTTGCAGTGAGCTGAGATCCGGCCACTGCACTCCAGCCTGGGCTACAGAGCGAGACTCCGTCTCAAAAAAAAAAAAAAAAAAAAAAAAAAATGCTTTCAGGGCCAGCACCATGGCTCACTCCTGTAATCGAAGCACTTTGGGAGGCCGAGGTGGGCGGATCACTTGAGGCCAGGAGTTCAAGACCAGCCTGGCCAACATGGCGAGACTGCGTTTCTATTAAAAATACAAAAATTAGCTGGGCATGGTGGTGTGCGCTTGTAATTCCAGCTGCTCGGGAAGTTGAGGCATGAGAATCACTTAAACCCAGGAGGCGGAAGTTGCAGTGAGCTGAGATCACACCACTGTACTCCAGCCTGGGCAACAGAGCAAGATTCTGTCTCAAAAATAAAATAAAATAAAATAAAAGTAAAATGCATTCTGATTCTAGTATCTGTGGTGCCTGTCCTCTCAGAATTGATACAGAAATCTTTCTGTTCTTGACACTTTGACTTTCCTGGGCATAGTGATTGGGCTTTATTTCAATCCTACTTGCATCATAATAAAACCTGTGATCAAAATAATCATCTATATTTAGAGAAGAAAATAAAGCTCCAGAGGATCTGGAATTTATAGCTATAAGAGCTGTGCAACTGGGCGTGGTGGCTCACGTTTGTAATCCTGAGGATCACCTGAGGTTGAGAGTTTGAGACCAGCCTGACCAACATGGAGAAACCCTGTCTCTACTAAAAGTACAAAATTAGCCGGGTGTGGTGGCACATGCCTGTAATCCCAGCTACTCAGGAGGCTGAGGCAGGAGAATCACTTGAAGCCAGGAAGTAGAGGTTGCAGTGAGCCGAGATCACACCACTGCACTACAGCCTGAGCGACAGAGCGAGACTCTGTCTCAATAAGTAAATTAATTAATTAATTAAAAATTAAAAAATAAAACAGAGATTTTACAAACACTTCACACAACTGACATAACAAAGGTTGTGGCTATCTCAACTCACATTCCGATCCATCAAGGCCTTCTCTTGATTTTGAAATAACCTTAACCTACTCAAGAACAAATTTAGAAATCCTTTCTTTCTCTGAAATCTTTTGTCAGTGGCTCCAGCATTCTAATTACCAAGACCGGAACCTTGCACTTGCCTGGACCCTGCTCCAATGAATGGTGCCCCCACAGACCAGACATGTGGGGGCACCATTCATTGAGGCAGGGAAGGGAGGAGGACAGGCAGGTGCGGGAGTGGGGAGTGGAAAGAAGATTGGACAGGGACAGTCTCAGGAGCCAACGAGGAGTCCAGGGGCCACACCCAGGACTCTGCAGATGGTCAGATGTGGAGGTAAGAGAGCGGGGAGGGGGGATGGCCAGGCCCAGCTTTGGAGGGACAAGGGCAGAGATGATACTGGGTGGGGGTGGGCACAGAGGAAAAACCCTGGGAAATAACTAGTGGATAGAGGTTTGGGGAGAGAAGGGGAAGCCAGATGGGACAGAAAAGAACTGAGAGAGGCAAGAAGAGACCCTCCCCACCCGACCCCTGGACAGCCACAGACTGGGAGGTAAAGAGGGATTTTTTTTTTGGAGACGGAGTTTCACTCTTGTTGCCCAGGCTGGAGTTCAACGGCGCGATCTCGGGTCACTGTACCTCCGCCTCCCAGGTTCAAGCGATTCTCCTGCCTCAGCCTCCCTAGTAGCTGGGATTACAGGCATGTGCCACCACGCCTGGCTAATTTTGTATTTTTAGTAGAGACGGGGTTTCTCCACGCTGGTCAGGCTGGTCTCAAACTCCCGACCTCAGGTGATCCGCCCGCCTCGGCCTCCCAAAGTGCTGGTATTACAGTCATGAGCCACGGCGCCCGGCCATAAGAAGGATATTTTTATACCGTTACAGAAAAAGATGAAAGCTCAGAAATGGAAGAGGTCGGAGAACCCGCAAAGCCGTGCATGTGGGGTGAGGACTGCTCAGAACTCAGAGACGTTTGGTGCTAGAAAGGACCTGAGAGGAAGCTTTGGTCCAACCACTCGTTTCACAGATAGGGAAACAGGGGCCTGCGGATGGGGTGGTTTGCTCCTTGATTCCCAGGGCGTGCGGTCCTCCCCGAACCCAGCCTCGCTTCCTGCGCAGCGCCCAGCAGTCCCAGGCGCGGCGGGCCGGCCCTGCTCTTGCGAGCTTGCGGTCCAGTTGTAGAGGCCACCGGCTTCCTGGAAACATCTGGCTCCGGACCGGGAGGCATGCCGCGCTCTCGGAGCTGGGCTGGAGTAGGTGCCCTTGGCGGCCCTGGCTCTGGCAGTAATGGACTTGGCCCTAGGGAGCGTTGGAAATGCTGCGACCCGCCCCCACATTTTTGCCCGAACGAAGACCCTCCGGGCTTTCACGGTCCGGCCTTCTACAGCGGCGGGGGAGCCGCGGCCTCTCGCAGGGCGCTCCGCGCGGTCCCCGACTGCCCGGAGCCGAGGTGCAGGCTGAATCCTGTTGAGTTCCCCATGCTACCACCCCGCCACCTCCACCCTCCCGGGGCGGGTCTAAGAGCTCTTCGGGGAAATTCAAAGCACCACAGGGACCAACGTTTGCAGATGCTCTCCCTGCGCTGCGACCACCCTGTGCTTGGCCCAGGTCTCCCGGAGGCGTCCAGGCGTGCAGAGGGACGGAAGAGGGTGCGCCCCAACGGATCCCTTCTCGGCCTCTGGACTTGAGATGGCCGGTCCGGGGCTTGCAGATCTCCGGGAGGACCTGCGGGGCTAAGCGACGATCAGGAGGCCAGGCCAGGGCAGAGGACCGCCGAGGGCCACCGCGGAAGGCGCAGTCGGCTGCGTCCAGGCTGGCGCCGGCGCGGGCGAAGGCTCCAAATTGGGCAAGCTGTGGACGCAGCTCTGCGCATGTGCAGGAGGCGCCGGAGTTTCACTTTGTAACTTTTAAGTGGTCGGAACACGCCCCGCCTGGCTAGGTCCCGCCAGACACGCCGCCGCCGCAGGTACAGGGGACAGGGGACGTGAAGGGGGGGAATGCACCCTCCGTCTTTCTCAGGACGTGCGGGGCCGGGTCCACGTCGGGGTGCTCCCCAAGTGTCCGGTTCCGGAACGGCTCCCAGCCTCCGCAGACACCAAAGCCCCCGACCCCAAGCAGGGGTTGACGACGCCGGATTGGGTGGGAGGAGAGGGTCAGGGCAGGGGTCGCCGCGCCCCCATTCCAGCCCTGCGTTCCTCGGGACTTCCTGGCGGCTTTTCAGGACTTCCCTCTCCGACGCTCCGGCTTTTCGCTTTCAGGGTTGGTACCTCCTTCCCCATCCCTCTCTTTGGGATTTGTCGGCGGAATCCGACCTCTCACCTAACTAGGAGCGCAGCTCTGGGCTCCTCCGACCCTAGACGAGGCCGGGCTGGGAAAGGGCCAGGCGTCCGAGTCTCCTGACGCCAGGAAGGCAGAGGCCACCCTCGGGCTGTCCCTGGGTGACCACTTCCTGCAGCCTTGGCGGAGTCCTGAGGACGGAGGCTGGGGACTCGGGAACTTGGGGAGAAGGGCGGGGGCAGGACAGGTGAGGCGAGCTCTGCTAAGAAACCAAATCCGCAAAGGTTCCAGCACCTGATAAGAATAGCTGCCTGAGGCCCTGGAGGGGCCTTGGTCATTCAGCCCCAGGCAGGTGGTGTCCTCTTCAAGGGCAGGGGTGGACAGCGTGGTGGACCCCCTGACCCCTCCCCGCCCCCCCCCACACCTGTCAGGTCATCCTCATGTCTGCTGTGCCTTCAGGGGGATATGAACGGAAGCCGAGGCT
This sequence comes from Macaca nemestrina, assembly GCF_043159975.1. NCBI lineage: Eukaryota > Metazoa > Chordata > Mammalia > Primates > Cercopithecidae > Macaca > Macaca nemestrina. Next base: position 84,103,445 of record NC_092125.1, on the reverse strand, counting down.
CCTTTTCCCTTCACACACCCCCTTCCTTTGTTTAGTATGGGGGCAAAGGTCTCTCCTAGCTGTTCATTGGGCTCTAACAGAGAAGACATCAGGTGGGGTCCTGCCCTTGTGTTTCCCATTAGCTGGAGGGGTGACTTAAAATAAAGGCAAACAGCTTCTAATTGCTTACTAGGGCCGGTCCTGGGCTAAGTGCTTTACAGGTGTTGTTTGGGGTCTGTGCCTCCCAACAGCCCCGTGAGAGAAAGTGATCACTCGCATTTCCGGGCCATGGAAGCCAAGGCACGGAGTGGTTAGGCTGCTTGTCTGAACTGCGTGGTGCTGAGACCCTAACTCCAGAGTCTGCTCACATAATCCCTGAGCCACACTGCCTCTCGTTTCAGCCAGGGGCTGTGTCATTTCGTTTGTGCTCCAGGGTAGAGGTAAACAGTTGTCCGGGTTACTGGGTCCTGTTTGGTGTTGCCATAAGGAGACGTTTGTACTTTACTCTGCAACCTTATTCTGCATCTGAAAGACCAGAGTTAGCTCCTGAGGCAGAAGGCTGGAGCAGCTTGTAGTTTTGCTATGGTCATCACAGGATTGAAAGATTTGGTGATGATAAAATTATCCTGAATTTGTACGGGCCTTCTTGCAAGAACCAACAATATCCATATACTTCCTGCAACATTGTGCTGGCATTTCTAGAGCTTGTCAAGTTGGTCACCAGGCCAGTCTTTGCTGCCAATGGAGACTGGGCAGTGGGTTAGCATAGGTGGTTTACTTTGGCAAGTTCAGACAGCTGTTGGATTTAGCCATCTCCCACTGGCCACAATCAGATGCTTGCATGCACATGGGTTGGACTTTGGGTTGGGAGCGTGAAGTCACCTGCTGCCCACTCTGGCTCTTGGGCCTCAGCAGTAATTCTTGGCTTTCCTACCCTCAGCATATTGAGTGGGAATAAGGGGATGAATGGAGAATTTCTGGAAGGCACAGATAAGTGCTAGGCATTCACATACATCTAGGATGACTGAATATTGCCTGGGGTTCTCAGCCAGGCGGTGCCACTGCAACCACAGTGCCTAGCTGCTGGTTTGGCCTCCTCCATATAGCTGCCAGCTGGGTGCTCCCCTCCCCCTGCCTTCTCCTCAGTCTGGCAGCGCTGCTTCATGGTGTCTGTGTTCTCAGCTGCCCGTGCACAACGTGCCTGTTTGTGAAGATGCAGAGGAGCTGTCCTGTTGAGAGCCAGAGGGATGGAGCTGTTTCAATGGGATCTGGACTTTACCTGTCTAATGGGCAGGCACAGGCTGGGACTGAGCTGAAGGGTCTGAGAGAGACTGTGGATCCCCAGAGCTGTGCCCTAACCTGGGTGCTCATCGGAGAGGGCAGACATGACTGGCCACCTGAACTTACCTCCATCTCAGGCTCATAGTATTTGCTAGCCACCTCCCTGAGTTCTTATCAGACTTTGTCAAACCACCCTGGGAAGCCTATTTGGCAAGAGACAAGTGACTCAGAGGCATAACTGGGGCTGGAGGGGGAAGAGAAGCCACAGGTATTTCCCTTCGTGGAGGCCTCTCTCCTTCTCTGCAGTCCTGGCGAGGGTTTGCCACTCCCAGCACCACCACAGCACCCTCCCCTTTCCAGGGACAATGCTCCCTCTGTGAGCATTTTATGGGATGTTTTTTCTTTCCACTTCACTTCTCAAGCCTTCCTTGTTCATGCTGCTGTGTTCCTTTTTCCTAATTCTAGCTCTTGGGGAACCTTGGGGAGCTTCCCCAGTAGCACTAGCCCTTGGGGCCCAGGTGAAGTCCTTTGCTTGGGGTCCTACCATGAGCCCACAGCTTCCAGGGCTTCTGTGGGAGAGGGCTGCTCCCCTAGCCCCAGCAGGTCCTTGAGTTATTGGTGAAGAGGAGAGAGGCTGGGTCCGCAGGTGGTGCTGGCTGAGGAAGGAGGAGTAGAGTCGCACAGAGGAGCACTGGCGGATGGAGAACCAGTTCTGGGAGTTTGGGGAGAGATCCAGGCAGGAGGGAGCCCGCTGGGCAGAACGTAAAGCTCCGTATGGGCAGCATGCATACACGGGTGTGTGCTGGAGGGTTTCCATCCAGACCCCTATGCTGGAAAAGGGTGGCTCCCATGTGATGCTGGGTGTCTGTGATCCTTCAGGAAAGTCTACAGGCTGGTACCCCAGGACTTGCTGGTCAGGAAAGCCCTGCAGGAAATGAGTGTTAGTTCTGAGGCCTGGCCCTTCGCAGCTTGGGAGGTACCGGGGCTGCTTTTGCCTTTGCCAGAGACAGCTCCAACTGAGGACCTCCCCAACGGGTCCATCTACAGTCCTTCCTTCCCCTAGCGTCTGGTAAGTGTGGGGACAGGAAGAAGGAGGGGTAGGTGGTGGCCTCAAAGTGTTGGGCTGGGGTGTTCCATTGGGTGGTACCACTGGGTGGGGTTTAAAGGGAAGCCAAGAACATCTGTGTTCCAGAGGTCACTCTTGTGACTGTGTTCAGAGCCAGCAGCCCCATGACTCTGGCATCACAACCCCCACTACCTCCAGCCATTGCCAAGTCTCTTAGAAGGTTGAGAAAGTGACTTGGCTCTCTGGGGGATGCTCCTATGCTCTTGGACTTTCCACTTATTCACCCTTCCTGTACTTCCTGTCATGTGTGTGTGTGTGTGTGTGTGTGTGTGTGTGTGTGTAGGTGTCCATGTGTGATTGTCCCCAGCACTGCAGGCCTAGGGGTTACCCAACATACCCCACCAGCACTACTGGTATCCAAACATCTGTTTGGATTCTCTATATCTTTTCTTTTTGTTCTCAAGATCTTTGTCCCTATAACAGCTAGAAGCACCAGACTTAGCAGAAATCCCCTGGGAATTCTAGATTTACCAGATTTGGGCAGATGGGATCTTAAGCAAGTCCAGGTTGAACATGTGTTCTGGCCCTTCAGCCACAGTGTGAGAACTTGGACACTAACTCCCGGGCCTCAGGTGTCAGGGGACAGACACTGGAGATTTCTATTAGCTTCACCAGGGGCACCAGGAGCCTCAGGAAGGAAAGGTCAACAACCCAGCCTGGAGCAGTGTTTGCTTTGGAAATGCTGGGCCTTGCAGTTAGACTGATGGTACCCAGGAGGGGTATGTATGTGTGAAAGGGCGGAGCTGGAGGACCCAGAGGTACCTGAGAAGGCCTTGGAACTCCTGACTCCCTCCCCCTCCCTACCCTAGACCACCCCCTTTGCTTTCTCCTCTGTGGCAAAGTAAAAAGAGAACTGGCATCTGAGAGTCAAGACACTGGGTTTGGGATTCAATTCTGCCCTGACCAGCTCCTTAACCTTAACCTTGGGGCAAGTTATTAAACCTCTGAGGCTTGGTTTCCAAGTATAACAGATGGACCCATCTCTGAGGTCCCAGCTCTGACATTCTGTGCGCAGTGGGAGTGAGGTGTTGTCTGTGGTTCATGGATGGACCATCATGAATACTTGGATGTTCCCTTCTTCCCTGTTTATCTCTGTGTTTTCCTCTTCTTGCCTTTGTGTGCCTTTCTCCCTCTCCCCTGCCTGTACTGCAGATCTTCCAGTGGCTTCTGCAGGAGTGACTTTCCCAGCATGAGTCCTGGAGGCTAGAGGAGCTTTAGGACTTCTTAAGCCAGCAGCTGCACCAACTCTGTCCCTCCCTTACTCCATGTCACCCCCTCTGGGGATCTGTCCACTGTGTCCTGGATGAGCCATCCACTCTGACCATCTGATCCCCCGAGATTGTCCCATAATGGAGCCATTCTCTGTGGACACCGCCAGGCACTCAGAGGTCCAATGTCTGGCTCTCCTGGACTCCTTGCTGCTGGCTCCCTGTGCCCGACCAGTCCCTGGGGAAATGCCCACCTTTGGTTCTGCCAGCACTGGTGGGAACCTGCAAGAAATTTGAGCACTGAACATCTGTCTGCCTCGTTCTGTTGTCCTGTGCTCCAGGGAAGACAGGCATGATGGCGGACTCCCCATTCCTGGAGCTGTGGCAGTCCAAGGCCGTGTCCATCAGGGAGCAGCTGGGCCTCGGAGACCAGCCCAATGACTCCTATTGCTACAACTCGGCCAAAAACAGCACCGTGCTCCAGGGAGTCACCTTTGGTGGCATCCCCACTGTCCTGCTCATAGACGTCAGCTGCTTCCTGGTGAGAGCCCTCACGAGTTGTGTCCTACTGCCTCAGTTATTTGTTTAAATCCCCCGCCCAGGGCCTTCTGGGAAACTTAGATGAGAAGTCAGATGTAGCTGGGTTTAAATCCCTACTCTGCTGCTTACAAGCTCTGTGACTTGGGCATGTTACATAGCTTCTGTGCACCTCCCCTTTCTGCTCCGGAAATGGAGATCATAATTCCTGCCTCAGAGGATTTTGGAGATTGGATAAGGCCAAAATACTCACATAGCTACACCTGTGATTATTACCATGATTGCAGAGCTCTCTGCCTGTCATGTCTTTAAGGCCCTTGGGAAGGGTCATCTCAAGGGGTTGAGAAATGTGAATGGAGAGTACGGACTAGAATAGAGCAGCTGCAATTCCCAAGTGTCACCTCCTGTTCCCCTCTGGCATCCCTGGGGTTTTTAAAGAATCAGAAGCTGGGCTGGGTATGGTGGCTAATGCCTGTAATCCCAGCACTTTGGGAGGCTAAGGCGAGTAGGTCGCCTGAGGTCAGGAGTTCGAGACCAACCTGGCTAACATGGTGAAACCCTGTCTCTACTAAAAATACAAAAAATTACCTGAGTGTGGTGGCGCATGCCTGTAATCCCAGCTACTCTGGACGCTGAGGCAGGAGAATTTCTTGAACCTGGGAGGCGGAGTTGCAATGAGCCAAGATCGTGCCACTGCACTCCAGCCTGGGCAACAACAGCGAGACACTGTCTCAAAAAAAAAAAAAAAAAAAAAAAAAAAAAAAATCAAAAGCTGATTCTCAGAGCGTGCCTTCAGCAGGTGGCCTTTCTTTAACGTAGATCTCCTTGTTTACAAGGATGCCTCCAATTTGAAACATGTCATTGTTCTTCCTTATGCAGACTCAACATTAGCTGGCTGAGATTTATTGGGGTTAAAGTGCCTCTTCTTTTCACAAATGCCATGGGCTGGCCAGTGCCTCTTGATGTTGTCTCCTAACATGTAGCAGAGACCATCTGAATGAAGGGGGCAGATGGCTCTGATGGAGTAAACACCCTTGGACTGCTTGGAGCTGGAGACTAGGCTTGGGTGGGGAATGTGGGGAGGGTGGCTTAGGGTAGCAGGAAGGAGTGGACAGTGGTGTTGGGGTGGATTTCAGAGTTGGTGGGATTAGAGGAGGGTGGCCCTGGGTCTTCAGGGTGGGGAGAGTTTGGCCAAGGTGAGGAGTAAAGAGAGGGGGGTCTGGGCAGGGACCCTAGGTGGGCTGGGTGGGTATTGTTACAACAGTGTTGGTTGAGAAGAGAGTCACCCTCTACTGGAGTGTGCTGCTGAAGGTGAATTTTTTTTTTTTTTTTTTGAGACAAAGTCTCACTCTGTCACCCAGGCTGAAGTACAGTGGCATAATCACAGTTCACTGCGACTTCCTCCTCCTGGGCTCAAGCAATCCTCCCACCTCAGCCTCCTGCATAGCTCGGACTACAAGCACATGCCACCACGTCTGGCTAATTTTTGCATTTTTGGTAGAGATGGGGTTTCACACCATGTTGCCTAGGCTGGTCTCAAACTCCTGAGCTCAAGTGATTCACCAGCCCTGGCCTCCCAAAGTGCTGGGATTACAGGAGTGAGCCACAGTGCCTGGCCAGGGGTGGGTTTTTATTGCAGTAAGTTTTGGGGGTGGGGGAGCAGGGACACATAAGAGCCAGAGGGCCCTGGAGAGCATGGGTTTGTGGGAAACATCTGCACTGCACAGGCCAGGGTGGCAGCTGCTGTGGACAGGGAGGGCAGGCACCTGCTGAGCAGGTTACGTGGTTTTCCTACAACACGACTCACCTGCCTTTGAAAATATGTCACCAACTTCCTGATTCACCTGAAGAAAATTCCACGAGAACTCAGTGCCTCTGGGGTTCAGGTCTTCTGGATTTCCTTTAGGAAAACAAAGCCCCCCTTCAAAACCCCTGTTTCTGATCAGAGCAGGCAGGGATGTGCTTGCTAAGATTTATTTCTCTACCTCCCTGAACCTCAAAGAGAGAGACCCTGTCTAGGGAGGGAAGAGAGGCAGGAACATGGCAGGGAGCCTGCCAAGGTGGACTGTGGGGAGGGAGTCTAGAGTGTACAGATGTCTAGAGCTAACTGGCTTAGTCCAGCCCTGAGGTTGCCGTTGGACACAAGCTTGCTGAGGTGTCCCAGCTTACGGAGGCCGAGCCAGCCCGAGCACAGGTTCTCGTGGGGCCTTGCTGCCTGCATGCATGCTCTGTGCCTGCGGGGCCTGCCTTCAGGGGAACCAAACTCAGAGGAAAAATCTGACCATTTCTGGCTCAGCCTGAGGAGGCTGTGCTACCTTGGTTCTGTAATTTAAAATGAAATTTCTGGCCAGCGTGGTGGCTCACGCCTGTAATCCCAGCCCTTTGGGAGGCTGAGCCAGGTGGATCACCTGAGGTCAGGAGTTCGAGACCAGCCTGACCAATATGGTGAAACCCTGTCTCTACTAAAATACAAAAATTAGCCGGGCATGGTGGCAGGCATCTGTAGTCCCAGCTACTCTGGAGGCTAAGGCATGAGAATTGCTTGAACCAGGGAGGCGGAGGTTGCAGTGAGCCGAGATCATGCCATTGCACTCTAGCCTGGGTGACAGAGCGAGACTCCATCTCAAAAAAAAAAGAAAAAAGAAATTTTCTGTAAAGTGAAGAAGGACACTGGTTCCTGGGACTGCTGTGAGGCCAGACCTTACCCTTCTGCTTAGGGGCCACTGAAGGCAGATCAGGGCCTGAGACTGGGTCCTTGTGGTGTCACTGCTGCCTTGAGAGCAAGAGACAGGGCTGACGTGCATAACTAGGCAGGCTCCAGGCAAGCTTGGCATCAGCGCTGGCAGCCTTGGTGGCATGGGCACAGGTGACAGGAGCTGGTGAAAGGGGTGAGCAAAGCATCCAGGCTACTGAGCTGTGTGGCCTTGGGCAGCTCAGTGCCCTCTCTGGGCCTGTGTGTTTTCCTTCTAGCCCTGCTGAGTGCAGGCAGGTGGGTTTTACCCCTGAGACCGCTGTGTCTTCTAATGAGAAGCCATCCAATATGCTTTTACTTGGTTTATTTTCTATTTTTAGTTCTTAATCTTGGTGTTTTCCATTATAAGAAGAAGATTCTGGGACTATGGCCGCATTGCTCTGGTGTCAGAAGCAGACAGGTAAAGACATATCACCTAGGCCATGAGCATGCATGTGTGTACGTGTATATGAGTGTGTGTGTACATATATGTGTGTATAGTGTGAGTGTGTCCCTGGAATGGGCTGGGGGCTTATGAAGCCCTCCGTGTGGGTAGGACCCACACGTGACACTGCTATTAGATTGTGTTCACTGAGTGTATCTACTTGGCCTGTACCAATAGCTATTCTCTTTGCTCTTCACCACAGACCCATGAGATCAGCCTCACTACCCTCATTGTGCTCACAAAACCAAAACCAAAACAAAAACCAAAACCCAGGCTTAGATGCTCAGCTCCCTCAGGGCTTCTGTTGGGCCAAGGCTGTGAACCTTGTTGGCCTCGAACAGATTGCTTTAGATACTGAGGGCTTTCATCATCCTCTGAAGAGGATGCCCATTTTCTTTCTCCCCTTGAGTGTTTTAAGTGATTATCTTTGAAATTAATTAGCTTGGGGCCAGGGTTGGGTGAGGATCAAGAAGGGCAGCAGAGCCGTCAGGGAACTGTCCCACCCTCCTGCCAGGTCAGTGCCGGCTTTGGATAAGTCTGTTACAAAGCACAGGCTCCCTCGGCTGGGCCTCAGGTCCTTCTAGTTCTGCGTGAGGCTCTAGGATTCTCTGTTCATGTCGCCTAAAGGATGACAGTGAATTCTGGATCTGCACAACCTGACGTTCCAGCTCCAGCTGGCTGTTTGCACCCAGGATCTTATGTCAGATGTGGCAATAGGAAGTGAGTGATGAAAACTCAGGCACTGGCCCCAGCTGCCACCCAGAGCCTCCCCTGGGGCTCTTCAGGCAGACCCTCCACTCTCGGGCCCCTCCTGACATGTGGCCTGAGTGACAGGGTCCTTTGAACTGGGAAAAGGAGAGGTGTACCTGAAAATGCACCATCCTTTCCCATGATCTCTGCTCTGGGATTTGCTAAAGCCTGAGGTGATGACCTTGGGCTGTTGGGGAGAAACTTTTGGGACATCTGATGCCTTTACAGCACATTCAGCTAGAAGTGGGGGCTGTGCACTCTGGTTGAAAAGACCACTGGGGATCAGAGGGCCCTGCTGCATCCCTGGCTGTGCAACCTCGGTCAAGGCCCCAAACTTATTAGGGTCGGTCTCCTTCTGTCGTCTCTTCTCCATGAGGTCACCGTGAAGGTCAAAAGGGAAGGTCTCTGCAAAGGCTTTTAAAGTTAAGTTTCATCATGTGTTTTGTCTTTAGCAGGGGGACAGTAGAACCAGGAATAGGAGACTAGAGAAAAGGAGTCACGGCCAGGCATGTTGGCTCACAGCTATAATCCTAGCACTTTGGGAGGCTGAAGCGGGTGGATCATGAGGTCAGGAGTTCAAGACCGGCCTGGCCAAGATGATGAAACCCTGTCTCTATTAAAAATACAAAAATTAGCTGGGCATGGTGGTGGGTGCCTGTAAGCCCAATCACTCAGGAGGCTGAGGCAGAGAATTGCTTGAACCCGGGAGGCAGAGGTTGCAATGAGCCAAGATTGTACCACTGCACTTCCAGCCTGGGTGACAGAGCCAGACTCCATCTCAAAAAAAAAAAAAAGAAAAGCAGTCACATATTGCAAACACCTCAGATTTATAGCACATGGGGTATTTTTATGGGAGTACTTGCAAGAAAGGATTTGATTACAATGCCACAATATAAAGTGCCATCATTTGTCCACTCTAAAAGATATGTTTTGACATTTCTCATCTCCGAAATTGGGAGGCATCTTGTGATTGGTGGGTGGTCATAGGTTATTTGGCAGCATTTTTTCTTTAACAGTTCATAAAATAATTATGCAAATTACAACCAGTGGTATCTTAGATTTGATAAAATGTAGTATTTATTCCAAATTTTATTTGATAATATTGGGAAATATGCTATAAATTGGCAACCCTTTGAAGTCACTTTAGCTAGACCAGTCACAATGATATGGTTTCTGGGTGTTGACTCCTTGCTGTTCATCCTGTATAACGTAGTTTTATACCATGCCTGGGAATGGTCATTGTCCTTGTCTCTGTCTTTCACAGAGTGAGTTATATTTTGTCTCAGCCATTGAGGGCTGGTAGCTTTGGTTCTGAGCTCCAAGAGGCAGCAAAATACTGGACATGATCTTTTTGACTCTTTGATTTCTTTTTTTTTAAGGAATTATCTGTCATTGTTTTTCTTTTTTGTGTCTCTAGCGAGTCCAGATTTCAGAGATTGTCATCGACTTCCTCCTCAGGGCAACAAGACTTTGAAAATGAGCTGGTTGGTATCTAAGGAACAGTTGTGGTCATGGCCAGGCGTTGGGGACTGGCAGTCATGGTTTTGGGGAGGGAGCAGGGTGGATCTTGAGTGCCAAGTGCTGGAGAAAGTGCTTTTCTGCATTGACGAAGGCACCTGAACTTGGGAAGTACCACAGGAGAGATGGCAGCTGGATGACCGGGGATCTTGAGACTGGATGAACTTGCAGGCGGAAAGGGCTACGGAATCCCTTGGGCTTCCCCAGCACTTCTCTCTCTTACATGTATGGCTTTGTGTGACAGTTAATTATGGACTTGCCAGCTGGATTATGAGCCAGATGTGGGCAAGAGCCCTGCCTTCTCCAGCTCTGTTCCCCAGCGCCTGATGCCTAGTAGGTGCTTAGTCATTGTTGAATGAATTATTGAACAAATATTTGTCTTTCCTAGCTGGATAACAGCCCAGCTTTAGGGGTATTAAGTTTAAGAGATGTGGAGGACAATAAAACCTACAGACACCCTTTCCCCTTAACACCCATTCCAGCAGACCATCCAATCCATTAGGCTTGTTTCCTCTCTTTTGCCTCACCTCTTGGTCAGTGATTGTAAACAATCAAACAGCAGCCCACATCACTTTCCCCAGAGCTGCCCTGAGCTTTCATCAGATTTGATCTAAGTTTTGTGATTTGACCACGAGGTTGTCAAGAGATTTTAGCAGGAATTCCAGGCATGTGGTGTATATTGTGAAGTACTGGGCGCATGCTTGCTGAATATGGGATAAAAGCACTGTTTTTTGTACAACAGGAGGTTAAATGGTTATTTAATGTCAAAGACAATAGTTACATCTGCCTCCCAAAGACACAGATGTTGGAAGCTAATCCCTGTTCTCTCCATTTCCAGGGATGCTGTCCCTGGCTGACTGCCATCTTTCGTCTGCAGTAAGTACACTATGGGACAGCTGCTGGGGGGCCTTTGGGCTGGTTTTTTTGGGTATTTGGCCAATCAAGAGGCAAGAGCCAAGATGCTTGATCTTAAGATGGGGTCTCTTAGATACTTTTCAGTTAATGTCCAAAGCAGTATGTGAGGGCTGAGAATCAAGGTGGCCAGGCAGCCCCTGGGGTCAGGGGCAGAGGAAGGAGGCCTGTAGGATTGGAGCCTCCATGCTGGAGGGCAGACAGTCCCTGCTGGAGCCTGGAGCTTCCCAAATTGAGGTGGATCCGAAGAGTTCTTGAAGGTAGAGATGAACTTTTTTTTTTTTTTTTTTTTGAGACGGAGTCTCACGCTGTTGCCCAGGCTGGAGTGCAGTGGCGCGATCTCGGCTCACTGCAAGCTCCGCCTCCCGGGTTCCCGCCATTCTCCTGCCTCAGCCTCCTGAGTAGCTGGGACTACAGGCGCCTGCCACCGCGCCCGGCTAATTTTTTTGTATTTTTAGTAGAGACGGGGTTTCACTGTGGTCTCGATCTCCTGACCTTTGTGATCCACCCGCCTCGGCCTCCCAAAGTGCTGGGATTACAGGCTTGAGCCACCGCGCCCGGCCGAGATGAACTTTATTTATTTCAACATATTCAGTGGAAATCATATGTTCATCTCTCATAATACTGCACAAACTAAAGCTATTTTTTTGCTTTAATTATTCAACTTAATATTTAACACCAATTAGATGTCAATGGAAGCTCTCCTAGGCAGGTTTGCATGTCTTTGAATTAGTGAAAAGTGAAGAAATATAATACATTCAATTCATTTGGTTACAAGTTTTCTTTTTTCAAATGGGGCCCATGGAGAGAAATCTAAAAGATTATTAAAGGTGATTAAGAGCCAGTTAGTTACCTCTCATGTGGTGGAGGGAGCCAGGAGGCGGGGACTGATGTGAGGCTTGGTTCTCACCTGCTGCCATATTCCATAGAATCTAAGAAGTCATTGTTGTAAGATGCGTGTTATTTTATATAGCACTAAGAACAAGAAAACGTTGCCAGCTAAGCTACCATCAACTATCACGATAGGATACACCTCATTTCAGAGGAGTTGAAATATGCCCGGCTGCGGTGGCTCACGCCTGTAATCCCAGCCCTTTGGGAGGCTGAGGCAGGCAGATCACGAGGTCAGGAGTTTGAGACTAGCCTGGCCAACATGGTGAAACCCCATCTCTACTAAAAATACAAAAATTAGCCGGGCTTGGTGATGGGTGCCTGTAATCCCAACTACTCGGGAGGCTGAGGCAGGAGAATCACTTGAAACCAGAAGGCAGAGGTTGCAGTGAGCCAAGATCACCCCCACTGCACTCCAGCCTGCACGAAAGAGCAAAACTCCGTCTCAAAAAAAAAAAAAGAAAAAAAAAGAAATATGAAAATGACATCTTAGAATTGATGAAATGTGGTGGTTATAGGATGTTGAGTAAGTCCCTCTTTCTGGACCTCAGTTTCCCCAACTGTAGAAGGAGGCTGAGGATAACATGTGCTCAGGCTAATTCAAAGGAATGAATACATGCGAGAGCATGTTGTAAATAGTCGGTTTGGTAGGAGTTGTTCCCAGGGGAACTGGTAGGAGACAGAGCCCTGTGGCAGACAGTCAGCTCTGGTCTGGAACAGGAGGAAGCAGGAGGTGAGTTAATTTATTTAGAAATGAGAACAATGTAGTTAATTGCAAAGCTTTGTCCTCTAGATAAATAGTAATCATGACTCATATGAACAGGCATATTTCTCAGCATCTGCTGATACCACGTACAGCACTAGGTGTTTGATGCTTATTATCTCTTATGAGCCCCTGTTAAGCCAATGAGGTAGGCAGTGGGCAGTTTCCTTGCTTGAGGTCAGAGGCAGGTAAGCTGCGTGACCTGCTTACCTCTCAGGTGGAGGCTGGATTGCATTGTGGTCTGACTGTAAAGCCCACGCTGACATCTTTCAGATCTGCCTTTCTACGATGCAGCCCTTGCCTCCCTGAGCTCTTCCCAAAGCACTGCTTTCCCAGCCTAGAAGCAGTGCCTTCAGGGAGTGGGAAAGAGCAGAGTGCCCTGCCCCTTCTCCCTCTGTAGCACAGAAGTCTAGCTTGTGTGAACCTGGAATTTTCTGAGTCCCCAGTGGACCCAGAGCCTCCAAGTGTAGCACTCCAGGGGTGGGAAAGGATGGAGCAAGTCACCTCCCCATCTCTGGGGACACAGGGAGGAGGCCAGGGTGGTAGGATAGACTGGGACTCTTGGCTCTACCTCAGGTCTCCACTTGAGGGGGAGACAGGAAACAGGTGGGGGCCTGGGCATATTCCCAACTTTATTCTTTTTTTTTTTTTTTTTCTTTTTTGAGATGGAATCTCACTCTGTCACCCAGGCTGGAGTGCAGTAGCGGGATCTCAGCTCACTGCAACCTCCACCTCCCAGGTTCAAGCAATTCTCCTGCCTCAGCCTCCTGAGTTGCTGGGATTATAGGTGTGTACCACCACACTTGGCTAATTATTATTATTATTATTATTTTGTATTTTTAGTAGAGACAGAGTTTCACCATGTTGGCCAGGCTGGTCTTGAACTCCTAACCTCAGGTGATCCACCTGCCTCAGCAAAGTGCTGGGATTACAGGCGTGAGCCACTGCACCCAGCCCTAACTTTATTCTGAATGTGATTCCTTAGAAGCAGGACAGGGCTGAGAGATGACTGTATTTATGTACCTTTCCCACACACGTAACTTGGGCACAAATGTTTCTAGCAACATCAGATGGAGTGCTGGTGTTCCTTTACCTCAAGTATGGTACAGGGGCTAAGATGGTGGGCTCTGGAATTTATATCATGTGAGATCCTGAAAGTTATGCAAATTTCCTGTGCCTTTATTTCCTTATATGTGAACAAAAATGTGGGGATAACAATCAAACCATCTCATAAGATTGTGGTGAGGATGATATGAGACGCTTCATGCAGAGCCGTGAGGCCTGTTCCCGCTGCTCATTAAGATTCCACATGTGTCTTGGCCAGTGATGACCAGATCCTGGAATGGTGTGGGGAGGACGCCATCCACTACCTGTCCTTCCAGAGACACATCATCTTCCTGCTGGTGGTGGTCAGCTTTTTGTCCCTATGTGTCATCCTGCCCGTCAACCTCTCAGGCGACTTGCTGGGTAATGACCGTCCTCACCCTTGTCTATGTTGTAATGGGGCAGAGTGGCAGTCCTAGGGAAAGGGCTCACTGTGGTAGACCAGAACCCCAGGAATCCTGCTCCAGTTCAGATGTAAGGTGGTCTCCGGGTGACTCTCTGAACATTTCCCTCTGATTAAAGATCTGGAGAATAATCTACCACAAACCTAGGCTAAAACTGGGGCCCCAATATCAATGTCTGGTTCTATTTAAATAGGGGAAAAAGCCTCCCAAGATTTACAGAATCAGGGGCTGTTAGAGAGTCTTTTATACTTTCCTGCCCTCACCCAAATTAGGAGGTCACAATTAATGGACCCAGAAGATATCCATGATACTTAATTAAACTCAGGGTGTGGCATTATATCTAAGGGCAACTGCAAGAATCTACCTTACAAAATGCTACCATGAATCCACTTAGGATACCCAGTGGTTCCCAAGGTTGGTTTTGTAACAACGTAGGATGTTTGTAGTTTTCTCAAAACAAAATGAATTCACATTTTGCCTTTACCTGCAATGGAAGGTTGAGAAGTTATCAGGGAACATGTTGGTGTCAAGCAGAGGCCTTGATGGTGTAGCTCTGGAAAGACCAGTCAGGCGTTCTCTGCCTGCTGGTCCAGACATGCTCCTCCTCCCCAGAGCTCCACAAACCCAGGCTGATTGGTTACACCCCCTTCTGCTTCCCCACATGACTCTGGAACTAAGTATCTGTGCTTCTCTGCAGACAAAGACCCGTACAGTTTTGGGAGGACGACAATAGCAAACCTGCAGACTGAGTGAGTATGGAGCCTGTGGGGATAGGTGTCGATGGGTGAGACCAAGGAGAAGGCAGGTCAGGAGCCCGGGGCAGGCCAAAGGTACTCCAAAGGGAGCCGGCTTGTTCTGAAGGCCCCTTGCAGCTAGTGTGTTGTTGAGCTGTGGGCATGAACACGCTACAGGCAGGCACTGTTTTGCCAGGGTTTTAAGAAACATGGAGGGTCCTGTGGATCTGGAGTTCATTTGTCAGAACAGGAACAGGGACCCCTCTGAAGTGTTCACTGTGGGCTGAGGGGCATTGGCCACACAGCCTCTGTGGGAGGCATCTCTTGCAATGAAGCTGTTGGTCCTCAGTTCAGTGCCCACTGAGGGTAACCAGGCCCCAGCTCTGCATCCCCAGCTCCCTGCCTGGGATCCCAGCTCTGATGGCAGGCGGTTTCCCCCTCAGCAATGACCTCATTTGGCTGCATACCATCTTTGCCGTCATTTACCTCTTCCTCACCGTGGGCTTCATGCGGCACCACACTCAGTCCATTAAGTACAAAGAGGAGAACCTGGTGAGTGAGATGGGGCCTGGGGACATGTGCTGGGAGGAACTCAGGTGGGAGCTGGAGTGGAGGGGCCTCCTAGGCTCTGCTGCAGGCCCTGACCACAATGAGCTCTGGGAAGGCCTCAGGAGCCCGGCTTGCTTATTCTTGCTCACACTTGGCATCATCTTTAAAAAAACAATTTCCTGGTGGATTGTTTCAAGATTTGGACAGTTACTGGTGCTAAGTAAAGAAGTTTGGGTTGAGAGCAGCCCTTTCTCTTTACCACCCACAGCTTCACAGGGGAGGGGCGCTTCTGTGGCTTGGTTCCAGGCCTGGGTCCTCCTCTGATCTGCTGTGTGACCGCATGTGAGTCACTTCGCCTCTTTCTCAGTCTCCTGCTATGTAAAGAAGGCTCATAGAGTTGCTTTGGAAGTGGATTCTTTGTAGAGCCTGGAAGAAGATGATGTGTAATGACATGCTTTGGGGCTCCCCTGGCCACAGAAGGAGAAAACTGGAGCCTTCTAATTTCCTGTTGTTTACTTTCCAGAGGCTGGAGTGGGGTAGGAAACCTGAGCATACCTGCACACTGGCTTGTGAGTGACTTCTATCCCTACTGTGTTTCCTGGACAGGTGAGGCGGACCCTGTTCATCACAGGACTCCCCAGAGATGCCAGGAAGGAGACTGTGGAGAGCCACTTCCGGTAAGCAGGCAGGGTAGGAGGAGAGCTGAGCCCCCTCCACGTAGGACCAGCACAGCCCCACCCACAGGGCAAGCGCCTTAGGTGAGCGCCTGCTGTCTCTCGCTTGGGTATCCAGATGAGATCTGAGAAGGACCTGGCCCTGCTACAGTGTATGGAGTGGCTCCAGTGTGCCAGCCCTGCTGGTGCTGTGCAATGAATGGCGCCGTGGTGGCCTATCCTCTTCAAGCAGCCTGTGCACAGTGTCCAGAGCACAGACCAGGATGTAGGTGCAAATAAACGTCTTGAGAGCATACGGGGGAACAAAAAGTATTCACCCTGGGGTTCTTAGCATCACTTTTGCAGAATAAGAGATGTGAGTTGAGCATTTGTACAGACCCCCAGGGCTAGGGTCTCACAGGTGGAAGGACCTCAGGGCCATCTCTGCGTTTGCTGGTTTGTCCACCCACGCAGTGGGTGTCTGTTGAGTGAGCACTGTGTCTGAGTCCAGGCTCTCCCTGGTAGAACCACCTTTCCAGCGGCTCCCTTTGAGGATCTGCAGCACCAATTCCTGCAGATGGAGGCTGGAGGAAAGGCTTTCCTGTGAGGAGATTACGTGTGCAGCCAGGGATGCGGGGGAAGGCCCAGAGCATCAGGAAAGGTGGAGGTGGGGTGCGGGGGCAGGGTAAGCAGGCCGGGAAGGCTCCTAGGACCCCATGCTGGAGGACCTGAAGGCTGGGCTTAGGAGCTGACATTTTATTCTTTCTTCATTCCTTTTTTTATTATCTTATTTTTTTAGAGACAGGGTTGTGCTCTGTTGCCCAGGCTAGAGTGCAGAAGTGCAGTCATAGCTCATTGCAGCCTCAAATCCTGGACTCAAGGGATCTTCCTGCCTCAGCCTCCCAAGTAGCTGGGACTGCAGACACATGCCACCACACGCAGCTAAGTTTTAAATTTTTAGTGGAGATAGAGTCTTGCTATGTTGCCCAGGCTGGTGTCGAATTGCAGGGCTCAAGTGATCCTCCTGCCTTGCCCTCCCAAAGTGCTGGGATTACAGGCGTGAGCCACCATGTCCGGCCTCTCTTCATTCCTTATCAATTCAGCAGCCACTAATTTGTTGCATGGACTAGGAGCTGGCTACACTTTAACTTTGCGCTATTTATGAAGAAAGCACTTGCTAAGGAAATTACTAGACAGAATTGTAAATTGAATGTGTAAAATTAGAACAACTTCTTTAGAAACTAAGTATTTTAGAAATATTTACTAATATGTAAATACTCCATACCAGAATCATTTTTCTCCATTTCTTTGAAGCAACTCCTCAAAGTTGCCTGCTAGGCAACACCTGGAAACAGTAATTCCACTTAATGTATAACTTTGGAGAGAAAAAAAAAAGTCTCCTCATTCTCATACAAACATTGCATGACTCATGCTTTCCTCTATTTTAGGAGGCCTTTTTAGTGAATGCTGTTGCAATCCGTGGGGATTGATGTGTGAATTTGCCTTTCAAGCAGGGATGCTTAAATTGCAGTTTTCTTCCTCACAGCTGTTATTGAGACCAGAAATTGTCCTACTATTTAATTTCATGATTGACATACCTATGGGCGCTCTCTGTCACTAAAATGTAAGCACATCCAGGCCCTGTTACCAGCACCTAGAACAGTGCCTGGCAGGTGGTAGGTGCGGATTTACATGGTTCTGGAATCCCCTGGAATTGTATGTATAATTTTGCGTGTACGGTGAGGGGGTATTGCATGGTGGCCACGAGCATTGATCTTGGAGCCAGGTTGCCTATATTCACCTCCTGGCTCAGACACTTACTAGCTGTGTGATCTTGGGTGCAAGCCACTTACCTCTGTGGGCCTCAGTTTACTCATCTGTAAAATGGGGACAAAACCTCACAGGTTATAATGAGGATTATATAAATCAATATATGTAACAATACGTGGTCAATAGTGAGTATGTATTTTGCTGGTTCTTTTTTTTTTGAGACAGAGTCTCACTCTGTTGCCCAGGCTGGAGTGGGGCAGTCTTGCTCACTGCAACCTCCGCCTCCCAGGTTCAAGCAATTCTCGTGCCCCAGCCTCCCGAGTAGCTGGATTACAGGTGTGCACCACCACACCTGGCTAATTTTTGTATTTTTAGTAGAGGTGGGGTTTCACCACATTGGCCAGACTGGTCTCAAACTCCTGACCTCAAGTGATCCACCCGTCTCAGCCTCCCAAAGTGCTGGGATTACAGGCATTAGCCACCGCACCCGGCCTTGCTGGTTGTTAATATGTGTGTAGACATTTTACTGAAGGTCCTTTGCTTTCATTAGACTTTCTGAAAGGTCTGTGACCTTAAAAAAGCCTACCTGAATAGGATTTCAGTGAGGGCTCAAGGTAGATACTGACCTAGCACAAACAATAAATCTATTCCTTTGGGTCTTCAGAGGGGATAGTGATATGTTCATTTTTCCCTGGGAGAAGTGCCAGCTGATTGCAAGCCAAGTGGGTATAAACTTGTCAGTTCCAGGCAGTTAGCTTAAACTACTAAAAAAGGCTAGTGGGGTGCGGTGACTCATGCTTATAATCCCAGCACTTTGGGAGGGTGAGACAGGAGGAGTGCTTGAGGCCAGGAGTTCAAAATCAGCCTGGGCAACACAGCGAGACCCCATCTCTACAAAAAAAAAAAAAAAAAAAAATCAGCCTGGTGGCATGTGCCTGTAGTCCCAGCTACTCGGGAGGCTGAGGTGGGGCGACTGATTGAGCCCAGAAGGTTGAGGCTTCAGTGAGCCTTGATTGTGCCACTGTACTGCAGCCTGGGTGACAGAGTGAGACCCTGTCTCTAAACAAAACAAAACAAAAGCCCTCTTTGTATTAAATTTCAAAATTTCCCCCTTTTGGAGGATAAAAGACAGAAGAGAGGTCTCTGCTGGCACAGAAACCAGCAGCGAGATCACTCTGCCTTCCTTTCCCTTGGATTCGTGGGCATGTCTCCTGCTTAGGGTGTTTTCTTATCCAATGGCATCTTTTGCCTCCTTCTCTCCCTGGCCACAGGGATGCGTACCCCACGTGTGAGGTGGTTGATGTCCAGCTGTGCTACAACGTGGCCAAACTGATCTACCTGTGCAAGGAGAGGTGAGTGGCGGGCGGGCTTTGCGAGATGCCCACTCCCTCCTTGCTGGCCTTGCATCCCCCAGCTAAGAGGGGAGGAGGGAAGCCCTGGACTCCTCCTTCTCCCCTAGCAACCGATGGTTGAACTGTGGGTGTGGGGGTCTCTGCCACAGGATTCTGAATCTAAAGTTTGTGCCCCTGCTCCCACCCCTACAGAAAGAAGACTGAGAAGAGCCTGACCTATTACACGAACCTGCAGGTGAAGACAGGCCAGCGGACCCTCATCAACCCCAAGCCCTGTGGCCAGTTTTGCTGCTGCGAAGTGCTGGGCTGTGAGTGGGTAAGGGCCCCACTCCCCGGCTGGAAGCGCAGGCATTGGCTTGGGGGGGCCGCAGACAGCTGCTTGGGGCCACATCCTCCCAATGGGATGTGTCTTCTGGCAGGAAGACGCCATCTCTTACTATACGCGGATGAAGGACAGGCTGCTGGAGAGGATCACCGAGGAAGAATGCCACGTCCAGGACCAGCCCCTGGGAATGGCCTTTGTCACCTTCCAGGAGAAGTCCATGGCCACCTAGTGAGTGTGGGCACATCCCAGACCCCTTCTTGGATGACTCCCTGTTCCCCTCCAGATAACTGACTGTCCCTCTTGGGCAGAGATGGTACTGCTGACCCACCATCCCTGGGATTTATCTGTGGTGTTTCCTTCTCCTCCCTCAGCCACCCACACTCACTTTCGGCCAGCCCAGCCCATGTTTGTGTGACAGGTGGTGGGGGTGTGGGCAGCAGCCATGGAGTGGGTGATTCTGGCCAACCCCCTCAAGCTGATGTGGCTTGGCCCCACTGCCAGGCTCTTCCCTGCTGCCCTGGACCCATCCTGTTGGCTTCATGTGCCAGCCTTCCCCGACGGGAGATGGAGGCACCCTCCTTTCAGACATCTGCTCTGGACCACAGATCCTTCTGTCTGTGGCTCCCCACCTTCCCACAAACGCAAAGCTGTGGGAAAGACCCCTGAGGCACACTGGGGCGCTCACTGCTGTCAGAAGCTCGACCCTGGGGAGTGGCTTTTCACAGTGGCCCTTTGCATGGGACTCTAGGCTCTCATGCCTGTGGTCTCAGTGTCATCTCGCCTTAGGAGCAGCAGGGGGTGGGTTGGAAGAGGGGTGCCGAAAGGAGGTGTCCAGCCACTGCCCCTCCCCCTGCCTTCTCTGCCCCGGGCATTGTGACACTGGGAATGGACTCACACAGGACTTCCTGCCTCCCTGCAGACACTGGGGCAGGAGGAAAGGGGAAGGCATCTGAGGCAGGAGTAGAGGGGCTGCTGGGCTCCTTATGGGAAGTTAAAGGAGGAAAAGCTGTGACCTGTTGAGATGGTGAGGGTTGAGGTGGGAGCCTTGAGGAGGGAAGCTTGGGAATAGGCAGTGTATAACGTGGTCTATTGCTACCCTTGGGCCTGGGGAAAAAGTGACAGAATGAAAAGGTGAGCCACTGGCTTGGCAGTAGCATTGATCAGAGCTCCAGCTTAACAGGCAGGGTGGAGGGGGATGGCCCTATGGAAGAGCAATGTGTTGGGATGTGTTGCCCTCAGTTTCCTTATCTGTAAAATGGGAATAGTACTCCCTTTCTTGCTGGTGGTTGCGAGGATTAAACAAAATTCTCCATACAGTGTGCTAGCATGGCGCCTCTTACATAGCATTACTCATAATACACTAATCACAACAAAGCAAAGGTCCTGTGTCACTGCTTGCCACTCCTACTCAGTCCTCACTTGCCGCGGTAACCTGAGTAGCCTGGGCCTGGCTGTTTCTACATTTCCTTGCAGCATCCTGAAAGATTTCAATGCCTGCAAGTGTCAGAGCCTTCAGTGCAAAGGTGAGCCCCAGCCGTCCTCCCATAGCAGAGAGCTCTGTACCTCCAAGTGGACAGTCACCTTTGCCGCTGACCCTGAGGACATCTGCTGGTGAGCTCCTAGACCAGGGAGAGGTGGGAAAGAGGCCTGGGTTCCTGGTGGGAGCTGCCCATCACCTGGAGCACAGGTGTGACCTGGCAGTCAATGGAGATCTCCACACATCTGCAACTCTCTGGGCCATGATGCTGTGATGTGCTCAGTGTGACCCAACTGGGGTATCTGCCCAGCCCTTCCCTCCAGTGTTCCTCCCTAGCATTCAAGTGCTACCCAGCAGAAATATAATGCCAACTCTGAATGTAATTTTAAATTTCCTAATAGCCATGCTAAAAAGGTAAAAAGAAACAGTGGAAATTAATTTTAATAATTTATCTCACCCAATATATTCAAACTGTTATTTCAACATGCAATCAATTTTTGAAAAATGTGAGATGTTTTACATTCTCTTTTTCACACTTAGTCTTCAAAATCTGGTGTGTATTTTACACTTCTAGCACCTCTCAATTCATACCAGCCACATTTCAAATGCTCAGTAGCCACATGCAGCTTGTGCAGTCTTACTTAGGTCCAGTGTCAGCCTGGAGCTGTGCTGGTGAGCTGAGCTGTGTCCATGGGGGCCATGGTGAGCCTCCAGTGCTGTGCTGAGGGTAAGGGAACCCAGTGCAAGACCCAGCGCAGCTGCCTGTCCAGCTCTGCCTCAGCTCCTTGCACAGAATGAGCTTGAGTTGCTCCTCTCTGCTCGGTTCTAGTTCTGCCTTCAACAGTTTTGCTCTTTGGTTCACAGGGCTTCCTAAACTCAGGATTGCTTTGTGGGTCTGTTCTTTGGGATGAGAGGCCAGGGCAGGTGCAAGCTATGCCTTTGCTCCTTTGTCCCTGCCTCCCTCATCCCTGCACCCCAGCCATAGCCCCCTTGGGAAGAATGTGTCATTAGTCACAAAGCATTGCAGATGTGTCTAAGAAATGCTATGCTGGGGCTGGGCATGGTGGCTCACACCTGTAATCCTAGCACTTTGAGAGGCTGAGGTGGGCGGACTGCCTGAACTCAGGAGTTCAAGACCACTCTGGGTCACATGGTGAAACCCTGTCTTTACTAAAAATACAAAAAAATTAGCTGGGTGTGGTGGTACATGCCTGTAGTCCCAGCTACATGGGAGACTGAGCAGGAGAATTGCTTGAACCTGGGAGGCAGAGGTTGCAGTGAGCCGAGATCACACCACTGCACTCTAGCCTGGATGACTGAGCGAGACTCTGTCTCCAGAAAAAAAAAAAAAAAAAAGAAGGCCTTGTTTGGCCTGCTTGGGTGCTCATGCCATCTCTTTGGGTAGGTTCTGGCCCCCACACTCTAGCTGGGGAGCCACATCTGAGAGAATAACCTTTGTTCCCTCTGAGCTCTCGGGGACCTAAGACTTGGCCTTTCTGTAGTTCAAGGTCAGTGTGGAGAACTTGCCCCCAGGCTAGTCTCTTGGTCTGCTTAAATCTGACCTTCTGACCCACCTAAGCCACGAGCACTGGGAGACAAGCCTGGAGACCTGTGTCCCCTCTCCCCCCTGCAGGAAGAACCTCTCTATCCAGGGCCTCCGCTGGTGGCTACAGTGGCTGGGCATCAACTTCACCCTCTTCCTGGGGCTGTTTTTCCTGACCACACCCTCCATCATCCTGTCCACCATGGACAAGTTTAATGTCACCAAACCCATCCATGCGCTGAATGTGAGTAACTGTTCTGCAAGGCCCCTCCCAGGAGAGCTGGTGAGAAGAGGGCTTAGTGGGTGGGGAAGGAATGGGGACAAGAGTGGGGTGTATGCGGGAAACTAAACCAGGGGGTCATGTCGCTCAGCTCACATCCTTGCTTTTAAGCCCTGAGCAGGCATGGCCACGTTTATTTCAATGTCTTTATAGTAATGCCATACACACACACACACACACACACACATTATATGTATATATATACACACACACGCATACATATATATTTTAATAGACTGTATCTAAATACTCAATGGTGGGGACCATTTGAGTTGAATGAGGTCTATTCAGTTTGGTAGAAATTAAGCATCCATTAAAAATTGCGTAGATTTTGTGGCACCCATGCAGGGCTCCTGACAGAAGCAGGGATGTACCAGTGAGGCATGTCTATCATGGACACTACGGGGAGTGGCCAGGAAGGAAGGAAAAGAGCTTCGTTGATTGGAGGTGGCAGGATCACAAATTATTTCTTTTACATTTTAGTTGCTAATGACCTTGTTATAAAACTATTCTGGGGCCAGGCACGGTAGCTCACGCCTGTAATCCCAGCACTTTGGGAAGCCAAGGCAGGTGGATCACCTGAGGTCAGGAGTTCAAGACTAGCCTGGCCAACATGGCAAAACCCCGTCTCTACTAAAAAATACAAAAATTAGCCAGGTGTGTTGGTGGGCGCCTGTAATCCCAGATACTCAGGAGGCTGAGTATCTCCCAGATACTCAGGAGAATTGCTTGAACCGGGAGGTGGAGGTTGCAGTGAGCCGAGATTACACCACTGCACCCCAGCCTGGGCAACAAGAGCGAAATGCCATCTAAAGAAAACAACAACAACAACAACAACAACAACAAACAACAAAAACTATTTATTCTGTATAGGTAATGAATGATTTTCAAAAATCTTACATGAGTCAATGAGATAACAGCCAAACACTCAACTGGCATTTACTCAAAAAGCTATTGGTTTCTCATGATTAACTTTGCCAAGCCATCTCCCTAAATTGTTTTTCTTTTTAAATTTCACTTTGCATTTGGTTACTTATTCTCTGGGAAAGCATACTGGGCAGGAGGGCCTCCTTGTCCTCACTTTGCCATTCTCCCCATCTGATGAATTCTGAACCTCAGTTTTTCATCCAAGGACTGGAGTTAAAACACCTGCCCTATTATACAGGACGCGAGGCTGTTGTCATGATAATCAATGAGCTGATGTGTGGTTGAAGCTCTTATCTGACTCCATAAATAGTTTAAAACTACCTAAGTATAAATTCAGCAGTTTTGTTTAAGATTTGAAGCAGGTATTATAAACATGCATTCCTTTGCCAATCTTTTAATAGAGGGACAGGCCTATTCTTTTGAGGATGGATCTGCTGTTAAGAGCTCCCCTTTGTCTATTTTACATCAACCACTCCTTATTTCATTGTTTTGTGATTCCAGTGTTGCCTTCTTTAAAGTAAATGAAGAATTTAGATATTTGCAGAGCCATTCTGAATATAGAAACTTCCTAGATCGCATATCCCTTGATCTTTTATCGTTAATTTACTCTCATCTAATTAACAGCATTTTTTTTTTTTTTTTAGAAATTGACTTTTATCAAGTCTTTCCAAAGTATCCAACTTAGTTTTCAAAGAAAATTTCTCTCTATTTTTATGTTCATCTAATAAGTGACAGTAATAAGTCAATCAGCTCATGTAATCACAGTAACAAACAGCAGGATTGTAGACACACACAGTAGAGTCCTGATATGCTGCAGCTGGACCAGTGGGAGCTGAGCAGGCAGGGCATCCCCTGCCCGCCCCACGCCCCCAGCCAGGACTCCAGGCCTTCAGTGTTCAGTCTTCCCATGGCATCAGTCATTTGTTTTGTATAGGGAGCAGAGAAGGTTATTTAATCTGTTTAGTCAGGTAAGTGGCGTTTACTTGTATGTGAAATTGCTTTCTTTGCTGTGCTGTGAGGAGGTATACAAATATAAGGTGCTGTTACTGATTATTCAGCCAACATTTATGGACTACCAGCTCTGTACCTGGCACAGTGTTGGTTCTGGGGGTCAGAGATGACAAACTCCTACCCCAGGAGTCCACTGAGCGACCGTGCCAATAGGTCATGGCCTCAGAGCCGTGTGGCCCACGGCCCCCGTGACTCTCTCTCTGCTGTGGACCTTTCTCCTAGAACCCGATCATCAGCCAGTTCTTCCCCACCCTCCTGCTCTGGTCCTTCTCGGCTCTGCTCCCCTCCATCGTCTACTACTCTACACTGCTGGAGTCTCACTGGACCAAGTGAGTACCCGGGAGTCCTGAGGCCCTGCCCCTAAGACGTATTTGTCTGACCGCTCCCTTGTCCACACCCTGTCCCCCAACTGCTCAGCCAATGGGCACATGGCAGGGGCCTCACTGGGGGCACCTGGAGCATCTGGGGGACTGTGAGTACTCACCTTTGACTTCCTGCAGGTCAGGGGAAAACCAGATCGTGATGACCAAAGTCTACATATTCTTGATCTTCATGGTGCTGATCCTGCCCTCCCTGGGTCTCACCAGGTATATGCCACCACCTCCTGCTGTAAATTCAGAATAAGAGTCACATCAGGAGAGCACTGTCCCCAGGAGAATGCAAATGGTTTGGTAGCAGAAGCAAACCTCTAACAATATCTAAGTGTGTCGCAACCTCTTGGCCTGCAGTAGGGCTGGGTCATTGATTCTTCTGGCAATATGATTGTTCTTCTTTAAAAAAGAAAATAACACCATATTGGTCAGGCTGGTCTCGAGCTCCTGACTCAGGTGATCCACCCGCGTTGGCCTCCCAAAGTGCTGGGCTTACAGGCGTGAGACTGTGTCTAAAAAAAACCAAAAAACAAAAAAGAAAGAAAAGAAAAGAAAAAACAGCTTGAAAATTTTGTGGCCAGGCACGGTGGCTTATGCCTGTAATCCTAGCATTTTAGGAGGCCGAGGTGGGCAGATCGCTTGAGTCCAGGAGTTCCAGCCTGGGCAATATGGCGAAACCCCGTCTCTACAAAAGAAAAAAGAAAATGAAACTTACCAAGGACCTTCCACTTAGGGAGGGCCTCATTATGGCTTTGTTTATCTCAAGGAAGGAAGTTTCTGTTAAAGCAGACTGTGACAGGTCATGCTGCAGTAATGCATCGTTGAGAACAAAAGTCGATCTCGAGCTTTGGCCTGTTTTTAGAGCAAAAGAAAATGAAAGCATATGTAGTGACAATATGGAATGCTGGAAATAAACTCTTAGGGGGTTCCTTTGTTTTTCAGTCTAGACTTTTTCTTCCGGTGGCTCTTTGACAAAACTTCCTCGAAGGCTTCCATCAGGTTGGAGTGAGTATTGCCAAGTTGAGTTTTGGAGCCATGGCTCTGGGTGAGAGTCCCACAGGGGCTAGGGCTGCAGTGGGGTGCGTAGGGGTGCTCGTAGCCTATGCTTCCGAACAGGCATCTTTCTCCCCAGACAGCAGGGCTTGGGGCCTCACCTCCACCCTGCCAGGTTCCTGGTAGACACCGTGGGAGCTGACCCACTTTGTGCTATGCTTGCAGAAATGTGGTTAATTTTTTAGGCCAGAACTCAATTAGCAGCTGTCTCATTCATTCTTTGAAACTTACTGAGCACAGAGCCACATGGGGAGAAGGAATTGCTGGGTCTCAGTGGTGCCAGGGAGTGGGGAAAGGAGAATAATAATTAAACATGGCAACCGGGATGCCTCTGGGCTCTGGGGATTATTTTTGCCAGAATAGAATTAAACTTACTGCCGATGTATCCTTGTTAGTATTTTAAACTTACACCATGCCACTTAACAGTAATAGCTATTGTTTAAGAAGGCACTACGCTAAATGCTTTATGCATCTTTTTCTCACTGAATCTTTACAATGAACTATGAGGAAGATACTATTATTCTCTCCATTTTACAGATGAGGAGACTGAGGTTTCGGGGATGTTGAATAACTTGCCCAAGTCTACCCAGCCAGTTAAGGAACAGAGCTGGGATTCAACCCCAGCCCCTACAGACTATACGTTAGGTCTTAATATAGGCCCAGAGGCTTGGCATTGACTTTCCTAAAAGAATTTGCTTACCTGTAAGGATGGGGTGAGTTATTTTAAATGAGTTCTTGCTGAGTAAGCTGATGAGTTGGGAGCTGGCAGCTATGACAGACACACATACATACAACCAGCAATAGTCTAAGTTGACAGTGACTTTCAGATTGACAAATCCAGTGACCAACTCAATTCTCATCTTATGATCTATCAGCGACATCTGACACATTTATCCAAGCCTTCCTTCTCGAAGCTCTGCCTTGGCTGTCTCATCCGGCGGCATCCTCTTGTCACCCTCCTTGGTGGGTTCTTTCCCATCTCCCCAACTCTAGATTTTGGCTGCCTGAAGGCTCAGCCCCCAGTTCTGGGTCCACACTGCCTCTCTAGGTGACTTCAGCTGAACCCATGGCTTCCATGCCATGAGACTGCTCCTGAATTAACTTATGCGGACAACATCCACATTTATGCCTCTAGCCTGCACCTCCAGGCTGATAACCCAACTGCCCACCTCAAATTCCAGCTGGAGTTTTACTGGGTACCACGGATGTTACCTGCCCAAAACCAGACTCCTGACTTTTACCCTCAAATCTGCTACTCTATAACTTTCCCCATTCCATATTGTTTTTCTAACTGTTTTGGCAAAAAACCTCAAAGTTCACCTTGTTTCCTTTCTATCCCTCCCATGCCATACCCAGCCTATCAGCAAATCCTGACAGCTCTCTCTCTAGAGTAGATCCAGAATCCCTCCATATCTCACCACCTCCATCACAACTGCCCTCGCCCCACATGGGGATCACACAGCGGCCATCTGCGTAGTCTTCCTGACCCCATCGGAACAGATCCCTTGCCCTGGGTCTGCCCCCAGCCCCTTTCAGCCTTGTCTTCTGCCTTCCCCCAGCCCACTGCTGTCCAGCCCCACCTGTCCTTTTGTTCTTCCTGGATGTGCAGCAGACGTCTTATATGTTGTTCTCTTTCCCTGGAATCCTGTCTTCCCAGGTTTTGGGATGACTTGCTCCTTCACTTCTTCACATCTCTGCACGAGTATCACCTTGTTAGAAAGGCTCCTCTAACCCTTGTATAACATAGGAACCCTCCCTGCTTTATTTTCCTCTAGGACTCACCACCCCCGGCATATGGAATATTTGTTTGTTTGCTTCTTTGTGCCCCCAGCTAGAATGTGAATTTCAAGAGAGTGGGGGCAGGGGCTTTGTTCTGTTCTCAATGTCTGGAAAGGTACTTGGCACACAGATGTGTTCTCCAAATATGTGCTGAATGAACGGAAGACTATACAGCCCTCCCAGGGGCTTTCTGCTCCTGCCCAGCCTAGGAGCCCCTCCTCTCCCTCCAAGAGTGGCTCTCAGCTCACAGACCTGGGCCCCGGTTTCCCCAGGTGTGTCTTCCTGCCTGACCAGGGCGCCTTCTTTGTGAACTACGTCATCGCCTCGGCCTTCATCGGCAATGGCATGGAGCTGCTGCGGCTGCCAGGCCTCATCCTCTACACCTTCCGCATGATCATGGCCAAGACGGCTGCCGACCGCAGGAATGTCAAGCAGGTGCCATCCCCTGGGCCCAGGGCTGTGCCTCCGACTCCCTCCCATGTCCCCCCTTCACTGACCCGAGGGCCTCTCACCCCCACTACCCCCGCTAATGGGTAGCATTTACCCGACTACCCACTAATGCAGGCACTGGGCTAAGTGCTTCTCAAACCCGGGCCCAGGCAGGCGTGGTCTCCTCCAGCCTCCTCTCTAGCTCACAGGCTGGAGGAGAGAGTTTGGGACTCTGGCATTTGAAACAGTTTGATCACACACATACATACATACAACTCAAACCAACAGACTCTTTTTCCATGGGTGCCCATTTGCATAAATTCTTAGCCAAACCCCATATGTCAAAGGCATTTTTGGCTTATGGCATTTATTCCAGGATTCCCTGAACCGGAGGGTGTGGGATTCTCTTTTCTTCTCCTCTGCCATGGTGGACACTGCGCGAGGAAAGTGGGAGAAGTGCTGCATTCCTTCATTTCATTCTCAGCCCCTTATGAGCCGGGCACTGCTAGTATCCCGATTTCACAAAGGCACGAACTAAGCTGGCCCAGGATCCCCTGCTAGAAGGGCTGGAGTCACGAGGAGTCACTCTACACCTCTTCCCCGACCACCTCTTCTCTCCAGGGGCTCACACGCCTGTTGGGTGGACAGGATTGGAACGAAGGGAGCACTAGCAAACACGCATCACCGTGCCTCAGGAGGGCTGGGTGCGCTCAGTGAAGCAGGGCAGGCTGGGAGGGATGGGAAGGACCTTGGGAGGCGGGGAGCCACGCATCTCCTATTTCCAAAGTCCTCTACCCCGCTCTCCCCTCACCACTTGGAGAGCACAAAAGGGTGTTTGAGGTGGAACAAGTCCATGAGCTCCTCACCACCTCCTTCTCCCAGAACCAGGCCTTCCAGTACGAGTTTGGAGCCATGTATGCATGGATGCTGTGTGTCTTCACTGTCATCATGGCCTACAGCATCACCTGTCCCATCGTTGCGCCATTTGGTGAGTGGCCCTGGAGCCTCTCCCAGGGTACGTGGACGGCTGATTGCACCAAGCCTCTCGGGGACAGCTAACAATTGTGCCCAGGTTGGAGTTCCCAAAACCACAGCCACAAGAGCCACAAGCTGTCAAAGACCCACGTGACACCAAATTTCACTCATTTCTTTCTTTTTTTGTTTTGAGACAGGGTCTCATGCTGATGCCCAGGCTGGAGTGGCATGATCTTGGCTCACTGCAACCCCCACCTCCTGGGCTCAAGCCATCCTCCCACCTCAGCCTCCTGAGTAGCTGGGATTACAGGTGCCCACCACCATGCCTGCCTAATTTTTTGTATTTTTAGCAGACACGGGGTTTCACCATGTTGGCCAGGCTGATCTTGAACTCCTGACCTCAGGTGATCCACCCACCTCAGCCTCCCAAAGTGCCGGGATTACAGATATGAGCCACTGTGCCTGGCCTCATTCATTTTTAAATGAATTCCTCCCACTGGCCCTCAGCTAGGACCTCTCTCAGTACTTCTGGTCTGAGGTTCTCTGCCCAGTGACCACGTCGTTCATGGTTGATTTCTTTAGCAGCAAGTAAAACAGTCACAATCAAAGCTCTTGTGCTGCTTTCACTCCGGCAGATGCCTGCCTCCAGAATCGTCTTGGAAAGAGGCTGTTTCACACTTGGATGTCTGGCCTCAATTCCTCCCCAGCCCTTCCCATGCAGAGCCCCGTATGGCATGCTCCCACACCCTATCCTACAAGGCAGGTCTTGTTTCTATTCCCCCTTCACAGATACAGAACTTCATATGTTGTTAGTAAGCAGGAGAACCAGGATTTGAACTCAGGACTGTTTAAAGACCAAGGTCCTGGCCACTGAAATTTAAAAAAAAAAATCCTCTTGAGCTGGCAGATGAATGAAAGGCTCTAGAAGGAAACAGAAGACCCAAGAGACTGATGGCAGCGATAGCTGAGGTTTAGGGGGAGAAGTTGTTTAGTTTTCACTGTATACTCTCTTGTGTAGTTTTAAAAATTTACAGTATTTACACTTTCAAAACAAAATTTATTTTTTAAAAAAGAACCTGGGACCAGGCACGATGGCTCACTCCTGTAATCCCGGCACTTTGGGAGGCCTAAGCAGTGGATCATCTGAGGTCAAGAGTTCGAGAACAACCTGGCCAACATGGTGAAACCCTGTCTCTACTAAAAATACAAAAATTAACTGGGCATGGTGGCAGGCGCCTATAATCCCAGCTACTCGGGAGGCTGAGGCAGGAGAATCACTTGAACCTAGGAGGCAGAGGTTGCAGTGAGCCAAGATTGCACCACTGCACTCCAGCCTGAGCAACAAGAGCGAGACTCCGTCTCAAAAAGAACCTGGCATAATAGAAAAGGCAGCACCCACTTTCTGTTGGTCCCCCATGTGCGATCCTGTGCCAACCCTGGGGTAAGATCCTTGGGCCTCATTCTCTGTTGACTGATGAGGGCGGGGATCAGCTGGGTGGGAGAAGGCCAGGGGTGTGGGAGCACTGACATACGGGGGCTCAGCATGGGAAGGGCTGGGGAGGAATTGAGGCCAGACATCCAAGTGTGAAACAGCCTCTTTCCAAGATGATTCTGGAATGTTAGTGTTCTCTGGGGACAGGATCACAGACACTGTGACTCCCTTGGTGTGGGGTCCGTCCCACAGACCCTGATCCAGCGACAAATGAAAGACATACACTGACAGATATTTTGCCTGTCAGTGCGGCTAAGGGGCTCTGCTGCCTGAGTCTGCACCTGTGGATGATCAAAGGTTGGTCTCAGGACCACATGAGTAAACAAGCTATTTGGGTAAACTCCCCCACATTCCTATGTATCCACGCCCTAAGCTTTTGAGAGAATTCAGCTGCCTTCAGCCAAACCCTTTACTGAAGTTATGCAAACCTCTCAGCCTTCCAAGGTTTGTGTCTATTTTCTATAACTTTATCTTAAATTTTCTCCCACCACCCTGACCGATCCCCTACACCTTGGGGTCACAGAGAAGTGAGGAAGCGGGTAGGAGAGAGAAAGAGAAACAAAACTAGCAGCCAGAGGTGCAGGATGCCTCATATTGTGTTCAAGCAGTAGAGCAGCAGCCCCAGTCCTGGCTCCTTGCCAAAACAGCCGCCCCTGAGAGGAAGAGGGCAGAGGTGTCTGTGTGGCCCTGCAAGGTCTCCAGCTCACAGCCCCATCCCCTGCAGGCCTCATCTACATCCTGCTCAAGCACATGGTGGACCGGCACAACCTCTACTTCGTCTACCTCCCAGCCAAGCTGGAGAAGGGGATACACTTTGCTGCTGTGAACCAGGCCTTGGCAGCCCCCATCCTATGCCTCTTCTGGCTCTACTTCTTTTCCTTCCTGCGCCTGGGTGAGTGGCCCTTCCAACCTGGGGCCAGCCCTTGGCCTCCCATCCCTGCATCCCCGCCAGCCAGTCAGATCCCCCATTGCTTTCACAGCATCAGCTTGGCATCCAGTCAGAATGTGGTGCCCAGAGTGAGGGCTGGTTAGGTGTCCAATCAGAATGTGATACCCAGAATGAGAGTTGGTTACATGTCCAATCAGAATGTGTGCCCGGAGTGAGGACTGGTTAGGTGTCCAATCAAAACAGGATACCCAGAGTGAGGGCTGGTTGGGTGTGGTGGTGACAGCTGAGCTCCTAAGCTAGCCCGAGTGCAGGTGTAACCCTTGTGAAGGCCTGGTCAATTGTCCCATATGTCCCTGGAGAGAAGACAGTGCCATTATCAGCTGTGCAGGGACTGAACCAGAGGAAATGGGGAAGCTGATCCAGATTGCCCTTTGAGGGTGGTGGTTGGACCCGGCTCCTTGTATCTCCTGGCATGGAAGAGGTGGGGACATGGAGGAGAGAAAACTGACACTCCTGGGGGAAAGTTATGTCTGCCCTGGTCAGACTGGGGGTGTGGGACAGTCCATCCTACCTAGCCCAGGGCACTGGAGACTGGAGGGAACGGACCCAGCAAGGAGGCTGGTGAATTGCCATTGACTTGGCATCCCAGTGCCTGAAATGCAACCAGGGATGATGCCAGCCATTCAGTGGGTCCCTCTGTGTGCTCCTGGCTGTGAAGACACCATCCTTGCTGCTGGAGTTGAGGGCTAGGGGTGGGGGTTAGGCCTTACCTTTGTTTTCTGCCTGAGGGATAAGTCACGGGCAGTTTCCACACCAGGTGTGGCCCCTTCCTCAGCAGGGTGAGGGTAGGTGGTGGCCCCTCCCTGCCCACCCCAAGGCTAGCCACCCTCTGTCCCCAGGTATGAAGGCCCCTGCCACTCTGTTCACCTTCCTGGTGCTGCTGCTCACCATCCTGGTCTGCCTGGCTCACACCTGCTTTGGATGCTTCAAGCACCTCAGCCCTCTGAACTACAAAGTAAAGGTCCCCGACCCCACTGCCCCGTCAAGCCCTGGGAGGAACAGATGGTGGGACGGGCTCGCTCTCAACGCCTCCCACCCTTGTCCGTATCAACATAGCAGCAGCCTTCTCCAGACTCTGCTTCTCCATGGGAAAGGCGTGGGTGGTTGGGTGCCACGTGTAGCTTCCCTTGCTCCCCTCATCACTGCACTCCCCCACCCCATCCTCTCTCAGGCTGCCAGGGAGCTTGGTGCCAGCTGGTACTATTATTCCGGGTGTTAATAGTCTCTGTGTTTGGAGGGTGTTCGTTCACAGAGATCAGTTTTGTTTATCATTGCAAGTTTTTGCTGTTATCTGCAGACAGAAGAGCCTGCAAGTGACAAAGGAAGTGAGGCAGAGGCCCACATGCCTCCACCGTTCACAGTAAGCTGTCTGTGCCCCTCAGCCTCCGAGCTTGTCGCCCTTTTTTGCTTTGGTTGTAACAGTCCCAACCAGATGGGCCCCAGCAAATGTGCTTTGATGATCTCTTGCTAAGATCACATGGCAGTCAGGTTTGGGAATTAATGGCAGAGAAGGAATCCCGGTCCCCCTGGGTGTTTTAACCTGCATATTTGAAACTGTTGAGGAGATAATGAATCTTGTCTCGGTTCATGGCCATCCCCCTTGGTTTCAGTTCCCTGCTCTGACACCTGGGAGGTGTCCTTCTCTGCATATTTAATAGCTGGTGAGTTTGGGGCTTTAGTGAAGGCACATGGTAAGGTGCTACGGTTTGACAAAGTTTGTCATCAGCAGTGCACCTGCCTCTGCGAGGTCCTCCACTAGGTTCCAAGAGGGTGTCAGACAGACTTCCCTTTGAATTCAAGAAATGAACATTGCACCTGCTTCAGAGGAAGACGCCACGGTCTTCCTCTGAAGGCTCCTTGTCTTCCTGGTTCTCCCTGCCTCCAGGGTCCTGCTCCTAGGGTGGGGCTGGTAAGGGAAAACAGAGCCCCAGGGTTCCAGAGCTGTGGCCACTGGCCTTCCTGACAGCCAGGCCAGGACAGAGCCGACCTCATCTGCAGGGTTCTTTCTGGTGACTGCCTCCCAGGTGTCAGGCTCTCTTATCGGTGTCTGTCCTTGGACAAGTTCCAAAAGAGGGAGGGCCTCAGAAGGACTCATTACCCAGAGACACACCTGTGGCTTTGCTGGCCAGGCAGGGAACACGCAGGACAGGTGGATGATGTCAAGCCCTCACTCACAGTCAGGGTCTCCGGAGGAGTGGGGCAGGGCTCTGCGCCCGGGGTCAGTGGCTGGAGCCTGGGATTGGGAGGAAATGAGACTCACACAGATATGTTGAGCATCCCAGGGGTCCCAGGGCAGCATTCTAAGCCCCCCTACATAGGTAGACTTGTTTCTTCTACAAAGTGAGAAATCCTCCTAGGATCCAGGGCTAGGAAGTTTAGTTTCCTCGGAGAAACTGCTCTCCTGTACTTCCTTCTGTCATCATGAGAACTGTATAACTGGGCTTTCTCTTTTGCCCTGGCTGCTACGAAGTTCCACAGGTGGCATATTTTAGGTCCTAATATCCTAAATTGATGTTGCTATTTCTTCATATGTCCTTTATGGCCACTGTCTGTGTCCTTCTGTTGGGAGGAGAAGGGCAGGAGGGTAGGGATGCAGTGTGGAATCTCATGCCTGCCCCAAGCCAAGCACGAATCCATTTGCTGACAGCCCTATGTGCCTCGGATTCTGAACGGCTTGGCCTCGGAGAGGACAGCACTGTCTCCGCAGCAGCAGCAGACCTATGGTGCCATCCACAACATCAGCGGGACTATCCCTGGACAGTGCTTGGCACAGAGCTCCATGGGCAGTGTGGCTGCTGCCCCACAGGAGGCCTGAGGCCGGGTGAGCTACTGGCTGGGTCAGGCTCAGGGGAGCCTGTGGGGTGAGAAAGGTGAAGCAGGGTGAGAAGACAGGCGAAGCAGCCTGACTCCCAAGTTCATGACTTCTTCCCATCTGTTTTAGGTCTCACTGCTCTGAAAAGACACAACCAGAATGGCCTGGGGCTCAGGCCCTTGGCTGAGCGGGAATGTGTTGGGACTGCCCAGCTGAGCCATCAGGTGCCCATCTTTTCTGGTCCCAGCAGTGGTGAGGGGAGCATATGCAGGCCTCGCCCCTACCTTGCTCACCCAGTTCCCCCTCTGGCACAAGCTTGCGGCTCTGCAGCTGGGGTGACATGCCTAGTGGTTTGTCGCCAAGACCATGTGGTGGACTTTTCGCCCCCCAAACTGATGAGTCTGGGAGAATATATGGAGAGAGAGATGTAACAAGGGGAAGGCCTCCTCCCTTCTGATCACACACACAACCGATAACCAAAGAGATGCTGCAGTCCAGGTCTGAGATGGGCTGGCGTCCAGCTCCCTGCTCCATGGTCAGTCCCTCCCCAACCCGGCAGCCCCTCCAGGCTACACCCAGGAGTGAGCTATGGGGAGCAGGCTGGGAGGCGGCCAGTGCTCCAGCCAGCTGTGCACACACCTCTGTATCCCACTACAGTTCTGTGTTTTTGTATCATGTTGTCAGGGACACCCCATAACAGGCAGGGACAAGGACCACTCATAATGTGCCCACTGGACCACAGTTAAGATCCAGCCTCTCCCACCTCTTCAGGGCTGAGTGCATGAGTCTGCACCTCCAGGCAGGCTCTGTGCAGTACTCACCCTCTGTCTGCTCCCTCCAAGGTGTGGGGGTGGGCAGTGCTCAGGGCCTCCTCGGAACCAAAGGACAGCGTGGTTGGCACAGAGGGGGTGCCTGGGCTGGGTGCAGGGCCATCCCATTGCCCTAGAGCTGTGGCTCTGGCAGGAAGGAGGGGCTGTCCCTCTTCTCCCTCCTGGAGATTCCAGGGGATGGGATGCAACTTAAGACTTCTGCCTGAGAAGCCTCCTCCCTGCTACCTCCAGGGGGCACCAAGGCACAAGCCTGTGCCGTGGGGGTGGGAGGGGGTGCGGAAGAGCAGGTCCAGGCTCCTTCCAGCCCAATTGGGCCAGGGCCTTGGCACATCTGCAGGCCCTGCCTGTGCCTGTCTGCTGACCTGGTGGGCCTGGGCTTTCTGACTCAGGGACCCTGTTGACGCTGACTTGCGCCTGCAGTGGCGGCCAATGCCGCCTCTCCTCCAAGCTGCCCCTGTGCTGGGAGGGGTGGGGGCGGTGCCATTGGTCTGGTGCAGCACAGCCCTGGCCAGTGGCCTCATCCCTAATGGGCCTCCTGTGCCTCTGCCAGCAAGGAGGGGCCTGCCAGCTCTGCTTGGACAGGGGGCCCCATGTGGGGTCAGGGCATGCTTATGTCACTGGGTTCCAGCCGCTGTTAGAAGTAAAGTCATTTATCATCAAGGCCATATTGCTTATCGCACAGAGTTGGGGATTGGGGAGTGAGCTTGGAGGGGTGAGGGGGTAAGTGTGGGCTCCCAGCATGGGCAGGGGATGGAGGCAAACTCATTCCTCAGAAAAGGGGTATCTTCCCAAAGAAAAGCCTGGAGGGCACTTGTGGAGGGAGGCAGGGGGCGGTGTGGGGTGGTCACTGCTGCTCCAGCACTGACAGGAACTTGCGGATGTCCTGGGCGAGCAGCTCTGGTTCCTCAAAGGCTGCAAAGTGGCCCCCACGAGCCATGTAGGAATAGGAGATGAGCTTCGGGTACTTGAACCTCACCCACTTTTCAGGCGTGTGCATTAGCTCAGAAGGGAAGGCAGAGAAGCCAGTGGGCACGTAGACCTTCATCCTGAAAGCGAAAGAGCCGATGGGGTGCGGGAGGCTGTGGCCCTGCGCCTCTCCGTCCTGCACAGCAGGGGGTTCAAGAGCCTGGGGGATGAGATCAGCTGGCCCCCCCACAAGGAGCCATAAAGAAAAGGACAAATCCAGGTCTCAACTGCTCCCCTCACTATCCTCTTTTTGTGGGAGGGCCACCCAGGCAGAGGCATGGGACAGCCTCTAAATCCCCACCTTTGAGGGTCTCCATGTGAGACTTGGAAATCCCAGAACCATCAGTGCCACTCAGACCAGCATCCTGGACTCGGGAGCAGTACTGAGGGCTGCCCGGGAGCCAGGCACGTGGTCCCTCCATGAGGGCTTTCTCCAAACCCCTTGACCTTTAGTGTTCCCATCCAAGGGCCCTGGGGCACCCCTGCAGGCAAGGCTATACTTATCCCACCACCGAGGGCCCTTACTGGAGCTCCAGACTGGCCATCCCCCTGCCTCCAGCCTCAGAGGCCCCTGTTCTCAGTCAGCCAGGCTCACCGCTCATGCTTCTGGGTCATCCAGCCCTGTCCCAGGTTCTCCTTGTAGAAGCGCTGGGAGGAGACGATGGTTGCTGTTGTCCAGTAGAGCATGACGTTGGTCAGCAGGTCATCCAGGGAGAACTTCCTGGGAACACAGAACACAAAGCCCCACTCTTAGTGCCAGATGCAGTTGTGTGACAAAGGGCAGCTGGAAAGTCCTACAAATGCCAGGCCCTGACCATGCGGCTTCCCTCCTCAGACCTCATGCAAGGTGTGTGGTATCCTCATGTCACAGGCAGGCTTTGCCCAGGGCACCAGACTGGAGTGCATGGATTTAATCAAAGTGTCTCTTATCACCCCAAGGTCCTCCTGACTCTACACATCCATCCCCTCTCTCCTGCCACTGACATCTCCTCCCTCCCCTCCACCCCTGCACCATGAAACTGCTCAGGACATCAGCTACTATGGTGACCACGTACCAGGCAGCATGTTCTAAGCTCCTTACCTTCATTTAATTCATGTTTTCCTCTCAATAGCCTACGGGACATAGGTACTATTATCTCCATTTTACTTATTAAGTGGAGAATTCAAACCTGGGCAACTTGGGTCTAGGATGCACACTCCACAGCCCCCACCCCACCTTCCACTGTCCCCAGAGCAGGCGGTCCCAACCCCACCTTCCTGTCTCAAACCCTGGATCTCTAGCAACAGCAGCACGGAGCAGGGGCAGAGATAAAGGGAACAGCCTTTTCCATGTGATTTTAGTGGCAAAATGAAAACATCAATGAAAACTAGTTCCAGTACACACGCCAACTGTGAGCTGGATTTCTGCAAGTCGGCCAAGTGCTTCCATCTCCCTTTCGGCTCTGCCTGCAGCTTGAAAACTACCACCACCACCATTTCCACTCTTGTGTGTTCCGGTTCTTTCTGGAACACAAATCTGATCCTGTCTGCCTCCTGCTCAGGGCTTTGGTGCTCCCTGTAACCTGGGGCCAGAGCTGCAGGAGTGGCCTAGTGGGACAGTCTGGTGGGGCCTCGCGTCTGGTTCCAGGTATCCGTGTACAAGGAACAGGCCAGACCCCTTGCCAATGTGGTCCTGCAGGAGCTCCATCGACCCCTGGGTCCTGCTGAATGTAGGGCAGGGGAAGCAGATCCCAGAGGAAGGCCCTGCTGAGGCTCTTGGAGGAGGCGAGGACCTGCCTGCAAGAATGAGTTTGCTTGCAATCTGGCCCCAGTGTACCTGCTTCAGCCTCTGGACAAGCCACCCTTTCCAAGCACCCTTTCCTTGCATTTTTTATGGCTTTTCTCTTTGCCTAAATTTCTCTCCTCCATCCAGCAAACTCCTACTCATCCTCCAAGGCCCAAATCAGATACATTCTCCTGGTCATTTCCCCTCTCTGCTGCTTAGACAAAGAGAATCCTCCTTACACTGAACTCTCACAGTCCTTTGTGCATTCATTCAACATCTAGGTACTGGGCTCCCACTGTTCACCCGGCACTGTTCTAGGTGATGGGGCTAGAGCATGGCCAAGACAGAGTCCCTACCCCTAAGGCGGGATTCAGTCTCATTTTACTCTCTTTCTCATCCCCAGCACTATCTGGTCCTCTGTGTGTCACTGAAGGAATAAAGGGATGGGCCCTGGAAAGGGTGGGTCAGAGCTGACCTTGGTGAAGCCTGAGTCAGGCCACAGAGCTGGGAGTCAGGCATGTAGAGGATACAGCCTTGAAGGCTCTGAGAGATGTAACAGCCTCCTGTCTTTCTGCGACCACCCTCCTGGAACACGCAGTCATGTGACCCTGATGCCAGGTTCTCCAGGGAAGCAGGAGGAAGAGCCCAGATGCTCTCGGCAATAACGTGGTGCCTGCTGCCCTCTGGGCTCCCTAATCCCAGAGGGGCCTGTTCAGCAAAAGGAGCACAAGCAGGTGAGCCTGCATCCTAGTCCTGACCATGCACTGTGAGGCTGGGAGCAACTCACCAGGCCGCCTCACCCGAAAAATGCAGCTATGTTGGTCATGGGGTGAGGATTTGTAAGAAAGTCAACAATAGAATTTGGTGAGCGCCCCATGCAGAGCAACCAGACAAGGGGATGAAGAGGGTGAGGAGGTTGGCTGCTGGGACCAGGGTCACAACTGCCGGGGCAAACCAGGGTCTCACCTTTCCAGGCCTCCATCCTCCAGGTATCGGAATTCCGTATTGGTCCAGGTGGAAAACTTCTCTAGAATATAGGCAGCCAGACCCACAGGAGAGTCATTCAGAGCAGAGCCTGGCGTGGAGGGGAGCAAGGGAGAGACTCAGGCCTGGGGACCAGGGACCTGGAGCTTCATGTGTGACATGTGGCACTGGCCACAGAGGGCAGGGCTGTGGGCAGGAAGCCACGTTCGAGCACAGGTCTGCCCTAACTCCTGGGTGCTCACACGCTTCGCTTCCTTAACTCTCTGCCTCGGCATCCTCATCTGATAAACAGTGACGATACCTTCCCACTGTCTCCTGGGGCCTCGCACACTGCCTGCTTAGCTTCCTTCAAATGGAAGGGCCCATGCCTCTGCATTTGGTGGGGTCCCAGTGAGAAGTGCTGTTTTTAAAAAGGTGGGGTTTTTTAGTCTATGTGTTGTGATTCATGAAAAATGAGAAGCCACCTAAAAAAGTCTAAAATAAGGGATCAGTTACAAATAAATATTGATATACTCATAAGCCAAAATACTGTACAGTCATCAAAAATGGCTGGGACAGGCTGGGGGGCGTTGGCTCATGCCTGTAATCCCAGCACTTTGGGAGGCCAAGGAGGGTGGATCACTTGAGGTAAGGAGTTCAAGACTATCCTGGCTAACATGGTGAAATTCCGTCTCTACTAAAAATACAAAAACATTAGCCAGGCATGGTGGCGATGCCTGTGATCCCAGTTACTTGGGAGGCTGAGGCAGGAGAATTGCTTGAACCCAGGAGGCGGAGGTTGCAGTGAGCTGAGATCATGCCACTGCACTCCAGTCTGGGCGACAGAGCGAGACTCCATCTCAAAAAAAAAGAAAAAAAAAGTAGGCTGGGACAAGCTGGGTGTGGTGGCTCACACCTGTAATCCCAGCACTTAGGGAGGCCAAGGTGGGTGGATCACCTGAGGTCAGGAGTTCGAGACCAGCCTGGCCAAAGTGGTAAAACCCCATCTCTACTAAAAATACAAAAAATTAGCCAGGCATGATGGTGGGTGCCTGTAATCCCAGCTACTTGGGAGGCTGAGGCAGGAGAATTGCTTGAACCTGGGAGGCGGAGGTTGCAGTGAGCCGAGATTGTGCCATTGCACTCTAGCCTGGGCAACAGAGCAAGACTTGGTCTTAAAAAAAAAAAAAAAAAAAAAAAAAAAGGCTGTGACAACAGCATAGATGAATCTCACAAACATAATATTGAGCAAAAGAAGCCAGACTCAAGGGTACATACTCTGTGATTCTATTCACAGAAGGAGTTAAACAGGCACAACCAAAACCATCTCAGTCAGAAGTCAGAGCATGGTGCCTGG
The DNA here is from genome assembly GCF_043159975.1 of Macaca nemestrina. Taxonomy (NCBI): domain Eukaryota; kingdom Metazoa; phylum Chordata; class Mammalia; order Primates; family Cercopithecidae; genus Macaca; species Macaca nemestrina. The sequence goes on along the minus strand of NC_092125.1, from coordinate 84,063,434 downwards.
GAGAGAACCCTGAGGGGCATCTGGAGTGTTGGGGCCGTGTTGGTGATATGGATATACTTGACTTGTAAAAATTAATCACCAAAATGTTCACAAGTTCTTTTGAAGGAGAGGGGATGTGGGGAGGGAGGAGAGGTTATACGAGATTGCCTTTAATGTTTTGTACTTTTTGCATTTTTAATCTTTTTGACAATGAACATGTATTTTATAATCAGAGAAAAATACTGATTTTATAAAGTGCCATTATGATTATGAGCTGCCTCATGTGTGTGGGCATGGGACTGCCACGAAAACTATAAAGAACCTAAAAATGGGCAAGATAATTCCTGGGTGTCTTCTGAACAAGATCTAGGGAGTTACCTAGCAGACCTTCCGGACTTACGTGATTCTATAGAATTCCCATCTTTCCTTGTCATTGAGCTATTTTACAGTTCTGTGAATTGTAGAGAACTGAGGGTAATGCGAATGACTCGTTCATAGAGGCAAATGAATTTTGTCCCATGGCGATTTAATTGATATTACTCTGTGGATGTTGACAAGTTTTGTGTCTGTCAGCAAATTAATTTCAGTGTTATTTGTCTTTGAATTGTTTCTTTTTAAAATTTTACTGGTTCCTTTATAAATATATCTTTTTGAAAAAGTTTTGTCCTTTAACAGGACCCTGGTGGCAGATGTGGTTGCTGGGCCCTCCCTCACTGCCTGGGAACCTCTTCCCCAAGGCCCCAGGGCACCCTCTCCCCTCTCCCCTGCAGCCCAGAGCTGCCCACCCCCAGGATTCCTCCTACCCCAACCCCTCCATCCCTCTGCTTCTCAGTGTAGGATATAGACTCAGGGGTGGGAGATCAGGGGTGAAAGCCACTATGAATGCTGAGTCGGCTAAACAGAGTTGCTAAATTGGCCTGGGAATCTGCTGAGAGTCCATCCTCTTGATTTTATGGGAAAATGCAGTTTAAAGACCTAAAGGGCTGGGAGGTCCTTATAAGAGGCTTTCTCCTGTGGGCAGCATTGGGGTGGGGTGGTGAGGTTCCCCCGCGGGGTCTCGCCACCCCAGTGGAGCCAGCAGTGGGCGAGGCCCCCTGAGCATGCTCACCCACGGTGTCGGGCTTGGTGCACTGGATGTGCATGTAGCCGCTCTCCCTCATCAGGCTGTAGAAGACCTTCTCCTTGACAGGGTACAGCAGCTCCACATCTCTCTCAGTGTAGCCAAGAAACCTCCCGAAACGCCGTCCCAGGAGAAGGGTCAGGGTAGAGAAGTTGCTTAAAACCAAAGCCATGTTCAAGTGCAGGCCTTTCACGTGGCTGAGGGCAGAGAGAGGGGCCCAGGTGAGGCTGGGGTGGTGTCAAGGAGAGCGGGAGAGGAGAGATGGCGGAGGAGGAACAGGCCTCAGGGTTGAGGAGTGAGCACAGGGCCAGCCTCTTTCAGCACCAGCCCCACTGGGGAGGCCATGGGAGTTGGAGGAGGGAGGTTGGGGGAAAAATAGTTTCTGGGGAGTTCTGCTCAGGGCTGTCCCAGAGCTTGGTCCAGCAGAGTTAGTCTAAAGCCTGACATTCCCCTCGTATCACAGGCCTTCTCTGCCTGGGAACCTGGCCCAGAGCCGCAACCCTGGGTTACAGACAGGAAAATCCAAGTCAACATGCCTCAGGCACTGCTGAGTGACAGTCACACTCCCTCCTCTCCCCTGGGGGGACCTTGGCCCCCCCTGCACAGAGGTCCATCTCTTAAGAGGACACACACACACAAACACACACACACCACCCCGACAGTGACCTCACCTGGGCACCAGCTGGGCCATATTGGTGCAGATCAGGGCCCCCCAGTCCCCTCCTTGAATGTAGAATTCCTGGAAGCCCAGCCGCAGCATCAGCTTGTAGAAGATCCTGGCGGTGGCCACCGAGTTGAACCCTGGCGGTGATGGGGAAAGGCATGGAGTCACAGGCAGATTGCTCCATGGGCCCTCTGGGGGTTCTGTGAAATTTCTCAGGCCCGCCTCCTCCCAGGTGGAGGTGAGAAAAGCTCACAGAGGCAAGAAGGAATCCTGGAGCCCAAACGTAGGGGTGGCATCTCCAGCCCTGGAGGGTAGTGTGTCTGGGGCCAGCCTCTCTGGTCCCTCTTTTCCCAGCTTCCTAGGGCCAACTCCCTGCTCACCCTCCCGGAAGGAGAGCCTGGTGGGAACATCTGGCCCACCCTTGGCAAGGACGGGGCAGTTATGGAGGCTCTAGCAGCCCCATACCCTTCTTGGAGGATGCCTCTGAAAAGCCATAGCCAGGGATGGAAGGGCAGATGACTTCAAAAACGTGCTCATCGCTCAGGCCATGGTTCTTGGGGTCAGTCAGGAGTGGGATGATCTTATAAAACTCGTAGAAAGAGCCAGGCCAGCCATGCACCATCAGCAAGGGCTTCGGGGTACGGCCTGCGGGCAGCTGGGGGGGCTTCACATGGATGAAGTGGATGTCCAGCCCTGGGGGAGAGAGCACAGTCAGGGTGGAGGGAGAGAAGGCCCTGTGTGGTCAGGCTCTGGCACCCCCCAGAACCTGGATATTGAGTACTGCCAGCCTTAGTGCCCCCGCCCCCGCCACCCCTCATGGTATTGATGACAGTAATGGCTGACACTGGTTTCATATTCACACTGTGCTCCAGGTGCACAGACGTCCTCACTCAGCCTTTACAACCTCCCTGCAAGGGAGCTACGATTATTGCCTCCCGGTTTCCTTAGAGGTGCCCCCTGATGGCAGGGCCAGGTCTGTACAGGCACTGCTGGGTTTCCAGGGCTCAGGACAGCTCCTGGCTCACAGCAGGCCTCCATAAATACTTGGTCTATAATTTAAAATCTGGAGGGTAGGGAGAAAGTCCCACATATCCAGCAATACAGGATTAATCAAGTATAGTTTGACAGTATACTGGAGTCCAATTCAGTCATCTAAATGGACAGGGTAGATGTATATTTATTTAACATAGAAAACAGATCAGTAGATATTACTGGGAGGTAAAAGCAAATGATCAAGTCATATCCATTGTGTGACCCAGTTTTTGTAAAGTCATCTATGCGTATACTGTGGTTATACCATATATTGGTGAGTTTTTAAAATTTGGGAATGTAAAAAGCAGTTCTCTCCGAGCAGTAGATTCCAGTGCTTTTAATTTCTCTTTGAGTTTTATGTACTTTCCATTTTTTCTACAATGAACAGGTATTAAATGAATAACTTTTTTCATACACGGTGACAAAATGTTACCTTTTTCTAATTACCAAATGATATTTTCTTTAAAGTGGAAGATTTTTGGGCCTGGTGTGATGGCTCACGCCTGTAATCCCAGCACTTTGGGAGGCTAAGATGGGCAGATCACCTAAGGTCAGGAGTTCGACACCAGCCTGGCCAACATGGTGAAACCCTGTCTCTACTAAAAATACAAAAAAATTACCCGAGCGTGGTGGCAGGCGCCTGCAATTCCAGCTACTCGGGAGGCTGAGGCAAGAGAATCACTTGAACCTGGGAAGCAGAGGTTGCACTGAGCCAAGATCACACCACGACACTCTAGCCTGGGCAACAGAGCAAGACTCCATCTCAAACAATTAAAATAAAGTGGAAGTTTTTTTTTTTTTTTTAAGTTCAATGCTGGAAACATCATCATAGCCAAGGGCAGGTGAATGGATTCCGGTCTCCTCTGGACTGACTTGGGGCCTCTGTATATCAAAAGAAGGCAGCCCCTTCCCAGGCCAGTGCCCTGGACAGCAACTGGGCCCTTAAGGCACTCACAGTGAGGGTGGCTGCCATGCCTGGAACCCTCTGCCACCAGGGCTGGTGCAGTCAGCGTGGTGTAGCTAATGTTCTGTTCTGTCGTTAATATATAAATAATACATGTTTACTGTAGAAAACTCAGAAGACAAGCCAAAGGGGGAAGACTCACATGTAATCCCACTCTCAAGAGACAACATGGTGTTGTCTGTCTAAACTTTATTTTGGAACAGTTTTAGATTGCTGAAAAACTGCCAAGAGTCCAGAAAACTCCCATATACCTCAAACCCACCAGGTTTCCCCCATTATTAATATTTTATGTTAGCATGGAACATTTATTACAATTGACAAACCAGACTGAGATATTATTAACTATAAAGTCTATAGTCTGATTTCCTTAGTGTTTACAATTATATGGCGAGAACACTTAATATGGGTCCTACCCTTTGAACAGATTTGTAAATGGCCAACACTGACGGCGCTCTGCTGTACAGCACATCTCTAGGATGTCTTCGGCTGGCAGGACTCAAACTTTACACAGCGACTATCAGCAACACCGTTTCCCCTATTCCCCAACCCCTGACAACCACCCTTCTACTCTCTGCTTCTGTTGAGTTTGACTATTTCAGATTCCTCCTATAGGTGGAATCATGCGGTACTTGTCCTTCTATCCCTGGTTTATTTCACTTAGCATTATTTCCTCCGAGTTTATTCATGTTGTCACACATTGCAGGATTTCCTTTTTTTCTTCTTCTTCTTCTTTTAGAGATGAGGTCTCACTGTGTTGCCCAGGCTGAAGTGCAGTGGCACCATCATGGCTCACTGCAGCCTCAACCTCCCGGGCTCAAGCAATCCTCCCACCTCAGCCTCCCAAATAGCTGGGACTACAGGTAGGCAACACCATGTCTAGCTCCTTTTTGTTATTTTATTTTATTTTTTTGTAGAGATGGGGTCTCTCTATATTGCCCAGGCTGGTCTCAAACTCCTGGGCTCAAGCCATCCTCCCACCTTGGCCTCTCAAAGTGTTGGGATTACTGGTGTGAACCACCACACCCGGCCAGGATTTTCTCCTTTTTAAAACCTGGATAATACTGGTAGCTACACACAACAAAATTTTAGCCAGATTTCCTTAGTTTTTCCCCTAATGTCCATTTTCTGTTCCAGGATCCCAACCAGGACCTACACTCCACTGAGCTGTCATGTCTCTTTAGACCCTTCTTGGCTGTGACAGTTCAAACTTTTTAAAAAGACTTACAGAACATAACTTTTAACAAAAATAGAACCATACATACACTCTATTTTAGAACCTCTTTTTTCTTTTTTTTTTTAACTTAACAATGTATCCTGGGTGTCCTTCTATGTTGCTAAATTTACTCCTATTCTAAAGTTTATTTTAGTAGGTGATCTTATCTCCTTTGGAACACACTGCATGATGTGAGATTCTTTTTAATTCAAATTCTACCACATTGTCATTTGAGTTTTAAATTAGAGAAAAAATACACATCCACTCTTGTGGACGCGCAGGCTCTCCCAGGACGCACGAGTAAAACATAGCTGCCTCTGGCCGGCACAGGGGCAAGAGGGAGCTGCTTCTCACTATATTTCCTTCTGTGCTTTTCCATTTTAAATTTTTTTTTTTTTTTTTTTTTTGAGGCAGAGTCTCACTCTGTCACCCAGGCTGGAGTGCAGTGGTATGATCTTGGCTCACTGCAACCTCTGCCTCCCAGGTTCACGCCATTCTCCTGCCTCAGCCTCTGGAGTAGCTGGGACTACAGGCACCCACCACCATGCCCAGCTAATTTTTTGTATTTTTAGTAGAAACGGGGTTTCACCATGTTAGCCAGGATGGTCTTGATCTCCTGACCTTGTGATCTGCTCGCCTCTGCCTCCCAAAGTGCTGGGATTACAGGCGTGAGCCACAGCGCCTGGCCTTTTTTTTGTATTTTTTAGTAGAGACAGGGTTTCACCATGTTAACCAGGATCGTCTGGATCTCCTGACCTCGTGATCCGCCTGTCCCTTGGCCTCCCAAAGTTCTGGGATGACAGGTGTGAGCCACCATGCCTGACCTAAATACTTGAATTTTAAAAATTAAGACTTTTTAAAAATAGAGACAGAGTCTCGCTAAGTTGCCCAGGCTGGCCTCAAATTCCTGGCTTCCTCCCGCCTCAGCCTCCCAAAGTGTTGGGATTACAGGCATGAGCCACCAAGCCTTGTCAAGACTTTTTTTTTTTTTGAGATGGAGTTTCGCTCTTCTTGCCCAGGCTGGGATGTGATGGCACGATCTCAGCTCAGTGCAACCTCTGTCTCCCTGGTTCAAGTGATTTTCCTGCCTCAGCATCCCGAGTAGCTGGGACTACAGACATGTGCCACCACGCCTGGCTAATTTTCATATTTTTAGTAGAGACAGGGTTTCACCATGTTGGCCAGGTTGGTCTTGAACTCCAGCCATCACATGATCTGCCCGTCTTGGCCTCCCAAAGTGCTGAGATTACAGGCGTGAGCCACCACACCCGGCAAGACATTTTTTAAAAGCCCATAGCTCATAGTTTGCCTCATGGGTCCGTTTCCCTTTGTGGGAGGAAATACTCTTTCTGACTTTCCCTATAGGTCTGTAGCACCCATAGGATGCTCCATGACAGGGCTGCTGGGCTAGCATCCTGGAGCTGAGGAGGGCTCAGGATGGCAGTGCTGGGCTTGGAGGGGAAGAGGCAAGGGGGTGGGGTATTGGGTGTCAGGGCCAAGGGTAAAGGAAAAAGGGGCAGGCAGGGAGTCTGGAGACCTGGTGCCTCAGGCAGTTCCCTTCTTCCTGGACGTGATGGGGTTGGGCTTATCCAGAGGTCTCTGACACCTTTGTCAGCTCTCAGACTCTGAGGACAGCATCTGGTCTCCTGCAGTGGGAGGCCCGGGATGTGGGACAGATCTGGAAGCTCAGCATAGAATGAGCAGGGAAGTGGTAGGGGCAGGGAGGCTGAACAGTGAGGCCAGTGTGGATGAGGACAGAACACTGGGGTGGGGGTTGGAGGCTGGGCTATGAGCATCCAGGAGTGCAGGGGTAGTGCAGTGACAGAGAGGACCCTGAAGAAGTCCGCTGTGAGAGAGAAGAGGGAGGAGGACTTGGACCAACCCCAGCCTGGGGGCCCAGGACAAGATTCAGGGAGATATTGAAGGTTTGCTGGGCCCACAGACCAGAGGCGGCCCACTCAGCACTGTGGGGGGATGGGCAGAGAACGCAGGAATCCAGGCCCAGAGGAGGGACTCCAAACCACAAGGACCAAGGCCAAGAACAGGCCTCCAGCCCTGGGCAGGGTGCCAGAACCATACATGGGTAAGTCCACGATGAATTCAATGCTAGAAACTGGCTCTTTTGGAGCAGTTGTACCTGAGGGAGGTTTTGCACTGTAAACACTCAATGTCAGCTGGGTGTGGTGGCTCATGCCTGTAATCCCAATACTTTGGGAGGGCAAGGTGGGAGAACTGCTTGAGCCCAGGAGTTTGCGATCAGCCTGGACGACATGGTGAGACCTCGTCTCTATTAACAATGCAAATAATAATAATAATAATAATAAAATAAAATAAATAGCCTAGCTGGGACACTTGGGAAGCTGAGGTGGGAGGATCATTTGAACTCAGGAGGTTGAGGCTGCAGTGAACTGTGATCACACCACTGCACTCCAGCCTGGGTGACAGAGTGAGACCCTGTCTCTAAAAAAACCCCAGTGTCATGAGGAACTCTGAAAGGGTCCAATGGGGTAAGGCTGGCAGCCGCCAGGAGGGAAAGGGCCCTTTAATGCCTCCTGCCTCTGGGCCTTTGAACATGCTGTTCCCCTTTCTTGGACCACCTTCCCCACACACCTGGCAAAGTCCCACTCATTTCAGCTTAGATGCCATCTCCTCCAGGAAGCCTTCCCTCACATTCAAAGGAAGATTGTGGGGCTCATGAAACTCCCAGAACCTCCTCCCTCATAATGCTGCCACCATATGCTATAATTGCCCCGGAAGAACCTATGAGCTGTGAAGGAGGGACCCTCTCCTCCCTATGTGTCCCCAGCCCCAGCAGAATGCCTGGGTACAGCAGGCGCCCTGTTAATTTCTGCTGGATGGACATTGAAGAGCTGGGAAGGCCGGGCGCGGTGGCTCAAGCCTGTAATCCCAGCACTTTGGGAGGCCGAGACGGGCGGATCACGAGGTCAGGAGATCGAGACCATCCTGGTTAACACGGTGAAACCCCGTCTCTACTAAAAAATACAAAAAATTAGCCGGGCGCGGTGGTGGGCGCCTGTAGTCCCAGCTACTCGGGAGGCTGAGGCAGGAGAATGGCGTGAACCCGGGAGGCGGAGCTTGCAGTGAGCTGAGATCCGGCCACTGCACTCCAGCCCGGGCGACAGAGCGAGACTCTGTCTCAAAAAAAAAAAAACAAAAAAAAAAAAAAAGAAGAGCTGGGAAAACACAGGGATCCAAGTCAAACTCAAGGAAGCCAGGCAATTTTGTGCCAGGGATCCAAACAGGAACCTCTGGTAATTGCATACAGCAGTTTGGCTGGGATGAAGTGGCTTGAACCCTCTTGTTAGGCTAATAACAGAAGATATCAAAATCCTGTAAAGAATACAGCAACACTCAAGAGGAGTCCAAATTTGATCCAAAAAATCATTCCAGATTTTTTTTTTTTTTTTTTTTTTTTTTTTTTTTAGTGTTCTTGGCTGAGCTCCAGGAAGGGCTCTAGTTCCAGGACACACATCACTGGGACTTAGCTTTTCTCTGACTCCGTCTCCCTCAGGCCTGGCCCGCTTGCATCAGGAGAACAAGGATGTTTGCTGCCAAGTCAAGGTTTCCATCCATCCTTCCTTTCTCCCTTTCTTTCTGAGATAGGGTCTTGCTCTGTCACCAGGCTGGAGTGCAGTGGCGCGATCTCAGCTCACTGCAACCTCCGCCTCCCTGGTTCAAGCAATTCTCTTGCCTCAGCCTCCCGAGTAGCTGGGACTACAGGCACATGCCACCACACCCAGCTAACTTTTGTATTTTTAGTAGAGACGGGGTTTCACCATGTTGGCCAGGATGGTCTCCATCTCTTGACCTTGTGATCCACCCGCCTCGGCCTCCCAAAGTGCTGGGATTACAGGCGTGAGCCGCCGCGCCTGGCTCTCTCTCTCTCTTTTTTTTTTAGATGGAGTCTCGATCTGTCACCCAGGCTGGAGTACAGTGGCGTGATCTTGGCTCACTGCAACCTTCGCCTCCTGGGTTCACGCCATTCTCCTGCCTCAGCCTCACGAGTAGCTGGGACTACAGGCGCCCACCACCATGCCTGGCTAATTTGTTTTTATTTTTAGTAGAGACGGGGTTTCACCATGTGAGTCAGGATGGTCTTGATCTCCTGACCTCGTGATCTGCCTGCCTTGGCCTCCCAAAGTGCTGGGATTACAGGCGTGCACCACCACGCCTGGCTGCTCTCTCTTTTTTTAAGAGATGGGGTCTTGATCTGTCACCTAGTGCAGTGATGTCCTCATAGCTCACTGCAGCCTTGAATTCCTGGGCTCAAGCGATCCTCCTGCCTCAGCCTCCTGAGTAGCTGGGACTACAGGTGCATGCCACCACACCCAGTTAACACTGTATAATTTCAATTTCCTTTTTTTAGGAACTTTAGTTTATCTGACTGACCAACATGTCTTTCATATATTTTAAGTAATTCCCAGAATTTTAACAAATTAAAATTTTAGCCATTCCTTGAAAAGGCCAAATCATCTTAAACATTAAAAATAAGATTCCTAACATGTACAATTTCCTCAATATAAAAAATTAACAAGCTGGGCATAGTGGTGCTCGCCTATAGTACCAGCTTTCAGGAGGCCTGAGGCAAAAGGACTGCTTGAGCCCTGGAGTTTGAGGCTGTGGTGAGCCATGATCACACCTGTGAATAGCCACTGTACTCCAGCCTGAGCAACACAGCAAGACCTTGTCTCTTAAAAAGATTAATTGTGGCCAGGAGTGGTGGCTCACGCCTGTATTCCCAGCACTTTGGGAGGCCAAGGTGGGGAGATCACGAGGTCAGGAGATTGAGACCATCCTGGCTAACACGGCAAAACTCCATCTCTACTAAAAAAAAAAAAAATACAAAAAATTAGCCAGGCGTGGTAGTGGGCGCCTGTAGTCCCAGCTACTTGGGAGGCTGAGGCAGGAGAATGGCGTGAACCCAGGAGGTGGAGCTTGCAGTGAGCTGAGATCACGCCACTGCACTCTAGCCTGGGCAACAGAGTGAGACTCTGTCTCAAAAAAAAAAAAAAAAAAAAAAAGATTCATTGTATGGCAACCCACAGAGTGGGAGAAAACATTTGCAAATATCATATAAGATATTTTATTCAGAATATATAGAGAACTCCTAAACCCTAACAAAAAGCCCAAAAATGGACAGAAGACATGTACAGACATTTCTTCAGAGAAATTACAAAGAATTCAATAAGTACCGCATAAAAAAATGCTCAACATCGGTAATCATTAGGAGAATGCAACTCAAAACCACAATGTGATACCATTTCATACCCATTAGGATGACCATTACCGAAAAAAAGAAAGGAAAAAAAACATATTGGCAAGGATTTGGAGAAATCGGGATTCTGAGGCATTGTTGGGCGGGAAAGTAAAATGGTGCAGCTGCTGCAGAACACAGTATGGCGGTTCCTCAGAATATTAAACACAGAATTACCTGATCCAGCAAGTCCACTTCTGGGTATAGATACAAAAGACCTGAGAGCAGAGTCTTTTTTTTTTTGAGATGGAGCCCAGGCTGGAGTGCAGTGGTGCCATCTGAGCTCACTGCAACCTCTCCTCCCAGGTTCAAGATTCTCGTGCCTCAGCCTCCCGAGTAGCTGGGATTACAGGCGTGAGCCATCACGCCCAGCTGATTTTTGTATTTTTAGTAGAGACAGGGTTTTACCATGTTGGCCAGGCTGGCCTTGAGCTCCTGACCTCAGGTGATCCACCTGCCTTGGCCTCCCAAAGTGTTAGGATTATAGGCATGAGCCACCGCACCCAGCCCGTATTTAATTCTAAATCTTTTTGGGGTTAAAAAAATGCTTTTTCACTAAGGAAACTGTTACTTCATCCCAATGATCCTGGGGTTACCTTCCCAAGAAAATTCTGAAAGATACCTTCCCTTCCTGGTGACATTGTGTGACAACCTGTGATACAGTTGGGACATGAGGCCTAGAGATGCAGACAGATAGGATAGTGTTTCATAGGATCTTGACTGACAGGCTGAGCATCTTTGAACAGTCATGGTATCATGGACTCCAAAACTTCAAGAATGGGTTGAGCTGACCAAGGCCCTGCCCAGGTCTAAATTTTTTTTTTTTTTGAGACAGAGTCTTTCTCTGTTGCCCAGGCTGGGGTGCAGTGGCACAATCTCGGCTCACTGCAACCTCCGCCTCCTGGCTTCAAGCAATTCTCCTTCAGCCTCCAGAGTAGCTGGGATTACAGGTGCCTGCCACCACACCTGGCTAATTTTTGTATTTCTAGTAGAGACGGGGTTTCACCATCTTGGCCAGGCTGGTCTTGAACTCTTGACCTCGAGATACACCTGCCTTGTCCTCCCAAAGTGCTGGGATTACAGGTGTGAGCCACCCCACCTGGCCTGGGTCTAAATCTCATCTCCATCCTTCCTCTCAAAGACTGCCACATCATTGGACTGGATGGTGCATTTCTTTGGTTTTTAAATTGCATGTATGTGTTCCTGCCTAGCTCTAAAGATGGACAGATTTGCTGTGACTGCAATATTTTTGCATTTAGTAAGGTTACAACTCATAAGTACATCTCAGTGACCTAAAATTGGGTTCTGAATCTCTCCAACTTTATCTGACTCTAAGTTACATTGTGCAAGAAGGCGTTCTTATGACACACATCCCTCTCTGGCTGGCGTTTTGCAAACATACCTTCAATCTTAGTCTTGAAGTGAGGGTATCTATTGAGAATCTCCACCTGCTTCTTCCAGTTGAATTCATTCCGCCAGTAGGAGATGACTTTCTTCAGGTAGTTGGAGTTGAAGCCATAGTGGAAGCAGCTGTCCTCCAAAGGTGGGGTGAAACGGAACTTATCGATCCTCTGGTGTAAGTCCTGGAGCAAAATGCAGGACCCCAAGTTGAGAGGGATGGGTAGGGCAGGGCACAAGAGCAAAGTTTGTTTCCAGAAAACACAGCAAACCCTGCAGCCACAAGACACTGCACTCTGGTAGTGGCAAAGCAGTTTCCCACCTCACTGTCTGCTCCCAAAGTGGATGTGTTCTTCCCTTCTTCCTTCTTCACTGTAGACTTCGCATTTCTTTTTCTTTTTTTTTTGACAGGGTCTCACTCTGTTGCCCAGGCTGGATCAGTGGCGTGATCTCGGCCCACTGCAACCCCCACCTCCCAGGTTCAAGTGAGTCGTGCCTCAGCTCCCAGAGTAGCTGGGATTACAGGTGTGAGCCACCATGTCCAGCTAATTTTTGCATTTTTAGTAGAGATGGGGTTTTGCCATGTTGGCCAGGCTGGTCTTGAACTCCTGGCTTCAAGTGATCTGTCTGCCTTGGCCTCCAAAAACAGTGGGATTACAGGTGTAAGCCACTGCGCCCAGCCCATCTTTTACTCTTTAAGTGTATAAACAACACACATCTTTAATTTTAATTTACCCAGGTTTCCCTATAGCGGGAGTCGGCAAACTTTTTCTGTAGAGGGCCAGATAGTAATATTCTAGGCTTTGCAGGCTGCAGTGACTCCACTCTGTCTTCCTAGTGTGAAGGCAGCCACAGCCAATGCACAGATGAATGGGGGTGGCTGTGTTCCAATAAAACTTTATTTATGGACAGCCATAGCCAATGCACAGATGAATGGGGGTGGCTGTGTTCCAATAAAACTTTATTTATGGACACTGAAATCTGACTGCTATATAATTTTCACATGTCACAAACTATTATTCTCTTTTGATTTTTTTCCCCCTAACTATTTAAAGAGGTAAACACTATTCTTGGCATAGGGGTCATGCTAAAACAGGTAGCAGGCTACATTTGGTCTATGGGCCATGGTTTCCTGACCCCTGATATACAACACTGAATGATACATTATAACTCAGTTGGGATAAAAATTACAGGCCAGGCCCAGCACAGTGGTTCACGCCTGTAATCTCAGTGCTTTGGGAGGCTGAGGTGGGTGGATCACCTGAGGTCAGGAGTTCAAGACCAGCCTGGCCAACATGGCGAAACCCCATCTCTACTAAAAATACAAAAATTAGCTGGGCATGGTGGAAGGCGCCTGTAACCCCAGCTACTCGGGAGGCTGAGGCAGGAGAATCGCTTGAACCCGGGAGGTAGAGGTTGCAGTGAGCCAAGATCACACCACTGCACTCCAGCCTGGTGACAGAGCCAGACCCTGTCTCCAAAAAATAAAAAATTTACAGACCAGGAGAGAGGGTGCAAGCCTCATGGGCATGTATTAGGCTAAAAGGCCAGCCCCAGTGGGAGGAAGTTCATGTCAGCTTAGGGAGCCTCTCAAGTGTCACTATTCTCAGGCTTCTTCTCAAGTGTTTCAGTCACCCCCGAACAGATTTTGGAAATCTCAGACTCCCTTAGGAGTCTAATTCCGTAAAGGAGTTTTCCTCAGGACTCAGCTTTGGCCCTAAATAGCAAGGCTGCAGCCAGCAAGTCCTATCCAGGGAGCCTCAGCCTGATTGTTCTTGGGTTTAGCCCAGCTTCTGCTTTTAAATCCCTTCTTCCTTGGAACTCTCATGACTTTTTATCCATGCTTTTTGTGACATTTATCCTTATCCATCTTTTCTTTTTTGAGACGGCGTTTCACTCTTGTTGCCCAGGCTGAAGTGCAGTGGTGCGATCTTGGCTCACTGCAGCCTCTGCCTTCTGGGTTCAAGGGATTCTCCTGCCTCAGCTTCCCGAGTAGCTGGGATTCTTATAGGTGCCCGCCACCATGCCCGGCTAATTTTTTGTATTTTTAGTAGAGACGGAGTTTCACCATGTTGGCCAGGCTGGTCTTGAACTCCTGACCTCAGGTGATCCACCCACCTCGGCCTTCTAAAGTGTTGGGATTACGGGTGTGAGCCACCGCACCCAGCTGATCCTTATTTATCTTTTAGTCTATTTTTCTTTGTGCACATTCCTTTTCTCATTCACTGGACTGTATGCTGTTGGACGGAAGGGGCTCTCTCTTCTCCCAGGCACTCACTGGGCCTGCACACAGTAGGTGCTCAAAACCCACAGAATGAAAGAAAGGATAGGCAGGGCCATGCCAGGCCTCCCTACCATCCTGTCCCCAACTTGAGCTTTGCTCCTCCCTGAGGTTGCATTCTCAGGTCACCCCACTTGCCCAGTAACCTCCTTCCTGACTCTATCCCTGTGCAGAGGAGGGGCAGCGGCTTCAGGGTTAGACCTGACTTCAAATCTTTCTGCTTGTTAGCTAGGCCGCCTTGAACAAGTTGCTTTATGACCCTGAGCTTCAGCTTCTGCATCTGCAGGATGGGAACAACAGTCCTCACCCTGCGGGATCACCACAGGGATTGAATGTGACCAGGAATGGCTGATACACAGCGGTTGCCTAAGCAGCAGCATTCCTGCCTTCTCAGTGCTTCCTGGGTCTCTGATGGTGGAAACCTGCTCACTTTCTCCCACAACCTCACTCCCAAGGCTTCAGGCAGGGCATAGAGGAGGTGATGACAGCTGCTTTCTGTGACCTTTGATGCAGGTAACTGAGTCTGCTGGCACCCCATCTCCTGCCTGAGCACTGCTGGGCCTCGGATAGGGAAAGGAGAAGAGACAAAGTGGGAGGGCTTGGTATCCCTCTCCAAAGCAACCTGCACCTGCCCAGCAGGGGAAAAGCAGACTGAAACACACTCCCAAGTAGGACGGACCATTCCCAAGCCCCCATCCCCTCCCGCATCTGGCCTAAGACCCAACCCGTCTCCGAGACACCACCCTCTCCACTGCCCAGTCCGGCCTGGCCCAAGGTGCCTTACGTGGATCTCCTCATCTGACGTTTCCACCTTGAAAGGGTGGATGCTCTCGTCTTCCCTGCCTGTGGGCCTCGTGCCTGGGCCCCACCACCCATCTTCAAGTGGCAAAGTTTCCTCTTTGTCCCGGGAGATGAACCAGTAGATGGCAAAGCCCAGCACTGAAGTCAGGAGGATTTCTAGCCACATGGCTCCTGCAAAATGGGGGGATGTCATCAGTAACGGAGCCCGCCCAGCCCAGCCCTGACAGCTCAGAGACTCTGATTCGCAGCAGGCTCTTTCCTGCTGCACTCCAACCCCGTCCCTGATTTTATTTACATTTGACCGTATATATATTATGTGTATAATAATATATTATATATTATATGTATAACATATAATACATATATTATAATATATATGATATATAATATATATGTGATATAACATATACATGTTTTATTATATATTATATGTTACATTATTATATGTTATATTATAATATATATGTTATATTATATATTATAAATTGTTATATATAATATATATTATATATTATAATATATACACACTATATACCTACTATATATAGTATATGTAACATATATATGAGATATAGAAAAATGGAAAACAACAGACAATGAGACAAAATCACCCACAATCCTACTAAGCTTTGAAAATTGTTCATCATCCTGGGAAAAGAGTAACCTAGATTGGCTTCTGCACAGTCCTGGGTAGGGGGTTTTGGGAGCTGCATTTCTGAGGCCTCATTTTTTTTTTTTTTTTTTTTTTTGAGATAGAGTCTCGCTCTGTTGCCCAGGATGGAGTGCAGTTGCACAATCTCGGCTCACTGCAACCTCTGCGTCCCGGGTTCAAGCAATTCTCCTGCCTCAGCCTCCCGAGTAGCTGGGACTAGAGGCACGTGCCACCATGCCCAGCTAATTTTTGTATTTTTAGTAGAGATGGGGTTTCACTGGCCAGGATGGTCTCGATCTCTTGACCTTGTAATTCGCCCGCCTTGGCCTGCCAAAGTGCTGGGATTACAGGCATGAGCCACTGTGCCTGGCGGCCTCATGTCTGAGAAGGCTTCTGTCCACGCCCTCTGGGCTCCCTCCCCCAGGGGAGAGGAGCACCTTTCCTGAGTGGTGGCCCACAGCCCCTGCTCTGTCCCTCTTGTAGAGGGGCTCATCCTCAGGGCAGACGGGGGTAATGGGGAGGCCCAAGTGCTGGGAGAGTAAGTTCAATTTAGGGTTGGGGGACACTGCTAGGAAGCCCAGCCATGGCCACACATCTTAGCTGTGTGTGTAAGAGCTTTACTGAAACATAATTCATATACCATACAATTTGCCCATTTAAAGTGAACACTCCAATGGTTTTGAGGATATTCAGGCATGTGCAACCATACCCACAGTCAACTGTAGAACATTTTCATCAGCACAGAGAAATTCCATACCCTTCAGCTGTCGCTCCTCTACTGCCCCCCCACATTAGGTCCTAAGCAGACTCTAATCTACTTTCTGTGTCCATAGAGTTGCCTATTACATTTCACATCAACTCAGTTGTGTTTTAATCCCCATTTGTCTGACTCCTGTGTCTTTTTTGCTCAGAAAGGGAAGAAACCTTAGTCTCAGCAAAGCACGATCAGGCAGATACCAGCCCAGCATTGTTATCTAGCTCCTCATCTTCCTCATTCCTAGGCAAGTAACCTACAGACTGTTCTTGTTCAGAGTAACCTGCATGAATATGCAGGCCGTCCTTATGCCTGAGTCAGAGGAGGTTGTCTGGACGCAGTGCAGTTAGGACCCAGGCGGAGGAGAAAGCATTGAGTTTTGACAAGGTCCCTGCAGACCACCCCCCGGCAGCGCCCCTGACTCTGTCTTGGAAACCCAAGGCAGGAGGTGGTCCCTGCTGGGAACCCCACCACTTGTATGCTCCATTGGCTGCTACATGTCAGATGTCTGGGACTCTGCTGGGGGGTTGCAGAGGCCCTGGAGTTTGCTCCAGTCAAGAGCTGCCCCATTAAACCTAGAATTGGGCCACTGGGGGTCGTTCTAAGAAATACTTGTCCACAGTGGTCCAGAGACAGAGCTCCAAACAAATCCACCCAGGGCGATGGCTCTCATCTTATTCCTGCAGTTCTGTAGGAAATCTAATCAGGAAAATCAGCTTGGCACCCCCCACCTCCCTATTTCTACTAGTGATCCCAGTGAACTCCCAGCTTCCCTCCCTCAGGCCCTAGAGTCATCCGATTCTTCCCCCACAGCCCATCACCAAGTCCTGATGCCATCAGATTCAGCCCCCTGCGTGCCTTGCCCCATCCCCTGGACCAGAGCCCTTATCACCCCACATGTGATTATCGAGACACCTTTCAAGAGAGGAAACCCACAACCCCATCTCTCATAGTCACCAGCACACTTCTTAGAACCCACTGCAGCCTTCTTCCTGGGAACCATGCCCAGGTGTCCACCCTTGAACTTTCAATACATCTCCCTCTCCGGATTGTGAAACTCTGAAGTGCCTCAAGGCCTCACTGATCAATGTTTACTCAGTCTACCATGTGCCAGGGTGCAGGCCTTCACTATCCCTGCCAGAGACATGTGGGACACTTTGATGCATGTTCCATCTCCAGCCACGCCAGGCCATTGCTTTTTTTAAATTATTATTTTATTTTTATTTTTATTTTATTTTATTTTTGAGACAGAGTCTCAAAGAGTGCAGTGATGCAATCTCGGCTCACTGCAACTTCTGCCCCTGGGTTCAAGAGATTCTCGTGCTTCAGACTCCTGAGTAGCTGTGATTACAGGTGCATACACCACCTCCTGCTAATTTTTGTATTTTTAGTAGAGACAGAGTTTCACCATGTTGGCCAGGTTGGTCTCAAACTCCTGACCTCAAGTGATCTGCCCACCTCGGCTTCCCAAAGTGTTGGGATTACAGGCACGAGCTGCCATGCCTGGTCCTATGGCTTTCATCTTTCAATTCCAAGCAGCAGTAGTGCCTGGGCCCCAAAGACCCTATGTCAGCTGATCAGATGGGCAGCTGGGAGCACACTTCCACAATAAAAACGAGGAAGGGAACAGCTGGAAATGAGTTCCTCTTATTTTAAGGAATTCAGAAAAGAAAAGACATGCAGAAAGACGTTATGCCTTTACTTCCAGAAAGACGTTATGTCTCTGCCAGGAAATCCTGCCCTTTAAGAAGATGGAGAGGCCGGGCGCGGTGGCTCACGCCTGTAATCCCAGCACTTTGGGAGGCCGAGGCGGGCGGATCACAAGGTCAGGAGATCGAGACCACGGTGAAACCCCGTTTCTACTAAAAATACAAAAAATTAGCCGGGCGCGGTGGCGGGCGCCTGTAGTCCCAGCTACTCAGGAGGCTGAGGCAGGAGAATGGCGTGAACCCGGGAGGCGGAGCTTGCAGTGAGCCGAGATTGCGCCACTGCACTCCAGCCTGGGCGACAGAGCGAGACTCCGTCTCAACAAAAAAAAAAAAAAAAAAAAAAAAAAAAAAGAAGATGGAGAGGCCGGGCGCGGTGGCTCAAGCCTGTAATCCCAGCACTTTGGGAGGCCGAGACAGGCGGATCACGAGGTCAGGAGATCGAGACCATCCTGGCTAACACGGTGAAACCCTGTCTCTACTAAAAAAATACAAAAAAAAACTAGCCGGGCGAGGTGGCAGGCGCCTGTAGTCCCAGCTACTCGGGAGGCTGAGGCAGGAGAATGGCGTAAACCCGGGAGGCGGAGCTTGCAGTGAGCTGAGATCCGGCCACTGCACTCCAGCCTGGGCGACAGAGCGAGACTCCGTCTCAAAAAAAAAAAAAAAAAAGAAGATGGAGAAATGTCAGCTACAAGCTCCTGTGGTATTGAAAGCAGGACTAGGTGTTAGGGACTGGGAGACACATGGGAGCGTGTGGGAGGCAGCCAAAGGCAGAGAGCAGAGCTTCCCCCAGCAACAGGAGCAGCTGAAGACACTTCACCGGGCAGGCAGATCCCACCACAATAAACCATAGCTTGGGAAGGCAGAGTTGTGCCCGTCCTGGGTATTGCCTTGACCCCCAGTGTCCAGCACTGGTCATTGGCCCAGCACAGCAAGGCGCTCCACTAATATTTGTGCCAACTTCATATGCACTAGAAGCCAGTAAGACACATTTTGCATGATGTTGTCAAGGAGGCTGTGAGCAGAATGAACAGTAAAGAGGGATCACCCTCCCCAGTGAACCCTCCTTACCTGTACTTCAGCACAGGGAGGAGCACCGCTGTCGCTTCCCTCTAGGATATAAATGTGCAACTTTCCCCTTTCTGGGCAGAAAGATCCCAGTGCCTTCACCTGTCCACCAGGCTCCACGTTCTCACCCTCGATCACTCCTTGGGAAAGAGAGCTGTGGAGCTCTGCACCTGGCGCTGCTCTAGGCGCCTGTGAGAGAGGCAGGGCAGGCTGCAGGCACTGGCCCCCACTCCCCACGGCCTTTTGACAACTGCACAGTCCTGCCAACTCAGCCAGTCTCATGTGTGCATGGCGTGGTTATCTCCCCTGGACTTTGCACAGCAAACTGAACCACGTTGACCTGAGAGATACAGTGCTGAAATGATAAATGCTCGAGTCCCATCTAAAAGAAGGGAATCTGGGACAAAGGGGCATTATGATGGCCCCCACCAGCACTACCAGGGGTATCACCCAGGAAAAGGAGAGCAAAGTGACAGATTCAAAGATAAATTTAAAAACACACTCTCTTGCATTCTAATTAAGATAACAAGAATATAAGTACTTGGCTCAAGGATGGTGCCTTACAGCCACTGATCTCAGATTACAAATAGGCTCTACTGCAGTGTGTTACTTTGCCACCTAGTAACAGCCCTTTATTTAATAGCAGGTATTTAATGAACGAAAGAAAGGTGTTCTTGATTAGCCTGGTGTGACAGCAGGTGTTGACTGTGTGCAGATGGGTCTTCAACCCCACTGCCGCCTTGCGTTCCCCCATGAACTGTCCTTCTCCTTGTTGCAGGCAGTGTTCACTTTCACCAGCCCAACCCCAAGAAGCCCACCCTGGGAAGGACGAAGGGGGTCACCATGACTCCACACCCCCCATCTGCTTTGTCGGAGAGCTAGCCAGGCCGAGTGGCGCCCTCTTGACTGAGCCTCAAACCTTTGCTTTCCTCTTCAAATAAAGCCGCAGCCCTGGCGAAGGAGCTCGGAGGCCTGATGGCAGCCTGCTGGGCGCTTGGCACTTCCTAGACCCTGGTACATGTAATCCATGGTACATGCAAATCCACCCACTAAAGAGCCACAATTCATCAAACTTGACTTTCCTTTTCACTTATTTAAGGCAAGAATCAGAGTAGGCAAGGGCCTTACCGTAAATCACACTGCAGTTGTGAGGATTAGAATCTGTGACCACAGAACTCACTCCCGGTCTGTTACTGGGCGTGTTGCACCCCACCTCCCCTTCTTGTTCCCTCTCAGCACCTGTTTGCAGCCTCGAGTCTTCAGGCCAGAAGGGACTCCTAGAGCACAGACCAGCCACTACTGCCCGGGAGCCACGGACGTCTCCCAGGCCTCATAGCTTTTCTCAAAAAAATGTAATAATAAGAAACAACACTCTCCCTGTACTGGTGGGTCAGCCAGTCCTGGGAAGAGCTGCAGGGGCTCTTAGAGTCTGACCAATCAGAGTCCAGGCACCCACTCTCTATCTGCCTGACCCTGCCCACACACTCTGCAGCTCGAGGCAGGGAGAAGGGCAGATGCACACCGCCCAGGCAGGGAGGGTCTAGGGAGTGCCAGGCACCCAGCAGGCTGCCCTCAGGCCTCTGGGCTCCCTCGCCAGGACTTCGGCTTTATTTGGAGTAAGGGGAAAGCAAAGGTTTGAGGCTCAGTCAAGAGGGCACCACTCGGCTTGGCCAGATCTCAGACAAAGCAGACAGGGCTGTGGAGCCGTGGAGACTCCCTCCGTCCTCCGCAGGGTGGGCTTCCTGGGGTTGGGCTGGTGAAAGCGAACATCCCCCACAGTGAGAAGGACTGTTCACGTGGGAACCCGAGGTGGCAGAGGACCTGGGGTGGGCTGGGGAGGGGGTGGCACTAGGTAGATGACAGAGCCCTCCCCTCCCTCTCATGGCCTCCCTCTCTCACTCAGCAGACGAGCACTCAGAGGATGAGCAGGGCTGCATCACCCCTACATCCACCAGGTGGGCCAGTTGGTAAGTCACTGCCACTGGGCATGGAAGCTGGAGAGGAACTCAGCAGCCTCCAGTCCAAACCCCTGCTCCACAGCCAGGGAAAGAGGGGGCCGAGGAGTGACTGAGTCTGGGGAGGCTTGGTGGCCAACTTGGGCGATGCCATTTAAGGAGCCAGCCTGCGTTTCCTGGAGACTCCCCATCCCATGGCTCCCCCCAACACAGCAACTCTGACGACCTTTGACTTTAGAAATGAAAATATCTTGGAGGTTACAATGAGAGGGCTTTGGCCCAGTGTGGTAGCTCATGACTGTAATCCCAGCACTTTGCAGAGCCAAGGTGGTGAATCACATGTGGTCAGGAATTCAATATCAGCCTGGGCAACATAACAAGACCCTCATCTTAAAAAAAAAAAAAAAAAAAAGTAATAAAGGGGTTTCTCGCTTGCTTTCCTCTTTGGGTAGTTCAAATCTCGGCTCCACTATTTATTAGTACTAGTTGAGGGGCTCTGGGCAAGTTATGAAACCTCTCTGAGCTCAGTAGCTGCATCATAAAATGGGGATAATAATGTTGAACTACTTATTATCAACGTGTGTGTTCCTTCCTCTTCCCCTAAATCCCTAATTACTGTGGAGAATCTCTGCCTTAAAACAGATCCCAGAGGAGCCCCTGTTCCTGTTATTTAGCCCACACCCCAAGGTCCCGCTGCAGCTGTGTGCACATAAACAGGCTGAATGTGAGGGAGTGCATGGCGACAGGCACTGTGGTCTGGGAGCATCTGCTCTCCTCTCTGTGTGCCTTGGACGTGATTTGGGAGGATGACCAAAAGCACAAGGCTATGTACATCTTCGGGTATCAGCGTTTTGCAAGATACATTCCTGGGGTAATCTCCACCCCTCTTTTCCATCTGTTCGGAGAAGGTGCATTCTCAGCATCAAGGGGCAGAATTCTGGTGGCTAAGCCTTCACCTTTCCAAGGAGAGCTATATTTATCTCTTCCCTGTGGTCAGCTCCTGCTGATGTAGCAAACATTAGAACTTCTTCAAAACATCAAAGTTGGCCGGGCGCGGTGGCTCAAGCCTGTAATCCCAGCACTTTGGGAGGCCGAGACGGGCGGATCACGAGGTCAGGAGATCGAGACCATCCTGGCTAACATGGTGAAACACCGTCTCTACTAAAGAATACAAAAAACTAGCCGGGCGAGGTGGCGGCGCCTGTAGTCCCAGCTACTCGGGAGGCTGAGGCAGGAGAATGGCGTAAACCCAGGAGGCGGAGCTTGCAGTGAGCTGAGATCCGGCCACTGCACTCCAGCCTGGGTGACAGAGCGAGACTCCGTCTCAAAAAAAAAAAACATCAAAGTTTAGGAGACGCCATGAAACACTGAGAAGTAAAACAATACAAAATGAGAGTGCCTGCTTTATTTTGCTAGCACCGGAAATCAAAGCTTCATTGATCGGTCTCAAAAGTTCCAGAGATATATTTTATCTGATTAGAGTTTTTGTTTTGTAATGCATTTTTCCAGAATACTGACAAGTTACTGGGCTGAGAGAGTTTGCACGGCAGAGGGTTGGAGGGGAAGCCTTTCAGAATGAAATCATTTTCTTTCTCGAAGCCAAGGTACTCTTCCCAACAAAATGGTTCGCTTGCCTAGTAAAGAAAATACAATTTTTGTTGCAAACCAGCCTGATTTTTTTTTTTTAAAAAAAGGAAGACTGGAAGATAGAGGTCATTTAGCTACAAGATACTGAGCTCAGAGGGGAACGTGATGAACAACTGGCTCCTACTGTAAGAAATGGGATTGCATATATTTTAATTCCAATTCTACACTGAAGTCAAATGTTGGGCACGCATTTGTGAAACTTGGAAGAAAATCCCAATAAGTTCAAGGTGAAGAAGTTAGATGAGCAATCAGTGGTCTTTACCCTTCAAAGATGGACTAAATGAAACTGTTAGAAAGCAACAAATGATACAAGTAGAGTAACTTGTTAGTTTACTTGTGTTTATCTTTCTGGGTCTGACGCATAAAGGACAATTTTAAATACAGGAGAGCAAATAAAGTAGGTGCTTTGTTTTGCGGCAGAGTTAAAATGTAAATCACCTGTAATCCCAGCACTTTGGGAGGCCAACACAGGCAGATCACTTGAGCCCAGGAGTTTGAGAACAGCCTGGGCAACATGGCAAAACCCTGTCTCTACAAATAATAAAAAAAAATTAGCCGGGCATGGTGGTGCATGCCTGTGGTACCAGCTACTTGGGAGGCTGAAGTGGGAGGATTGCTTGAGCCCAGGTGGTTGAGGTGCAGTGAGCTATGATCACTGCACTCCAGCCTGGGAGACAGAGCAAGAACCTGTCTCAAAAAAAAAAAAAAAAAAAAAAGAAAGAACCAAAAAACGAAAAACAGGCTGGGGGTGGTGGCTCACGCCTGTAATCCCAGCATTTTGGAAGGCCAAGGCGGGTGGATCCCTTGAGGTCTGGAGTTCGTGACCAGCCTGGCCAACATGGTGAAACCCCATCTCTAACAAAAACACACACATTAGCTGGGTGTGGTGGTGTGCGCCTGTAGTCCCAGCTAGCCGGGAGGCTGAGGCAGGAGAATTGCTTGAACCTGGGTAGCGGAGGTTGCAGTGAGCCGAGATTGCACCACTGCACTCCAGCCTAGGCAACAGAGCAAGACTCTGTCTCCAAAAAAAAAAAAAAAAAAAAAAAGGTAGATCAGTTTAATAATTTAATGGAACTTAATATTTCTGTTACACTGGGGTAAAAATAAAAGTTTGCTTTTTAAAAATTCTCTTAAGTGATGTCACTAAGTCAAGTTTTAAAACATACAATTCATTTTAAGATTGATACTTAAAGTTCAAATGAACTTTTTCTGTTATTTGAATGTGGTTTTTAAAGTGCCAAGAAGTTATTTGTTTTTTAAAGTAAATAAGAGATTTGGATTGGTGCCTTGGAAAAGCAAGTAGAAACATGCTTTTGGACCAGAGGTTGGTTCAGCAACACTGAGTAGAACTACGGGCTGGGTACTGTGTAGGCACCGGGACTAACACACAACCCTGTAACTGTAGGAGCTCACACTTTAGCAGGGCAGACAAACGGATAACAGATAAACACCCTTCCAGTTATAGACACATCCTATATGCACACAGATGGAAGAGAAGTGTGCACAAGCAGAAGTGGTTAAGTTTTGCCACAAAGGTTTCACAGAGAAGGGGTCATTGAGCAGAGTTTTTAAGTATGAATAGGAGTTTACCAGGTGAAAAATAATTGTGGAATGGGGATAATCCAGGCAGAAAGAAGAGCATGTGGGATGGAATGGGATGGAAGTGAGGAAGCACATGGCGTGAATGAAATAACACGAGTCTCGTGGCCGGGCGCGGTGGCTCAAGCCTGTAATCCCAGCACTTTGGGAGGCCAAGACGGGCGGATCACGAGGTCAGGAGATCGAGACCATCCTGGCTAACACGGTGAAATCCCGTCTCTACTAAAAAATACAAAAAACTAGCCGAGCGAGGTGGCGGGCGCCTGTAATCCCAGCTGCTCGGGAGGCTGATACAGGAGAATGGCGTAAACCCGGGAGGCGGAGCTTGCAGTGAGCTGAGATCCGGCCACTGCACTCCAGCCTGGGCGACAGAGCGAGACTCCGTCTCAAAAAAAATAAAATAAAATAACACGAGTCTCATAGGGTGTTTTCTGGTAAGAGTTGATGATTCTATACTTCAGAGTGTAGTTGTCTCATTTATTACTATACTATCTCTTTTATAAATTGCTACTTCATCATGAGCTGACCAGGAGTTTTAACTTAGAAATTGTGTTTACAATTCAGATTACCCTTCTGTAAATTACATGCTGAAAAGAGTGAGCTAAGAAAACATACTTGGGGATGGGCACGGGGGCTCACGCCTATAATTCCAGCACTCTGGAGGCCAAGGTGGGCAAATCACCTGATATCAGGAGTTCAAGACCAGCCTGGCCAACATGGTGAAACTCCGTCTCTACTGAATATACAAAAATTAGCCGGGCGTGGTGGTACATACCTGTAATCCCAGCTACTCAGGAGGCCGAGGCAGGGAGAATTGCTTGAACCCAGGAGGCGGAGGTTGCGGTGATCCAAGACCATGCCACTGCACTCCAGCCTGAGGAACAGAGCAAGACTCCATCTCGAAAAAAGAAATAATATACTTGGGAATGTGAGGATTATGTGGTTGAGTGAAGAAAGGTGGCCCGGACAGGAGATTACTCAGAACTCAACGGTTCACCGCAGCTGTCCTTGATGAGCTGGTGGCTATGGCAAACATGCCATCAGATTGGGATGTTGTGGCAGACTGCCAGCAATGTTCTCTTCTTCTTCCTTAGCAAAGGAATTTTAATTTTAGTTGGAGAGACCAGCCAAACACTTTACATTTCTTGGCCCCCTTGCAGCTAAGTATGACAGAGTGATTAAGTACAGACAAAGAGCTATCAATGTATTTGAGCAGAACCACCTGTGGCCCAGATAGTACCTTGTGTCAAAATTTTCTCCAGTGCATCTGAAATTGCACTGTGATCCTATTCCCCTAAACTTTGTCTTCTCTTGGTGTTCCCTCCTGCAGTAACTGACACTACCCTCCTTGCTACTGCCAAGCCAAAACCCTAGGCGATGTCCTTGAAACCCCTCTCCTTCACTCCGCCACAGATATCAGCAAGTTTTGGCAGCTGAACTTCCAAAGTACATCTCAAATCCATCTCTAACCCAGCCCAGGTTCCTGTGGCTTTCCCCTGGACTGCTGCCCCTGCCCAGTCCACTCACATCTGCTCTACCCCTTCCAACACAATGGCCACTCTGCAGCCACAGCAATCTTTTTAAAACATTTTTTTTTTTTTTTTTGAGACGGAGTCTCTCCCCGTGGCCAGGCTAGAGTGCAGTGGCGCGATCTCGGCTCACTGCAATCTCCGCCCTGGTTCAAGCGATTCTCCTGCCTCAGCCTCCTGAGTAGCTGGGACTACAGGCGTGTGCCACCATGCCCAGATAATTTTTGTATTTTTAGTAGAGATGGGGTTTCACCATGTTGGCCAGGATGGTCTCAATCTCCTGACCTTGTGATCCACCTGCCTCAGCCTCCCAAAGTGCTGGGATTATAGGCATAAGCCACCGCACAAACCCTGTTTTTTTTTTTTAAACGAAGACAGGTTCTTACTATATTGCCCGGGTTGGTCTCGAACTTCTCCTGCTTTAGCCTCCCAAATAGCTGGATTACAGGCATGAGCCAGGTCAGAGTGATCTTTTGGAAATGCAAATCTGATCATGTATATCCCATCCCCTGCCAAGACCCTAAAGAGCTTCCCCTTGTCCCTGGGTTATTGTGGCCTTCAAGGCCTGGGTGATCTGACCACTGACCTCTCCCCTAGCCCCTCAGAGTACTACTGGTATCAATAGTATGGAGAAATAGTTTACTTGAAAGCTAAGTGAGAGTTTTAGGGCTGGGCTCTCACACTGCCCCCCTGATCTTTCAGTTTTATGCTCACCATGCTCTGTCCTACTGTGGGGCTTTATGAAGGCAAATCCCTCTGTCTAAAAGTTATTCCCTCCCTTTCCCACCTCCCTAACTTCTACCCACCTTTCAGATTTCAGACTGACTGTCCCTCTTCTGGGTAGCTTCTCCTGACCTATCCCAGCAAGGCACATCTCTCAGTCCTAGCCTTCGTCATGCTCACATTTGTCAGGGTGATTATGTGACTGACAGCTGGACAGAAGCTCCTGTAGGCCACGGACCATGTCTACTTTGGCTCCCATCTGGACTCCCAGTGACTGGCATTCTAGTAGATGCTTAATTATTTGTTGAATGAATGAATGAACTTAAAAATTCTTTGAATGAGAACACAGAAAATTAATCAGAACTTCTGAACAAGAAGAGCTGGATTCACCTTGAGGAATAATAAATATAACCTGCTTAGCCTAGTTGGTAGAGACAGACCATAAAATGCAGGAAGAGGGCTGAATAGGTGGCATGAGGCACTATGGAGAAAGCCCCCTGACCCCAAAGAAGACTGGAGAACCAGTATCCTAGGCGCACTACAAATATCAGGGTTTTGGGTCTAAAAAGATGGGTTCAGACTCAGATCCGGCCGCACAAAGTAAAGGGGCAGGTCTACTGCCTGTCCAAAGGCTCCCCTCCCCCAACCCAGGCAAGCAGTCATAACCTCACTGTCAGAAAGTGCTCCTAGAATCACAGTAAAGTGCTAACTGGCCATGACTCAGCACTCACCATGTTCCCAGCCTTGGCTAAGTGCACTGCAGGTCAGAATGCCCAAGTGTTTTTCCAGAACAAAGGCCATGAGGTGGACCCAGGCCTGCGACAGTTGGGCAAGCCTGGCTCTGACTGCGCGTTTCCTTAATAGCGACTGAGACTCGCAGCAGCGTGAAAACCCGGTGCTTCTCCTGGGGGAAGTCTGCCACTTTGGGGAGGAAAGTGTGGGGGCAGAGAGGATAAAGGAAAAACTATGGAATGACCTGCCCCTCAGATACCAGGCCAGAGAGGTAGGTGGGCTTGGAGGGTCTGATGCTTCTGCAGGCCTGGTCCCAAACCAGCCCCCATCCTGCCCTCCCCAGCACCCCAGCCTCACCATTCCTCCCTGGGGCAAGACGAAGGGAACATCCAGTGGACAGGGAAAAACAGATGGCTTCCCTCCCATTTCTGGCCTGCCTGCCAAGCGAACACAGGATGGGAGCCTGGGAGCGTTCCTGCTGTGAACTCCCTGTCAGCAGCTGCCCAAGCCTCAGGGCTCCCAGGGGCTTCCCAAAAGTCATCCTGAAGCTCCCAACCTCACTCCCTTGGCTGGCCCAAGAGTGATGGAGGCAAACACTGGGGGCAACTCCCAGCTTCTCCACCCTCAGCCATTGTCCCTGAACCCCAGGGACCCCCAGAGACTCAGGATGGAAGAGGCCAGATTCAGGCGAGTTGGGCTTGTGCACCAGGCCAATGGCCGCGTTTATCTCTGTGCAAGAGCTGGAGCCAAGCCCTGGGAAAACAGCTTAGAGCCAGAAACCAAGGGAAAGGAAAAATGTAGTTTACAGGCAGGGGGGAAAAAAAGTGGGGGGAGAGTAAAAGAGCAGTAAAAAGTGTCGGGAGACAGCCTTCTTGGGGTCAGGAGTGCCGTTTTGGGGCCTGAGGGACGGGCACATCACCCTCTGTGTGGAAGGGAATTCCCTCCACCTCCATGCTATCTACACATCTGAAGAGATAGAAAGAAAACAATTTGGGATTGGCACTGGGATGCCACTGTGATTGAGGGAGCCCCAAGCCAGCCCGGGCAGTTAGGCCCTCAGGGCCTGCTTTGCTGCCTGGCCCTGCTGCCTGCCAGCCATGTAGCCTCAGGTCAGTGACTCCACTTCTCCAGGCCTCCGTGGCCCCATCTGACGTGGAGGGTCTGGAGAGGGGAAGGGGAAGGCCACGCAGGTGGGCTGGCCAGATCCTGTGCACCTTCAGAGAGGGGACGGCTACTTCCACACTCTTTAAAGGCCACACAAACTTTAAGTTACAGAACTCAAGAAGACCGAGAGACACCGCACATGCTGCAGGGCTTGTGAGCTCTTGGCCTAGAGCTTCATTTGAGGTCCCATTCCATCTCACATTCTGCCAATTAAAATTAGAGCTGTTGAGTTTTTCCACTGGTTCTAAATTAGCAGAGAAAAAGTCCAAGCAGAATCCAGTTCACCACCTAAAAGGAAAAAGCATTGCCCTCCATGGAATTTCAGTCCTTGACATTCTTTTTTTATCTTTTAAAATTAAAAAAAAAAAAAAAAAAAAATTGGAATAACTTTTTTTTTTTTTTTAATTTTAAAGACAGAGCCTTGCTTTATTGCCCAGGCTGGAGTACAATGGCTCAATCTCAGCTCACTGCAGCCTCCACCTCCCAGGTTCAAGTAATTCTCATGCCTCAGCCTCCTGAGTAGCTGGGATTACAGGCACCTGCCACCACCATGCCTGGCTGATTTTTGTATTTTTAGTAGAGAAGGGGTTTCACCATGTTGGCCAGGCTGGTCTTGAACTCCTGTTCTCAAGCGATCCGCCTGCCTTGGCCTCCCAAGGTGCCCGATTACAGGCGTGAGCCACCATGCCAGGCCAGTCCTTGGCATTCTCTATTTGAGTGGAGAGAGGCTCCTATTCCAGGGGATAATAGGAGTAGATCATATAACACACTTACCGGATTTCTCTCCCACCATTAACCACACTCTGCACCTCCCCCTTCTCCCCAGCGTGGCTTTTCCTCAACAATGTGCTCCACGATCTGGAAGCTTCCTCGCAGTGTGTAACAGGAGAGCACTGAAAGCCGGGCCTCATGGAGGAACCTGAGCCTGCCGTCTCATCTAGCAGAGCAGCAAGAGAACTAGGGGTGCTTCCTGTAGGGCAGCCCAAGGACCAGGGTCCGAGTTCTGGGTTGTTTGGTCATGGTGGGGGTTAGTTCGCTTGTGGCAATGCTTAGGTTGCAAAAAGGAGTTTGAAAGTCCCAAAAGGCTAAAAATATTTATGGTGTTCAATCATAAGTGCTGAAGGCAACTCTGAAATTAAGATGTTCCATCTTAACCGGGTGCCGTGGCTCACGCCTGTAATCCCAATACTTTTGGGAGGCTGAGGCAGGTGGATCGCTTGAGTCCAGGAGTTCAAGACCAGCCTGGGCAACATAGTGAAACCTTGTCTCTACAAAAAAAAAAAAAATATGAAAATTAGCCGGGCATGATGGTTGCACGCCTGTAATCCCAGCTACTTGGGAGGCTGATGGCGGCTTGAGTCTGGTGGGACAGAGTTTGCAGACAGCTGAGATGGCGCCACTGCACTCCAGCCTGGATGACAGAGCCAGACACTGTCTCAAAAAAAAAAAAAAAAAAAAAGGACGTCCTGACAGGGTATCACTGTGACCCTGATAGCAGCCTTCCTGGTAGGGTCTAGAAGTCCTGCCTCAGTGAGGCACACATGGAACCGGAAGAGGGCAGGGCTGCTTTCTTCCACCTGTTGGCTGTGCCCTGACCTGGTGGCTATGTTTTTGTTTTTGTTGAGACGGAGTCTCGCTCTGTCGCCCAGGCTGGAGTGCAGTGCCACGATCTCAGCTCACCGCAAGCTCCGCCTCCCAGGGTCACACCATTCTCCTGCCTTAGCCTCCTGAGTAGCTGGGACTACAGGCGCCTGCCACCACGCTCGGCTAATTTTTTTTGTATTTTAGTAGAGACGGGGTTTCACCGTTAGCCAGGATGGTCTCGATCTCCTGACCTCGTGATCCGCCCGTCTCGGCCTCCCAAAGTGCTGGGATTACAGCCGTGAGCCACCACGTCCGGCCGACCTGGTGGCTATGTTTGCTGGGCCCACTGCTATTTCCCCACAGGGACAACTTAGCAGCAAGGAGGTCTTGCCACAGCCAGAAAAACTGGAACGTGAGACAGTATATTCATTTGCCTCAAAGAGCTGGTAAGAGAGGCTCCTCATATCTTATCACTGCAGGATATACTCATACCTGGAAAGATGGCCTCGGGGCTTGGCACTGGGACCAACGTATTTCTCTTACTTTCCCAAAGTCTCTCCAAAATTAGCCAAGTCTCTCCAGTTCTAGCAGAAAGAGGGATACAAATTTGTAGGACCGGAAAGTCACCCCTCAATGCAGCCAGTGTCTCTCATTCCACGGGGAAAGCAAATTCCCAGGCTGAGTTGCCAGAGGACAAGCTGAGGTGGTGGCCTTTGGTGAGGGCTGGAGGGTCAATGGCTGCCTGCTCCTGGCCTCTCACAGCACGGCTCTCTGACCCTTCATGGAGGCACTGGGACCTCTTGCTTGCGGTCACCAGCCTCCCACAGCCTTCAAGAGTCACAGTCCAGGCTGCTCTTGGACTAAAGCCAGCCAGGCAGGCCCATGACAGAGAAGCTCAGAAGCTCAGAACATGACCTAGACTTCAGGATGTGTCTGGGCACCCACAGCCGCTCTGAGGAAGGCTAGAGAAGCCCTGAGCTGTGACACTGGGGTGGAAAGACTCTTTAAACAGACCATCTCCCATACTACAACCATCCTAAGAAGAGGTAGTTTTTCTTTTTAAAAATTGAGACAGGGTCTCACTATGTTGCCCAGGGTGGTCTTGAACTCCTAGGCTCAAGAGATCCTCCTGCCTCAGCTTCCCAAAGTGCTGGGATTACAGGTGTGCTCCACCACTCCCAGCTAATTTATTCTTTATAGAGACGAGGTCTCACTTTGTTGCCCAGGCTGGTCTCAAAACTCCTGGGCTCAATTGACCCACCCCCTCAGCTTCCCAAAATGCTGGGATTATAGCTGTGTGCCATCTTGCCCAGCCAGTTTTTCTATTTTAAAGATAATTAAAAATGAAGCTCAGATATGTGTAGTTAATCCAGCTCTGAAGTACCAACAAGACATTCAAATTCAGTCAGTCTATTCATCAAACTTCCCAAATGCTAAAGGAAGCAAAAACTCCTGCTTCTGACCTAGGAACGAGACCTGTGATCCTAGTTTGTGGAGTAGCTGGAGAATTTTCCAGAAGTCTCTTTAACTTGTCAGAGAAAAGAACACTTTCCCCTCTTACGCAAGCTTGCTCAGTTAGGCCTTGGAGAGCCTAATGGGTGTGGCTGTGCGGGGGCTGGACCATGCACTAAACCACACCCACCCACCAGGCAACAGACAGAGACACAGCAGGGCCAGCGGGCATGAGGACTCCACACCAGGTCTCTGAACCCATCTCCTGGAATGCCGTAGGTCAGGCTGTGACAGTCAAATGGCTGCTTTCTGCTGAGAAAGGATGAACTATGACTTCCCCTGGGAAAGTAAATAAACCTTGACAGTAGGGGAGGCTGCTCAGTGCGAGCTTGGTTTGCACAATCCCAGTTATATAATAGAGGATTGGATTGCGCAGTTTTTTCCTTGGAAAGGAGAGGAAGCTCTTCCTGGAGTGCCCACCAGCTCCTCCCTCCTCAGGAAAGGGGTGTGGCTGGATCCTTGGCAACACTTTGGTCCCCTAACGGAGGAACTGCTGAGGTGCCTTCTCCCTCCTGCAACCCCCATCTTATCCCACAGCCCCTTGGAGACTCTGCTCTTAAGCCACTAGGTCTGGGTCAAGAACCAGTCACAGGCAGCTCAGGGGGCCAGGTGGGCTGGGCAGTGACCCTCCTGCCTTGACTCAGGGCCCTTGAACTCTTAAGATTTTGCCTCCCCTACCCTGTGGCCTTCACTCTACTTGAAGTGTCTTCACTGGACCCAGCAGAGGCTACAGGGCCCACTGAGTCCCATCAAAACTTACTGTTTCCCTCCTACACATTCCTTTCCTGAAATCCCTTTGGACTTAGCCACAGAATCATCACATAGCAGAGCTGCAAGAAGCCTTGCAGATCGCTGAGCCTAACCTCATTTTACAGATGAGGTCCAGAGAGGGGACACATTAATGGCAGAGCTGGGACATGAGAAAAGTCTCTTTTCCAGCCCAATCCTTTTCCCACATCACTGTATTGCCTCTCAAACGAATGAATTGCTATTGATGGGATTTATGGCCCTAGCAGAGGTGTGTTTTGAGTATGAGATCCTAGAGGCCCCTCAAATCACTATCTGTCTACTCCATCTGTGCCTACTCTGGCCCTGAGTGGGTGGGCTTCAAGCTACTTCTTCAGCAAGGGTGACCAGCTCATGCTTGGCCCTCCCTTATTTGGTATACCCAGCTGTGATCCATGTGGTTGAATCTCTTGGCCTAAGAACTGAGAAATGAATCTCAGTAGCCCCTGCCTTAACATGTCTGGGCCTGGTCCAAGATACCAGAAGGGGAATCAAGGTGCCAGGTGAGCAATCACCAAGCCTGGGTATGCTGGCTCTCAGGTCGACAGGAGGGGCACTGTGCATTGGTGACCCTGGGCTCCCTGAAAATGCCAGTTATGTTTAAGACATCAGGCAGGAACCAGGGCACCCCAGGAGGAGCCTGAACAGAGTCACTCCACCTCCTGCAGTGGTCAAGATGCCCTTTCTGCAAAGGTCCCTCTGCCCACAGAGCCCTCATTCAGGGCTTCCTGAAGATGTTTCCAGCTGCGTAAGTCCGTGCCAGCTAGTGTGCTTCAGGCACAGCTGAGAGGCAGGAGGCATCACGCAGAGAGCGTGTGGCTTGTCACAGATGGTGCTGAGGTTCACCCTGGCTGCCTTGCTAAGCAGTTGTTTTCTGTGGAAGGTTCTTCCTTTCCTGGAATTGGGAAGAAGGCCACATAAAGCTCAGGAGTCCCCTTGCCTACAGACTGAGCTAGTTCAGTTCATCCAGTAGGTCACTCACCAGCTTGACCCACACTCTGCAAACACAAACATAAGGCCATCCAAGCTGGCCACACTCCTGCCCCCAGCCTTTGTACCCGCACCCCAGGAAGCAGCCTGGCTGCTCCCTAACTCTTCAGGTCTATGCCAATGCCACCCTTCAGTGAGGCCTTTCCTTTCCACCTGGCACTCCTCTCCCCTCTTTAAGGTTTTATTTCTCTCCATAGCACACTTCATCTTCTAACATACTTGTTAGTTTACAAATGTATTTTATTATCCCTCTGCCCCTAGAACTGCAAATCCCAAGAGGGCATGCTCTCCGCTGTGCCCCAGTTCCACAGTGAGCAGTTCCTAAGTACAGCCCACGCTTCCTCAGGGAATACACGGGCCTCCTAGGTGTGGAAATTTGGGAAAGAAAAACTGCTTGCAGAACACTCCCAGAGTTTTTGCTGCTAAGTCAGACCAAGTGGGGCCAGTGAAAGGCCCCCTAATATCCCCCAAACCCAGCTCCCTGAAGGAGGCAACCATTACACCACAAAACAATGTTACTTTCTGGAGAATTGTGGCTTCCTGAAAATGTTTATTTTAAATTATGCTGGATGCAGAGGAGGCTGCACAACGGTACTTAAACAGGCACCAACCCCAAGGTCCTCAACAATTTTCCACCAACAGCTCATCAATCCCAGCAAAGGGCTGTCCTGGAAGCTGGCCTGCCAAGTGTATGGGTCCCCCTCACCTCCCACCTCCAGCCACAAGCTGAGCCCTTACGGAGCTTCCAGGACAGCGAGTGTTGCCTGTGGGGGCGGATCCAGGCTTTGTGGAACTTGAAGTTTAAACAATAGGAGGTGGGGAATGGAGGGGGCATTCAATTTTAGGAGAGAAAGGTCGAAATTAGGATTACAACATTGCTAGGCACCCCTCCTCCAAGGTCTCGGGAACCGCCAGGGCAAGGAAGGAGCCAGACGCTCAGAGAAAAACGACACCTGCCAGGGAGGGAGGCAGGCGGCGACTCGGTCTCCGCGGCGCTTTTGCTCAGGTTGACCACATTCCCTGGCTTCGACTACAGGGTGAACTCCAGGGCAAGTTTCCTGTTCTGCAAGCGGAGAGGGCTGGCCTTCAATCCCGAGACCAGAGCGAGGGGGTGCGGGGCGGCGGCTGCAGGGGCAGACGGAGATGAAAGCGCGTTTCAACTAAAAGGTGTAATCAGTGTTTGGACTTGGGTGACAAATAAGTGCATTTCACCGCGGAGCGAGCCACGACCTTGGAAGCAGAGCTCGCCCAGGCCAGGGGACGCGGTGCGCTCCCGGAGTCGCGAGCCTCCAGCCCTGCGGCGTCTGCCCGCCATCTGGGACGTGGAATTCCCTGCGAGAGGTCCGCGGTCGCCTGCAGGCTCCTTCCCCCGGGAGGCGGCACGCGCGGTCTCTTGGCCGGGGCAGGAGCTGGGGGCGGACCGCCTACAAGTCCCTCTGCACCCCTGCGGACCGACCGCAGCCCCGACCCCTCGGCGCCCCGGCCCGCAGCCCACCCCGGCAGCCCAGCCCGCGCGGAGCCCGAACCGCATTTGCGTTCGGGAAGTGCGGGCCCGGCCGGCCCCTGGCGCTTACGGTCTCGGCTCGCAGGCTCCCGCGGCTGCAGGCGCGCGGTCTCTCCGACTCCGCGGCTCCCCTCGGCTAGTCTCCAGCCGCCCCGGCGCAGTCTCCGCCCAAGCCCGGCCTCCGAGCGGGGCGTTCCCCGGCCCGGAGGACCTGGGTTCCGCACTTCCCCGCCCGTTACCTGAGCGATCCGGGAAAGTCTCTACACCTCCTCAGGGTTCCACCTCCGCAGGGGATAAAACGGGCTACTCAAAGGGCGGTCCGCGGCCGGGCGCGGTGGCTCACGCCTGTAATCCCAGCACTTTGGGAGGCCGAGGCGGGCGGATCACAAGGTCAGGAGATCGAGACCACGGTGAAACCCCGTCTCTACTAAAAATACAAAAAATTAGCCGGGCGCGGTTGTGGGCGCCTGTAGTCCCAGCTACTCGGGAGGCTGAGGCAGGAGAATGGCGTGAACCCGGGAGGCGGAGCTTGCAGTGAGCCGAGATCGCGCCACTGCACTCCAGCCTGGGCGACAGAGCGAGACTCCGTCTCAAAAAAAAAAAAAAAGGGCGGTCCGCGGCCCCGATGACAGAAATGGAGACAAGCGTTTAGCAGCTTGTACAGCAGTTTGATCCCGTAACTTTGTCAGTGAATCTAAAAACAAAAATCCAAACTTGCATGATGTACGTCTTTTTATTTTTTTTATTTTTTTATTTAAAAAATTTTTTTGGAGACAGCGTCTCACTCTATCACTCAGGCTGGAGTGCAGTGGTGCGATCTCCGCTCACTGCAGCCTCAAGCGATCCTCCCACTTCAGCCTCCAGAATACTGGGACTACAGGCTGCACCACCACACCTGGCTAATTTTTTAATTTTTGTAGATACAGATGTCTCACTTTGTTGCCCAGGCTGATCTTGAACTTCTGGGCTCAAGCCATGCACCTGCCTCCGCCTCCCAAAGTGTTGAGATTATTATGGGCGTGAGCCACTGCACCTGTCTGTGTATGTCTTTTTAATTTCATCTAGCAGTTCATTTTTAGTATATTTAACAAACATATTGGTCCGTGACATACTGGGAAATTTAAAAACAAATTAATGTCTTTGAACAGAGAATGTGAGAAGCAATGGTCTGAAGCACTCTTGGGGGTCTTCATGGTGAGGACCAGTATACGACGCTGAGTTCAATGCCAGGGGAGCAACCTCTTAGTGAATCCCCTCCTCCTTTGGAGGAAGCTCAGGGCCCAGGCAGGTGGTTGCTGGGGCTCTTTTGACTTCTGTGAGAGCCTTGATCTCCAGTCCCTCATCGTTAGAAAGCCTGCCCCATAGCCTCTGCCATCACCCCTCCTTAGCTCCTCCCTTCACCTGCTCAGAGGTGCAGTTCTTTCAACCACCAGCATCCTCAGGATCTGGGCTGACAGACTACAGCTAGGAGGCCACGTGCAGGGCCTGTGGCTGGAGTTTTAAGCTTCTGACTGTCACCCTGCACACTTCAGGATAAGGTTCACCAGCAGCCACCTTCTTTTGTTCTCCAACCTTTCTGCTCATCCTGGCCCAAGAATTCTCTATTTTAATTAAGACTGGCTGTTTCTGGCCAGCAGACACACTCACCTCATGGGCAGCAAGGCAGTCTCCCAGGCGATGCACTGTCCAGGCCCCAGAAACGGCCACTTGAAGGCCAGGGCCTCCGGGGGCTGCTGGCAGGTGCCCACACACTCATAAGCCAGGAACCCCGGGGGCTCCAGTACCCAGTTTTCAGCCCACTTTATCCCCTGCAGGTCAATGTACATCTCCTGGCGGCAGCAGCAGGTGCCCTCGGTCACTGGTGCTTCAGGGTCACAGTCGCCCTGAACTCTGTGTGGGCAAGGAGAGCAGGGTCAGAGGTCAGCTGGGAAGGCTGAGGTCAGAAGGCCTGGGGCACAGCTTAGTGGACACCTGGGAGGGAGATTTATGATCCAGCTCTCACTGTTTTAAAAGCTGGACATTTGTGAGAAGATGAATGAATAAACATATCTGAAACATAAAGGATTAAATCAGCTACTATTAATTAAAGGTCTCCTAGCAGGCCGGACACTGAACTAGGTACTTCACATGTATTATCTCAGGTGATGTCTGCATTTCATCCTCAGGTAGGTTCCAACATTATCCCCATTCCACCTGAGGCCACTGACACTCAGAGGTGTTCGGTGACGTGCCAGAGGACGTGCAGCCAGTGGAAGGCAGAGCTAGATGGAGGCCAGGCCGACTGGTTCCAAGGCCTCTTCTTAACCACTGTGCTATGCAGCCCCCATCTGCTCCAGAGAGCTAACTTGTCCATAAGGAAAGAATTCACCAAAGCAGGAGGGAAGCTCATCTCCCCTAGTAACCGCTAAAGCTAGGATTTTTCAAAAATTTAATCACGAAGAAGGATAAAGTAGAAGTAGATGATTACAATCAAGTGTATATGAGTCAATGGCAACATAAAAATCCATTGAAAATTATCAAAGATATTTTTAAATAAAATGAATAATACGATTTCTTCCTTTTTTTTTTTTTTTTGAGATTAGGTTTCGCTCTTCTTGGCCAGGCGAGAATGCAATGTCTCGATCTTGGCTCACTGCAACCTCCATCTCCCATGTTCAAGTGATTCTCCTGCGTGAGCCTCCCTAGTAGCTGGGATTACAGGCATGCACCACCATGCCCAGCTAACTTTTGTATTTTTAGTAGAGACTGGGTCTCACCATGTACGCCAGGGTGGTCTCAAACTCCTGACCTCAAGTGATCCACCTGCCTCGGCCTCCCAAAGCGCTGGGATTACAGCTGTGAGCCACCACGCTGGGTCTCTTTTTTTTTTTTAGAGACAAGGCCTGGCTATATTGACTAAACTGGCCTCCAACCTCAGCCTGCCAAGGAGCTGGGACTACAGGTGTGTGTCACTGTGCCCAGCTGCAAATAATTTTTTTCTAACATGTGTCTTGTCTTTTCATTCTCTTAATAGTGTCTTTAGAATAGCAGAATATTTTAATTTTAAAGAAGTCCAGTTTATCATTTTTTTCTTTTACAGATTTTTTTGGTATTGTTTCTAAATCTTTGCTTAACCAAGGTCACAAAGGTCTCTTCCTATGTTTTCTTCTTATAAGTTTTATGGTTTTACATTTAGAACTATGATCTATCTTTTTAATTTTTGTATATAGTACAAGGTAGAGCTCAAAGTTCACTTTTTAAAAACATCTGGATATCTAGTTGTTCCAGCACTATTTGTTGAATGGACTGTCTTATTTCCATTAACCTGCCTTCACACTTTTTTTTGAGACAGATTTCCCTCTTTCACCCAGGCTGATTTCAGCTCACTGCAACCTCCGCCTCCCAGGTTCAAACGATTCTCCTGCCTCAGCCTCCCGAGTAGCTGGGATTACAGGCGCGTGCCACCACAACTGGCTAATTTTTTTGTATTTTTCGTAGAGACGGGGTTTCACCATGTTGGCCAGATTGGTCCCAAACTCTTGACCTCAGGTGATCCACCTGCCTCTGCCTCCCAAAGTGCTAGGATTATAAACGTGAGCCACCATGCCCGGCCACCTTTGATATATTTATTTATTTTTAATTTATTTTTTATTTTTATTTTTTGAGATGGAGTCTTGCTTTGTCACCCAGGTTGGAGTGCAGTGGCATGATCTTGGCTCACTGCAACCTCCATCTCCTGGGTTCATGCAATTCTCCTGCCTCAGCCTCTTGAGTAGCTGGGATTATAGGCGTGTGCCACCACGCCTGGCTAATTTTTGTATTTTTAGTAGAGACAGTGTTTCACCATATTGGTCAGGCTGGTCTTGAACTCCTGACCTCAAGTGAGCCACCCACCTCAGCCTCCCAAAGTGCTGGGATTACAGGTGTGAGCCCCCATGCCTGGCCCTTTTGATATATTTAATAAATC
Organism: Macaca nemestrina; assembly: GCF_043159975.1. Classification (NCBI taxonomy): domain Eukaryota; kingdom Metazoa; phylum Chordata; class Mammalia; order Primates; family Cercopithecidae; genus Macaca; species Macaca nemestrina. The sequence goes on along the minus strand of NC_092125.1, from coordinate 84,024,856 downwards.
AGTTATCCATATATATGTGGGTCTGTTTTTGGGTTCTGTTCTTTTCCATTGATCTACTTTATTTCCTTGATGCTATCTTGAATAACCGTAGCTATGTAATAAGACCTGAAGGAAGGTAGTGTTAGTCCTTCAACTTTTTGCAAAAGTGTTCCTTTGCAAAGTTGTTTTAGCTATTCGTGGTCCTTTACTTTCCCATATGAATTTAGAATTGGCATGTCAATTTCTACAAAAAATAAATAAATAAATAAAAGCCTGCTAGGCCGGGCACGGTGGCTTATGCCTGTAATCCCAGCACTTTGGGAGGCCAAGGCAGGTGTATCACTTGAGGCCAGGAGTTCGAGACCAGCCTGGTCAACATGGCAAAATCCTGTCTCTACTAAAATACAAAGATTAGCTGGGTGTGGTAGCGTGCCTGTAGTCCCAGCTATTTGGGAGGCTGAGGTACGAGAATTCCTTGAACCCAGGAGGTAGAGGTTGCAGTGAGCCAAGATCACACGAGTGCACTGCAGCCTGAGTGACAGAGTGAGACTCCATCTCAAAAAAAAAAAAAAAGTATAATTTATTGATCTTTACTATATTCTAGGCACTGTGCTAAAAGCTTAAAATGGATAATGATTTTTTTTTTTTTTTAAGACAGTGTCTCGCTCTGTCACCTAGGCTGGAGTGCAGTGGCGTGATCTTGGCTCATTACGATCTCTGCCTCCCTGGTTCAAACGATTCTCGTGCCTCAGCCTCCCAAGTAGTTGGGATCGACAGGCGTGCGCTGTTGGTAGAAGAGCTGAGGCGGGACTGGCTTATCTGTCATAATGTAAAAGAGTCTAGGAAGATGTCTGGGGTCCAGGGTCTAAAACCCCTCGTGGCCTTTGGAACACCAAGCTCTGTGCCAAAGGGTGGAAGGCTGCCCTGCCACACCACAATCTCAGCTCAGGGAATAAAACCCCTTGTGGCTTGGACGGAACCCCGGGCTCGGGGCATAAAACCCCTCGTAGCCTCTGGAATGTGCACAGACTTGTTGGTTCCTTGCGTCTTACTTGTAAACATGTCCTCCGTTATCTCAAGCAGCAGAGCATATTCTATATGCGTCAAAGGAAATGCTAAACCATCACTGCTATGCTTAATGCACCACTACCTTTCTACCCCCACATCCTCACGCCCTCACCTGTTTACCCTCATGTCCTTACCACCTGCTTCTTTGTTTGATCACCAATAAATAGCGTGGGCTCAGGGCCTTCCGCAGCCTCCAATCTAGCGCTGGCCCCCACACCCGCTTTGTGCACTCTTAACTTGTCTTTTCTCATTCCTTTGACCCTGACGGACTTTGTAGCCCCCACGGCCTGGTGTTGGGCCTGATAACCCCAACATTTCTGGTGCCCAGCATGGGGCTATGAAGACCCCAGTGAAGGAACGCTAGAGCATGTGGAAGTGGAGGACGCATCATCAAAGGAAACCTAAGGACGACTGAAAGGAGCTCGGTGGTTAAGCTAGGGCTCGGAAGAACCAGGGTAACAATGGGACAAAATGAAAGTAAACATTCTGCTTATCTGAACTTTCTAAGGCATTTATTACGGAGAGGGGGAGTGAATGTTAGTACTCAACATTTATTAATACTCTTTAGTACAGTAGATCAGTTTTGCCCACGGTTCCCAGAACAAGGGACAATGGAGTTGGATGAATGGGAAAGAATTGGCAGAGATTTAAAAAAGGCACATAAAGGAGCCAAAATTCCGTTTCTGTTTGGTCAGTGTGGGCGTTGATAAACGCAGCTCTTGAGCCATTTCACACAGATGGTGAGGCAGATTCAGATGAGGAACAGGCAGATGAGTGTAAAAAATTAACTTCAGATTCTGAATGTGAGGAACAGGAACCAGAGGAAATTAAAGAAAGGGAAGCTGAAAAAGTATATTTTACTAGCCCGTCGGTTCCACCTGCTGAATTAAGTGAATGGCCACCTCCTCCCTCTCCCCATAATGGGTGAGATGAATTAGTTGTAAAACTTACCACTCTGGTAGTTACAACATTAAAACCTGCCGCAATTGGTGGTGCCATACAAAATTTTATTCAGAAGGCTAGAGCTGAAGGAGACCTAGAAGCATGACAATTTCCCATTACTATAACCCAACAAGGAGGACAACATATAGCTAATTGGGCCACTTTTAAGTCATTAAAGGAATTTAAACAAGCCATTAGTCAATATGGGCCAATTTCTCCTTTTGTATAAACTTTACTAAAAAATGTGGCTCCTGATAATAGATTAATACCATATGACTGGGATACTTTAATAAAATCTGTTCTCACTCCGTCCTAGTACTTACAGTTTAAAACTTGGTGGGCTGATGAAGCTCAAACTCAGGCAAGAGAAAACACAAACACAGCCGCCTGTACCTGTTTCCTTTGAACAGTTAATGGGTTTGGGCCCTAATTGAGGCCAATTAGATAATCAAGCAGTAATGAAAAATGTTGCCATTGTTCAGTTACGCACTGTGTGCTTAAGGGCATGGAAAAAAATAAATGTTACAGGGAAAAAATATCCTTCTTTCATTAGACCTATGAGAGGGAAGGCTCATTTGGCTGAATATATTAAGGCTTGTGATGGCATTGGGGGTAATTTACATAAGGCTACCCTTTTAGCTCAAGCTATGGCTGAATTAAAGGTGGGAAAAAATATGCCCCGTTTCTCAGGATCTTGTTTTAATTGTAGGCAATTTGGACACACAAAAAAGGAATGTAGAAATGGAAATCAAAAGGCAAAAACTATTACCATCAATGAACAGAAAAGTCCCAGTGTATGCCCCCAGTGTAAGAAAGGCAATCACTGGGCAAATCAGTATCATTCTAAATTTAGCAAAGATGGGCAACCTCTTTGGGGAAACGGAAAGAGGGGCCTGCCTCGGGCCCCTCAACAAACCGAGGCATATCTGGCACAGTCAGCACCCTTACAAACGTACAATTGTCCCCCGCCACAGCAGGCAGTGCTGCAGTAGATCTTTGCAGCACAGTTCCTGTTTCCTTCCCTCCTGGGGAGCCACCAAAGAAGATCCCCACAGGAGTTAGGGGCCCTTTAACCTCAGGAAGAGTTGGTCTATTGCTTGGAAGGTCTAGCTTAAATTTAAGAGGTGTCACTGTATATACAGGAATAATTGATGCTGATTATACCGGAGAGATTAAATAAGTTATTAGTTCCTCAATTCCATGGTCTGCTTCCCCAGGAGAAAGAATTGCTCAGTTGTTACTGTTACCTTATGCAAACCTGGGAAGCAGTATAGTAAAAAGAATAAGAGGCTTTGGTAGTATGAATCCAGCAGGAAAAGCTGTATATTGGGTTAATGTCTGACAAAAGACCTATTTGTACAGTAAGTATTCAAGAAAAGGACTTTGAAGGGTTAGTAGATACTGGAGCTGATGTTTCTATTATTGGTTTAAATCAATAGCCCCAGCATTGGTCAAAACAAAAGGCATCCATTGGTATTATTGGAGTAGGAGCTGCCTCAGAAGCTTTTCAAGTTCCTTAATTTTGCCAGGCCAAGGGCCGGATGGCCAAGAAGGGACAACTCAACCTATTATTATACCTATTCCTGTCAATCTATGGGGTAGAGACTTATTACAACAATGGGGTGCTGAAATATCTATTCCTATGGGTCAGTATAGTGATAACAGTAAACAAATGATGAGAAAAATGGGATATCTCTTGGGGAAGGGACTGGGAAAAAATGAAAATGGCCAACCAGAACCTTTAGAACTAAAAGGACAAACAGATCGAACTGGATTAGGATATCATTTTTAGGAGCAGCCATTGCTGAGCCTGTGGCTCCCATTCCTCTTGTTTGGTTAACTGCCAAATTGGTTTGGGTGGAGCAATGGCCACTGAAAAAGGAAAACTGGAGGCTTTAAAAGAATTGGTACAGAAAGAATTGCAAAAGGGACACATAGAGCCTACTTTCTCTCCTTGGAATTCTCCTGTGTTTGTTATTAAGAAAAAATCAAGGAAATGGAGAATATTAACAGATTTGAGGGCTGTTAATGCTGTAATTTAACCCATTGGTGCACTGTAACTAGGGCTGCCTTCTCCAACAATGATCTCAAAGTACTGGCCTCTCATAGTGATAGATTTAAAAGATTGCTTCTTTACTATTCCTTTATCTACCCAAGATTATGAAAAATTTCCTTTTGCTGTTCCTGCTATAAATAACAAAGAACCAGCAGACAGATACCATTGGAAAGTACTGCCACAAGGCATGTTAAATAGCCGACTATTTGTTAAACTTATGTCAGAAAAGTTAAGCCAGTTAAAGAACAATTTAAAAAATATTATCCATTATATGGATAATATTTTATGTGCAGCTGAAACTAGAGAGGAATTAATGCTATGCTACAAACAAATGGAAAAGGCTGTGACTGCAGCAGGATTAATCATAGCCCCTGACAAAATCCAAACTTCTACTCCCTTTCAGTATTTAGGAATGAACTTTCAGTAGTTAGGAATGAACTTTCAGTATTTAGGAATGAAAGTAGAATGAAGTACTATTAAGTCTCAAAAGGTTCAAATTAGAAGAGATGATTTAAAAACTCTAAATGATTTTCGAAAATTGTTAGGAGACATTAATTGGATTCATCCCACTTTAGGCGTTCCTACTTATGCTATGTCTCACCTCTTTTCTACCTTACGAGGTAATTCTAACTTAAATAGTAAATGTTTCCCCTCCTAAGAGGCATTAGAGGAACTTCAATTAATTGGAGAAAAAATTCAACAGCCACAAGTGACTTGAATTGACCCTATGCAGCCATTACAGTTTTTTGTTTTTCCTACTAAACATTCACCTACAGGAGTTATTGTTCAACAGAATTATCTGGTTGCGTGGCTTTTTCTACCTCACAATACAACTAAACGCTCACTCTATACTTAGATCAAATTGCTATACTAGTAGGACAAGCAAGGCTGTGCACAATGGCACAATGAAGTTAATGGGATATGATCCAAATTAAATTATAGTTCCATTAAACAAACACCACATTCAACAAGCTTATATTAATTCCCAGGAATGGCAAGTTAATTTGGCAGGTTTTATTGGCATTCTTGATTATCATTATCCTAAATCCAAAATATTCCAACTTCTTAAATTAACATCAAGGATATTGCCTTCCAATACTCAAAAAGCTCCTATTGAAGGGGCCATCACTGTTTTCACTGATGGATCTAATAATGGAAAAATCTCATTTGCAGGACCTCAACAGCAAGTTTTTCAAACTGACTTTGCTTCTGCTCAAAGGGCTGAACTTATGGCTGTAATTATAGTACTAAAAACTTTTAAACAGCCAGCAAATATTGTTTCTGATTCAGCCTATGTAGTGCAAGCCACATAAAATATTGAATGTGCCTTAATTCAAAATGTGACTAATGACCAACTTAATCTTTATTTCATTCTTTACAGCAAGTAGTACAACGAAGGCATTCCCCTTTTTATATTACTCATGTAAAAGCACATACTAACCTCCCTGGCCCTTTAACTAAACTTAATCAAAAGGCGGATAATTATATGGGGAAGAGGATTTGCTGTGTCTCTCCAGGTGACAATCGGGTGCCTGTATGGGTGCCCACCAAACATCTGAAGATCTATCATGAGCTACAGCAGGAAGACAGGGCTCTGGGGAGAGCCAAAACTCCTGATACGAGTGATGGCACAAATAAATATCTCAGAGATGAAGGAGAAAACTGAGAATAGTCATCAGGCAAATTCTTCAACATAGGGACAAACCAAGAAGTTGGCACAGATGGCAAAGGACAACTTGAAAACACAGAACAAACTAAAAACAACTAGTAACCTGATGGTGGCCATGCTGGTGGTACTCACCATAGCGGTAAGCCTCCCTACTACAGGAGCAACTCAGAATTTCACTTATTGGGCATATGTCCCATTTCCTCCTTTAATTAGGTCTGTGAGTTGGACGGACCCTGTTATTGAGGTGTGCACCAATGACAGTACCTGGATGCTTGAGCCCATAGATAACTGAGGGCCAATGCATCCTAATAAGGAAGGGGTAAAAATAAATATATCCATAGAATATAAATAGCCCCCAATATGCCTGGGACCTGCTGTTGGAGGTTTACAGATTGACACACAGGCCTGGTTGGCAGTATTCCCCGAAAAAATAAATCATGGGCTGCTTTGCATATGATTTTGGGGCATGGTTTAAAATATAATCATTCCCATCCTAAAACCCTGCAGTTCCATCTGAATAAGTTCAAATATAAACAAAATAGAGTTTTGTTTAAAGGTGTGGATGCTTGAACTTGGGAAAATTGTATAGCAAGTAAGGCTGAGGTGCTAAAAAATAATTCCTGCGGAATTGTCATTAATTAGTCCCCTAAGGGGATCTTTAAAGAAAATTGCACCAGGCCTTCTTGTAAAACAAATGTAATAAACCAATGGAACCACTGGCAATTAAATCATACACAATATATTCAGACAAAAGCTGAGGTCCCAATCATACGGAGTCCTACTGGCATTGTCTCCCCTAATCCAAAAATGGTTATCTCCTGCCATAGGACAGGAACATTCTGAATTATGGAAATTAGCTATGGCTCAATGTCCAATCAAAATTTGGGAGGGTAAATATAACAAGTATAAAGGGGAGGGAGGTAAAACTAAATATGCTTTCTTTTCCTTCCAACAGGACTTTTTGGATTCAAAGTTGTGTCCGGCCACCTTTTGTGCTAGCAATAGGAAATGTTACTCTTAATTACACACTTTATTTCATGCCCCAAATGTCATTTGTCTACCTGTATTAGTTCAACTTTTAATAAAAATCAGACTATCCTAATAATTAAAGCCAGGGAAGGAGTCTGGATGCCTATGTCTTTAAATAGACTGTGGGAGGCATCTCCATCCATTCATATAGTAACTGAAATCCTTAAAAAACTTTTATCCCATTCAAAAAGATTTACAGTTACTCTCATAGTTGCTATAATTTGCCTCATCACTATTACTACTACTACTGCAATAGCTGGTGTGGCTCTACATTCATCTGTACAAACTGTTAAATTTGTCAATAAGTGGCAAAATAATTCCACAAAATTATGGAACTCTCAAACTCAAATAAATAAATAGTTAACCAAATTAATGATCTCCTTCAGACAGTGATTTGAATGGGAGATCGTATTGTAAATTTAAAAAGTAAAATTCAGCCGGGTGTGGTGGCTCAAGCCTGTAATCCCAGCACTTTGGGAGGCCGAGACAGGCGGATCACGAGGTCAGGAGATCGAGACCATCCTGGCTAACAAGGTGAAACCCCCGTCTCTACTAAAAAATACAAAAAAAAAACAACAACAACAACAACTAGCCAGGCGAGGTGGTAGGCGCCTGTAGTCCCAGCTACTCGGGAGGCTGAGGCAGGAGAATGGCGTAAACCCGGGAGGAGGAGCTTGCAGTGAGCTGAGATCCAGCCACTGCACTCCAGCCTGGGTGACAGAGCGAGACTCTATCTCAAAAAAAAAAAAAAAAAAAAAAGTAAAATTCAAATGCAATGTGATTGAAATACCTCTGATTTTTACATTACTCCTCATCTGTATAATGAAACAGAGCATGAGTGGGAAATAAAGAGACATTTAAAAGGTCATACTGGAAATTTATCTTTGGATATTGCAAAACTGAAGGAACAAGTACTTCAAGCCTCTCAGGCACATCTGACACTAATGCTAGGAACTGAAGTGCTTGAAGGAGCTGCAGATGGATTAGCAGCTATTAACCTGCTAAAATGGATCAAGACACTTGGAGGCTCTGTGATTTCAATAATGATTGTGCTTTTAATCTGTGTTGTCTGCAGACGTGGAAGCCACATCTGGAGAGAAAGCCCCCACTGAGAACAAGCAATGACAGCTGTGGTGGTTTTGCAAAAAAGGGAAACATGTTGGTAGAAGAGCTGAGGCAGGACTGGCTTGTCTGTCATGATGTAAGAGTCTTGAAAGATGTCCAGGGTCTAAAACCCCTCGTGGCCTTTAACACCAAGCTCTGTGCCAAAGGGTGGAAGGCTGCCCTGCCACACCACAATCTCAGCCCAGGGAATAAAACCCCTTGTGGCTTGGACGGAACCCAGGGCACAGGGCATAAAACCCCTCGTAGCCTCTGGAATGTGCACAGACTTGTTGGTTCCTTGCTCTTCCTTGTAAACATGTCCTCCGTTATCTCAAGCAGCAGAGCATATTCTGTATGCATCAAAGGAAATGCTAAACAGTCACAGCTATGCTTAATGCACCACTACCTTTCTACCCCCACATCCTCACGCCCTCACCTGTTTACCCTTACGTCCCCACCACCTGCTTCTTTGTTTGATCACCAATAAATAGTGTGGGCTCCCAGAGCTTGGGGTCTTCACAGCCTCCAATCTAGCACTGGATCCCTCGATCCACTTTATGCACTTTTTTTGTTTTTGAGACCAAGTCTCAGTCTGTCACCCAGGCTAGAGTGCAGTGGTGCGATCTCCGCTCACTGTAAGCTCTACCTCCCAGGTTCACGCCATTTTCCTGCCTCAGCCTCCCGAGTAGCTGGGGCTACAGGTGCCTGCCACCACGCCTGGCTAATTTTTTTTGTATTTTTAGTAGAGATGGGGTTTCACCATCTTAGCCAGGATGGTCTCGATCTCCTGACCTCATTATCTGCCTGCCTTGGCCTCCCAAAGTGCTGGAATTACAGGAGTGAGCCACCATGCCCTGGCTCACTTTATGTACTCTTGTCTTTTCTTGTTTCTTTGACCCTACTGGACTTTGTGGCGCCCATGGCCTGGTGTCGGGCCTGATCACCCCAACAGTGCGCCACTGTGTCCAGCTCATTTTTGTATTTGTAGTAGAGATGGGGTTTCACCTTGTTGGCCAGGCTGGTTTCAAACTCCTGGCCTCAAATGATCCGCCCACCTCAGCCTTCCAAAGTGCTGGGATTACAGGCGTGAGCCACTGTGCCCAGCCTCGGATCATGATGTTTAATCTTAACAGTCTTACAAGGGAAGTACTATCGTTGGCCCCATTTCCAGAGATGAAAATGAAGGCTTAGAAAAGTATCTAGTCTAAGACCACAGAGTTAGGAAATAGTGGAACCAGGATTGAAAGCCAGGCAGTCTTGACTTGGAATGTCTGTTCTTAACCATTCTGTTACAAGCTACCAGGACTCAAATAACCCAAATGCCGGTCTCTCCTTTTCAGGTCATCTCTGTAGGGAAAAAGGTCAAACCTCTCCCCTTCTCTGACGGTGATCCTATTAATTCTGGGGGAAAAAAACAACAAGCCAAAATAATCCTATACTATTTGATGTTACTTTTCTAATTCAAGAAAACAAACTTGCCATTAACATATAGTGCAGAGAAAGTCATGTAATATAAAGTACTGAGAAACAAAAAATTTGCTTTCAGCATTACTAGGCTCATTTTGGACTAAATGAATATAGTATATCCCAGCTCAGAAATCAACAATTTCTGAAAAGTTAAAAACTTCAACACAAACAATGTATTTTATGTAATATTTTATTTACTGATCTCTCTGAAACATGCCAAAATTCATATAGCTAAGGGAACTTACCATGCTAAAATGTTGTTCAACATGACAAATTTATACAAAACATATTTCAATGTAGTGCCTTCATTTCATTCTTGGGAATCAACATTACATTTAGGTGGTGAAAATTAGGGTACAAATATAATTACCAAATAATATTATACTTCTAGTTTACCGGAAAACATTAACAGTTGTGACAGTCACACCTAACACCTTGGTTAGAGAAAACGGGCAAGGGTGTCACAGAAGTATGCAAGATTTGACAGTTCAACTAATCCATAGCCTTTCTGAAAAACTACAGATGGAAAATATGTAGTAAATATTTCTGTAATATGGTGGTTTCACTACATTATAGTTATCATTCCATTCATGCACTCAAGTAACTGCTGCTTCTGATCACTGAAAACTCGATTCAAAGTCATTGCTCAGCAAGCTGATACTACAAATCCCTTACGTTAAAAGGTAGTTTAAATGTGGAAATAAGGCAAAGCATATTTGTTAGTCACAACTACTTTTAGATATAATTGAGACTACACTGGTATACATAATTAGGTGCACCGTATGCATAACAATGCATACTATAGTGTGGAGTTAATTCCAATTTCCATATTTTATATTTATTGGTCACAACAGCATACATTTTATGCTCCAAAAGAAACACATCGATCCAACAAAATGGTTATATTTAATGTTCTTTTAAAGATGAACTAAATTTAAGAATTGGTTTTTTCTAATATCTCTTTTCAAATTACTGATATAAATTTGCCAGAGAAACAATTACATGTTTTATCTAACATCAAATAATCTGCAGTTTCCAAGACAGATGCATTTCTTGTTCAATTTCCAAAAGTAAATAAAGGCTTTCTAACTGAAAACATTTGCATCCCTAGCTCTCTAATGTAAACATTAAAAAGAAAATTACAAAAAATGACCTCTAAGCTTCTGAATAGTCCACTTAGTTACATAAAGTACTTTCTGTCCCAACACTTTCTCTATTTCAAGATATTTACTTCCTAAGTACATGACAAAGTCTTCATTTCAAACCAGTCACTCAGTTTCCATGGTAACATTGCGGGATTCCTTGGCTACCATAAGTCGCATTAGTTGACTGTGGAATTTCTCAATCTTCTTCACATCTTGAGCTTGCTCTGTTTTATACACCAAACACTGTCAGAAATTTTAGAAGTACACATTAACTATATAAAACTAGATATTGACAATGTAGAAAACATACAATTGGATAAAATTTTGAGTCTTTCCTACCACTGTTTTGCTCTATTCTCCTTGGAGGGTCGTACTAGGAAAATTGCACTCAGGTTTCCAAGCCTCCAGCAATTCCATGTCTTAAAGTATAGTAATTTAAATGCCACTGCTGTGGACAAAAAACTAAATGAAGTCTATTAGAAGCTTCTGAAAAATGTTAAATGTTAAATCCTACTATAGTCTGATGAGAAGAACTCAAGGCTTAGAATTAGGTATTAGATTATCTCCCTAGGTATTTTCTCCCAGCCATAAGTAACTGAGTTATGCTGGAAAAAAACCCAGAAATCTTAAGATACCTTTTTCTACTGGTGAAATTGGGGGTTTGATAATTTTTAGAAAAAAATCTAGAATTCTCTGTATAGCTGGTCAACACATAAACCAGATAAATCTTGATTTTCTTGGCCAGGAGTGGTAGCTTACACCTGTAATCCCAGCACTTTGGGAGGCCGAGGCGGGCTGATCACCAGGTCAGGACTTCAAGACCAGCCTGGCCAATATGGTGAAACCTCGTCTCTACTAAAAATACAAAAATTAGCTGGGCGTGGTGGCGTACACTTGTACTCCCAGCTACTGGGGAGGCTGAGGCAGAAGAATTGCTTGAACCCAGGAGTCGGGGCTGCAGTGAGCTGAGATCATGCCACTGCACTCCGGCCTGGGCGACCGGGTGAGACTCTGTCTCAAAAAAAAAAAAAAAAAATCTTGATTTTCTGAAGATATGTATTTTTGAGACAGTGTCTCACTCCGTGACCCAGGCTGAGGGTATAGTGGCACAATCTCAGCTCACTGCAACCTGTGTCCTGGGCTCAAGTGATCCTCAGCTTCCTGAGTAGCTGGGACTACAGGCACACACAACCATACCCAGCTAATTTTTCTATTTTAGTAGAGATGGGGTTTCTCCATGTTGCCCAGGCTTGAAGATACTACTTTTAAAGCAAAACAAATTCTTCCTTGTTAGCGTTAAATTCTTCACTAGATACTTAAGATCTGCTTATGGTTGGTCATAAAGCCATCTGTTGTAGAATCTTCAGAAATAGCAATTTTAAGCTGGTAGCCCTTCCCTCATTTTGTAATATAGGTCCACTTTTCTTCAGCCCATCTTAAAGGTTCACATGAGTTTTAAACAACAGGAACTAATGATCCTGTAATAAAAGTCAATCATTAACTTGAAGTTCAACCTCATCATGCCCAACTGATCTGAATTCATCCAGCCTTTTAAACAACTCACTTAAAAAAAAATTTTATCCATGCATTGTACAAATTTGTGCAGCAGTCTTGTGAAAAGGCCGTATTAATCTTCATCATTAAATTTTCAGTATATGTGCTACAAGAGAATATACATACCTTCTCACTGAAGTTTCTGACAGAAAAAGATTTTAGGTCCGTAGAAGACAGTATTATAAATCAATTATGGGATTAGAAAAATTATGCATACATGGGATTATAAAAAAGTCAAAGTTAACATGGATCCTTAATTATATTTAATTATTAACAAGGCAAAAAGAGCCATCAATTGAAGATAAGGCCTTTTGTATTAAAATTTGTTTTGCAGTTATTCCCCTATTTTTTTTTTTTTTTGAGATGGAATCTAGCTCTGTTGCCCAGGCTGGAGTGCAGTGGCACAACTTTGGCTCACTGCAACCTCTGCTGCCCAGGTTCAAGCGATTCTCCTGCCTCAGCCTCCCGAGTAGCTGAGATTACAGGCGCCCACCACCACGCCCAGCTAATTTTTGTATTTTCAGTAGAGACGGGGTTTCACTATCTTGGCCAGGCTTGATCTTGAACACCTGACCTCATGATCCACCCACCTCCCAAAGTGCTGGGATTACAAGCGTGAGCCACTGCTCCCGGCCTATTCCCCTATTTTTAAGACAGGACATAGGGGTTTTTCTTCAGCAGGTATACCTAACCACTCTGTGACAATCACAATTAAAATTTTTCTCAGTGTGGAATGTCAAGATTTAAGAAGTACTTAGTGGTTCACGCCCATAATCCCAGTGGTTTGGGAGGCTAAGGCAGGAAGATGGCTTGAGTCCAGGAGTTCCAGATCAGCCTGGGCAAAATATAATGAGACCCTGTCTAGACAAAAAAATTTAAAAATTAGCTGAGTGTGGTGGTGCACACCTGTAGTCCCTGCTATTCAGGAGGCTGAAGCGAGAGGACCGCTTGAGCCCAGGAGGTTGAGGATGCAGTGAGCCACTGCACTCCAGCCTGAGCAACAGAGCAAGACACTGTCTCTAAAAAAAAAAAAAAAAAAAAAAAAAAAAAGCAATCAACAAAACAACCAACAAACAAAAGAAAACATTTACTCAGTCTACCAAGGGTAACCACTAATGTTAGATACTTTCATATATTTTTTTACTATCACTATGATACTTTACAGATGAGGAAATTGAGACCAGAAGGCTAAACTTTTGGCTTAAACTTTTCCATGGCCAAAATGCTAGTAAATGACTAAGCTAGGATTCACATCTCTTAAATCTATGTCTAGCATATTACATCTCAATTCACTCTTCCTTTTTCACATGTTCAGCTACTCACTAAATTCAACTGGCTCTTAGAAGACACGGTAATCACTAAAAGGTCTAACTTCATGCAATTTCATAATGGAACCCTGAACACAAATACAATATATGACCAAAGACAAAAGTGATTTTAAAAATCACTCTATACAATTTTTAAAAGAACTAATGTATTTTAAAAATGTTTACTGAGTGCTCTCTGGGTCAAGATATTGTAGTAGGCAATGGAAATAAAACACGTAAGAATATTACTAATCTATCTCTATTGTCTTGAAGCACAGTCTATTAAAAAGACAAATGTGATAAAAGAATCGTGATACAGCACAAAAAGCCAAAATGAAAAGCAAGAGATGAAGCAATCCTCGAGTTGGGTTTTGAAAGATAAGCAGCAGTCTGGCCACATTAGGGGCAGAGGTGGGATTCAATATTGCAAAGGAGGAAACAGAATGTTCAAAAGCACTGAGGCCTAACACATCACAGCACATTAAAGGAGTTCTTATGTAATACAGAAATTACAGAGATTAGAGGGGATGCAAGGGTGGAGTTTAAAGGCTTCTAAGCAAGGGAGAACAATCAAATTTGCCTTTTAGAAATCACTTTGGGGCTGGGCATGGTGGACCACATCTGTAATCCCAGCACTTTGGGAGGCCGAGGTAGGTGGATTGCTTGAGGTCAGGAGTTCAACATCAGCCTGGGCAACATGGTGAAATCTCATCTCTACTAAAAATACAAAAATTAGCCGGGTGTGGTGGTGCCCACCTGTAATCCTACCTACTTGGGAGGCTGAGGTAGGAGAATCGCTTGAACCCGGAAGGCAGAGGTTGCAGTGAGCCAAGAATGAACCATTGCACTCCAGCCTGGGTAATAGAGCCAGACTCCCTCTTTATTAAAAAAAAAAAAAAAAAAAAGGCTGGGCGCAGTGGCTCACGCCTGTAATCCCAACACTTTGGGAGGCTGAGGTGGGTGGATCATGAGGTCAGGAGACCAAGACCATCCTGGCTAACACAGTGAAACCTCGTCTCTACTAAAAATACAAAAAAATTAGCCGGGCATGGTGGTGGGCACCTGTAGTCCCAGCTACTCAGGAGGCTGAGGCAGGAGAATGGCGTGAACCCAGGAGGCAGAGCTTGCAGTGAGCTAAGACTATGCCACTGCACTCCAGCCTGGGCAACAGAGTGAGACTCCGTCAAACAAACAAACAAATTAAAAGAAAAGGCCAGGTGCGGTGGCTCACGCCTGTAATCCCAGCACTTTGGGAGGCCAAGATGGGTGGATCACGAGGTCAAGAGATGGAGACCATCCTGGTCAACATGGTGAAACCCTGTCTCTACTAAAAATAAAAAATAAAAAAAAATTAGTTGGGCGTGGTGGTGCACAGCTGTAGTTTCAGCTACTTGGGAGGCTGAGGCAGGAGAATCACTCGAACCTGGGAGGCGGCGGCTGCAGTGAGCAGAGATCGAGCCACCGCACTCCAGCCTGGCAACAGAGCGAGACTCCATCTCAAAAAAAAAGAAAAATAGAAATCACTCTGGGCTGGGCACTGTGGCCCATGTGTGTAATCCCAGCAACTTGGGAGGCTGAGGGGGAGGACTGCTTGAAGCCACAAGTTCAAGACCAGCCTGGGCAACATAGTGATATCCTGTCTCTAAAAACTTTTTAAATTAAAAAAATCCCCAGATTTCTGACCAGGTGGAAAATAATGCAACTAAAAGTAGGAAGGTAGGAACAGAAGAAGGAGGTAGTTTTTTTTGTTTGTTTGCTTTTTTGAGACAGAGTCTCACTTTGTCACCCAGGCTGGAGTGCAATGGCACCACTTCTACTCACTGCAAGCTCCGCCTCCCAGGTTCACGCCATTCTCCTGCCTCAGCCTCCCGAGTAGCTGGGACTACAGGCACCTGCTACCACGCCCGGCTAATTTTTTTGTATTTTTAGTAGAGATGGGGTTTCACCGTGTTAGCCAGGATGGTCTTGATCTCCTGACTTTGTGATCCACCCGCCTTGGCCTTCCAAAGTGCTGGGATTACAGGCATGAGGAGCTAGTTTAAGAACAGATGATAAACTCCAGTGTAGACAAATGAATTTTGAGGGTATGTGAGGTACAGATGCTAGTCAGAAGAATATGAGCTAAACACACATTTGCAAGTAGACATAGATAGGTGCAGTATTAGACTTAACTAAATGAACTGCTCCAGAAGCTGTGTGAAAAGACAATCAAGGACAGAATCCTAGAGAAGCACATATATATATGATGCACATTTAAAAAAAAAAAAAAGCAAAGAAGAAACAATAGAAACACAGAATAAATAGTAAGACCAAGATAAAACAGAGCCACAAGTGCCAAAATAATTATTTCTATGAAAGAGTGGGGTTCTCTATCAAAAGCAGCAAGGAGGCCAAGTAAGATATGAATAATAAGACCACTGGCTTTGAAAATAAAGGAGCTGCTGATGTGCTCTCATAAAGAGCAGTTTCAGTGGAATACCATATGCAGAAAACGGATGGCAGAGGGTTAAGGAATGAATGGGATATGAGGAAGTAACAAGAGTGAGCATATCAAGGGCAGGAAATACAAGAATAAAGCCTGTAACTTGTGTTCAAACACTGTCATTTAAAGGAAACTTTTACTCCCTTACATCCAGTTTGGTCTCTACATTCCTGTTGCTTAAGGTCTGAAGACAGCACTTAGTAAATGACACTTGACATAATGCACTAAGAAAGCAAGTTAAATTATTTCCTGAGGGTCTATAAAAGTAGCTGCTAGAATGAGGTTCTTCATTTTTGAATGAAATGCAAAATAAGCATCCTAATGGGTAATCTCCATAAACTCCAAGTAAATAATTTCAAACAAATGACAAACAAATCTTAAAGTATGTAACAAATAAACATGTATACTTACAACTAAATCATCTGTTACTTTAACACACAAGTTCCCATCAGAATGCCTATATTTGAGAACCACACGTGCCTGAAACAAAAATACATATTTAGAAACAGTGAAGACAGATGACATTTCTCATAAATAATTTAGTCTTCAGGTAGGCTGAAAAGGATCCTTTTAGAATAAATACCCCCAAACATCTAAAGGCATTTTTACTATAAACTGAAATGAGGTTAAAAGAAAAAATCAGCTATTTTAGTTCATTCCTTTGCTACAATTTATTTATTTAAGACTTTAAAAAGGTTGGATATTTTATTTGCAGACAGTTTGAAAAGAGATGTACTGAACATTCTCAAAACACATCCACATTCAGGGAATGTCTGTGAGACTTACAAGGTGGCATTTCTTGCCAATAAGAATATACACCAACACACCTAGCCACAGAGGAATGACAGGAAAAGGAGGAAAAACATTTAGCAGAAATGGCTGGTTAAAAAGACCAAATCCATTCCTTAGCAAACAGTGCTGCAGGTCAGTGCAATTCACACTTTCCATTATTCCATGGATCTTAGCAAGTGGATTCAGACTAAAATATTCAGCAAAATCAGGTCTTTATCATGAAGGCAGAACATAATGCATTATTACATAAAAGCAGAATTCTGCCTTGAAAAGAAGTCTCCACCAACAACTTTTCCAAAAACCAGAATAACTCCTATACTGAAGTGCCATGTTACACAATACTTTATGTTCAATATTCTACAGATTGCCAAGGCATTTAGTTATTAGCATATTCCTATAAGACATCTCTCAAGAACACTTCCACGAACATTTTTTTTCTTTCAGTGATGGATTCAAGCACAGGTATCGCAGTTTTTCCCTAACCAGTTATCAGTAACTCTTGTTTAGCTAGCTGTTTTAAAAACTGCCAAGTATCGGCCAGGCGCGGTGGCTCACGCTGTAATCTCAGCACTTTGAGAGGCCGAGGCGGGTGGATCATGAAGTCAGGAGTCGAGACCATCCTGGCTAACACGGTGAAACCCCGTCTCTACTAAAAAATACAAAAAATTAGCTGGGCGTGGTGGCGAGCGCCTGCAGTCCCAACTAATCGGGAGGCTGAGGCAGGAGAATGGCATGAACCCGGGAGGCGGAACTTGCAGTGAGCCAAGATCGTGCCACTGGACTCCATTCCAGCCTGGGGACAGAGCGAGACTCCGTCTCAAAATAAACAAAACAAAATAAAAACTGCTAAGTATCTACAAGCCAAAACAAAAACGTAATTTTTTTTTTTTTTTTGAGACGGAGTCTTTGCTCTGTCACCCAGGCTGGAGTGCAGTGGCACCATCTCGGCCTACTGCAAGCTCCGCCTCCTGGGCTCACGCCATTCTCCTGCCTCAGCCTCCCGAGTAGCTGGGATTACAGGCGCCCGCTACCACACCTGGCTGATTTTTTGTATTTTTAGTAGAGATGGGGTTTCACCGTGTTAGCCAGGATGGTCTCGATCTCCTGACCTCGTGATCCGCCCGCCTCAGCCTCCCAAAGTGCTGGGATTACAGGCTTGAGCCACCGCGCCCGGCCAATTTTTTTTTTTTTTTAAGACGAGTCTCGCTCACCACACCTGGCTGATTTTTTGCATTTTTAGTAGAGAAGGGGTTTCACCGTGTTAGCCAGGATGGTCTCGATCTCCTGACCTCGTGATCCGCCCGCCTCAGCCTCCCAAAGTGCTGGGATTACAGGCATAAGCCACCACGCCCAGCCTCAGAAACATAATTTTAAAATGGTTACGATCTAGCACCAGAGGCCTCAAGACAATTATGGAAACTAAATAAAAAGGGCTAATGGAACTGCAACCTACAGCTTTCCCCATTATGGTCTTTGCATTCCTGAGATTGAAAAAAAAAAGTTATATCACTATATGTGATTTGTCTGAGTGAAGGAGGAAAGGGAACTCATCAAGCATTTAAGCAGATATAAATAGTAGTAACAGCCGGGCGCAGTGGCTCAGGCCTGTAATCCCAGCACTTTGGGAGGTCGAGACGCGCAGATCACAAGGTCAGGAGATCGAGACCATCCTGGCTAACATGGTGAAACCCCGTCTCTACTAAAAATACAAAAAATCAGCCAGGTGTGGTAGCGGGCGCCTGTAGTCCCAGCTACTCGGGAGGCTGAGGCAGGAGAATGGCGTGAGCCCAGGAGGCGGAGCTTGCAGTAGGCCGAGATGGTGCCACTGCACTCCAGCCTGGGTGACAGAGAAAAGACTCCGTCTCAAAGAAAAAAAAAAAAAGTAGTAACTAGGTTAATTATCTTTAGAATACCTGATTCTATTTATTGATCTAGTAAGTTCAGTTTTACATATTTTAAAAATTCAGTTCTCTAGAAACAAAACACTTAAAAATATACTAAGCCTGACAACTATGTGAAGTTTTAACTCTCAGTTAAAGGAACTCACTGGTTTCATTTAGGAGAAATGAGTTAAAAGGCCACTGGGCGCAGTGGCTCACGCCTGTAATCCCAGCACTTTGAGAGGGCAAGAGTTCACTCATGAGGTCAGGAGTTTGAGACCAGTCTGGCCAACATGGTAAAACCCCTTCTCTACTAAAAATACAAAAATTAGCTGAGCATGGTGGCAGGTGCCTGTAATCCTAGCCACTCGGGAGGCTGAGGCAGGAGAGTCACTTGAACCTGGGAGGTGGAGGTTGCAGTCAGCTAAGATCACACCACTGCACTCCAGCTTGGACAACAAAAGCAAAACTCTGTCTCAAAAAAAAAAAAAAAAAAAAGAGAAAAAAAGAAAAGAAAAAAAGGCCAAACTTACTTATAAAGGGGTCCATTTGGTAATTTAGAGGGTGCTGAGTCACCACGTCAGATGCCATAAAGAAAGAAAAAGAAATCAAGGTTCTTTACCAAAAATAACCAAAACACAAGGACAAATGAATTAAGCCCTATAAAAGGATATACATATAAAATGCTAAAGAGAAAAAACAAGTAATTTAGACTGGGAAAAAGGAAGGTCTAAAAAATAAGGTAGCTTTGAAAATGCTTTTTTTTTTTTTTTAAACCTTATAGAAGAAGGCAGAAGGCTGAAAAACCATTCTGAACAAGGATACAATGAATTCTGTAGCTTCATGAGACTACAGCTGAAGATCATGAAAATGGTGAGACAAAGCCAGAAAGACTGGAGATGGGTCAGACTAAGAGTTGGGACTATATCCAGTTATCAAAGAATAACCAGTTTTTAAGCAGGAGATGAAGAATTCAACTTTTGTTTTTTAGACAATTGTGGCAGAAGTGTTAAGGAACTAAAAAGGCTGACAGACCAACAGAGAGGTTATTACATAATCCAGTGGTAATGCCATCTTCAATTATAGCAATGCAAGAAAGAGTGGTAAAAAGATACTCGGTATAATCAACAGGTTAAATGTGTTGGGGAGAGAAGACAGAGAATTTTGGAAAACAGATTCCAGAGACCTGACAAAATTTGTTCTTTAGCCCTAGCAGAAACAGAATGGACTTGGGGTTCAAAGATCTGGGTCCAAATTTCATCTTAATCTCTTAAGAAACTAGGCAAATCATTTAACATATCTAAAATCATTCATTTATGTACTTTGATGCGTTGCTGTAATTGTTCATGTATTATGTATAAATATATGTAAATACACATAAATATATATGAAATGCCTGTAACATATAAACATGTAAAATGTCTGTCACCTATAAGGCACTCAAAAAAAAAACCTGTTAAGTCGGCTGGGCGCGGTGGCTTACTCCTGTAATCCCAGCACTTTGGGAGGTCGAGGTGGGTGGATCACCTGAGGTGGTAAGGAGTTTGAGACCAGCCTGGCCAACATGATGAAACTCCGTCTCTACTAAAAATACAAAAAATTAGCTGGGCATGGTGCCAGGAGCCTGTAATCCCATATACTTGGGAGGCTGAGGCAGGAGAATCGATTGAACCCAGGAGGTGGAGGTTGCAGTGAGCCAAGATTGTGCCACTGCACTCCAGCCTGGGCAACAAGAACAAAACTCCATCTCGGAAAACAAACAAATAAAAAAACTGTTAAGCTCTTCATCTACATTCATCCTCTCCCCTCTCAACATATCAGTCAAGCTAGGCGCCATGGCTTGCGTCTGTAATCCCAGGTACTTGGGAAGCTGAGGCAGGAGAATCATCTGAGGCAAGGATTTAAGACCAACCTGGGCAACAAAGCAAGACCCCCGTCTTCAAAAAAAAAAAAAAAAATTAGGCAGGCATGGTGGCATGTCTGTAGTCTCAGCTACTCAGGAGGCTGAGGTGGGAGGATCACTCAAGCCCAGTTCAATGCTGGAGTGAACTGTGATTTGTGCCACTGCACTCCAGCCTGTGCCAACTGCAATTTTCTGACTGGGTAAGAGATGAAATATTCTCTCTCTTGTCTATTCTAGACATGCTTTGCTCACAGTGATGCTCTAAGTATTTTCATTTTCTCTACCACTGCCATCACATTATTACAGTACAGTCACTCTTGATGTGAATTTACATATTCTTTACTGTTTCTCAAGTATTTTTAGTTTATACTGTGGGTACTTCTGGATAAAAGTCCTGTATGGTCTCAGAGTACCATTGTCTGAATGAAGAAACAAATGATCCTGCAAACAAGGGAAGCCAACCAAATGAAGCAACCAGAAGTCATCAGTGTTATAAACAAATTACTCAATTTAAAAAATACAGTATTTCCATTATTTATTATTGTATCATTTTATTGTAAAAAAATAGAACTAAGAATGTTTTACAGCTTGTTACTTACCTAGGCCTTTCTGTGGGTCTAATACTATTTTTAATCATAATTATCAACATTTCTTGATGCACACTTTAAACTTATATGCACTATAAACAACATGTGGCATTGGAGTTACAGGTCACCAGCTCACTGCATAAACTTAAAACATAATTCATATTACTTAATGATCATCAATAGTTTCACACAGTAAATCCTGAGCCCCGGGCTGGGCACAGTGGCTCACACCTGTAATTCCAACACTTTGGGAGGCCAAGGCGGGCGGATCACAGGTCAGGAGTTCCAGACCAGCCTGGCCAACATGGTGAAACCCTGCCTCTATTAAAAATACAAAAAATTAGCCAGGTGTGTGGCGGGCGCCTGTAAACCCAGCTACTCGGGAAGCTGAGGCAGGAGAATTGTTTGAACTCAGGAAGCCGAGGTTGCAGTGAGCTGAGATTGAGCCATTACACTCCAGCCCGGGCGACAGTGCGAGATGCCGTCTCAAAAGAAAAAAAAAAAAAAAAAAAAATTCCTGAGCCCCAGTTTTCTGAGATTATCCATCCCCTTTTCATTTTCTTTCTTCTCTGAGGGATATAGTCACAATACACTGTATCTTTAATACCCTCCAATAACACCAGCTCCTTAAGGGTTCAACGGCATCTCATTCACCTTTGTGTCTCCCACAGAACCTAATTTAACTTGGGGTTCAGTAACACGAGAGTGGGGAATGAAGCACAAAAGAGATGATTGAGTTACAACAGACAGAAAACAAAAGCAGCATCATACATAACCAGGTCTGAGATTTCCAGTATAAAATCCCTTCAATATGCTGAGTTCTAAAAAGGAGAACTTTTAATTAACACGAATATACTTCATATAATTCTTCAGACATGACAATAAAATAAGCAAAACTTCAAGAGACGAAAGGAAAGATGCGAATGCTAAACTCCCATCACTTGGACTCCTTTGCTTTTTAATAACGAGCTAACTTCCGACATCCACCTCCATTATAATTTTTGCAGGGGCTAAGAATGTATTTCAGAGGTCCATGAATCCCCTAAAATTGTTTGCAAACATTTACGTATACGTACATTTTTCTGAGGAAAGGTGCTATTATTATTCTTATGTTCTCAAAGCCTGTGACTCCCAAAATACTAAGAACCAATATTCTGAAGGGGTACAGATGCTTTCAAATTGGAATCAAGAATGATGCTTTCAAGACTGTCTGAGCGGCAGTAGAAAAACATCATCAGTTTCATATACATAAGGTACCCTTACCGCCTAGGCGGTACAGGAAAAGTGAACCAAGACAAAGGACAGGAAACTGCAGGGGGAGGAGCCCTGGCTTCAGGGACTCATAAAACAATCGAAGCCTTAAGGGAAGTTGAGGGACTGGGGCGGGGGAAGATCGACTGTAGAGATGTTTAGGGCTGAGATGAACCTGGCTGTTGCCCGTTTCAGGGCCTCACTGGGCCGCTTTGATCAGGGACGAAGGGGACGAGACAGCGGAACATTAACTTGGCAGAGTCCATTTGTGTTCATTCCCAGCACCTCCTGGGAGCGCTGGGGAAGCTCCAGCGGCCGAGTGGATGGCGGGAAGATATCCTGGGCTGGGGCCCAAAGCAGCGGCCCCGCCAGCGATTTACCTTCATAGGATCAGCGAGGTAAAGTTTTTCGGCAGCGCGGCTGAACTCCTCCCAGGTCTGGTACTGCGGCATCGTGGCCTGAAGTGGAAAAGTAAGAGAACCAACGCCTCAGAACCCGGCCCAACAAACTGCCTACGTCCGGGAGTCGCCAACCGACGCGAGTCCCAGCAGCCCCAAGATGGCGGCGGCTCCTCGCACCAACGCCTCGCTCCATTGGACAACCCCGTCCACGCTCGCCCAATGGGCAGGAGGGATGTTGTCAGGGAGTGGGCGGAGCCCAAGGCGTGTGGCTCGGGAGCTGAGCGAGAGAAGTGGAGGGCAGGGCAACCAATGCCGGCTGCCACAGCACCCCCTGTAGGGCCGAATGAGCGGCGTCCGTCCCGCGGCACTCGGGTGAACCGCAGCTTCCTTCAACAAAGATTAAGCGACTCTGCGATAGGCGCTGCAGATACGAGGAAGGAGGCGACAGGGCCTAGCTGTCACACAGCTTGGTGAAGAAGCCAGGAGACATAAACACAAAAGTGCAACGGAAAACTTTATATGATAAACATTTATGTCGGGTTAGTGAAGCGCAAAGGAAGAACGATCACTTGTGGGTGGGCGGAGGCTCACAGAAGCGGCGCAAGCTCAACAGGTGGGCGAGGAAGAGCAGAACGCGTAGACCCATTTTAGATCTGCAGTGTATGTCAGATGACTGGTGTTTAGGAGATGAGGAAGAAGCCATATAATCACTTATGCAAGGATAAGAAATCTGATCCTCCAAGCAGGAGGATCGCTTGAGCCCAGGAGTTCGAGGCTGCAGTGAGCCATGATCGCGCTACGCACCCAGCTTGGGCATCAGAGCAAGACACTGTCGCAAAAGTGAAAAAAAAATAAAGAAGATGGCCTGAAGGGGACACCAGGTAAAGAGTATTATATTTTGAGATGGAAAGATTTTGTGCATGTTTATAACTTTCAGAGAAGGACACAGATAGAAAAATCAGGCTGGGCGCGGTTGCTCACGCCTGTAATCCCAGCACTTTGGGAGACCGAGGCGGGTGGATCACAAAGTCAGGATATCGAGACCATCCTGGCTAACACGGTGAAACCCCGTCTCTACTAAAAATGCAAAAAATTAGCCGGGCGTGGTGGCGGGCGCCTGTGGTCCCAGCTACTCAGGAGGCTGAGGAAGGAGAATGGGGTGAACCCGGGAGGCGGAGCTTACAGTGAGCCGAGATTGGGCCACTGCACTCCAGCCTGGGCAACAGAGCGAGACTCCATCTAAAAAAAAAAGAAAGAAAGAAACTCAAAAGCAGTATGTGAAGTAGAGTAGAAAGCTGAAACTGGAGATCATATCTGGGAATAGCCCCAACTGGGGTCTGTCTCCAGCAACACCCAGAAGCTTGGGTTTTGGACTGGAAAAGACGGATATTAGGGATTTATAGGGTACATGAGGAAGAAGAACAAAGGACTAAGAATGTTAAAGGTATTGGTAAGAGAGTGACTGAACTGATAAATTATGGGATCCATGCTAGATAGATGGTAATTAATTGGGTCAAAAGAGAGAAACTAAGAAACCAGAATTAAAGGAAATCTGAATTCAATATAACAGGAAATAAGAAATTTTAGTCAGATTGGATATTGGGGTTTAACATTTTACAGTAGCAATAGTCACTGGTGAGGCTGGGTTGTCCACACAAAATTAAAGTCTTGTATGAGTAAGAAAGGGAATAAGATGAAGGAGAAGGCTATGAGCCAGGGACCCAAATCCTCAGTTAATGAGAAGTGTGTGTGCGTGTGTGTGTGTGTGTGTGTGTGTTTTGAGGGAAGCTATAAAGAGCAATGAGCAGAGGCAGAGAGAGCAGAGTTGGGCAGAATGACCCCAGGTGTAGGGGTTTTTCCCTAAAGATGAAAACAATGGAAGTTAAGACAATGCCAACTTTGCCTTCTGTCACAAGGAACATAAGAGATCAGTTTCAATTCAATTGTCACAAGGAACATAAGAGATCAGTTTCAATTCAATTCAGCAAAAAATAAAACAAATGTCCACCCTGGACAAACACCAGGAGCTGGGCTAGGCATTAGAGACCCAGCAGTGAACAAGACAGGCCCAGTCCCTGCCTCATAGTATGGAGAGAATGACAGTAAAGAACAGATTTCCATTGTGAGGGTCCCCATCACTGTGAGTTCCAGCATCTCCAAGCGTAGCCCAGCCTTAGCCCCTACAGAGGCAGAGAAATCAAGATGAGGAAGAAGTTATGGGAATTGCCCTTGATTATGTGAATGTCCCCAGTCACACTACAATGCATTCTTTTTTGAAAAATTTAATTTTAGGTTCAGGGGGTACATGTACATGTTTGTTACATGGGTATATTGCATACTGGTGGGGATTAGGCTTCTAGTGTACCCATCACCCAAATAGTAAACATTGTACCCAATCAGTACTTTTTTAACCCTTTCCATCTTCCCACCCTCCCCTTTTGGAGTCCCCAGTGTCCATTATTTCTCTCTTTATGTTGATGTGTATCCGTATTCATCCATTCTCATACTGTTATAAAGAACTACCTGAGACTGGGTAATTTATGAAGAAAAGAGGTTTAACTGAACTCACAGTTCTGCAGGCTGTACAGAAGGCATGACTGCAGAGGCCTCAGGAAACTTAACAATCATGGCAGAAGGGCCAAATCAAGGGCTTAGAAGCAAGCACTTCTTCACATGGCAGCAGGAGAGAGAGAGAGAGAGAAGGGGGAAGTGCTACACAATTTTAAACAACTAGATCTTGTGAGAACTCACTATCACAAGAACAGCAAGGGGGAAATCCACCCCTATGATCCAATCACCTCCCACCAGGTCCCTCCCCCAACACTGGGAATTAGAGTTCAACATGAGATTTGGGTGAGGACACAGAGCCAAACCATATGAGTGCCCATTGTTTAGCTCCCACTTATCAGTGAGAACATGCTGTATCTGGTTTTCTGTTTCTACAGTAGTTCACTTAGGATAATGGCCTCCAGCTCTATCTGTGTTGCTACAAAGGACATGATTTCATTCTTTTTTTTTTTTTAATGGCTGCCGGATGCATCCTTTAAACTAGGTTATTCCTTTCCTGCTGTGGCTTCTGAAAGGCTATCAGAGAGTGTCCTTTATAAATTGCTCACACATGCACAATGTCAGAAAAGAAAAAATTTCTTTCATTCCCAGTCAAGGAGATCAGGGCCTCTGTACCCTTTGTGGTTATTCTTTCTGCTTCATTTTCACACACATATCTTCTTTGAGCTTTCAAACAACTCTGCCAGGGTGGTCCGTGAGCCTCATTACAATTGCAAAAATCTGAAAAGCTCTGGAAAACAAAAGTATCATGGTAACTCCATTAGTAGAAAACGACCTGACCTCAAGTAAGGTTGCTTAGTCTTTATTTGTTTCACTTGGTGTGTTTGGTTCCAGGGTGGGGCCCAGACTCTGCTGGTGGTATTATGTAATATACCTTATGTGCACTGTTTCACCTTTCTAGAACCCAAAAGGCTGCGAATTCTGAAATACGGGTGGCCTCAAGGATTTCGGACAAGGGATTATAGTCCTGTACCACTCTCCTTTACAGGTGATGAAGAAACCAAACCTGAAAAATAAGTGACACTAAACAAATTGGCCCCAGACTTTGCTCCGGATTGTCCAGCAAATGGCAGAAGCCAGTGGATGTTAATCATAACTGGAAGTGACAGGATTAATTTTGATTTTTAGAAAATGTAACTAGTAGGCCGGGCGCAGTGGCTCACGCCTGTAATCCCAGCACTTTGGGAGGCCGAGGTGGGCGGATCATGAGGTCAGGAGATCGAGACCATCCTGGCTAACATGGTGAAACCCCATCTCTACTAAAAATACAAAAAAAATTAGCCGGGCGTGTTGGCAGGCGCCTATAGTCCCAGCTACTCAGGAGGCTGAGGCAGGAGAATGGCGTGAACCCGGGAGGCAGAGCTTGCAGTGAGCCGAGATCGTGCCACTGCACTCCAGCCTGGGTGACAAAGCGAGACTCCGTCTCAAACAAAAAAAAAAAAAAAAAAAAAGAAAATAAAAAGAAAATGTAACTAGTAGCAATGCAGAAGCTAGATGGGTAGAGCAGAGCCTGGGTTCAGGGTCAAAACCAAAACCCTTGCACTTTTCCTTATGTTCACTGCCTCCCACGATTGTGTTCATGTCTTTGCCTCCCATTCCTGATCCCATTTCCACTGTATCTACCCTTTCACCCCAAAGTTGCTTTCATGAGTTCACCAACTGACTATTATATTACCCACTCCAGCAGACATCTCTCAATCCTTTGTGACTAGATTATTCAGCTGTATTTGAGGCCGCTGGCCACACTCTAATCCCAAAAACTTCCCAGACCCGTGACTTTTTGGGCCCCATTCTTTCTTGCTCCTCTCTGACTTCTGCTTTGGCTCTGTCCTGGCCTCCTCTGCCGCCTCAGCCCAATCCCTGGTTCTTCAGGATTGGGATCCCAAGACACCAGCCTCTGGTTTTCACCCTCTCTAGTTCTTCCTGGACAATAAATACCCTTTGAGTTTTAACCCCAACCTGCATGCTGTGAGGCTCCTGGATTCCTCTTCGTCCAGGCTTCCTCCCTGAGCTTCAGATTCATATATCCCACTGCCTGCCTGGTCCAGAGCTAACCCCAGAGTTGAATTGTGGAAGGTGAAAACAATTTCTCACCAAATCAAAATTTCTAAGCTGTAAGTGCGATGTCTCTTAAAAAAACAAAACAAAAACAAACAAAAAACTTGTTTTATTATTACCGTTGGCAAATTATTAGTAACTCATGCATATTTGACTACCAGAATTCAGTTAACTGTGTATGGCAGACGTTTTTTTTTGTTTGTTTGTTTGTTTTTTTTTTTTTTTTGAGACGGAGTCTGGCTCTGTCACCCAGGCTGGAGTGCAGTGGCGCGATCTCGGCTCACTGCAAGCTCCGCCTCCTGGGTTCACGCCATTCTCCTGCCTCAGCCTCCCGAGTAGCTGGGACTACAGGCGCCCGCCACCTCGCCTGGCTAGTTTTTTGTATTTTTTAGTAGAGACGGGGTTTCACCGTGTTAGCCAGGATGGTCTCGATCTCCTGACCTCGTGATCCGCCCGTCTCAGCCTCCCAAAGTGCTGGGATTACAGGCTTGAGCCACCGCGCCCGGCCTGGCAGACGTTTTATAGGCCAGTCATTGTGCTAGGCAACGCAATTTACAAGCTAGTGAGGTCGGGGCAGAGATAATAAGGCAAGTTCACAAATACCAATAGCTGAAGCTGGAGAGCGTGTCACAGCCAGGGAGGGAGCAGTCTAATCCCTGTGTTCACTTCCCCTCCCTTTACATCCTGTTCTGTATCTTCCCAAAGGTCTACGGAGGCATGCAAGAGGAGGAAGGTTTGGTGGTTGTTAAAGAGGAATGACTGTTTTTGAACTCTTTTGCTTAAGTTTTGGTGCCTCTTTGTTTTCCTCAGTTGTCTTCTAAAAACAATTAACACTGTAGCTGCTTTAGACTAAGAACAAATATAGGTTCTTAAATGGATTCTTATATTAATAATCATAATACTAGTCCAAAGTGCTGCTGGCTTGCCAGGAAAGTGTGTCATGTTTATTTTCACTTATTAAATATGTATTGACCCCACTATATGCCAAGAGTAAAAGAAGACATTGTTCCTCTTGTACTTCCCAGGTTTCATGGATTCAATGCAAGGCAGTCAGGGTAAAACGAACCTGGTAAGAGAAGCCAACCAAGAAACCGGTTTGCCCAGGAGGTTGTGTCCCAGATAGGGAGAGAAGAAAACCTGAGGGAGTCCTGACACCAACGTGGGTCTGGGGCAGCTTTGACTCAGTGTCCAGTGGAGGGCAGTGGTGTGCAGACAGTCACACAGAGACAGCCAACCTGGAGGGCCGACTCCAGCCTTTCGGAAGGAAATGGTCCCCCATTCAGTACATCAGTACATACACCCAGCTTAGCTGAAAACATGTTGGTGGATTTGTTTACTTTTTGCTAAATCTCAACACTTCCTTTCACAAGGGCTCTCATTTGATTGCCAGGAATCTCCAATCCAGTTTAATTTATTAATTCCTTATTGAGCACCTAATCCGGGCCTGTCACCCTACCAGGGTTGCTACAGTGACTACAAAGATGTACACAAGAAGCTTACAAGTAAGCAGAGGAGGGTGCAGGGATTAGGCAAGTTTACAAATAATCAAAACTGAAGGCAGAAATAAGCACAGATGAAGCACGTACCATAACAGGGCACAGTACACTTGGGTTTCAGAGAGGCCTAACCATTTCCTACCCTCATAGCTGTTTGGGGAAATCAGGAAGTAAACCAATTACAAGATAGAACAATATAAAATGTCACTGTATGAAATGCTGAAAAATGTTCTTCCTTGTGTATCTGTGGGAGCAGCCCGGAGCTGACCCCTAGGGATCCACATTCAGCACTCCCTAGGGGATTCTGATCAGAAGCCCTGGAGCAAGGATTGCAGCTGGGGTGGTGGCTGGGGCTGAGAAAGGTGGGGAGGGAAGGGCAAAGAGGGCAGAGATAGAAGTCTACCTAAGAAGGTTGGGCATTGTGGCTTACGCCTATAATCCCAGCACTTTGGGAGGCCTAGGTGGGTGGATTACTTGAGGCCAGGAGTTCAAGACCAGCCTGACAAACATGGTGAAACCCTGTCTCTACCAAAAATACAAAACTTAGCCAGGTGTTGTGGCGTGCACCTGTAATCCCAGCTACTCTTGGGAGGCTCAGGCATGACAATCGCTTGAACCTGGGGGGCAGAGGTTGCAGTGAGCTGAGATCATACCACTGTATTCCAGCCTGGGTGATACAGCAAGACTCCATCTCAAAAAAAAAAAAAAAAAAAAAAAAAAGTCAACCTAAGAAATATAGTCCCTGTATTTCTACTAGAGGCTCAAGAGACCTCTAGACCAAAGACTGTACTAGCACCCTCATGCCACCCCTACCTACTAAGGCATCCCCCAGGGACATCTCAGAGTTCCTGGAGGCTTCTGTCACTGCCCCGGTTGCAACCCACTCCAAGAATGCGAACATTTCTATACTTTGGGTAGGTAATGATCCCTTTTAGGTGAAACAGATTTCAAGCAGAAAAAACACTTCAAAAAAACAACAGAGGGAAAAAATCTTGTTTTTTTTCCCAAGGATGTTGAGAGAGAACAGGCCCAGATTGAACCTTGGGTATCGCAAAGGCCACCCTCAATGCTGCCTGGGGGAAGCTGGGTCAGGCCAGGTCACACACTGTCCAACCTCAGCGGCTGGCTGTTCTAGAGACCAGAGGCCAAAGGTGGGGGCACTGAGATTCCTGAGGTTCCTGGCTTGTCAGTTTCATCTGAAACTGATTAAAACGAAATGCAAACCCATATGGCTGGGAAGAAAAGGTCAAGATTTTGCTCCCACCCCCCACCTCCTTCTTTGCCCTCCCCCTCCTCCCCTCCCTCCCTAGTCCTCAGCATGCAGCTCTCTGGCTTAATCCCATCACAGCTCCGATTTCCCCTTCACCCGGGCAGCCCTGCACTGAACAGAAACTCCGCAGAATGGCCCCATTGTAGACCAGACAAGCCAAAATAGCAGCATCTTCTGTTCTCCGCCTTAGGGAGATTCACTTAAAATCCCAAAGTCCCAGATGTGGATGACAATGGAAGCTGTTGTTGCAAATTAGTGATCCTGGAACAGCTGAGAGGCAGGTAGTCAGAAAGCAGCCAGTATGGGGAGTTGGGCTGTGAAGAGAGAGAGAACAATTATGCAGTCACTCCATTAACCCAATTAGCAAATACTGGCAGGAATTCTGTTAATCGACAAAGAAGCACGGTAGGGAAGGTGAGAAAGGGGGACAGCGACCTGGGTGGGGGTGCTGCAGGGGGAAGAGGGGTGCAGTGGGGCTGGGGAGGAAGAATTGCTGCTAGGATGAAAGGGCCAGGAATAAAACTTCAGCTAGGCTGGCGTGGTGGCTCATGCCTGTAATCCCAGCACTTTGGGAGGCCGAAGCAGGTGGATCCCCTGAGGTCAGGGGTTTGAGACCGGCCTGACCAACATGAAGCAACCCCATCTCTACTAAAAATACAAAAAATTAGCCGGGCGTGGTGGCACATGCCTGTAATCCCAGCTACTCGAGAGGCTGAGGCAGGAGAATTGCTTGAACCTGGGAGGCGGAGGTTGCAGTGAGCCGAGATTGTGCCATTGCACTCCAACCTGGGCAACAAGAGCAAAACTCTGTCTCAAAACAAAAAAACACAAAAACAAAAAGCTTCAGCTATTTCTATGCTGGCAAAGGTTATTTTTATCATTTTTTAAATGTTCTGTTTTTTTTTTTTTTAAACCATGCCCTGGAGCATTTGGATGAACAGTGTTTGCATTAATTAATAAATCAGATGACATCTCCACTCAGCAGAGGGCTTTGGTGTAGAAAAGCTCCTGGTGGCCTGCAGAATGGTGATTGTGGAATCTTGATTGATCACAGCTGTCACGTCATCAGTCTTGCAGTCCAGCATGGCGCAAGGACTAACTTAGGTTTTGTAGAGGTTGTGGGGAGGACACAGCATGAATAAGGTAATGTCTGCATATACCACTCACTATAATAAGTGGTGTTTATGATCAAGTCCCAAAATTCTGCTGAGCCTCTGCTCAGATTCATTGGGACTGGTTAATTGGGGGGTGGCAATTAGGGAAAGCTGCAGAGAGGAGCTGGATTTGGGAAACAAAGGTCAGATGATGACTAATGGAATGGTCAGGCTTTCAGATACAATGTGGGCATGAGAAAAGGCCAAGAAGACAAGCTTTTAGGAAGCAGATGCAGCCCTTCTCCAGGGGGAAGTTGGGGGTGGGATTATGGCAGAGATGTCTAAGATGACTGTTTGAGAAAGAA
Organism: Macaca nemestrina; assembly: GCF_043159975.1. Lineage (NCBI taxonomy): Eukaryota > Metazoa > Chordata > Mammalia > Primates > Cercopithecidae > Macaca > Macaca nemestrina. Next base: position 83,993,389 of record NC_092125.1, on the reverse strand, counting down.
GGCACTGGAGTCGGCAGTGAGGACTGGAACATGGTGTGGAAGATCCTCCCACCTCCCTGTCTCGACTTAATTTTTTTGTTTAGAGGCCACAGGGTTAGGGACTGGTCTGGGAGCTTAGTGTGGCACCTGGGGCTGCAAGAGCCAGCATGCTGATAACTACAGCTTTCTTGCAGTAAGTAAAGGGAGAAAGGGTTTGAGACCTACCAGATCTCAGCGCCCTCAGCTGGAAACTGTGGGAGGACAGATGGAGAATATAAGCCCAGAGAGGAGAGTGAAACCATAACCAATTAGGTGCCTGTCCTGGATCCTTCCCGACTCAGACCTGAGAGCCATTGTTCCCAGCTCCCCTGGCTTATCACTCCATTATCACTTTCTCTACCCAATTTCTCTGCTTTGCTCTTATTCTCTTCTCACCTTATCCAGCTTTCCAGTCACTGTGAGAGAGAAAAATTGTAAAACTTGTAAAGGTTTTGTTTTTAGTGCACAGATGAGGTGCACTGCGTTTCTTGTTTGACCAGTTGCAAGCCTGGTGTGTCTGCTTGCTCAATCTCCAGCTATTTTGCTGCCCCTTATGGTTGGTGCCTGTCATCAGGGTGCAGGGCCGGGGAGGGCAGGCACTGGCCTTTGTGACCTAATACCTCTGACAGGACCATGCAGATGGTCCTGCTCAGTGGATATTTGCTGATGACCAAGATGACAACAGATGGAGAATATGCCCTCCAAAGATTTAAGAAAATATTCTTTAATTGCTGACGGATAGAATTTCTGTATCCCCAGAGATGTTGTCTCAGGGCATATGTGTTGAGATCTGTGGAACTGTCTGTGCGTAGGGGTGAGGGCTGGCTTGGCTTCTGCGCCTTCTTCTGGGTATGGGTCAACAACAGCCTCATAGGCACTACCTTTCTCCTCACATTCCAGTTTGAAACCACTCAGGCCCCTGGAAGCCCCTTTCTCCGCACAAGGCTGGGATCATGTTTGTGCATGAACTGTTGGGTATTCTATACCCCCTCTGCGCCTCATCACACAATACCTCCCTGTTCTCAAAGCACCAGCCCAAAGTCACTCCAGCTTCTCAAGTTTCATAACTGCCCAGCAAACTGCACCTGGTCCTTCTTCCCCTGGGGCTGCAAGGTTGGAGGCCGAGTGGATGGCCACCTGGTTTTCCCCACTTCTGCTCACAAAAGTCCAGGCCCCCTAGGTGACTGGGGTTTTGAAGACTCATTCTTGTGCAAGTCAGAGAGAGCCTCTGTGGCTCAGGACATCTTTCAGGAGGAAGCTACCTCTTGCTCCATGCAGGAAGAGGTGAATCAGGTCTCAGGCTCACCTGTGGGCAGAAGTAGGAAAGCTACTTTGGAGTGCAAGGAAGTAGGGATCAGCAGCAGCGTGGTGCCCTGAGAGCCCCCAGCCCCGACCTAGAGTATCCCTGACCTACCTCCCAGCTACACTCAGCTGTGAAGCACACGCTGAGCTGTAGGCCAGCCCTGACCTTGGAGCTTCCACCACAAGCACAAACAGGCCTTTAAAAAGCTTCCTAACTTCCTGGGGTGGGGGTGGTTGGGGCCAGTGTGTTGATTGCCGTTGTGTCATTTTCTGGTGTGGTTCCAGGTGGCTGGCGCCACCACTTCTCCTCCATCCAGATGCTGAGGCCAAGGGGGCGAGTTGCTTTGAAGCTCCCGGCGCTGACCTCTTGTGCCCCGTCTTGGTGTTGGGAAGCCTCACAGCTGTTCTGGGCCCACAGAGCCTTCTCCTCGTTGACTTGGGGCTTTTTGGATCAGGGTGTTGGTGAAGCAGAGTTTTGGCAAGAGCCTTGGCAGCTGCTGCCAGAAAAGAGGCTGAGGGAAGATAATTAGACCTGGTAATTGGTTGCTTTTTAGCGACTGTGGCTGGGAGAAGACACTGGAAAGCTGTCCTCCAGGACCAAGGCTAAACTGTCCCCATGCTAGGGGGAAATGCTGGACCCCAGCTAGTCCTGCATGTCCCATCACATCTTACCTGACACATCTATCTGGCTGTGAAATGATTCTTGAATCCCATCCCACCCGCACAAAGCAATGCAGGTTTACCTCGCCTGTGTTCATGCTCTGTTATACCCAAGCCTGGGACCAGGCATCTAAAAACTTTGAATCCAGAGGTAACCTTTAGATGGAGTTACTCAACTCTGGCTGCTCCAGAAAGATACTATGGGGCTTACTGCGAAGGACTTCATTAAAGGCTTTTTGTTTTTGGACAGAGCTGACTCATCATTTCCCCAAGATAAGTTTGCTTCTGGGCAGTTTCCAGGCTCCCATCCCTCCAGTTGGCCATTTTGCCAGACCAGATGGCTCATATTAGATCTCAATTTACAACTTGCCACCCCTTGTGGGTATGTGTTCTGGATTTGTCCCAGCCTGAGCAGCTGATTCACTCGGACGTTCTGGGAAGCCCTTACTGTTTGATTCCACCTCACCATAGATGCTGTCCGTGGGTCTGATTTCCAGTTTCTGTGGGAATCCTGTTGACCTAAACCCCGACATGAAAGTGTAGCCCTGGAAGCCTAAAGATGGACCTCAGGCGGGGTCCCCAGCAGCTCTGCATTGGGTACTTGAGAGCTGGCACTGCCTTTGGGAGAGCTGATCACTCAAAGTCTATCAAAGGATGGACTAGATTGGAATCAAGAATCTGCTTTTGTGGCTATGTAATATCTTGGAGAAAAGCAGAAGAAAGAATGGAGGAACAGTTTGAGTTCTGCGATTTTAGGTTTAAACAGGGTGGCCTTTCTGCTGGCGTCCCTCCTGACCAGTTATTCATGCATTTGTTCAGATGCATGAATAGATGGTTATTGAGCATATACTCTGTGCCAAATGTAATGCCTACGGCTCAGGAATAAGGATCAAAGAACAGTTTTTGTCTTCAAAGGACTTACTGACTGATCTCTGAGATAGGCAGGTGCTCACAACAAAGTGAAAGTCAGTATAGTACAGCGATCAAGAATCCAGACCCGGAACCAGACTGGCTGGATTCGTATTCCTGCTCTGCCACTTATGAGTGGTGTACCTTTGGGCATATTTGCTAACCACTACATGCATCAGTTTCCTCGTCTATAGAATGGGAATAATATTGATACCTACCTCAGTGTTTTATGAGGATTAAACTAGTTCATAGACTTCAATTACTTAGAACTGTTCCTGGGAATAGTGAGGATGGTATACGTTAGGGAAATTTTTAAAGCTATAGGCCAGGCACAGTGGCTCGTGTCTGTAATCCCAGCACTTTAGGAGGCTGAAGCAGGAGGATTGCTTGAGCCCAGGAGTTTGAGACCAGCCTGGGCAACATAGCAAGACCTCATCTTTACAAAAAATAAAAATTAACTAGACATGGTGGCATTTGCCTGTAGTCCTACCTATTTGGGAGGTCGAGGTGGGAGGATCATTTGAGCCCAGGAGATAGAGGCTGCAATGACTTGTGATTGTGCCACTGGACTCCAGCATGGTCAATAGCGAGAACTGTCTCAATAAAGTAAAATTGCCCTGGCGTGGTGGATCACACCTGTAATCTTAACACTTTGAGAGGCTAATGGGGGAGGATTGCTTGAGCCCAGGAGTTCGAGACCAGCCTGGGTAACATAATGAGACCCTGTCTCTACAAAAAATAAAATAATAGGCCAGGCACGGTGGCTCACGCCTGTAATCCCAGCATTTAGGGAGGCCGAGGTGGGCGGATCACGAGGTCAGGAAATCAAGACCATCCTGGCTAACATGGTGAAACCCCATCTCTACTAAAAATACAAAAAATTAGCTGGGCGTGGTGGCGGGCATCTGTAGTCCCAGCTACTAGGGAAGCTGAGACGGGAGAATGGCGTGAACCCGGGAGGTGGAGCTTGCAGTGAGCCGAGATCATGCCACTGCACTCCAGCCTGGGCAACAGAGCGAGACTTCATCTCAAAAATAAAAATAAAAATAAAATAAAATAAAACAATTAGCCAGACATGGTGGCACACACCTGTAGTCTCAGCTGTTCAGGAGGCTGAGGTGGGAGAATTACTTGAGCCTGGCAGGTAGAGGCTGCAGTGAGCCAGGATCGTGCTGTGCACTGGTCTCACAGAGTGAGACTCTGTCTCTAAAATAAAATAAAATAAAATAAAACAAAACAAAGCTACAGCTCCACAGGGAGCAAAGGACTTAAGAGGAAGGGGTCATATAGAAAACCCAGGAATCTGGGATTCTGGCATTTATTGCCAGGAAAGCTGAATTTGAGTTTAGAGTCCACTACAATATATTTATTTGATTTTGAATAATTACAACCTTGATTTGCTTCTTAGTAAGGTAGAAAGAGTAGTATCTTCCTTTCCAACCTCATTGGGAAAAAAGAAGAGAAACCAAAATTTGTATCTATTATGTACTATATGGCTTCATTCTGAGAATTGAGAGAAATAACATATTTTAAGTGTATGTAATTTTTTTTTTTTTTGAGATGGAGTCTCGTTCTGTTGCCCAGGCTGGAGTGCAGTGGCGTGATCTTGGCTCACTGCGAGCTCTACCTCCTGGGTTCATGCCATTCTCCTGCTTCAGCCTTCTGAGTAGCTGGGACTACAGGTACCCACCACCACGCCCAGCTAATTTCTTTGTATTTTTAGTAGAGATGGGGTTTCACCATGTTAGCCAGGATGGTCTCTATCTCCTGACCTAGTGATCCGCCCGCCTCCCAAAATGTTGGGATTACAGGCGTGAGCCACTGTGCCTGGCCAAGTGTATGTAAATTTTCAAAATGCATTGTAAACTGTAAGGTGAACCACAAGATAATCATGATTTTCTCCCTGCTCTCTCCTGTCCCCCAGGTCGAGCATGTGGATAACTGAGAGATGATGAAAAAGGCAGGCACTCTGGGCTGACTTTCATTATAAATAGTAGGTACAGCTGTGGTACTGTTTTGCCTCCATGCAATTCTCCATGTTTTCCATGTTATTTAGTTCCTGATTACTAAAGCTTTGAGGCCCCAGAGGAGGCTGGTGATTTCCTTTAGAAAGAGGAACTGGGAGCAGCAAGAATTACAGTGAGATGTGCTAAGCTTTTCAGAGGAAAAGTTCATGGATGATGCATTCGACATGATGAGCACAAACATTTCCCAGCGCAGACTCAGGTCCTTCCAGGTCTGAAGGAGCTGAGTTCCCAGCTCCTGTGAGCCTGACTGTGTGTCAGGGCTTCTGTAAGGCAGGTCCTGCATATAGTGTAAGCTTATAAATGGAAGTGAGTGAGGGGATGGCAGGTGCGATGGGGAATGCCAGCCTTGCTGTTTGCTCACAATCACAAGGAGTTTACACTTGTTTGGGAGACTTCTTGGCAAGGTTGCAGAGCTCACCACTAAGATTAAGGGCCGGCTGGCCAGGCAACAGTAGAGGGGAGGAGGAAGTTTGCAACAGGGCGAGCAGGCAGCATTTGGGCCTGTTTGGGAGACTGGCCAACACTAACGGGATTACCATCCGCTGCCCTGATATCTGCCAGGAAATTGTGAAATGAAATTTCAAGGACCCTACCACAGAGTCAGAGAGTGTGTGGGATGACTTGACTGAAAGCAAGAATCCTTGGGGAAAAAGGTCCAGTTTCCTGGTGTTCCATTTGCCTCTTTGCAGGACAGAAGCTCTGCCAATTCCCTGGCTCTCTTCTCAGCCTCTCCCAGGCCTCTCACAACCCTAGACTCTAAGGTCGAGAAGGGAACTACCTCGGAGACTTTTATCCAACTCTCTCAATAAATGGAGGAAAATAGCTATGACTCTGCCTGATGACTTAACCAATCTTAGCCTCAATATTCTCAGCTCATCTTACAAGGCTCTTATGAGGAGCAGTTGAAACAATGCATGTGGAAATTCTTTGTAAACTGTAAAGTGATTTAAATGGGGCCGGGGGTGGTGGTTCACGCCTGTAATTCCAGCACTTTGGGAGGCCAAGGCAGGCAGATCACCTGAGGTCAGCAGTTTGAAACCAGCCTGGCCAACATGGTGAAACCCCATCTCTACTAAAATTACAAAAATTAGCTGGCCCGTGGTGGCACATGCCTGTAATCCCAGCTACTCAGGGGGCTGAGGCGGGAGAATCGCTTGAACCTGGGAGGTGGAGATTGCAGTGAGCCAAGATTGTGCCACCGCACTCCAGCCTGGGCCACAGAGGGAGACCATGTCTAAAAAAATATTAAAAAAAAAAAAAAAAAAAAAAAAAAAAGCCAGGCATGGTGGCCTCATGCCTGTAATCCCAGCATTTTGGGAGGCCAAGGTGGGCGGATCACCTGAGGTCAGGAGTTCGAGACCAGCCTGGGCAACATGGTGAAACCCCATCTCTACTAAAAATATAAAAATTAGCGGGGCGTAGTGGGGCAGGCCTGTAATCCCAGCTACTCAGGAGGCTGAGGCAGGGGAATCACTTGAACTTGGTAGTCGAAGATTGCAGTGAGCTGAGATTACGCCAGTGCACTCCAGCCTGGGCTTTGTGAGACTTTGTCTCTAAAAAAAAAGAAAAAAAAAAGTGCTTTAAATGGAAGGAATTGCTCCAGGTATAGAATCAAAAGCCCCGAGGGTAAGAGGAGCCAGTGGAGCCTTCGGGCCTGGCTATCCAGTTCTGCCAAGCTAGCTCTTCTACTGAAGACAGAGAGAAGGGATCTTTCCCACAGACCTTCTTTCTGGCTCTGTCTAATACGAGCCTCCCAGGGTCTCATTGGTGTTCTGGGTTCCTTAACAAAAAGGAGTCTGCAAAGATCACAGAGCTGACTGGTTTTCTTCTCTGGACAGTGTCTACCGTGACTGCCCCCCTCTCCTGCCCCCACCACTGGTCTTCTGAACAGCATGGCAGCTCCCCAGTCCGGGGACCCATGGGGGCCCTGTTTGCAGCAGGATTTGTGTTAATAGCACCACAGTGTCTTTACCTTTTATCTAGCAAGAGTGAGTAATCTATTTGGGATATTTAACAAAAACCAGACATTACCTCACTGGTGTCTTATCCAGAGCTGCTCTAGTCTTCCCATTAATTCCAGCAATTCGGGGTCTTTTGCCACGTTAAGCAGTATAGGGAGAAATCCATGGACTCTTTTTCTCTGGATAAAGGAAGCCACAGAAGGCACACATTTGAAAAGCCCTATTCTAGTATTTGTATTCAGAGCTGTTCTTTTTCCCAGTAAATGTCTGTTTTCTTCATTCTGAGAACACGGTAGAGGGATTAACCTTAGCCCATCCCCCAAACCATCCTGAATGGAATCGAGTTTCTCTGGCTGCCTCTTCCCTAAAGGTTATGAAGACTTTTATGTGTGAATTTCCAGACCTCAGAGGGAAGCATCGGTGTGGTTGCTGGGATCTGTCGGCAGCAGACAGACCACCTCCTCTGAGGTAGATGGCTATTTTCCAACAGAGGTGTCAGAGATAATGACTTAAGTGGTCATATGCTTTGTAAGCAGCTGCCACGGGTACAGACTGAAGCAGTCGTCACCTGTCTCTCCCAGGTGCGGAAAAGCCTTCCTGCTTCCTGAAGAAGGACCTGCTGATCAGTCAGTAGTGGAATCACGCGTGGGTCATCATCACATAGGAAGGACAGCAATTGTAATCCCAGGCCAGGCAATGCGATATCTGTGTTTTGCAGCAGAAAAATTGCAGCCTCATTAAAAACTTCCAAGTATCCCAAATCACCATCTATTAAGTGATATGAAAGAATAGTTGTTAATTTTGATAGAAATCATCATGATTGGCACATGGTGACTACATAAGAAAATGTCCTTAGTTGTATAGATGCTTAATGAAGTATGTAGGAGTGAAATGACATGCAATCTGGGATTACTTTAAAATATGTTGGCAGAAATGTAAGAAAAAAAAAGATAAGGCAAATATAGCAAAATCTTGTTACTTGTTGGGTCTGGGTAACAGACAATGTAGTTTCAATATATTGTTTTCTCAACTTTTGTGAGCAATTGAACATTTTCATAATTAAAAAAACTTGGCCCGGCATGGTGGCTCACGCCTGTAATCCTAGCACTTTGGGAGGCTAAGACGGGCAGATCACAAGGTCAGGAGTTCGAGACCAGCCTGGCCAACAGGGTGAAACACCGTCTCTAATAAAAATACAAAAATTAGCTGGGCATGGTGACGGGTGCCTGTAGTCCCAGCTACTCAGGAGGCTGAGGCAGGAGAATCGCTTGAACCCATGAGGCACTGCAGTGAGCTGAGATCGTGCCACTGCACTCCAGCCTGGGCAACAGAGCGAGACTGTATCAAAAAAGCAAAAACAAACAAAAAAACCTTAAAGGCACAGTAAATAGTGTTAGAAGACAAAGCATAGACTGGGAAAAGACGTTTAGAATACATGCAACTGACAAAGAATTCCTATCCAAAATACATAAAGAACCCCCGTAACTCAGTAAAAGAAAAAAAAAGAAAGAAAACAAAAAAGACCCTCAACCTCATAGAAACTAAGGACAAAGATTACAGTAAGCAATTTCATTCCCAGAAGGAGGGACCTGAATAAAAATGTCCAAACTCAGTGGTGATCAGATAAATGCAAATTAGAGGACAAGACAATAATTTATGCCTGTTGGATAAGGAAAAATTAGAAATCTGGCAAGATAAGTATTCGTGGAGATGTAGGGTAGAATTCATGCACTTAGAAAGCAATTTGGTATTATCTGTTAGAAATGTATATATCCAGGCCAGGTGGGATAGCTCACACCTGTAATCCTAGCACTTTGGGAGGCCAAGGCAGGCAGATCACTTGAGCTCAGGAGTTCGAGACCAGCCTGGGCAACAAGGCGAAATGCGGTGGCACATGCCTGTAGTCCCAGTTGCTAGGGAGTCTGAGGCTTGAGCTTGAGCTGGGGGCGCTGAGGCTGTAGTGAGCCATGATGGCACCACTGCACTCCAGCCTGGGTGACAGGGTGAGACCCCAGCTCAAAAAAAAGAGAAGAAATGTGGACTCTATACCCCTCAGAAACTCTTGGGCAAGTGTGCACATATGCTTGGAATATACACTTGGCTATCCATTACAACATTGTTTATAAAAGCTAAAAGTAGAAAAAAATGGAGAAATATTTCATGACATATTCATGTAGTGGCATACGATATAGAAGTTAAAATGAATGTACTTCACATATTCCTGTATATATACACATATATAATTGTGGATTTCTAAAATATATGAATATTGAATAAAAGAAAAGCAAATTTTAAAAGAATATGTACGTATATCATGTACATACTTTTTTTTTTTTTTTGAGACAGTGTCTCACTCTGTTGCCCAGGCTGGAGTGTAGTGGTGTGAACACAGCTCACTGCAGCCTTGACCTCCTGGGCTCAAGCCATCCTCCCACCGCAGGCTCCAGAGTAGTTGGGACCACAGGTGGATACCACCACATCCGGCTAATTTTTAAATTTTTAATAGAGACAGGGTCTCGCCATGTTGCCCAGTCTTGTCTCGAACTCCTGGGCTCAAACAGTCTTCCTGCCTTGGTCTCCCAAAGTGCTAAGTGTGAGCCACTGCACCAAGCCCATACCTAATTTACACCTAGCATAATATTTTTGGCTCTGTCTATGTCATAAGAGTACAAAACTAATTAGAAGGGTCACAGAACAATAGGAGGATAGTACATATCTGTAGTGAAGGAGAGAAGGGAATGGAGATAGCCTCAATTGTATCTGTAATGTTTGTTATTCCTTTAGGAAAAAAAAATGTAAAAAAGAATCAGAAGCAAATATATCAAACGAATGACATTTGAATATCTGGATGGTAGGTATGGAGTGTTACATATTATTGTTCTCTGTATATTCTGCGTATGTGAAATATTTTGTACTTAAAAATTGTGAGGTCCTAAAGTTTCTTCTTGCTAAATCTCATCTTTTTTTTTTTTCTTTTTGCAACAAGAGTCTTGCTCTGTGGCCCAGGCTGGAGAAATCTCGGCTCACTGCAACCTCTGCCTTCTAGGTTCAAGTAATTCTTCTGCCTCAGCCTCCTGAGTAGCTGGGATTATAGGCTTATGCCACCACACAAGGCTAATTTTTGAATTTTTAGTAGACACGGGGTTTCACCACGTTAGTCAGGCTGGTTCTGAACTCCTGACCTCAGGTATCTGCCTGCCTCAGCCTCCCAAAGTGCAAGGATTACAGGCATGAGCCACTGCACCTGGCTTGTTCTTTTTTTGTTTTAGAGGTGGGGTTTTGCTATGTCGCTGGGACTGGAGTGCAGTGACTATTCATGAGCATGATCATTATGCAGTACAACCTCAAACTTCTGGGCTCACATGATCTTCTCACTTCAGCCACCCCAGTAGCTGGGAACAGCAGGTGTGCACCACCATGCCAGGCTAAATCTCATCCTTTTTCATGACTTTAGAACCCCTCGACTCAAGTTCACCTCTATGAAAATGATTCCTAAATCTGATTTTCTATCCTTTTTTTTCCCAGCATCATTTCTGTATCTCTACCCACTTAATGGCTATTTCTTCTATTTTGTCAAATTTATCATCTAAGTTGATTATCTCTAGCACTGTTATCTCAAAACAGCTCTTTCTTTTAATTTTCTGTTTCTTGGCCAGGACCCATGGCAACATGTCTGTATTCCCAGCACTTTGGGAGGCCAAGGAGGGCAGGCAACTTGAGGCCAGGAGTTTGAGACCAGCCTGGCCAACATGATGAAACCCCATATCTACTAAAAATACATAAATTAGCCAGGTGTGGTGGCACATGCCTGTACCCCCAGCTACTTGGGAGGCTGAGACTGGAGAAGCTGAGGCTCACTTGAGCCCAGGAGGTGGAGGCTGCAGTGAGCTGAGATCACGCCACTGCACTCCAGCCTGGGTGGTGGACCCAGACTCTGTCTCAAGAAAAAAAAAAATTATATTTCTGTCAATAGCACACCCAATAAATGGTGATTTTTATTTTTATTAGTCCTTTCAACTTTTACCTCTTCTCACTGAGTTCACTATATACAGAACTGCCAATTTATCTTCTGGAAATTATGGTTTTCATTTTTTTTTCTGAAATGCTGTTGTGTTTTTTTTCCCCTGAAATACTGTTTTGCATCAATTATTCCCACACTTGAAAAACTTATGGTGGCCCACTGCCAGTATAAGATGGTCCAAAATCCTTAACCATTTATGTACAACCTCAAAGTCTGGCCCAGCTTTGTTGCCCACTGCCCGCTGTCTGTCACTAAAGAGGCAGTCACCACCGCCCCCTCAGGCTGCTTGTTTTCCTGTCTTCCTTCATTTGTTCCATCCCGAGATGCTTTTGCCTTCTCACCCTTCACACTCAGGTCAAATCTCTTCTGCGTGAAACCTTTGCCCAGACCACTGCTGGAACCATTTCCATGGCACCGTCCATGTGCTGCTGCAGGTGTGGACTACAGCACCTCTCCCTGTAACCCCTCCCTAATTCCTCTCCATTAATAATGAGCTGAATGATTCAGCAGATCCAGGAAGCAGAGGTGGGATGAATAGACACGGTTATCCATAAAGTATCTCATACATCTACAGACTAAACCCATCTCACCCCCTTGCTTTGCTTTTCTCTTTTCTTTTCTTTTTCCTCATCTCCTCTCCAGTGCCCTCCCCTCCCCTCCGCTCTCCTCCTCTCTCTTCTCCTCTCCTATCTCCTTTCCTTTTTTTTGAGACAGTCTTGCTTTGTCACCCAGGCTGGAGTGCAGTGGCACAAACATGGCTCACTACAGCCTTAACTTCCTGGGCTCAAGTGATCCTCCTGCCTCAGCCTCCTGTGTAGCTGGGACTACAGGCACATGCCACCACACCTGGCTAATTTTTTTATTTTTTGTAGAGACTGGGTCTCCCTTTGTTGCCCAGGCTGGTTTCAAACTCCTGGGCTCAATGATCCTCCTGCCTTGGCCTCCCAAAGTGCTGGGAGTACAGGCATGAGCCACCGCATCTGGCCCCTTGCTTTTCTTTCTCCTAATTTTTCTTCTGTGATATCAACTATAAAGGAGGCTGCCTTACATCCGACTTGGAGAGACACAGGGTGTTATTCTCTGATTTATGGCAAGAACTTGAGGAAAATGAGATTCCTTTCAGCATAATTTTGATAAATTCTAGGTGTGCATTTTTCCCACTTTTAATATCTCTGAAATCGGGGTGTATCTTACAACCAATGGAAGTTTGTTTTTCTTGATGCAATACAAAAGTAAAAAGCACCACTTATATTGGCGCTATCTTAAATTTGATAAAATAAGGTATATAGGAAGGTATTTAAAATGTATATAAATGCAAATAAACAGCTTTTATTATTTGATGTGAATATTAAATATCAGTGTTGAACATTAGATTTTGAAACATTGTTCTAGGGTGGCATAAGAACATAGTTCCAGGACAATATTCTAGCACATTCCCTTAGAAAATCAGCACTGTGTATATCTCGTCTGTATTCTGCCGTGTTTTGTAAGACGTTAGAAGGCAGAGACCCAGGGAAAGATACCTCTTGATATTCTCTACAAAAAGAGCAATGAAGAGCAGTCGGAAAGCCCTGCAAGTGAAACACTGAGCAAAAAGTTTGTATGAAAAAAGGAACTGGGCCAGGTGCAGTGGCTCACGCCTGTAATTCCAGCACTTTGGGAGGCCAAGTTGGGCGGATCACCTGAGGTCAGGAATTAAAGACCAGTCTGACCAACATGGCAAAACCCCGTCTCTAGTAAAAATACAAAAATTCGCCAGGCATAATGGCGGGTGCCTGTAATCCTAGCTAGTTGGGAGGCTGAGGTGGGAGAATCTCTTGAACCCAGAAGGCAGAGGTTGCAGTGAGCCGAAATTGCCACACTGCACTCCAGCCTGGGTGACAGAGCAAGACTCCATGTCAAAAAAAAAAAAGGAAGAAGAAGAAGGAAGTGGCCAGTGATGCTGGAGGTAATAAGTGAGTAATGAAGGATAGAACCCCTGTGCTTGGGGTCTCAGCCTTGGATAGACTGCTAGCCTTGACCTACCTATGCGTGCTTCTCACCATGAGCAGAGATCTGAACGTTTTGGTTCCCCAGTAGTCAGTCCAGGCCTGTGTTTTGACAGCAGAGGTTATCTGACAGCTTGGTCAGGAATTCATTGTTTCTTTTATATTTTCCTTATATTCTTCCCACCTGCTTCCATATCGCTACCACCAGGGATTTAGGAAGACCAGACTCTCCCATTGTCGTCTGTCACCTCCTCATACCACTTCTCCCAACCAGTCGCAGAGCCAGGGAACCCCAGTTTCTGTCACTGTCCCTTACTTGTCACCTTATGCCTCATTTGCCCATTCTCTCCGAATGACTTAGGCAGTAAATTCCCCAGGGCGGTCACAATCTGCATGATCATGGGAGACCCTGAGTGCAGTATGTTACTCCATAAATAATTCACTGTTCTCATGATGAAAGCAAGGAGATCCGAGTAACTGGAGAGGGAAGGCAGAGGGGTGATTGAAAACACACATGTGTGCACACACCAGGATGGGTCTTCTCAGTGGCTTTGTTACATGGTTTTCTATACTTGACTGCTCTGGAAGCTGTAAATAGGACTGTGACCAACATGGTCCCTGGATGTTGGGGCAGGGGCCCGGCTGCAGAGAACTTGTTCCTTCAAGGGAACTGTGGGTTCTGTCCAAGGCAGAGCCTAGGAGCTGCTATGACTGCAGCAGTAGGAACGTAAGGATGAGAAGGATGTGAGGATGCAAACACGTCCAAGGGCAAGGAGTCACTTGGTGTGTGAGAACCTTTCTTTGGCATCTCAGATGCATCTGCTTTCCCCTCCTTGGCATCTCCTGGATGAAGGGAGGTCAAGGAATACTATTTTGAGGTACTTAGAGAGGGACAGGAGGCTGCTGGATATACAAGCCTGCTTGTGGGAAGATGAAAGGAAAAAAGGCCTCATCAAGGCTGTGCTAAACCCAGATGCTGTTCTTTGACCTTCACTCCAGTTGCTGCATCACTCTCGGGTGTTTTGTCTTTGCCAAAACCACATAGGGAGGAAGTTATTAAGACAAAGGGGGTGACTGCAGAGTCAATTTCTATTCCTAGCCAGTGGTTGACCCTGGCAAGTAACCTTGAGTAGGTCATTAACCCCTCCCTAGGGTGATTATAATGGATTCCAACCTATGTCAGGAAAGTCCTGTGAAAATTGATAAGTTGAGACTTTTAAGTGCCTTGAGATCTTAGAAGAGATAAACAAACAATATCCCTGTGTTTTGTGAGCGTGTTATGGGCTGCCCTTGAAATCTGATTCTCCATACACTGGCCATGCTCTGTTCTTTGCTTGGTGACCAGTTGTAGCAAAAAAAAATTTATTGGTAGGAGTAGCAATAAAAACAGCTAACATCTATTAAACTGTTACTGTGTGCTGGGCACTGTAGTTTAGTGCTCACAGCAACATTCTAAGGTACAAATGATGAAACAGAGAGGTTAAGTAACTTCCCAAAGTTGCAGTTAATAAGCCAGAGCCAGTATCTGCACTCTGGCCTCCAGAGTGCAGGCTCTGCTCTTACCCATGATAAGAAGCAGATAAGAACCACATTTAGGCCCCATGTGGTGGCTCATGCCTGTAATCCCAGCACTTTGGGAGACTGAGGAGGGCAGATCACCTGAGGTCAGGAGTTCAAGACCAGCCTGACCAACATGGTGAAACCTTGTCTCTACTAAAAATACAAAATTAGCTGAGCGTGGTGGTGCATGCCTGTAATCTCAGCTAACTCGAGAGGCTGAGGCAGGAGAATCACTTGAACCTGGGAGGTGGAGGTTGCAGTGAGCCAAAATTGTGCCACTGCACTCCAGCCTGGGTGACAGAGCTCGACTCTGTCTCAAAATAAATAAATAAACAAATATTTTAAAAAGCATATTTAATAATCATGTAATTTGTCATTAGTGAGCACTTGTTGTATGATCTGCCTCAAGTTGGCGTAGTATGAGTGACATGGAACTATATAAACTAACAGAAGACAGACGGGAGTTGAGTGCTAAATTGGTGATACCAAAGTTCTTTTGAAAACCTAAGAAAAAGAGATCCACTATGGGCTGGACTTTTGGGGAAAATGTTGGAGAAAGTGAGGTGTGAGCACCCTTGTTTTTTTGCCTTCTAAGCAGAATATTTAGACTCTCTGGGACTACAATTGTAGAAAGATGCTAATTTGTATTGCTTATGAGAAAAAGGGCATGGAGGAGGGGCTATTTCATTGTTAATCTGGAATCTGCTGCATACATTCATAGTCCTGTGCAGATTCACAATGCACTTTGGCTCTTGGAGGCTCAGTAACATTGTGTGATAAAGAAATCTGCTTTTTTTTGGCTGGGTGTGGTGGCTCACGCCTGTAATCCCAGCACTTCGGGAGGCCAAGGCAGGTGCATCACGAGGTCAGGAGATCGAAACCATCCTGGTTAAAGTGGTGAAACACTGTCTCTACTAAAAATACAAAAAATTAGCCAGGCATGGTGGCGGGTGCCTGTACTCCCAGCTACTTGGGAGGCTGAGGCAGGAGAATGGCGTGAACCAGAATGCGGAGCTTGCAGTGAGCCGAGATCGCACCACTGCAATCCAGCCTGGGCGACAGAGAGAGACTCTGTCTCAAAAAACAAAAAGAAATCTGCTTTTTTTTTTCACTCTGACTGGAGTATAGTGGAGTGCAGTGGCACAAACATGGCTCACTGCAAACCTCGAATTCCTGGGCTCAAGTGATCATCTCATCTCAGTCTCCCAAGTAGCTGGGACCACATGTGTGCACCACCATACCTGGCTAGTTTTTTACATTTTTGTAGAGGGAGTCTTACTGTGTTGCCTAGGCTAATCTCCTGGATTCAACTCCTGTGCTCCAGCCACTCTCCTGCTTTGGCCTCCCAAAGTGCTGGAAATACACATATGAGCCATCTCACCTGGCCAGAACATTTTTTTCATAGAACTCGTATCAACATTTTATAGATGAGTGCAGTGTCTCATGTCTGTAATCCCAGCACTTTGAAAGGCTGAGGCAGGAGGATCACTTGAACCCAGGAGGTCAAGGCCAGCCTGGGCAACATGGTGAAACCCTGTCTCTACAAAAAATACAAAAATCAGTTGGGCGTGGTGGCTTGCGCCTATATTGCCAGCTACTCAAGAGGCTGTGGTTGGAGGATCACTTGAACCCAGGAAGTGGAAGTTGCAGTGAGCCAAGATCATGCCACTGCATTTCAACCTGAGCAACAGAGCAAGACCCTGTCTCCAAAAATAAAAAAAATTAAAAAAAATAAAAGCCAGGTGCAGTGGCTCACGCCTGTAATCCCAGCACTTTGGGAGGCCGAGGCAGGCAGATCACAAGGTCAGGAGTTCAAGACCAGCCTGGCCAATATGGTGAAACCCCCGTCTCCACTAAAAATACAAAAAAATTAGCTGGGTATGGTGGCAGGCGCCTGTAATCCCAGCTACTTCGGGAGGCTGAGGCAGGAGAATCACTTGAATCTAGGAGGCAGAGGTTGCAGTGAGCTGAGATCGTGCCATTGCACTCCAGCCTGGGCTACAAGAGTGAAACTCTGTCTCAAAAAAAAAAAAAAAAAAAATCATTTTATAGACTTTTTTGTTTGGGAAGCACTGGTAGAGGAAAACACCTTACTGGAAATTGAAGTAGTTTACAACCCACAGACAACTTAAAATCAAGCTCCCTGAACATTCTATGTAACTTTCACTTTTACAGAGTCGACATTCATCACCTATCAGTCTTTTGACGTTTGGTTATTTTCCCCATGTGTACCATGTTACTACCCTAGCCAGACTATGAATACATCACATGCAAATACTTGGCAGGTGCATCTTTTTATCTCTCATGGTTCCTAGCTCACACCTTGTCTAAAAGAAGGTCAATAAATATTTGTTGGTTTAAAAACAGAGACAGGGCTGGGTGCAGTGGCTCATGCCTATAATCCCAGCACTTTGGGAGGCCGAGGCGGGTGGATCACGAGGTCAGGAGGTCAAGACCACGGTGAAACCCGATCTCTACTAAAAATATAAAAAATTAGCCGGGCGTGGTGGTGGGCGCCTGTAGTCCCAGCTATTCAGGAGGCCGAGGCAGGAGAATGACATGAACCTGGGAGGTGGAGCTTGCAGTGAGTCTAGATCGTGCCACTGCACTCCAGCCTGGGTGACAAAGCGAGACTCTGTCTCAAAAAAACAAAAAACAAAACAACAACAACAAAATAACAGAGACAGAACAAGGGGAAGAAAATGAGGAGGGAAAAAACCCACACTTGAAGTGATAGCAATTATTGGTAGCTTGCAACTGATTACTTCATTGTAAATTGCTATTCACCAATCGGTACCCTTTGAAAGACTACTAAGTTGTTTAAAATGCAAAAATAATGTTAATTTTCAGCTTCGCTTTAGTTGGAGCTGGATCTGCAGTCAGAAATAGCTGGCTTTGGGGCATGACCTCTAAATTATATCTTCCTTTATTAGCTCAGGGTGCTTTCTGCTGAGCTGGAAGTGCCTGGGGTAGGTCCTTCTGTCAGCGGATTGATGCTTAGACTGAGAATCTGATGAAGACCAAGTGCCCCTGGGTCAGCATGACTGCAAAGGCCAACTGAATGGCACCACTGCTTGGGGAACAACTCACTCAGGGTGGTGGGAGCTTGCAGTTAAAAATACAAGGGACACATTTGGTTTGGTATCAGGGGCTGGTCTCAGATGCAAGCCCCTGTCCAAACATGCCTCCATCCCCTGCTCATCGGACCCAGTGCCCAGGGTTGGAGAGGGCACCATTTGAGAGATTTGTGGCTGTGAGGCTCTAAAAGCCTGACATTCTTAAAGGTTCTTCCTGTGCTGATGCCCTAACCCATTCCCAGTTTTGAAGCTAACCCAGCCTGGGAGAAGTAATTCATAAAGAATTTGAAGCTGACACTTCAGAGGTTTTGATGGGAGTGGGACTTCATCTCTTTTTTCAGGAGGAGTTGAGACAGGAGGGGAGGTAGAGTCCCTGCAAGAGATAAAGATGTCTCTGAACATTCGTAGCTTTGGCTTAGGAAAATTCTGGCTCCTGTGGGGAAGAAATTGATCTTGTTTGTTCTTTTCTTTCTTCTTGGTTGAGTTCCCAGTGTGGATCTTGCAGGCGTTTTGTTCTTGGTGTCAGAACCACCCAGGCTTGGTCGTCGCTGGGTCTGGAACCTCCTACAGATTCCACTGCCTCCCTGCCACAGAGGAAAGTCATGATTGCCCCTTGCACAGACAGCAGGAGCTGGGTGTGGGGCTCAGGGAGATTCCTGCAGAGCCCTGCTGGGTGTCTGCTTCCCACCTCCCTTCTTAGGGGTCCCAGTTAATGCCGCTATTGAGAAAAGACTGGAAGGAGGGGTTGGTGAGACTCAAAGCCTTGAAATCGGATCTGTGGTTGTTTTTCTCTAAAACCAAATGTATACCCACCCACTACCCAGCCAGCTGGTGCCCTTTCAGTCAGGGCCTAGTGACCCTGTAAGGAGTTGCTGCCAGTGGTGGAGCTGACTGAGGACATTCAGGCTCCATCCTGTTCACCTGGCAAGTGTTCAGGAACCAGTCTCATGTTTAGACTCCACACGAGCCCTCCATGGGCATGTGGAGCCTGGTCCTCAATTTCCCATTTAACTCCCTCCTGATTGTACAGGCTTTGCACACAGTGGGCCTTCTGCATCCAGTCCAGCTTTTTTTGGTTTTTGTTTTTTTTAGAATCAGGGTCTCACTTTGTTGACCAGGCTAGAGTACAGTGGTGTGATCACTGCTCACTGCAGCCTAAAATTCCTGTGCTCAAACAACCCTCCCATCTTAGCCTCCCAAGTAGATGGGACTACAGGCACGAGCCACCATGCCCAGCTATACCATAGTTAAAAAACAAACAAACAAAAAATGCGGGGTGCGGTGGCTCACGCCTGTAATCCCAGCACTTTGGGAGGCTGAGGCGGGTGGATCGCAAGGTCAGGAGATTGAGACCATCCTGGCTAACAAAGTGAAACACCATCTCTACTAAAAATACAAAAAATTAGCTGCGCATGGTGGCGCATGCCTATAGTCCCAGCTATTAGGGAGGCTGAGGCAGGACAATGGCGTGAACATGGGAGGTGGAGGTTGCAGTGAGCTGAGATTGCGCCACTGCACTCCAGCTTGGGCGACAGAGTGAGACTCTATCTCAAAAACAGACAAATAAACAAACAAAACAAAAAACAAAGAAGAAAATGTGACAGAGACAGTATTTGGCCCATAAAGCCTAAAATACTGACTATTTACTATCTGGGCCCTTACAGAAAGAGTTTGCTGACCGCTGAGTTAGCATGCCACAGTATCCTGTCCCACCAATACCATCCAGAGTAAGCCCCAGCACTGTATCTGCCAGCCTCCAATTCTCTTTGGACTTGGCTGCTTCCAAGAGTGCTCTGAACCATTAAAAACTCAGTGAATACGTTCAGTGCATAAAGACGGATGTGCCGGGGAGGATTTTCAAATCTTCAGTTGCACCTTTGAGTGTGTGTAAACCTCAGGCCAGTTGCCTGGCAGGCCAGCCTGTGGCATGGGTCTTGACTTTCCCGATTGTGAAATAAGGATGAGAAATCTTGGCCTTGGAATGGAGGGAAATGAAAGAGGGGCATTTGACAGACTCTCAGAAAGGCACAGGCAGGGAGCTCTGGAGGCTTCTTAGAAGGAAGAACCAGCTGGGCGCGGTGGCTAATGCCTGTAATCCCAGCACTATGGGAGGCTGAGGCAGGCTGATCACCTGAGGTCAGGAGTTCGAGACCAGCCTGACCAACATGGAGAAACCCCGTCTCTACTAAAAATATAAAATTAGCTGGGGTGGTGGCAGGTGCCTTTAATCCCAGCTATTCAGGAGTCTGAGACAGGAGAATCGCTTGAACTGGGGAGGCAGAGGTTGCAGTGAGCCGAGATCGCACCATTGCACTCCAGCCTGGGCAACAAGAGCGAAACTCCATCTCAAAAAAAAAGAAAGAAGAACCAATATGAATCACAAGCAACATTATTACCTTAGCAAGTCTCTGAGCCCCCAGTTTAAATGTGTAAAGTAATCTGCTTAGGCTCAAGAAAATCTCTTTTCTCCTTTCACACTGGATGTATGAACACATGACCAGCAGAGGCTATGTAACTGAATGGGTTTCCATGTCTCCCCTCTCTGCTCCGGTGGTGAGTTCCCTGAGGCCTGGTCTGGATCTTATGTTTTACTTGTGTCTTCTCTGAGCTCTTGGTACCACACTGAGCACCACACAGTGAGCAACTCCGCATAGTGATCTGCCTGAGTTACATGTTACAGAAAGGTCCTGACTGGAAACAGGCCTCCAGGAAGAGGGTCTAGAAAAGTAAGGGTCAGGCAGGGTGCGGTGGCTCATGCCTGTAATCCCAGCACTTTGGGACGCTGAGGTGAATGGATCACTTGAACCCAGGAGTGCAGACCAGTCTGGGCAACATAGCAAGAACTTGTCTCTACAGAAAAAAGAAAAAAAAAACTAGCTGGGTGTGGCAGCTCATGACTGTAATCACAGCACTTTGGGAGGCTGAGGCAAGAGGATAGCTTGAGCCTGGGAGATGAGGCTGTTGGTGAGCTGTGTTCATGCTACTGCACTCCAGTCTGGGCAACATAAGAGACACTGTCTTAAAAAAATAAATAAAAAATAAAAGGCTAGGCATGGTGGCTCACACCTATAATCCCAGCACTTTTGGAGGCTGAGGCAGGCAGATCACTTGCGACCAAGAGTTCGAGACCAGCCTGGGCAATATGGCGAGACCCTGTCTCTACAAAAAGTACAAAAATTAGCTGGACGTGGTATGTGTGTCTGTAGTCCCAGCTACTTGGGAAGCTGAGATGGGAAGATCACTTGAGCCCAGGAGGCCAAGGCTGCAGCGAGCCGTGATTGCACCACTACGCTCTAGCTTGGGTGACGGCAAGACCCTGTCTCAAAAAAAAAAAAAGAGAAAAGAAAAGTAAGAGTCTTTTCTCTGCCCTCCCCCAGAACAATGTTGAGGCCCAGAGAGCAGGTGAGAGCTAGCTGAGGGGTCCTGGCACTCAGGTGAGGGTGCTGGAGGCCCAGGCCCGACGGCCCAGGCACTCCCTCCCCCTCAGAGGCCCAGCTCTTCAGGCCCTGCCAGTATCCTCCACACCCAACCCTCTTCAGTCCTCCAGGAAACATCATGAGGGTTAATTATTTCTCAGAGCTGACTCAGACAGCGGTTTTCTGCCAAAACATTCTGTCAGCCAAGCACAGTCCTGCTGTTACTCCCGTGAGGGAGCCTTTGTAAGCTGTGTCAGGGGGAAACTCCACAGCAGGGAAGCCCAAAGCCCCATAGCCTGGGGTGGGGTCCTGCCTGATCCCCTCGGGTGGGGCTGGTTGCTGGGAGGGCGCCCTCCCCAGTGTGAGAAGCTGGCTCCAGAAAGCTCTCACCGGCAGGCTGCCTTTCCGCCAGTCCCTGTGGGGCAATGCTCGCCTTTCGTTTTGTTGATTGGAGATTGTGTCTCTGAATGGAGCTTAATGTCCTTTTGAAATTATCTGTTCTTTTTTTTTCTTTTCTTTCCTTTTTTTTTTTTTTTTTGAGATGGAGTCTTGCTCTGTCGCCCAGGCTGGAGTGCAGTGGCTCTATCCCAGGGCTCACTGCAACCTCCGCCTCCTGGGTTCAAGCGATTCTCCTGCCTCAGCCTCTGCAGTAGCTGGGATTACAGGTGCCTGCCACCATGCCTGGCTAATTTTTGTATTTTAGTAGAGATGGGTTTCGCCATATTGGCCAGGCTGGTCTCAAATGCCTGACCTCAAGCGATCCACCCGCTTCGGCATCCCAAAGTGCCGAGATTACAGGTGTGAGCCACTGCACCTCCCCTTTTTTTTTCTTTCTTTTAAAAATTTCTCCTGCTTTCTCCATTTGGTTTAGATTGCTGCTGTGTTCCTAAATGCTGAAGGTGAATGACGAGGCATCTGGAGGAGAGGGATGACCCTCAAACACAAACCGTCTGCCTAGGAGGTCAAACTGGGGGAGAGTGGGGGGGACATAGGGGGTCTCTTGGAGGAAGGAGGCCTAGGAGACCTTCTCTCTCATATCAGAGTGTAGGATGGGAGGGGTAAGCTCCAGGGACAGTGGGGAGCAGGGAAAGGACACCCACAATGAACCTGAGGGACTGGGATGGCCCTGAGTGGAGATTCAAAGAGGCTGAACTGTGCTTGAGACACCTGGGACCAGAAGCCAGGAGGGAGGAGGTGGAGAGAAGTAGAACAGGGTAGCCCTGTGAATTCACTGCATGGCCGCTATTAGCTTCACTTGCCCTCTGACCAGGCCGACACCAGCACCCCAGGCACCCCATGTGGGTAGGAAGGTGTGTGTGGTGCTGTGCAAACCCGATTATCCCCCGAGTAACCCATGCCGCATCTATAGCTTCCTGCTGCTGCGCCAGAAGCTGTGTCCTCTTATGGAAAGAAGAGCACTTCTTCATATATAAGCAGCCAGGTGAAGGCAGGGCTATTCTTGCGTGAGAAATGATGATTATACAGATCAATTCCATCTCCTGGAGGAACCCCAGACAGTGGTAAATTACACAGTTACAATTTTACCCTAAGCCCCATCTCCCCACCCCCCACAAAACAACAGACCCAACAACCATGTTTTGCAGCAAAAATATTTACAGGACAGTTACTATGTACAAGGAAGTATTTTATATATTATGTCATTTAACAGACTCTGTGATCTACCAATGAATGAACAGAGAGACAGAGAGGCTAAAAGCTAGCCAGAAATCACAAGGCCAGAAGGGTATGAAAGCTAGGCCTTACGAGGCTGAGAATCCAGCAGGACTTGGCATCTGTTAAGTGTTCCATAAATCCTTGTTGAAGGAATAAATGGGTCTGCCAAGCTCCATGATCAGGGCTTGCCTACTGCTCCCTAAGCCATAATTCCTGTCCCTAGGATCTGGGTAAGTCAGGGCCTACAAATATGCCCCAGGGATGTTTTCTAAGATCCTGTTCTCATCTTTCTTCTGCGCTCTCCTCTCCCCAGCTGCCATCCTGTATCCCTTCCAAGAAGACATAGAATGGAGGAGTTAATTTGTTATTTGATGTACCAAGTATAGTATTTGAGTGCCTACCAATGGTGCCAAGCATTTTTCTAGATGCTGGGGTCATAGGAGTGAACAAAGCAGGATCACATTCTGAAGATCACATTCTAGCCAGGGTACAGACTTGGCTGAGAGATCAGTTCTGGCTGAACTGATGAGGGAGGATTGAGGTAAGAGCTCTGTGACTCCTCAGCTATGGGCTGCTGTGTGCACATGGGGGCAGGCACCAGCCCTCCCTCACCAATGATGTGCACTCTCGTCCTTGTGGTTGCAGAAGTGGTCTCAGCAGCTCTGCCCCTCTGCTGTGGCCCCTTCCCTGGCCATGGTTTTCATCCCAGGATGGGCTCCTCAAAGTGTCTTTGCCACAGGACCTAGAATTGAGACTAAGAGAATCAGTCTGAGCTGAGCTCATGTTAAAAACTAGGAGGCCGGGTGCGGTGGCTCATGCCTATAAATAATCCCAGCACTTTAGAGGCTGAGGCAGGCAGATCACGAGGTCAAGATGTTGAGACCATCCTGGCCAATGTGGTGAAACCCCGTCTCTACCAAAAATACAAAAATTAGCTGGGCGTGGTGGCAGGCACCTGTAGTCCCAGCTACTCGGGAGGCTGAGGCAGGAGAATCGCTTGAACCCAGGAGGCGGAGGTTGAAGTGAGCCAAGATTGCGCCAGCTGCACTCCAGCCTGGTGACAGAGTGAGACTCCGTCTCAAAAAACAAACAAACAAACAAAACCAGGAGCTAAGGCATGGCCCTTATGTTTTACTTTTATTTATTTAAGTTCCTGAGTACATGTACAGGATGTGCGGGTTTGTTACACAGGTATATGTGTGCCATGGTGGTTTGCTGCACCTATCCACCCATCACCCAGGTGTTAAGCGCAGCATGCATTAGCTCTTCTCCCTAATGCTCTCTGTTCCCCTGCCTGCCCCCAACAGGCCCCTGTGAGTGTTGTTCCCCTCCGTGTGTCCATGTGTTCTCACTGTTCAGCTCCCACTTACTAGTGAGAACATACAGTGTTTGGTTTTCTGTTCCTGCATTAGTTTGCTGAGGATAATGGCTTCCAGCTTCATCCATGTCCCTGCAAAGGACATGATCTTGTTCTTTTTTATGGCTGCATAGTATTCCATGGTATATATGTGCCACATTTTCTTTCTTTCATTTTTCTTTTTTTTTTTTTTTGAGATGGAGTCTTGCTCTGTCGCCCAGGCTGGAATGAATGCAGTGGTGCGATCTCAGCTCACTGCAACCTCCACCTCCCAGGTTTAAGCAATTCCTCTGCCTGTCAGCCTCCGGAGTAGCTGGGATTACAGGCACACACCACCACACTCCGCTAATTTTTGTATTTTTAGTAGAGATGGGTTTCACCATGTTGGCCAGGCTGGTCTCGAACTCCTGACCTCAGGTGATCTGCCTGTCTCAGCCTCCCAAAGTGCTGGGATTAAAGGCATGAGCCACCATGCCCAGCTGCCACATTTTCTTTATCCAGTCTATCATTGATGGGCATTTGGGTTGATTCCATGTCTTTGCTATTGTGAATAGTGCTGCAATGGACATACATGTGTTTGTATCTTTATAATAGAATGATTTATATTCCTTTGGGTGTATACCCAGTAATGGGATTGCTGGGTCAAATGGTATTTCTGGTTCTAAATCTTTGAGGAATTGCCACACTGTCTTCTACAATGGTTGAACTAATTTACATTCCCACCAACAGTGTAATAGCTTTCTTATTTCTTCACAACCTCGCCAGCAGCTGTTGTTTCTTTTTTTAAATTTCATTTTATTGAAACAGAGTCTCACTCTGTCACCTAGGCTGGAGTGCAGTGGCGTGATCTTGGTTCACTGCAAACTCTGCCTCCCAGGTTTAAGCAATTTACCTGCCCCAGCCTCCTGAGTAGCTGGGGTTACAGGTGTGCGCCATGATTCCCAGCTAATTTTTGTATTTTTAGTGGAGACAGGGTTTCACCATGTTGGCCAGGCTGGCCTCGAACTCCTGACCTCAAGTGATCTGCCCACCTTGGCCTCCCAAAGTGCTGGGATTACAGGTGTGAGCCACCATGCCCGGCCTATCTGTTATCTCTTGACTTTTTAATAATCGGCATTCTGACTGATGTGAGATGGTATCTCATTGTGGTTTTCATTTGCATTTCTCTTTTTTTTTTTTTTTTGAGATGGAGTTTCGCTTTTGTTGCCCAGGCTGGAGTGCAATGGCATGATCTCGGCTCACCACAACCTCTGCCTCCCAGGTTCTAGCGATTCTCCTGTCTTAGCCTCCCAAACAGCTGGGATTACAGGCGCCTGGCACCATGCCCAGCTAATTTTGTATTTTTAGTAGAGACAGGGTTTCTCCATGTTGGTCAGGCTGGTCTCGAACTCCTGACCTCAGATGATCCGCCCGCCTCAGCCTCACAAAGTGCTAGGGTTACAAGCGTGAGCCACCGCACCCGGCCTTTCATTTGCATTCTCTAATGATCAGCGATGTTGAGCTTTTTTTCCCACGTTTGTTGGTCACATGTATATCTTTTTTTGAGAAGTTATTTTTATTTATTTTTTAGGGACACGGTCTCCCTCTGTTTCCCAGGCTGGAGTGCAGTGGCACCATCATGGCTTGCTACAGCCTCAAGCTTCAGGACTCAAGCGATTCTCCCATCTTTGTCTCGTGAGTAGCTAGGACTATAGGCACGTGGCACCACGAGCGGGTAACTTTTCTATTTTTGGTAGAGATAGGATCTTATGTTACCCAGGCTGGCCTCAAGTGATCCTCCTACCTCAGTCTCTGAAAGTGCTGGGATAACAGATGAGCCACTGTGCCTGGCCTTTTACATATTATTTATTTATCTTTTTTTAATTAAAAAATTTTTTATTGGTCAGGCATGGTGGCTGACACCTGTAATCCTAGCACTCTGGGAGGCCGAGGTGGGTAGATCATGAGGTCGAGAGATCAAGACCATCCTGGCCAACATGATGAAACCCATCTCTATTAAAAATACAAAAATTAGCTGGGCTTGGTGGCAGGTGCCTGTAGTCCCAGCTACTTGGGAGGCTGAGGCAGGAGAATCGCTTGAACCCAGGAGGCGGAGGTTCCAGTGAGCTGAGATCGCACCACTACACTCCAGCCTGGCAACAAAGCAAGACTCTGTTTCAAACAAAACAAAACAAAAAACACAAAAAAACCTTTTTTATGCAGGGGCCATGCTAATCTTCTCTGTATTGTTCCAATTTTAGTATATATGCTGCCAAAGCAAGCACTATTTATTTATTGATGTATTTATTTATGGAGCTAGAGTCTCATTCTGTTGCCCAGGCTGGAGTGCAATGGCATAATCTCAGCTCACTGCAACCTCCACCTCCCAGGTTCAAGCAATTCTCCTGCCTCAGCCTCCCGAGTAGCTGGGATTACAGGCACCCGCCACCACGCCTAGCTAATTTTGTATTTTTAGTAGAGAAAGAGTTTCACAATGTTGACCAGGCTAGTCTCGAACTCCCGACCTCAGGTGATCCACCTGCCTCAGCCTCCCATAGTGCTGAGATTACAGGTGTGAGCCACTGCACCTGGCCGCGAGCACTATTTATTCATTATCATGTGGACTGGGGACTCCTGATACCTTCTAGTTTATGACTTTGATATCTTCCTTCGACATTGCTGCTTTCCTGCCACTGGATGCAAAAAGAAAATCCTTACCTGTCCTCTGACTTTTCCTTTTTTGCTTGAGCTGGCTTTAGTTGGTTTCTGTTACTTATAATCAAATACAGTCTCATCTTGTTTTTTTTTTTTGGCGGGGGGACGGAGTCTCATTCTGTTGCCCAGGCTGGAGTGCAGTGGCGTGATCTCGGCTCACTGCAACTTCCACCTCCCAAGTTCAAGCGATTCTCCTGCCTCAGCCTCCCGAGTAGCATGTGCCACCACGCCCTGCTAATTTTTAGTAATTTTAGTAGATACAGGGTGTCACTGTGTTAACCAGGCTGGTCTTGATCTCCTGACCTTGTGATCCACCCATCTCAGCCTCCCAAAGTGTTGGGATTACAGGCGTGAGCCACCACACCTGTCCAGTCTTATCTTGAATGTAAACAAAAACTTAGAACTTGGGTTGGGGCAGAAGCAGCAGACCTAGAGCTGCCTGGATCTGATAAGGTCCTTGAGTGACAAAGTCAAACAGGTTCCCTAGAGACCACTGATCACTGGGGAAATTCCCTTGCCCTGCACCGCCTCTCTGCCAAGACCAAGGCCTAGGACCACATACTGACTGTGCAAACCCATCTGGATACAACCAGTCTGAATTTTCCCCAAATCTCTCTTGGTACATAATCAGACTTCCTGATCTACACGCATTTTTTTTTCCTTATTCCAGACCCTAGGAGGGAGTAAAGTTTGTGGTAAAAGAAAAGAAGGAAAAATACAAACTACCTTCTAAACCGTGGGTACGGTAATGGAGTGGCTACCAGTATTGATCATGGCAAGATCATTGCAAGTTTAGCAAGAATCAGCTGCTGGGTCATAGCCTGTTTGGAAAGACAACTGTAGTCCATTAAAAAAGATTGTATATCATCCACAGAAAGCTCTTCATTTGGCTACTTTACGTCTGACTGGCTCCTACTTGCCCTACAGGCCCCAGTTTTTTCTTGCAAGCCTTCTACAAGACTAGGTTAGGGAACTCCTCTGTTAGAGCACTTCCTCACAGTGCACAGCTCACTGTGTTTATTTGTTTTAGAGATGGGGGTCTCACTCCGTTGCCCAAGCTGGAGTACAGTGATGTGATCATACTTCACTGCAGCGCTGAACTTCTGGGCTCCAGTAATCCTCTTGCCTCAGCCTCCCAAGTGGCTGGGACCCCAGGCACATGCCACTGCACTTGGCTAACTTTTTTTTTAAAAAAAAAATTCTTGGGGCCAGGCGTGGTGGCTCAAGCCTGTAATCCCAGCACTTTGGGAGGCCGAGGCGGGTGGATCACGAGGTCAGGAGATCGAGACCATCCTGGCTAACACGGTGAAACCCCATCCCTACTAAAAATACAAAAAATC
This sequence comes from Macaca nemestrina, assembly GCF_043159975.1. NCBI lineage: Eukaryota > Metazoa > Chordata > Mammalia > Primates > Cercopithecidae > Macaca > Macaca nemestrina. The sequence continues at coordinate 83,965,385 of NC_092125.1, read as the reverse complement.
TAGCCAGGCGATGTAGCGGGCGTCTGTAGTCCCAGCTACTCGGGAGGCTGAGGCAGGAGAATGACGTAAACCCAGGAGGCAGAGCTTGCAGTGAGCTGAGATCCGGCCACTGCACTCCAGCCTGGGCAACAGAGTGAGACTCCGTCTCAAAAAAAAAAAAAAAAATTCTTGGAGAGACAGGATCTCACTGTGTTGCCCAGGATGGTCTCAAACTCCTGGCCTCAAGCAATCTGCCTGCCTTGGCCTTCCAAAGTGTTGGGATTACAGGTGTGAGCCACTGCACCTAGCCATCTCACTCAATTTAAATTGCCATCTCACTCTATTCAAATACTCTATTTAAGTGTCCTGAGCGTAGACCCGAGTGTGTATAGCATGGTACCTGGTGTGTGGTAGGTGTTCAATATACACACGTTCCACAAAAAATAGAATTCAGGAATTAATTTAGTATTACCTAAAAAGTCTCCACACCTACCCTTCTACAGGTGATCATGTAACTTGTGCACAGACTATCCGGAAGACTTAGGTATGTGCCTTTAGGAGGTAGATAGAGCAGACAGGGCTCAGGTGACCTTGACTAGCTAGAAATTCCAGCTGCCTCTATCAAACAGAATCTGTCACTTAGGATTAAGTTAGATTTTATACAACAGAAAGCAGGGTTTATCCTCTTATGTAAAAGAATTCCAGGGGACTTCAGTCCTGGGCAGGAATGGTGGCTCCATGAAGTTAGCAGGAACCCAAGCTGCTTCTAGCTTTCTGCAGCACCATCCTTAGTGCTGACTTCCATCCCCAAGGCTACCTCATGGTTTAAAAGGGCAGTGGCATGCCAGCCATCACATCTGCATTCCGGGCAGCAGAACAAAGGGAGAGGGACAAGCGAAGCAACAAAAGGTTGGCCCTCTGAGTCAGCTTGCTCTCAGTAGACTTCTTGAAATTTTTACATATAATATTCCCTTATATCTCAGTGGCCAGGAACGCTTGGAAATGTAGATGTTAGCTGGACACTTTGCTCCATATAAACTTGGAGTTTTATAATTAAGAGGGAAACAGATATTATGCAACAAGCTGCAGTCTCTCCCCCAATCCCCAAGCAAAACTGTCAGGAAGGACCCTCCCTTATTTTGGTAAAAAATCAGTCAATCTATAAGCAGCTCCGCTTTGCTCTACATCTCAGTTCTCATTGATACAAGCTAGTCATCAGTACTTTTTTCTCTATATAAAGAACTACAATGGCTGGGCGCAGTGGCTCACGCCTGTAATCCTGGCACTTTGGGAGGTCAAGGCGGATGGATCACTTGAGGTCAGCAGTTTGAGACCAGCTTGGCCAACATGGTGAAACCCCGTCTCTACTAAACATACAAAAATTAGCCAGGCGTGGTGGCGCATGCCTGTAGTCACAGCTACTCGAGAGGCTGAATCCCTTGAATTCAGGAGGCAGAGGTTGCAGTGAGACGAGATTGCACCACTGCACTGCACTCCAACCTGGGTGACACAGCAAGATGCCATCTCAAAAAAAAAAAAAAAAAACTACACGAGAAGGGTCCTCTCCCTTGCTCTGTTTCTTGAACTTACCACTCGCACTCATTACTAGATGAGACCACATGAAGAGTTCAACGCAGAACTGCAGAAAGGCTCTTCAGCATGTGGGCATCTCTCACAGGGCCGGATGATTGAGCTGAAATGAGCTGACAGTCATGTTGACTATAAGGCAGTGCATTAGGGGCCCTGCTGTAGCAGTGATAGCCTGGATGCCCTGCATCCAGGGCAGGAAATGCTCTGAGAACACATAGGCCTGGGCACTGGTCTTCAGGACCATGTGAAAGAGGAAGGACCCCATTCCCTTCACCCTCATCCTCCAAGGCAGGTAGTACCCAATAGCTATGCCTACAGCATCTTCCCCACAGGTGTGGGCAGAAGACCCCACTCCCTTGAACTCTCTAGTTAGTGCTTTTTCAAACTGCAGCTTGATTTTCTCTTAAATGGGAAGTGTCTGAATGTAGGACAACTGTGGGAAAGGAAGCATGGGAGAGTAATGATGAGCTTGGGTTGCAATCCTGGCCTTGCCCATTGTCTTCTGTGTTACGTTGCTAACTTGTTTCACTCCCCCCAAGTGTCTATTTCGTGAGGTAAAATAGGAATGGTAATGACACCCCCCTTGCCGAGCCGCTCAGAGGATTAAACAAGATAATGTAGGTGAATGCAGTTAGCATAGTGCCTGGGGTACAATAGGTACTCGATAAAAGAGAAAATAAAATGGAGATAGATGGCAAAAGCCATTGTGAAGACTCAACCCCTAAACAAAGCTTCCTCTGAAATTAGAGAAATTTGCAACCCTGGCATCTTGGCTGGAATCCCAGGATAAGATGGGCATTTACAGCCGTAAAGCCAGCCACAGCCCAGGACGCCAAGCCCCAGAGGCCAGGGGCTCCTCCCCATCCGAGGGCTGCCGAGCTCAGGAAACTGGTTCACATTTTGTCCTGGGGACACTGCACTTGGAAAAACATTATTGATTCCATGGTTCAGGTTGCAAAGGGAGGAAGAAAGATTGAATTTCATCACATAAAGCACTTATGCCTACTGTACTTTCTCTTTAGAGAGGCACTTGGCAATCATTTTCATTAGTGTCTCTTCTTAAAACAATCTCAAAGATAACTTATCCCCATTTTATAAAGGCAGAACATAGGAGAAATAACTGGCTGAAGAGCATGTAGCAGGGTGGCAAAAGTCAGAGTTTATGATCTCCAAATTTCTGGCATATTGCTTAACTAACTAAGCTTCAGCAATCCACTCCACAAATGCCTGGCGGGGGCCTCTCAGTCATATACTTATTGCTCAAATCAGTCACTCATGATCACCAGAAAAATGCAGACATGTAAATCTAGGCTACCTGATTCATTTTTCTTAGCAGCTTAGGACAGGAGGTGAAAAGTGACTTTTCCAACCATATCACAAGTGGGTCTGCATCTAGCAAGTCCTGGAACAGGGATGTTGGAACTATTCCAGGATATATGTCACACCATAGAGCTCTGGATGCCTACAAGCAATGAAGATGGGGTGGGGGCAGTGAAATAGCCAGCTCCTACGCTAAGTGCAGCCCTCCCCACCAGGACTGTAGACGGGCTGCCCCCTCACCTGAGGAACTCATGTCTTTGATCACAGCAGCATCACAACCTGTCCCTGATACCAAAAGGAGAAACACTCTTGGCCTGTGCCCTCTTGGATGGATCGTTTTTCAGAGAACAGGACGTTTAGTGAGTTTGTCTCAAACTGCACAGAGAACATGGTGAACCTACTAGGGCTGATTGCTGTGGGAAATTAAGAAGACAGGGATAATGGCTTTTCCTCAGTTGCTAAAGCCAGCACGTACCTGAAATGAGCCCCAAAGCTCAGGTCTGACTTAATGCCTTTCTTGTCTTGGGAAGAGGGTTTATCAGATTCCAAAGAATGCATTTCAGTTATCTTTGTTTCCAATACTGAAGCAGCTCCCTCTGCTCACCGAGGCAGAGCCCTTTCTATCTCTTTTTCAGAAAAATCCCAAGGAACAATTGTTTTGGATTACTTAGTGGACTCAGCGTGGAAACTGCTTGTGTGGCCCAGCTAGGTAGGGGCGTTCAGACAAGGAGACCTGACCTGGAGCTTCTGGGATGATTCCAAGGTATTGCATGAATGCGTCTGCTGTGTGTTCGTTAACTGCTGGGGAGAAAACTCTGGGTAGTCACGGCCATCTACTCTCAGTTTTCAAGACAGGCTTCAGCAGGCAAGCAGCTTGTTGGGAGGCGTCCTTAGTCAGCTGGGAAAGTAAGGCTGACGCGCTGTTCGACCTCAGCGAGGCATGTGTCACACTCTTGCCGTTCTCTGGCACTCTCTGGCTCTTCCTAAGGCCTTTTCTCAACCAGGCACATTATGTGATGTAGACAGCAAGCAGGATGGGAGGCTGGCAGTCCCCACAGCGGAGCTGGCAGTGGCCACTTAGACTCCCTCATATCACACCGTTGGCTTCCAAGCCCAGATGTAGGTGCTTGTCCCTCCCGTTGGGATCTTGCCAAATCTTTTGTAACATTTTTAAACAGCCATTGAAGTGCCAGATGACAAAATTTCCCTTGGAGATTGAGAAATTCTGATTGGGATGATGGCAGCATTCTGGAATTTATGTCAGATTTGCTTCCCAGGGGCGGGAAGCAAGGAGGTCAAGACTCCAGGTCCCCATCCCAGTTTAACCAAAGAACCACTACTTTTTTTCTTTTCTTTTTTTTTTTTTCTCAGAGTCTTGCTCTGTCACCCATCCTGAAGTGCAGTGGTGCGATCTTGGCTCCTGCAACCTCCACCTCCCAGGTTCAAGCGATTCTTTTGCCTCAGCCTCCGGAGTGGCTGGGATTACAGGTGTGTGCCACAATGCCTGGCTAATTTTTGTAATTTTAGTAGAGATGGGGTTTTACCATGTGGCGAGGCTGGTCTTGAACTCCTGGCCTCAAGTGAACTGCCCAGTTTGGCCTCCTAAAGTGCTGGAACTACAGGCGTGAGCCACTGCACGCAGGCCCCTACTTTTTTTTTTTTTTTTTTTTTTTGAGATGAGGTCTTGCTCTGTTGCTCAGGCTGGAGTGCAGTGGCATGATCATAGCTCACTGCAGCCTCAAACTCCTGGGCTTAAGAGATCCTCCAGGGCCGGGCGCGGTGGCTCATGCCTGTAATCCCAGCACTTTGGGAGGCCGAGGTGGGCGGATCACGAGGTCAGGAGATCGAGACAATCCTGGCTAACATGGTAAAACCCTGTCTCTACTAAAATACAAAAAAATTAGCTGGGCGTGGTGGTGGGTGCCCGTAGTCCTGGGTGCTCTGGAGGCTGAGCAGGAGAATGGCGTGAACCTGGGAGGTGGAGCTTGCAGTGAGCCGAGATTGCGCCACTGCACTCCAGCCTGGGCGACAGAGCAAGACTCCGTCTCAGAAAAAAAAAAAAAAAAAAGAGATCCTCTGTAATCCCAGCACTTTGGGAGGCCAAGGTGGGCAGATCATTTGAAGTCAGGAGTTCGAGACCAGCCTGGCAACATGGTGAAACCCCATCTCTACTAAAAATAGAAAAATTGGCTGAGCATGGTAGCGCATGTCTGTAATCCCAGCTACTTGAGAGGCTGAGGCAGGAGAATTGCTTGAACCTGGGAGGCGGAGGTTACAGTGAGCCGAGATCGCGTCTCTGCACTCCAGCCTGGGCAAAAGAGTGAGATTCCATCTCAAAAAAACAAGAGATCCTCCTGGCTCAGCTTCCTGAGTAGCTGGGACTACGGGTGTGTGCACCACGACACCCAGCTAATTTTTGTATTTTTTGTAGAGACAGAGTCTTGCTATATTGTCCAGGTTGGTCTTGAACTCCTAGCCTTAAGAAATCATCCCACCTCCACGTCCCAAAGTGCTAGGATTACAGGCATGAGCTACTACACCTGGCCTTTCTTTTTGGTTTTACATACTGGAGTTAGGCACAGATTTCAATTGAAAGAGGGTTTCATTGCTTTAAAAGTGTTTTAAAAGCCCTGCCTTGCATTATCCTTATCCCCTCCATTAGTAGCTATACAGAATTTTAAAAGAGGAAAAATCAGAGAGGGAAAGGTAAGTTTTTCCTTGGGTATGCAGAAAAGCCACAGCTGTCGTTTGGGCCTCAACAGGGCATCTGTGCAGGTGTCTGCATATTAGCAGCACCATCTGCTTGGTTGTCTCTCAAAGGAAGAAGAATCCTGGCCTGATGAACTCCTCAAGCTCTCTTCTTTGGGAAATAGGAAGATCACAATTTGAAATCTTAATCCAAGGTAATAATTGAATATATAAGCACCCTACATAATCCAGAGCTTAAAAATGTGAAATTAAGTCATGAATTGCTTTCAAATATAGCAGGAATCTTCTAGGCTCTTCCAGTCCTGAAAGGCGCCACCAAATGCGGCCTCAGAGTCAAGCCCCCAAATAAATACATGCTAATAAGGCTGATTTTCCCTTTTCACTCTTCTCCTGGGCAGTATGAACCTTTGACTAGAGAGAGCCAGAAAGGAGCATCTCAACCCACTTAGGTAGTGGCCTCTTTTAAAGTGAAACGTGAAGCCAGGGCTCCAAACCGTCATTGTCCTGAGAGTTCCCAGGAAGGCTTTTGTGTGGTAACCTGGATGCCCGTCCAAATGGCCTTGGCTGGTGCCATCCCTCACTCTAGCTCCCCAAGGGTCCTGCTGCTATCAATTGACTGAACATTTCCTTTCACTGCCTTTTGCAGTGCTGGGTGAGTGCCAAGTAGTAGCTTTGCAGGGTTCATTCACCCCAGGGCTGGGAGCTTTTCAGCAGTGTAGGCAGGTTATGTGTTTCAAATCAGCATAGTAGGGCAGAGTGATTTGGAAGCCATTTCATTTTTCAGTTCATCAAACTCCTACTCACTGGGAATCTCTAAACCAGCGATACGAAACCTTTCTGGAGTTGTGACACCCTGTTGTCACTCATTTTATTTCATCAAACACCCACCCCTCTTAAAAATACCATGAGGCATGTATTTATTTTTAAGATGAAAATGAATTAAAATTGGAAAATTACCTAAGAATTTTCTGGCACTCTAGCAAAAAAGGAGATCTACCAGAGGTGTTTGGAAGTCAGGATCTTCACTAAGAATCATCACTCTACACAGGGAAGACATTTGACCGAATTGGGAAGTAGGAAGAATTTGTCCTTGCTCCTCCCCTCTCCCACGATGTAATTCCCTCCCTGCCCGCACATCCCCTCGCCAGGCATCCAGGCACTCACACTACCCCATATCTCCCTCCATGGTACCTCACGCAGAACTGGCCCTTACCACCCACATCCCCCAGCCCTGCTCTGCAACTGTTTCCTCTCAGTGCTCCTGTTAACATACCTGATGCCCACTCCTTCTGCAGGTAGCCCCTGTAGGTTAGTTGTTTCTTTAGAAACAACTATTTTCTTTTTTTTGAGATGGAGTCTCTCTCTGTTGCCCAGGCTGGAGTGCAATGGCACGATCTTGGCTCACTGCAACCTCTGCCTCCTGGGTTTAAGTGATTCTCCTGCCCCAGCCTCCCGAGTAGCTGGGATTATGGGCGTGGGCCACCATGCTTAGCAATTTTTTTTGTATTTTTAGTAGAGACGGGGTTTCACCATGCTGGCCAGGCTGGTCTCGAACTCCTGACCTCAAGTGATCCGCCCGCCTCAGCCTCCCAAAGTGCTGGGATTACAGGTGTGAGCCACCCCGCCCAGCCTAGGAGTAACAACTTCTAAGTTCATTTTCAGCACAAAAATTTTAGTAGCGTTAACCTTGATAATAATGCCTTAAAGTCTTAATCCCTCCAAGGGATATTTGTATTTTTTTAAATCCCTAGAATGCTCAGCAGAAGGGATATTTGTAATGTAACTAGAGACAATATCATACACAAAAGAATTAATTTCCATGGGTAACAGAAAGGAAGTGTGGGAGGTTGGTCCATTCTGCCTTCTGGTAATGGCCCCCTCGCTGTGCAAGTATTCACTTTGGGATAATATAAAAGACACTGGGACTGGGCGTAGTGGCTCACGCCTGTAATCCCAGCATTTTGGGAGGTTGAAGCGGGCAGATCACCCGAAGTCAGGAGTTCAAGACCAGCCTGGCCAACGTGGTGAAACCATGTCTCTACTAAAAATACAAAAATTAGCCAGGTGTGGTGGTGTGCACCTGTAATCCCAGTGACCCAGGAGACTGAGGCATGAGAATAGCTTGAACCTGGGAGGCAGGGGCTACAGTGAGCTGAGAATGCGCCACTGCTCTCCAGCCTAGGCAACAAAGCAAAGCTCTGTCAAAAAAAAAAAAAAAAAAAAAAAAAAAAAGACATTGCATAAGAGTCAGTGACCTGGATCTATTTCTGACTTAATCCAATTCAACCAATATTTACTAAGCCCCTCCTATATGCCTGGAATTCGGCTACGCCCTCGGTATCCAAGATGAATAAGACACATTCCATGTCCTCAGTGAAATCCCAGTCTATCAGGAGGCATCTGATACCTACTGAATGCTTCTCTAGCAGTTAGGCAAAATGCTATGGGAACACAGTAGAGAGGATGATTGATTCTGTCTGGAGAAAGCTGCAGAGAATTAAATATTTGCACTGGCCTTTGAGGATGAGAAAGAGTTCAGCAGGCTGGGAAAGAGAGGAGAAAGAGAGGTCAGTGGGGAAAAAAACCACCAGAACAAAAGCACAGGGAGGCGACCGCTGGGGAAGTCCAAGTATCTGGAGGACAAGAAGGGAAGTAGCGGGGATGAAGCTGAAAAGCAAGGCTAGGGTCAGATTTTGGAAAAGCTTTCACTGCCTTACTAAGGAATGGAAGCATCAGCTGCAGACGATGGAGCCATCAGAAGGTTTTGAAACCTCCATAGACATTCTGGAGATCGCCACCTTCTCTCAGGCAAAAGACAATGGAGGCTCCATCCAGGGTTATAAGGAGAATGGAAAGGAAAGACATTGAGGATAGGATACACGCAAATAATTGGCTCCTTCGATGTTGGAGTTAAAGGAGAAGGAGAAGTCATAGGTTTCTTGCTTAGGCTTGCTAAGTAACGGCGATGCCACTAATTGAAGATAGGGATGATAGGAACAAGGGTCCATGGGAAAGAACAGTGAGCTCGATTTTAGGCCTGTTGGCTTAAGAGACCAAGGGCTAGTGTGAAGATGGTTGTTGATGTTGCTACAGAGGATTCTTCTCTTGTTTATGTTTTCGGTCTTCTTAACAAGACACTAAGTGCTTGTCTGAGCCGGGCACACATCCATCTCTACGATGTCTCTTCTTCCAGTTCTGTCATTTCTTCCATCAGACAGGATGGTGAGAGTGTAGACAGAGTTTAAACAAGAGTCCTAGGATTGCTGCTGCTATTAAGCAGAGGCCAAGTCACATGGAAGCTTCTGGAAGCTCAGGTTCTCACTTGCATACAGATCTGCTTCTTTGCGTTCTAGATTGCGTTCTAGGTTAAACTCCTCACCTTCCATTCATCTTTTGTTTTCAATTTATCTTTCTCAAATAATATCCTTGCTTGCAGAACTAATCATTTTCCCAAAGAGAATCTGTGACTTCTTCCTTGCTCATTTTAGCAAGAACATCGTTGAGTGAAAACCTATAACTAGAACTCTGTTGTGGAGATAAAGTAGTTCAGGAAATGTTTGGATCATTAGGAGTTCATCTCAGAAACTCTAAAAATGTGCACGCTCTTTGAGCTAGTAACCCTACTTTTTAGGATTTATCCTAGAGGAATACTGGACAAGTGGACAAATATGTATGTACAATATTGGCACTCTTTTTTTTTTTGAGGCAGGGTCTTACTGTGTCATCAGGGTGGAATCCAATGGCATGATCATGGCTCACTGCAGACTTGACCTCCTGGGCTCAAGCGATCCTCCCACCTCAGCCTCCTGAGTAGCTGAGACTACAGGTGTACACCACCACACAAGGCTAATTTTAAAAATTTTTGTAAATACGGGGTCTCAGTACTTTGCCCAGGCTGGGCTCAAACTCCTGAGCTCAAGCAATCCTCCTGCCTTGGCCTCCCAAAGTGTTGGGATTATAAGCATGAACTACTGAACCTAGCCTCAATGTTATCACTCTTGCTTATTGTAGTAAAAAACTAAGAAATAAAAGTCCACAAATTAGAGATTCACTAAATTACTTAAAATGATCCATATAATGAAATTCAATAAAATTTAACTCATTAAAAATGACAGTGTAAGCTGGGCAGAGTGGCTCATGCCTGTAATCCCAGCACTTTGGGAGGCCAAGGAGGGAGGATCACCTGAGGCTGGAGTTCAAGACCAGCCTGGGCAGCATAGCAAGACCCTGTCTCTACAAAAGTTGTTTTTAAAAAAATGACAATGTAGATTAACATTTATTGACAACTGGAAAGTTAGAAAGACATTCAAGATTTATTACTGGAAAAGAATAGATTATGTAAATTTATTATACAAAACATTTAATGAAAAGATCTGAAAACCAAAATTGGCAAAATGTAAGTAACAATTATCTGAGAGGGCAGTGGAAGGAATTTCTGTTGGTTTAATTATTGTTCTTTCTGCTGTCATTACCTCCTAATTTTTTTTTTCTTTTTTTTGAGATGGAGGTTCACTCTTGTTGCCTAGGCTAGAGTGCAATGGTGTGATCTCAGCTCACTGCAAACTCTGCCTCCCAGGATCAAGTGATTCTTCTGCCTCAGCCTCCCGAGTAGCTGGGATTACAGACATGTGCCACCATGCCTGGCTAATTTTCTATTTTTAGTAGAGACGGGGTTTCTCCATGTTGGTCAGGCTGGTCTCAAACTCCCGACCTCAGGTGATCCGCCTGCCTCAGTCTCCCAAAGTGCTGGGATTACAGGTGTGAGCCACCGCACCCAGCCTCCTAATCTTTTTTTTTTGTTTTTTCGCAATGGAGATGGGGGAGTGGAGAGGGGTTATCTCTATGTTGCCCATGCTGGCCTTGAACTCCTGGGCTCAAGCAATCCTCCTGCATAACTGGGACTACAGACATGCCCCACTGTACTGGCCTATTTCCTAATCTTTTTACAACAACTACGTATTACTGGTATAAAGAAATATCTGACTAGGCGCAGTGGCTCACGCCTGTAATCACAACACTTCGGGAGGCCGAGGCAGGCAGATTACCTGAGGTTGGGAGTTCAAGACCAGCCTGACCAACATGGAGAAACCCCGTCTCTACTAAAAATACAAAAATTAGTCAGATGTGGTAGTGGGTGCCCATAATCCCAGCTACTTGGAAGGCTGAGGCAGGAGAATCGCTTGAACCTGCGAGGCGGAGACTGCGGTGAGCTGAGATCACACCATTGCACTCCAGCCTGGGCAATAGGAGTGAAACTCCATCTCAAACAAAAAAAAAAAAGAAAGAAAAGAAAAGAAATATCTGGCTGGGCGCAGTGGTTCATGCCTATAATGCCAGCACTTTAGGAGGCCAAGGCGGGTGGATTGCTTGAGGTCAGGAGTTCGAGACCAGCCTGGCTAACATGGTGAAACCCCATCTCTACTAAAAATACAAAAAGTAGCCAGTGTGGTGGCACATGCCTGTAGTCCCAGCTACAGGGATGAGTCCCAGCCTCAGTCCCAGGCTGAGGCACGAGAATCACTTGAACCCAGGAGGCAGAGGTTGCAGTGAGCCGGGATCGCACTACTGCACTCCAGCCTGGGCAACAGAGTGAGGCTCCATCTCAAAAAAAAAAAAAAAAAAAGAAAAGAAAAATATCTATGCTTCTTTTAGATGTACTGGGGTCAGTTTATCAGCTGTGCTGCCAGACAGGGCTAGGTTGAGGAGCAAAGGAAGAACAGGAAAGCCCTCCAACAGTCGCTAAATTGAAAATTATGGCCCTGGAAGTATATTTTATGAAGGGACCTCCCTCCCCTTTCAATGCACACTCTGAGGGATTCTTCGGAACAAGACACTCTTAGGTCATAGCTACATGGAGAGTCACACAGAAGGTCTAATGATCACACCTTCCTATATTGCCCCTAGCTTTTCTAAAATCTTAGCTCTTCCACAGTCTCTCAGATAGAAAAATCACCCAAGATCTAATTTCTTACCCGAAAATTACTGTTATTTTAAAATTCAACCTAGCTCTGTGCAGTTTACCTTCTAAACTGGGTCTATTGCAGCAAGAGATGAATATTCCTGATGAGAGGGGTCAGGTGAAGGCGATCAAGTCTGAGAGTGATAAACACCAGCAGAAGCCAAAGGGGTGGCTGGGAGATAGACCTGTACAACATGGTCAAATCTAACTGGTAATCATACATATGGAAAATAAAATGGTATCATTCTCACTATGCAGCGGGAGGCAGTTGGGAGAGAAAGATAAGACCCAGTGTTGGTAATGATGCAGGAAATGGACCTTCTCCTGTGTTGCTGACAAAAGTGGGAACGACTACAACCTTTCCGTAGAGCGTTGGCAAGAGGCATCCAAAGCTGTACACATGTGCATACCGTTTGACCCAGGTTGTCTACGCCCAGAAATTCATCTTAAGGAAATAATCAGAAATGTGATTATAGGCTTACCTGTAAGAATATTCATCTGGGCCAAGAGAAGTGGCTCAAACACTTTGTGAGACCGAGGTGGGCAGATTACCTGAGGTCAGGAGTTTGAGACTAGCCTAGCCAACATAAAAAAAAAAAAAAAAAAAAAGAATATTCATCTACTTTATAACTGACATTTTAAACAATAGAAGTAAAATCAATATAATATAAAAATTTGAGAAAAACTTAGTTCCATCAATAGGGAATTGGTTAAAAAAAAAAAAAGTAAGAGCTCAGGTTCTAGATTCTGAGCTCAAATCACAACTTGCTATCTGAATGAACCTAAGCAAATTCCCTGACTTTTTTTTTTCAAGACAAGGTCTTGTTCTGTCACCCAGGCTGGAGTGCAGCGGTGCGATCACAGCTCACTGCAGCCTTGACCTCCCGAGTCAAGCAATCCTCCCACCTCAGTTTCCCTAGTAGCTAGGACTACAGGCATGCACCACCATGCCTGGATATTTTTTGTAGAGACAGGGTTTCGCCATGTTTCTCGGGCTGGTCTGGAATTCCTGGGCTCAAGCAATTCTGCCTTGCCCTCCCAAAGTGCTGCAGAAAATTAGGCTTTTTTTAAGCCTAATTTTCCTCATCTGTAAAATGGATCACAATAATAATACCTTCTCCTAACCACTTCCTCTGCCACTACCTACCATTTCTCTGCTTTTCTTTGCAATAAAACTTCTCAGAATAGGTGATATGCACTCTCTTTGAAAGCCACTCCAGCCAGGCTCTTGTCCTTGCTACTCTAGTAAAACTGATGTTGTCAAGGTTGCCAGCATTGACTAAGTTCAAGGAACAGTCCTTAGCTGTCATCATACTTGGTCTTTGGGCATAATTCGAGCCAGTTGGGCCCCCTTTCTTCTCTGACACAATTGGTTCTCTTGGCTTCTAGGACCCTATTTTCTCTTAATTTCCCTCCTACCCCACACTGGTCACTTCTCTATCTCCCTTGCTGGCTCTTCCCTCCTCCCTGCCTTCTTAAGGATACAGCACCTGGGACTTGGTTCTTGGTTTTCTCTTCTTCATCTATACCCCTTACCTTGGTGGTCTCATCCAGTCTCAAGACTTTCAACCATGTCCGTGTGCAGATGATTCCAATTTATATCTCCAGTCCAGACCTCTCCCCTGAAATCCAGACTGGTACATCCCACTGACTACTTGACATCTTTATTTGGATGTCTAATAGGCATCTTAAAATTCACATCCAAAATGAAATTAAGCTCCTTATCTTCTATTCCCCCATTCGCTCCATCCATAGCATTCCCCATCTCAATTCCATTCTTCAGGTGCTTCAGAACAAAAAACCCTGGAGTCATCCTCGACTTCTTTCTTTCTGTCAGACTATACCCAATTGCTCAGGAAATCTGTTGGCTCTACCTTCGGCCTATATCCAGAATCAGATCAGTTTTTGCCGTCTTCTCCACTGCCACCATGGTCTGGGCCACTGTCCCATCTCAATGGATGACTGAAATAGAGTCCCTGCTAGTCTCCCTGTGACCATCCTTCCCCTTCATACTCTTTTCTCAAGACAGCAGTCAGAATGATTCTTTCCATTTCAAGTTAGAGTGTGTCAATTTTCTTTCTTTTTTTTTTTTTTTCAGATGGAGTCTCCCTCTGTCACCCAGGCTGGAGCACAGTGGTGCAATCTCAGCTCACTGCAACCTCCACCTCCTTGGTTCAAGCAATTCTCCTGCCTCAGCCTCACTGAGTAGCTGGGACTACAGGTGCGCGCCACCACGCCCAGCTAATTTTTTTTTTTTTTTTTTTTTGTATTTTTAGTAGAGACGAGGTTTCACCATGTTGGCCAGGCTGGTCTCGGACTCTCGACCTCAGGTGATCTGCCTGCCTTGGCTACCCAGAGTGGTGGGATTACAGGCGTGAGTCACTGCGCCTGGCCGTGTCACTTGTCTTATCAAAACCCTGCAATGGGACCCACTAATAGTAAAAAGCCAAATCTAACAACAGTCTTTGGGGCACTCCATGATCTGGCTTCCTACTGTTGCTCTGATCTCATCTTCCTCCATGGTCTCCATTCCCTCCTTCCACTACGGCCACTCTGGCTTCTTGCGCTCTTTCTTGACCACACAGACATTGCTGCCTTAGAGATTTTGGACTAGCTGCCCTTTTACCTGGAATAATCTTCCTTCTTCCTTCAAGTCTTTGCTCAAATATTAACGTCACAGTTTGAGTTCTCCGGAGGCAGTCTCTGAGAGGGAGACCGAGTGGGAAGTTTATTGGGGAGTGCTCTTGGGGTCAACTCCTGTGGACGGGAAGAGGAGGAAGCAGGACTGGACTGTGCAGTAGTCTCAACAAAGTCATCAGCCAACCCCAAGAGGAGCTCCGAGGCTGGCAGGCCCTTCAGAGATGTCCTGAGTTAGGGTGAGGGGGCCAGGTCACTGGATGAAGGCAGCTCTAGGAAAGCGAGTAGGCTGCTCTCTGCAACAGAGGCGATTCCTAAGGAGTGCTCACAGCTGAGAGCTGTCTGCCTGCAGCACTCCCAAGCAGTTGCGGGGATAAGTAATCAGTCCTAATGGGGGTTATGGACTGCGCATCTCAGTGTCCATTATAATTCACCCCTTGTGCTGTTCAGATCTACTTCAAATAAGTTCAAGGAGCAGTTCCTCTGGAATTCCAGTGGGCTTCTTTCCTGGGAGAAACTTATAACAGGAAGGTTAAGGAGATGAACAACAGCCCCTGACATTGCAGCTTGTCTTGAGCCTACGATTAATACCCATTTTTCACTTCCACTACTATCAATTCTAGATTTCCCCTCACCCACAAATAGACTCTGCTGGTCTAGGTGGCCTACCTGGTCCGGGGACCTAGATCCTCATCCCTGAGGGATCTATCTGCTCCCTGGTCACCAGGCCCTTCTCAGGCCACAGCTGCTGTAGTTGTCCATTAGCTGTCTAAATTGGGTGAGTACCACAAAGTGGATCACCTGGGTTCCAAACATGTTCTTCCTTGCCCCCAGTGTGTAACAGTAGAGCTCCCTTCCCTTGCTGATCACAGTCAATTGCCTCTGCCAAAGTGGTGACTCTTCTTCTTGTCTGCTGGTCCTGCTTGGCACAAATAGCCTGAAGTCCCATCTCAGCCTCTCAAGTAGCTGGGACTACAGGCATGTGCCACCATGTCCAGTTAACTTTTAATTTTTTGTAGAGATGGGAATCTCAATATGTTGCCCAGACTGGTCTCAAACTCCTGAGCTCAAGCAATCCTCCTGCCTTGGCCTCCTGAAGTACTGGGATTACAGGCATAAACTACCACACCTGGTCAGCATTTCTCCATTTTAATGCCATGACCTCTAACCCTGCAGAGCACATAGTTGCAGAGACAGGAAGCACAAATTCTCCAAGTGGGTGATTGAGTATGATGATAAATGGAGTCATTCTTGCTTCTGCCTCTTGGTTTCCAGATTGAAAGTTGGTTGCCATCTTTGCAATGCCTCCCAGCTCTGATGCTTCAACAGGCTACTCCACCATTCTCTCAGACTGGGTAGTATGATATTGTTACTGAAACACCAGAGGTTTGGTCTACGTCCTGCTGCTCGCTGCACAGAAAGCCAATGACGGAGACAACGAGGATTACCAAGGAATAAGCAAAAAAGAAGAAGGAAGAAGAAGGAGTCATGCTATAGCCTTCTGTAGCTACAGATCGGGTGCTACAGCCGAGGAGATGGGAGCTTAGTCTCAAATCCATCTCCCTGCTGTACTAAAACTAGAGGTTTATATAGCAGGGAAGAAGTGTAACAATGTATAACAAAATAGGAACTAGGGAGGGGCAAGGAAGCAATCATGATGAATGAGGGGTCCAGCATCTCATTGTCCATTGTCTGGATGTGGTGATTTTTTTTTTTTTTTTTTTTGAGACAGAGTCTTGCTCTGTCACCCAGGCTGGAGTGCAGTGGTGCCATCTCAGTTCACAGTTCACTGTAACCGCTGCCTCCTGGGTTCAAGCGGTTCTCCTGCCTCAGCCTCCGGAGTAGCAGGGATTACAGGCACAAACCACCATGCCTGTTTTTTTTGTATTTTTATTTATTTTATTTTATTTTTTTGAGACAGAGTCTTGCTTTGTCGCCCAGGCTGGAGTGCAGTGGCGCCATCTTGGCTCTCTGCAACTTTTGCCTCCTGGGTTCAAGCAATTCTCCTTCTCAGCCTCCTGGGTAGCTGGGATTACAGGCGCCCACCACCACGCCCAGCTAATTTTTTGGTATTTTTAGTAGAGACGGGGTTTCACCATCTTGGCCAGGCTGGTCTTGAACTCTTGACCTTGTGATCTGCCCGCCTTGGCCTCCCAAAGTGCTGGTGAAAGGTGAAGCCGCCTGGGCTTCTGGGTCATTTGGGGACTTGGAGAATTTTCTGTCTAGCTAAAGGATTGTAAATGCGCCAATCAGCGCTCTGTGTCTAGCTAAAGGTTTGTAAATGCACCAATCAGTGCTCTGTGTCTGGCTAATGGGGTAGGGGACTTGGAGAACTTTTCTGTCCAGCTGAAGGATTGTAAATGCACCAATCAGCACTCTGTGTCTAGGTTTGTAAAGGCTGCACCAGTCAGTGCTCTGTGTCTAGCTAATCAGGTGGGGACTTGGAGAACTCTTGTGTCTAACTAAAGGATTGTAAATGCACCAATCAGCACTCTGTGTCTAACTAAAGGATTTTAAACGCACTCTATAAAATGGACCAATCAGCAGGATGTGGGTGGGGCCAAAAAGGGAATAAAAGCAGGCCACCGAGGGAGCAGCGGAAACCCGCCAGGGTCCCCTTCTCTATTGTGGGAGCTTTGTTCTTTTGCTGTTTGCAATAAATCTTGCTGCTGCTCACTCTTAGGGTCCATACTACCTTTATGAGCTGTAACAGTCGCCGGGAAGGTCTGCAGCTTCACCTCTGAAGCCAGCGAGACCACGAACCCGCTGGGAGGAATGAACAACTCTGGACGTGCACCACGTTTGAGAGCTGTAACACTCACCTTTGAGAGCTGTAACACTCCCTGCGAAGGTTGGCAGCTTCACTCCTGAAGTCAGGGAGACAAACCATAAACCCACTGGGAGGAAGAAACTCTGGACAAGTCTGAACATCTGAAGGAACAAACTCCGGACACACCATCTTTAAGAACTGTAACACTCACCGCGAGGGTCCGAGGCTTCATTCTTGAAGTCAGCAAGACCAAGAACCCACTGGAAGGAACAGTTCCGGACATACTGGGATTACAGGCGTGAGCCGCTGCGCCTGGCCATTTTTTTGTATTTTTAGTAGAGACAGGGTTTCACAGTGTAGGCCAGGCTGGTTTCAAATTCCTGACCTCAAGTGATCCTCCTGCCTCAGCCTCCCAAAGTGCTAGGATTATAGATATGAGCTACTGCGCCTGGCTGAATTTCAGTTCTTTGATAGCTTTTTTGTTTTTTGTTTTTTGAGATGGAGTCTTGCTCTATTGCTCAGGCTGGAGTGCAGTGGCGTGATCTTGGCTCACTGCAACCTCCACCTCCTGGGTTCAAGCAATTCTCCTGCCTCAACCTCCTGAGTAGCTGGGATTACAGGCGCACACCACCACGCCCAGTTAATTTTTGTATTTTTAGTAGAGATGGGGTTTCACCACGTTGGTCAGGCTGGTCTCGAATTCCTGACCTCGTGATCCGCCCACCTCGGCCTCCCAAAGTGCTGGGATTACAGGCATTAGCCACCGTCCCTGGCCTGATAGTTTTTTGAGAGGCCTGATGATTGCTTCCTGAAGAAGGAATGCAGATAAAACAAATAAAAGGTTCAAGTTTTAAGACCAGAAGCATCAATTCCTATGGTTTATCAAAAAACTATGGGACTATTGGGTTGGTTTCAATATGTGATGTGATGGGCATGGACCTACTCTTGCACCTCCTTTGTTGTAAAGTGGGTCTGTTGGTCTAATGCAATGCTATGTGGGATCCCGTGCTGGTGGTTTCAACACTCTGTAAGCCTTGGGATAGTGGTGCTGGTTGAGACAGTGGATGGAGGAAAGCCAAAACCATCCCCAGAATGTCTATTTCTGTCTAAATTAATTGCTACTCCTTGCAAGGTGGCTGGTCAGTCCCCTCAAGGGATGATACCAAAGAAAGGACTCAGTGCTAGTAACTGTTGCTGGCAGATTGGACATGTAGCAGCAGGAGCTAGTGCAGCCTTGGTGAGCCTCTACTATTGGCCCATGCCTAGCCTCCATCCCTCCCACCATGGCTGCTCCACGCATGTGTTGGGAGTGCTGTCACATAGGCACTAACATGCTAATCAATGATCTTCACACTGCGCGTCAGCTCCTACATGTCATCCAAGTGCCTCTACCACATACTTCTTTGTCCCGATCTTCATATCTTTCTCTTTCAATGCCATTGACCATTATGAGTCCTAGTTTGTTCTAAACCCAAGCCATTTGTTCTTGCGTATAAACTGGATGACAGAGTCACTGCCCATTGAGAAGATTTCTGCTCACCGTTGTCTTTCAAGGTCATCTCTGAATGGCACTGTAGTGCAGCCATCACCCATTTTCAGTTTGTACCCATGTATCGAAGCAACTCATCCATGAACCACACCCAGGTTTTTTCTTCCTCTGTTAAGTAATCACAATCAGGGATCTACATGGAGCCAGAGGTGTGAGCTGAGAGAGATGCTGGTATAACGGTGATGAGTGGCTTATGTGTCTGGGCTACTAGCTCATGCAGATCACATGTGCTGTTCAGCCTGCATCTGGTTGATCCTGGATGTACCATTTCCACCTTATGATGGACTTCTGCTGGGATTGGGCCTGCCTCACCTTATGACTCCATGGCTCTGATAGAACCCAGCTCATGTTGAGCACTTATGACTGCCTGGTTACTTGGTGTCCGATGGTCAGGTGCTCTGTCTCTAACAGGGCCTAATAACATTCCAGGAGCTTTCTAGAAAGGCATTTAATTCTTTGTTACAGATGGCATAGCCTTGTTCCAGAACTTTGCAAATCTGCACTGTGATTCTCCCTTTGGGACTTGTCATAAATTTCCAACACTGATACCTCTAGTAACATAGAGTCTGCTGGATCATCTGGCCCAAGCAGCAGGACTGCTTGCATTGTAGCCTGGACATGCTACAGGGCCCTTTTCTGCTCTTGGCCCCACTTAAAACTGATGGGCTTTCATGTAATCTGGAGTAGGAGTTAAAACGATAGTCTCACTTTTAGAATATATTGCTCCTGGAACTCAAAGAGGCCTACCAGATATTAGGCTTCCTTCTTTGTGATGGGAAGTACAAGATCCAATAATGTATTCTTTCCTTTGAGGAGTAGTCTCAGCATGTCCCAGGTCCCTGGACCCCTAAAAATGTCACTGATATGTTAGACCTCTGATGTCTAACATAGAGTTTTTCTCCTGTGCTCTGGAATGCATGTTACAGAGGTCTCTGATGCACTAGTCAATTCTCTCTCAGCTGGTTCAATTAGCATGATGTCATCAGTATGCAGCCAGCCCATGCCTCTCAGGACTATATTATGTCAAGAGCAGGAGCATTAACACAGACCTGAGGCAAGACTGTAAATGTACATGTTGTTTTGTTTTGTTTTTGAGAAGGAGTCTTGCTGTGTCGCCCAGCCTGGAGTGCAGTGGCGCCATCTCGGTTCACTGCAACCTCCGCCTCCCGGGTTCATGCCATTCTCCTTCCTCAGCCTCCTGAGTAGCTGGGACCACAGGCGCCCGCCACCACGCCCGGCTAATTTTTTGTATTTTCGGTAGAGACGGGGTTTCACTGTGTTAGCCAGGATGGTCTCGATCTCCTGACCTCGTGATCCACCTGCCTCGGCCGCCCAAAGTGCTGGGATTACAGGCGTGAGCCACTGCGCCCAGCGAGCAGAACACTTTTGCCCAATTAGTTTAGCTATGTTCTAGTAACTATCGCCACAACTCTCTGAGGGTCAGGGTCCCCAGCTGCCACTCCAAACTTGCTGCTCATTATGAGAATTGCATCCACTTAGCTTCTGAGGGTTAACAGACACATCTAGCTTCTATTGTTTCGGGATCCGTTCATCCCCACTGTCATGCATGAGCCTAGTTCTGTCTGATCATTAGCCCTGATCATTAGCCCTGGCCTAGAGACTCTTGGTGATACTAGTGCCCTCTTACGTCTCTCCCAGCAGTGCATTTCTTGTTGCTTTGGCATATCTTCCGGGTCTCCTGTGGGATATAGTCACCTTGCAGGCTTTCCTGCTGCATGCAGTATAGCAGTTCTAGCACGGCCATTTTTCTGAGCCTTTTCCCCTCTTCCATCTTCTGCTATGGCAATTCTGGCATTCCTACCTTAGTTGGTGTGGGCCATAATTTTATTCAGTCTTCTAAGAGCCATTCTAGCAGTATGTTCCCACTGTCATCCCGTGATCATGCCGGGGTATTTCCAAATTGATCATCTTTCCTTTTTTGAAATGTTTTGCCCCTGTTGATCCCATGCCGTCTGAACATAGTCTCCGGCATACTCTTCCAGTCTCAGGGCCTCCCCCTGGGACCCATGCCCAGCAGTCTGTCAACAGCTCCCGGTACATGTTGGTAGGTTCTGCAGCTCCTTCGCAGTAGAAGCCCTTCCTTCTCTTATGAGACCCAGCTTGTCTCTGGCCAAGTCATGCTGTGACTTTACCCTAGTTACTGGGTTAGTGGTCAGGAGGGCAGACGGTGGCAGATTCTACACGAGGTGCATGTTGTCCTGCAGAGGAGAGTCCTCTGCATCATCTTTTAGCAAAGTCGGAGTGCCAGCCCTTAGAGAAAGGTGGGCCACTTCTGCAGGCTCAGAGCAATCTGGGAATTCAAGATCTTTAGGTACATCCACTCAGATATTCACATCTCATGTATCAGAGTCCCATTCTTTCCCAACCAGGAACCTGTCCTTGAACCTTCTTTGGCACTGTGCTACTCTTTTTTTTTTGTTTTTGTTTTGAGATGGAGTCTCACTCTATCGCCCAGGCTGGAGTGCAATGGCGCAATCTCAGCTCACTGTAACCTCTGCTGCCTGGGTTCACATGATTCTCCTGCCTTAGCCTCCTGAGTAGCTGGGATTACAGGCACCTGCCCCTGCGCCTGGCTAATTTCTGTTTGTTTGTTTGTTTGTATTTTTGTATTTTTTATTTTATTTTTATTTTTTATTTTTATTTTTTGAGCTGAAGTCTCACTC
Source organism: Macaca nemestrina (assembly GCF_043159975.1). Lineage (NCBI taxonomy): Eukaryota > Metazoa > Chordata > Mammalia > Primates > Cercopithecidae > Macaca > Macaca nemestrina. The sequence goes on along the minus strand of NC_092125.1, from coordinate 83,944,188 downwards.
GGTCACCCAGGCTGGAGTGCAGTGGCACAATCTTGGCTTACTGCAACCTCCGCCTCCTGGATTCAAGTAATTCTCCTGTCTCAGCCTCCCGAGTAGTTGGGACTACAGGCCTGTGCCATGACGCCCGGCTAAGTTTTTTGTATTTTTAGTAGAGACAGGGTTTCACCATATTGGTCAGGCTGGTCTCAAACTCCTGACCTCAAGTGATCTGCCTGCCTCAGCCTCCCAGAGTGCTGGGATTATAGGCATGAGCCACCATACCCGGCCATTTGTATTTTTAGTAGAGACGGTGTTTCATCGTCTTGGCCAGGCTGGTCTTGAACTCATGACCTCGTGATCTACCTGCCTCGGCCTCCCAGAGTGCTGGGATTATAGGCGTGACCCACCATGCCCAGCCTGCACTCTGCTACTCTTAGGATTAAACCACGTACCTGGTCCTCAGCTTTCCCTTTCCTCCAGGTGCAGGGGATGAGAGTATCCCCATGAGCTCCCAAGGAGGTCTTCTGGCTTTCACACTCAGTTTTCAATTGCTGATGAATCCTTTTCAACATTTCATTATTTTTTTCAAAATAATGTTAATAATAATGTTAATTATCCTTAGCGAAAGCCACCTAACTGCATTGTCCTTGTGGTGACTCCCCCCATATTTCTCAACCACCTGATAGGTCACACCCTCTGGTGCATTTCCTTCCTTGGGAATACCATTCTAGTTCACTGTTGGCAAAAGTTTTAACAATTTCACTGCTACCTTGTGCTAGGGACTACATGTACTTCATCTACTGCCACTGATGGGGTCTGCACTGCCAGCTGGATGGTAGGTGATCCAATTCCAAAATCTCATGTTGGCATCGCTTTCTTGGATCACTGCTGGTATCAGCAATCTTGGGTTGAGTTCCTAGGGAAGTTTGTTAGGAAGTGCCAGGAGGGAAGTGAAGGAGTGAGGACTGTGTATAGGAAGAGTTTGGTTGGACCACAACAAAGGCTAAAAGTCTCAGTCATGGGAAGCTCTGAAGCTGGGTGATCCTTCAGAGTAGTCTCAAGTTGGGGAAGGGGGACCAAGCCTTTGAGTCCCCATATTGGCCAGTCATTGGATGTGGGTCCCAGGAGTTGGAGTGATCTTGGGTGAGGTGACTTTCTTCATCCAAGGCAATTCCCAAAGAGGACTGACAATTGAGGGCTGACCACACTGTCAGCAACTGTGGGAATAGTCTCCAATCCTGAAAGGGCACCTAGACAGAACCAGAGCATCCACTACAATCATGGTAAACAGATAAACAGACCTGACTATCCTATTTACTACTCAATGAGGCAACCCATACCACCTCCTCTCCACTCCCATCCCTATCTATGTCACTTAACATCTTCTAATGTAGTATATAATTAACCTATTTATCATATTGTTTAGTAGCAATTTCCCCTGCTAGAATGTGAAATCAAAGAGGACAGATATTTTTATTCGTTTGATTTACTAATGCATACTAAGCACCTAGCTAAGGACCCAACACATAATGGGGGCTGAAAAACATGTCTTGAATAAGTAAACAAATAAATAAATAAATACCTAACTCGGGTTATTATGAGGATTAAACTGAATTGATGAATGTAAAGTATTTTTTTTTTTTTTGAGACGGAGTCTCACTCTGTCGCCCAGGCTGGAGTGCAGTGGTGCCATCTCAGCTCACTGCAAGCTCTGCCTCCCAGGTTCATGTCATTCTCCTGCCTCAGCCTCCCAAGTAGCTGGGACTACAGGTGCTCACCGCCACGCCCGGCTAATTTTTTGCATTTTTAGTAGAGATGGGGTTTCACCGTGTTAGCCAGGATGGTCTCGATCTCCTGACCTCGTGATCCACCTGCCTTGGCCTCCCAAAGTGCTGGGATTACAGGCGTGAGCCACCACACCCGGCTGAATGTAAAGTATTTAAACAGGCCAGAGACACAGTCACCACCATGTTATCTATTATTATTAAAGAGTTTAGAGTCTTAGAGCAGTATGTTAATAACGACTGTCTCTGATTTATGGGATTATAGGTAATTTTCATTTTGTTCTTTGGAATTTTTGTATCTTTTAAATTTTCTGTGATAATCAGGAAAAGAAAAATAGTAAATTATTAAGTTAAAAGAAAATTTGGTTGGTACACACTGTATAGTAGGGAGAATGAAAATTCCTGATGGACATCACCTCTCTTGGAAAGAGCAATTGATTTGACAGCAAGTTTTTTTGTTTTTTGTTTTTTTTGAGACAGTCTCACTTTGTCGTCCAAGCTGGAGTGCAGTGGCATGATCCCAGCTCACTGCACCCTCTGCCTCCCAGATTCAAATGATTCTCCTGCCTCAGCCTCCCGAGTAGCTGAGATTACAGGCATCTGCCATCAAGCCTAGCTAATTGTTGTATTTTTAGTAGAGACAGGGTTTCACTATGTTGGCCAGGCTGGTCTCGAACTCCTGACCTCAAGTGATCCACCCACCTCAGCCTCCCAAAGTGCTGGGATTACAGGCGTGGACCACCACACTCGGCCTGACGGCAAGTTTTATATGGTTCTTTCTCAGGCTTGACCTCTACATTGTTGAGGACCTGGAACTGTGCCTGGCACAGAGCAAACACTCTGGAAATATTTGCTTGTAATAAGGACAGAGAAGGAAATTGGCATCATGGGATTTGGGAGATATCTGTTCTACTGTTGAAAGCAGCACCGTCAGGCTGAGGAAGTTTTAAACTTCACTGTTTGTGTCTCAGTTTTCCTGTCAAATAGATAATAAATAGTTGTTTCCCACTGTGACCTGTTAGTGGCCTCATGGAACTACTTCAATAATAAATAATTTCAACAATATCCCTGTCAAAATTTTAGCTGCCCTTTTTTTATTTTTTTGCAGAAATTGACAAACTGATCCTAAAATTTATATGAATATACAAGGGACTCAGAATAGCCAAAACAATCTTGGAAAAGAAGAACAAAGTTGGAGGACTCACACCTCCCAATTTCAAAACTTACTACAAAGCTACAATAGTCAAGACAGCAGGGTCCTATAATAAGGATAGAGAGTAATGGCACATAATTGAGAGTCCAGAAATACACTGTCAAATATGGTTAGTTGATTTTCAACAAGAGTGGCAAGACAATTCAATGAAGAAAAATAATCGTTTCAACAAATGGCGTGGGGGTAACTGGATTTCCTCATGCAAAACAATGAAATTGAACCCCCTAATATCATATCATATCATATCAAAATTAATTTAAGGCTGAGTGTAGTGACTTACACCTGTAATCCCAGCACTTTGGGAGGCCGAGGCAGAAAGAGACTAGGAGTTCGAGACCAGCCTCAGCAACACAGCAAAACCCTATGTCTACAAGAAAAAAAATTTTTTAATTAGCCTGGCATGGTGGTACAATCTGTGGGCCCTGCTACTGGGGAGGCTGGGGCAGTAGGATCACTTGAGCCCAGGAGGCTGAGATTGCAGTGACCCATGTTCATGCCACCTCATTCCAGCTGGGGTGCCAGAGAGAGACCTTCTCTATCTCTCAAAAAAAAAATTTTTTTTTTAATTCAAAATGGATTGTAGGCCGGTGCAGTGGTTCACACCTGTAATCCCAGAAGTTTGGGAGGCTGAGGTGGGCAGATCACCTGAGGTCAGGAGCTTGAAACCAGCCTGGCCAACATGGCAAAACCTCGTCTCTACTAAAAATACAAAAATTAGCTGGGCATGGTGGTGCACACCTGTAATCCCAGCTACTCAGGAGGCTGAGACAGGAAAATCGCTTGAACCTGGGAGGCAGAGGTTGCAGTGAGCCGAGATTGTGCTACAGCACTCCAGCCTGGGCAACAGAGCAAAACTCCGTCTTAAAAAAAAAAAAAAAAAAAAAAAAGTCCGGGTGTAATGGCTCACGCCTATAACCCCAGCACCTTGGGAGGTTGAGGAGGGCAGATCACGAGGTCAGGAGATCAAGACCATCCTGGCCAACATGGTGAAACCCCGTCTCTACTAAAATAAAAAAGAAAAAAGAATTAGCCAGGTGTGGTGGTGCATGCCTGTAGTCCCAGCTACTTGGGAGGCTGAGGCAGGGGAATTGCTTGAACCCAGGAGGCGGAAATTGTAGTGAGCTGAGATTGTACCACCACTGCACTCCAGCCTGGGCGACAGAGCGAGACTCCATCTCAAGAAAAAAAAAAAAAAAAAAGGATTGTAGACCTAAATGTAAGAGTGAAATGACAAAACTCCTAGGAAAAAACATAGGAATAAATCTTCATTTGGATCATACAATAGTTTTCGGAATATGACACCATAAGCACAAGTAACTAAGGAAAAAAATGATAAATTGAATTTCCATCAAAATTTAAAACTTTTATGCTTCAAAGGACATCATAAAGAAAGTGAAAAGACAACCTACAAACTGGGAGAAAATATTTGCACATCATATATCTAATAAAGGACTTATATCTAGAATATAGATATAGCTCTTGTAAGAACTCTTACAATACTATAAGTATTGGGACCGGGCGCAGTGGCTCACACCTATAATCCCAGTACTTTGGGAGGATGAGGTGAACCAGTCTTCTGAGGTCATGAGTTCAAGATCAGCCTGGCCAACATGGTGAAACCCTGTATCTACTAAAAATACAAAAATTAGCCTGGTGTGGTAGTGCACGCCTATTCTCCCAGTTACTCGGAAGGCTGAGCCAGGAGAATGGCTTGAACCAGGAACGCGGAGGTTGCAGTGAGCCGAGATTGCACCACTGCATTCCAGCCTGGGGGATAGATCAGGTCTCCATCTCAAAAGAAAAAAAAAAAAGTGTTGGGGAGGATATAGAGAAATCAGAAACCTCATACATTGCTGGTGGGAACGTAAAACAGGGCAACTGCTTTGGAACACAATTTGGTAGTTCCTCAAAAAATTAAATAAAATTACCATATGACCCAGAAATTTCACTCCTATATATATCCAAGGGAATTAAAAACCTATGTTGATGCAGAACCTTGTACACAAATGTTCATAGCAGTGTTATCCCTAACAGCCAAAAGGAAGAAACAACCAAAATATCTATCAACTGATGGGTGAATAAACCAAATCCATACAATGGAGGATTATTGAGCCACCAAAAGGAATGAAGTACTGATGCATACAACATGGTTGAACTTCGAAAATATGCTAATAAGTAAAAGAAGCCAGATGGCTGGGCACGGTGGCTCACTCCTGTAATCCCAGCACTTTGGGAGGCTGAGGCGGGTGGATCACGAGGTCGGGAGATCAAGACCATCCTGGCTAACATGGTGAAACTCCGTCTCACTAAAAATACAAAAAATTAGACAGGCATGGTGGCGGGTGCCTGTAGTCGCAGCTACTCGGGAGGGTGAGGCAGGAGAATGGCTTGAACCCAGGAGGCAGAGGTTGCAGTGAGTCAAGATCGCTCCACTGCACTCCAACCTGGGCTACAGAGCGAGACCCTGTCTCAAAAAAAAAAAAAAAAAAAAAAAAAGAAGTGGCTATATATTGTATCATTCTATTTACATGAAATATCCAGAATAGTCAAATTTATAGAGATAGAAAGTAGATTGGTGGTTGCTAGGGGATGGGGATGGGGTGGGGAAATGAAAAGTGGCTTGATAGGTGCTGGTTTCTTTTTGCAGTGATGAAATGTTCTAAAATTAAATAGTAGTTATGGTTGCACAATTCTGTGAATATACTAAAAATCACTTAATTGTATGCTTTAAAAGGGTGAATTTTATGGCATGTAAAGTACATCTAAGTAAAGCTGTTATTAGAAAAAGAAAAGGGGCCGGATGTGTTGGTCTGTGCCTGCAATCCCAGCTACTTGGGAAGCTGAGGCAGGAGGATTGCTTGAGCCCAGAAGTTGGGAGACTAGCCTGGGCAACATAATGAGACACCATCTCTAAAAAATAAAAAAAGGAAAGGAAAAGAAAATAAAAGGATAGGGGGCAAGGGGACGGACAGCATCTGAACAAATACCTAATGCATGCGGGGCTTAAAACCTAGATGACGGTTTGATAGTGCAGCAAACCACCATGGCACATGTATAACTATGTAACAAACCTGCAGGTTCTGCACCTGTATCCCAGAACTTAAAGTATTAGAAAAGAAAAAAGAAAAAAAGGCTGGGTGTGGCGGCTCATGCCTATAATCCCAGCACTTTGGGAGGCCAAGACAGGAAGATTGCTTGAGCTCAGGAATTTGAGACCAGCCTGGGCAACATGGTAAAAACCCGTTATCTACAAAAAAATGCAAAAATGTGTGGTGGTGCATGCCTGTGGTCCCGGCTACTCGGGAGGTTGAGGTGGGAGGATAGCTTGAGCCTGGGAGGTCAAGGCTGCAGTGAACTGTGATCACACCCTGCTCTACAGCCTGGGCAACAGTGCAAGACCATCTCAAAAAAAAAAAAAAAGAAAAGAAAGAAAAGGCAAATGACACAAGGAGGTCTCTTAAATCAGAGCATTGGAAGTTGGACTAGTGCAAAGCTTTCAGGGGACCAAAGTCCCTGCAAGGTCACAGGGGCAGCCTGAACCTTTTCCTTCCTGCCCTACAGTGCAGGCATTCCTGCCCCTTTCCCCGATGTGAAACACAGCCAGCTCTGTGGTCTCTATGAGGTTGCTAAATGATTTTTAGAACCCGAGTTAGCCAGTGGCCCTGTGAGCTGCCAGTCATGCTGAGTGACTGTTCTAAAAAGGCCTGACCTCCTTCAAACAGCCCATCTAGAAGGTTCTTGCTCTCCTTGCCTGGAAGGTCTCCTCTGCCCACCTGTGCCTTAGCCCCTCCTTACTCTGCCTCTTCCATAGGGCATTCTGCAGCCCCCTGTGGGCTTTTTCAATCTACCCCTTCCTGCCTTGGGCCCTCTCCCCAAAATCACAAGTCATTCACTTCACCAAATTTGGTGGATCAAAAACCCACCAGGCATGCTTTTATTTTTTTAGATACAGATTCCTGAAATTCACCCCAGTGAAATTCTGAGTCAGTAGGTTGGGGACAGGCCTGGGACTCTCAAAGCTCCCCCAGGTGATTCTGATGCTCAGCCAGGTTTGGGAACTTTTGATCCAGTTCACCCTCCCACCCAGTGCTCCAGCATCCCTGCCAAGAGGTTGACTCAGCTTTTCCAAGAAGCATTCCCTGACTTGCCTTGCCGAGGTGGGAGCTCCACCCAAGTGCTTCGAAAATGCTGTGCTCATCATCACCCCCAATCTTAATGTGAATCATGGATTGTCATCGCCTGTTTAAATGTCTCACTCCCCCACTAGACTCTTTGAAGAAGGGGACTGTGTCTTAGTTAATGTATTACCCCCAATACCTGACTTGTAGTAAGGACTTCGTGTATTCATCAAATGAGTGAATGAATGAATGAACACCACTAGAAATCTACTAATATAATACAGTCATTAGCTAAGGTATAATGATTTTGCTTGTACAGCATTTGGTGTGAATAATTTGCCAGTGAAAATATTTATTTAGTTATTCTGTAAAAGGAATTAGATTTTGATAGATCAGCTCTGAAAATCTGGCTGGAAGCTAGCTGTCCTTTAGACAGGTAGGTCCAGCTGTTCTCACAAGTGTGTCATTTAGGAAGCCATACCATTCACTGGAAGGATTTGACACATTATTAGGCTCTGTAGTGTGTAAATGTGAGAGAAAGTATGAGCTGATTTAGATTTATCCGTATCTAGTCAAGGGCAGATTCACATTTTGAGGGGCTTGAAGCTTGGACAATTTTGGAGGCCTTCTTTTTAAAAAGCTCTTGTTTCTCTACCACCCCCAAACTTCTAGTGCCAGGAGCCCAGGACAGGCTCATTTTGTGACATCACATCTGACCCTGTACCTTTATGATATGCCACGTGGGTCTTTACAGTGAGTAAAAGAGTATTCCTGGATGTCATCCCTGTACTGATATAGCTAGCAATAACTTCATATCTACTTAAGTGACAGCATACCATATATGTCTCCCACATCCCATAAATATGTCTCCAACATCCCATACTAAATGTAGTCCCAATGCAACTTCCTCTTAGCTGGATCTCCAGGATGCCCATGGCCTCTCCAATGTCATTAACATCAGCAGAAAGTGGTGGAGGGGAAGTTAGGGTAGAGACAGAGAACTAGTTAACTTATCTTAACTTTGAAATTTTTATAAAAACAGATTACCATGAGAGCACACAGTAGTCCCCTCCCAGAGCCATGAAAGAGGACAGTGCAGTTGAGGGGCCATGAAGCTTAAACTCTGTTTAGTTTCATGATAAATGCACCTTTGCAAACGAACATTTATTGAGCATCCCTTACATGCCAAGCACTGTTTCAGGCACTCAGAATGAAGCGGTGAATAAAATAATCAAAGCCCATGACCTCATGGGTCGCACATCTAGACTAGTTAAAATAGGTGTGTTTTCTTCGTTTGTGAGGACAGGAACATTGGATGTATTGGCCACTACTGCCTGACTCTCAATAAATATTTGTGCAATGAATAAATGAAAGATGGAATGAATGAAACATTTCAGAGCTAAAAAGTATTGTGCTGTTGAGATTTGGTATGTCAATGAAATTCTGCACAAATTACAAAGTTGCTACAAAGCCTGTGAAAAATTATAAGGACGATAATGACATGGGTGTTGTACCACAGTTTTCCAGGACCCAAGCAGGACTATTGTTCTGACATGTATTAACATTGGCAGGTAACCAGAGATTCCTCTTCCTTTCTGGAACTAAATTGGCACTCCAGTTAGTACACCTCCAAGGCAGGCCCTCCCTCAGGTTTGGAAGGTTAAAAACAGGGAGAGACAAGTGAGAACCAGTCCCAGTCCTGTGTCACCGACTCCTCCTGCTTCTGCCCGCTGGCTGCAGGAGCTACTGGAGATATGGCCCTCACAGCTGCTCATCTGTCACAGCATTCACTACAGGTGATTGGGTAACCTCTCCCTCCCACTGGCCCCTCCCACCACCACTACCACCACCTTCTACTTCAAAGGAGATAGAGGTAATCAGAGGACAATGCCCACAGTCACCAAACCTGCAAAGTTACTGCACCTGAGTCCATCTTCCCTTTTATTCCTCTGTTAACGATGGAACGAGCCCCAGCTGCATCATTTATTAGCTCTGTGACATGGAGCAATTGTGAGGGCTTCAGTTAAAGATTGCCCCCACTTTTTTTTTTTTTTTTTTTTTTTTGAGATGGAGTCTCGCTCTGTCTCCAGGATGGAGTGCAGTGGCACAATCTCGGCTCACTGCAACCTCTGCCTCCCAGGTTCAAGCAATTCTCCTGCCTCAGCCTCCCAAGTAGCTGGGACTACAGGCATGTACCACCATGCCCAGCTAATTTTTTATATTTTAGTGGAGACGGGGTTTCACCATGTGGGTCAGGATGGTCTCGATCTCCTGACCTCGTAATCTGCCCGCCTCGGCCTCCCAAAGTGCTGGCATGGTCCCCACTTTTTTTATTTTTTATTTTTTATTTTTTTGAGATGGAGTCTCGCTCTGTCTCCCAGGATGGAGTGCAGTGGCGCGATCTCGGCTCACTGCAAGCTCTGCCTCCTGGGTTCATGCCATTCTCCTGCCTCAGCTTCCCAACTAGCTGGGACTACAGGCGCCCGCTACCACGCCTGGCTAATTTTTTTGTGTTTTTAGTAGAGACAGGTTTCACCATGTTAGTCAGGATGGTCTCGATCTCCTGACCTTGTGATCTGCCCGCCTCGGCCTCCCAAAGTGCTGGGATTACAGACGGGAGTCACTGCGCCTGGCCAAGGATGGTCCCCACTTTTAAATGAGAAGAATAGTACCTACTCTCTAGGGTGGTCGTGGTCATTAAATGAGATGATAGAGCCAAATGCAGTGGCTCATGCATGTAATCCCAGCACTTTGGGAAGTTGAGGCGGAAGGATTGCTTGAACCCAGGAGTCTGAGACCATCCTGGGTAACATGGTGAGACTTCATCTCTAAAAGAAATTTTAAAAATTAGCTGGGCATGGTGGCACACATCTGTAGTCTCCGCTACTTGGGAGACTAAGGTGGGAGGACGTCCGCTTGAGCCCAGGAGGTCGAGGCTGCAGTGAGCCGTGATTGTACCACTGCACTCCAACCTGGACAACTGAGCAAGACCTTGTCTCAAACAAACAAACAAACAAACAAACAAAAAGACATAATGGAAAAGGCACATGGTGCCTGGCACGAGAAACTTTCTTTAATTATTAATATTGCTGTTACTATTCTTATCATTTCTGTCCAAGGCCAATGCCTTCCATGGTGTCTTGCCTTTTCAGAAACTCCGCTTCTATCAGTTATTCACTCCCTGTTCCTTCAGCCTTTCTTCTACAGCCTCCTACCCATCCCCATATAAACAAATACAATTTACTTCAATTTTTTAAAATGACAATGTAATTAAGAACTTTCCTTGACCTCACCTGCCCCTCCATCTGTCATTCTTTCTCAACTGCAATCTTTGAAGAGTAGCTCGCATTCATGGTCTCTGTGACGCTGTTTTCCTCCGTTCCTTTCTGCATCCACCCAGCACTTGTTGGAGTCAGACTTAGCAAGGTCACTAAAACCTTCCTGTGGCTTGATCCAGTGACTGCCTTGAGTCTTTTCTTCCTTGACCTCTCAGTAGCTTCCCAAGTTGCTTATTGTTCCTCCTTTGATGTGCTTTTCATCCCTTGACTTCAGGACATCCTGCTCTTTAACTCCTTTCACGCCTACTTTCCCAGTCCCTCCTCCCAGTGTCCTGTGTGGGCTCCTCTCCCTTTGTGAGTTCTTCAGCTTCTGCTCATCCCTAAGTGGCTGTATTTTCTCCTGGTCTAGCCCTCATTTTGTTCTCTTCTTACTCTTCCCTCTCCTCTGGTTCATCCCAATGATTCTGAGGCTTCCATTATCATCTAAAGCTGGAAATCAATCATCCAGTGCCGCCAGTCCAGACCTCTCTCCCAGGCTCCAGACACATAAATCCAGCTGTCTGCTGCCATTCCCCATTTACATTCCCCACAGGCCCCTCAACATCCACATGCTCAAAATAAGCTCTTCATCTTCCCCCATAAACTAGTCCTTCCTCCTGTTTCCTATTTCAGTGAACGGCATCTCCCTTGACCCAGTTGCCCACGCTAGAAACTTGAGAGTCTCCCTTTACTTCTTCTTTATCCAATCAATTAACAAGGCCTGTCCATTATCCCGCCTATAAATCTCTCAACTCCATTTGTTTCTTTTCACTTACACAGTCACTACTCTCTTGTAACTGGCCTTCTTGTTTCCAACTCCCTCCCTTCTCCAGGATAAAACACAGAATCTAGGCAGGTTGGGTGAGACTGGAGGGGCAGGCTCTGCTCCCTGTGATCGGCCCTTGCTTACATCTCCAACCTCAGGTCTTTTCTCTTCTTCGCCACCTCCCTTCGCTCCAGCCACACAGCTCCACTTTTACTTTCCAAAAAGCCAGGCTCCTTGTTGTCTTTGGGCCTTTGATTCTGCCACTCACTCTAAAGAGATTAATCTTTGCAGCCTTAAGTTTTTGTTACCACTGGGGCCATCCCCCCGACAGCTCCCCTTATTTACCCTACTGTAACATTCCCCACACTGTGCTCCAACTGCCTGTTTGCCTGTCTTCTCATCTAGTCTACAAACTCCTTGATGAAGGGACTCAGCCTCTTTTGTTCACTGCTGAACAAGGCTCTAAGTAGCACCTGGCTGGAGGTAGGTGCTGGACATGTGACTGCTGGGTGAATGAATGGAGGACATGTGATTGCTGGGTAAATGAATGGAGGACATGTGATTGCTGGGTGAATAAACGGAGGACATGTGATTGTTGGGTGAATAAATGGAGGACATGTGATTGCTGGGTGAATGAACGGAGGACACGTGATTGTTGGGTGAATGAACGGAGGACACATGATTGTTGGGTGAATGAACGGAGGACACGTGATTGTTGGTGAATGAACGGAGGACACGTGATTGCTGGGTGAATGAACGGAGGACACGCGATTGTTGGTGAATGAACGGAGGACACGTGATTGCTGGGTGAATGAACGGAGGACACGTGATTGTTGGTGAATGAACGGAGGACACATGATTGTTGAGTGAATGAATGGGCCACTGGTTCTTCTACATATCCATGCAGCCAGTAGAAACCTGGTCCTCAGAGGTTACCGCGTAAGCTTTTTAAGCACCTCTTTTCTGACAGCTCAACACTGACCCACACATTCTTTCCACTGCCAAGCCTCAAACTCTGAGCCAGGGGGTGGAGGAGAAAAGAGGTGGGGTGACCTTCCTTTGGAACAGAACGTGGATTCTGTATTTTCTGAGGTCAAGTCTACCAGCTCCCTCCCTCATTCATTTCTTCTCCACCCCTTAGCATCAATGTATCATCACTTACCCACCTTGCCTTCCTTTCTGTGTCAGAAGAGGAGGGGTCCCTCCTTCCAGCCAAGGTTAGCCCTTCTATGAGAGCCCTTGGTTCTATGCCTCTTAGGAATCATCATGAACCCATTGTCCCCTTGTCTTCCCGTTTAACAGCATCCTCTCTGTGGTCTCCTTCCTTTCTACAGATACACAAACTGAATGAAGTTTCTTGTCTTGAAAACATCGTGACTTTTTCTTTTCTTTTTCTTTTGATACAGGGTCTCACTCCTGTCACCCAGGCTGGAGTGCAGCAGTGCGATCAAAGCTCACTGCAATCCCTACCTCCTGGGCCCAAGTGATCCTCCTGCTTCAGCCTCCCAAGTAGCTGGGACCACAGGCATGTGCCACCATGCCTGGATAATTTTTGTATTTTTTGTAGAGACAGGGTTTCACTATGTTGCCCAGTCTGGTCTTGAACTCCTGGGTTTGAGCGATCCGCCCACCCTCGCCTCCCCAAGTGCTGGGATTACAAGTGTGAGCCACTGCGCCTGGCCAACAAATTATTTTAAAAAGGATTTTCCACTATACTTTCTGCCTCCATTGTTTTCACCCTCTCGCTCTTTCCTCCCGGCTCCCTCTCCTTCCCATCTATATTGAACACGCTTTCTTTAAGGTCACAAATGACTTAGTCCAGCTCATGTTCGAGGCTTGCCCCTACTCTCTACTGACACATATGCCCCAGGTTTCTGCCTCACCTTCCCCATCGTCCAACAACGGTTTATTGAGTACCTGTTCTGTGTGCAGCCCGGTGGTGGGGAAGGAAGCGTTATCAAAAAGTGGCCTCTGAACTCAGAGGTGTGACTAAGACACACACACGGAACTCTACTGAACAGTGGATGGCAGTATATTAGGCCAAGTTATATGGCACAGACTGTGCTTCCCATCAGGGAAGAGAGAGAACAGCCAGGCTGGAACATGCAAAGAAATCTTGAAGCTTAAGGTACAAGCTAAGATAAACTCTATGATGGGTGGGATTTTAAGGAGTGGGAGTGGAGTTGAGAAGCAAGTGCCAGGTTACAGTAAGACAGGGGCAAGGCCTCTACCATCTAAGATTCCTTCAGAGATTTTCTTCACATTAAAATGTAAATGACTGAGAAGGACTAAAAATGTAACCTATTTACGTTGTACTTGCATTTTACATTAAAGACTTCAACTAAGAAGATGCAGTGTTTTTTTTGTTTTGTTTTTTTTTTTTTTTGAGATGGAGTTTCGCTCTTGTTGCCCAGGCTGGAGTGTAGTGGAGTAATCCTGGCTCACTGCAACCTCCGCCTCCCGGGTTCAAGCGATTCTCCTGCCTCAGCCTCCCAAGTAGCTGGGATTACAGGCATGCGCCACCATGCCCAGCTAATTTTGTATTTTCAGTAGAGACCACCATGTTGGCCTGGCTGGTTTCCAACTCCTGACCTCAGGTGATCCGCCTGCCTCGGCCTCCCAAAAGTGCTGAGATGGTGTGAGCCACTGCACAGGGCCTGCAGTCTTAATGATAGAATTTCAGCCATTTCCTGAGTTAGAAAAGAATATAATAGTAACGAAAAACCAAAAGAAGAGTCATCCCTCTCTCTGTTCAGTTTGCAAGTTTTCCCCTATAAGAATCATGCATGAGGCTGGGCTCGGTGGCTTATGCCTGTAATCCCAGCACTTTGGGAGGCCAAGGAGGGTGGATCACCGGAGGTCAGGAGTTCGAAATCAGTCTGGCCAACAAGATGAAACCCCGTCTCTACTGAAAATACAAAAAATTAGCCGGGCATGGTGGTGCGTGCCTGTAATCCCAGCTACTCCAGAGGCTAAGACAGGAGACTCACTTGAATCTGGGAGGTGGAGGTTGCAGTCAGCCAAGGTCGTGCCATTGCACTCCAGCCTGGGCAACAAAAGCGAAATTCCACCTCAAAAAAAAAAAAAAAAAAAGAAAGAAAAGAAAAGGAAAAAAGAATCATGCATGAATATAACAGCTCTGCCATGCAAATATTTTCCTTGATATGAGGTCAGAGCCAGGCCTCGGGCACACACAACCGCATATCCTCCCAGTAGAGGCACTTTGCTCTCAGTGTAGGCTTGATACCATCTCTGTTCAGTGTGCTGTTATATTTGAGGTGTTATTTTAATCAAAACTATGTTTTTTTTTTAAAAAAAGATCCTCTTTTATTTTTTGCAAAATGATTTGCAAGTAATAATAATAGCAGACGCTTAGCTAGTCTATACTGGAGACAGATTCTGCACTAAATGCTTTGCATATAGTTGCCCCCACGTAATCTTTCAAAATAACACTGTGAAGAAGGTTCTTTTATAATCCCCATTTACACATGAGGAAACTGAGGCAGCTGGGTTAAATAACTTGCTGGGAAGTTAGGGAGTTAGGATTCCACTCAGGAAGTGGGGGCAGGGTGGGGGCAGTTATATGGCTTCCCTCTTGCAGGAAGTTCTCATTGACCTGCCAGCTTCCCATGCTACTGACAGTGGCTTCTGCGCTCCTGAAGCTTCAGAAATGTTTACATTCTATTAGTGTAATGATAGTTTGTGGTATCTAACCCATAGCAGTGTTTCTCAAACTGTGCAAAGGACTGATTTGATTTTTTTTTTTTTTTTTTTTTTTGAGACAGAGTCTCGCTCTACCGCCCAGGCTGGAGTGCAGTGGCCAGATCTCAGCTCACTGCAAGCTCCGCCTCCCGGGTTCACGCCATTCTCCTGCCTCAGCCTCCCGAGTAGTTGGGACTACAGGCGCCTGCCACCGCGCCCGGCTAGTTTTTTGTATTTTTTAGTAGAGACGGGGTTTCACCGTGTTAGCCAGGATGGTCTCGATCTCCTGACCTCGTGATCCACCCGTCTCGGCCTCCCAAAGTGCTGGGATTACAGGCTTGAGCCACCGCGCCCAGCCTTTTTTTTTTTTTTTTGAGACAGAATCTCACTCTGTGGCCCAGGCTGGAGTGCAGTGGCCTGATCTCGGCTCACTGCAGGCTCCACCTCCCGGGTTCACACCATTCTCCTGCCTCAGCCTCCTGAGTAACTGGGACCACAGGTGCCCGCCACCATGCCCTGCTAATTTTTTTGTGTTTTTAGTAGAGATGGGGTTTCACCATGTTAGTCAGGATGGTCTCAATCTCCTGACCTTGTGATCCGCCCACCTTGGCCTCCCAAAGTGCTGGGATTACAGGTATGAGCCACCGCGCCCAGCCAATTTGATTTTATTTTTAAAAATTTCTGGGGGCCGGGCACGGTGGTTCATGCCTGTAATCCCAGCACTTTGAGAGGCCTAAGTGGGTAAATCACCTGAGGTCAGGAGTCCAAGACCAGCCTGGCCAACATGGTGAAACTCCATCTCTACTAAAATACAAAAATTATCTGGGTGCGGTGGCAGGCGTCTGTAATCCCAGCTACTCAGGAGGCTGAGGCAGGAGAATTGCTTGAACCCGGGAGGTGGAGGTTGCAGTGAGCTCAGATCGTGCTATTGCACTCCAGCCTGGGCAACAAGGGCAAAACTCCATCTTAAAAAAAAAAAAAATTTTTGGCTAGGCACAAAGGCTTACCCTTGTAAATCCAGCATTTTGGGAGGCTGAGATGGGAGGATCCCTTTAGCCTAGGAGTTCAAGACTAGCCTGGGAAACATGAGACCCCCATCTCTTAAAAAAAAGAAAAAAGAATTAGCTGGGTGTGGTGGCTCACACCTATAGTCCCAGCTGCTATTCAGAAGGCTGAGGCAAGAGGATCACTTGAGCCCAGGAATTCAAGGTTGCAGTGAGCTTTGATCGTGCCACTGCACCCCAGCCTGGGTGACAGAGCAGGACCCTGTCTCAAAAAAGAAAAAAAATGTCCTAATCAGTGCATACAAACAATTTGATAATTGTTATGAGTTTCTAAATCCTTTCAATTTCTGTACTTATCTTGTTCCACATGAATAGTGAACAGTTTGCAGGCCAACACCAGTTCAAGGATAGTATTTTGATGGGCACCAATATGTGGTATCAACAAAGCAGCTTCATACTTTTAAATTTTCATTTCATTCATTCAATATACATTTTTTAAGTGCTTACTACATAGCAGGCACCCAACTAGGTGCTACAAATCAAGTAGGAAAAAAGAACAAGGGGGCCTTCATGAAGTTAACATTCTAGCAGGAAAAGCAGAGTTGAAACAATTAACTGAAAATTAATTAATTTTTATAATTAATTATAAAAATAAATACCACTGGGAGTGGTGGCTCACCCCTGTAATCCCAGCACTTTGGGAGGCCAAGGGAGGTGGATCACCTGACGTCAGGAGTTCAAGACCAGCCTGGCCAACATGGTGAAACCCCATCTCTACTAAAAATACAAAAAAATTAGCTGGGCGTGGTGGTGGGCGCCTGTAATCCCAGCTACTGGGGAGGCTGAGGTAGAGAATTGCTTGAACCCAGGAGGCAGAGGTTGCAGTGAGCCGAGATCGTGCCACTGCACTCCAGCCTGGGCAACAAAAGCGAAACTCCATCTCAAAAATAAAATCAAATAAATAAAAAGTAAAAATTAATGCTAAGGAGAAGATCAGAATACTCAGCGCTCCTATTGGGGTCCCCAAAGCTAGGCTGATGGGTAAGGGAATGCTTCTCTAAGGAATCCTTCATCTTAGAGCTGAAGATTGAGCAGGGGCTGCAAGGCCCCAAATGGGGAAAGAGGGTTCTAGGGAGAAGGAGGGACAGAGAGAGAGCCCTGGAGCAGAGAGACACACAGGAAGCTGCTGAAATAGTGTCCTGCAGGTCTCTAGAGCCCATGCCAAGGACGGTGCATTTTATGTCAAGAGCCATGGAAATCTCCTGAAGGGTTTTAAGCTGGGGCTGGGCAAAATGGTCAGATTTGCCTTTTAAAAGTCACACTTACACTTTCCCAATAATTTAAACACAACCAATTTTCATAATAATTGTAACAGGGAACTAACAATTCATTACAGAGATTTTCACATATGAACAAAAAGTTTGGGACTGCTATCCTATCGAAAGAGTTATTTGTGATTCCCATGGCTCTACAAACACATGATGTAGACAGTCACTTACGTCTCCAAAGAGGTCGCTATGCTTCTTCTGCCTCCTCCTCTCAGTCGCTACCATCCTCTAAGTAACATCTTAAGAAGAGTGGCTGTGTGAGGTATGTGACCAAACTCCACCCACTCCTCTTCTTTTGCACTAACAGAACCACAATTTAGTTCAAGCAGCAATATTCCCAGGAAAAACTCATTTTTAGCCCTATTAAAAATGACCATGTGACACAGTTCTGGCCAATGGGAAGACAGCAGAAATCTGCTGAGGATTCAGGGAAACCTTTTGCTTTCCAGATGAAAGGAGGCCGTCTGACTAATACAGTTCTGTCCCCTTCTTCCTACCTTAAAAATCAATCGTGAGTCCCAGAGGTGCTGCAGCCATCTTACCACCATAAGGCAACAAGCACAAAGATGAAAATCCAACAAGGTAAGGTTGATGGGACAGAAAGAAACTGAGTCCTTGAGGATTAGGCCTGGACTGTCCACTTCTGTTCTTCTTGTTACATGAGAAAAATAAACCCCTATAGGCTGAAGCTGCTGTAAGTCTGGTTTTCTGATGCTTCAAGTTGAAAGTAAGTGAGCTTCCCAATTGGAAATGGATGGTCCACAAAATCAGATCAACTTGCATAGCACAGTCTTCTCCCTGCTGTGGCCATTCCCATCTTTGAACATCTAGATATTTCAAAGAAAAAGACTTTTCTATTATTTCTGACATCGCTTCGCCCTTCTCACCAGGAGCTGTAATGGGATAAGCAGGCTCTGTCATGGGTCCTTTGTTTCCTAAAAGGGGAAGGCCGGCGACGAGCCTTCGTGGAAAATGCTGATATACTACACCACATCAGAATGTGCTGTTCTCATTTATTTTTTAATACAAACCCGTCTTTGCATGTGGGCACTGGCAAAGAGTTGATGGTTACGAAATGTTGGGCGACAGTGGTAATATGGGAGGTGACACACAGGAAAGGAATCTCATCTTCAAATTACACAGAACACAAAACCATTGTGGTTCATGACATATCTCCCACATTCTTTCCATATTTATCCAGCAGAGCTCCAGTGAATTGGATGGTGCCTTCTGTTTGTTTAGTGAGTGTGTAAAACTCCTGGACAGGGTTGTGTGAAGCAATGTGTAAAAGCCATGGTCGCCAGCCTGCTACCGCTACCTGATGTCCATTTTCCTCTGTGCCAGGAGCTCTGTGGAGAACCAATCCGCAGCTCTGTCACCCAGGCTGGAGTGCAGTGGTGCGATCTCAGCTCACTGCAGGCTCCACTTCCCGGGTTCACGCCATTCTCCTGCCTTAGCCTCCCGAGTAAGTGGGACTACAGGCGTTCACCACCATGCCTGGCTAATTTTTTGTACTTTTTAGTAGAGATGGGGTTTCACAGTTCGTACAACATTCAGGAAAGAAGTTCAGGAAGTAGTTGTCAGAAATGATGCACGCTACAGTTACTATATTCAGTGCCAAAGCAATTCATTTATGTTTACAGACACATACAAGCAGAAAGGGTGAATTCAAAGGTAGTCCTCCGGGCAGAGAAAACACTGCAATTCTAGACACACACTGTCAAGAAGCCCATATGTCTGTAATGTAAAGGGCTTTTTTAAGATTATAAGCTGTCTTTCAGACACAGCAGCTTCTTCTAAAAATAATTCCATTTGATCAGACAAAGTGGGAAGAATGCTACTGGTTGGTATCTCAGGGGCAAAGATAGAATCCAAACAGAGTATAATCTCTCATGCCTACAAAAGGGCCCTAGGAAGGACTATTCATCAAATAGGAGATGTTTTAAAGGAACACATACGCTATGAGAGTGGCCAAAGGAAAATAGAAAATACTGAAATATATGCAAAATGAAGCCTCTGTGGTGTATAATGGGGCTGAAATCTCACTGATGGGGTTTGGCTTAACTCTGAATTAAGAGGATGAAGCTGAAATTCCCCTGACCTTGAGGCAGCAGCTGAAGACTTTAATGTATGTACATTTTCAGTCACTCAACTTTTGTAACATCTGGAGCATGATTAATGCTGTAAGGGGTTTAAGAACTTTTATTGGCACTAATAGTCATTGGTTGCCACTAAAAAGTGGTCCTGCTGCCAGCAAAACAAATGGTCAGGCATTTAACGCCCTTATCAGGGTGGTAAAGGGCATTTTGCCAATTTTAATTTCCTCTTGGAAACCGTGTGGTTAATTTTCCAAACTATGTTTGAACTTCAAAAGTCCATACTTGCTTCACTGGGTTAGATGGGCTTTCTGGTATTTCAAAGAAGTTTAAAAAATCTTTGGAAAGTCTAAAAGTTTTAAGATAACAATTTGGAGAAAAAAGAAATATTATCAATATATATGCAGAAAAATACCTTAGGAAAATTTAAAATACTAACAGCAGTTATGTGTGGAGTAGTAGAATTACTACTTATTTACACATTTTGCATTTTCCAAAATTTCTGTTATAAGCATACATTCTTTTTATAATCAAAAGACTTTATAAAATACTTTTAAGAGAAAAAAAATATTTCAAGACTTCCTTCAAAAACCAGGCAGCTTTCTATAAAGAAAAAGGTGAGTTAGGCCAGGCACGGTGGCTCATACCTGTAATCCCAGAATTTTGAGAGGCTGAGGCAGGAGGATCCCTTGAGGTTAGTAGTTCAAGACCAGCCTGGCCAACGTGGTGAAACCTCATCTCTACTAAAAATATAAAAATTAGCTGGGCCTGGTGGCACACACCTGTAATCCCAGCTACTTGGGAGGCTGAGGCAAGAGAGTCGCTTGAACCCAGGAGGCGAATGTTGCAGCGACCCAAACTCGTATCACTGCACTCCAGCCTGGGTGGCAGAGTGAGACCATCGCAAAAAAAAAAAAAAAGAAAGAAAGAAAAGAAAAAGGTGAATTGGATTCTACCTTTGGCACTCACTAGTATGTAACCTTGGTATTAGAGATAAGCTTTATAAGATTAAATTAAATAGATATAAAGTGCCTGCAGGAGTGCAAGATATATTGTAAATGCTTAATAAATGTGAGTTAGCATCATTATTTCACCTCAAATGATGTTCAACATTCAAAGCAGTATTCAGAGGGCCCCAGGTATAGAATGCAATTCTGATGAGAAATTTATATGATTTTTTTTTTTTTTTTTAGATGGAGTCTCGCTTTTTCACCCAGACTGGAGTGCAGTGGCGTGATCTCAGCTCACTGCAAGCTCTGCTTCCTGGGTTCAAACAATTCTCTGCCTCAGCTGGGATTACAGGCGCCCACCACCATGCCCAGCTAATTTTTTTGTATTTTTAGTAGAGACAGGGTTTCTCCATCTTGGCCAGGTTGGCCTTGAACTCCTGACCTCATGATCCACCCGCCTCAGCCTCCCAGAGTGATGGGATTACAGGAGGAATTTTTTTTTTTTTTTTTGAGACGGAGTCTCACTCTGTCACCCAGGCAGTGGTACGATCTCAGCTCACAACAGGCTCTGCTTCCCGGGTTCACACCATTCTTCTGCCTCAGCCTCCCGAGTAGCTGGGACTACAGGTGTTCACCACCATGCCCAGCTAATTTTTTTTATTTTTTAGTACAGACGGGGTTTCACAGTGTTAGCCAGTATGGTTTTGATCTCCTGACCTCGTGATCTGCCCACCTCGGCCTCCCAAAGTGCTGGGATTACAGGCGTGAGTTACCAACCTGAATTTTTAAAAGGAAGGAAAACTGTCCTGAAAATAGGATTACAGAATAGTCCTTTCATATTGCCAAAGTGTGGGAATTCTCCCTTTCTCTCCACTCCATGGTAAGGAGGAAGGGATCACGATGAGAAATTTACGCACATTGATTGGATGCCACTGTTTGGGATCAGAATCTGGCTTCCTTACACTTCTCATTGGCTTCCAGACAGATTAAAAATGTGAGACTCTCATGACCACTTGTCAGGGATCCCCATGCCTGGGTCAGGTGCAGTGACGTGGGTCACAGCAGCTGCCATTCCCACAGCTGTTGGCTGTCGGTCCTGGCAGGGACTATTTCAGGTTTTACTGAGTATTTCTTGCCCCACTAGCAAAGCTTTGAGAAATGCTTTGAACCATCCGAAGACCAAAAGGCCCTCCCAGCCTCCATTCTTAAGAGACCAGCATTCTGCTAAGTTAGCCTCAGTGAGGGTAGGGTTTCTCTCCTGCTGGGCAGAGACTGTCCCCTGCTAGGCCTATAGCTTTCAGGAAACAGAACCATAAACCTCCTTTCTCCAAGTCAAAACTTTTTTGAAAGATTTTCTGCTCAATTTTTCTAGTCGTTCCAGCTAAATATGGCTAAAATTAACTCTTTCCCTGCAGTGAGAGTCTGAAGAGTTGAGGAAGAATAATACTAGCTAGCATTGATTACCACTTACTCTGTGCCTGACATTGTGCTAAGCAACTTCTGTATTGCTGTAGATATGTCTCACAACAACCTTATGAGGTAGCACAGTTATTATTACTATTTTATAGAGTACTGGCCCCAAATTACTGTGACTCCACAGCCAACTTGTTGTATGTACAGGCCTAGGAGCGTCCTCTGCTTTCTCTCTCTCTCTCTCATAAAATTTCTCAAATGATTACCAGTTAAAAATGAGCAAGTTTGAGCCAGATAGGTGCAGTGGTTCAGGGTTATAATCCCAGTGCTTTGGGAGGCCAAGATGGGGGGATCACTTGAGCTCAGGAGTTCAAGAGCAGCCCAAGCACCTATTGGGACCCTGCCTCTAAAAAAAAAATTTTTTTTAATTAGCTAGGCCTGGTGGCACGCACTTGTAGTTCCAGCTATTTTAGAAGCTGAGGCAGGAAGATCTCTTGAGCCCAGGAATTTGAGGCTATCATTATCGTGCCACTGCACTCCAACCTGGGTAACAGTGAGACTCTTGTCTCAAAAAATAAATAAAACAAAAAAGTAAGTTTGGGTCTTTACGTATTCAAGGGAGCAATCTTTGTTAAATTATTTTCCTTTATTTCCACTCTCCCAACCCATTGATCCTGGGTACTTTTCTAGATGATCTTGCATCTAGGTTTCACATATGATTTCTTTATGTCATGTCCCTAAAGACTGATGCTCTGAATTGTTGGCCTCAATTCTCTCTTAAAAGCTATAATATTCTTTTTTATGGCCCAGGGAACAAATGTACTTCCAGACTGACCAAAAGATAGGATGGATAGAAAACTGGCCAGAACCACATGTGCTGAATTTTTTAGTGTAAGGAGAGCCCTGTGGAGCCCATTATTCATTTATCACACAGGCATCCCTGGGCAACAGCTGACAAGTGCAAAACAATGTGCTGCACATTACCAGACTGTCAGGACACTTGATGCGGGCCAGCCATGGCAGCCCCTTCCTCCTTTCTCCCTTCCACCCCCATCCTTCGAAGCCTACTCGTGGCAAACATATGGGAGCCATTCAGGCTTACTCCCTCCTTTCCAGTGTCCGAGTTATGTTGACAACAGGGGATTTACAACTGCCCAAAATGGAGCGTTGTGTTTCTTTTGGATTATTCCAAGTTTGGGGCCCATTAAAAGTTTTGTAACTACATAAATATTTATCCAGAGTTTTTGGTTACTATATAAACATAACAAACATGACATTGGACCTAAATGCTGTAAGTCACTTAAAAATCTTCCAGTTAAGAAAGGGGGCAAACTAATAAAGGGCTAATAAAAGAAATGATTATTTTTATTGTGAAATATTTGTACTGCTATTTTTATGCTGGGTTTTAAAAAAAACAAAATATGTTTATCCTTGACTCTATGTAACTCTTCAGACCATCAGCCAACTTGCTGAAGCATGCTCCTGCCCTGCAGAGACATGGGAGAGAATGTGGATGGTGTAGTACGAGGCTTCACCTTTGTGAATATGCTCAGGCCAACAGCTGGAAGCTTAGGATGAGAAATGCTACTCTGAGTTTTGTCACCTTTGAAGGCCAGAGATATTACTTTATGTTCAAATGTTGTATGTTCACATTTGTTAGTAGGTTCTGGTTGACACTTAACAGATGCTAGGTAGGAAGAGCTGAAACTTTTAATGCCCAGATATTAATTATTAAGGATAGACACTAAAGTACTCAGACCTAGGAAGGCTCATGTTGTTAATAAAAAACTTGGGGGGAAATATTTTGGTGTGTTGTTTTTGTAACCCCTATGTTTGCCATGAAGTTAACCCTCCAGATCTAAGGGGTGAAATTCATGAAGAGTGTGTGTGTGTGTATGTGTGTGTGTGTTTGAAGTTTGTGTCCTTCAGAGTTATTGGGGTAGTCATTTTTTTTTCTTTCTTTTTTAAGACGGGATCTCGCTCTGTTACCCAGGCTGGAGTGCAGTGACACGATCATGGCTCCCCACAGCGTCAAACTCCTGGGCTCAAGCAATCCTCCAACCTTAGCCTCCTGAGTAGCTGGGACTACAGGCACATGCCACCACACCTGGTGATATGGTTCGGCTGTGTCCCCACCCAAATCTCATCTTGAATTCCCACGTGTTGTGGGAGGGACCCGTTGGGAGGTAATTGAATCATGGGGGCAGGTCTTTCCCATGCTGTTCTCATGATACTGAGTCAGTCTCACGAGATCTGATGGTTATTATAAGGGGGAGTTTTCCTTCGCAAGTTCTTTCTTTGCCTGCTGCCATCCATGTAAGATGTGACTTGCTTCTCCTTGCCTTCTGCCATGATTGTTAGGCTTCCCTAGCCACATGGAACTGTAAGTCCAATTAAACGTCTTTCTTTTTTAAATTGCCCAGTCTCAGGTATGTCTTTTATCAGCAGCGTGAAAATGAACTAATATACTGGCTTTTTTTTTTTTTTTGTAGTTATAAGGTTTCACTATGTCACCCAAGCAGGTCTTGAATTTCTGGCCTCAAGTGATCCTCATACTTTGGCCTTCCAAAGTACTGGACTTGTAGGTGTGAGCTGCTGTGTCTGGCCTGTTTTTCTAATTAAGGAGGCACACACATAACCTTGGTCTTGGAGGAGGTTTCTGGCCGAACTCTCTGACCTTCTGTAGAAAGCAGTAGGTCCAGGGAGAAAGCAAATTCCTGGGTTCTGTCCTGTTTCCTCAACCCTGGCCTGGCATCATCTCCTACATCATTTTTTGGCTCCCTGTTCCCTTTATCCAGTAGATAAAGTAAGGCGGGCCCTTCTTTGTTCTTTGCAGCAGATCAGACTGGAACCAGGAAACTGATTGTTTTTCTATGTATGCTGGTACTTGGTAAAAGGAAGCAAACCCTATAGTGTTGACTTAAGGTTAAATGGGGCGAGTGCTGACTTCATGTGCTCTGGCATGATCTTATCTGTTGGAGATAACAGAGGCAAGCCCTGGAGTCTAGTAGAACTCAGCGGCGGCTGAAGCTCATACAGCTCTGCAGGGCCTTGACGCAACAAATGTTGGAGACTTCATTTCTTTAAAGGACTTACCTAATGGTCAATTACTATTGCTAGAATATTATTAATCCCATTCTGTATATAAGTAAATGTTGACAAAAAATGGTTTAATGACTTGTTCCAAATTTCATAGCACACCGAGATTATAGTTACAGGAAAAAATAACTAGAATTTCTCATTTTCTTTTCTTTTCTTTTTTTTTTTTTTTTTTTTGAGATGGAATGTCACTCTTGTTGACTAGCTGGAATGCAGTGATGTAATCTCGGCTCACTGCAACCTCCGCCTCCTGGGTTCAAGCGATTCTCCTGCCTCAGTCTCCTGAGTAGCTGGGATTACAGGTGCCCACCACCACACCCGGCTAATTTTGTATTTTTTTAGTAGAGACGGGGTTTCACCATGTTGGCCAGGCTGGTCTCAAATTCCTGACCTCAGATGATCCACCCACC
This sequence comes from Macaca nemestrina, assembly GCF_043159975.1. Lineage (NCBI taxonomy): Eukaryota > Metazoa > Chordata > Mammalia > Primates > Cercopithecidae > Macaca > Macaca nemestrina. Next base: position 83,919,009 of record NC_092125.1, on the reverse strand, counting down.
TCAGCCTCCCAAAGTGCCGGGATTATAGGTGTAAGCCACCACACCCAGCCTAGAATTTCTCATTTTCAAACCCATGCTTTAGCAGGGAGACTCAGCTGTAAATAAACATGCTTTACACACACAGTAGGAAAATCAGAGAAAATAACATTACAGAATCTAGCATCTTTTAGAACCTCTGGATGGAAGTTTCTTTTTTTCTCCCCACTCGTACTGTTTAACAGTTTCGTTGCTAACATTTTAACTCCTCCACTTCTGTATGCACCCTCTAAGAGTTGATGAGTCATCGTTTTCTTTCCCTAAGGACCTGAGGGGCAGAGAGGTTAACATTTTAGCCCAAGACACATTTTTAGAGGTAAAACTATGACCAGAAGTCCTAGATATCCTGACTTTAGATCAGGACTTTTCTCAGAATGCTGGAAACTGAATGAGCTCTGAGCAACTAGTACATACCTGCACGGATTTTGGACTGTGCTGGGTTGACTTGCTTTAACTGGAGTGGTTTTCTCAAGTTCCTTTCTTTGTATGCCTCTGGGTGAGAGTTGGTCAAAAGAGAAATTTGTGCAAGATTAGGAAGGTGGAAGTAAAGCAACAGCCACTACTCTCTGAAGGTCATTGTGGTTTGATGCTACGGCTGGTAGGTGCAGGGGTGCTGGTGGGTTCCAGCTTGTTCAGTTTCCCATTCCACATCCAGCAACTCTTCCTAAGACCATTAGTGGGGCCAGGCTCACCATCAGAAACATAGACTTTTCTACCAGCCCTACTTTCACTGTCCCACTTCAGCAACTGGATGTGCCTAGCTACCTATATTCCTTGGCAAACTTTGTTCCATCCACACCAGTGCTTCAGGAAGGCTGGCTTGTGACTGATCCTTTAACTCTTTGTCATGCACCCTTCCTCAGCTTCTCCCACCATCGCCTAATATATCCTTCAAAACTTACACATGGTTCTGCTTCCCTGGTTGGGTCCTGACAGAGAGAACAACCACATGGGCTGGGCATGGTGTCGCACGCCTGTACAACACTTTGGGAAGCCAAGGTGGGTGTCTTGAGGCCAGGAGTTCGAGACCAGCCTGGGCAATATAGCAGGACCCCATCTCTAAAAATAAATAAATTTAAAAAGAATTTTAAAAAAATAAAATAAAAAAAAGAATAAGCAACATGGTGCACCATGAGAGCTGCAGAAGAAGTGTAAAAGAGTTCCTGCCTTCAAGGGACACATGGCTGTTGGGAAGATGGAGCATTTTAACACAGCCAGCTGGGGACTCATGCAGCTTATGGTAAAGTGACAAATGCACAATGCAGTCATTGCAGCCCAAGGTGTCCAGTGTCTCTTAGTGCCAAGCATGAGAAGCTGATTGGGAATAGTCATAGTCAGCATTTTCCATGACTGATGATCACATTTAGACCAAAGTGGAGACCAACTTTTCCTTTCTCTGTTCCAGGCGTTTAGGCTCCTTATCAACACAAGAATGGAAAGCAAGTTACTTACATATTGGGCCAAAATATTGAGTGCAGATGAAAATAAATGCTGACTTTGAAGATTTCCCATCCAGCCAGTAGAAATTCCCCTGGCCTGCCACGCTTGGGTAACTTGAGTTCTGGAATTCCAGACTTGGTTAACCCTAATCCACAAATTTGCTGGAGTTATGAAGCTGAGTGAGAGTACGGTTTTTCTATTATGCATTCCCAATATGTTCTGTTCTGAGTTGATACCACAGAATTTATTTCCCCTACAAGTTTAACCCACTGCATAGAGTAATCATGGCAGTGATCATGGCAATACTGTTTTTTGATAGTATTTACCAAAAAACAGATAAAAGTTTTTCACAGTACAAATTTTATATCTGACTTGGCTGGAAACTTCCCCAGTCACTCAGCCTAGTCACCTCATTTTGTTGGGCCTCAGTTTCCTTCAGTTTCCTACTAAAATTTACCTCTTTGGGGAGGTGTGAGTATCAATGCTTGGCTACCAATCCAGGTAAGACCTCTGAATGAAAGGTGATCTGGAAGGGCACAAACTATATGGATACCTATCCCCTGGGAAAGTCAAGGCCTCAGGCCACAGCAATGCAACAGCTTCTGGAAGTTGCCTGGGAACTGAGGTTTTATTCTCCTGTGTGTTTCTACATGCCTGGAGTGTTGACTCTGGAGACCTAAGAATACAGTAAATGACATCACAAGTAGCTCAGTACAATGAAGATTTATTTTTAGCTATGACCCTTGTCTGTTAAATGATCTGAATTTAAAAAGAAAGAGGACAGGGAAGAAGGAAAAGAAATGTAGAAGGCAACGAAAGAATATAAGATTCCTGCTTGATCTTAAAAAGCACTAGAGCGAAAGTCAAGCACAGCTTTCTTTTTTCTTTTCAATCAGAAAGGTGTTACAGGAGAAATGTATGAAGAGCGGAGGTTATGCCCTCTTGTGAGAATTCTGTCTTTTCCCTGTAGTTACTCATTTTGAGAATGTGGCTCCCAGTGTCTACAGTGGAGGTGGGTTCATTTGTCCCTGGGCTTCTATTTTATTTTGTTTTATTTTTTGAGATAGAGTCTCGCTCTGTCGCCCAGGCTAGAGTGCAGTGGCGCAATCTCGGCTCACTGAAACCTCCACTTCCCAGGTTCAAGTAATTTTCCTGCCTCAGCCTCCTGAGTAGCTGGGATTACAGACATCTGCCACCGCACCCAGATAATTTTTGTATTTTAGTAGAGATGGGGTTTCACCATGTTGGCCAGGCTGGTCTCGAACTCCCGACCTCAAGTGATCCACCTGGGATTACAGGTATGAGCCATCGCGATCCCAGTGATCCTGCTGGTATTACAGGCATGAGCCATCATGCCCGGCCTGGACTTCTTTAGATTGTACTTTTCAGTAATCTGTCCCTATTTGTCTTGGTGTCTTACGGGCTGACGTCTGAGGGATCCCTGGTCACTCCCCATTTTTATGCTGTACTGAGATAGGAGAAAGAGAGAAAAGAAGCGTGGAACTTTGGGAGGCCAATGCAGGAGGATTGCTTGAGCACAGGAGTGCAAGGCCAGCCTGGGCAACATAGTGAGACCCTGTCTCTACAAAAAAATTTTAAGCATTAGCCAGGCATGGTGGTGTGTACCTGTAGTCCCAGCTACTCAGGGAACTAAGTGGGGAGGATTGCTTGAGCCTGGCAGATTGAGGCTGCAGTGAGCTGTGATCGCTCCACTACACCCTGGCCTGAATGACAGAGTGAGACCCTGTCTCAAAAGAAAAAAATATATATATAAAAAGCAAGAGGCCAGGGAGTAGGATCAATCAGAAAGCTGGGTCTGCTAAGTCAAGGGAGGGAATGCAGAGAGTGCCAAAAGATGGAGAAGGGGGCCACCCAGCTAAGGGCAGGGCTCTAGGGAAGAAACTCCAGAAGGATTACAAAATGTGATCAAACATTTTGTCATGGCTTGTTGATATAGCTTATACTTCAGGGCTGGGGCCCAGAAGCATCAGCCTAGCTGTCTTGAAAGCAATGGGGAACATCTGGGGCCAGTCAGGACAACTGCAAAAGTAGCATGCTATCATAGCTTCAGATAGTCAGGATACCTGGGTTCTAGTCCCAATTTTGCCATTAAATCACCACGTGACCTTTGACAAGAAACTTGGGCTCAATTTCTTTCTCTATAAACAGAGAAGGTTGGACCAGGATAGGAATCTCCAAAGGTCCCAAATGCTTGCCAGAGGACCAAAGCTAGTGGTGTTGCTGCAAGCCAAGCCTGGCCTGGGTCCCTCCTGCTCCCCTTCCTATACCCCGTGCAGTCAGCTACACATCCAGGCAGGGAGGGAGGTACTCTTAGCAGCCCTCTGCCTTCCCAGGCTGTGGGTAAAACATGTTTCTACTTCAAACCCAAAATCTCAATGATCTCAAGACCTCAGAAATCCAAAAGTAGCTTATCAACCCAAAAAGGATGCAAATTCTAGAACTCATTTCAATGACCCTGAGATTTCTCTCAGTTCTAAAGTTCTTGGACTTGCTAATTCCATTAGAAACTAGGGTTGCAGACCACTTATGTGGCAAATGACTACAGAACCTTATTACAATCTGGAGGCGAGCTGTTCCAGCTGCGTGGGGCACCTGAGCTTCGCACAGCCTTCAGGACTCAGCCTTTTCTGTCTTGTTTCCCCACCATCCTCCAGGGTTGTCCTTGTCTGCACGGCAGCGGGGTAAAGGTGTGTGTGTGCAGCATAAGCACCATGTCAATGCTCAACTTGTGGGAAGATGGAAAAGTGAAAGAAGAGTCCTAAATAAGCAGTTTTCTTTTTTTCTTTTTCTTCTCTTTTTTTTTTTTTTTTTTTGGAGATGGAGTCCTACTCTGTTGCCCAGGCTAGAGTGCGGTGGCACGATCTTGTCTCACTGCAACCTCAACCTCCCAGGTTCAAGCGATTCTCATGCCTTGGCCTCCCAAGTAGCTGGGATTACAGGCTGCCTATCATGCCTGACTAATTTTCATATTTTTAGTAGAGACAGGGTTTCGCCATGTTGGTCAGGCTGGTCTTGAACTCCTGACCTCAGGTGATCTGCCTGCCTCGGCCTTCCAAAGTGCTGGGATTATAGGCATGAGCCACAGCTCCTGGGCTCCTAGGTAAGCAATTTTCTTTTAAGCAAATGATGTGGGAATTATGCACATCCCTTGTGCTGGCCATTGGTGAGAACATAGTCACCTTGAACCATAAGGGAGGCTGGAAAATGAAGCTTCTGGCTGGGCAGTGATGTGTGGGCTGAAACTCTATTATTATGGAAGAAGGGAACATAGATTTTGGGAGATAGCCCAAAGTCAGCCACAGTAAGGAACCAGAAGACTCTACCAACTGGGACAGGGGGAAGCATGTATGGACCCTTGACCAGGCATCAAAAATGTCGTGGGAGCAGGAAAGAAAAAACGGTCTAATTTTCAGAAACTGTATGTCTATTTGAAGGAAGACAAACCATCAGCAAACATCAGCTGCTTTTCATCTTCAGCTACAGCCCCAGCTATTTTAAAGACCTTGGCCTCAAGATGAGCTGCTCCAGGGATGTTCACACTTTCTAAACTGAAGGTGCATTTATAAAAATGAACTATTACATGGGATTCTCTGTGTTTGTGTGTGTGTTTGTGTGTGCGCGCACGTGTGTGTATATTTTTAAAGACTGCTCTGGTTGAAACAGAGTGGGCCCAAGGCTCTGGCCACCCATGTATCCTCCTTGCTTTCATTGTCTTGGTGTCTTACGGAATGACACTGAGGGACTGGGTGTCAACTCAAAAGTTTTCCTCCAGAAGAGTTGGGTTCCAATGAACCCAATTTGAGATATGGGAAGTAGGGCCCAATGCTAACACCAAGGATGATGTCATCAAAGCAAAACTAGGGCCACTATGAACACTACAATGATGAAATAATGCTCCAGATCATACCAGTGTCAGATATGAACTGTACTCCTAATGTGGGTCATAATTATTACAGAGGTTTGTGTGTCACTTGCTTTTTATTTTTATGATATTGGATTGGCTTTATATTATGATTGGTTTAGTTAATAACACAAACCCTAATTATAACACGGCTACCCTGGAAAAATATCATCTGCTTTATGAAGCAGTTGCATGGAATGCGTTGCTACCAAAAGCACTGGTGGGAAAAGGCCCACCCTGGCCCAGAGACAACTACAGAACAGAACTGCAGGGACCTGGACAAAAGGCATGAACAGGGACTCCCTGGTCAGAGCATGGCTACCACCAGCACCCAGTGACCAGCATTTTTCTCTCTACTTATAGTGAAATATGCAGGAAGAATGAAGTGTGTGAACCAAAAGACCAAGAACTGTAGCTCAAGATTTAATTATGAATGACATTAAAAGGAGCTCTGGAGCATTCAGGAGCCCATAATCCCAGTGCTAGACGGGCAAAGGAGTAAGATACTCAGTTGAGGTCAAAGAGAGACGAGGCAGGAAATAGGGAGCGGGGCTGCTGTCCATATTGAAGCAGCAACAGTGAAGAATGGTTGACACCCTCCTTGCTACTGTCTTCAGCAGCTATTATACCCTCAAAAAAGAGAAAAAAAGAGGTGCCAGGCCTAGCTAAGAGAGGGGAGTATTCCTGACACAGCTTGATTCCTGGCAAGAGGAAATACAAGGCTAAAACAAAAAACGCAGCCATAGTTTTCCTCCTACACCCTGTCAGACCAAATCAAGTTTCTTGACTCCTAATCCTTCCCCAAAGGAATAATCTTCCAATTTAAGCCTGGATTAAATACACAAAATGCCACAGAATGTAATGCAAATTCTCCAACAGGTGCCTTGTAAAAATTCCAACAAAGCCAGGCACGGTGGCTCATGCCTATAATCCCAGCACTTTGAAAGGCAGAGGATAACTTGAGGTCAGGAGATTGAGACCAGCCTGGCCAACGTGGTGAAACCCGGTCTCTACTAAAAATACAAAAATTAGTCAGTTGTGGTGGTGGGTGTCTGTAATCGTCTGTAATCCCAGCTACTCAGGAGGCTGAGGCAGGAGAATCGCTTGAACCTGGGAGGCATAGGTTGCAGTAAGCCAAGATCGCACCACTGCACTCCAGCCTGGGCAACAGAATGAGACTCCATCTAAAAAAAAAAAAAAAAAAAATTCAAACAGAAAAAGTGAGCAAAAAACATGAATAGGCATTTCACAAAGGGGGTGAGTAGATCCAAAAGATATTCAAGCTGGCTGGGCATAGTGGCTCACACCTATAATCCCAGCGCTTTGAGAGGTCAAGACCAGAGGATTGCTTGAGGCCAGGAGTTTGACTCCAGCCGAAAAACACAGCAAGACCCTGTCTCTATAAAGAATTTTTTAAAATAGCCAGGTGCAGTGGCATGCACCTGTAGTCCCAGCTACTGGGGAAGCTGAAGTAGGAGGATCTCTTGGGCTCAGGAAGTCAAGGTTGCAGTGAGCTGAGAAGGAAGTCAAGGCTGAGTGAGCCACTGCACTCCAGCTGGGTGACAGAGTGAGACCTGTTTCAAACAGGGAAAAAAAAAAAATCTCCCAGCTAATTATTCCTCAGGTAATTGCAAATGCAGATGCAGTGAGATACTCTTTTACATCTACCAGATTAGCAAAAATTAAGAACACTGATGATACCAAGTGTGGGAGAGGGTGTGAAACTACAGGAATTATTTCACATTCCTAATGGGCTTGTAAATTGTTATAAACAGTTTGGTATAAACGATGTGTCATTTTGTTGTAAAGGCAAACATGCATGTAACCAGGAGCTAGCAGTTTCACTGTTGGGTATAGTATTCCAGATCTGGATTTTTTCAAACATCTACAATTGGGTGGTCCAAACAACCTTTTTTTTTTTTTTCTTTCTCTTCAGAGACCGGGTCTTGCTCTATCACCCGGACTGGAGTACAGTGGTGCAATCATAGCTCACTGCAGCTTCCAACTCCTGGGCTCAAGCAATCCTCATACCTCAGCCTCCTGAGTAGCTGGAACTACAGGCACACACCATTAAGCTGAGCCTAGCTAACTTTTTTTATTTTTGTGGAGATGGGGTCTCACTATGTTACCCAGGCTGGTCTTGAACATCTGGACTCAAGTGATCCTCCTGCCTCAGCCTGCCAAAGCACTAGGATTATAGATGTGAACTACTGCTTCTGGCCTCAACCAACTTAATTTTTTTAAACAAACAAAATAAAATTCAATAGAGTGGAAAAACTTAGTATAGTAAGAGTAAATTTTATTAGCCTGGGCAATGTGGTGAAACCTTGTCCCTACAAAAAATACAAAAATTAGCTGGGCATGGTGGTCCATGCCTGTAGTTCCAGCTGCTTGGGAAGCTGAGATGGGAGGATCACTTAAGTCTGGGAGGTGGAGGCTGCTGTGAGCCTTGTGATTGCACCACTGCGCTCCAACCTGAGTGCTAGAGTGAAAAAAAAAAAAAGAGTAAGTTTTGTTTCATAAATTGTTGGTTTCACATATATGTGCACCAGGTGTGTACAACTTGTGATGTAAAGTATTTATGGTACTTGTAAAATATATGTGTATAAAACACATTACAATTTTTTAAAGTCTGGAAACCAATGCCCTGTAATGTAACTCTTTGACACATGTACCTGGAGAAATGTAGAATGTTCATTATTCACAAGACCAGAAAACTGCAGACAACTCAAATGTCCATTGCCAGGAATATGGATAAATAAATTGTGGAACATTGACACAATTGTCTATTACACAACAATGAAAAGGAATGAACTATTGCTACATGCAACAATGTGAGTGAATCCCAGAAACACAATGTTGAGAGAAAAGAGCTGGTCACAGAAGACTAAAATAGTATGTTATTTTTATAAAACCCCCAATCAGCAAAACAAAACAAAACAACATAAATCCATATGTGGCAAAACTTTTTTTTTTTTTTTTTTTTTTTTTTTTTTTTGTGAGACAGAGTTTTGCTCTTGTTGCTCAGGCTGGAGTACAATGGTGCGGTCTCAGCTCACTGCAACCTCCGCCTCCCAGGTACAAGCGATTCTCCTGCCTCAGCCTCCTGAGTAGCTGGAATTACAGGCACCTGCCACCACACCCAGCTAATTTTTTTTGTATTTTTAATAGAGATGGGGTTTCACCATGTTGGCCAGGCTGGCTTCGAACTCTTGACCTCAGGTGATCCGCCTGCCTCAGCCTCCCAAAGTGCTGGTATTACAGGCATTAGTCCCTGTGCCCGGCCAACTTTTTTATACCACATTTACTCCAAAAATATGTACAACTATGATATGTCGATTAAAAAAGATAAAGAAAACTTTTTAAAGGCAAAGAAGTCACAAATTTAGGAGAGTGATTACCCCTGGAGGAAAGAAGAAAGTTACTGGTTCTGTTTGAACATAGAATATAGAACATAGCTATGAGAGTTATATTCTGATTCTTAAGTTGTCGAAAGTGGTTTTCCCATATGTTTATTCTATTATTAGTTTATAATTTACAGATAGATTTCGTGTGTATATATACATTTATGTAATACTTAAATATATTCAATATTATATAAAACTAAAATTGATATAACCATAAAAACATCTAATGCACTGGCTCAAAAAACATCTGAGTACGGTAAGCAAATATATTTCCTTCCCTCAAAATAGAGATTTCCATCAAAATCAACAAAAAAGGACTAAAAAGGAGAGGAAGAAAAAGAACAGCCCGTCTAGGCTGTCGTCACTGGTTTTTTTAAAGCGTTGACTAAATGGATCAGTACTTACTGTTATAGTTGGTAAATGAATCAGGCAAGACCCATGTCGAGGAGTAGAATGTTTTCTCCTGGGATCAACCTTTGAATGTTAAAGCAGAAAAGGTTTCAGAATAAATTCACCCAAGTTAGTAACAGACCATGTTCCCCATCTACTTTTGTAGACTAAAACAGATCATTTTCTTCAAGCTATATTTTTACACAAACCCATCTTTACCAGTAGGAGTGTAGCATGTAGCATGCACCAGACTGGACCAAGTTATTTTGTGGACACAATTTTTTTTTTGAGACAGGGTCTTGTTCTGTTACCCAGGCTGGAGTGCAATGGTGCGATCTCAGCTCATTGCAGCCTTGATCTCTTGAGCTCAAGTGATCCTCCCACTTTGGCTTCCTGAATAGCTGGGACTACAGGTGTGTGCTGCCATACCCAGCTAATTTTTATATTTTTTGTAGAGATGGGATCTTGCTATATTACCCAGGCTGGTATAGAACTCCTGACCTCAAGTGATCCTCCTGCCTCAGCCTCCCAAAGTGCTGGGATTATAGGTATGAGCCACCAGTGGACACAATTTATTTACTGCTATCACTCAAAATTCAGTTCAAATGGACCTATTCTTTAAACTGAATACAAACAGTGGCTTTCAGACATGCATTTCGCTCAATAATTCATGAAGTATTCATGATTACTTATTAGTGAGAATAAAATAAAATTAGCCACATAGCAGCCCAGGAAATCTATCTGCCTAAGGTAATAAGCATTACTGCACTAAAGCAAATTTCCCTGTCTTAAAAGTCATCCCTAGTCCCAAGGATTTACTGGAATACAAGGATCAATTATGAACTGCTGGGCTTGCAGAGGTGGACCAAACTTTCATTATCTTTGTGCTGTGGGTTGAATTGCGTGTTCCCCCCCTACTCCAGCTCACATGTTGAAGTCCTAAGCCCAGTACCTTAGATTTCCTTATTTGAAAATAGGGTCATTGTGTAATGCTTAGCATCTGGGCTCTGAAAATAGGGTCATTGCAGATGTAATTAGTTAAAGTATGATGAGGTCATACTAGTGTAGGCTGGGCCCTGAATCCAATATAACTGGTGTCTTTACATAAAGGGGAAATGTGGCTGAGTGCAGTGGCTCATGTGTATCATCCCAGCACTTTGAAAGGTGGAGGCAGGAGCATCGCTTGAGCCTAAGAGTTTGAGACCACCCTGGGCAACAAAATGAGACCCTGCTTATAAAAAAAAAATAAGAAATTAGCCATGTATAGTGATGCATGCCTGTAGTCCCGGCTATTCAAGAGGCTGATGCAGGAGGATCACTTGAGTCTGGGAGGTCAAGGCTCCAGAGAGCTATCGTTGTGCCACTGCACTCCAACCTGGGTGACAGAGGGAGACGTAGTCTCAAAAAAAATATATTGGGGGAACACAGACACACGCACAAGCAGAATACCATGTGACAATGGAGGCAGAGACCGGGTGATGCAACAGAAGCCAAAGAGCACCAAAGATGGCCAGCAAACCAGCAAACCACCAGAAGTGAGAAGAGAGACCTGGAACAGATTCTCCTTCTCAGCCCTCAGAAAGACCCAACCCTGCCAACACCCTCATCTTGGACTTCTTGTCTCCAGAACTGTGAGACAACAAATTTTGGTTCTTCTAATGTCACCAGTCAGGTCCAGGTCCATTCTGCCTGTGCACAGTAAATCAATCACTGTGACACGGGTTTTGCAAAAGAGAAAAGATTTGTGAGGCTGCCAAGCAAGGAGGTGGGAGAACAGTTCTCAGATCTGCCTCCCCGAAGATAAAGCTTAGGGATATTGATGGGTTAGGGGAGTGGGGTGGTCTAAGGTGCAGGGGGAGGTGATTGGCAGTGGAGAAAAATGAAGATATGGGTTCATGCTGTGCAAGCATAGTTGGGGTTTGTGGCATTTTATAGGACGTATGCACAGAAAATGGTGCTGTTAGCATGATCAGGAGGGTGGAGTTTTGGGCCCTCCAATATCAAAAGGCCACTTCTCGGGCACTTGTGCAGGCCCAGTGCCTGCATCCTTCAATCTGAATTGAAGACTCCTCAAAATAAAACAGCTCTATTTGGAGGCATGAGGAATCTGTGATGAGGAGGAAAAATGAGGTTTTAGATGAGGACAAGAGACAGTTTTGGCACAGAGAGCAAGTTAGAATGAGGAGAGGACTGGCCGGGTGTGGTGGCTCACGCCTGCAATCCCAGCACTTTGGGAGGCTGAGGTGGGTGGAAGGGTCAGTTGGTGGTCTCAACTAGTTTGAACTGAATAGGAGCTGGCCCAAGTTCCTGAAAAACAACCGAAGCAGCCATTACCATAGTAATGTATGAATGTTATATATAAAGTGGCCAGTGAAGGTTAAGTTTCAGAGTTCAGTGGCAAGACCTTCAACTACCACGGCCTTCTACTTCATGGAAAAAGGAAAAAAGAAAAAACTAGTGAGCAAAAGCAAGCAGGGCAGGCAGACCAGATCAAATTAACCCCTTGGTGCCACAAAGTCACTCTGTTTGTGGAACTTTGTTCAGAAGCCCTAGCAAATGAATACACTTTGGCTCTTTAAGATTTAAGAAAATGCTTAATCTCTTAATGTAAATACTAAATATTGTCATTAGGACTTCTGAAGGTTAATAGTCAATATTTAAAATCGGGAGACCTAGAATAAAGATTCTACCCTGCCTTTTAATTGATCCATTCAGTCACAGATAAATCACGTCCCGTCTTTGGGCTGTGTTCTCATGTGTGACTTGGTCATGATACTAATATTTACCCCACTCACCTCTCACAGTGCACTGTAAATGAGCCCAGTGAAATCACCCATGGGAAAGCCTTCTGTAAATTGTAAAGCCCTATAATACTATGTTAAATATTCTATTTTTCATCTATTGAAGTGCCGGCAATGATTATCAATTAACCTTCTAATGTACTGTGCATATTAGGATGTCGAATGCTGGATCTGCAAATATCACCAGCACAGCCTGTTGATAAGACATAGCTGAGTTCATTGCTTACTGTGGTTAGGGAGAACACCTTGTCCATAGAGCTTTGATAGGGTCTTGGAGGGGAAAAGATAAGGTTGGAATTTGTCGAGAATTTGAAATTTGGTTTAGAGCAGGTCTTTCGATGTGGCTTTGGTAGGATTGGGTAAGAATTACCCAATTCTTAATTTTTTGAAAGGATGGTTTAGTGTTGGTGGCAATAGTTGGCTGAGGATTTTGAGACAAGGTTTCAAAGAATCTTAGGACATAAACTGTTGATGCTTTCTATGAAAACAGTTGGAAGTTTCTGTAATGAACAATAAAGTTATTTGCCCGGGAAATCTCCTAAAATAGAAAAGCAATTCTGATAAACACAATTTAATCATAAAGTTGGGCCGGGCACAGTGGCTCACGCCTGTAATCCCAGCACTTTGGGAGTTCGAGGCGGGTGGATCACCTGAGGTCGGGAGTTCAAGACCAGCCTAACCAACATGGAGAAACCCCTTGTCTACTAAAAATACAAAATTAGCTGGGCGTGGTGGTGGGCGCCTATAATCCCAGCTACTAGGGAGGCTGAGGCAGGAGAATTGCTTGAACCTGGGAGGCGGAAGTTGCAGTGAGCCGAGATCGTGCCACTGCACTCCAGCCTGGGCAACAAGAGTGAAACTCCGTCTCAAAAAAAAAAAAAAAAAAAAAAAAATTGGGTTAATGTAGACAGCATGAGGTTTCGGTCCTCATGTCCAAACTGTATGGGTGGGAATGGAGGGAGATGGTTTCTGTTCTCATGTATAAAATGTGGGTACAGTGCTTGAGTTATTGGCTGGTGCCTGCCCATTCCTTCTCTTGTGAGCAGGCTCAGCTTGAGATGGAGTCTCACTCTGTTACCCAGGCTTGAGTGCAGTGTCACAATCTTGGCTCACTGCAACCTCTGCCTCTTGGGCTCAACCGATTCTCCTGTTTCAGCTTCTCGAGTAGCTGGGATTACAGGTGCGGGCCACCATACCAAGCTAATTTTTGTATTTTTAGTAGAGATGGGGTTTCACCATGTTGGCCAAGCTGGTCTCGAACTCCTGACCTCAAATGATGCGCCTGCCTCGGCCCCCCAAAGTGCTGGGATTACAGGTGTGAGCCATCACACCCAGCCAGTCCTCTCCTCATTCTAACTGGCTCTCTGTGCCAGAACTGTCTCTTGTCCTCATCCAAAACCTCATTTTTCCTCATCAGTACAAATTCCTCATGCCCCTAAATACAGACGTTTTACTTTGAGGAGTCTTCAGTTCAGATGAAGGATGCTATGTAGACAATTCTGGAGGAACAACGGTCCTCTGAAGAGGATGAGAAAGTGTTCTCCTTCTTTCATCACCTCCACGCCTGTCCCCACCATGGCTTCGAGATAGAGGGGCAGAAGGTCACTTGGCCCCCTTAGCTTTTGCTTCTTCTGCTGGGGAGAACAGCTAAAGTGTTCAGGAGTGTCAGTTGTGTTCAGTGTGATAGAGGTTTATTTACATTAAAAACAGGAATAGGGCTGGGTGCAATTGTATACGCCTGTAATCCTAGTGCTTTTGGAGGCTGAGGTGGGAGGATTGCTAGAACCCAGGAGGTCAAGGCTGCAATGAGTCATGAGCATGCCTGTCTGGGTGACAGAGTGAGAAAACAACAACAACAGTGAAACACAGGAATAGGGTCCCTAGTTTAGAATTCAGATAATTTGAGTTTGGGAACTGGCTTCCAAGTCCCAGGTGGCCTAGATCCGATTTCCTAACCCTTACCTGTTTCTAGCCCTCCTCACTCCAAAAGGTTAATTTCTTGCTTTAAAAAGAGATTTTAAAGAACCAATAATTCTCTCCTTCTGGTGCTATCACAAGAGAATGAATGGCTCATTGTTAAAGAAGTCATTCCACTGAAAAAGGCAATCTCTCCTTTAAACCAGGCTAGGAGTATTGGACCAAACATTATAATTAAATCAAGTATTCGTCTGCATTCCTTGTTATACAGCCCAGTGTATTCAGGCCTTTAAAGTACTGAATTTTGGGGGTTCCATCAACATTATTTGCCTTTAATACAAATGAATTTATAAATGAGCAGGTAGTAAAGTACCACAATACTATCTTAATTTTTTGAAAGGGTACAAAGACACCTGAGATTTTTGAAAACATTTTACAGGGAAAAGTAGCTAGCGGTTTCCTGTATTGCTAAGAGTATTTGCTAGAGTTTAGGTTACCAGCGCAATTATACTTTCAGTATATGCCTAAATCCTACTTATCCACTTATAATTCCTGCTGATTGGTGAATGAGAAATAAAGATATAATTTACTGGCTAAGCCAGTCCTATAATAAGTGGAACAAAGCAAGATATTCTAGAGAAGTAATAGGCACTTAACTTTGATTTCTAACACTTTGATCAGGGAACTTGAACTGGTCCTGAGTTTGATCTTTTGGTGGGAGAAAAAAGGCACATCACTAGGTGTCCTTAAATTTTCTGTTAGGAGATGTTACGTTAAAAAAAACTATGGTAAAATATACCTAACATAAAATTTACCATATTAACCATTTTTAAGTGTACAATTCAGTGGCATTAAGTTTATTCATATTGTCATGCAACCATCACTACCATTCATCTTGCGAAAACTGCAACTGTACTCCTTAGACAGTAACTTCCCATCCCCCTCTCCCCCAGCTTCTAGCAAAAATCACTCTACTTTCTGTCTCTATGAATTTGACTATTCTACGTACCTCATATAAGTGGAAAGTGGAATCATGCAATATTGTTCTTTTGTATCTGGCTGATTTCACTTAGCATAGTGTCTTCACAGTTCATCTGTGTTGTAACGTGTGTCAGAATTTAATTCCTTTATAAGACTGAAGAATATTCCATTGCATGTGTAGATTGTGTTTATCTGTTAATCCATTAATAGACACAGGTTGTTTCCACCTAAGATGTTACTTTCTATACCTTTTCATTTTCTGACGTCTCCCATCTCCAGATCACTAGACAGAGCTGGACACAACTCGGGAGTCGGAGTAGGGGGCGGGTTGGAGGTGAGGCGGGTGAGGAGAGAAAGAGGAGGCAGTATGCGCAACCACATGTCTCTGCTATGCAGAGTGAGGCAGAGAGGACCATGCTCGATTCAGGCTCCGCTCCCCTGAGAAGCCAGGTAGGCAGCAGCAAGATCTGCCAGAAAAGTTCTACCAGCAGCAGTTTATCATAGGTATCCTTTACCCCCATGTTTAGAACCCATGGTTTAAAGAGATTCAGGGCCAGACACGGTGGCTTACGTCTGTATTCCCAGCACTTTGGGAGACTGAGGCTAGAGGTTGCTTGAGCCCAGGAGTTCAAGATTAGCCTGGGCAACATAGTGAGACCCCGTATCTTAAAAAAAAAAAAAAAAATAGCTGAGCATGAGTACTTGTAGTCCTAGCTACTCGAAAGGCTGAAGTGGGAGGATTGCTTGAGGCTGCAATGGGTGGCGATTGCATCACCACACTCCAGCCTCAGCAACAGAGTGATACACTGTCAAAATAAATAAACAAATAAATAAATAAATAAAGAGAGAGATTTAGGTGTCTTTAGAATTACATTAATATTTCTGGCTGGACACAGTGGCTCACACCTGTAATCTTAGCACTTTGGGAGGCTGAGGCGGGCAGATCACCTGTGGTAGGAGTTCGAGACCAGCCTGACCAACATGGAGAAACCTCGTCTCTACTAAAAATACAAAATTAGCCAGGCATGGTGGCGTATGCCTGTAATCCCAGCTACTCGGGAGGCTGAGGCAGGAGAATCACTTGAAACCGGGAGGCACAGGTTGCAGTGAGCTGAGATCCGGCCACTGCACTCCAGCCTGGGCAACAGAGCGAGACTCCATCTCAAAAAAAAAAAAAAAAAAGAATTACGTTAATATTTCTAACTAATAAAATTCCACTGAAGCCTACCAGAAAAACCTTTAACAGAAATAATAAAGCCAGTGTGACCATTTTAAAGTGAAAGATTTATATGATTTGAAGAGAAACCAGAGTATAGTGTGACCATTTTAATCCTGTCCAGATGAGCAATTAGGGAATGCAAGTTCCAATCCCCCATTACCTCTGAACAGCAATGTTTTAAACCTGAGTTTTCAATTTGACTGAAATGGGATTATGTTACAAGTTCTTCATGAATTAAAAAGAAAAAAAGAGGCAGTTCATAACATCAGGCCTTGGGCAAATTACGCTGTAAGACATTTTGTAAGTAAAAATATTGACAATTTCAATACATTAACACATTCAACATAAATATTTTTACATCAATTGAAACACGAAAGCTTAAGTGTTGCTTCATTTGGTTTTCACAATAAACCTATGGGGAGGATAAGGCAGGTATTAACAAACATTTTACAAGTGAGGAAACTACATTTAAGAAGAGCTAGATGACAAGTCTAAGATTATGGCAGCATTGGGGCTGGGTGCGGTGGCTCTTGCCTGTAATGCCAGCACTTTGGGACGCTGAGGCAGGCGGATCACTTGAGGTCAGGAGTTGGAGACCAGCAAGGCTGGTTGTTTTTAATCCTGGAAGAAGTGACAGAGGTAGGCTGAATAGCGCTATGGACTGGGTGAAGTATTACTAACTTGCAAGCTGTTTTCATGTTACCTCATGTGAGACAAATAGCATGATTTCCACCTCTCATCCTTGGAAACTAGGGCTCAAGCAGTTGACTTGCCTGGGAACTAGTGAGCATAGGATGTAACCCAAACTTCCAACTGAAGTGTCCTCAACCTTTACCTGCATTCTAGAAGCAGAAACTTTTTTTTTTAAGTTTTGTTTATGGTTTTTCTTTTCTTCTTTTTTTGTTTTTTGAGATGGAGTCTCGCTCTGTAGCCCAGAATGGAGTGCAGTGGCCCGATCTCGGCTCACTGCAAGCTCCGCCTCCCGGGTTCACACGATTCTCCTGCCTCCGTCTCCCGAGTAGCTGGGACTACAGGCACCCGCCCCCACCACGCCCTGCTAATTTGTTGTATTTTTAGTATAGACGGGGTTTCACCGTGTTAGCCAGAATGTTCTCAATTTCCTGACCTCGTGATCCGCCCGCATCGGCCTCCCAAAGTGCTGGGATTACAGGCGTGAGCCACTGCGCGCGGCCTGTTTATGGTTTTTCGAAGGCAAGTGTATTCAGAATTTAAAACTAACAAAGGCAAAACTGCTCTGATCCAAGGGGCTAACGACTCCTGAAACTTCCCCTAGTGGGGTGCTTTCCACAGCTTGACCTAAGGGATCCTAGGTGGAATCAACTGCTTGTTAGTTTGACTGGAACTTCCCCAAGCCTTTATGAGCCTTATGGAAGCTCACTTTGGCGCCCTCTCTCCCCTCAAGCCATCAGGGTGGTATTTACCTGTTGGGCGGCAAAGCTGGTTATTTCCCACCTCCCCGCTCCACGAACCCCCGCAAATCCTTCAAAACTGCTTTCTCTAAGAAAGTCACCCAACTCCAAATGGGGTTGTATCTCTCTGTTTCTGGTGATTGCCCTGGGACCAGCCTTAAGTGGTCGTCGAGCAATTAAAATGCTACTCGCTACACATATTAAACGGTCTGTGACCCAGAGGGAAAGAAAGGAGAAACAGGGGATTCCCTTTCGATGAGCGGATGGAGTGGCAAGTAACGTGTGCAACATGTGATTTCAACGTGTCCATCAATTCTCTCCCTAAGCCAGGGCCGGCGGCGGCTCCCGGGAAGGCCGCAGAGTCCGAGGAACCAACCCTTGGAGCGCGGCTGTGGCTGCGCCTGCCCCCTTCAGCCTTCCGGAGAGGCTGGGCTGCTGCGGGGATCAGTCCTGGGCGGAGTCTGGAGGGCCGAAGCACCCGCTCGGGAGAAGGCAGCGCCCCCGGACCCGGCGCCACTGAATGAAGCCTTGCGGGAAGGGCTGTAACCGAGGCGCTTGCGAGGCTAGCCTACGTGTGGGGTGGCTCAAACGGCTGCGAGCGAAGGACAAATCACACCTCCTTTGTCTAGCACTGGGGGAGGAGAAAAACTCCTCGGTATTGATGAATTTTGGTGAATCTTCCGGGTACAGCAACTTCTTTCTTTAAGAACCCAAGCTGCAAATTTTAAAAACATTTTTGTTTTTGAAACATGTATTCGTTTCATTGACCCTGATGTGGCAGGCTCTTGGTCCTCGTTGCTGAGGCTCTTTCGCTGTTTCAGCTCAGGACCTCTAAGGTGTGCGGGACTCCTCGGCTACCCTCATCTGCCCGCCTCTCCGCCCCACCCCACCACCTGTTTGTCAGCTCAGGCTCGCTCTGCTATCGCACCCATCGCTATCTCTTGAGGCCTTTTTCTCTATTTTACTGTCTTTAATTGTATAGGGCCAGGGAGCCAGTGTCAAACTTCTCAGAATTGATTAGAAATAACACTAATAAATAGCCCAAGAAGGCCGGGAACGGTGGCTCACACCTGTAATCCCAGCTCTTTGGGAGGCTAAGGCGAGTGGATCACCTGAGGTCAGGAGTTCAAGACCAGCCTGGCCAACATGGTGAAACCCCGTCTCTACTAAAAATACAAAAATTAGCCGGGCATGGTGGCAGGTGCCTGTAATCCCAGCTACTCGGGAGGCTGAGGCAGGAGAATCGCTTGAACCTGGGAGGCGGAGGTAGCAGTGAGTGGAGATCGTGCCACTGCCCTCCAGCCTGCGTGACAAAGTGTGACTCTATCTCAAATAAATAAATAGCCCAAGAAATCCTCATATGAATATGTCAAGGCTGAGCTCTTGTACATTGATTTTTAAAACCATTCAAATACCTTTTTAAAATTATCATTCTTTAAATTGTGGCAAAATACACATAACATAAAATTTACCACCTTTTTTTTTTTTTTTTTTTTTTTGAGACAGAGTACCTCCTGGGCTGGAGTACAGTGGCATGATCTCTGCAATCTTGGTTCACTGCAACCTCCACCTCCCAGGTTCAAGTGATTCTCCTGCCTCAGCCTCCCAAGTAGCTGGGACTACAGGTGCACGCTACCACAGCCAGCTAATTTTTGTATTTTTTTAGTAGAGACATGGTTTCACCATGTTGACCAGGCTGGTCTTGAACTCCTGACCTCAAGTGGTCCACCCGCCTCGGCCTCCCAAAGTGCTGGGATTACAGTCATGAGCCACCACACCTGGACAATCTTGACCATTTTTAACTATACAGTTCAGAGGCATTAAGACAGTTCACATTGTTGTGCAATCATCACCACCATCCATCTCTGGAATTTTCATCTTGCAAAACTGAAACCCCATGCCCATTAAACACTTTTCTGTTCTCTTCTCCCCACAGTCCCTGCCAACCACCATTCTGCTTTATGTCTCTATGAATATGACAACTGTATGTACCTCATGCAGGTAGAATCACACAGTTTTTGACTTTTCATGACTGGCTTATTTCATTTAACATACTGTTCTAATATGCTACATGCATATTGTAGCACATGTCAGAATTTCCTTCTAAGACTGAAGAATATTCCATTGTATTCTGTATTCTGTATTAAGACTGAAGAATATTCCATTGTATTAATAGACCACATTTACTTTGTCCATTCATCCATCAACGGACACTTGGGTTTTAGCTTTTGTGAATAATGCTGCTATGAAAATGAGTGTGCAGATATCTCTTTAAGACCCTGCTTTCATTCCTTTTGGGTATACACTCAGAAGTGGAATTGCAGAATCACATGGTAATTCTATTTATACTTTTTTTTTTTGGAGCGGCCATACTGTTTTCTGTAGTGGCTGCGCTGTTTTATACTCCCACCAACAGTGCACAAAGTCTCCAATTTCTCCAAATCCTCACCCACACTTGTTATTTTTCTGACAGATGCCTTTTTTGCTAATTTATTGGTTCTCAGTTGTCTTTTAGAGAGTGAAAATTACTGGCTTTCAGATCTCTAGATTGGTGGGGGTGTTTCCAACATGAATCAATAACTTATGTAGACATGTCTAGCTTTGCATATTAGTTGTAATAATAAAAATCATATATATGATATATATGAGAGACAGATATATATATATAGAGAGAGAGAGACTTGCTCTGTCGCCCAGGCTGGAGTGCAGTGGTGCCATCTTGGCTCACTGCAACCCCCGCCTCCCGAGTAGCTGGGATTATAGCCACCCATCATCATGCCCAGCTAATTTTTGTATTTTTTGTAGAGACAGGGTTTCACCATGTTGGCCAGGCTTGTCTTGAAGTCCTGACCTCAGATGATCCACCTGCCTCGGCCTCCCAAAGAGCTGGGATTACAGGTGTGAGCCACCACGCCTGGCGAAAAATCATATTTTATTTTATTTTATTTTATTTTATTTTATTTTTTTGAGACGGAGTCTCGCTCTGCCGCCCAGGCTGGAGTGCAGTGGCCGGATCTCAGCTCGCTGCAAGCTCCGCCTCCCGGGTTCACGCAGTTCTCCTGCCTCAGCCTCCCGAGTAGTTGGGACTACAGGCGCCCGCCACCTTGCCCGGCTAGTTTTTTGTATTTTTTAGTAGAGACGGGGTTTCACCGTGTTAGCCAGGAAGGTCTCGATCTCCTGACCTCGTGATCCGCCCGTCTCGGCCTCCCAAAGTGCTGGGATTACAGGCTTGAGCCACCGCGCCCGGCCCAAAAATCATATTTTAAATGTACAGAGTAGCTATTTAAAAGAAGCCTATAATGGACTCTTTAAAAATATATTTTGAAAATTAACTTATTACAAACAATAGGTGTTCATTGTAGAAAATTTGGGAATTATAGAAAAGTAAATAAAAGAAGAGTCACCAATAATCCCACTGTTCAGAGATCATTTTAATGAACATGTTGGTGCATCCCCTCCGTTCTATATATGTATATATACACACATACATTCACACACACATCCATCTACGTGTGCACACACCGTGGTTTCTAAAAATTGTCATCATTCCATTCTTACAGTTTGGTAGTCTGGTTTTCTCATTTCATAATATGTTAAGAGCATTTCCCATGTCATCATATCTTCACATAATCTTTAGATACATACCATTTAATAGCTGTCTAGTAAGAATCCTTAAAAATATAATCACTCATCATCTGTTTGGGAGGTTTTCACGTACTTGACTTTCTTGGGGATACTACAGGGTTAAAAAAAATTAAGACAGGTGCTGTGGCTCCTGCCTATAATCCAGGTAGGAGGCTGAGATGGGAGGATCGCTTGAGGCCAAGAGTTTGCGACCAGCTTAGACAACATAATAAGACCACCTGGCTCAAAAAAAAAAAAAAAAAAAAGTAAATTAATAAACCTGTTTTTAGTTTTTACAGGAGTGTGGCCAGGTAGACTCTTTTTCAAGAGTGTTACCCCCATTTCACAGATGTGAAAGACACCTACAGAGGATCTCTAGATCCTGGATTGTAAATGGCAGGACTATTGGGCAACAATATTCATATGGGAAAGAGACATGCAGAATAGGTTAATTCAATGCAGTATTCAAACTGTCAGAGGAGGAAGAAAATCCATAATTTGGACAAAAACTCTTTAAATATATGAAGGAGACCTGGAGGTTTATTAATTGTTCTATAATTCCATGAACAGCTTTTGCTTCAGAATTAAATGACAGTTAACAGTAATCCCAGTGACGTTTTGACATTGTCAGACCTTTTGGGGCTCATGCCTTCATGTGTGTCTTTTTATAGAGCAATTAATAAATACTGGCAGTGTGCTTGTGATCCTTCTGAAATGCTTGGGGAGGATATTGTCACTGCTGCAGCTTTGTGTGTCTTGGGTCTTACAAATGATTTACCACTTACTGAATCTGAAATCCAAATTGTGGATTTGGCTCTGGTTGTTGCCAGCTAATGAAAGCTGTAATACTGGAAAGAAGTTAAGACGCTATCATAGACTGCCTCAATGTCTACAGGATAATCATGTAGAAAAGAAACTCCTGGGTTTATAGGACAAAAAAATATGATAGAATGTTTGCATTATTTAAAAATAAAATGCAATATTTGTTATATTCTATATGAAAACAAATCTTCATCATATATTTTATTTTTTATTTTTTTTGAGATGGAGTCTCGCTCTGTCACCTAGGCTGGAGTGCAGTGGTGAGATTTCAGCCCACTACAACCTCCGCTTCCTGGGTTCAAGTGATTCTCCTGCCTCATCCTCCCAAGTAGTTGGGACTACAGGTGCCCACCACCACACCTGGCTAATCTTTGCATTTTTAATAGAGACGGGGTTTCACCATGTTGGCCAGGCTGGTCTTGAACTTCTGACCTTATGTGATCCATCTGCCTTAGCCTCCCAAAATGCTGGGGTTACAGGCGTGAGCCACCGTGCCCAGCCTTCATTATATATTTTAAACTTGATATACTTGTGTAAACAACTTTTTTCCATTATAAATACTATAAATTACAATTTAAGTAATAATTCCTAATAAAACTAAATGGTAGATTACAGCTTCCTAAGTATTATCATTCTTCTTCCTTTTGTCTTTCCCCAGACCATAAAAGAAGAAAAAACCCACAATATGTAGACATATATAAAGGCATAAATTTATAGGAATGTGCAAGAATGTACTGTTGCTGCTGCATTGTAGATTCAGACTAAATATAGTGACAAATCATAATTCTTCATGATCACATCTGCCAGCAAAGTTAACCGAGGAAGGTCCCACTATTTTCATCTTATAATTCACAGGGAATAGGATGTGGCCCCTCGAAGTGTCACTGATAATCCAGCATTATCTAATTAGCACATCTGATCCATCATCCAGTTGTGGGATACATTCAAATATACTATTTTACTGGATTTGAAAATATTAACATAGAATTTAAAATACATTAGAAACAAAATAAAATAAATCAAATATATTAGAAGTGGAAAGAGGCTGGGTATGGTGGCTCACACCCATAATCCCAGCACTTTGAGTGGCTGAGGCAGGAGAATCACTTGAGGCTAAGAGTTCAAGTCCAGGGTGGTCAACAAAGCAGAGACCCTGTCTCTACCAAAAAAAAAAAAAAAAAAAAAAAAAATTAAAAATTAGCTGGATGTGGTGGTGCACACTTGTAGTCCCAGCTACTTGGAGGCTGAGGTGGGAAGATTGCTTGAGCCAGGCTGAGCTGGAGTCTGCAGAGCTATGATCACAGCCTGGGTGACAGAGCAAGATCCTGTCTCAAAAAAAGAAAAGAACTGGAAAGGTATTATAAATCAATGATTTTAGCTCTCTCAATTTACAGATAAGGGAATGGAGGTCTAGAGAGGGTAAACAACTTGCTTAAAGGCAGAGTCCGTTCGTTCTTTCTTTCTTTTTTTTTTTTTTTTTTTTTTGAGACGGAGTCTCGCTCTGTCACCCAGGCTGGAGTGCAGTGGCCGGATCTCAGCTCACTGCAAGCTCCGCCTCCCGGGTTTACGCCATTCTCCGGCCTCAGCCTCCCGAGTAGCTGGGACTACAGGCGCCCGCCACCTCGCCCGGCTAGTTTTTTGTATTTCTTAATAGAGACGGAGTTTCACCGTGTTAGCCAGGATGGTCTCAATCTCCTGACCTCGTGATCCGCCCGTCTCGGCCTCCCAAAGTGCTGGGATTACAGGCTTGAGCCACCGCGCCCGGCCCCTCGTTCTTTCTTTCTTTCTTTTTTTTTTTTTTTGAGATGGAGTCTTGCTCTGTCACCCAAGCTGGAGTGCAGTGGGGAAATCTCGGCTCACTGCAACCTCTGCCTCCCAGGTTCCAGCAATTCTCCTGCCTCAACCTCCCAAGTAGCTAGGATCACAAGCATATGCCACCGCACCCAGCTAATTTTGCATTTTTAGTAGAGATGGGGTTTTACCATGTTGGCCAGGCTGGTCTCGAACTACTGACCTCAGGTGACCCACCTGCCATGGCCTCCCAAAGTGCTGTGATTATAGGCATGAGCCACCATGCCCAGCCAAGGCAGATTTCTTTTCATTTATTCCCTCAGTTATTCATCCGCACATTCAGTCAACCATGTTACCAAGCAGGAGTTAATATGAGGCCCTCAGGATGTAAAAAGAGTAAGATACCACTGCTGTTCTTAAGGAGTTAAGCTCCAGCAAAGAGAGACAGGAGTCCCTCAACCGACTAATACAGTAAGTAGTCTGTGGTGAGGAGCTTGTGAGAATTATGGACTAAGAGCTACCAAAGAGCACAAATAGCTGTCGATTCTACTTCATGAGGCTGAGACGGCTTCACAGAAGAGCAGACTTTTGAGCTGGGCCTTAAAGTATCAACATGCCGTCATGTAGAAAGGAGCAAGCCGGGCGCGGTGGCTCACGCCTGTAATCCCAGCACTTTGGGAGGCCGAGGCAGGCAAATCACGAGGTCAGGAGATCGAGACCATCCTGGCCAACATAGTGAAACCCTGTCTCTACTAAAAATACAAAAAATTAGCCGGGCGTGGTGGTGGGCGCCTGTAGTCCCAGCTACTTGGGAGGGTGAGGCAGGAGAATGGCGTGAACCCAGGAGGCAGAGCTTGCAGTGAGCCGAGATCGGGCCACTGCACTCCAGCCTGGGCAACAGAGCCAGACTCCATCTCAAAAAAAAAAAAAAAAAGAAAAGAGCAAAGGGCAACCAGGTAGGATAAACAGCATGAGCAAAGCCACAACCCCATGATCATGTGTGAGAAAATTAGGGAATAGTCAACAGTCCAATGTGCAAGTGTGGAGGGTGTGGGGTCAAGCAGAAAAGGTGGGGAAGAAAAATTACCCTACCCAAATTACCCCAGTTAAAGGAAATTGGTCTTTTAGTCTTTTGTGGCTAATTTGGTAAAAGCCTTAAATGTCATTCTAAGAAGTGTGGACTTTATTCTGAGAAAATAGGGCTCCAGGGAAGGCTTATAAATAGGGTTAGGACACAATCAAACCTTGGTTTATGCTGGAGATGAATTAGAATTTTATATTTTAGAAAGGAGATGATGAGAGCCTTGTATTAGTCAGGGTTCTCTAAAGGGACAGAACTAATAGGATAGATGAATGTATGAATGGGGAGTTTATTAGGAGAATTGACTCGCAGGATCACAAGGTGAAGTCCCACAATAGGCTGTCTGCAAGCTAAAGAGCCAGGAAGCCAGTCCAAGTCCCAAAACCTCAAAAGTAGGGAAGCTGATAGCGCAGCTTTCAGTCTTTGGCGGAAGGCCCAATAGCCCCTGGCAAATCACTGGTGTAAGTCCAAGAGTCTAAAAGCTGGAGAACTTGGAGTCTGATGTTAGAGGGCAGGAAGCATCCAGCACAGGAGAAAGATGGAGTCCAGAAGACTCAGGAAATCTGCTCTTTCCATGCCTGCTTTTATGCTGGCAGCTGATCAGATGGTGCCCACTCAGACTGAGGGTGGGTCTGCCTCTCCCAGTCCACTGACTCAAATGTTTATCTCCTTTGGCAACATCCTCACAGACACACCCAGGAACAATACTTTACATCCTTCAATCCAATCAAGTTGACACCCGATATTAACCATCACAAGCCTAAATGTGGAAGAGTGGCAATAATGAGGAACAGAAAAGGTATATGGATGGCCAGTAAGCACATCAAAAGATGTTCAACACAATACCATTAGTCATCAGAAAAATGCAAATTAAAACCACAATAAGGGCTGGCGTGGTGGCTCACGCCTGTAATCCCAGCACTTTGGGAGGCCGAGACGGGTGGATCACATGAAGTTAGGAGTTTGAAACCAGCCTGACCAACATGGTAAAACCCCATCTCGACTAAAAATAGAAAAATTAGCCAGCCATGATGGCGTGCACCTGTTATTCCAGCTACTTGGTTGGCTGAGACATGAGAATTGCTTGAGCCTGGGAGTTGGAGGTTGTAGTGAGCTGAGACAGCACCACTGAACTCCAGCCTGGGTGATAAAAGGAGACTCTGTTTCCAAAAAAACAAACAAACAAAAAAAAAAACACAAATAAACGAACAAAAAACCAAATAAATACAAATAAATAAACAGGCCAGGCACCGTGGCTCACGCCTGTGATCCCAGCACTTTGGGAGGCTGAGGCAGGTGGATTAGGAGATCAAGAGATGGAGATCATCTTGGCCAACATGGTGAAACCTCATCTTTACTAAAAATACAAAAATCAGCTGGGCATGGTGGCATGCACCTGTAGTCCCAGCTACTTGGGAGGCTGAGGCAGGAGAATCACTTGAACCCAGGAGGTGGAGGTTGCAGTGAGCCGAGATCGCGCCACTCCACTCCAGCCTGGTGACAGAGTGAGATTCTATCTCAAAACAATAAATAAATAAATAAATAAATAAATAAATAAATATAAACCACAATGAGATACCACTACATATCCACTAGAATGGTCAAAATTTTAAAAACTGATCATACCAAGTGTTGGCCAGGATGTGATGCAAATAAAACTCATATATTGCTGGTGGGAATGTAAAATGACACAACATTTTTGGAAAACAACTTGGCAGTTTTCTTTAAATATACACTTACCACGTGATCTGGCCATTCCAATCCTAATTATTTACCCAAGATAAATGAAAATATATGCCCAAAGACTTGTATATGTATGTACATGCCAACTGTATGCATAATAGTCCCCAAACTGGAAACAAGCCAAATGTCCAATAATACATAAATGTATCAACAAATTTAAACAAATTGTGGTATATCCATACAATGGAATATTACTTAGCAGTAAAGAGGAATGATCTGCTGATACCATAAATCCATTATGCTGTGTGAAAGAAACTGACACAAGAGTACATACTACATGATTACATTTGTATGGAACTCTAGAAAAGACAAATCTAATCTATAGTAACAGAGAGCAGACCAGGCTGAGGTTGAGAGCAAGATTAACTAGGAAGGATTACAGGAAATTTTGGGGGGTAACGGGGTTGTTCTCTACCTTGATTGTGATGGTGGTCACATGATCATATACATTTGTCAAAACTGATAATATAGATTTAACAGGAGCCTTTTATTATATATAAGTTATATGACAATATATTTCATTAAAAATAATTGAATTTAGATGGTTAATGGAATAAACTAACAACACGGTAGTTGATCTGATTTTACAGGCTTTTCCCTTGGTTCTATGTAATCATGAATTGATGTCTTAATGCAGTCCAAACAGAGGGAAACAAACTTAGAAAGGATTCTCACTCCCTTCAGCTAATCGAGGGGAGGGATTTATGCAGTAAAACTCAGTAGCCAATACAATACAGAGCTCCAGTTCCAATGTTAGCAAAAAACAACTCAACTAAATGTTAATGTGATATTAATAAACTCCCCTGAAACTGGAAAGAATTTATTTTAAGGGCTTCTTGTAACCCCTTCCATTCCTTAGAAGAGTTTTTTAAAAATATTTTTCTACATTTATTTATTTTTTCCCTCAATGTTGATGATGTCATTTTTTCTACATTCAAGTGCATCTCTGCTGCTTTATTTATGTATTTAGGCCTAATACAATGACTGGGTTATCTTTAATACTGCTGGTTTCAAAAAATTATTTATTCCTTTTTATTTTCGTTCTTCTTTTCACAATTTTTATTACACATCTAGGGAAAAAGTAAAATACAGAGGGTGATAAAGTGAAAAAAAAGAGAAAGACATTGCTCAGAGCTTGTTATTATACCATTATTTTAGGTTTTTCTCTATTATTTTCCATCTTACTCCTTAAATGTGTGATCCATCGGGAAGCAGCAGAACTTGGTAAGAAAATCAGAACTTAGCATTGTTTCATGTCTGTCTTTAGGGAGTAATCCCTCCCTTCTTTGAAGGACAGTCTCTCTTCCCTGCCTCCAAGGATTTTAGGAGGGCTCTGAAGCTGGGCATGTGACCTGAGAAGAATCAATGAAAGTACTTTACCTCCTGACCAGTGTTTGCGTGGGATATGGGCACATGACCCAAGTAAGTCAATCAGAGCCTTTCCCCAGTTTCCCCCCACCTATAGTTTATTGGGGGAAGAGTCCGTCCTTCTCTGGTGGCCAAGGAAGAGGCGAGCCAGGAGCTGCTGGCTGTTGTGGTTACAGCTTTGCGAAGAAGCCAACCTGAAAGAAAGAAGCTAATACTCACAGAGAAGTAAAAAATGGAAGACAGAAAGAGTTCTGACCTGTTTGAGATGCTGTTCATCCCTGCCTTTCCTGAGATTTCATTACATGAGAAAGAATTCTCTTAGTTCAAACTGGCTGTCATTGAAATCTTTTTTAAAAGGAGTAATTAATATAGGTTTCTTGGGCTGGGTACAGTTGCTCATGCCTGTAATCCCAGCACTTTGGGAAGCTGAGGTGGACAAGATATATATATACGTCCTCTGGCATCGATCATAATATAGTTAATCTTTCCAAAGCAGCAGAGAGTGGCTTGGGTCCCCAGTGAAAAAAACTGAGGGTTCCTCCTGTGAGGTCGGCTTTATATTGATATGCAATATAGTTGGTTCCCAGGACCCCTTCCAGACGGCTACATTGCAGGTATTTGTAAAGAATTTCCCTCCCCCTCCTATTAGCCTTGATTCTTTCCTCTTCCTGACCCAGATGTCAGCTTCTATTGAGATCTAAGTGTCTTGAGCTCTCCGTTCCCTTATTACAGCCTTCTTGGACCTCATATAATCTAACTTCACTGCAGTTACTCCACTGGACTGCTGCCTAGTAAGTCTGGAGGCCACGATCTAAAATACTGTTCTGAGACCTCCAGGAATATCAGCTTCCTTCCTTCTTCCCCCGTTCGAGAGAAATGGCCTCACTGAACTCTTCTGAGGGATGACCTCAGTGTCTTTTTCAAATTGGAAAGAAACATGAGTTTTATCTCAACTCATGCCCACCTCCTTAGCCATGACATATGGACAATGGCCTCTCACTGAGAACTCTGCCAAGCGTATCTGAGTAGAAGCTGATTCCTAAGTGTTTATTCCTAAGGAATTTATTAGGTGGACTAAAGAGAGTATCTTCCTCTGCCATCAACCTGATAGCATGAGAGGGGTGCTGTTCTCCTTAGAAACTTGAACTTCAGCATGGACAAAGACTCTTCCTTTACTAACTTGTGGATCAGCTGAGAGCAATTTGGAACATTCCAACAAAACTTTACCAAAGATTTCTGGAAAACAAAAGGAAAATAAGCAGGGGGAAATAAGAATCTAGATCATCTGACATCAAGTTACAGCTCTTGTCATGGCCTCAAGAACGCCTACCTTCAACCTGGGCAACAGAGTGAGACCCTGTCTCAAAAATAAATAAATAGGGCCAGGCGTGGTGGCTCAGTCCTGTAATCCCAGCATTTTGGGAGGCTGAGGCGGGCGGATCACGAGGTCAGGAATTCAAGACCAGCCTGGCCAATGTGGTGAAACCCTGTCTCTACTGAAAATGCAAAAATTAGCTGGGCATGGTAGAGCACCTGTAATTTCAGCTACTTGGGAGGCTAAGGCATGAGAATCTCTTGAACCAGGGAGATGGAGGTTGTGTTGAGCTGAGATCGCACCACTGCACTCCAGCCTGGGTGACTGAGTGGGACTCTGTCTCGACAAAAATAAAATAATAAATAAATAAATAAATAAATAGGGCCAGGCACAGTGGCTCCCGCCTGTAATCCCAGCAATTTGGGAGGCGGAGAGGGTGGATCACCTGAGGTCAGGCGTTTGAGACCATTCTGGCCAACGTGGTGAAACCCTGTCTCTACTGAAAATACAAAAATTAGCTGGGCGTGGTGGCGCATGCCTGTAGTCCCAGCAACTCAGGAGGCTGAAGCAGGAGAATCACTTGAACCCAGGAGGCAGAGGTTGCAGTGGCCTGAGATCGCACCACTGAATGATGCCCAGGTGACAGAGCGAGATTCTGTCTCAAAATAAATAAAATTTCGGGCATGGTGACTCATGCCTGTAATCCCAGCACTTTGGGAGGCCGAGGTGGGCGGATCACGAGGTCAGGAGATGGAGACCATCCTGACTAACACAGTGAAACCCCGTCTCTACTAAAAATACAAAAAATTAGCCGGGTGTGGTGGCGGGCGCCTATAGTCCCAGCTACTGGGGAGGCTGAGGCAGGAGAATGGTGTGAACCCGGGAGGCGGAGCTTGCAGTGAGCCGAGATCGCACCACTGCACTCCAGCCTGGGCAACAGAGCAAGACTCTGTGTCAAAAAAAGTTAAATAAATAAATAAATAAATACGTAAATACATAAAATAAATAAATAATAACTCCTGCCTTAACTGTATGTAATCTGGTGCCCTCAGAGTTTCCACCTTTTTATTATTCTCATCCTTCCCATCTTGGATTTTCTGCTCCCTTCTGGAGGAAGAACTCCAAAGAATATCAGTCAACGAACCAGTGGTGAGTAGTTGTGGTACATCAAGGCTCATGGTCTCTGCAAAGTCTTAAGAATATGCCTAGATATGAGATCTTGGGCAAAAGTGAACATCTTTCTTTTTTTCTTTTCTTTTTGAGACAGAGTTTCGTTCCTGTTGCCCAGGCTGGAGTGCAATGGAGTGATCTTGGCTCACTGCAACCTCCACCTCCCAGGTTCAAACGATTCTCCTGCCTCAGCCTCCCAAGTAGCTGGGATTACAGGCATGCGCCACCACACCCAGCTAATTTTGTATTTTTGTAGAGACGGTGTTTCTTCATGTTGGTCAGGCTAGTCTCGAACTCCTGACCTCAGGTGATCTGCCTGCCTTAGCCTCCCAAAGTGCTGGGATTACAGGTGTGAGCCACTGTGCCCGGCTGAAAGTGAACATCTTTCAGCTGGAGCAAGAGCTTCAACCACAAATACTCCTCTCGGTGCAGGAGTCATTATTCTATTCAAGGACTTATGGGAAGTTGTTGAAGAAAAGAATGGATCTATCAGTTAGCTTTTATTTTATTTTATTTTATTTTTTTGAGACGGAGTCTCGCTCTGTTGCCCAGGCTGGAGTGCAGTGTCACGATCTCGGCTCACTGCAAGCTCTGCCTCCCGGGCCCACACCATTCTCCTGCCTCAGCCTCCCGAGTAGGTGGGACTATAGGCATGTGCCACTACACCCAGCTAATCTTAGTATTTTTAGTAGAGATGGGGTTTCACCATGTTGGCTACGCTGGTCTCGCACTCCTGACCTCAGGAGATCTGCCCGCCTTGGCCTCCCAAAAAGTTGGGATTACACAGGCGTGAGCCACCTCGTCTGTTCTTTGTAAATTGACTCCCACCACCAAAGAAAAATTATTCCCTTACCCATTCCTCCTACCTCATTCAAGAATGTTGTTCTTGTTTAGTTAAACCCACGCTCCCTAGCTGGAGGCCCTTTGAGTAGTTTTGGATTTGGTTGCCCAGTATATTATTTTATGATCCATCCCTTCCGGTAAGAGAGCTGTCTTTCTGACCAAGGGTGGGCCCATGATTTGGTTCTGGCCAATAAGAGAACCTCTTCACCCTGGTTGCAGCCAGTGGTTCAGGATGACCATGTGACTCCTGCTGGTCCAATCAGAGAGACCTTGTTACTTGGACAGATTATCTAGCTTTGGGATCACAGAACTGGTAGAAAGTGCGGTTGGGACTATATATAGGAGGAGAAAATAGGTCAAAACACAAAGAAAGGCAAAGATAGGCAGAACTAAAAGATGGAGAGGATGCCATTGTTTGAGCCCCTGATCTAGCTAGCCGGAAGAGCATACTGAAAATATGCAGTAACATTAAGCTACTTTGAATTGGATTTCTATCACCGGCAACCAGAATCCTAACAAAAAGACCAGATAGAAGGTAAAAGCAGAAAAGCTCCTTTTCTTTAATGGGGGTGATGGTAATGGTGGGAGTAGTTAAGGGCATCAGGACCCCTCGTTATTATACTCCATTGACTGTTCTCTCTTGGAGCCCCATCATTGAGAGCCAGTTAAGGGCCTTATATTCTTTTTTTTTTTTTTTTTTTTTGAGACAGAGTCTAGCTCTGTCACCCAGGCTGGAGTGTAGCGGCTGATCTTGGCTCACTGCAACCTCTGCCTCCCGGGTTCAAGCAATTCTCCTGCCTCAGCTTCCTGGGTAGCTGGGATTACAGGTACCTGCTACCACGAAGGGCCTTATATTCTATTGGTTGATGCCAAGTGAGTAGGACTTAACCAAGAGAGCAAACTGCCTCACTAACTTTATTTATTTATTTATTGAGACAGGATCTGGCTCTGTGGCTCAGGTTGGAGTACAGTGGCATGATATCAGCTCACTGAAACCTCTGCCTCCTGGGCTCAAGCCATCCTCCCACCTCAGCCTCCTAAGTAGCTGGATCTACAAGGCATGCACCAAGCCCGGCTAATTTTTGTATTTTTGGTAGAGGCAAAGTTTTTCCATGTTGCCCAGGCTGGTCTTGAACTCTTGGACTCAAGCAATTGCCCGCCTTGGCCTCCCAAAGTGCTGGGATTACAGGTGTGAGCCACCTCTACCTAGACTGCTTTAATTCTTTCTTCCCTACTCTATCTCCTCATCTAGTTTTGGAACAGAGTTACTCTGGAAAGCAACTTTTGAATCAAACCTGACATAAACTATTAACTTAGCTAGTTACATCAACTTTCAAAATTAAACAGACTGTCCAGTGCTTGGGATACCAGAAGACCATGAAGAATCACAGGCCAGCTTTCTTAGGAATTGGTTCTTAACTTAATTTGGGCATCATTCAGTAGGAAAAGAATGCCAAGCCAGACTTGATATTAAACAGAGGCCGGAAGATATAAATAACTCAAATAAAGCAAATCAAGAATCACCATCTCACTAGTAGGAGGAGAGAAAATAAAATGAAAAATTAGAAGGAAAAGACCAGACTGTGAACTTTTGAAGGGAAATATTATTTGCAAGTGAGACACACTGAAAAAAATCAAGTACAATGAGATGCTCAGTGAACATTACAAAAAACCGCACAAAACAGGAGCTATTCAAAGACTAATTGTGAGATGTTGACAGATATAAAATGCCACCTGAGTTAGACAAGAAAACCTCAATGGGAAGCTAGGATAGCAGTTTTCTATTCAGGACCTTTCCCTGAAATATAAGCACCCTCACTGGTGATAAATTTTAAATGAGCAAGTCCTAAAAAAAAGTTTTTCACAAGAATATAAATGAAGAAATAGATGAGTTATTGTGAAAGATTTTGGTACATCTCATCCTAGAGTAAGACTTTTATGCCAAATTGCTTTGCAGACAACCAAAGCTAAATATAGCGTGAGGTTACTTTTGGGGTTCAGTATCCCTTAGTTACTCTCTGATTCTAATTAGAACGTTAATAAAGAGAATGTTAGACATTCTCAGAACACCTTTAAAAACACACTGGCTTACAGGTATATGCATATATCCAAACTCAGCAAATTCTATACATTAAATATAGGCAGTCATTTTTTTTTTTTTTTTTTTTTTTTTTTTGAGACGGAGTCTCACGCTGTTGCCCAGGCTGGAGTGCAGTGGCGCGATCTCGGCTCACTGCAAGCTCCGCCTCCCGGGTTCCCGCCATTCTCCTGCCTCAGCCTCCTGAGTAGCTGGGACTACAGGCGCCCGCCACCGCGCCCGGCTAATTTTTTGTATTTTTAGTAGAGACGGGGTTTCACTGTGGTCTCGATCTCCTGACCTTGTGATCCGCCCGCCTCGGCCTCCCAAAGTGCTGGGATTACAGGCTTGAGCCACCGCGCCCGGCCAGGCAGTCATTTTTTTTAAAAAACTACAAAAACACAAGAGACAACACACACGCATTCACTGGCTTGGCTTTGTTTATCACTCTGTGTTCAACAAAAAATGTTAGCATTTCTATGAGTTTTTTGTATACTGAGTTGGTTTAAGTAACTCTACCCCTATAAGCTTTATAAAACCTCCACTAGTTGTATGCCTGAAGTATCCAAGTTGAAGGAGTGCTGAATGAATGAATGGCTATGGGCTACTTCTCAGTAGCATTACTGTTTTGGAAATGAAGTCCTAACGTTAATTTGGAGGCTCATTTAACTCATTTATTGAGCCCCTAAAGTGCACAAAGCCACAAGCCTAGGCACTGGGAATCAAATCTGTGTTTAAGGGAAGACCTTATTTATTGCTTGGGAGATAGAAGTGTCATGATTTGCCAGATGGGATATCTCTGTAGTTTCTAGCAGCAGAATGAGGAAGTTAAGGAATTGAGAGAATTTTGTTTGTTTTATTTTTACCTTCCATTTCCTAAGTGGGACTTGAGGCTTTTTTTTTTTTTCTTTTTTTTTTCTCTCTTTTTTTAATCAGAGGAAGTAAAGTGAAATAGAAGAGATCCTGTGGTGCAGAGGTTAGGAGTGTGGGCTATGAAACTGGCCTTTCTTTCTCACTTACTAGCTGTGTGACTTTGGGCGAATCTCTTAACCTTTCTGTGCCTCACTTTCATGAGTTGTATAGCAGGCATGACTATAATGATATCCACTTCACAGGAATATTGTGATGATTAATGGAGTTAACATAAGTAAGTGCCTAGCAGGTGAGTAAATATCACTATTGGTCAACCAATCACTTAGCTACATTCATCTCTTACATTCCTGCCACTCAAATAACATTATTTTTCTCAAATAGAAAGCTTGTTCGTGTCAGATTCCATCTAAGGTAGGTATTCCCACAGAGAGGTACAGAGGGCCCTGAAATAAGAGGTTAAATTTAAATTCTTCCCTCAATGGCTTTAATTTTTGATTTGCAGTTCAATTCATTTACTACCAAATAGAGTATTCAATCACTGCCTACTTTGATCAAAGAACCCAACAGCTTCATATACAAAATGAGTACAATATCAACATTTTACTTCATTAAAAGTTGGTACTCATGATAAATGAGTTAAGGGTATTAGAATGTTTGGAGGCCAAATGAAAGTATTATAACTAATGACACATAATGACATTATTTTTTTGAATATTTCCTTCCTTTCAATTTTAGAAAGACTTGACTAGAGGTTGAATTTGGACATTAAACCCAAGAAAATGAACATTTGAAGATAATTTCTCAAAGTAGAATTTGGCTAGGTCACCATGCTTAGCAATAGTTTCAAAGAGAAAGAGAATTGAGATTTTTAATAAGCTTTGAAACTTACCTGAAAGGTGGGATAAAAGTGTGGTGTTAAGCAGTGTGAATTAATTTTTTTTTTTTTTTTTGAGGCGGAGTCTCACTCTGTTGCCCAGGCTGGAGTGCAATGGCACAATCTCGGCTCACTGCAACTTCTGCCACCCACATTTAAGTGATTCTCCTGCCTCAGCCTCCCGAGTAGCTGGGACTACAGGCGCACACCACTATGCTCAGCTAATTTTTGTATTTTTAGTAGAGACGGGGTTTCACCACGTTGGCCAGGATGGTCTCGATCTCCTGACCTCGTGATCTGCCCACCTCAGCCTCCCAAAGGGGATTACAGGTGTGAGCCACAGCGCCCAGCCTGTGAATTAATTTTAGACAGCTTGCTTAGGACACATCCTAGTGGTAATATCTTTCTTCTGTACTGTGATTAGTCAGAAAATAATCTTTAATAACTTTTTTTCTGATCTCCTTTGAGGAAATACTCTAAGGTCAGTTGTCACCTGATCGTATTGTCTGTGAAAATTAAGTGGTATTCTCTAGTTTTGTTACAATAAATCACTTCAATGCAAGAAAGAGGGTACTAATCTTTTTTTTTTTTCCTAGCTACCAGCTAGATTTTATAACATAGGAGCTAAGAGTTCAGAATTATATTATGATGATAGTTCATTTCTCCCTCTCTTTCTTTCTTTCTTGATGGACTTTTGCTCTTGTTGCCCAGGCTGGATTGCAATGGCGCGATCTTGGCTCACCGCAACCTCCACCTCCTGGGTTAAAGAGATTCTCCTGCCTCAGCCTCCTGAGTAGCTGGGATTACAGGCATGCGCCACCACTCCCAGCTAATATTTTTGTATTTTTAGTAGATATGGGGTTTCTCCATGTTGGTCAGGCTGGTCTCGAACTCCTGACGTCAGGTGGTCCGACTGCCTCGGCCTCCTAAAGTGCTGGGATTATAGGTGTGAGCTACCACGTCTGGCTGATGATAGTTCTTTTCTATTTTCTTTTTATTTTTTAGGACAGGGTCTTGCTCTGTCACCCAGGCTGGAGTGCAGTGGTGTGATTATGGCTCACTGCAGCCTTAACCTCCTGGCTTGAGCCATCCTCTACCCTCAGCCTCCTACGTAGTTGGGTCTACAGGTGCATGTCACCATGCCTAGCTAGAATTTTATTTTTTATAGAGATGGAGTCTCACTATATTACCCAGCCTGGTCTCGAACTTCTGGGCTCAAGTGATTCTCCTGCCTCACCCTTCCAAAGGGTCAAGATTACAAGCATGAGGCACTGCACCAGGCTCAATACTTATTTTCAATCCAATTTCTTTCTTTTTTTTTTTTTTTTTGATACAGAGTCTTGCTCTGTCGCCCGGGCTGGAGTGCAGTGGCTGGATCTCAGCTCACTGCAAGCTCCGCCTCCTGGGTTTACGCCATTCTCCTGCCTCAGCCTCCCTAGTAGCTGGGACTACAGGCGGCTGCCACCTCACCTGGCTAGTTTTTTGTATTTTTTAGTAGAGACAGGGTTTCACCGTGTTAGCCAGGATGGTCTCGATCTCCTGACCTTGTGATCCGCCCATCTTGGCCTCCCAAAGTGCTGGGATTACAGGCTTGAGCCACCACGCCGGGCCATCAATCCAATTTCTAACGCACTATGATTTGACTGTTATCTAGATATGGGGCCCACTTGCCATATTCTTTAAATCGCAGCCATAGCTGAATTTTGTGGGGAAAAAAACGCATTGCATTTTATAGAATATGGCCTCTATAGACTAATGTTACTCCAAAACCATTCAGACTATGGGAATCTTCTGCCAAATCTAAACACTGTAGAGCTAAGAAAAGAAAGAGACTCTGGGGAAGATGAAATGAAAGTAACTGAATAAATCCTAATTTGGAAGGGAGAAAAATGACAAATGGAAGAAAAATGCAAAAGGCAGAGAGGCAAATAGTTTCCTCTAATGTCTGTGTCTCCTGATAATATTTTAGAGCCAAGATTATATATGGGCAGCTAAAGCTGAAAGATGAGAAATAAAAATATCTTGAATCCTACCAGAATATCATGTTCTATCTTATTTTTTTTTCCATTCTTGGGGACACAAACAAAAATTACACTGTGAACTAACTGCCACAAAAGAAAACACAATACTGTTAGGTGTAAGCAGAAAGTGTACAATCAAATTCACTCCAAACTACCTTCTCTTCCTCACCCATCCGTAAAGTAACTCTTAATTTTTCGAGGGAGAGCCTTTTTTTTTTGGATGATGGGGGAGACTGTGCCTACAATCCTTAGCATTGATTTCCTGACTGCTGAGTAGCATTAGTCATGCATCCTCCTCATGCCCATACATGGAGGACAAGCCTACACTGATGCTATCAGATGAATTTAAACAAGGCATGTTCCAAGTGAACCCTCAGAGCCAGACTGACAACACTCCTGCAGCAAACTCATCTTCAACAGAAGCAAGTTTTATTTCCTTTTCTGAGTACACACTGCTAACAAATAT
The DNA here is from genome assembly GCF_043159975.1 of Macaca nemestrina. Lineage (NCBI taxonomy): Eukaryota > Metazoa > Chordata > Mammalia > Primates > Cercopithecidae > Macaca > Macaca nemestrina. The sequence goes on along the minus strand of NC_092125.1, from coordinate 83,881,398 downwards.
ATAGGCCAATGTGATGGCTCTGTACTGTACACCTAGGGCTTGGAGGAGGCCTCCTACTGTGACATTAGGCAGGGGTGGCTGGGCGCGGTGGCCCATGCCTGTAATTCCAGCACTTTAGGAGTCCTGGAATTCTCCCAATTCCAGCACTTTGGGGAGGCTGTAGTGGGTAGATCACCTGAGGTAAGGAGTTAGAGACCTGCCTGGCCAACATGGTAAAACCTGTCTCTACTAAAAATATGAAAATTAGCTGGGTGTGGTGGCAGGCGCCTGTAATCCCAGCTACTGGGGAGGCTGAGGCAGGAGAATCGCTCGAACCTGGGAGGCAGAGGCTACAGTGAGCAGAGCTCTCACTACTGCCCTCCAGCCTGGGCAACAGAGCAAAAGTCCGTCTAAAAAAAAAAAAAAAAAAAGCATGGGTGAAAGTTTATCTGAGGGAAAGTTGAGGTCTATATACTTGATGTTAAGAACAGAGTATATTTCTTTTGATGAATAGTTTTCTCTTTAATTAGAGAAGTCATTCACTCATTTATTCATTCACTTTTTAAATACCTAGGTGCCTACATGATGGGCCAGCCACTGGGCCTTGGGCTGGCAACCCTTATGAGAGAAGAGTTCAAATGATTTCCACAATTCAGCCAAGCCAACACAACCTCAGCTAATTTTTGGTTTTTGATTTTAATTGTTTAGAGACAGAGTCTGTCTCTCAGGCTGGAGTGCAGTGGCCAGATCATAGCTCACTGCAGCCTCGAAGCCTCAAATCCCTGGCTCAAACAATCTTCTTGCCTCAGCCTCCTGAGTAGCTGGGACCATAGGAGTGTGCTATGATACCTGGCTCTCTGGCTCTTTTTTTTTTCTGAGATGGAGTCTTGCTCTGTCGCCCAGGCTGGAGTACAGTGGCACAATCTTGGCTCACTGCCACCTCTGCCTCCCGGGTTCAAGTGATTCTCCTGCCTCAGCCTCCCCAGTAGCTGGGATTACAGGCTCCCACCACCATACTTGGCTAATTTTTTGTATTTTTAATAGAGACTGGGTTTCACCATGTTGGCTAGGCTGGTCTCCAACTCCTGACCTAGTGATCCACCCGCCTCGGCCTCCCAAAGTGCTGGGATTACAGGTATGAGCCACCGTGCCCAGCTACCTGGCTTATCTGTAAAAAATTTTGTAGAAACGGTGTCTTGCCATGTTGACCAGGCTGGTGTCGAACTCCTGTGATGTGCCTGCCTCAGCCTCCCAAAGTTCTGGGTTTACCAGCATGAGCCATCATGCCAGGCCCAGACCTAATTTTTAACCAGAGTTTATGAGAAGAGAATTAGCTTTAATTTTTATTGCCTTAATGCACTCTCATCCCATAGGAAGGTAGTTCGATACAGTAGAAGGAACAATGGACCAAGAATTGGAAATTCTGAATTTAAGTTGTGGGCAAGTTACTTAACCTCTCTGGGTCTCACATTTCTTTTCTGAAAAATGAGTGGGCTGGACTGAAGATTCCTTCCATCTCTAAAATTCTTTTATTCTATATGGTAACACATTCCACAGCATTTCCTTTGTGACCAGAATTAGTCTGTGACTTCCTACCTCAAGTATCCCTTTTGCCCTCTTTGAATGTTAAACCAAATATGAACAAGAAGCAATAACATTTTGTCACAGCCAACAAATTGCCCTTCCACAGAATGACCTTTGGAGGTCAGGCCACCCATTGCAATATCTAAATCCAAAAGGCAATGCTATGACCAATTTGTGAACTGGCAGGCTGCCATCCAAAAGGATGGAAATGGTTGTAGGCAGCCAAAATTCTTGGCTGGTACATTTTTAATAAACATAGAAAATAAGAACAGCATTTTCCACTTGGATTGCTTAATTTGGTGCCCATACCATTGGAACATTTGCTGTTAGAATAAAGATGATGTGATATATCACTTATTTAGCGCAGGATGGATTAACTTTCACAAATGAGAAGTAGGTTATGGAGTCATCTGTAAGGAATTTTTATCCTTGTTTCTTGTGTCTGGCAGGAGATAGCTTGAGTCATTACAGCACTCTCTCCACCCCTTTTGGCCCTTTGTAAGTTTTCCCTGAAACATAAGCTCTGTCGGATTTACTGTATTGCTATGAATGGACTAAGGCAAATTGGTGTGACTTCTTTTTGGTCAATTATGTTTTATTAATACTTTTCCAAGATGGTTCAATATATCTTAATTTTTCCAAGAAAAAAGTCTCTACAGCACATGTTCAAATACTTGAGGTATGTGTTTCAAACTACAGGGAGAAACTTTTGTAAGACAATGACCCTCATAGTTGGTAGCTATGATTTTTAATCATGCCTGTTGCACTGATTGATTCAGTTACTTGAGCTCTGTTTCCCTGTCTCTACTTGCAATATGGCAACTAGGACATTTGACTGGCAAGTTTGTTTTCTCTCCAGTGCTTGGAGATCCTTGAATAAAATGTCCTCTGTAATGGTAAGCTGTAATTAGATACGTGGGTGGAAATTAGCGTTCTTCAAGTACACCATGTTTAAGGCAGAGGCATCATGCTTTCTGCTACCTGAGGCCACCTTGATCCTGTGCCATAGCTCTAGGTCACTGCTTCTATAGGGCTGTTGGTCTAAGGCTGCCAGTTAAAAAAAGAAAATAACTCGGTATTTAGCTCTGAAACCAGGAAGCTTTTTTTATTTTTTATTTTTGAGATGGAGTCTTGCTCTGTCACCTAGGCTGCAGTGCAGTGTTATGATCTGAGCTCACTACAATCTCCTTTTCCCGGGTTCAAGTGATTCTCTTGACTCAGCCTCCCCAGTAGCTGGGATTACAGGCGTGCACCACCACACTCGGCTATTTCTTTTTTTTTTGTATTTTTAGTAGAGACAGGGTTTTGCCATGTTGGCCAGGGTGGTCTGGAACTCCTGACCTCAGATGATTCCCCCGCCTCAGCCTCCCAAAGTGCTGGGATTACAGGTGTGAGCCACCGCACCCGACTGAAACCAGGAAGCTTTTTTTTTTGAGACGGAGTCTCACGCTGTTGCCCAGGCTGGAGTGCAGTGGCGCGATCTCGGCTCACTGCAAGCTCCGCCTCCTGGGTTCACGCCATTCTCCTGCCTCAGCCTCCTGAGTAGCTAGGACTACAGGCGCCCGCCACCGCGCCCAGCTAATTTTTTGTATTTTTAGTAGAGACGGGGTTTCACTGTGGTCTCGATCTCCTGACCTTGTGATCCGCCCGCCTCGGCCTCCCAAAGTGCTGGGATTACAGGCTTGAGCCACCGAGCCCGGCCCAGGAAGCTTTTTTATGGTTAAAAATGGGCTACACAGTTCTATTACAGGCAAGTCAGGCATTGACCGTGGATCACTATAACTTGTCTTTTCATTTGGAAGTGTACATTATCCCAACCTTTATAACTATCTTTTGAATGGTACCTGCATCTTAAAACAAAACACCAAAACTTTTGAACGGATTCCTGGAGTCATGGCAGGTCCTCCATTTTGGATGAGATCCTTCAGCAACAGGATCCCTGTAGCAACAATCCTTTCTCATCCTCATCTTTTATACAGAAAGTACATCCCTGTCTTCGGGACTAAAAGGGGGCTGTAATTCGTACAGTTAAAATTTTTATTATTGGATTTGTTTTTAGATTAAAAAAAAAAACCAAAAACAAAACCTCAACAACAACTATCAATTCTGGCTTCCTGGATGCCCTCCTCCCCGACTTGACTTGAAATTGCCTTGCCAGTATTTTATATCTACTTTTTAAGGGAGGTGACTTCAAGACCATTGGGAATGACGGAAGATTTAAAATTATCATTAGTTCCTCTTTCTCCCCGCCCCTGCCCGGGATTCCCTCTGCTAATGACGCTGGAAAGCGGTTCCACTGGCTGCGTTTCTCTTCTTCCACTCTTACGGCAACACACGGTTCCGCGCGCGTCTCCGGCGACTGCGTTTCCCCCAGAGTCGGCTGCGTTCGTTTGGGGATGAAGTCATCCCTATACCTAGTGTGCACATCAGCTTGTTCCATCGGCGCAGCACGCTGGGATTCCTCAGGAAGGAGCGAAGGGAACAATGATGACCATATTTTCCATTTATATGCCCCTCCTCAACTCCGCAGGAATCGCTGGGCGCAGCCGCGGCGGGGTCGGGCGGTTGGGCTGACCGGGATGCCCCCCGATTCCCTCGTCCCAGTCCTGAGACCGCAACAGGGCGGGCTGAGCACTCGCCCCGCGCGAGGCACTCGGCCGCGAGCCGACCCGGAGTATCCTGGCCCGGCCCTGTACCCAGTCAGTCACGCGTCCCAGCTCCCCACGCCGGTGCCTGCGGGTCCGGCGCCCAGGAGGTCTCGGCGCCTAGGTCTCCGCACCGCGGCCGTGGGGGAGGCCCCGGAGTTCCCCAAGCCTCTGGGGAGCGGGAGGCGACCGACAGTCAAGGACAACCCCCGGCAAGGAACCCCCCGGCGAGGAACCCCGGCCGACAGCGGACGGGACGTTTTGGGTGGGGGGGGGGGGGCCGGCCCGAATCCCAGGGGGTTGCAGGGGGCGGGGTAGGGAGGCAACAAAGAGCCTCTCTTCGTCGTCGCCGCCGCCGCCGCGCTCGCTCCCGCCCAGTCAGCTCTCCGCAGTCCGGCGGGGGCCCGGCCGCCGGCGCGGGGGAGCGCGCCCGGCCCCCCGCCTCCCCTTTCCTCCCCTCCCCTCCCCCCGCACCGCCCCCTCGCCCCCGGGGGAAGGAGGCGAGGAGGGCGGCGCCTGCGTGTTCCTCCGCCGCGCGCCCCGCCTCCTCCCGGGCTCCTCGCGGCGATCCCGACTCTCCTCCCGCGGCTGCAGCAGCTGCCGGTTGCACACGGCCTCGGCGGCGGCGCGGCGCGGCGGGCGCGGGCCTGTGGAGCGGCGGCCGGGCGCGCGGCCCCGGCGGGCACCCCTCCGAGGGCGGCCGAGGAAGCTCCGGGAGGAGGAGCAGGACCACGAGGAGGTGGGAGGCGGCGGCCGCCTGGGGACCCGCTCCGCGCCTCGTCCTCTCCGCCCCCTCCCCAGCCTTTCTCTCACCCTCTTCTCCCACACTCTGGGCCGGCGCCTCGGCTTTGTGCGAGGAGATGGTGTAGCCCCCTGGCCGCCGAAGGAGGAGCCGAACACTTGTCTCCAGTCTCCGAGCTGCTCCCCACCCCTGGAGGAGAGACCCCCTCGGCTCGGCGCCTTCAGCGTCTCCCAGCTGGTGGGGAAGCCTCTACGCCGCCGGCACCATGAGGTGAGGGGCGCGCGGGGCGGGGGCCGGGCGGGCCATTGTGCCGCGGGAGCCGCGACCCTCGTTCTCCTTGGACCCCGCCTTCCCTCTCCCGGCCCGGCGCGTCTCCCAGGTCTCCGGTCTGTTTCTCCCCCCTCCCCCTTTTGTCCCTTCCAATTTCTCTTTCTTTCTTGGAAACCTCCCCAACCCCTGTGGTTTGGGGGTCTCCCTTCATCGTTCTCTCATTTTTCCTCAAATGCTCTTCTTTCACCCAGGATTTCCCTTCCTAAATTTAATTTGCGCCTGGCTCCCTCCCCCCAGCCTTTGCAAGCGAAACCCGGGAGATGGGGAGGGGTTCGAGAATCGAAGCGTGCATGTTGCTGGGAAACAGGTATTTTTTCGTATATATGTAAAAATTTCATGCACTTTTGCCTCCGAACTCTCGTGTTTAATTAAAAAAGGAGGAAAAGTTTGAAAGGTCTGAAATCTCTGCGGGTAATAAAGTGCCTCTGGTAGGGGTAGGTAAAGGAGCTGTAAAAGGTGAAATTTCACGATGGTGGGGGAAGGGAAAGAATTGATTAGGTTCACGTGGTGGGGGCAGTAAAAGACTGGGATAAGTTGGTAGGGGTGTGTAAGCGGGGGCGGGGAACGGATTTGTTTGGAAAAGCCTTTTCTCCCCTTCCTCTGTAGCAGCCTGTGTTGCATTGCAGCAGCTGCTTTTGCCCTTTGCTCTGTAATCAGTAAAACAGGAGCTAAATTATTTTTGCGGCCCCGAAGAAGAGAATTGAATGTACTGTCGTAAAATATTTTTTTAATTGATACGTTGAAACATATGGTGTGATATTTTTCTTTATTGTTTCTCAAATTGTGTAGGAGAATAAACCATGATGTGGTGTGTCATTCATTGGAGATTTTTTTCTTCCAGCCTTTCCTAAGCCTGTTTTGTGTCCATAACCTTCTCTTTTCGGATTGGTGCAAGACTTCGTGAGAAATGGGACTTGGTAGACTGAAGGCTGATCCATTCTGCGTTATCATCCTTAAAGGCCTTCCTTTTGGGTTAAACAATTGTGGATAAAGTAAATTACTCCATTTCTCTCTCCTGGAAGAGATAGTCTTACAGTTCATTTGGATTTGAATCTCCTTTGTGTTAAAGATTAATGGTCAACCGTTGCCAAGACCTTTATAATGTAATACAATGAGATTTGAATGATATAATCTACAAATTCCTTCGCTTTGGCAAGAAAATGTCATGTCATTGGAATTCTTTCTCAATTTCGGTGGTTTCCATTTTAAACTTTGCTTTTCATTTTTTTTCTATCAAGGTTGAGCGTGTTTCCATTTGGCTTTTGTATGTATATATTTTGTGATATATCTGTGTTGAATTTTCACTTTCGCTTACTGTGAATTTGAATTTTTTTCTCTGATTCCAAGTTACCTGTATTTATGATGGCCTTAAAGAGTGAGTTTAATGTTGTGTCTCTAGGTGACTGACCCCTTTTCCCTTGATGATTTCGCACAAGTTATTTTCAAATATAAGCGATCAGTTTAAATAATAGTTATAGCATACAAACCAAAAAACAGTCTTTGTAAAATATGGCTTGAAAACTTTCAGTCATATGTTTGAGCATGACTTTTTTTACTGATGTCCTTGAAAACTCAGGAACTATAATATACATATTGTTGTATCTTGTAATATTATATGTTGTTGGTTTCTGTTTTAGAGATCTAATGCCGTAGGGATCTTACAGACCAGAAGTTATCAGTTGTTTCAAACTTTGGGTAAACTTAGCTTAACATTGAGAAATATAAAACAGTGAAAGTTTTTTTTTTTTTTTTTTTTTAAAGATATAGTCTTGCTTTGTCGCCCATGGAGTGCAGTGGTGCGATCTTGGCTCACTGCAACTTCCGCCTCCGGGTTCAAGCAATTCTCCTGCCTCAGCCTCCCAAGTAGCTGGGATTACAGGCGCGTGTCACCATGCCCGGCTGATTTTTTGTATTTTTAGTAGAGACAGGGTTTCACCTTGTTAGCCAGGATGGTCTCCATCTCTGGACCTTGTGATCCACCCGCTTCGGCCTCCCAAAGTGCTGGGATTACAGGCGTGAGCCACCGTGCCTGGCCAAAAGTGGGTTATTTTTAAATAAAAACAGGTATAGTTGTGTAATTCAAAGATTGTGAACTAAAAAAAGTTGCCGTTTTGGGTATTCAGTAAAGTTTAATCACTGTCATGTATAGATGTCAGTCTGTCACAGGTAAATTATGTCTTCACTTGAAAATTCCTTTTCTAATAAAAAGTAACTTCTGTTTTTTAAGCTCTTTTCTTGCTCTGTTCCTTGTGAAGTGTAGAGAGAGAGGAACCACACTGATGTTTTCCAGTAACGTAAATATAGAACTTGGTACACAGGTCTGAAAAGTTTAAGCAGTCTACCGTAATTCTTTATACACTAATTTTGAATAAGAGCAGGAAAGAGGGTCAGCTTTTCACTTTGGAAGGAACTGGATTATTTGGTAGGTGGTTAGGTAGTGCTTAGAATGCTTAGATACCTGTAAAAGTGAGACTGGTATGAGATAGAACGTTCTTGTGCTGCTTGCAAAAAAGTCTTTGAAATATTCTTTGGAATATTTTGGTGCTTAAGAAAGTGCTTTTCAGGTTGTATTAATATATGCTTAGTCTTCATGTTTTCAAGGCCTGTGGGACATAAATGTTAGTCTTTTAAGTTGAGTCCTTTTTGGTTATATTAAGTATTTCTGATGTTTCAAAGGCCACCTAGAAATAGGAATGCGTGAACAGGAATTTCCAATTAAGTCGGTCAGAATCTTGAACAGAGGATATGATAAATACATTATGGTATAAATATTAGTGATATCTCTCAGATGACTTTAATTTTAGGAATAGCATGCTCACTGTGTATAATGTAATCTTACACAGAAGAGAACTGAATAATAGTTTATGTTCCTGAAACAGTCATAGGCATTTTACATTAGTAAAATGCAGTATGTAGATTTACTTGTTAATAATTTGTTTAAAGATGAATATTTAAAAAATGAAAAAGCATATTACTTGTACAGGACAGTGCATAGGTTGAGACCAAAAAGCTGGTACTTTTAGTGTCCTATCTGACTGTTTAGTTCTATTCTTATTTTTCATTTATGCAATGTTTTAAAAGTGTAAGATGCTTTGTGATTGAAGTGTGTGTATGTATGTGAATGCGTGTGTATGCATGTACATTGTGTGCCTTTTAAGTGCATTTTTAAAATTAGTTGGTTCGTTACTTAAGATATATATATATTTTTTTTACTGAAAGAGGAGCTTGTCTCATCTAAAATAGTTGCATGTAGCCTAGTGGCTAAGGAGAGCTCAGAAGATTTTGTATTTACATTCTTGGATCCGTATTAAATAGTCCAGGCTTCCACTAGCTACTCTGACTTTCTCATATAAAAAGGTGTAATAGGGTTATGAGGATTTGTCCAAGCCATTTACTAACTGGGTGACCTTGAACTAATTACATTATTCCACTGATGCATTTTTAAAAAATATGTAAAAATAGAGATAATTCTTAACTGAGTAGTGAGGATCAAATGATAATAGAAGATGCTTTATATACTGGTAAACCTTAAATTTATGTTACTCCTCCAGTTTCCAGGCCTATTTCTATGTTAGACTAGTTGGGTAAAACTTCTGGGCAGTGGGCTCCACCTTGCGACCTTATTTAGCTCAAAGATGTCAAAAAGGCCACATTTTGCTTAATTATAGGTGAGGAAGCTGTTTCCTTCTTGTGTGTTTCCTTCCTTAGGGTTTTTGAAGTATCTTCATTTGTGGTAACGATAAATTTTATATACATTTTAGAGTGTGGTACAATCAAGGGTCAGAAGATCCAGGTTTTATATGCTGACCTGTTAATTGAGCAAACTGGTTTAAAAAAAAAAAAAAAGAAGATAATCTTATATTTCACAGGATTGTTTTGTGAAGTGTCAAGTGAGATATCCATGAAAGGATACAAATAGTAGTCTCTTTGTTCCCATGGGTCTTCATTTATACTCGTAGCTGTTGGATGTGTGACTTTCCCACAGAGGTTTATTTTAGGAGCAAGAGCCAAATCTTCATTTTTTGAATGTCAGTATTGTATTGTAGGAATTTACTAATTGAATAAATCTTGAATAAGGGTGTGGATTAATGGAGAAAATTCACTGAAGTTTATTCAGTATTCAAGGTGTTGGATACCTTGTTGGCCCAGTTGAATTAAGCAAAATAACTATGGAGGCACCATTTGGCTTGTATAGAAGAAATTACATACTGAATAGGTTTTGGTGAGTTATCTTACAGAAGGCTTAAAACGGGTGATTGTATAACTTGTAAAACATCTAGTCTTTATCATGAGTGTAAGAAAGATTTGAAAAAATGTGATTTCAATTTTTACCTGGTTGTCAGGGAGTAAAAGGATACTTAAACCCTACTTGTGCCAACTTAAAGTTGTCTTTTCCTCTCTTTTCTCACCCTTGTTTGAAATTGATGAATGGAATTGAATGGAAGTAAAAGTTAGAGAATATGAGCTGAGGCTGTACTTCAGTGGATACTTCTTCAGATGAGGGTTTATGAAATTATCCCGACTAGAAACAAGAAGGGGATTCCTTGTCAGACTTGGAGTATAGTCCTTGACTTGCTCCTAACATGCTCTCCCAACCCCCTTGTCCCCCACTATTCCTGTGTGTTCCAGTGCACTTTCCATGTTTTTTCCTATTGCATTTATTCTGTTGTTTTATAATTATGTGGTTTGTTTTGTCCCTCTTCCTTTTAAGTTCCTTGAAGACAGGGACTGCATTTTTATATTTATGGTACTAGCAAAATACTTGGCAAATAGTGGGTGGCCTGTGTAAGTGTTTGACTTTGACTTCGTTGTCCTTGTATAGAATCTATTCACTAACAATCCCGTTTTTGGAATACCTGTAGTGTTCTAGAAGCTATACTGGATATTGTAGGGTGTAGTGTAGTATTTGGTGGATACTAAATGTTAATAATATTTAATTAAGCAAGCAAAAACTCGCATCCTGACTGCAGGAATAGGTGTAGAATTTGGTTTTCTTTCTTTTTTAAATTTTAATTTAATTTTTATTTTGTAGAGACGAGGTCTTGCCGTGTTGACCAGGCAGGTTTTGAATTCACCTGGCCAGAATTTATTTCTTACTCTTAACATAGAGCTCAGAAGTGGCTACAAGTGTCAGGATTGTCTAAATCCTAAGCCCTTTGGAGGATACCATATTTCCTTGACTTCATGATTAAATTCTCAATTACTAAAAGGGCCATCAAATCTGTTTTTAAGTCTCATTGACCAAAGAACTTGTATTTTCGAGTTACAAGCATATGCATCTCTTATTTTTACCCCATTTAGTGCTTGCTTTGTTTTGATTCTTACCAGTGCTTCAAATACTAATCATTGGGTAGTGCATGATACTCTTGAAGTATTAGTGTGGGCTGCCATAACAAAATACCATAGGCCAGGTGGCTTAAACAACAGAAATTTATTTTTTATTTTTATTTTTATATATTTTTTGAGACAGTCTTTCTCTCTGTCGCCTGGGTGATCTCGGCTCATTGTAAGCTCTGCCTCCCGGGTTCACGCCATTCTCCTGCCTCAGCCTTCTGAGCAGCTGAGACCACAGGCATCTGCCGGCATGCCCGGCTAATTTTTTTTTTTTTTTTTGAGATGAGTCTCTCTCTGTCTCCCAGGCTGAAGTGCAATGGCGCGATCTCGGCTCACTGCAAGCTCCACCTCCTGGGTTCACGCCATTCTCCTGCCTCAGCCTCCCTAGTAGCTGGTACTACAGGCGCCCGCTGCCACGTCCGGTTAATTTTTTGTATTTTTTTAGTAGAGACGGGGTTTCACAGTGTTAGCCAGGACGGTCTCGATCTCCTGACCTTGTGATCTGCTCGCCTTGACCTCCCAAAGTGCTGGGATTACAGGCGTGAGCCACCACGCCCGGCCATTTTTTTGTACTTTTTAGTAGAGACGGGGTTTCGCTGTGTTAGCCAGGATGGTCTTGATTTCCTGACCTCGTGGGATTAGAGGCGGGAGCCACGGCGCCCGGCCTAGAAATTTATTTTATGGTTCTGGAGGCTGGAGGTCAGAGAACAGATTGCCAGTGTGGATGGGTTTTGGTGAGGGTTCTCTTCCTGGCTTGCAGAGGATATCCTCCTCTCTGTGTCCTCGCTTGGTAGGGCGGGTATGGGAATCCTGGGGTCGGGGAGATGGGGGGGAATTTCTCTTCTCCTCATTTCATAAGGCCACTAATCCTATTGAATTAGGGCCCTACCCTTATAACTTAATTTAACATTAGTTACCTCCTAAAAGCCCTTTTTCCAAATATTGAGGGTTAGGGTATTAACATATAAATTTTAGGGGAACACAGTTCATTCTATAGCAGAAGATAACTACTTTTTTTTTTTTTTTTGTCAGCGCATACAACTTTGGAAGAAAATAATTTGTTTAATGTTTAGATGAATTTTAGATAAGTTTTGTTTTAAGTAACCAGAAATTGTTTGCTAAAGAAGATAAATTGGGGGGGGGTTAATTGATTTATATAAAGTTATCTGTTAAATTTTCTAGAAATATCTTTACATTGGGAACCTTCTATTTTACAATTATTTAAGTAAGTTTTATTAACAGGCAACTTTTCCAAAGACTACTTTGGGTATGAGGCACTGTACATATATCTCAGTGTAGAGATTGAATGGTGTAGGATAAAGCGGACAGGCTTTGAAGTCAACTCTGGGTTTGACTGTAGTTTGACATTTACTAAATAATTTATTTTTGAGTGGGTTATAAACATTTTTTGGGATTGAATTTCTTATGTAAAATAGAGATACTTTGTGAATTATAGAGTTGTTGGGAAAATTAAATAAAATTCTGGCATAACACTTGGCACACAAAATGAGCTTGATAAGAGTAAATCCCCTATTTCTATGAAAGTCTGACATCTCTTAAGTTTATGTTAAGAATGTGAAAAACCATGTAAAATGGTGCAGCTGCTTTAGAAAACAGTTTGGCAGTTCCTCAAAAAGTTAAACATAGAGTTGTCATATGACCCAGCAATTCCATTCCTAGAAATGAAAACATTTGTCCACAGGAGAACCTGTACACAAATGTTTATAGTATCATTATTTGTAATAGCCAAAAAGCAGAAATAATCCAGATGTGTCTTAGTTCATGAATAGATCATCAAAATGTGGTATGTCCATACAACAGAATAATATTTGGCCATCAAAAGGAATGGAGTTCTGATACATGCCACAGCATAGATGGAAGCATTATGCTAAGTGAAAGAAGCCAGACACAAAAGGCGATATATGCCGTGATTCCATTTATATGAAATGTCCAGAATAGGCAGATCTATATAATAACACGAGAAGAATATCTCATTAAGTTGTTTCTGACATATTTATTACTTTGGATTAATATTTTAAATTGTCATCTTCATCCTTTTTAAAGAAGAGAGATTGAAGATAGAACCACTGGACATTTCTCTGTAGGGAAACAAGCAGGTGGGAGTGCTGAGGTGGAAACCTTGATAGTGGCGCCATTGAAAGGCCTGAACAAATTTTGGAGCTGTATATTCGTGCTGAGGAGACAGCCATCTCTTTGGTAGGCCTGTTGTAAGTAAGGATGACTAAGGTCACCAGTAAAATGTGATGAAGCAAATCCATCAGAATCTTCAGCAAACTTAAATCTGGGTGGTGATTTTCTGGGGTTTGTTTACAGTAGTCTCAAATACCAAAAGTTTTGTCTTTGGGGAATGAGGTAATCATGATATTTTTAAATAAACTGAGCCCTTTTCCAGTGGTAAAGGCCTTAAGGAACATCTGGTCTTGGTAAGAATACATCTGATGATATGAAATCAAATGACTACCTTTGTGCTTTAGAGGTCCCCAGTCTTCTGTCCTTTTTGGTATCTGTTATATTTGCAATTTGGCAGGAGGGGAACTTTATAAAGAACCAAGAACATAAGTAAAATAAAATGAGTGGCTCTTTAGGTCAGATCTCAAGGGAGTCCAAATTGTTCCTTTACAGTTCAGTGAAGGGATCTTTCTATGCAGGTTTAATAATTATTAAATACTGGTTATTTGAATATCTGCTTTGTTCTGCAGTCTTTCTTCTCCTCCCCCGAATTCTCATGTTAGACTGATATTGCAAGCAAAATTGTGACTGTTCAGTTTTTAACAATTTAAGAGTTATGTGTCTTGAGTTTTCATTTAAAACTTTTACTTACAGTCTACTTAATTGTGGTCTTTGCAGTATTTTTAGAAAAATAAATCAATGACTATTGTCCATATGTCTGGTATTTTTTTAAATTACGTTTTCCCTTCTATTATAAAGTAGTACAGATTTTAGAAGGCATGGGAAGTATAAAACATTTATGAAATGTTAAATCCAAGCCATCTAGAATTTTAATATTTTAATGTGTAGATTTCTAAACTTTTTGTAGTGCATTTGCAGCCATCATTGTGCGTGTGCATATGATTATATATAAAAGTAAGATACTATTTGAAAATGGACTTATACTATATTTGTATTTTGTATTCTGTAGCTGGTCCCTTTCCATATATATAATGTCTATATTTCTTTACATTTTATTATTTTTATTTTTTAAATAGGGTCTTGAACCATCACCCAGGCTGGAGTGCAGTGGTGCAATCATAGCTTACTGCAGCCTTGAACTCCTGGGCTCAAGCCATCCTCCCATCTTAGCCTCCTGAGTAGCTGAGACTACAGATGTGTGCCACCACGCACTCTAATTTTTAGTTTTTTTTTTGTAGAGACAAGGTCTTGCTATGTTGCCCAGGCTGGTCTTGAACTCCTGGCCTCAAGTCATCCTCCCATTTCAGCCTCCCAAAGCACTAGGATTACAGGCATGAGCTGCTGTGCCCAGCTAGTAATTCTTGTTCCTAACTATATAGCTACATAACTTTAAGTGACCGCATAATATTCCATTGCTTTGGATGGATGACTTTGTCTACTTAAATCTTAAAGATGGACTTTTAGATTTGTTCCATTGTTTTTATTATTATAAAAAAACACTGCTATGAACATCTTTGGTTATATGTCTTTGGGTACATATCTGATTTGGTTTTAGGATACATTCCTAGAATTAAAATCAAGAAGTAGTGCTTTTTTTTTTAAATTTTTTATTGCTCTACTTTTCTGTATCCAGTCTATCATTGTCCTACCAGGTTACCTTCACTTGCTTCTGTCCCTCTCACTGCCTCAAGTTCAGGCCACTGTTGTCTCTTACCTAAACTATTAGTGTTTCCTCATTTCCATTCATGTCCCCTATTCTCCATGCATCACTCAGAATACTCTTAAAGTGGAAATCAGATGTTGTTATTTCCCACCTAAAGCCTTCAGTGGCATCTTAGACTAAAACCCAAATTAGTCATAAAACCAAAATTATTAAGGTCTTGCATGACCTGGCTCTGCATTCCAAGTTCCCCACACAGGCCTGTGTGAGTATGCAGTAAGTATTTGAGTGAATAATAAAATGACTGAAAGGAGTTGTATCAGTTTTTGATACACAATACCAAATATGCAAGAGTAGATGAGAGTTCTGGTTATCCCACATTCTGGCCAGCTCAGGCCATTATCAGTCTTTTAATCTTTGCCAATGTGATAAGCAAAAGGTGTTATCGTTTTAATTTGTATTTCTTTGATTACTTGTAGGGTCTCTTTGTTTATTGGACATCTTTATTTTTGTGTGGATGTCTGTTCATGTGCTTTTTCTATTTTCCCAATGAGATGTTTAGTTTTTCTTCTAATGATTTATAATAATGAGGATATTAACTCTTCATAGTGCATATACATATATCGTATCTGATATCTACTGCTGTTTAACAAAGCATCTCAAATCCTAGTAAAACTATCATCCAGGCTGGATGGCAGTGGTTCAGTCATAGCTTACTGCAGCCTTGAACTCCTGGGCGCAAGTGATCCTCCCACCTCAACCTCGTGAGTAGCTGAGACTACAGATGTGCTATATGGGTTGGCTGGGCAGCTCTTCTTACCTGCACTCATTCGTGTGTTTTCATTCACTTAGGTTCATCTGGTGTGTGTGTCCCATCGCTCTGCCTCATCGCTCACTTAACAGTAGCAGCCTCTTCATGACAGCATGCCCTAGTATGAAAGCTCTTATCAAACTTCAGCTTGCATCCTGTTTGCTTATGTTTCTTTGGCCAAAACAAGTCATATGGTCAAGCCCAAAGTCAGTGGGGGAGGCGATTACACAAGGGGACAGATCAAGAGGTGTGATTCGTTGGTGGTCATAATGTAAAATTTACTATATGTATCTTCTTTTTTTTTTTTTTTTTTTTTTTGAGATGAAGTCTCGCTGTCTGTCACCCAGGCTGGAGTGTGTGCAGTCGTGCAATCACAGCTCACTGCAACCTCTGCCTCCTGGGTTCAAACAGTCCTACTACCTCAGTCTCCTGAGTAGGATTACAGGCGTGCATCACCATGCCTGGCTAATTTTTTTTGTATTTATTTTTATTTTTGAGATGGAGTCTCGCTGTGTCGCCCAGGCCGGAGTGCAGTGCTGCAGTCTTAGCTTACTGCAACCTCTGCTTCCCAGGTTCAAGTGATTCTCCTGCCTCAGCCTCCGAGTAGATGTACGAGATCACGCCCAGGTGATTTTTGTATTTTTAGTAGAGACAGGGTTTCACCATGTTGGCCAGGCTGGTCTTGAACTCCTGACCTTAAGTGATCTGCCTGCCTCGGCCTCCCAAAGTGCTGGGATTACAGGTGTGAGCCATGCCGCCCAGCTTTTTTTGTGTTTTTAGTACAGACTGGGTTTCACGTTGGCCAGGTTGGTTTCAAACTCCTGACCTCACGTGATCTGCCTGCCTCGGCCTCCCGAAGTGCTGGGATTACAAATGTGAGCCACTGCACTCAGCCTTGTATCTTCTGTAATCCCAAGTTTTCCATTCTTTTTTTCCTCCATATATTAAGATTTAAAATTTTGTCTTAAGTGTACAGCAACTCATTTGTTTCTTTTTTTTAATTAAAGATGGGGTCTTGCTGTGTTGCTCAAGTTAGTCTTCAACTCTTGGCCTAGAGTGATCTGCTTGCCTTCACCTCTGAAAGTGCTGGAATTACTGAACCACAGTGCTTGGCTTAGTTTCTAGTTTAATAGGTTTAACATGGTACCTTTAAAAACAATTCTTACATGTTTAGTAGTAAAATGCATAATTTTTTACTATATAGACATAAAAGCATATATGATATACTTTTAGCTATTTTTTTTTTTAGAAGTACATTTGTTCTCATTTTTCTTTGTCTTAATTTTATCTAAAATGTATGTACTTGTATTTGGCCGGGCGCGGTGGCTCATGCCTGTAATCCCAGCACTTTGGGAGGCTGAGGCAGGCGGATCACGAGGTCAGGAGATCAAGACCATCCTGGCCAACATGGTGAAACTCTGTCTCTACTAAAAATACAAAAAAATTAGTCAGGCGTGGTGGCCGGTGCCTATAGTCCCAGCTACTCGGGAGGCTGAGGCAGGAGAATGGTGTGAACCCGGGAGGCGGAGCTTGCAGTGAGCCCAGATGGTGCCATTGCACTCCAGCCTGGGCGACAGAGCGAGAGACTGTCTCAAAAAAAAAAAAAAAAGTATGTACTTGTATTTAAACCGTAAAGCTTATGTTTTTAAAAAATGTTTTTCCTTTGCTAATTAACTTAATTTCATTGTTGGCATTTATATTCTTCAGTTTTCTTAGAGTTTAAAAAAATGTAATAGCTAACTGTTATTGAGTGCTTACTGTTTGAAACCTTTATGTATTAACTCATTTAACACTGATGGAACTGTTGTCTCCATTTTATAGATGAGGAAATCGAGCCACAGAGAGTTAAGTGACTTGCCCAGGGTCACCCAGTTAGTAGACAGTGGAACTGGGATTCCATCTCAGGCAGTCTGGTTCCAGAGCCCATGGTTTTTAACCAGTAAGCTCTTTTTAACCACATAACTCTTTGTAATGGTTAACTTTTGAACTGAAGCATATATTTGAATTTTCCAAATGTTAATGTGTGAGTAATTTATTTCTCCTTGTGATTTCATTGTTTAGGGGGTCTTTATTCTCTGAAAATAATTGGCATAAGAACAAGATCTTGTAGGATGAATTGACCTAGAACATTTCAGAGATAATAGTACATAGTTGGGGTGGGGAGAAAAGCCTTTATTTGGGTTTAATCTTGAAAAATGAAACAAAATTATGAAAACATTCATGTTACGGTTGCAATTATGTGTTAAATTCTTAAAATGAAAGAAGAATGGATCAAGTGTTGGTTGCTTAAAAAGTTTTACATAATTTTTCTGAGAAAATTGCAAGATCACGTGAAACCATCCATGTTATGATGGACTTTTGCAGTATGATCATAAAGACAGTCCTTTTTGCCAAAATATTCAAGGGCTTCATTAGTTTTCCTGACTTTACTTTGATTTTCAGATTTTCTTTTGACCTCTTGGTAATCTCATCTTTGTTAGTTCTCCAGTTATTAACTACAATCTGTTAAAATGCTTTCAGCTGCAAGTAACTGTTTATGACTTAAAGTGCTTAAATATTGAGAAAATTTATCTCATATAATTGAGGTCCAGAGGCAGGGTAGGCTCCACACATACTACAGTCAGTGGGTCACTGATGTCTTTGAGGACACAGGTACATTTTGCCATCTTTGGTATTCACTCATCTTTATATTGGTAACAAGTAGACCATAGGGCTTCCAGGATTCAAATTCAGACCCAGTAATTCTTGGAGGAAGTAGGACCATCCTTCTTGTGTGTCTTTTAGTCCTGCCATAGTCCATTTTATGCTGCTATAACAGATAATCACAGACTGGGTAATTTATGAAGGAAAGAGATTTATGTGGTTCACAGTTCTGGAGGCTGAGAAGTCCAAGATCAAGGGGCTGCATCTGGTGAGGGCCTTCTTGCTGTCTCATAACATGGTGGAAGGCGTCACACAGTGAGATGGTATATGCTCAAAACAGAAGAAAAGGGTTGAATTCCTGTGGTAACTAACCCACTCCCATCATAATGGTATTAATCGATTGATGGGTGTGGATGCCCATGGCTGAATCATTTCTTAGTACTGTTACAGTTAAATTTCAACATGAGTTTCAAGATTCAAACCATAGCAACTCTAAGGTATCATTTATATACAGCTAAATGCATAAATCATGTATACATATAGCTTGGTACATTCTTACTATGTATACATACCTGTGTAGCCACCAACCAGGTCTGGATACAGAAGACACTTAGGCCATTAAGTTCCCTAATGCCCCTTCCCAGTCAGTATCTTTCCAAATACTCATTTTTTTCAGTTGCTTTGTAAAGAGTTTTCATCATTTTCAGTGACTTCATAAAGGCCTACATATTTTGGAATGTTTGCAGTTTCACTTTGTAGATGATATGCATTGTGTTGCTTTGTAATTGAAATAACCTGTCAGTCATTGAGAGCCTGACAGGGCAAAGGTGAAATGGCCTGACATAGAGGCTAATGCTGCTTTGGGAGGGATGTTTAATGGGGACTGATATTATAAATGTTTAGTTCATTAGTGGATATTTTTGTGTTAAGACTGCTTTTGCTTCCCTGGCAACTTCTGTGAATCTGATAATGAACTTTCATTGTAAGACCCTTGTACCTATTTTGTTCTGTATTACATTTTTACATATATGTTGTTCTAGATTCTCTAATTTATTGCATTGGTCTATTACTCCCATGCAGTCTGTTAGCTGTGAGCTGTTAGATCTTTATGAAATTTAGATTTGATCAGCTCAACCTTGAGTCTGAACTACTTCAGTGCCTTCCCATTGCTCTTGGAATTAAGACCAAGCTCCACCAGGCTCCTCCTCATTGTGGCTTAAGTCCTGCATGATTTTCCTTTCTCAGTGATTCCGAAGTAAGTAAAATGACTCAATAAGAAAAATCCTCAACAATAACTTACAAAAAAGTAAAAGTGTGCATAGGTATGACCCATTGCCTTAGGCTTACAGTTTAGTGGGGGAGGAGGCATTAATTTTCAAGAGCTGGCAGAGCACAGTGTCTAATGCCCATAATCCCAGCAGTCTGGGAGGCCGAGGTGGGTGGATCAGTTGAGCCCAAGAGTTCAAGACCAGCTTAGGCAACATGGCAAAACCCTATCTCTACGAAAAATAGTATTAGCTGGGTGTGGTGGCACACACCTGTAGTCCCAGCTACGCAGGAGGTTGAGGTAGGAGAATCACTTGAGCCCGGAAGGTTGAGGCAGTTTTTTTTCCAAGGTTTTTGCATTTTGGGGTTAGTCAAGTTGAATAGAATCAGCATTGACTTCAAAGCCATTCTGCTATTTACTGGCTGTGAGACCTTGACTTTCCCAAACCTTAATTTCTTTTTCTGTAAAATGGAATTAATAATTCATTGCCTTGTTTTAAGATTTGCCATAATGTAGTTAGAGGTTTTATGGATTGGGCATATTCTATTTATTGTTTTCTTTGTGTTGTACCATGAGATTAAAACAAAAAATAAAGTTCAAGCTTCTGAATGTTGTTTTGCCTTTTTTCTTTCTTGCTTGCTTGCTTTTTCTTGTTTTGAGACAGGGCCTCACTTTGTTACACAGGCTGGAATGCAGTGGCGCGATCATAGCTCACTGCAACCTGTAACTCCTGGGCTCAAGCCATCCTTGCATCTCGGCTTCCTGAGGAGCTGGGACTATAGGCACCTGCTACCACACCCAGTGTGCCTTTTTTAACTTTTAATATGAAAGTTTCTGTTTTTTAGGCACTCTGAAAGCAAATGGCCAGTTAAATTCTTAGAGTTCCTGTATTTTAAAATGATGTTTATAATTTAAGATGAGTATTTAAATTAAAAACCAGCACCCAGACATGGAATGGTTATTTGCATTACTTAGAACAAGTTCTTCCCCTAGATCTGTCACCCTCCCTTCCCTTCATAATGTGTGGTTCCCGTGTGGTCAGCCATCCTATTTAAACTTTCCTCTGAAAAAAAGGCCATGCACGGTGACTCATGTCTGTAATCCCAGCACTTTGGGAGGCTGAGGTGGGTGGATCATTTGAGGCCAGGAGTTCTAGACCAGCCTGGCTAACTGGTGAAACCCCGTCTCTACTAAAAATACAAAAATTAGCTGGGCGTGATGGCGCATGTCTATAATCCCAGCTACTCGGGAGGCTGAGGCATGAGAATAGTTAGAACCCGGGAGACAGAGGTTGCAGAGACCGCACCACTTCACTCCGGCCTGGGTGACAGAATGAGATCTTGTTTCACAACAAAACTACAACAACAACAGAAAACAAAAAACAACAATTTACTGAAAAAACCTTCCCCTGCACCCTGGGGCACATGGAAGAGATGTCTTAACCTGGCCTTCAGGGCCCTCGAAAAACAGTTCAGTGGTGCCTTTCAGAACTCCCTATGTGAATTCACTTCCTAACGGTCGTTTATTGTTTTCCAAAGGTACCAGTGAAGTCTTGGTTTCATTACTTTTATTCTCTCTGTCTTCTGGAAAGCTGCCTTCTCTGTGCTCACCTCAATCTCATTCTTGCTTTAGTTTCCTCTTCTGGTTTGTCTTTAGTGATTGTTACAGGCTGAGTCTCTCTCTTTTCATAGTTTCTGTTGACTAGCTCTTTTCATATGTCATACATACATTTTTCCCTTAAAAAAATGGAGCAAGAGCTCATGACACATTTCTCTGAACACTTTATATCATGCTGGGTTCATTGAGATACTTTTAATAACCTTTTTGAACAAATTAAAAAACTAAACTCATGACTATTGATTGTTTTAGGCCTTCTCATTTTGTTCTTTTTTTTTTTTTTGAGATGGAGTCTCGCTCTGTCGCCCAGGCTGGAGTGCAGTGGCACAATCTCGGCTAACTGCAAGCTCCGCCTCCCAGGTTCATGCCATTCTTCTGCCTCAGCCTCCTGAGTAGCTGGGACTACAGGCGCCCGCCACCATGCCTGGCTAATTTTTTTTGTATTTTTAGTAGAGACAGGGTTTCACCGTGTTAGCCAGGATGATCTCCATCTCCTGACTTCGTGATCCACCCGTCTCGGCCTCCCAAAGTGCTGCGATTACAGGCGTGAGCCACTGCGCCCGGCCTGTTCTTTATTTCTTGTAGAGATGAGAGTCTTGCTTTGTTGCCCAGGTTGGTCTCAAATTCCTGACTTCTAGTGATCCTCCCACCTCAGTCTTCCAAAGTGCTGGAATTATGGCTGTGAGCCACTGAACCCTCATTTTATTCTTTAGCTAAATCATCTGATTTTTAATAAAGGTATTGGGACAGTCCTTTAAACAATTTTATATTGTACATAGTATGTTTTGGTAAGTGACAAAGTGAAGATGTCATGGTATAACATTTTAACAAAAATTTTTAATATGCACTTGAAAATGTAAAGACAAGACATCAAATATATTTGGTTTTATTTTTCCTGCCTGGAAATGTTATACAAAATAAGAATCTTGTCACCCAATCAGCAATTGTTTCCCTTTAGCATATTGACTGTTAGTTTTTTCTGAGTCTGTAAAAAGTTACTAAAATTAAAAACTAATATAGTAAGGGCTTTATAAAAACTTTATAAGTACATAAATTTATGCAGATCTTGGGTACACTTCCGAGGTAGCAGTTTATTTTTGTGACCTCCACATCTACTCTTCCCCTGTTTCCATAAATGCTCCCATCATTATCAGCCAGGGTTCTCCAGAGAAACAGAACCAGTATTTGTTTATTTAAAGGAATTGGCTTACATGATTATGGGAGCCTGAAATTTGTAAGGCCAACAGGTAGGCTGGAAACTCAGGCAAGATAAATGACGTTGCATCTTGAGTCTGAAATTTGCAGAGCAGGTCAGTAACTGGAAACTGAAACAGGAGAATTTCTGTGTTTTGAGGCAGAATTGCTTTCTCTGGCTTGAGTTTGCTGGCAGTCTTTGGCATTCCTGGGCTTGTAGGTCCATCACTTCAGTCTCATGCTTCTACAGTCACATGGCTGTCTTTTCCGTGTCTGTCTTCAGTTGATGTTTTCCTCCTCTTATAAAGGCACCAGCCATATTGGATTAAGAGGTCCACTCTACTCTGGTATGACCTCATCTTAACTAATTACACAAAGACCCTGCTTGTAAATGAGGTCACATTGTGATGTACTGAGGTTTAGGACTTCAACATCAACCTCTTGTCTGAGTTTCCTCTTTGGGTATGGACCACAATGATCTCATTCATCTCTCTCATTAGTCAGATGAACTAATTGTCTCAGATGACAGATACAGAGGGAGACATGCATGCACACATTAAAAATCTATGCAAAGATTCCACAGTAAAGCAGCTAGAGCTAATGAACAAATTCAGCAAAGTGGAAGGGTACAAAATTGTTACACAAAAATCAGTTATTTCTATACACCTGCAATGAACAATTGAAAAAAAACAATTTCAGGCTTGTGTCTGTAATTCCCAGCACTTTGGGAGGCTATGATGGGAGGATCACTTGAGGCCAGGAATTTGAGACCAGCCTGGGCAACATAGACTGTCTCTTTAAAAATAAGTTTTATATAAAAACAATTTCATTTACAGTAGCATCTAAAGAAATAAACACCTAGGAATAAATTTAACCAAGAAAGTAAAAGACTTGTGCACCGAAACTATAAAATATTACTGAAAGAAATACGTCAATAAATGAAAAGACTTTGTCTTCATGAATTTAAAGACTTGATATTGTTAAGGTGACAGTACTACCCAAATTGATATGCAGACACAATGTAATCCCTATCAAAATCCCAATGGCGTTTTTTTGCAAAAATAATTCATACAGAATTTCAAGGGACCCCGAATAGCCAAAATAATTTTGAGAAAGAACAAAGTTGGAGGAGACACTTCCCGATTTCAAAACTTAACTTTGTAGTTAACAGTAATCAAAACAGGTAAAGGTATAGTAAGGACAGATCTATAGACCAGTGAATAGAATAACCCAATAAACCCTCACATTCGATAGATTTTTGATGACTGTGACAAGAACTTTCTCCGGGGAGAAAGGATAATCTTTTCAAATGATGCTAGGGAAATTATATTCCCAGGTCTTTTCAAAGAGAGTTTGGTGTTTTTCCTAAAACATCAGTGCCTACTTTCACAGTTTCTCAACCTCAACACTATTGATGTTTGGGGCCAGATAATTCCCTGTTACAGGGTTGTACTGTGAATTGTGGGATGTTTAGCAGTATCCCTAGTTTGTACCCACCATATACCAGTAGCACACACCCCTTAACCTTTCTCCCCCGAGAAGAGACAACCAGAATGTCTCTACACACTGCCAAATGTTTATGAGGGCTAAAATCACTCTTGGAGAACCTCTTTAAATTCTGTAAAATGTCAGCAACTACTATATGTTACACATTTAAAAAATATGTTCAACATATTTTAAACTCTTAAATGCTTTATGTTTAAGTGAAATGAGGGGACATTCATGCCGTTTCTTACTTTCATTACAAAATGGACATACCTGTTTGGTTGCCTCAACTTTAATAGGCTGTCTTAGTACCCCAGCCACAATTATAAGCAGTTTCAAGTTTGTATCCTAAAAATCAGTTTGTATCCTAAAAATCATAAGCTCATTTATAAATTGGAACTGCCTGAAGAAAAAAAATCAGCTTTTGAATTTTAACGTAAGTGAAATGGAAAAAATAAAACACTTTCAAAGAAGTTTAGGTACTTCATTGTTAATTTATTGCAAATACTTAAACTTATTTTTAAAGATTAGCTTTTGAGTTCCAAAGACCTGATATTAAATGTCCTTACTGATCCAGAGGCCTGATAGCTGAATATCCAAAACATGCCTGCCACAGGGTATAAGTCCTTCGCCACAGGCCAGAGCATCTCTGAGGCTAACCTTTGGATAATGTTTGTTCACCTCTGGTGCAAATTAAGTGGTCTAACCAATTACATATGATAACTTTGATAAGTAATATTAATAGGTATTATTTGTTGAATATTTAAAGATAGGCCAGGCAACTTCACATAGATAATTTCATTCAATGGATTCAAATAAGCCACGAGATTCATGTCTTCATTGCTGTTTTACAGTGTAGGAAACCAAGGCTTAGTGTACTTAACTGACTTGGCTGAAGTCATACAGTAGATAAATGACAGCTGAAATTCAGATCTAAGTCCTGCATAACTCCAAAGCCCTTGCTCTTAATACTTTCTATAGCCTATTATTTTACCTTTCAATGCTGTTTCTCAGATTTCATTTTTCATCTTTAAGATTACATCCAATGCTGTCTCAAGTCTCATGTTGGAGTTTGTGTTGGAAGCAGTAGAAAATATGGCAGTTGGGCTGGGTTGTTTAAGACTTTTGAGTGATAGTTGGCCGGGTGCGGTGGCTCGCGCCTGTAATCCCAGCACTTTGGGAGGCCGAGGCGGGCGGATCACGAGGTCAGGAGATCAAGACCATCCTGGCTAACACGGTGAAACCCCGTCTCTACTAAAAATACATGAAAAAAAAAAATTAGCTCAGCATGGTGGCGGGTACCTGTAGTCCCAGCTACTCGGGAGACTGAGGCAGGAGAATGGCGTGAACCCGAGAGGCGGAGCTTGCAGTGAGCCGAGATTGCGCCACAGCACTCCAGCCTGGGCGCTGGGTGACAGAGAGAGACTCTGTCTAAAAAAAGACTTTGAATGACAGTTTAAGGAACAAAACTAACATGCCACGTACTTCCTGTTCATTATGTCTTCCAGTCCGTAAGCCACCATGCAGGGAACATTTCATTAATGCCAAACCTGCATGGGTAGTAAGTAGTGGCACCGAGACCTGAACCCACCTTTGTCTCATTTCCAAGCTTATATGCTTCTTACCCTAAGTGTTTTATTCAAAATAATTTGAACTTTTCCAGTGGATTAATGACTTCCAGTTTGTGAGCGCTGGGGGCATCTGCGCCATTCCTTTAAAGAATAGTTGAACCCCTAGGTATAGCAAGATTTGTCTGTAATCCAAAGATGCCAGCCATTGTATTTCAAGTATATGTGCTTTTCTGATAATGTTCTGATTCATTTAAAATCTTGCAAATTTAATGTGCTTTTAAAACATTTTTTCAGTCAACATACGCAGTATTAAAAGTAGAACAATTATTCATGAAGTTAAAGGGTCTTTTCATCTTTGGAAATGTTGAGAACTACTTTTTTTTTTTTGAAACGGAGTCTTGCTCTGTCACCCAGGTTGGAGTGCAGTGGCGCAATCTCGGCCCTCTGCTGCCTCTGCCTCTTGGGTTCAAGCGATTCTCCTGCCTCAATCTCCCGAGTAGCTGGGATTATAGATGCCCGCCACCACGCCCAACTAATTTTTGTATTTTCAGTAGAGATGGGGTTTCTCCACTTGGCCAGGCTGGTCTTGAATTCCTGACCTCAGGTGATCTGTCCACTTCGGCCTCCCAAAGTGCTGGGATTACAGGTGTGAGCCACTCACTGCACCCAGCTGAGAACCACTGTTTTACATAGATTTTTTCTATATTTAATCTGTCTCTTGATTGGCAGCCATTTAACATTCTCAAAATAGAGGAGGAAACTCTAAACAATGAAAGTATTTAAAGCTACGGCAAGAATAAATGCAATCTTGTTTTTTGTTGTCTAGGTGAAGTAGAATTTTGGGGAAAAAACACAACTTTTTGTCGATTGTTACTGGTTACGTACAAAGGCAATCCATAAAAATAGTACAAACAAATTATGAGTAGGAGAAGAACTTAAACTGTTAGGATATTATAGTCCTTTTTTATAAATTATAATTTTTAGAAAATAAACTGAAAAGGTCAAATGATGTCTTTAAAATTATGAAACTAAATCTGTGGGTATGGTGTTACCTAGGATTAAAAAAACAAAACTGCTAACTCTTGCAGATGATGCTTTCAAAAGAAATGTAGTCCAAAAATGAGCATTGGCACTTTTTGCTGGTACATGGAGAAACTTTCAGAGTGAAGGCATATTAGTACTTTCAAGTTGTAAATAGGCTGGAATTTGGGCTTGTAATTTTATAGTTTTAGAATTTATATCATTAGACTTTTAATATTGGTAGTAGTTTATGCAAATTTTTTTTTTTTTTTTTTTTTTTGAGAGACGGCGTCTTGCTCTGTCACCCAGATTGGAGTGTAGTGGTACAATCTCGACTCACTGCAACCTCCGTCTCCCGAGTTCAAGTGATTCTCCTGCCTCAGCTTCCCAAGTAGCTGGGACTACAGGCGTGTGCCACTACGCCCAGCTACTTTTTTTTTTTTTTTTTTTTTAGTAGAGACAGAGTTTCACTATGTGTTGTTGGTCAGGCTGGTCTCAAACTCCTGACCTCAGGTGATCCACAAGCCTCCCAAAGTGCTGGGATTACAGGCATGAGCCACAGTGCCTGGCCCTTATACAAATTTGTTTTGAATACTTCTCAGCCTTGATGGGGTTAATTGTGGCTTGGCAAATCAAGAAAAGGAGTTCTGTGCTGTTTTCAGACTGCAGAATCTTGTTGCTATGCAACAAAAATTGTCAGTCAGTATAGGGTATAGTAAATTGGTATTCTCTGTCCCTTTTCACCACATGCTCATTTTGTAATCTGAGAGAAGTGGTTTGGGGCTAGTTTGCAAGGTTTTATTTTAAAACAAGCACTTAAAAATTTTTGTTGCTATTTGTAATTGGTTATATTTAAGGTCTGTGAAGCCTCTCTGTACTTATTAGAAGATACAATAAAATGCTAGTGTTCAAAGGGTTTGTAGATCTGTTTCCAAGTTGTTTCAGGTTAGAGCAATGTATTTTTGTTTTGTTACTGTAACAGGGGTAATATTGCCAACTTCCAAAGAGTAAATTTTAGCTTCAGAATTCAAGTTGTGTAATTTGAACATCAGAAGTTTGTTGTAAGCACATCATATTCTTTTTAAATTTAGTTTTGAAAAACAACCCAAAAAAACCCTTTTATTGATAAAATTTTTTAAATACGAGCCCTAAACTTGTATGGAGTCTCATGTATGATAATTTATTTTCTGCCAGGAGAAATTAAAATGCCTTTATAGCAAATGGGTGATGGCTAATAGCCTTTTAAAAATTGCGATAAAATATATATAACACAAAATTTACCGTTTTAACCATTTCGAGTGTTTCACATAGTTGTGCAAACATCACCTCTTCATCTCCTGGAACAACCTTTTGCATCCCATTTAGTAACTTAGTCCAGGCTGTCTTCTAAATCCTTTAATTCATTTAATCTTCATAAGAGCCCTGTATGATAAGTACTTTTGTTCCAAATGAGAAAAGTGAGGCCCAAAAAGGAACACAAAAGTAGTAATTAGTGGAGCCGGAATTCAGTCACCAACAGTCCAACTCTTCTGTGCTCTCAACTATTATGCTATGTTACCCTCTTTTGGAATTACTTTCTTTTTTGTTTAGTGGTAAGATCTTTGATTTAAAAAAAAAATACTTTCTGTAGCTTTTCCAAGTAAAGTTAATGCAGTTTAACAGCATTTTGGACTGTTAATGAATTTAGTTTGGCTATAAATCCCTGCAATCTTCTAGACTTTTTTTCTAAATACTTCAAAAGGATGCAGTTTATGTTATTATATATTATGTTATTTGTATATGAAATTATACATATGGTTAATTATATAGAAAGGATATACTTTCCTTTTTCACTTTGTTTCTGGACTATTTTTCTATGCCATTCCTTCCAATATAGAATGCAAATTATTTTCTGGTCATTTAATATAAATAGGAAGGTATACTGTTGTTAGAGAATTTTAATATGATGCCATCCAAAGACTAAAGCCAGTTGGCATTGGATCATCCACTTAGTATTCTCTAAATTTATGATCTTTTTTTTTCATGAATAATCTGGAGTTAATTGTAGTATTGGCAGTTTAGAATAAAGAGCAATAGGGAGGAGTAAAAAGGGAGAAAAGCATTGCAAGGAGTCATTTAACTTCCAGCTGATGAATAGGGATGAGTTTTTGCAGACTGCTTTTTTTTCTGCCATGTAATATCTCTACTACCATTCTTTAAGGAGCTTACCTTTCCTTCTTTGATTTTTTTTCCCCACCTTCTACTTTTTTTTTGGAACAGGGTCTCACTCTGTTGCCCACACTGGAGTGCAGTGGCGTGATCTCGGCTCACCGCAACCTCCGCTTTCCGGATTCAAGTGATTCTCCTGGCTCAGCCTCCCGAGTAGCTGAGATTACAGGCACACTCCACTACCACCTGGCTAATTTTTGCTTTTTTAGTAGAGACGGGGTTTCACCATGTTGGCCAGGCTGGTCACGAATTCCCAACCTCAAATGATTCACCTGCCTCGGCCTCCCAAAGTACTGGGATTACAGGCGTGAGCCACAGTGCCCGGCCTTTCCCTGCCTTCTTTTTTTTTCTTCCGAGACGGAGTCTCACTCTGTCACCCAGGCTGAAGTGCAGTGGCGTGGTCTCGGCTCACTGCAACCTCTGCCTCCTGGATTCAAGTGATTCTCCTGCCTCAGCCTCCTGAGTAGGTGGTATTACAGGCACGGTCCACCATGCCTGTCTAATTTTTGTATTCTTAGTAGAGATGGGGTTTCACCATGTTGACCAGGCTGGTCTCGAACTCTTGACCTCGTTATCTGCCCATCTTGGCTTCCCAAAGTCTTGGGATTACAGTGGTGAGCCACTGCGCCTGGCCCATATTTCTGTCTTGCTCAACCAGACTTACTCTATAGTCAGTTTGCTTTTCATATCTGTTCACAGTTGCACCATCTTTTAAAAAATTTTTCTTCTTTTATTTTTGTGCATTTATACATGTGTGATTATACTTGATACATTTTTTTGCCTTGTTCATTTGATATGTTTTGCATTTTCTATGTTTTTTAAAAACTTAGGATTCTATTAGTTACATATTTCACTGTAATTTACCTATTTCCTTTAAAACGGCTATTTATGTGGTTTACAGTGATTTTGTATAATGAATAATGCTTTCATAAACCCAAAGGTTTTTTTTTCCCCTCCTAATTGCAGACTAATTTCTTAAGATGGATTTCCAGAAATAGTATTAGATCCCTGAAGGAATAGAAACAGTTTTAAAAGCTCTTGAATCCTGTTGCCAAAATGCTTTCCAAAAGTGTTGTACCAGTTTTCATGCCAGCCAGCAAATATATGGAGTGTCCATTTCACCTCAGCCAGCAATAGGAGGGAATGTTTTGATGCTGACCTTTAAATCTAAGAAGAATTGATTTACAGCTCTGCTAGGCTTCTATCCTGAATTACACCCAGAATTATAATCGTGGTTGAGATTGGATTAGAAAGAAGGAAAGCCAGGTTTACCAGTTTCTCCTCCTTCAGCTGCTTATATTCTGTTTTGCCCAGTTAAGGTGCATCCTTTTGGAAACATGAAGTAACTGCCTTTTTCTGCTTTTCAGCCCCGTTAATTATTTTGAAAAGTTGGTAGGGGACAAAACAGTGTATGTTTATAAGTTGATAGGGGACAAAACAGTTTATGTTTCACATGACATTTCCCTTGAGAGCTGGGATAGGTTTGGCTCTCTTCTCCACTCCACCACTGGACTTGGTGTGTATGGAGGCATCTAAAATTCACATTCGGTAGCCACCTTGTCCAGGAGTGCTACTTAGATGTAGCCTGAGTCACTGCTACTTCTTTAGCTAGAAAATCATTAACAACTCTGGAGGTAAAGTAGCTTTTCCCTAAGAACTTGTTAGATAATTTAGTGTTAAGTATAGATGGAAATTTTTCTCCCTGAATAGAAGGAGGATCAGGGGACACCATTCCTACTGAAAGTTGATAACAGGGAGGTCTTATCTGGTCTCCTCTGGCCTCATAACAACATTCAGCACAGTTGACCATTCTGGCCTCGAGCCACTTTGCAGTGATTTTAAGCTCCCTTGGTTCTCTCCTTATCTCATTGGCTGTATCTCTTGTTCCTTTCCTCCTTTTTCATTTTCTTCTCATCAGACTTCCCCTCCTCCACAATGTTACTCACTCCCTGGGCTTTTACAACCCTGTGTGCTGCTGATTCCCAGATTTATTTTTTACCTAGCTCTTGCTCCTGAGCCCTGCTGGCACCTTAATTCTCTTTGTGTAACTAATAGGCACCTTAAATACCATGTGTCCAAATCAGAGTGTTGTGATATTTTCATACAAGTTTATACTTAGGTGTTTCGGTAACGTTTTTCCCAAAGTTTCAACCGTAAAAGTAACGTAGGGGGCTACATTATAAATAATATCAATTTAAGACATATTGTATTAAAACCGTCTTTCTCATTTTATAAACTGTAGAGCCCATAATTTTCCTTCTGATAGGCCAGAAGAAAGTTTACCTATTTCCTTCCCAATGACTAAGAACAAAAATTCTCACTAGAGGATTTTATTTTTGTGGTTTTTCATATGATATGTACTTGTGTTATGAAAAACCATTCCTCTTTCTCAGTTTAGCATTTCATATGTCAGCTGACAATGATTTGAACTGTATTGCGTGGTGATGGTGATACAACTTGCCCACTCAGCTCATTTTCACTAGTATCAATGCCTTTGTAGTGTATTTATTTGAACGTTATTGTGGTTTTGCCTTTATAAAAATGAGTAGAGAATAGAAGAAAGGAAATGTTAATGCTAACACAGTTGAGATAAAGATGGAAGTCACTTGGTTTTCCAAAAGTGGTAATTCTTTGGTGGTTTAGTCTGTTCTTGCTGCTGTAACAAAACATCTTAGACTGGGTAATTTATAAACACAAATTTATTTCTCACAGTTTTGGAGCCTGGGAAGCCCAATATTAAGGTGCCAGGAGATTCGGTGTTTGGTTGAATGCTGCTCTCTGCTTCATAGATGGCACCTTGTTGCTGCATTCTCACATGGTAGAAGGCGCTTAGGCAGGAGGGCCTAGCTCTTTTTTAAGGGCATAAATGCCATTCACGAGATTGGAGGCCTTGTGACCTATTCACCTCCCAAAGGCCCCACCTTGTAATGTCATCACCTTGGTGATTAGTTTCAATGTAGGGATTTTGGAGAGACACATACATTCAAACCATAGCATTTAACCTCAGTAGAACGATAACCCAGTTTGTGCTTAAGCTGACTGTTTATCAGACAAGATTTTTTTGTTGGCACTGATAGAAACTCAAGTTAGCTCTCCTGGTAGAGTCAAAGTGAGAGTTGCTGGAGCTGGGGGCAGCTTGAGGACCTCAAGGATGAGAACAGAGCTGACCATTTTGGTTAAATGGGAGTTACTCTCTTATATTTGCTTAGCTTTGTTTTTTTTCCCTGAAGTCTTTCTTCATGGTTTTTCTAGATTCCCATTCTTCCAGCTTTCATAAATGGAGAGTCAAAGGATGTTTCCTGTAATCTTCAGGGAGGAAAATCCTGAAAAAGACTGGTAAAGTCCGACTTGGATCTTTGTCCCTTTTTTATTGGGGGATGAGGTACTGTGGTGGGCACTAGTAGGTAGAAGGAACAGAGTTCTAAAATGGAAGAAGGAATGCTGGCAATGGATATCTACTATGATATTCAACTAAAGAGGACAATAGCAAAATTAAGTTATATTTAAAAAATACAGGAGGCTAGGTGTGGTGGCTCATGCCCGTAATCCCAGCACTTTGGGAGGCTGAGGTGGGTGGATCACCTGGGGTCAGGAGTTTGAGACTAGCCTGACCAACATGGTGAAACCCTGTCTCTACTAAAAATACAAACAATTAGCCGGGCATGTTGGCACATGCCTATAATCCTAGCTAATTGGGAGGCTGAGAATTGCTTGAACCCAGGAGGTGGAGGTTGGGGTGAGCTAAGATCATGCCATTATACTGCAGCCTGGGCAACAATAGCGAAATTCCGTCTCAAAAAATAAACAAAAATACAGGAAACGTGTTGATTGTTTTAGTAATCTGTTATATTGACAGGACCATAGAATTTGTGGAGGAATGTAACTTGCAAGACTTCTTTTTTAAAAAAAGAAGAAAAGGCAGGAGTTCAACTGTGTCTTAAGATATTTTTTAAAGAAAATTGGTAAGACATCTCATTTCTTGCAAAGTCTCTGAGCAGTTTTTTTTAAAATTACTTTTGTCTACTAAATATTGCTTTAGGTGTGCCAAGAAGACTAGAATTTGAGCTAAGAATTTAAGAAAATTAATTTTATCTGCATTTCATATTTACTTTATCTTGTTTTAAGTGATTGCTTATACCCTTTTAAAACTAAACATTCATAGCCTAACTAAGGATTTTTCGTATCTTTTGACTCCTGGAATGAAAACCCATTTTGAAATTTAGCCTATCGCTCAGCTCTTCTGCTTTCACACGCTTTTCAGGAACGGGTTATGTGTGAGAATAGGGACACTGGAATTCCGAACATCCAACATCCCCATTGTTGACCACAGTTCTCCACCATCAGCTATGAGTCACATCGAGGGGTGAGTCATTTCACATCCCACCAGGTTAGATGAGCACTTAGTTCCTTAGCTTTCCCACTTATTTGGTGATGCAGTGATGTAGAAACCATGTTAGATTGTGACCTGGGAAGAATCAACCCTGTGACAAATAACACAAGCCAAATCCTGGGGTATTTTCCTTTTAGAGGACCTTAATCTCGGCTTCTTCATCCATGGTAGATAGAGTCCAGTGTTGAGATCAGAGCATCTTTTCATTGTCTAGGACAGGTTGTAGCTAAGATTACAGACCTGCGCCACCACACTCGGGGAATTTTTATTTATTTTTAAAATATTGATTTATTTATTTGTTAATTGATTTAGTGGCAGGGTCTTACTCTGTCGCCCAGGCTGGAGTGCAGTGGTGCGATCTCGGCTCACTGCAACTTCTACCTCCCAGGTTCAAGCGATTCTCCTTCCTCAGCCTCCCAAGTAGCTGGTATTACAGGCGCCCACCACCTGCCCAGCTAATTTTTGTATTTTTATTAGAGACGGGGTTTCACCATGTTGGCCAGGCTGGTCTCAAACTTCTGACCTCAAGTGATCTGCCTGCCTCAGCCTCCCAAAATGCTGGGATTACAGGTGTGAGGCACCACGCCTGGCCATATTTATTTTTTAAATATTTCTTTGTCCTTTTCTTCCTCTACCAGCTAATCTTAATTTTTTTTTTCTAAAGACAGGGTCTTGCTGTGTTGCCCAGGCTGGTCTCGAACTCCTGGACTTAAGCAATCCTCCTCTCTTGGCCTCCCAAAGTGGTGGAATTATAGGTATGAGCCACAGTGCTCAGCCTATGAAGCTTTTAGTATTTAAAGTTTTTATGTTTTTCAAGAGATTTGTTGCAGCCATAAAAAAGAACAAAATCATGTTCTTTGCAGCTGGAGGCCATTAGCCTAAGCAAATTAATATAGAAACAAAAAACCAAATACCGCATGTTCTCACTTATAAGTAGGAGCTAAACACTGGGTACACACAGACACAAAGATGGGAACAATAAACACTGGGGATTCCAAAAGCAGGGGAGGAAGTCAAGAGTGAAAAACTACTTATCGGGTACTATGTTCACAACTTGGGGGGCAGGAAACCCAAACCTCAGCATCATGCAGTGTACCTGTGTAACAAACCTGCATACCCCTGAATCTAAAAAAAAAAGAAATATTTGTTAATGGAAGTTATTATCGTATTTTTGAATATTCAGATGAAATTATGAGTCTTTGCTGATAAAGACTTAATTTCCTTTTTTCTTTTCTCAGTCACCAGGTTAATACTGGTGAGCTCAACAACATAAATGAGGTAACCTGTAATCTAACAGCCTTAGGGGAAGCATTTTTACCAATATTAAGCCAAACAGAAAAATTGGGAAATGTAATTTAGAAAAACAAAGAAATGAATTTACTTTGCTAATTATAGACAAAATTAAAACCACCTTTGTTTTATTTTTCTCAAGCTTATTTTTTCAGAGATCTCTTAAATCCATGGTAAGAACTCTAGTGTCTTGAAAAATTCTAGCTGCCTTTCTTTTGCATTTTAGCATAATCCAGAACCTTTTCTGTAATAAAAATGTTCCCCTACTTTTAAAATCTTAACTTGCAAGTTTTTGTGCTTCAAGTTGAGAAGGTTCTGTAAACTGGGCCACGGTGGGGGTGGTGGGGTGGAGGATTTCTCTTTATGTCTTACCCTGTGCCCCTCACTGTTGCTAGTTTTTTCCTTTTGAAATCCATCCTTTGAGTTACTTTCTGGAGCAAATTACTCTCTGTGATCCTCTATCCCCCAGCTCTTATAAGCTGCCCTTACATGCTTAAGGCTTGTGGTTATGTCATTCTGCCATAGTGCTATGGTCTGAATATGTGTATCCTCCCAAGATTCTTAGGTTGAAACCTAAACCCCAAGGTGATGGTATTAAGAGGGTGGGGACTTTGGGAGGCGATTAGGTCGGGGGAGCTGGCCCCTTTTGTCCTTCTGCCATGTGAGGACAAATAGAAGGTGCCATCCCTGAACAGCGTGCCCTCACCAAACACCATATCTGTTGGCAATTTGATCTTGGACTTCCCCAGCCTCCAGAGCTGTGAGCAATACATTGATATTGTTTATAAATTACTCAGTCTAAGGTATTTTGTTGTAGCAGCAGGAACAACTAAGACACATGGCTTATCAAATATTTAATACAATTTATAACATTTAACAGCTTTAATAAAATAGAGATGGGGTCTTGTCATGTTGCCCAGACTGGTCTCGAACTCCTGCACTCAAGGGATCCTCCTGCCTCAGCCTCCCAAAGTGCTGGATTATAGACTTGAGTCACAGTACCTGGCCAACAGCTTTATTGAGGTATAATTGACATACAATAAATGTCACATATTTAAGGTGTACAATCAAGATAGCAAACATATCCACTCCTAATATGTAACCATATGAACACAAATTTGAAGGGACATCACCCCATAAGCTCTAACACTCAATATGTATAATAACCTTTGGTGTCCTTTTTCAGTGAACATGACCATGAACACTTTTCCATGTCGTTACATGATCTTAATAGTATGACTTTTTAAAGAGTTGAGCAGTGGCATGTTAAAAACACGTTCTTTACACATCTAAGATGATAGTACATAGATTGCTTCATTTTATAAGTAGAAACATTTTTAGCTTCTTTTAAAGTGAGAGATACGAAGAGGGAGGCTATGAGAGAATCAAAGAGAGCACAGGTAGTTCTGAATGGTCTCCCCTCTTCCAAGGCAAATACTCCTGTCTCCAAGGACTGAGTAGAGCTTTGAGAAGGAGGATAGGTATGTCACAGAGAGCAGCTAATTTCTGATTAGGTGAAACTGAAGCTGCGTGCTAAGGTAAATGGTAAATTTAAGAGTGACTGCTTGGGATTTATTCAGTTAGAGGTCCATGTAGCATGTGGGAAATGTTTATATTTGATGATGTATGCAGTTAAAGAAAAGCCAGTTAAGGATTTGGAAGATTGAGTGACTGGGCCCTTATGGTGTATGTGTAAAATAATCTTTGTGGTTGATTAACAGATAGGTTTAAGGAAGTAATTCCCATGGCCATACTGAGTCAAAAGGGTGATAAGTATAATGAGAATGGTTGGTGTGAAAGGTCACACCAGGGTTCTGGAATTTGGTAATAGGATGATAGCATTGTGACTCCTAAAAAGATGATTTTAGGCAAGTGGACATGGGCAAGGATTTTCCCCAGATTTATTTTAATTCAGGACACATTTTATCAAACGATAATATATCACTATGGAAGGAGGCTTTCAAAGAGTACAAAGGACTATCTCCACAATTTTTTTTTTTTTTTTTTTTTTTTGAGATGGAGTCTTGCTGTGTCACCCAGGCTGGAGTGCAGTGACGAGATGACAGCTCACTGCAATCTCTGCCTCCCAGGTTCGAGCAATTCTCCTGCCTCAGCCTCCTGAGTAGCTAGGACTACAGGTACCCGCCACCACGCCCGGCTAATTTTTGTGTTTTTAGTAGAGACGGGGTTTCACCATGTTGGCCAGGCTGGTCTTGAACTCTTGACCTCAGGTGATCCGCCCACCTTGGCATCCCAAAGTGCTGGGATTACAA
The DNA here is from genome assembly GCF_043159975.1 of Macaca nemestrina. Lineage (NCBI taxonomy): Eukaryota > Metazoa > Chordata > Mammalia > Primates > Cercopithecidae > Macaca > Macaca nemestrina. Next base: position 83,845,204 of record NC_092125.1, on the reverse strand, counting down.
GTGTGAGCTACTGCGCCTGGCCCTATCTCCACATTAAGGAGCTTATGATCTGATTGAAGTGAACATACTTTCAGAAAATAAGATAGATCTGATAGAAAGTAGCAGGCTGAGATTGAGGCTCCAGATTTGGTAATTGTGTGAAAACAAGAATGATCAAGTATCCCAAGTTTCATGGAAAAGTAGTGGGTTTATATTAGAGGCCTGGGACTTTTTTTTTCTTTTTTTTTCTTTTTGAGACAGAGTTTCACTCTTGTCACCCACCTAGGCTGGAGTGCGGTGACTGATCTTGGCTCACTGCAACTTCTGGCCCCCGGTACAAGCGATTCTCCTGCCTCAGCTTCCTAAGTAGCTGGGACTGCAGGCACGTGGCACCATGCCCAGCTAATTTTTGTATTTTTGGTAGAGACGGGGTTTCACCATGTTGTCCAGGCTGGTCTTGATCTCCTGACCTCGTGATCTACCTGCCTCAGCCTCCGACAGTGCTGGGATTACAGGTGTGAACCACTGTGCAAGGCCTGGGACTCTTCTGGTGATCAAGTGTTGAAACCAGTAGTGGTCACACTGAAAAGCATTCAGAGATACTAGATCATATTACGTCTTAATTGCAGATAGTTCCAGCTTTCAAATCAGATTTTTGGTAGGAGCTTAGCACGTATCTTTCTGTGGGAACTATGTTATAATGAGGGCTAGTAGGTTCTCAGGTGGTACACACAAGACCATTTAATGCATTGTATCTTTGAAGTATGTGTTACACTATTAGGCTAAACTATAAGAAATTACTGTTTTTGGAAGTCAGAAATCACCAGACGTTGGCAATTTCATATGGTTCAATCCAGTACATTTAATTATCACCAGACATTTTTTTAGCTTAGTGAATTTTTTAAATTTATTATCATTTATGTACTTTTTATTTCAGTACTTTTAGGGTACAAATAGTTTTTGGTATCACCAGACATTTGATGTCTATAATTCGTTTATTTGACAAAACACTGAGACTGCAGAATTGACCTGATAGCTGTGTTTTAAAAGCATTTCTCTGAGACCATTCAGGGTTTTACATTGGGATGTCTGAGATTGAAGGCCCTTCTGCCCCAGGGATTCTCCTTAATCCCAAGGTTCTGATGGGTTTTTCTCTACAGTCATCCTCCTTTCCCCCATTCCCAAAATAAGACTAGGGAGGTGGGAGTATTTTAGGGTGGTGTTTTTCTTTTTCTCTTTTTTTGAGATGGGGTCTCACTCTGTTGCCCAGGCAGGAGTGCAGTGGCAGGATCTCGGCTCACTGCAACCTCTGCCTCACGGGTTCAAGTGATTCTCCTGCCTCAGCCTCCTGAGTAGCTGGGACTACAGGCGCTTGCCACCATGCCCAGCTAATTTTAGTATTTTTTAGTAGAGACAGGGTTTTACCATGTTGGCCAGGCTGGTCTCGAACTCCTGATCTCAAGTGATCTGCACACCTTGGCCTCTCAAAGTGCTGGGATTACAGGCGTCAGCCACTGCGCCTGGCAAGGATGGTGTTTTTCTAACTGTAGGTTATTAGCAGGAGTTATCACAAATGAGAATAGAAAATATTCAAGAAACATTGCACATGGTAATGGCAAGTGTTGTTTTATGAAACATTTAGTCTCTGTGCATTTGTGTGTGTGTGTGTTTGTACTGGGTTGTATATGCAGTGTGTTTATCACAGGCCTTAAAAATTTGAGTAATACTGATTTGGGAGATGAATTGATGTAGGTTGGGCATCTTGGGGATTGAAGGTAAGCCATTGTAGGGGTCCTGGGACCTTCCTATCGTGGGCCAGAAAGTAGACCTTCTCTCTGTCCACTGGTGCCATCAAACTCCTCTGAACTCTGCCTCATGTCTTTCCTTTACTACCTGCATGTAATGTAATGTAGTTTAGTATAGAGTAGAATCCTTTGGAATTTTTTTAAAGGTGATTCCTGGTAGTTGCTGGTATAGGTGGTTAAAAACAGAAAACCTAAAGCACAGAGATAGTGTTCTCATTTCACTTTGTAAGTAGAACGTGAAACTTTATAAGTTTTTGTAGAGTGATCACTGAGAATTCATCTGTATTTCAGGGGAAAACAAGAAAGACTAATTCCTGGTAGGTAGGCACTTGATAGATTTGTGGAGTGGGTGGAGACAGTCCTGAGCACCTGTCTAGGGTCAGTGAACTACTTATTAGTGAATGATGAAGCAGAAGTGATAGTAGGAACAGAGAGGTGATTATCTTCCCCCCCTTTTTTTTTTCTGTGCTGTGCTGTCTTGGAGAGGTGAGGAGAAAAAGGTTCCAAATTGGCCGCTGGATGATTGAAAGAAGTCCCTGTGGCCAATTTTGTATCTGGATGACCATTCTTTTTTAAGAGACATGGATAAGCCTTTCATATAAAGAGCTGCTGGCAGGATATTGTTTTATTAGGTTTTAGGGATATTGGCCCATGGTTCACTTTTTCTTTCTCCCCAGTTATTGGAAAAGTTGATTGCTAGTAAGGCTGATTGCTTTCAGGGAATTGTCATTTTCCTCCAGGGAGATGTTTGGATGAGAATGGAGACCACTTTGGCAAGAGCAACAGCTGCTGAACAATCTGTTTGGGATTAGGTGCAAGTTGGTATGTAGTGGAAATCTGCCTCCTGGTTCCTGAAATTATGTTCCTTTGCCTCAAGGATAAATGTTTTTCTGCTCATTCCAGTTACATTCACTTAGCTTTGGCTGGTAATGCTTCTAACTGATAAAACCTTTCTCTTTTAAGAGAGCTTCCTTGAAAGAATAATTGATAGCTACGATGAGCAATTAAAAATGTTATGCCTTCCCTTAAGATTTTGCTCAGGATTTAATCATAGGTTGGTGGTAACAGAACGTTTCAGTTCAAAATTAACTGTATATTATCTAACCATTTTGGTAATGGGAGAGACTTAAGATGCTTTCTGATCATTTAGATGGCAGTATCACACGAGATTTATTCATATTGTGTGTTGGAATGTAAATTCTAATAACCTTTGGAAGCATTAGTAGTAAAATTTACTTAGCTGGCTGTTCGTAAGCTTACTAGTGGGTTGGAGTTGCATGTGTGAATCATACCTCTGACCTACTGTGATGATACAAATTAAGTCGAGTTTAAGGAAGCGACTAAATTAATTGCCATCCTGTGACCACACTGTCCACTTAGCACTGTACAGCTAAGATCCTTTCATTTTTTAAGTTTTAAGTTTTTTAAAAAATACTTTTTTAATACCACAGATATAAGAACTTTCAATGGGTGCTTTTAATTTGGGTCTATGCTGACCTTTATATATCGGATAATGTATCTAAAATCCTGAGCCAGGATCCTAATAACCCCAATCTCTATCTAAGCATAACCTTTTAAAAGCTGTCATTCAGTACTAGAACATCTTTTGTGGTATGGAAGGATAACGTACAGGGCCTGGAAGTACATTTACATATTTGCTTGTTTGGTTGTTACTTTGTGAGTAGAATTTAAATTCACTTTTAGAAATGATGTCATAGTTGTCAGTGGACATGTGTATTTCAACTAACTACAAGAATGACAGATGGAAATGTTCCTTTCTTTTTCATGTCTGATAATGCATTTGCATTTGTTGGTCTGAGGTCAGCACTTAAGTTGGACATCTTCAAATTTATTTTTATTTTTATTTTTATTTTTATTATTGAGATGGAGCCCTGCTCTGTTGCCCAGGCTGGAGTGCAGTGACACGATCTCGGCTCACTGCAACCTCTGCCTCCCGGGTTCAAGCAATTCTCCTGCCTCAGCCTCCCAAGTAGCTGGAATTATAGGTGCCTGCCACCATGTCTGGCTAATTTTTGTATTTTTAGTAGAGATGGGATTTCTCCACTTGGCTAGGCTGGTCTTGAACTCCTGACTCCAGGTGATCTGCCTGCCTCGGCCTCCTGAAGTGTTGGGATTACAGGCCTGAGCCACCATGCCTGGCTTCAAATCTTAATTTGATGGATGGAGTCAGTTTTCCAATCACTAGTAGAAACTCAGTAACCATAAATTTTGAATGCTTGTATTTTATTGGAGTCTGGAATTACCACCTCCAGAGATACTTAGATTGACTTTGGAGTTCTGATTGGTGGTATCACTTTTGATTTTTGAGCATCTCAATTAGCTTATCTTTTCATAGAAGGATATTTTCTCTTCAATTTTTATATATAGATGCAATATATAATTATAAATACTATATATAGCATGTACTTGTGAATCCGCATTTCAACCATATATCAACATAGAAGATTAGTTGTAGTTAGGCTCTTTTTAAAATGTATTTTAATTTGAAATTTACTTGTATGAATAAACTCAAATTCATTAAAATTTTTTTCTCGACATTATTTAATATTGGCATATTGTCACCAATGAGTCTGAAATAATTCTCATGCCTTAAGTGTGACTATTTTAAAGTATTACTCTTAAGGATTTATTTGTGTAGGGGGAAGGGTATTGGGGTTGTGGAATAGAAATAGGATTGGTGTTGGAAGAAGGGTTACTAAGTACCTTATGGAATAGGAAATTTGAGACAGGTTTCTGAGTGCTGAAAATAGGTAAATGTGGAATTGTAATATAATAAGAAATATATATTTGGTTTCTGTTCCTGGTTCCTGGCACACAGCTCTTAAAACCCTCGGACTGACCAAAGTACTGTAATAAATGGCTTTTTGTATGCTAATGAGATGACTGGTGGCTGTGGCTCCTGAATAGCTTCAGGGTAGGGGAGCTGGTTGCTAGGGAAACCAACCAACCAATCTCATGGGAGGGGAAAGAGGAGGAGCCTGAAGGATGAGTTGATAACCAGTGGCAAGTGATGTCTACCTAATGAAGCCTCTATACAAACCCAAAGGATAGAGTCTGGAGAGCTTCCAGATGGATGAGCAAGAACACATCCAAGTGCAGGGATTGGGGGTACATCCCAGCTACAGGAGGTCAGAAGTTCTTGCTCTTAGGACCCTTCCAGACCTTACCCCATGTATCTCTTCGTCTGGCTATTCATTTGTATCCTTTAAAATAATTAGTATTGGCTGGGCACAGTGGCTCACACCTGTAATCCCAGCACTTTGGGAGGCCGAGGTGGGTGGATCACCTGAAGTTAGGAGTTCGAGATCATCCTCCCCAACATGGTGAAACCCCATCTCTACTAAAAATACAAAAATTAGCCATGCATGGTGGTGGGCGCCTGTAATCCCAGCTACTTAGGAGGCTGAGGCAGGAGAATTGCTTGAACCCAGGAGGTGGAGGTTCCAGTGAGCAGAGATCGCGCCATTGCACTCCATCCTGGGCGACAGAATGAGACTCCGTCTCAAAAAAAAAAAAAAAATCTTTGTAATAAATGCATAAACATAAGTAAAGTGTTTTCCTGAGTTCTGTGAGCTGCGCTAGCAAATTAAACTCTGGGGAGAACTTATGGGAACCCTGATTTACAGCTATTGGGCCAGAAGCACAGGACACAACCCGGGGCATGAGATTGGCATTAGAAGTTGGCGTGGTCTTCTGGAACTGATCCCTTAACCTATGGGATGTGATGCTATTTCCACATAGTGTCAGAATTGAATTAAATCATAAGTCACTTGGTGTCTGCCAGATAATCTGGTGTCAGAAGTATGTTGTGTGAGGGTAGAAAAAACAGTTTTTTTTCACCTATCTTTGTAATAAAATACGCTATAAGGTGTAGTAGAGCATTATCCCTTATTAGGAAGGGTTTATAATTAGTTATTTTTGTTGTTATGACTGAACCAGACCTTTGCTTTGTTCTTAGAAAATATCTAGCAAAGTTACACATTTTCTTTGGTTCAGTAAGTGTTGTTTGTTGACCTAGTTGTATATTTAAAAAATAGTATTAAAAAAGAAAACGTGTTTATTACACACAAAATTGACAGACTGAAAAAGTAGAAGGAACAAGTTAATCAACAAATATTTATTATCTTGACAGATATCTATTATTACCGCCAGGCACTGTTCTCTGCCCTGGGGAAATGGAGTTAAGTCATGTACCCAGGGGGCTTACATTCTGGTAGCTGAATGGAGAAGGATGTACCAATAAGTCAGTTATTCTCAATAAGTGTGAAGAAGATAAAATGTGTAGTGAGAAAAGATGGGTGGTGAAGGCAAGGCCTAACTTGGTTGGGATGGTCATGGAAGGCTTCTTAGGGAGGGACATTTGAGTTGATCTGAAAGATGAGGAGGCAGTCATTGGAGAGCAGGAGGACAGTACTCTAAAGCAGAAGAGGTCCAAAGGCCTTGCATTGAAAATGAGCTTGCTTTGTTCAAGGGACAGAAAGTAGGAAGAAAATAGTGTCCATAGGGAACATACTTTTTGAGTCTTTGTAGATGCATACTTTGGCTTGTATTTATAGAATTTGTATTCTGTTTTAATATTTGCTTCATAATATGAATATTCTTCATTTCATACCTTAGTAAACATCTTTAGTGTCAACACAATTAATTTTGTAAATGTATCGTGGTTGACTTATCCTTTCCCCAATAGTTTGGCATTTAGATCCCTCCCCCTTTTGTGTATTATTATAAGTGTTACAGTGAGCACTTTGGATATAAAACTTTTTTGCTTCTTATGGTTGGTCCTCAGAAGGCAAAATATAAACTGGGGCAAAGATATGAATTATTTAGTATTTATTACCAGAATATTTGGCAAAAGCTTTAGTTTATGTTCCAATTACCAAAGTGTAGAGAGTGTTTACTGTATCCTGGCCAGCATTAAGTATTATTTTTGTTTTGAATTTTTTTTTTTTTTTGCTGTGGAAAAATACAGATAACATAACATTTACCATGGTAACCATTTAAAGTGTACAATTCTGTGGCATTAAATAAATCCACAGTGTTGTGCAACCATTGCCACTGTCTACTTCCAGAACTTTTTCATCACCCTAAGTGGAAAATCCTGTACCCATTAAGCAGTCATTTCCCAATCCCTGTTCCCCACCAACCCCTGGCAGCCATGAATCTGCTTTCTGTCTCCTTTGCCTATTCTGGACATTCCATGTAAATGGAATTATATAGTACATGGCCTTTTGTGTCTGCTGCCTTCTGTGACTAAGCATAAAGTTTTCAGGGTTCATCCATGTCATAGCAGTGTCAGTACATCTTCCCTTTTTATGACTAATATTCCATTGTTTGGATATACCACATTTTGATCATTCATCTCTTGATGGACATTGGGCCATTTCCACCATTTGGCTATTGTGAATAGAGCTGCTATGAAGATTTATGTACAGGTATTTGAATACCTGTTTTCAGTTTTTTTGGACATATATCTAGGAATGGAATTGGCCGGGTCACATGACAGGTAATTTTCCATTTAGCTTATTGAGGACTGGCCAAACTGGTTTCCCCCTTGGCTGCCTGATTTTACATTCTCACCAGCAGTGTGTGAGGGTTCTCATTTCTCCATATCCTCATGATAACGTTATTTTTAATTTTTTGTGTGTTTTGTTTTTTATCATGGCCATCCTAGTGACTGTGAAGTAGTACCTCATTGTGGTTTTTGATTTTCATTTCCCTAATGACTAAAAATATTCAGCATCTCTTCATGTGCTTGTTGGCCATTGAGTACTATCTTTTTGTCACTCTGTCACCTGTGCTGGAGTACAGTGGTGTGAACATAGCTCACTGCAGCCTTGACCACCTGAGCTCAACTGATCCTCCTACCTCAGCCTCCTGAGTAGCTAGGACCAAAGGTATGTGCCACCACACCTGGCTAATTAAAACATTTTTTTTTTGTCTGGGCATGGTAGCTCACGCCTATAATCCCAGCACTTTGGGAGGCTCGAGGCAGGTGGATCACCCAAGGTCAGGAGTTCAAGACCAGCCTGGCCAACATAGTGAAACCCCATCTCTACAAAATATATAAAAATGACACGTGCTTGTAGTCCCAGCTACTCGGGAGGCTGAGGGAGGAGACACTTGAATCTGGGAGGCAGAGGTTGCAGTGACCCGAGATTACGCCACTGCACCCCAGCCTGGGCAACAGAGCAAGACTCTGTCTCAATAAATAAATAAATAAATATGTAAATAAATAAATAAATACAATTTTTTTTTTTTTTAATAGAGACAAGGTTGCTTAGGCTGGTCTAGAACTCCTAGGCTCATGCAGTCCTTCCACCTTTGGCTCCCAAAGTGCTGGGATTACAGGGACTATTATCTTTTTTCAACTTGAAATTTTTATTGAAGTATAAGATGTACAAAAAAGGGCACATAGCACCAATTCAATACACCCGTGTAACTATCACTTTATGCCCTCTTCCAGTTACAGTTACTCTTTCACCAAAGAGTAACCCCATCTGACCCAGAACAGCGTAGATTAGTTTTGCCTGCTTTTGTACTCATGTGAATAGAATCACATGGTACATACTCTGTATCTGGCCTTTTACATTTTATTGCATTGTGTGAAATACTAGTTTATTCATTCTAAGGCTGATGGACATTTGGATTGGTTGCAGTTTTTGGATCTTATAATGTCTAAATTATAAGACATTATAATTTATTGTTATATTCTGCATTTGTTTTTTCTTGAGCGTGTGTGTGGGCCAAATACAGCTTTTGGAGTGGTGGTACTAGCGTTAAAATGTCGCCATTAGTATAAATAATTCCTCTACTTTGTTGGCTGTTTCTTTTTTTTTTTTCTTTTAATTTTAGTTCTGTTTAGGCATGGAGAAGTTGTAAGTGGTTTTCTTTTGTTCATTTATTTGGTTAGTTTTAAGTTTGGATTGTAACCTCTTCATCCAGAGTTTTAAAATTGGAAGTCAGCTCTCTGAGTCACATAATCTTGGTATGAAGTTTAAGATGAATGAAATGCAAGCATACTTGAAAAAAAGAGAGTATTTTCTTACTGGGGACCTATTATTATTTTCTTTTTTTACCAAATGTTGAGTATCCCCCAATATTTTTATAGTAATTATAAAATCACAAATTTATTATAACCCCACAGTAGGTCCTGGAGACTAATTGGAACAGAAAGCAATATTGTTTTAATTGTTTGGTTTTTGAGCTCTAGTAACCTTCTATATCTTTTCTTACTTTCTTTTAAAATTACAAAATAATGCATATACATTATAAAAAATTTGAAAATTACATAAGAAAATCAAAAAAATGCCACTACTTAAGAGAAAACCACTTTAGTATGTACACTTCCTGTTTGTTTTTAGGCAATACTAGTTTTTTTTAATTGAACATAATGTTCTTTAATGTGATTTCCCCTAAATATACTGTGAATACTTTCCTCTGTAATTAAATATTATTCTAAAGCATGGTTTTAAAAAATTTGAGCATGATTTAAAAATTTAATTTTTATCAAAATGGTGTACATGTACATATTAATAATTTATAAAGTCATGTAGTTTTATAAGGCTAATAATAATAAAAGTAGGCTGGGTGAGGTGGCTCATGCCTGTAATCCCAGCACTTTGGGAGGCCGAGGCAGGCAGATCACTTGAGGCCGGGAGTTCAAGACCAGCCTGGCCAACACAGCAGAACCTTGTCTCTACTAAAAATATAAAACAATTAGCTGGGCCTGGTGGCGCATGTCTATACTCCCAGATACTCGGGAGGCTGAGGCAGGAGGATCGCTTGAACCTGGGAGGTAGAGGTTGCAGTGAGCCGAGATTGCGCCACTGCACTCCAGCCTCGGCGACAGAGAGACTCCATCTCAAAAGAAAAAAAAAAAAAGTCCATTCCCTTTCCTGCTAGAATCCAGCTCTCAAGAGGAAACACTATCAACATTGACTTGTTTCTTTGGTAGTTTTTTATTTCCAGATAACATGTTTAACCTTTTTTGACTCTTTCAATTTTAGGTTTATCTTTTGACTTGCCATGATGGAAGATAGTGGTTTAGCTGTTTTACATTTTCTTCTCCCCACGATGCGTACTTTCCGTCTTCTATATATGGTTGTATAACCAATTTTGGTTAATAAAAGTTTATATAACTATTCACATTGGAGCCATGCTGTGTACTATTTTAATATGGTTACTTTTTTTTTTTTTGAAACAGCTTTTTGTTTTAGCTGGATTTAATGAATCTTTGTGTTTATTTGTTTTCCGTGCGTTCATCACTTACTCAGCTCAGACTGTCCTACTAAAGTTTAACTCTCCTTTTAGTACAATAAACACATCAGGTAATCTTTCAGTTTCTTTTTATTTTTTACTTTGGATACTTCTAACTTTCTGTTCCAGTTGAACTGATTGCCTTCTTGGCTTGCTTCCTGTAGTGAGATTTTTACCATCTTCATGGGAATTCTTCCAGCCTTATTCTGTTGCTTTTCGTTGTAGCTCCCTTAGAAATGAAGCATGGGAAGCAAATTCTTTGAGACCTAGAATATTTGAGAATATCTATTAGAGCCTACTCTTGATAGATAACTTGGCTATATTTACAAGTCAAGGTTGGAAATTATTTTTATTCAAAATTTTGAAGGCATAACTCAAGTGACTTGTTTCTAGAGTTGCTCTGAAAAGTCTGAAAAGTCTGATGTCATTTTGATTCCAAGACTCGCCGCGCCTGACTTTTTTTTTTTTTTTTTTTTTGAGACTGAGTCTCACTCTGACATCCAGGCTGGAGTGCAATGGCATGATCTCAGTTCACTGCAACCTCCACCTCCCGGGTTCAAGCAATTTTCCTGCCTCAGCCTCCGGAGTAGTTGGGATTACAGGCGCCTGCCACCACACCCGGCTAATTTTTGTATTTTTAGTAGAGACAGAGTTTCGCCATGTTGGTCAGTCTGTTCTCGAGCTCCTGACCTCAGGTAATCCATCCGCCTCTGCCTCCCAAAGTGCTGGGATTACAGGCGTGAGCCAGGGCGCCCGGCCTGCAAGACCTTTATAAGAAACCTGTTTTTTTCTTTCTGGAAACCTTTAGGATCTTCTCTTATTCCTGGTGTTCTGAAATTTTACAGTGATATTTCTTAATGTGAGTCTTTGTTTAAAAAAAAAAAAAGTGCATTGTGCTGTGCCCTTGATGGATCTTTTTATATGCCCTTCAATGCTTAGAAAGTTGTTTCTTTGGTAATGGACTCTGAAAAGGGAGAACTCCTTATTAGGGGGTTTTTGGGTCTTCTGAATTCTTTTATCTTCTCTTTGCTGTCTGATTTTGTCTCTTTTTTTTTTGCTGTTCTTTATATTCCAACTCCTTTATTGGATTTAAAGTTTCTACTGTCTTTAATTTCAAAAGCTTTTCTTTCATGAATGTTTCTTTTAATCATTCTTATTTCACGGATACGTGTCTTTTTTTTTGACCCTTTGAGGATATTATGATTCTGTTCTTTGCGTTTTTTTTTTTTTTTCTTGCTCTGTTTTGATTCCTACCTTTCAAATTAAAGGTTTTCTTAAATGGTCGATGTTCCTTGCCTATCTGTTCAGACTTAAGCATGAGGCTTTGAAAAATTTTTTTTATTTTTAAAGCAAATTGGGAAGTCTTTCCATGGCATGGGCCTGTGACATGATCTTCCTCTCTGAGGGATGAACTGGTGAGTCTGGCTTTCCGTGGGACCCTCAGCTGTCAGTGTCTCCAGGCCTCTGTTTTTTAGGCTGTTTTGTTTTCCTGTCTAAGCTTGACTGCCAGAATTCTGTGGTGAATTGGGGAAAAGGAGGGTGGTGGGTGGGTGGTTAGTTATCATTCAGTATTTAGACGTGCATTTAATTCCCGTCATACCTCCCTCAGAATGCCTTTGTTTAGAGTCTCTCCTGTGTAAACTTCCCAGAGTAATGGGCTGAGTGTCTGATGGCATTGTTTGGGTTGTGGTATCTGGGATTTTGATGAATGGCTCCTTATCTAGAGTTTCAACCAGTTCCCCTCAACCCCGCCACGGCCCCACCCAGCCCTGCTCTGGATTCCTGAACTTTTCTAGGCTTTATTCTTGGTGCATTCCCTCAGTAATTCTGCTAGACAGTTTCTGTTTTCTTCAGTCTAAGTCATTTACCTCTAATCTAACTGCTTTCCGGCTTTCAAAATTATGCTTATATCTAGAGCAAGCTTGTCCAACCCACGGCCTCTGGGCCACATGTGACCCAGGATGGCTTTGAATGTGGCCCAGCACAAATTCATAAACTTTCTTAAAACATGAGATTTTTGTTGAACGATTTTTTTTTTTTTTTTAAGCTCATCAGCTGTCGTTGGTGTTAGTGTATTTTATGTGTGGCCCAAGACACTTCTTCCAGTGTGGTCTAGGGAAGGCAAAAGATGGCACACTCCTGATCTAGAGTCTGCTGTAGTGTCCTCTTTTTTTTTTGTTTGTGGTCTCTGCATTTATAAATTATTTATTATTTAGTGTTGGACTTGTAAGAAACACTCTACTCCACTCTGCTGAGGAAAGGGTGAGCTGTTATGGTGAGGCCTTCCCAGGTCTGTGTGCCTGGCACTCTCAGCTACATTATTTAGGACCTTGGGGTGTGGGTAGTTATTTTATTGGATTTATGTGAGAAGGGCTAGTTTTGTGATTGGTTAAGTTTATTGAAAATTGGCCTTGTTTTTTTTTTGAGACAGAGTCTTGTTCTGTCGCCCAGGATGGAGTGCAGTGGTGCTATGGTGGCTCACTGCAATCCCTGCCTCCTGGGTTGAAGGGATTCTGCTGCTTCAGCCTCCCTAGTAGCTGGGACTACAGGTGCGCACCACCACGTCCATCTAGTTTTTGTATTTTTAGTAGAGACGAGGTTTTGCCATGTTGGCTAGGCTGGTCTCCTGGCCTCAACTAATTCGCCTGCCTTGGCCTCCCAAAGTGTTAGAATTACAGGCGTGAACCACTGCATCTGGCCAAAAGTTGACTGACTTTGAATAGGCTACATTATAGCTTACTACGAGTGCTTATCAACTAATACATTAAAATATGGTAATTCTTTTTTTTTTTTTTTGAGATGGAGTCTTGCTCTGGGTTGCCCAGGCTGGAGTACAGTGGTGCGTTCTCAGCTCGCTGCAACCTCTGCCTCCTGGGTTCAAGCAGTTCTCCTGCCTCAGCGTCCCGAGTACCTGGGTTTACAGGTGCCTGCCACCACTCATAGCTAATTTTTGTATTTTTAGTATAGATGGGGTTTTGTTGTGTTCGCCATACTGGTCTCGAACTCCTGAACCCAGATAATCCACCTGCCTTGGCCTTCCAAAGTGCTGGGATTACAAGCATGAGCCACTGCATCTGGCCAAAATATGATAATTCTAATAGGTCACATTCAGGTATATTTTTTAAATGGTCTAATATAACATTAAAAGTATTTGTGAAAAATTCCATTTTGGTATTTTAAGCATAATCTATCCAAAAGGAACATTAAAAAATAATAATAAAAGGGGAATGTGAGGTTTAGGTTTTTAAGATGTTCAGTATTTTTAGGTAAGAGTGTTGTAGTAGTTTGTTAGGGCTACCATAACAAAATACCACAGACCAGGTGGCTTAAACAATACTTTCCTCACAATTCTGGAGGCTAGAACGTCAAGGTGTTGGCAGGGTTGGTTCCTTCTGAGGCCTCTTTCTTGGCTTGCAGATGGCTTTCCTCTCTGTGTCCAGTGATCTGTCCTAATCTTGTCTTCTTATAAGGGTACCATTCGTATTGGATTAGGGCCCACCTGTTATACTCAGTTTGCCTCAGTTATCTCTTTAAGGCCCTGTCTTCAAATACAGTCACATTCTGAGGTAATGGGGGTTAGGATTTTAACATGTGAATTTGGTGGATGTTGGAGGGGCACAGTTCAGCACATAACAAATATTTTTATTATCTCATGCATTTAAAGGAGTATCATTTCCGATACACTTCAGAAAGGAATGTATTAGTGTGATGAAGTGGAAATAGCTCGGACATTGTAGTCAGATAGGTAGGCCTGGTTTGAACTCCAGCCTTGCCTCTTAATAGTTCCCTAAATTTTTGTAACTTCTCTGAGACTTGCTTCCGAATCTATGAACTGGGAGTAACTGTACATCACAGAGTGATGGTAAGAAATCTAAGGACAATGTATGTTAAAAGTGCCTGACATCGAGTTGACTTCTAAATATTACGTTCTTACTTGTCTTTTCTCTCCTCCACTCCCCAAAGTAGTGTTTTGTGTCTTTCACCCTTATTTAATATCAGAAGGTGTCAATTTCAAATGTACATATGTATCATTTTAAAATTGCTTAGTCTTTCTATTCACAAGTGGTTGAGTATCAGCAGTTTCTTAAGATTCAATCTACAAATGTATTTACCCAGTGGCTTGTCAGAATTTCCAACCATCATATAGTTCAGTTTAACATTTTACATACTTTAAGTGAAACCTACAGAAGTGTAATCTGCTGAGTCAGTGGATATTTACATTTCAAAGGCTCTTGATGCATAAGGACAACAGCCTTTGCTTTTTTATCAGCAATATATGAGGATGCCTTTTTCCCACTCTACTGTTTTCTCCTAATTATCAAAGTCTAAAAGGATATCTTGTTTTATTTAACTTGCATTTCTTTACTAGCCAACATTAATGTTTTTCATCTTTATCAGCCCTCTCTAAATCTTTTATCAATTGTCCTTTTTTTGTTTGTTTGTTTTTGTTTTTGTTGAGCAAGACCCAACACAGGGTCTTGCTGTGTTGCCCAGGCTGGAGTGCAGTGGTGCAATCTCGGCTTACTGCTTAAGCGATTCTCCGCCTCAGCCTCTCAAGTAGATGGGACTACAGGTGCCCAACACCATGCCTGGCTAATTTTTTTTTTTTTTTGTATTTTTAGTAGAGACGGGGTTTTACCATGTTGGCCAGGCTGGTCTCGAACTCCTGACCTCAAGTGATCTGCCTGCCTCGGCCTCCCAAAGTGCTGGGATTATAGGTGTGAGCCACTGTGCCTGGCCACCCTTGTACAATTTTAAAATATTGTTTTTGTAGTGGATAAGGCACACAATATGTAGTCTCCCTTTTTATAATAGCTGTCTGGGGCATATTTTCCCACCTATTTACCCCCCCCCCCATTTATATTAAACCCTTATTTTCCTCCTTTAGCTCTGCCTGCCTGTTCTCCCTCAGCAAGTCTTTGACATTTTCCAAAGTTAAGAGAACAGTAATAACTTCACTGAATAAAAATGGTGAGAGAGCCTGGACTTTAATTATGCCCAGAATACCTCCTAAGAGTGTTATTTTCAAAATCAATGTGGAATTTTGGTTTTTATGTCTGCCACTGAAAGTAGCTTGTTTAAATTTGAGTTTAATTAGTAGAATGACAGGGTTATTACTCATAGTGTGTACTGTTATTAAAGATTCTTTGGCATACATGCAAGTTTTTGCTTTTAGAAGTTTCTAGTCGAAATTATAGCACTCACAAAAAGTTTTGAATAAGTAAGATTTAGAATGAGTGACCCCCTGAAAACCCGGTATGCAAAAGGCTACTGGGTAATAATTTCATTAATTTTATATAACACACGTGTGATTTCACCATACTCTTTTTGTTCCTTATGGTTGATTCTAAGTGATCAGCAGTTTTTATTTTGACCATTTAAACCCATAGCTATTAGCTACTTAAATTTGTGAAATTCTGTGTAGTGATTTCAGTTTTACAAGTTTGTATCTTGGCTGATGTTGTAATTTTGAAAACTTTACATTTGGTAAATACCAATGTTTTTCTTAATGTACTTTTTCACAGTCCTTCTGATTGATTTCAAAGTGTTGTCTTTGAAAATAAACATGACTCATAGCACTTGGGTAGCCAGAGCATGCCTGTAATAAATGCCTTTTGTACATTTTGAGGCTGTGGTAGAATAAACATAGCAGTTCCTTTCCTTTTGAAATGGAAGTTTGATACTAGTGCTGAATTTAAAGATGAACAGAGCTGTAGGTTTGGAGAAAGGGAAAAGCACGGTTATATTTGCAGGTACATTTTTTTCTAACTTTCATTGACTATTTTTGAGTGTTAATGTGTAATTATTAATAAAAGTAATTTTATAGAAGCTGCAAATTACCATATTTCAATGTATTTCGGGGTTATTCCTTTAATAATTTAGGAGCTTTAAAATATGTATCTCAGATTCTATATAATAAAGAACCATCTGTGTAGTTAAACTTTTGAGCTTTTAAGAAGTTATAATTCTAAATATTTGCTTAATTATTTATTTTTACTTAGGGAGAATGACTGTTTAAAGGTTGAGTCTTCACTTTTTGGATAGCCAAGAACCATTAACTAATTTCTGTTGTTTTTGCCATTGATTTGTGGGTACCTTTTAATCTTTTATTATCATTTAGTTCTTTGTGTCCCAGAGTTAGTTTTTATTTGGTTCTATTTGGGCATTTGTTTTTGTGCTCGTATCTCTCATTGTTGGCTATACTTCATAGTATGTTTTAATATCTGGTCAAGCAAGTTTATTATTATTATTATTTTTTGAGGTTGATTTAGCTGTTGGTTAACCTTTATTTTAGCATGAACATTTTAGGCTGCTTATTGAATTCCTTAAAGAATCAAACTGGCAATTTGAGATTCCATTACATTTATAGATTGATTTTGGTGGAGAAATGTTATTCTATTTGTGGATTGTTTTGGTACTTCTAGATAGATGATGATGTCATTGGCAGCAGTGACAGTTTTCTCTCTTTCTTTTCAAATGTTACACTCTTTATTTTTTACAGCGTTGGCCAGTCTGGCACTGTGCTAGACAGCATGGTCATATTTGTCGACTTAGGGAAAGGCTTCTGAAGTTTCTGTGTTATTTTATATTTGTTACAGGTTTTTATATATGTGTGTGTGTGTGTATGTGTGTGTGTGTGTGTGTGTGTATGTATATATATATCCTTTGCTAAATTAAGGAAACTCCTTTCTATTCCAGGTTTGCATAGATTAAAAAACTTATTAATTAGGTGCTTATTTTGTCCAGTTATTTTCCTGCTTCTATCAAGATAACCACGTGAGTTTTTTCTTTGAGCCTTTAATAATTAACAACAAAAAAACACTGTTGGATTTGATTAGTCAGTATTTTATTTAGGCTCTAACTTTATAGTGTTGTTATTTGATTTTAGATTCCATTTACTAGCCTGATAAAAACGACCTAGGTAGTTTTTGTTCTTTTTAACTTTCTGAAAAAACTTGTATAAGATAAGAATAGAATGTTTCTTAAAAGCTTAGTAGAATCCACCTATTAAAAAAAGTCTCATCGCAGAGTTGGTTTTGTTTTACTTTGTTTGGAGAGGTGCATTGCCATTTCAGTTCCTTTAATCTTTTGATCTATTTTTAACCTATTTTCTTTCAATCCATTCAAATCCTCTTCATTTCTTGTGATAATTTTGTTATTCCTCTTCTTTTGGATCTTCTTTGTCTTTTTCTTGATGAATCTTACTAGAATTTTATCTAGGCTATTAATATTTACCAAGATACAGCTTTTGGTTTTGTTATCTTCTTAATTGTTCATTTGGACTAGATTTTCATTGATTTCTGTCCTTTATTATTTCTTTCCTTTTTATTTCTTTGGCTTTTCTCTGTTAGGTTTTTCTTTTCTTTTTTTTTTCATCTTTTTATTTCTGGTAAATGTTTAAAGCTATATGTTTTCCTCTTAAGTTCTTCGTTGGCTCTAACATATATTTTCTAAATGTTTCCTGATTTTTATTGATTTCCTTTTTAACATAAAGGTTAAGTTATATTTTTTTAGTTTCCAAATTTGAAGATTTTAAAAAATTACTGATTCCTGAGTTCATTGTATTATATTAGAACATAATCTGTATGCCCTTATGCCTTCTACATGGTTTAGTAATATAAATGTTTAGGGTATGTGAGAAAAAGAATGTATCCCCTGCCCATTGGAATGTAATATTTCTTTGACCTAAGGAAGCGTAGGTAATTGCTAGTAGGCCTTCCTTTTTTAGTATAAGTATTTTGTAATTGGAACTTTTTTTTTTTTTTTTTTTTTTAAAGGAGACGGAGTCTCGCTCTGTCGCCCTGGCTGGAGTGCAGTGGCAGGATCTTGGCTCACAGCAAGCTCTGCCTCCCAGGTTCACGCCGTTCTCCTGCCTCAGCCTCCCAAGTAGCTGGGACTACAGGCGTCCGCCACCACGCCCGGCTAATTTTTTGTAATTTCAGTAGAGACGGGGTTTCACTGTGTTAGCCAGGATGGTCTTGATCATGTTAGCCAGGATGGTCCCAATCTCCTGACCTCCATGATCTGCCCACTTCGGCCTCCCAAAGTGCTGGGATTGCAGTAATGAGCCACCGCGCCTGGCCGTAATTGGAACCTTCTGTTAGTACTGTTGAGGACTTGAATTTTTTTGCTTATATTTTGTCTGCTTAATCTGTCAGTAGTTCTGAACAGAGTTGATTAAGAGTAATTGTTGATTTTTCTCTGACAGTTCTGTTAATTGTTGAATATATTTTAAGGCCTGTTGTTTGAAATGAGTTTGTTTATGGTGGGTAGATATATTCTCTTGTCATTTTCACCAGTATATAGCCTCTTCTTTATGTATTTTTAAATCCCTTTTAATTTGCTGTTTTTGGGGTGAAATTTCAGACTTTTAAAAAGAATGTTGTAAGAATGTTACAAAGAAAATTATTTTGCTCATCATAGAGATTTACCAATTAATATTCTTTCTTTTTCTTTTTTTTTTGTTTTTTAGCCTTTTTTATTTCCTGGTAAATGTTTAAAGCTATTTATTTTCCTCTTAAGTCTCCCAGGTTGCAGTGCAGTGTTGTGATCATAGCTTACTGCAGTCTTGAGCCCAAATGATCCTCCCACCTCATTCCCCCCAGTAGCTGGGACTACAGGCACACACCACATGCCTGGCTAATTTTTAAATTTTTTTGTAGAAAGAGAGTCTTACCTTGTTGCCCAGGCTGGTCTTGAACCCTTGGGCTCAAGCAGCCCTCCCACGTCAGCTTCTCAAAGCGCTCAGATCACAGGCATGAGCTACTATGCTCAGCCTTTTCTAACTTAAGAAGGACGCTTACTTAGGTCGTTGCTTTTAGGCCTGTTAGGTTGGTGCAAAAGTAATTGCGGTTTTGCCACTTTTAATGGCAAAACGCACAATTACTTTTGCACCAACCTAACATAAGGATTTAAAACTATAAATTTCCCATTAAACACTACTGTACTTGCATCTAATTTTTTTTTCTTATTTATTATTTTTTAGACAGGGTCTGTCACCCAGGCTAGAGTGCAGTGGCACCAACATGGCTCACTGCAGCCTTGACCTCCTGGGCTGAAGTGATCCTCCCGCCTCAGTCTCCTGAATAGCGGTCTTACTCATTTTCTACGTGTGTGTTGACTGCACCATTTGAGAGTTAGTCACCGTGTTAGTCCATTTTGTGTTGCTCTAAAGAAATAGCTGAGACTGGGTAATTTATAAAGAGAAGAGGTTTAATTGGCTCATGGTTCTGCAGGCTTTACAGGAAATGTGGTGCCTGTATCTGGTTGGTTTCTTGTGAGGCCTCAGGGAGCTTTTACTCAGGGCAGAAAGTGAAGTGGGAGTAGGCATGTCACATGGGGAGAGAGAAGAGGAGAACCCAGACTCTGTTAAATAACTAGCATTCCCGCTGGGCGCGGTGGCTCACACCTGTAATCCCAGCACTCTGGGAGGCCGAGGTGGCCGGATCACGAGGTCAGGAGATTGAGATCATCCTGGGCTAATACAGTGAAACCCCGTCTCTACCAAAAACTACAAAAAATAAGCCGGGCGTAGTGGCGGGCGCCTGTAGTCCCAGCTACTCAGGAGGCTGAGGCAGGAGAATGGCATGAGCCTGGGAGGCAGAGCTTGCAGTGAGCCGATATCGCGCCACTGCACTCCAGCCTGCCTGGGGGGCAAAGCAAGACTCTGTCTCAACAAAAAACAAAAACAAAAAACAGCATTCCCAGCTCTCAAGTGAGCTGACAGAACAAGAACTTACTTTATTACTACAAGGAGGGCACCAAGCCATTCCTAGGGATCCTCCCCCATGATCCAGACAGCTTCCTCCACGCCCCACCTCCAATAACGGGTGTCACTGTTTTTTTTGTTTTTTGTTTTTGAGACGGAGTCTCGGCCCTGGCGCCCAGATTAGAGTGTAGTGGTGCAATCTGGGCTCACCGCAACCTCTGCCTCCGGGGTTCAAACGATTCTCTTGCCTCAGCCTTCTGAGTAGCTGGGATTACAGGTGCGTGGCTAATTTTTTTGTGTTTTTAGTAGAGGCGGGGTTTCACCATGTTGGTCAGGCTGGTCTCAAACTCCCGACCTCAGGTGATCTCACTGCCGCGGCCTCCCAAAGTGCAAGGATTCCGGGCGTGAGCCACCGAGCCCAGCCGGGAATCACATTTTAACTTGAAAGTTGGAGGGTACAAACATCCAAACCATTTAAGTCACTTACAGCACTTTACTCCGCAGTGTAAATAACACAGGCATTCTCCTACATAATCACAATACAGTTATCATACTCTGGAAATTTAATATCATCTAATATACCTTCCATACCCAGATTTTCTTGGATTTCCCAATGATATTTCTTACTGCCCTTCTCCCTTTAGCCTTCTTCCTTCTCCATTCAGGATTCTACTATGACATTTCATTTTCATGTCTCTTCAGTCTCTCTTTAGCTTTGTTTTTCTTTCTTGATGTTGCCACTTTTAGGAGGCCAGGCCAGTTGTTTTGTAAAGATCTATTCTCTTTGATATGTTTCATTTTGGATTTGTTTCATTGTTTTTTTCATGAATGGATTCAGGCTAAACATTTTTGGGCAGGACTATTTATTGTATTACCTAGTGATGTGTTCTTTTCAGTCCATCATCTGGAGGCCCCTGATGGCAGTTTTCCCATTATTGGGAAATCAAGTTTTGCCCTTAAAACATAGACATGTTTATTCCTGTTGATTTAAAAAATTTAATAATGTTACTATCTTTTCTTTAATAAGATAGGTACTTTATTTCATTCTGTGTTCTTGGGCAAGGTCTCTCCTCACCCAGCCAAGTTGATGTTAATCTAGAATTTTTAGTTTTTTAAATTATGGATATACTTTTTGTCTTTTCCCTTTTCTTTCACTCTCTCTGTATTTGTGCCTCCCCCCTTTACTCTCTTTCCCTTCTTTCTCACTGTCCTGTTCTATTTTTCACTCTTGTGTAGATTCTCTTTTAGAAAACAGCAGGATATTATATAATTTACTTTATATTCTCTTTCCAAATGAGAATAATTAAAAATTTTTGATATGTATGTATGCAAGGATAGGAATCCTCTTGTAAGTAGAAGAACTCTACCACATGCATGAGTCATTAGTGTGTTAAACACTGGGAAGTGGCTTTAGGTCCAGCCGGGTGCTCTGAAGAAGGTAGGTTTCTTCAGTTCTTTACATTAACTGTCTCCTTATCTTAAGAAAGGAGTGAAGAATACTGACCTTGCAGAGGTTTTGTGAGGATTCAGGTAGCATAGAAGCATGGAACTAGAAAAGAATATTAATATTTGCAAAAAAAGTTAAGCAGAGAGAAACTCTTAAAATGTCATTGATTAGAAAGTAAGGATTTAAATAAAAAGTTAAACAGGTTGATTTCAGATCTAGCTCTCAGTAGAATATGATCTTAAAATGGACCTTCGATAGGCCTTATGCATCATCTGTTAATATTTTGTTCAGTTTCAGTGTAGCAAAAGAAGAAAAATACTCTTTTTTGTTTTTCTGGCCCAGGATTCAATTCACATGGCACATTGGGTTTCACCGTCACATCTCTTTAGTGCCTTTTTTTTTTTTTTTTTTGAGATGCTCTCGCACTATCGCCCAGGCTGGAGGGCAGTGGCGCAGTCATGGCTCACTGCAGCCTGTACCTCCCAGGGGTCAAGTGATCCTCCTGTCTCGGGCTCCTGAGTAGCTGGGACTACAGGTGTGCACCATCATGCCCAGCTAACTTTTAAATTTGTAGAAACAGGGTCTTTCTGTATTACCCAAGCTGGTCTTGAACTCCTGGGCTCAAGAGATCCTCTTGCCTCGGCCTTTCAAGGTGTTGAGATTATAGGTGTGAGCCACCGTGCCTGGCCTTCTTTAGTGTCTTTTGATATAGAACAGTTCCTCAGTCTTTCTTAACATAGATATTTTTGATGAATAACAACTATTTATTTTGTCTAACATCTCCCACTTTGGGTTATATTTTATTTCAGTATTGACCTTGTTCCAAGGCACTACTATTATGAAACATGGAGACTCATGATTTAATATGGTGTTAATGTTTAAATTCTTGTATTTTACCATGGGTAGAATACTTGGTTTATGGCGGAATGGAAACATAAATAATCGGCTATTTTGGGTATACATCCTACATGTAGGATTGATGTTCAGTATTTGAATTGAAGGCTTTTATTAAGAAGGGGAGAGGTGGGAAGGGGATTTAGAAGTCTTCTAGATCTCATCAGAATGACAGAAACAGTACACCTCACAGCTGTGGCCACATGTTCAATTTATTTGCCATTTTTATCCCACCGGTCAGATGTTTTAATTTTCATTTGAATATTTAAAGAAAGGTTGAAGTCTTAAGATGTCAGTTGTGTGTAAGGAGTAGACTGTCCAACTGCAGATAAACAGTAATTTTTAACCCTTCACTGCCCAAGTTGTACCTGTATCACCTGATTATGATGTTTTTATTTTGTGACTATCTGTAAAATCAAGTTTTCAAAGTGTATTTCTAGAATAAATGAAACTTCATAGAAACATTACAACGGATTTAGAGCAATGTATATAAATCTGAACTTGAGCATTTTTTCTTATTATTATTTCCCTACTATTAAAGAGGATACCCTTTTGGTTAAAAATTGAGAAACTATAGTTTTCTCAGCATTTTCTAGTCTTTTATTGTTGTTGCATAATTTGAGGAGTATAGTTAAACTTGTTGAACAAGAGTACTTTGGAAGCCAGTTTTTTTCGCTTCCTTCTCCTTAATCTGAAGCTGTTTAGTTTTACTATGGCTATATATGGTCCTCCTGGTTTTGTAATAAGGCCGGTGTGATTTCAGGAACCTTTTGTTTTAGAGATCAGGATATTAAAAACCAGAGAGGGCTAAACTCAACTTGAGTCCTGACTCTTTGCTGATTAAGTGTTAGTTCTGACTTGTAGAAGGATCAGTCAGGTGGGTTTGCCTGGCAGGCGTACCCTAAGTAAAATATAAGTTCCTGGTTATCACTAAGGGGGGAAAATATCTGAAAATTGGGTTTTTCAATGAAGAGTACTTTCTGTTAGACATAGCTGTCTGTCTTACTAGCAATGGGATTTCCAGGGTAGAGTATTAAAAGATATCATGAGTCTTTTGCAGCTAAGCGGCTTATGAGGTCAGTCAAGGAACAAAAAAGTAAGCTAGCTTCAGAAGAGTCTTTCTTATAAGAAAAATTGTGGGAGGGCGTAGAATTATGTCAAGATGTTGAGAAAACTATAGTTTCTAAATTTTTAACCAAAAGGGTATCCTCTTTAGTAGTAGGGAAATAATAATGAGAAAAAATGCTTAAGTTCAGTTGCAGACATTGCGTATCTTGAGGAAAAAAGAGGACACTTCTAAAATTAAAATATAGCCCATAACATTTTTATTTTTTATGAATTGGATTACTCATCATTTTGAATGTTGCCTTCTGCTAAATTACTCCTTTAGCATGAATTAACTGTATTCTTTTTCAGTCATATTCCTAAATGTTAGATGAAATTCATTTAATGTTTTGAACTTTGTATTTTTAGCTGTACTATAAAGATTACACAGCTGTTGCTTGGAGATGTATGTGAATTACTTGGAGCAGTAGGATCATGATTTGGGTCCTATGCCAGCTGATACAAATGAAGAGATCCTAACACATGGGAATAAAAATTCTTAAAGGGTATGAATATCATATTTTAAAATGTTCTGGGTAGTGCCTGCCCTTGTTTTAGGCACCTATTTGTCATGACATACCACATTTCATGATTAGGAGACTGACTTTAGGTTTTCTGTTGGAGAGCTGAGAGTATTCTCCCCTCATTTTGATAGCAATTAGAGTAACTGTGACCAGCTACTCCTGTCAAGATAAATTGCATTACCAACTTCAGCTTTTGTATTTCATTTGATAATTTTTTTTTTTTTTTTTTTGAGACGGAGTCTTGCTCTGTTGCCCAGGCTAGAGTGCAATGGCATGATCTTAGCTCACTGCAACCTCCGCCTCCCGGGTTCTCTGGCCTCAGCCTCCTGAGTAGCTGGGATTACAGGTGTGTGCCACCACGCCTGGCTAATTTTTGTATTTTTAGTAGAGACAAAGTTTCACCATGTTGGTCAGGCTGGTCTCGAACTCCTAACCTCGTGATCCACCTGCCTTGGCCTCCCAAAGTGCTGGGATTACAGACTTGAGCCACCGTGCCTGGCCTGATTAAAATTTACCTAAATACTTAGTTTGATTCTTTGTGCTATGGTTGATTTAGTAGTTTTAAGATTGAGTTGCTCCCAAGCTACAATTAAATAGCTCTGATACTGTATGTGTTTTCTGTATACCTATTTTTTCTTGACTATATTAATTCTCTGTTTATTGAGAGCATATGTAGTTTCTTTTTTTTTTTTTTTTTTTTTGAGACAGAGTCTTGCTTAGTCGCCCAGGCTGGAGTGCAGTGGCGCGATCTCGGCTCACTGCAAGCTCCGCCTCCCGGGTTCACGCCATTCTCCTGCCTCAGCCTCCCGAGTAGCTGGGACTACAGGCGCCCGCCGCCTCGCCCGGCTAATTTTTTGTATTTTTAGTAGAGACGGGGTTTCACAGTGTTAGCCAGGATGGTCTCGATCTCCTGACCTTGTGATCCGCCCGCCTCGGCCTCCCAAAGTGCTGGGATTACAGGCGTGAGCCACCGCGCCCGGCTGAGAGCATATGTAGTTTCTAACCTTCATTGATTGTGCTCTTAGCAAAGCTGTCTATGAAATAATTTTGTGCTTATAGCAAAGATGTCTATAAAGAGAAACTTCAAATACAGAATTGCGTATTATTTTCATTGAAAGTGATCTCTAATAAAGCTTAAAAAGATTAAAATAGTGGTTATCCATGGTTCCTGCTGGGCATTGTGTTCCATTTATTAATTTGACATTCAGCAAATGCTTGAATATGCTT
The DNA here is from genome assembly GCF_043159975.1 of Macaca nemestrina. NCBI lineage: Eukaryota > Metazoa > Chordata > Mammalia > Primates > Cercopithecidae > Macaca > Macaca nemestrina. The sequence continues at coordinate 83,820,238 of NC_092125.1, read as the reverse complement.
CAGATATTAATATTGTAGATAGAGGTGATGCAGTTCTCTCCACTGGGAAGTGTATAATCAACAAATCATCATAATAGAGTGAGGATCATGCTGTGATAGGAGTATCCCTGCAGTTCTGTGGTGCTTGGAGACCTGCCTCCCAGAGGGATGTTTTTGGAAGAGGGCAGTCTGAGTAGACTACTTGGATGTGAACTGGGAGATACAATTGAGTAGTAACAATTAAGAAGGTGGTGGAGGAAAGGAAGGATTTTCTTATTTGACAATCAGGAATAGCATGATTGAACGAGTGGAGATAAGTGAGACTGTTGTCCCAGTGGGAATGATAGGATTTAATAGATTGTTGTAATGATGTAATTTCATTGAAATTTCCCCTAAACGGAGACTTTGAGCAGTGTTTGAAGATGTCCTCACTCCAGTTAGAAGTAAAATATATTGCATGTGCCTGTCACTTTCACATCCATTTAAGAACAGTTTGTCCTTAAACTTTGAATCTAGCAGTATGCCAGAGAAGCAATGTGATTGGTTCTCAAGATAACAAGATCATCTCTGAATTTCTAGCTTCACGCCAATATTTATGGCAGGCTCACTCATTTTACCTTCTGCCTAAGGAGATTGAAAAGGGAATTTTTATAACTGAAAACCATGCAAGAATACTAAGTGTAATCTCAAGGCACATCGATTTGGTGACTTCTTCAGTAGGTTCCAGTAGTCTTTGCAAGCAACTGTTGATTGTTAATAACTACACCTTATTGATATTATCAGAAAAGCACAACATTAAGGCCTTCTTCTAGTCAAGCAGCTTAAAAAAATTGTAATAATTACTATTCTACCTTGTTTTAACCTTTTGTGGAAGCACAGAACAAGAAATTCCAGAATCTTTTGAATGTCATGCAGTTCGTAATGAGCTGAAGACGAATGATAAAAGTGGGCTGCTGTTTTTCAGATTATGGCCAGTAATTCTCTTTGATTATGCCTGTGCTAAAATTACTTTCTGAACACACTGCCAAAGTGTGTGAACAAAACATCATACGCTAGTGATTCCCAAATCACTCTTAGCTTTCATATTTGTTCTGTTGGTAGTGTCAACCGCGTGACACTGCATTCTATACTTACTCTTCCACCTCTCAAAGCATGCATAAAGTTTTGGTATTTGCCTTAACATTCAGTCTTCCTCTTGTCACAAACATTCTTTGGTACTTCTGGGTTCTCATACTAGGGCACTTGCACCTGCCCCACAGGGGCATGCTGCGGTGTGCAAGCATATGGAGCACACTGTAGATGACAAAAGTGACATATCTACCTGGAAGATCAATTCTACTGAAAGATTTATGGAGAGAACATTATATTGAAATAGGCAGTGTAATGGGGTGAATTATAAAACACTCATTCAATTTTAATATGAACTACGAAACTCCTGAGAAATCTGTTTGCTCTTCAGGCTGGCTAGACATCTTTAGTCTGTGTGTGTGTGGAAGTTCTACTATGTGCCATCTCTTATCAAATAATCTTTTCTGGCATTTTTGTTATATGGTAGTTACAGCTAGTCTAGTCCTTGGAACTAAAGTATTTTGAACTTCGTTTGATATAGCAAATTTGTGCTGGGGTGATCTGGCATGTCATGTTTAGGGGCTGTATTCCTTGTCTATGTGGAAGAACTAGATGTGGAGAGAGCAAGAGATACCCTTCCCCAGCTGTAGTGGACAGGCTGTTTTTCAGGACGGAATTTTACAACTTTTATAAAGTAGTTGTGAGCAGGAGTTGGCAGCTGGCAAATGTTGTATGTATTTGCCAAACTATAAATATCTAGTCTGCGGCCACAAATGTCCAAGAAAGGCTCTTGGAAAATTAAGGGTTTCCTTAGGATAATAGTAAAACCAGGCTTTCCTCAAGTGATTATATTTAAGCATAAGAAGCAGCAGTTCATAATTGATTTAGTTGTATTCATTTATGTTTTATTTCAAGTTGACTTTTAATCCAAATACTAAAACACAAAAAAAGACAATTTCTTAGGACTTGAAAAGTACATAAACCTTAAGTCACATGCAGTAGCAGTTAACTTAAACTGAAACAAGAAGTTAGAATTGTATTTCAGTCCATAGAGATGTGCTAAACATCGTAAATTCCCATATTGACAGATAACCACTGTAGCTTAGAATACCCACCACATAAAATGAGCGTCCAGGGAAGAGTGAAAATGAAGAGAGCCTCATTGGGATGCACTTCATAGGAAGTTCACCAAGCTCACTTGCTGCATAGGGAATTGGTCATGTTCACTCCCCACATATCAGACTGGCAGAATGGGAAGTTTAGATTCCCTTCCCCTTCCCCTCCCCTTCCCCTTCCCCTTCCCCTTCCCTTTTCAGGCTACAGTACAGTGGTGAGATCTCAGCTCACTGGAACTCCACCTCCCAGGCTCAAGTGATTCTTGAGCCTCAGCCTCCCGAGTAGGTGTGCGCCACCATACCCGGGTAATTTTTGTATTTTTTAGTTGAGACAGTGTCTCACCATGTTGGCGAAGGAGGTCTCGAACTCCTGGCCTCAAGTGATTCGGCATTCTAAAGTGCTGGGATTACAGGTGTGAGCCACCACGCCTGGCCCCTGTTTGGCACTTTTTAACAGGTATTAGTTGAAATGGTGAATATGGACTCTGTTTAAACCTTGGCACTGTGTGTGTGTGTTTGTGTGTGTGTGTGTGTGTGTGTGTGTGTGTGTGTGTTGAGTGATGAGGGGAGGAGATTAGTCACCACAGCATCTACCAAATTTTATTTTCATTTATATGTTGTTTCTCAACCCATTTGATATAAAATTCTTAGAGTACTTAGTTGAATGAATATGGAGAAATAAAACATGCCACTCTTTTCCCCTCTAATGAAGTCTCTGCATAATGAGTTCTTTCATTAGAAAAAGCTGCACGGGGAGCGCACACATGGTTAATTTTCCCCTCAACATTTTATTATGAAAAATTTCAAGAATACAGAATGGTTGAATTTTTCTGTTAACATATGTATACCCACAATCTACAGCCTACTGTTAATATTAACATTTTACTATATGTGCTTTATCACACATGTGTCTCTCCATCCTTTTCCCTATACAGTTGGCCCTCTATGGGTTTCATATCCACGGATCAAAAATATTAAAAAACAATGCAACAGTATTACACATAAAAATACAATGCAGTATAACAACTATTTACAGTGTATTAAGTATTATAAGTAATCCAGAGATTTAAAGTATACCAGAGGATGTGTATAGGTTTTATGTAAATACTATACCATTTTATATAAGGGACTTGAGTATTTGCAGATTTTAGTATCTGTGGGAGTCCTGCAGCCAATTCCTCCGAGGATACTGAGGGCTGACTGTAATTTATTTATTTATTTAGATGCATTTCTAAATAAAAAGTAAGTTGTAGTCATCAGCACACTATTGTCTAAGTATGTCAGTATTTATATCATTACCTAGGGTTCAATAATGCTTATTTTTTTTTCTTTTGTAATAAATATATATATATAGCGGAATGCAAGATTATTGAGCAAGTTTTGACAGATGCAAACATGTGTAACTCAAACTCCTTTCAAGATTACAGAATGTTCTGGGGGTGATGCCAAAATTCACTGAAGCCCCTTCCCGTGTCACCCCTCGCTTTGCCTCCCCTGCTGCCCGTAGAGTTTTAGTCTACTATAGATTAGCTTTTTTATCCTGTTCCAGAATTTCATCTAGGAACCGTAAAATATATACTCTTGTGTAAGGCTTTCTTTACAGTGTGATGTTTTTGCAGTTTATCATGTCATATATCAGTTGTTTGTTTTTCTTGTTTTCTGATGAATCTTTGTGTGAATACACCACAATTTATCCATCAGGATCTTGTTGATGGATACCTGGGCTGTTTCCAGTTTTGGGCAATACTTAACATTGAAATTGACTTGTCAGAGGGTAGGTGTTTGTTTAATTCTGTAAGAAACTGCCAACTTTTTTTTTTTTTTCATATGGACTCTTGCTCTGTCGCCAGGCTGGAGTGCAGTGTCGCCATCTCGGCTCACTGCAATCTCTGCCTCCCATGTTCAGGCGATTCTGCCTCAGCCTCCTGAGTAGCTGGGACTACAGGCATGCACTGCCAAGCCCGGCTAATTTTTCTATTTCTAGTAGAGACAGGGTTTCAGCATGTTGGTCAGGATGGTCTCAGTCTCCTGACTTCATGATTTGCCCACCTTGGCCTCCCAAAGTGTTGGGATTATAGGCGTGAGCCACTATGTCTGGCCCCAACTTTTCTTTCAAAGTTTGTTGAACCATTTTATACTCTCACCATTGCTGTGTGGGAGTTAAGGTTAAACCATGTTTTAGCCATCCTGCTGGTTATGTAGTGGCATCTTATTATGACTTTAACTGGCGTGTCTCTGATGATTAATGATTTAACACAAATTTACTGAGCATTTATATATCATGTTTTGTGATATCTGTTCGACTTATTTGCCTAATGTTTTATTGGTTGTTGGCGTTTCAGAAATGTTGGATTCATATCAGATTTATGTTTTTTAGATTTTTTCCTCATCTGTGCCTTGCCTAGGTATGCATTCTCTCCCTTTTTCCCTCTTCCCTCTCTTTCTTCCTGTAACAACTTTATTGAGAGAAAATTTTTATACTCTATGCATTTTCTTAAAGGTGTCTTTTTATGGGAGAAAATTTTAATTTGCCTTTTTTTCCTATGATGATTGAGAAGAACTTTTGCCTACGCACGATGATTTTTCTCCTAGGTTTCCTTCTCCAAGTTTATTGGTCTAGCTTTTAGGTTTAAATCGATATATCTTGAATAATTTTTTTTGTATGGTGTGATGTATGCATTGAGTTTTTTTTCTGCATATATATCCACTTGTTCCAGCATCACTTACTGAAAAGACTATCTTTTCTCCACTGATGTCTTTTTAAAAAATTAGTTGTCTCTATATGTGTTGATTTCTGGACTCTGTCCTGCTTCATTGATATATTTGTCTATTTTTGAGGCCACTACCATACCCTCTTAATTGCTGTAGCTTTGTAATCTTGACTTCTATCATTATTAGATAGACTTCTATAATTATTCTTTTTTTTAAAGTTGTTTTAGATATTCATTTCCATATGAATTTTATAATTAGTTTCTACAAAAATGTCTTGATGGGATTTTTCATTGTGATTGCATTCAACCTATAGATTAATTTAGGAGAGACTTGACATCTTAACAACATTGAGCCTTCCAATCCATGAACATTGTGTTATGTTTATATTTAAGTTTTTAAAAATTTCTCTTACCAGTGTGTTTTAGTTTTTAGCATAGAGATTTTACACATGATATTATTAAGATTTTCTTTTTTGGGTGCTATTGCAAATGTAGTTTTTAAAACTTTATTTTTCTAGTTTGTTGTTGCTACTATATAAAAAATGCAACTGATTTTTTAAATTAAACTTGAATCTTGTGACCTTGCTAAATTCACTTACTAATTTGCTGCTTTGTAGATTCCTTAGGATTTTCTATAACCAACAATTCGTCATCTGCAAGTGGAGGCTATTTTCCCTTTCTGTCTTTCTGTCCTTTCTTTTTTTTTTTTTCTTTGCTTTAGTGCAAAGGCTAGGACCACCAATACAATGTTGAACAGAAGTGGTTAGAAAGAACATCCTTGCCTTCTACCTGACCTTAGGGGGAAAGGAGTTCAGTATTTCAAAATTAAGTATGATGTTCTAGATATTTTTGCATATGATCTTTATCACATTAGGGAAAATCACTTCTCTTCCTACTTTTCTGAGAGTTTTTGTCAAGACAGACGTTGCATTTTATCCTGCTTTTTCTGCACCCCCCCCCTTTTTTTTTTTTTTTTTTTTTTTTGAGATTTTCAGCCTCCTGAGTAGCTGGGTCTACAGGCATGTGCCACCACGCCCGGCTAATTTTTGTATTTTTAGTAGAGACAGGGTTTCACCATGTTGGCCAGGCTGGTCTTGAACTCCTGACCTCAAGCGGTCTGCCTGCCTCGACTTCCCAAAGTGCTGGGATAACGGGTGAGCCACCGGGCCTGGCCTTTTTCTGCCTCTTTTGCATTACATTGTTTTTCTCCTTTATTCTGTTATGGTGAATTACCTTGATTTTCAGATGTTAAACCAATCTTGCCTTCCTGGAATAAACCCTACATTGTCATGATGTGTTAGTATTTTAATATTGCCAACTTTGATACTATTTTGTTAAGAAATTTCATATATTATTGAAGGATAATATAATTTTCTTTATTTGTAATATCTGTGTGGCTTTGATGTTGGGATCACACTGGTCTCATAAATCAAGCTGGAAATATTTTCTTTATTTTTTTGAGAGTTTATGTAATATCAGGGCTGTTTTTTCCTGAGCTATTTCACACAATTCAGTAGTGAAACCATGTGCCTGGAGTTTTGTTTGTGAGGAGCTCAATATATCAATTTATTTCTTCCTTTTCCCTCTACTTTTCCCTTTTCCTTCCCCCCCACTTCCTTCTTTTCTTCTCCCTCCCTCCATCCCTCCTTCCTTCCTTCCTTCCTTCCGTCCTTCCTTCTTTTCTGTCTTTCTGTCTTTGTCTTTCTTCTTTCTTTCTTTCTCTCTCTCTTTTTCTGTCTTTCTTTCTTTCTGTCTTTCTTTCTGTCTTTTTCTTTCTTTCTGTCTTTCTTTCTGTCTTTCTTTTTCTTTCTTTCTTTCTGTCTGTCTTTCTGTCTTCCTTCCTTCCTTCCTTCCTTCCTTCCTTCCTTCCTTCCTTCCTTCCTGTCTTTCTTTCTGTCTTTCTTTCTTTCTGTCTTTCTTTCTGTTTTTCTGTCTTTCTTTCTTTCTTTCCTTCCTTTCTCTTTCTTTCTTTCTTTCTTTCTTTCTTTCTTTCTTTCTTTCTTTCTTTCTTTCTTTCTTTCTTTCTTTCTTTCCTTCCTTCCTTCCTTCCTTCCTTCCTTCCTTCCTTCCTTCCTTCCTTCCTTCCTTCCTTCCTTCCTTCCTTCCTTCCTTCCTTCCTTCCTTCCTTCCTTCCTTCCTTCCTTCCTTCCTGTCTGTCTTTCTGTCTGTCTTTCTGTCTTTCTTTCCTTCTTTCCTTCTTTCCTTCTTTCCTTCTTTCCTTCCTTCCTTCCTTCCTTCCTTCCTTCCTTCCTTCCTTCCTTCCTTCCTTCCTTCCTTCCTCCCTTCCTCCCTTCCTTCCTTCCTTCCTTCCTTCCTCTTCTTTCCTTCTTCCTTTCTTTCATCTGTCTTTCTTTCTGTCTTTCTTTCGTCTGTCTGTCTTTTGAGATGGTCTCACTCTGTCTCCCAGGCTGGAGTGCAGTGGTGCGACCTCGGCTCACTGCAGCCTCTGCCTTCCGGGTTCAAGCAATTCTTATGCCTCAGCCTTGAGTTCCTTGGCTCAGGTGATCCTCCCGCCTCATCCTCCCAAGTAGCTGGGACTGCAGGTGCACACAACCATGCCTGGACAATTTTTAATTTTTTTAATAGAGATAGAGTCTGACCTTGTTGCCCGGGCTGGTCTCAAGCTCCTGGGCTCAGTTCTTCCACCTTGACCTCCCTTGACCTCCCAAGGTGCTGAGATTTACAGGCATGAGCCACCATGCCCATTCTTTTCTAACTTAAGAACGAAGCTTAAATCTTTGCCTTTAGGCCTTTCTTTTCTCATATATGCATTTACAACTGTAAATTTCCCATTCGTCACTGCTTTAGCTGCATCTCATGATTTTTTTTCTTATTTATTTATTATTATTTCTTACACAGGGTCTCACTCTGTCTCCCAGGCTGGAGTGCAGTGGTACAGACATGCCTCACTACAGCCTCAGCCTCCTGGGCTCAAGCAATTCTCCCACCTCAGCTTTCTGGGTAGCAGGGACTACAGGTGCACGCCACCATACCCAGCTAGTTTTAAAATTTTTTTGTAGAGACGGCATCTCACTGTGTTGCCCAGGCTGGTCTTGAACTCTTGGCCTCAAGTGATGCTCACACCTTGTCCTCCCAAAGTATTGGGATTACAGGCATGAGCCACTGCACCTGGATGTAGCTCATGATTTTTATTTGCCAAATTTTCATAATGATTTAGTTAGAAATATTTCCTAATTTCCCAATTTATGTATGTATAAGTGAATGAATGAATGACAGGGTCTCACTCTGTCACCCAGGCTGAAGTGCTCATAGCTCACTGCAGCCTCCATCTCCTGGGTTCAAATGATTCCCCCACCTCAGCCTCCTAAGTTGTTGGGACTGCAGGCATGCATCACCATGCCTGGCTAATTTTTACTTTTTTTTTGGTGCTGATAGGCTCTCATATGATACTCAGGCTGGTCTTGAACTCCCCAGCTCAAGTGATCCACCTTGGCCTCTCAAAGTGCTGAGACTACAGGCATGAACCACTATGCTTGGTCCTAATTTTCTTTGTTTTCTTCTTTCACCCATGGATTTCTTATGCATGCACTTAAAATTTTCCAAATGTCATACATGTATTCTGAGGTATCTTATGGTTAATTTTGATTTTGAATTTAATTCCTATTTGGTCAGAGAGCATACTCTCTATGCTTGCAGTTATTTAAAATTTGTTGATTTTTTTTTTTTTTTTTTAGACAGAGTTTCACTCTTGTTGCCCAGGCTGGAGTGCAGTGGCGTGATCCTGGCTCACTGCAACCTCTGCCTCCCAGGTTCAAGCAATTCTCCTGCCTCGGCCTCCCGAGTAGCTGGGATTACAGGCACCTGCCACCACACCCGACTAATTTTGTATTTTTTTAGTAGAGATGGGATTTCTCCATGTTGGTCAGGTTGGTCTCGAACTCCCGACCTCAGGTGATTCACCGCCTCGGCCTCCCAAAGTGCTGGGATTATAGGCATGAGCCCCTGCACCTGGCCAATTTATTGAATATTTTTTTATGGCCCAGCATATCATCTATCTTGGTGATTATAGGTGTACTTGAAATGATTGTGTGTTCTGTAGTTGTTATGTATAGTGTATTTAAAATATCAAATGAGTCAAAGTGATTAATAACCTTCATTTATGTGCTTGCAAATTTTTTTGTGTACTTCTGTTGTCTAGTTCATCAGTTTAAGGGGGTGTTAAAATTTGCAACTAATACTGTGAAAATGTCTTTTTCTCTTTCTCTCCCTTTTTTTTTTTTTTTTTTTTTGGTGACAGGGTATCACTCTGTCGCCCAGACTGGAGTGCAGTGGCGTGGTCTCAGCTCACTGCAACCTCTGCCTCTCAGGCTCAAGTGATTCTACTGCCTCAGCCTCCCAAGTAGCTGGGATTATAGGCGCATGCCACTACTGCCTGGATAATTTTTGTATTTTTAGTAGCGGTATGGTTTCACCATGTTGGCCGGGATGGTCTTGAACTCCTGACCTCAGATGTCAGGAACTCCGCCTCAGCCTCTCAAAGTACTGAGATTTTTCCCTTTAATGCTGTCAATTTTTGCTTTATGTATTTAGAGTCGGTGATTAGGTGGCTGCACATTCAGGATTGTTACTTATTTCTGATGAATTGACTGTTTTATAATTTTGAAAAGTTCCTCTGCTTAAAAGTCTACTTTATCTGATACTCATGTATCAATTCTGATATTACTATATGCATACTGTTTTCATGGCATATAATGTTTTATTTACTTTTTTCCTTTTTTTAATGTTACTTTGAAGATTCTGTTGCTTACCAGTGTTTATTTACTTTGAACCTACCTGCTTTCTGTATATTTAAAGTACATCTCTGTGGGCAGCATGTAATTGATTCTTTATTATCTAATGTCTGCCTTTTAATGAGAGTGTTTAGTCATTAATATTTAATGTAATTATGAAGAGGTTGGACTTCGGTCTACCATTTTAATATTTGTATTCTGTTTGTCCCTTCTGTTTTCACTCCTTTGTTACTCCTTTTCTGCCTTTTTGGGGGATAAATTGAAAACCTTTAGAATTCTATTTTAATTTTTCTACTGACTTTTTTGCTATACCACTTTGCATTTTCTTTCCCCTATTAGCTATTGCTTTCGCTTTTACCATTTACTTAGAGTTAATGTTGTAGCACTTCACATAAAACGTAGAAACCTTGCAACTCTCTAGGTTTGTTCCCCCCCGTTTATTTTGCTGTATTTGTCTGATACATCCCGTCTGCATAATTTGAAACTTCTTAAGATAACGTTACAAGTTTTGCCTTAAAAGAACACAATCTAATTTATATTTACCCTGTATTTACATTTTTTGTTTTTGAAACACGGTCTTGCCCTGTCGCCCAGGCTTGTGTGCAGTGGCACAATCTTGGCTCACTGCAACCCCCACCTCCCGGGTTCAAGCGATGCTTGTGTCTCAGCCTCCCAGATAGCTGGGATTATAGGTGTGCACCACCATGCCTCACTAATTTTTGTATTTTTAGTAGAGATGGGGTTTTGCCTTGTTTGCCAGGCTGGTCTTGAACCCCTGGCCTAAAGTGATCTCTGCCTGCCTCAGCCTCCCAAAGTGCTGGGATTACAGGTGTGAGCCACTGTGCCCGGCCTATATTTACCATTTTTGATGCTCTTCATTTCTTGTCTTTTTTTTTTTTTTTTTGAGATGGAGTTTCACTCTTGTTGCCCAGGCTGGAGTGCAATGGCGCAATCTCAGCTCACTGCAGCCTCCACCTCCCAGGTACAAGTGTTTCTCCTGTCTCAGCCTCCCAGGTAGCTCAGATTACAGGCATGCGCCACCATGCCTGGCTAATTTTTTTGTATTTAGTAGAGACAGGGTTTCACCATGTAAAGCTGGTCATGAACTCCTGACCTCAGGTAATCCGCCTGCCTCTGCCTCCCAAAGTGCTGGGATTACAGGTATGTGCCACCGCACCCAGACTAATGCTCTTCATTTCTTACAGATTATTCGAGTGTCTGTCTAATACCATTTTCTTTCAACTTGAATAATTCTCTTTTCTTTTTTCTCTTTTATTTTTCTTTTCTTTTCTTTTTTTTTTTTTTTTGAGACAGGGTCTTGCTCTGTTGCCCAGGCTGGAGTACAATGGCACGATCTTGGCTCACTGCAACTCCACCTCCTGGGTTCAAGCGATATACCCACCTCAGCCTCCCGAGTAGCTGGGATTACAGGCACCCACCATCATGCCAGGCTAATTTTTGTATTTTTGTAGAGACGAGGTTTCACCATGTTGGCCAGGCTAGTCTTGAATTCCTGACCTCAGGTGATCTGCCCGCTGTGGCCTCCCAGAGTGCTGAGATTACAGGTGTGAGCCACCTCGCCTGGCCTCTTTTTTTCTTAATATATCTTTATTTGCCTTCATTTTTAAAGAATATTTTCTCTGGATGTGGAATTCTGGATTGGCAGCTTTGTATTTGAGCTCTTTATTTTTATTTATTTATTTTTTTGAGACGGAGTCTCGCTCTGTCGCCCAGGCTGGGGTGCTGTGGCCGGATCTCAGCTCACTGCAAGCTCCGCCTCCCGGGTTTACGCCATCCTCCTGCCTCAGCCTCCCGAGTAGCTGGGACTACAGGCGCCCGCCACCTCGCCCGGCTAGTTTTTTGTATTTTTTAGTAGAGACGGGGTTTCACCGTGTTAAGCAGGATGGTCTCGATCTTCTGACCTCATGATCCGCCCGTCTCGGCCTCCCAAAGTGCTGGGATTACAGGCTTGAGCCACCGCGCCCGGCCGTATTTGAGCTCTTTAAAGACGTCGTTTTACTGTGTCCACTCTCTTTTGTTTCTGCAGTACAATATGAAGATGTCTGTGGTCATCCAATTTATTGTTCTTTTGTATGTGAAGTTTCATTTTTCTCTAGCCATTTTAAGTATCTTCGTCTTCAACTGTGATACACCTACTTGTGGTTGTTTTTAGATGCTTTTTAGATGTTTTAGATGGTTTGCTCTTTTTTGCGGAGAGTGGGGAGTTGTCCCAGATTCTTGCACATATTAATATGTTAGCCCCGATGATACTGTCCCACAGATCTGTATAACTTGGTTGGACTCAAACAGCAAATTCTGTCTTTTAGGCAGTGGGTCATATTTTGGTTCAGCTCTTTGAGTTACTTGGAAACGGCCCACACATGAGTAGATCAGGGATCGTCCAGAAATTTAGGCAGAGTTTATATACAGAATTTGGGGTTCCTTCCTGCCCACTAGGTCATTTTCCACCCAGGAATATCCTCTCATTTTGCAGCAGCTATAGATTGCCCTGAACTCTATCCTTTTATCTTTAAGCTAGAAAGTCTGTGGGGGTTTCTGTTGGAGTTTTAGCTCTCCCATGTAGCACAGACCAGGACCAGTTGTCAGGCTAAAAGCTGTAAACATCAGAGAACTCTCCCCATATTATTCCTTTCTGAAAAGAGTTGACTCCCTTCTTCTCATTCTCCAGTGCTTTCCTGCATTAGTGTATTCTTTCACTGCTATAAATAAATACCTGAGCCTGGGTAATTTATAAAGAACAGATGTTTAATTGGCTTACGGTTTTACAGGAATCATGATGCTTTACAGGAATCATGATGCTGGCTTCTGAGGAGGCCTCAGGAAACTTACAATCATGGCGGAAGGCAAAGGGGGAGCTGGCACATCCCGTGGCTGGAACAGGAGCAAGAGAGAGAGGAGGAAGACAACCAGATCTCATGAGAACTTACTATCAGAGGAATAGCACCAAGGGGATGTTGCTAAACCATTCATGAAAGGACCACCCTCATTATCCTGTCACCTCACACCAGGCCCCATCTCTAACATTGGGGATTACAATGACATGACATTTGGGCAGGGACACAGATCCAAATCATATCATTTCATATAGTTGTTCTATAAATTTTATGCAGAGGTGAGGATTGCTTGAGCTCAGGAGTTTGAGACCAGCCTGGGCAAGATAGGGAGATCCCATCTCTACTAAAAATTAAAAAAAAAGAAAAATAACTGGGTGTGGTGGTGCGTGCCTGTGGTCCCAGCTGCTTGGGAGGCTGAGGTGGGAGGATTGCTTGGGCCTGGGAGGTAGAGGCTGCAGTGAGCGCCACTGCACTCTAGCCTGGGTGACAGAGTGAAACCGTGTCTCAAAAAAAAATTGTTATTAAATTTTAATCCAGAGTTTATAGTTTTATCTATGGGAGGGTCATTTGGAAAGGTGGCCATTACTTGGCCAGAAGCAGAACCCTCCCTGCTTACACTCTGAGAAAAACAGATTGAGATTTTATAGTATTCTGCTTCAGGTTTTCTTTCTTGGTCTCATATGGTACTTGTTTTTTGCTGACACCATTCATTGAAAGTAATAACTTTGCAAAGTGAAAATATAAAAACAGTGTGGCTCACCCTCCACCCTCCACCCCCACCCCATCTTTCATCCCCCATTTTTATTTCCACATCTGTCCTAAGTTGGCTCTGTCTGGTGCCTTTATTATAGCTAAAATTAGCCACACTTAGTATTTTTAACTCTATGGTGCTTGGAAAGTATTTTGAGAGGCTTTGCCATATAACTTCATGAAAATAATGTGAGGAAAAGAAGAACTACAGGAAACAGGTGAAATAATCTATTCAGTTACTGAGAAAAGTTTCTTGTTAATGGGAGAATTTACTAAGATAGGGAAGTATTTGTTGCCAAGTGAAGTCTTTTCCCACTTTTTTTTTTTTTTTCTGTGACCATTTCTAGGTGTCTATACTTTTTGTGAACTCTAATGCTGTGAATGATGGTTTAGGTTTGCTGATGCACTGGGAATTGATCTTTGAAAATTACAAGTCCAATTAAAAAAAGATGGGTGGCCAGACAAAGAATCTGAGCCCTGTGTGCCTATATGTGTGCTAAAAGTCATGGAGCTTATGAAATCTCAGGTAGTCTTGGCTTTTTTTTTTTTTTTTTTTTTTGAGAAGGAGTCTCTCTCTGTTGCCTAGGCTGGAGTACAGTGATGCCATCTTGGCTCACTGCAACTTCCACCTCCCAGGCTTAAGCAGTTCTCCTGCTTCAGCCTCCCAAGTAGCTGGGATTACAGGCACAAGACACCATGCCTGGCTAATTTTTGTATTTTTAGTAGAGACAGGGTTTCACCATGTTGACCAGGCTGGTCTCGAAGTCCTGACCTCAAATGATCCGCCCACCTTGGCCTCCCAAAGTGCTGGGATTACAGGAGTGAACCGCACCCGGCCCAACCTTGGCTTTTAAGTAGTTTAAGGTCTTGGGGTCAGGCAAGAGGGAGTGAAGGGGTGGTGTATTATTTATAGCTACACAATAAATTACACCAAAAGTTTTAGTGGCTGAAAACATCACATATGTATTACACGGTTTCTGAGGGTCAGGATTCTGGGTTTGGCTTAGGTAGATCCTCTAACTCAGGGTCTTTCACAAATGCAGTCAAGATGTTGGCGAGGGTTGCAGTCTCAACTGAAGTCATCACGGGGGGAGGAGGATCTGCTTCTAAGCTCATTCACATTAATGGGTTGGATTTAGTTGCATGCCAGCTGTTAGACTGAGGGCTTCATTTTATTCCTGATAATTCCTTCATTATTCCATATATGTATGTGTATGTATTATTATTATTATTATTTATTATTATTTTTGCCATACTCTGTTCAGTAGGGGCAAGTCTCTGGGCATGAATACCAGGAGGTGTGCAGATCATTAATAGCTGTTTTTTTTGTTGGTGAGTTGAGGGTGTGTGGAAGAAGAAGCAGGTATAAATTTTTATTTCTTACAGTGTATACTTAGAGTAGGAGCCAGAATCACACAGCAGGGTGAGAAATTTTAAAAGCAAAGTTTATCATTAGGAAGCTCTGTGATGTCTTACATAAGAACAGCAAAGCATCTCAAAGGAACATAACAAAACTTTAAACATTGAAAGGGTCTTTTTCTGTAGTTTTAGGTTGAAGTTTTATCTTAATTTTCTAGTCAATATTTTTCTACACTGACTTGGATGAAAATATTTATAACTGAAAGTATATTATTTCTTTTTACCTGTTCTTTTTGAAAGATGGAAAGAAATATTCTTCTAATTGTCTAATAGATTTCAAAGTTCATGTGCTTCCTGTAATGTGCTAAACTGATACATTGTGTAGTAACAAAATTGGAGTAGTTTAAAATCATGGAACAGTAGCTGCTATTTTATTCTTCATGTTTCTGTGTGCATGCCTGTGTGAATCTCTGTATCTATAGTTTGATGTCTAAAATGTTTCCCACAGATTTTGTCTTTCATGTAATTCTTTGAAGAAAGTTGAGATTCTATTTGAAGGAAACTTTCCCTGGAGTATTAATTTTATAAATAAGTTTCTTCTTTCTACCTTAAAAAAATCTGATATTCTAGACATGTTTTTGTTATAGGTTAATATTATATCTTCAGTAATGAAATCTTTTAAAATAAACCTGGGTTATTTCTGAAAAGAACATAAATTTCAGCAAATAAATTCTTTCCTCTTAGCTTCAAATTTAATATAACGTGAAGTACAATGTGGAAATAATAGAAAATATACGAAGAAGTAATTTTGTGGAACTAATATAGTTGATAGAATCTTTCTTTCTTTTTTTTTTTTTTTGGGACGGAGTCTCGCTCTGTCGCCCAGGCTGGAGTGCAGTGGTGCAATCTCAGCTCACTGCAAGCTCCGCTGCCTCCCGGATTCACGCCATTCTCCTGCCTCAGCCTCCCTGGAAGCTGGGACTACAGGCGCCTGCCACCACGCCCGGCTAATTTTTTGTATTTTCAGTAGAGACGGGGTTTCACTGTGTTCACCAGAATGGTCTCGATCTCCTGACCTCATGATCTGCCCGCCTCAGCCTCCCAAAGTGCTGGGGTTACAGGCCTGAGCCACTGCACCCGGCCAGAATCTTTCTTTTTTTAGTAGAGTGGTTGCAAGTCCAGTCCTGGAAGCAGACTGGCTGCTTTGAGTCCCATTTCTGCCTCTCCCTACAGTATGTCTTTAGTCAAGTTAATTCACTTCTTGGGTCTCAATTTCCTATCTGTAAAATGGGGATATTAACGGTACCTACCAAATAAGATTGTTGAAAAGATAAGTGAATTAATAAAGGCAAAGCACATAGAACCATATATGGCACTTAGTAAGTACTATATACATATCCTTTTTTTTTTTTACTATTATTAGTAGTAGTATTAGTATCAACACTGGCTCAGTAATTATTTATGTCACTTAATTGTCTCTGGGGTTTAGGTCTTTCATAATGTAAACCAAGAGATTTAGATTCTTTATGACTGACTAACTGGGGAGCAGTTAGTCTCTATTAGACAGTAATTAACTGATACATTTTTCTTAATTGATAGGATTTTTTGTGCCTACAGTTAGTACTCTGAAATATAGCCTCTGAAATATTTATAGACAGTTGTAGAATGCATTCTTCTGAAACAGTTGGTTTTATTTTATTTTGTTTTGTTTTGAGACGGTGTCTCGCTCTGTCGCCCAGGCTGGAGTGCAGTGGCCGGATCTCAGCTTACTGCAAGCTCTGCCTCCCAGGTTCACGCCATTCTCCTGCCTCAGCCTCCTGAGTAGCTGGGACTACAGGCGCCTGCCACCACACCCGGCTAATTTTTTGTATTTTTTAGTAGAGACGGGGTTTCACCGTGTTAGCCAGGATGGTCTTGATCTCCTGACCTCGTGATCCGTCCGCCTCGGCCTCCCAAAGTGCTAGGATTACAGACATGAGCCACCGCGCCCAGCTGGTTTTAATTTTTACATTTGCTTTATCATTGTTAATTAGTCTTTCATATTACAAGAAAGAGAGGATTGTTTGAATTTTTTCTGTGCTGCTTAGCAGCAGGCCAAGTCTTCATCATTATGTAGATGTGCAGCTAGAGTTGCACACACAAAGCAGGTTCCCATCCTAGATACTTAATCTTACTAGTTTGTTAATATTTCTTTCTTTTCTTCTTTTTTTAGGAGATAGTGTCTCACTCGGTTGTCCAGGCTAAAATTCAGTGGCTCAATAATAGCTCACTGTAACCTTGAACTCCTGGGCTGAAGTGATCCTTCTACCTCAGCCTCCCAAGTAGCTGGGACTACAGGTGCACACCATTGTGCCTGGCTAATTTATTTTATTTTTTATTTCTTGTGGAGACAGAGTCTCACTTTATTTTGTCCAGGCTGTTCGCTAACTCCTGGGCTGAAGTGATCTTCCTGCCTTGGCTTCTCAGAGTGCTGGGATTATAGGCCTGAGCCACTGTACCCAGCCTGTTAATGTTTCTTTTTATTTTTTTCTGTCTCCAGAGCTTTTATAAGTTTTACAAGTTTCTCTGTCTCTCTTGTGGTTCTAAGAATATGGAAATTGTGCATTCTCACTGTCTTTATTATTCTCTGTCTCCAGGTATGTTGCAGATAGGGACAGGTTCTTTTTATTGCCCGAGTCACTTAAGTAAGAGGAACTCATGATTGAAGTCAAATAGTACCATAAGAATTATTGAGAAAAGATTACTCCCTGAAAGATTACTCCCTATTGAAAAAAGATTACTCCTAAGCACACATGACTACATGTGGTAGGTACATTCTCTAAAGTACTTTTTCTACATATTATTGTATTTAACCTTAACATTTTCCCCAACTTTAAGAGATTTTTTTCATCCTGCAGAATGATCCAATAGATTTGCTGAAATGTTTTCTTTTAAATCACGCCATCTTGCTTTCGATGATCATTTAGACTGATCATTTTCTTTGGTGAATCTGGATCCATCATACTAGACTGCATTTGTACTTTGCACATGTTGTAGGACAAAGAGTTTAATAGTGCCATATTGATATTTTTACCTTTTATTTATTATTCTGTTTCTCAGAAAGATGAGTGAAATATTAATGTGGTCTTTAAGGAAGTTTTGCCTTTCTGCATATTTGGTACTGCTGCATTCCAGATGGTTTTCTTGCCTTGCAGAAAATAACTTTGTATGCTGCTGTTATTTGCATCTGCTGATTGTCAGTGGCATTCACAGTGTTTTTGTTGTATTCCTCAATCTCTCAGCCATTGTGGCAGAACCTAATTGTAACTAGCAAGCAGATTTTTTCCCCTGATTCTTAGCAAGATTTTTTTTCTTTCTTTTTTTAATGGAATGGCAAAGGAGATAAGTCTCTAATTTGGTCTAATAGTGATAGTGGTTGGTTAATTGAAATAAAGTTTGGTATCCTTAAAAATGACATATAACTTTAAATATTTATTTTTCATTTATTTTTGGAAGCTTAAGCAGATTTTTAAATTTTTAAAAACATTTTTTGAGATAGTGTCTTAATGCTGTCATCCACGTTGGAGTGCAGTGGCACAATCTTGGCTCAAGGCTTCAGTGATCCTCCCACCTCAGCCTCCATAGCTGGGACCACAGGTGCCTGCCACCCTGCTCGGCTAAGTTTTGTATTTTTTGTAGAGAATGGGGTTTTGCTATGTTGCCCAGCCTGGTCTTGAACTCCTGGGCTTAAGCAGTCCACCTGCCTCAGCCTCCCAAAGTGCTGGGATTACAGGCGTGAGGCACTGCGCCTGGCCCAGCAATTTATTTTCTCACAACTCTGAAGGCTGGAAGTCTGAGATTGATGTGCTGGTATGGCTGGTTTCCTCTGAGGCCTCTCTCTTGGCTTGCAGATGGCCGCCTTCTTGCTGCCTCTTCATATGGCTGTCCCTCTGTGTGCTTGCTCCTGTTGTGTCTCTCATTTTTTAAATACTCTAGTCTCTGTTATATCGTATGCATTAATTAATTCTTTAGTCTTTTGCTGTAAAGCTTTTTCTTTAGTGTTAGTCTGGTGATGAGAACTCTATATTGTTTTTCTTCCTAAAACATGTCCCAGCAGATAATGATGTTTCAGCTTTGGTTTATTTGAAGTGGAGAGAGAACTTAGACATATGCAAAGCATTCTGAATACAGAATTCTGCTAGACTTGTATGATCCTTTTAGTGACCTACCTTGATAAAGACTTTTCAAAACATTTAACTTAATTTTTATAGTATTTCTGTATACTCACATCATATCAATTTATATAATATTTAGATTGCAGACTTACAAGTACAATTACAATGAATACATTTGGTCACAAACACAGCTGATTCTTTTTGTTTGTTTTTTTGGGTTTTTTTGTTTTGTTTTTTTTTTTTGAGACAGTCTCGCTCTGTCACCCAGGCTAGAGTGCAGTGACATGATCATGACTCACTGTGGTCTTGAACTCCTGGCTCAAGTGATCTTCCCACCTCAACCTCCCAAGTAGCTAAGACTACAGGCATGTGCCCCTGTGCCCAGCTGATGTTTTAAATTTTTCATTTCTGTAGAGGTGGGAGTCTTGCTATGTTGCCCAGGCTGCACAGCTGATTCTCAAGTACAGTCTAACCTCTGGGAGCAGAACAGTGCAGAGTGATGAGTTGAGCTCTGAGCATTTAGAGTGCTAGTGGTATGGTTTGTGGATGGGAAGGGGAGGAGTGGAGAGATTGTCCATTTGGGCATTGGAGGTCAGAAAAGGAAGCTTTCACTGTCGTATTTCAGGGCTCTTACTCCAAGTTTACAGATTTTTGCTTTTTATACTTAGTATCTCTCACCACTTTTCAGGCCACTTCTCTCACAAATCTTTAATTAGGAGAAATACAGTGCTAGTCCTTCATGGGTTTAACATCTGATACTGGTAGAGATGATGTGCACAATATATTGTGAGAGCACAGGAAATAAGTTCTTGTTTTGGGGGAGTGTAAAAGCTTTCAAGAAGAGGTGATTTTCTGAATTCTCAAGGACAGGTCAGAATTAGAAGGTATCTGGGAAGATGAAAATGGGGCAGATAGGTCAGGAAGAGGGGAAGGCGTGTTATTGCTGTAGTGTTGAACTATTTTGAACACCAATGTGCTCCCAGCACTAGGATGGTAGAATAGTGTCTGGCACACATTACATGCTTAATAAGTATTTTAAAGAAAGAATAAATGTTGAGGAAGACAGAGGCCCAATTATAGTGGACCCTGTATGTGATGCTGTGAAGCCAGAGTTTATCCTGAAATGAATCTTTGAGGTATCTTAACCAGAAGAGTGGCATGATCAGATTTTATTTGTAAAAGTTTCCCTCTAGAAGCATTGGGAGGGGAGAATAAGATTGCAGTGAGAGATACAGGTAAGGAGATTACTGAAATAATCCAGTTGAGGAACTAGGGAGGGCCCAAATTAAAGCTTTTGAGCATTGTGAACAAAGGATACTGATGCATCGTAGGAGTCTTTTGGAAATATAATTGACAGGCCTTGGTGACTGTGTGTGTGGAGCAGTGAGGGTCATGGAGGATTCTGGAGTGATCCCTCCATTTATTTGTAGGATGGTGATTTCAGAGTGGTGGTGTTGGTGCTATGGACTAGGAAAAGGCTAATCTAGTGCTTAACACAATATATAGCACATGCTATTTATTGTTCACTTTCCTATTTGGGGAAACTTTTTTATTCCTATCTGAATGCACAATCTTTATTTTTTTATTTTTTATTTTTTTTGGAGACAGAGTCTCACTCTGTCACCCAGGCTGGAGTGCAGTGGCGCACTGTCGGCTCACTGCAGCCTCTGCCTCCCGGGTTCAAGCAAATCTCATGTCTCAGCCTCCCAAGTAGCTGGGACTGCAGGCACAAGGCACCACGCCTGGCTAATTTTTTATGTTTTTAGTAGAGACGGGGTTTTGCCATGTTGGCCAGGCTGGTCTCGAAATCCTGACCTCAGGTGATCCACCCGCCTCAGCGTCCCAATGTGCTGGGATTACAGGTGTGAGCCACCGCACCCGGCCCACAATCTTTTCTAACTGAGATGGTCTTACTCACTTTTCCTATATGCCAGGACCTGTGTTAAAAATGTGAACAATATTTGTGGAATTGAGTTGAAACCTAACACAGTTGTGTTTACTCTGAGCCTCTTTAATGTTTGAAATATCCTAATATTGTAGACTTAACCCAATAAATTGACATCAGATAATAAGATGGAAATCCTGTCTTTAAAATTCCAAAGTTTTTAGTGTCATTTCTTAGTATTTTATCTTCTGAATAAATGACATCTTAGTTCATAGAATGACTCAGTATCATAACAGACGTGATGCTAATTCTCTTTCTTTAGGATACATTCTTTTAAGAGGCTGATAGTATAGTAGCTTATTGTGCACATGTTGATAACTCACTACAGACTAGACTCTGTGCTGCACATAGGGGATTCAAGAAGGAATGACATATTTTCCATTTTCAAAGGTGATGAAGACATGTTTCTAAATAAATGAGTTGGGTCATGACTTTCAGTGGTGGTACATTTTAATACTTTACAGCTTATCACATACTAACTGGGAGTATCATTCAAATACTAGGTGCATCCATAATTTTTTTCCTCCTTTTGATTGCCTCCTCCTTTGCATCCTATCTATCTACAGATCCTTTCTGTTG
This sequence comes from Macaca nemestrina, assembly GCF_043159975.1. Classification (NCBI taxonomy): domain Eukaryota; kingdom Metazoa; phylum Chordata; class Mammalia; order Primates; family Cercopithecidae; genus Macaca; species Macaca nemestrina. The sequence continues at coordinate 83,798,972 of NC_092125.1, read as the reverse complement.
TACTTACAACATACATCCCCGGTGCTTTCCTGTTCCTCCTTTTTTTCTAGTCTGGTATTTGTGCTTCTGTTTTGATTTTGCTGCCACTTTCTTGAATTCTTTCTCTATGTAGTAGGTACAGTTATCTTTAAAATGTAGGTCATGTTCTGCTTAAAGCCCTTCAGTGGCTTCCCAGTGTACACTTGGAGTAAAACTCAAGTCCTTTCCATGGCTTAAATATTGCCTCCTCAGAGAGTTCTTGGTTGTTGAGAGATTAATGAATATTCTGATAACTCAGAGGAAGGAACAATTAGTTCTGGCTTTGGGAACCCCAGAAAGAATTAATAAGAGGAATAGTATTTGATCCAGGTCTTGATGAGTCGGATTTTGTTAGATTACAGTATGTGCTGAAAAAGCATTTGAAGAGTGCCTACTATGTGCTACGTATTGTCATATTCATGCTTTCTTTGACAAGTAATGATTAATAAGTGATATCTTTGAAAATTGATATTTGTTAACAACTTGGTTTTACTGTGATCTCAGTAAATAGTATATACAAGACTAGCCTAGCAATCCTTAGTCTGCTTAAGTACCAGGAACTGCTTCATTCACTGGTACCTATGAGAATAGAACTTGGCAAGCGTTCTCATCACATATACCTGCTCAGTCAACTTAACTATATTCAGAAATGAACCAGCTGACAAAATCACAAAATTGTAATTTGGTGTCTTGGTTTTTAGACCTTTTTTTCCCCTCTGTTAAACGAGCTGTTTCTAGCCTTTTAATGCCATATTTTATTTTAAAATACCAAAATTAACATCAGAAGATGAAGTATAATTAACTATATATACCAATTGCATTGGGTCACAAAAGTGAAGTTTTTGTTTATAACCAAGTACTGCTTGGTAATTTACTAATTTAATCTTTTGCGTAGTTGCTTCACTGACTCAGAATCTTGAAGACTTTGACCGGGTATTCATTTTGAGGCTTGTCATGATGCAGATAGGATGGTAGTAAAATGATGCATTGCTCTATTATTTGTTCACCAGTGTCCATGCAGCAATACTGTCCCTTGTGGCTAAGGCCAGCCATATTTTAAAGCAGGCCCTTGGCTAAGCATTTCACTGGTCCAGGGAGAGATGGGGGGAAAAAATCTACAGATAATAGAGGGAATTGTCTAGAAAGCTCATGTTATTGCATTTAATGATTTGTCTTTGTTTTGAAATATTCCTATTTTTAGATTCCAAAAATATCATTTTAAATAAGTTATGTTGGTCCCCACCACTGCCCCATCACATACCTGGCAAGTAGGGCAAAATATTGGCAGCCAGTTCTATATTGATTTATCTACTCTGCTTTTGATGTTCATGGCTCCATGAAGTCTAAAACTGCTTACCGCTAATTTATTTTGTGCATCACACCTATAATCGGAGTTAGTATGTGAGTGGCTTTTTTCCTTACTTCAGCAGTCTCTTCTCCTTCACCAGCTGGGTGTCCCAACAATTCAGTTCACTCTGACACTATGCAGAGTTAACATAGACCCCACAGGTTAAGGGCTTAGTTCCATAAGGCTGCTCCTGCTTCAGATACCAGCTGCAAATGGAGTGCCCAGGCTACCCACATCTGCTTAGCCAACTGCAAATACTGAGGTTCCTGAAACCACCCAACCCACATTTGGTAATTTGCTAGAATGATTCCCAGAACTCAGGAAAGCACTTCACTATTACCATTTATTATAAAGGATATAATTTAGGAATAACCAAATGGAAGAGAGGCATAGGGCAAGGTGTGAGGGTGTGGGGGTTGAGTCTTTTCCTACCCTTTCCAAGTGTGACTCTCACAGCACCTTCATATGTTGATCAACCCGGAAGCCCTCTGACCCTGTCATTCAGGGTTTTTATGGAAGTTTCATTACATAGACATGATCGATGAAATCATTGTCCATTGTGATTGAACTCCATCTCTAGTCCATCTCCCTTCCCCAGTTGTTGGCAGGGGGAGGTAATGGGGTGGGAAGTGTGGGCCTGAGTTCCAGCTTTCCAATCATGCCATGATATTTCTGGCTACTTGGCCCCATCTGAGGCCACCTAGAAGCCCCTCAGCCAAGAATCATCTCATTAGTATACCAAAGACACTTTAAGGAGCCCTGTACTAGGAACTGAGGACCCCAGACCAAATACAGTTGACCCTTGAACTGTAAAAGTTAAAAAAGGCGAGTAGAGGGGTGGAGGAGGTTAGGGACTCTGGCACCCAAGTGCAACTTTTTTTTTTTTTTTTTTTTTTTTTGAGACAGAGTCTCACTCTGTCACCCAGGCTGGAGTTTAGCAGCGCTATCTTGGCTCATTGCAACCTCCTCCTCCCAGGTTCAAGCGATTCTTATGCTTCAGCCACCCGAGTAGCTGGGACCACAGGTGCATGCCACCATGCCAGGCTAATTTTTGTATTTTTAGTAGAGATGCAGTTTCACCATGTTGGCCAGACTGGTCTCCTGACTTCAAATGATCTGCCCGCCTTGGCCTCCCAAAGTGCTGGGATTACAGGCATGAGCCACTGTGCCCGGCCCAAGTGCAACTTTTGAATCCTCAAAAACTTAACTACCAATAGCTTACTGTTGAGTAGAAGCTTTATAGATATCCATAAACAGTTGATCAACACATATTTTGTTATGTTATATGTGTTTTATACCATATTCTTTTTGAGACAGAGTTTCACTCTTGTTGCCTAGGCTGGAGTGCAATGGCGCGATCTTAGCTCACCGTAACCTCTGCCTCCCAGGTTCAAGCGATTCTCCTGCCTCAGCCTCCCGAGTAGCTGGGGTTACAGGCTCCTGCCACCACACCTGACTAATTTTTTTTTTGCATTTTTAGTAGAGACGGGGTTTCTCCATGTTGGTCAGGCTGGTCTCCAACTCCTCACTTCAGGTGATCTGCCCGCCTCGGCCTCCCAAAGTGATAGGATTACAGGCGTGAGCCTGTAAAGTAATCTCTAGATTACTTTTCTCTAGTAATCTAGAGAAAAGAACATGTTATTTAAAAAAAGATTAAAAAATCACAAGAAGGAGAAAATATATTTACTTTTCATGAGGTGGACATGAATCATTATAGAGATCTTCATCCTTGTCTTCATGTTGAGCAGGCTGAGGAGGGGCAGGAAGAGGAGGGCTTGGCCTTGCTGTCTTGGGAAGGGTAAGTGGGAGAGGTGAAGGAGGTGGAAGGGAAGGCAGGAACAGTTTTTCCAGTGTAACACTGGAAAAAATACTGAAAAACACACTGGAAAAAAAAGTCTGTGTATAAGTGGACCTGTGCAGTTCCCATGTTGTTCAATGGTCAGCTGTATTTTTATTACACGACAGGATGTCTCTAGTGAGAAGAGGTCCTCAGATGTTGTGGAAAGGAATAAGAGGATTGAGTTGCATTTGTCACTAAACCCCAGCAGGCAGTGCCATCTCTTCCTGGCTGGGCCTTGATGTGGCTTCTCTGAGTGCCTAATGTCTTTTTTTTTGAAATGGAGGCTTGCTCTGTTGCCCAGGCTAGAGTGCAGTGGTGTGATCATGATTCTCCTGCTTCAGCCTCCCAAGTAACTGGGATTACAGGTGCCTGCCACCACACCCAGCTAATTTTTGTATTTTTAGTAGAGACGGGGTTTCCCCATCTTGGCCAGGCTGGTCTCAAATTCCTGAACTCAGATGATCCACCTGCCTTGGCCTCCCAGAGTGCTGGGATTACAGGTGTGAGCCACTGTGCCCCGCCAGTGCCTGATATCTTCTAGGACTACACAGTTATTTGGGTTTAGCCAATCCCTTCACAGTGTGCCACATACCCACATGGCTATTACTACCTCTCCAGTAACACCTCGGCTCTTACCCATAGCTTATTTTTTCTTCTCTTATTCTCAGCTTTGTTCAGAATTGGAAATGTTTAACATTTCATTTTGAAGACTTCTTTTCATCTTCATCAGAAAACCAATTACTTTTTTGCAGTTTTGACTTTTCTTTGCTACTTGGATAGGTTCATTTGGAGAAAAAAAGTAGAGGAAAACTTTGGGCCATTAAAGCTAACTTTTCTTGTTTTAGATTTCTTATACTTAAAAATGTTTTTTGAAGCATGAAGTGACCTATTTACAAAACGAGGTATTCCTTTAGCTTATGTGATCTTAATGACACTTCTTAAAGAGACGTTATTTTATTTTACTTTTTTTTATTATTAAACTTTAAGTTCTAGGGTACATGTGCACAGCGTGCAGGTTTGTTACATAAGTATACATGTGCCATGTTGGTTTGCTGCACCCATCAGCTCGTCATTTACATTAGGTATTTCTCCTAATGCTGTCCCTCCCCAGCCCCCACACCCCAAGACATTATTTCTTGGGAATCTTGGGAATCTTGGAAACAATGTAACTGCAAAAATATTATTTGAAAACTGGAAAATACTATCCTGTATTATTCTAGATTTGTTTATTGAATTGTTATTTACATTTAGCAGTAAATTTGTTGCTTGAGTTGTAAGGTATAAGAGGCACTTTGCCTTAGCTTGTTTCATGTAATCTTTCCATAGGATTATGTAAATGTCATCACATAAAAAATATTTCTGTTGTGAATGATGGGAGAGATTTTTCAACTGCTACTGACAAATGCCCTTTAATCCATCTTTTAAAAATAATTCAAGTTTTAGTCATTGGCTTGTTTTTATTCCCATAAGTATTTTACCAAAAATGTCAGTGCAGCATAAAAATTTAGACATTACCGTGGGTTTGCTGCACAAATACTGTTACAAGTTAGTTTTTGTAAACATTTTTCTAATGGAAAATTACAAATAATTATAACCCTGTTGTTCTGAAGCAATTTTATTACTCGGTGCTGTGACCTCTTTAGGCCTTCAGTGATCTTCTGTCACCAAGGACAAGAATAAAATGCTATCTCCTGCAAAGTTGCATTTCATTATCTCTCTTGGATGGGTTAAGAGGTGGGGCAGATGCACGAGTAAGAGGGGAGAGTGTGAGGAAGACTTTCTGTTTCTGAGAATTTTTAGGAAAGAACCCACATGATTTATTGTTTAAAATTTTTGAGATAAAATTGGTAGAATAAGCAGTGCTTTTGTGAAGGATATGGTTACATGAGCTGCTTCAGAGGATTTCCATTAACGACTGTTAAGTCATCAGGAGTTATCAGAAGGTTTGTCTGTATTGAGGTTGAGTTATTTTAATTGGGTTAATAGCATAGAGTTGATGTACCTATTCTAATACCCTAGAATATTTGAAAGATGAACCCATTGCTTAAGATCAAATTGAGATTATCTTTATATTTTATTTTAAATATAGATATGGGGTCTTGATATATTGCCCAGGCTGGTTTTGAACTCCTGGCCTCAGGTTATTCTCCCACCTTGACTTCCCAAAGTGCTGGGATTACAGGCATTGAGCCACTGTGCCCGGCGTCTCTGTTTTATTTATTTGTGTATCTCAGTCTCACTTGGCAACAAATAATTGAGATAGATGAAGCTAATGTTTAAGAATTGGCCTTTTCCCCTTTAATATTTATCCGTGGAGGCTAGAATTTAAAATATAGTGGGGTCTTTAGAAATTATCTCATTTTACATTTTCATTTTTAAATGAAGAAATTGGAAGCATAGGATGTTATCTTGCCCAAGGGGAATGAGGAATTTAGTTACACTGCCATCCATTGGTTGTTAACGGCCACTCTATGTCTCAAGGGGCAGATGGTTGATTATCAGACTTTTTGTTACAGACTTTAAAGCAAGCCCGGAATAAAAATAATTTTCTTAGTAAAGAAAGTGTTATCACAGACAGGTCATCAATATACTAAACATGTATGCAATTAAGCAGATGATTAATTTACACTTGTATTAGGTTGGTGCAAAAGTAATTGCAGTTTTTGCCATTAAAATAGCAAAAAGTGCAATTATTTTTGAACCAACATAATAGTTGTATTCAGTTTAGTGAATGAATTAGATACTCAAATTTAGAAGAAACCATTTGTTGTGTTGCTTATCTAAGTGTTCTTCATGGATCCTGCTCTCCTTTTGGTCTTTTAATCATACTTTATTTTTTTTTGGTTTGTCTTCACCATTAGACTCTACGCATAAAGGTAGGAAGCCTCTGTCTTGTCCATTGTTGTTTCCAGCACCCAGTAACAGCACGGATTGTTGACTGACTTCTAGGTTTATGTGGCTATGTGGAACGCTTAGCATATTTAATATTGTAAGTTTGAATATTTTATTTTATTTTTACAGTGAACAGAGTATCTGTCAGGCAAGAGCTGCTGTGATGGTTTATGATGATGCCAATAAGAAGTGGGTGCCAGCTGGTGGCTCAACTGGGTTCAGCAGAGTTCATATCTATCACCATACAGGCAACAACACATTCAGAGTGGTGGGCAGGAAGATTCAGGACCATCAGGTAAGGCTTTACTACAGTTCTTGTTAAAAATGATTTAGTATTACAAAAAGACTTGGTATATTCCGTAAAATAAAGTAGTTTTAAAACTCTAAGCAAAATAGTCTCTCTGGGAAAAACTGAATATAAAATTGTCTCTCCACCCTTTCTACCTTTTATGAAGCCTGAACTTAAACAACGATTTAGAAAAAATTGTACAAAAGTAGAAGTATAAGTTCTTTTATGATGAATTTTCATTAGATTTTCTGGCCTTCAATTAGTTAGTTTTTGAAATCTAAAGCAAAATAAGGACAAACAGAAACAAAACCCTACTTAAGTGGCAGATTGTATGTTTATGGAATTCGTTTCCTGCAAAGTTTGGGGTATGGGGTTAGAGGAGGGAGTTGAAAGTATAAATAGTTTCAGAAAATACTGTTAAATTCACATATGATAGAAAAATAGTAGGTATTGAGGTTGCTGGAATAGTTCGACTTTTGCAGTTCATGTCTGGGGCGACAGCTAAGCTTTTACTAATTCCTTGCTTCGGATTTCCTAGAAAGTAGCTGGATTATCTGATTACTTGATTTCTTGGGCCTTAACAGATCAAGAGCAGTAGATAGAGGAAAAGGCAGATAAGGTCTTACTAGCATTAACTATATACTAATAGTAAGAACTTTTGTAAAGAGTAGATTTACAAAATACTTTGGGAAAAAATATTTACCAAAGAAGTTGGAATCAACTGACTTTAAAAATCATCCTGCTACACATGCAGAAAGAATGTAACAAATTTTCTTCTTCATTGCCCAGCTGAGCTCTTATAAAGAAAGGTAGGTTCCTAGGTTTCCCCTACATTGCGTGGTAGCATGGTGTAAACAGATGCTGCATTAGCCTTGGGTTTTAGGATGGTGATTATGGATTGGTAAGATTTGTCATGTATGCATATAGGGACTGTGGGCCTATAAGAGTTTGGGCTGTGAAACTGGTATTTTGGCAAAAACAAACATATAAACAAACAAAAAACTGGCAGTCTTAGAGGGACTACACCCCATAGAAAGAGGGCTAAGAGAAATCCTCCTATCAGCACAGGGAAGCAAAGGAGTTTGTTGCTTTCTTAGCTGACTTAGAAGCTCCCCCGAGAAATGAGAAACTCCTTCACTTAAGCAACTTCAGCCAAGAAATTAGGAAAACACTGGTTGTAGAGCACTGAAACTGTTGGGGCATGTGGTAAAAACAAATGCAGTGCCGGCGTGGAGATGAACTTTCACAGTTCTGAGTCAGTCTGTAGAAAGAGCAATTCACTGAATTTACCACATTTATCCATTTATACAAACGGTTTCGGCCTGCCCCTGTTTCTGCCCTCTCTGGCTGCCTTCTCCCTATCTCTCCCCTGTGCCCCGCCCTCTTACTCTCTTCTTTCCCCTCCTTAGTCTTCCTGCCTTTTCCTCTGGGCTCCAGTTTCCTTGTTGTGTTGCACAGCCTTTTTCTGGTCTCTCAGGCTTTTTACCAAGAGCCCCCTCTGTCCCATTTGTAGTCCAGGTTCTGCTGAGCACTCTCTCATCTTTGTCTTTGTTCCAGCAGCGACTTAGGCCAGAGATAAATCAAATATGCCCCAAGATATTAATTATGGGGGGAAAAAAAGAAAACTGGACAATTAAGATTTTGTAGAAATTGTTGAACCTTCTTAATACAACATTGCAAACTAAAAGCTGTAAAGTAACTACATTTTTGGTAAATTTAGTGAATTGGTTATTTGAAAAGTACTGATGAATAATCCTATATTTACAAAAACGAAAAAGAATATTTGAAGATAATCAGAAAGAAATTTTTTTTTTTTTTTTCTGAGACGGAGTTTTGCTGTTGTTGCCCAGGCTGGCGTACAACGGCGTGATCTTGGCTCACTGCAACCTCCATCTCCCGGGTTCAAGTGAGTCTCCTGCCTCAGCCTCCTGAATAGCTGGGATTACAGGCATGTACCACCACGCCTGGCTAATTTTGTATTTTTAGTAGAGATGGGATTTCTCCATGTTGGTCAGGCTCGTCTCGAACTCCCAGCCTCAGGTGATCCGCCTGCCTCAGCCTCCCAAAGTGCTGGAATTACAGGCGTGAGCCACTGCGCCCGGCCTGGAAAGAAGATTAAGCTAGGAAATTTGCATATGAAATACTAAAATTTTTATTTCTAGGAGAAGTAAACTATCTTATGACTCTTAGATACTGGCAAGTAGAATGTTTCTTAAAACATTACAAAATTAAAACTGTGCTAAATTGTGACATTAAGAGGAAATTATTATGAATATTAGAAAATAAGAAAACACTGAGGCCTGAGTGATATTACATATAGAAACCTGTAGGACATCTAATTGTGTCCTTAGATGCGCAAGTCTTAATTGTACGTAGTAGGAAAAAAAGGGAAACTAAAAAACGATGAGCTTAACCCAAAGAAAGCAGAAGAAAATATTAGAAAGATATTAATTAAATAGAAATAAATAGTATTTGTTAATACAAAAGCTGCTTCATTGAAAAGACAAACTAGCTGGCATGGTGGCTCACACCTATAATCCCAGCTGTTTGAGAGGCCAAGGCAGGAAGATTGCCTGCCCAAGAGTTCAGGACCAGCCTGGTCAACATAATGAGACTCTGTCTCTACAAAACTATTTTTTAAAACCTAAACAGGCCAGGCGCGGTGGCGCATGTCTGTAATCCCAGCACTTCAGGAGACCAAGGCGGGTGGATCACCTGAGGTCAGGAGTTTGCAACCAGCCTGACTAACATGGTGAAACCCTGTCTCTACTAGAAAAAAAAAAATTAGCTGGGTGTGGTGGCGCATGCCTGTAATTTGAGCTACTTGGGAGGCTGAGATAGGAGAATCACGTGTACCTGGGAGGCAGAGGTTGCAATGAGCTGAGATTGTGCCATTGCACTCCAGCCTGGGCAAAAAGAGTGAAACTCCATCTCAAAGAAAAAACAAAATCAAAAAACAAACAAACAAAAAACCCAAACAACTAGCCAGGTGCAATGTGTGTGCCTGTAGTCCCAGCTACTTGAGAGGCTGACGTGGAAGAATCACTTAAGCCTGGAAGGTGGAGACTGTAGTGAGTGTGATTGTGCTACTGCACTCCAACCTGGGAAACAGAACAAGACCATGTCAAAAAAAAAAAAAAAAAAAAAAAAAAAAAAAACTTGCAGAATCAAACGAAAAAAAGGAACAGTACAAATAACCAATTTTAGGAATGAAATAAAGAATACCACTATAGTTACCTAAGGAAATAAAATATTATGAAAAACTTTATGCCAATAAATGGGCCATTTTGTAGAAAAACGTAACTTTCTAAAACTGAAGAGTAGGAAAACATGATAGACCTACAATCATGAAATAAATCAATAGTAAATAATCTGCCCCCCAAATTTTAAAAAGCTGCAGGAGAGTACAGAGCATTTACAAATGAGATCTAAAATGTCACTGTGTTTTCTGTTTTATGTAACCATTGTAGAGAATGATATTTTATAAGGCTTGGATAATTTTGATATCCAAAACATAGAACAAGTTTGGGAGAGGAGCCAGTCTTCAGTTGTGAATGTATACCTAGATATAATAGTCCTCAATAAGATATTAGCAGACCAAATGTAGTAATGAGTAAAAAACAAAACAAAACCACGTCTTGATCAAATAGGGCTTATCGCTGTTTGCCTCAGTAATATAAGGATGGTTAACATTAGATAACTTACTAATATTATTTCCCAGGAGAAAACCTACAAAAGCAAGAGGTTCTGGAAAAAGCATTTGATAAAATTTGAATCAATACATAACAGTTCTCATCACATTAGGCATAAAATTAATGTTCTTAAGCTGATATGGGTGGACAATAGAAGCATACATCAGGTATCTTACAGGATCGTACAGTGTTGAGAGCCTTTCCATTAAACTTGTGAATAAATTGAGCATTTCCGCTCTAACCGTTTTCATTTAGTGTTAAAGATGAGGTACTAGATAACCTAGCCATACAAAGTTTAAGAAATAGAAGCTGTAAGAATTGATAAGAAAGAAGCAGCTGGTTACTCACCAATGATGTAATTGTCTGCATAAAAATCTCCCAGGAGTATCTGCAGATAAACTATTAGAACCAACAAGATTGTTCAGTGAGGTTGCTGGTTACATGATCAGTATATAAAAAACACTCGCATTTTTGTATAAGTAGTAAATAATTAGAAAATATAATTTTATTAATATAATGATAATTAAAAAAACACCATCCCTAAGAATAAATCTGATAGATAATTGGTTTTCTTTCTTCCATTCTTGCATTTCTTTTTTTTTTTTTTTTTTTTTGAGACGGAGTCTTGCCCAGTCACCCAGACGGAGTGCAGTGGCGCAATCTTGGCTCACTGCAAGTTCCACCTCCCGGGTTCACACCATTGTCCTGCCTCAGCCTCCTGAGTAGCTGGGACTACAGGTGCCCACCACCACACCCAGCTAATTTTGTGTGTATTTTTAGTAGAGATGGGGTTTCACCGTGTTAGCCAGGATGGTCTTGATCTCCTGACCTTGTGATTCACTCGCCTTGGGCTCCCAAAGTGCTGGAATTACAGGCGTGAGCCACCGCGCCCGGCCTCTTTTGAGACAGAGTCTTGCTCTGTTGCCAAGGCTGGAGTGCAGTGGTTTGACCATAGCTCACTGCAGCCTTGACCTCCTGGGATCAAGTGATCCTTCTGCCTCAGTCTCCTGAGTAGCTGGGATTATAGGCATAAGCCACTGTGGCTGGCCATCATTCTTACATATCTTAATGGTTATCAGTCTGTTGTAAGTGGGCACATGTTGTTATAATTTACTAAACATCTAAACTTTCTATAGTAAGAGCTGTTAAAACCACCCACCATTTACTTGTAAAATTGAATATGTACAATTATATAAATATATTATATAAGCATATTAAAATACTTCATTTTCCAACCTAACATTTATTAAGTGCTTATGGGTACTATGCTTGGGTTTTATATTAGAATATCGTTCCTGACCTTGAATGAAAGATGCAGTAAAGAATGGGGATGTTGTCTGGGTGCAGTGGCTTATGCCTATAATCCCAGCACTTTGGGAGGCCAAGGCGAGCGGATCACGAGGTCAGTAGTTTGAGAAGAGCCTGACCAACATGGTGAAACCCTGTCTCTACTAAAAATACAAAAATTAGCCAGGCGTGGTGGCGTGCGCCTGTAATCCCAGCTACTCAGGAGGCTGAGGCAGGATGGGGATGTTAAGCACATAAGCAAAGAACCCCAGTTAAATGTTTCAGTTGTGATAAGTATAGAATAGAGCACAGTGAGGGCATAAAAGCATCATCAGTTTGTTGAGAAGATAGGAGAAAGGGTCATGGATGACCTCATAGACAGGATAAGATGTTGAGCCAGGTCACAAGGAAGTGTGGGTGTTTACTGCAGTGTTTACTCTGTTATGGTCAGGCTAAAAATGGATAGGCATGTGTAAGATGGAATATCACCTCCAGGCTAGACTCAAGCTCACTGGATCTGAAGCACAGAATTTAGGATTATGATGTAGTCCAAACCTGACAGTATGCTCAGTGGACAGCCAATAAGTAGTTATTAAGTGAAAATACTTACTTATTTAATTTTTTTTTTTGAGACGGAATCTCACTCTGTCACCAGGCTGGAGTGCAGTGGCGCCATCTCAGCTCACTGCAACCTCCACCTTCCTGGTTCAAGCGATTCTCCTGCCTCAGCCTCCTGAGCAGCTGGGATTACAGGAATGTGCCACCACGCCTGGCTAATTTTTTTATTTTTGGTAGAGACAGGGTTTCACCATGTTGGCCGGGTTGGTTTTGATCTTCTGACCTCACGATCCACTCGCCTCCGCCTCCCAGAGTGCTGGGGTTACAGGTGTAAGCCCTTGCGCCCAGCCTGAAAATATTTAATTTTAATACTTTTAAAGATTATTTGTAGTACTGTCTATCCTCAATGGTTAGATGAGTGAAAGAATTAATTCAGATTAAAAAAATTTTTTTTTGTTTCTGTTTTTGAGACAGAGTCTTGCTCTGTCGCCAGGCTGGAGTGTGATCTGTGCTCACTGCAACCTCCTCAAGCTATTCTTCTGCCTCAGCCTCCCGAGTAGCAGGGATTACAGGCACGTGCCACCAAGCCCAGCTAATTTTTGTATATTTAGTAGAGACAGGGTTTCACTATATTGGCCAGGATGGTCTCAATCTCTTGACATCATGATCTGCCCACCTTGGCCTCCCAAAGTGCTGGGATTACAGGCGTAAGCCACCACGCCTGGCCCCAGATTTAAAATTTTTATATTGGGAAAATGAAACAGTAGTTTATATAATTTTGATCCTAGTAATATTTTCCACAACTTTTTCTAACATTCTGTTGTGAACAATTGAAAAAGTAGATGTAACATATCTTTTCTCTTGTCTGCCATTTTAAGCTATTTGCCAAGCAGGGATATTGATTTGCCTTAAAAGGGTCTTCCAATTTTCTGATAATGTTAAATTTTAGTAGCTTTGGGTTTCTAGTATCTCCTAAAGAATCGTGACACCCTTACCCCAATATTTATAAAAACCACATCAGGAGGGTGGGCACAGTGGCTTGTGCCTATAGTCCCAGCTATTCGGGAGGCTGAGGCAGGAGAACTGCCTAGGACCAGGAGTTCAAGACTGTCATGTCCTATGATTGTGCCTGTGAATAGCCACTTCACTCCAGCCTTACGTTATAGTAAAATGTGCATAACATTTTAATCTTTTTTTTTTTAGTCAGAGTCTCACTCTGTCACCCAGGCTGCAGTGCAATGGCTTGATCTCAGCTCACTGCAACCTTTGCCTCCCCGTTTCAAGTGATTCTCCTGCCTCAATCTCCCAAGTAGCTGGATTACAGGCGTGTGCCACCACGCCTGGCTAATTTTTATATTTTTAGTAGAGACAGGGTTTTGCCATGTTGGCTAAGCTGGTCTTGAACTCCTGACCTCAAGTGATCCACCTGCCTTGGCCTCCCAAAGTGCTGGAATTACAGGCATGAGCTACCTCCAGCCTTGGGGTAGCTCCTATCTCAAAAAAAAAAAAAAAAAAAAAAAAAAAAAAAAAGTTCAGATTTGCCTAGGTTCTAGTAAACAATCAGAGTGCTACCCATCCCAAACTGAGGAGGTCCCAATGGGGATGTCCTGGTAGTGTGGGAAGGCTGGCTAGGGGTTCATGCCCAGGAGACCTGTGGAACAAACCTCCAACAGCATGGTGCTGCTGAACAGCCACTTGGACTCAGTGTCTCTTTTGGCCAAGTTACAGAGCAGACTTTTGGGCTAGTCCTGCTTCCCCACTTTGTCTCTGGCTGTTCTTAGGGATATTTCTCCCTTCTGGAACTCCCAGTGCTTCCCATGGTTTGAGATGACAGATGGGTCTTTTGCCATGAACCCAAGATGGTGGAAAAGTTTGTTGTTTATCTTGATCTCACTTTTTCCAGTGTAGAAGGCGTGAGTTGGGGGAAGATTTCTGCATGCTTGGTGCCAGCAGGCTGTGTGGAGGGCCATTGTGGATATGGAGGTCTGATTATCTTACTGTCTGCTGAGAGCTTTTTTATTTCTTTGTGTCTCCAGGAACTGTGTCCTACTCCTATTTAAGTTGTGGGATATTGCTGGTAATAATTTTGGTGCTGTGTACTTGATTTTGTTTTGTTGGGGGGCACGGGGAGAGTAGAGAACTGTTAGGTTGATGCAAAAGTAATTGCGATTTTTGCCATAGCTTGCTTCTGCGCTGCCATTTTGGAACCAGAGGTGTCAAAGTTTCTCTTGTTCTGGTTACAAATGTACGAATCACAGCAGGAGACTTTAACTTACCTCTGTTAGTAACTGATGGAACAGGCAGTCAGAAAAAAAGGCCTGTAAGAATATATAGAAGGTTTGAACAATACAATTACTTCCCTACCCTAATTGGCATATATACCACATACCTTTCAAATGTACATGTCACAATTTCAAAATTGTATGTATGCTTGGCCCTAAAGAAAGTGTCAACAAATTTCAAAGGATTAAAATCATACAAAGTGTGTGGTCACGGCAGAATTAATCTGGAAGTAAGATAATAGAGAATCCCATAGGTGTAGGTGTTAAGAAATACCTTTCTGAATAGTCCATGAGTCAGAGAAGAAATCACAACGAAATAAGAAAAATTAGTTGAGCTAAATAATGATGAACATGCCACATATTAACACCAGTAGAATGCTACTAAACTTCTGATTAAAGTGAAATTTAGAGGCTGAAATGTTATCTTGGAAAATAAGTATTGTTGACTTTTCAGCCAGACTCAGGATGCATCTCAAGAAATTAAAGAATAGACCATTAAAGCCATATAAAATATTAATAGAAAGAGCGTAACAATAAAGATAAGAGCCAAAATTAATGCAGTAGAAAGGAAACACACTAAGGAGAGGTTTGTCTCTAAAGTCCTTGTGAGGGACAGCTCTTGGAAAAAAAAAAAGGGAATGGTTTAAATAGCCATTATGAAGAAAGAAGCGACATCACTATGAATCTTAGAGACATTTAAGTGATTAAGGGGGGTATTTTGAGCAACTTTATTTTAGTAATTTTGAAAATGTAGATGTAGAAGTTCTTAGGAAAACACTTTAAAGAAATTAAGACTATGATGAAAAGAAGTAAAAGGAAGAAAAACTTCGTTTAGCTGGCTCTACTGGTGGTGTCCTTTTCAACCAAACCTTTAACAACTAAAGAACACCAATATTACATACTTTTTTCCAGAGAATACACAAAGAGGATGCCTATCTTTTTGCCAAGTCTACAGTGCCAGTTCATTTTAAGTCCAGCATTACTTTGCTGTCAAAACCTGGCATTAATACAATGAATACATGAATACAATAGTGAGGTTAATCTCATTCATAAAAGTAGATATAAAAATTTCAAACAGAGGACTATCAAACAAATCTAGAGATTTATAAAAATTGATATGTGGGGACCAATGTTGTTTATCCTAGGAATGTAAGGTTGGTTGGTTGAATACTAGAAAATAATCAGTGTAATTAACTGCATAAAAAAACAGAAGAGCCAGTCACCTCAAGTTATGTTGGGGAGCACTCGATAAAATGCAGTATTCAATCATGATGGAAACCCTTAGCTGTCAAGTAATAGGAGGGTTTCTCCCCAGATAAAAGGTATCAATAAGATTATTACATGAAAGGTCATTTATTTATGTATTTATTTATTTTTTGAGACAGAGTGTCACTCTGTTGCCCAGATTGGAGTGCAGTGGCAGACTCTCAGCTCACTGCAACCTCTTCTTCCCAGGTTCAAGTGATTCTTCTGCCTCAGCCTCCCAAGTAGCTGGGATTACAGGCACATGCCACCACACCTGGCTAATTTTTGTATTTTTAGTAGAGACTGGAGTTTCACCATGTTGGCCAGGCCGGTCTTGAATTCTTGACGTCAAGTGATCCACCTGCCTCGGCCTCCCAAAATGCTGGAATTACAGGCGTGATTCACCTCGCCTGGTGTGAAAGATCATACTTTTAACGGTTTAATTGAGAAAGCTTTCTTTCTAAAATCAGGAAAAAAAAGATACTTGTTATGAACACTTTTTTTCAGCATTGTAGTGTGATTTCTAGTAGGTGTATGAAGTTAAATACATCATGCATGGATTGGAAAGGAAGAAATAAAGCTGTCAGTTGCAGATTACATGGTTGTGTATTTAGAGGAAAAAACCTTAATGTAAATTATTAGGAATAATAGAAGATTCTAATACTTAGAACTCAATTAATAATAGAAAATAATAAATCTAATGAAGGATACTCAAGACCCCCATAAAGATACTTAAGAACCTCCTCAGATTGATATGTTAGCTTTCATGCAACCTCAACGTCCCCAAAATTTCTTTGATAGAAACTGATAATCAGAATGTAAAACTAGCTACACACAAAGGACTAAGAAGAGTCAAAGCAATTTTGAAGAATGAAACAGGAAGACACACTCTAATGGTCATCTAGATTTCGTATAAAGCTACAACAATTAAGACATTGTAGAGTTGGCAAAAAGGCATATTGATCTGTAGGAGAAAATAGAGCCACGTAGACACTTAATTTATGTGCTGCAGGCAAACTTGTAGCACATTGATAGTGCTGGATCATTTTTACAGCCATATTGAAACAAATAGCAAACTTGATCCCTACCTCACACCATAGGCACAGACCAATTCCAGCTGGATTGGGGATAGAAATGTGAAAAGTAAAATAATAAAGCTTTTGCAAGATAATATAGGACAATATTTTCATGACCTTGTGATTGAGAAACATTTCTTAAACAGCACTAAAGCAGTAACTATAAAGAAAAAGATTGCTAATTTGAACAGAATCAAAGTGAAGAACTTAAATCCATCAAGAAACCGTTAAGAGTGAAAAGGTGATTCATAGAATAGCATAAGATATATGCAACATAGATAACCAACAATGATATCATATCTAGAATATATAAAGGGCTTAGAAATCAAAGAAGAAAAAAATTGACAACTCGGGAGAAAAATGGGCAAGAGACTTAATTCAAGCAGATATTCACAAAAAGAGACATCTAGATAGCTAATAAAAATCAGGGAAATGCAAACTAAAACTGCAGTGATAAAGCATTCATACCCACCAGAATTGCTAAAATAAAGACGGATAGTACCAGTTGTAATGTTGCATAGTTATGTGGAAGTAGCACAAGCTCTTGTATACTCTTGTGGAAGTGTAAATTACTAGAACCAATTTGGAAAGCTACTTGGAATTTTCTACTAAAGCTGAACATACACATGTCCTGTGATATTTCCACTCCTGGGTATATGCCCAACAAAAATGAATGCTTGTTTGTACCAAAAGACATGCAGTAGAAAGTTCATAACATCACAATTTTTAATAACCTAAACTGCAAATAATCTAAATGTTCATTAATGGGAGAATGCTTAAATAAGCATGATTTATACAAAGGACTACCATACAGCAATGAAAATGAACAAACCACAGCTGCATGCAACAAGTGGATGGCTCTTACAAACAATTTTGAGGATAAGAGAGCAGATACGTTATAATACATGTTGTATAACTCCACTTTTATAAAATCTAAAAACCTACAAAACTTGATTAATAATAGAAAATAAATCTAATGAAAGATACTTAAGACCCCTATAGATACTCAAGACCCTCCTCAGATTGATACGTTGGTTTTGGATTTCATATAAATGTAGTAATTTATGATGTTAGAAGTGTGGCTAGTACCTTTTGGGAGGTGGGAGGAATTAAGAAGATGGGCTTCTGGTGTTGCTGTTTGATTTCTTAATTAGGGTACTGACTTCATGTGAACATTCACAGATACACTTTTATGTTGTGTATACTTTTTTGTATTTGTAAAACTTCAGCAAACAAGTTAAAATATATTTAATGAGGAAAATAGATTTTGTTTTGTTTTGTTTTGCTGATTTACTGTTTTATGGCAGACCTTTGTAATCAGCAAAAAGCTTAACTTCTATCAGACTGATATTTCTGTAGATTTTACCCTAGATAATTGTTTAAACCATTTTTGTCAAGGTCTATTAGGAACACATTTGAATGAATATATAGTCAGCATTTGTTGACATCCTTGACTTTGCCAATTATTGGTTTGACTTTATAAAGACTTACTATTTTTTAGGTCGTGATAAATTGTGCCATTCCTAAAGGATTGAAGTACAATCAAGCTACACAGACCTTCCACCAGTGGCGAGATGCTAGACAGGTGTATGGTCTCAACTTTGGCAGCAAAGAGGATGCCAATGTCTTCGCAAGTGCCATGATGCATGCCTTAGAAGTGTTAAATTCACAGGAAACAGGTAAGGTGCCCATGGTTTACTTGTATTTTCTTTCTTTTTCCAGAGACAAAGCAAAACTGAAGGTTTACTTGTATTCTTGATCTGAAGTGCCGTGTATATGTTAAAGAGCAAATCTTTTTGTTAACTTTTAGATCTTGTATATATTTGAAGTAGTTCTTGAATTTTTATTTTCTATAGAAATATCAACTTTTTACTGATGATAAATGTATAATCTAGAAAGACAGTCCTGTGAGTTTAGTTCTCTTTAATTTGTAACCCTTTTATTTGAAGTATTTAGATGTGTTTCATCCTGCTTTAGAAACACTTTTGTTGAGAGTACATGAAGCCCAGAGACTATGCAGTGGATAGGAATTATGCTTATTTATCATCTTTGTGTAAAGAAACACATGTTTTCTGAAAGTTGTTTTTCAAACCATGAACTTGAAGTAGGACTAGGTCTTTTTCCTAGTAGGTAAAAATGTGATTCTTGGTTTTTTAAAGATTTTAGGAGTGCCCTCAGGTGGTACAAGTCATGAATTGCATCTCCTCTGATAATGCATATTGGTTAGAAAGATATGTAGAAATCACTTTTTTAAAAAATCCCAGTTTTTAAAAACTATATATATGTCAAGGATAAGCTTAGTTTTGTCTTGGTTTAAAAAAATAGAAAAATGTACCAGTGTGTGGTTATTTCTTTGAAGAGATAGATTTTATAATCAGAAAATAATTGTTACGTATAAAAACAAATATGATTACTCTTGCCTATATTGTATATTTAGTAATGATTTTAATGATATAAATGTACTGTAATCAATATATATTTTAAGAGGAAGGAGTTGCAGTCAGATGAAAATTTGATACTTTGTTGAAAGTATAGAATATCAAAATCTGTTATAAATACATTAAAAATTTATATGTTGCCTTATACTAAAAAGGATTCAAGCATCTAGCTCATGTGTTAGTCTGTCAAATACTAGTTTCAGAGCAAGAAGACATTTTGGGATCTTGCAAAAACTTAAAGTTGTTATGGCTTTAGATGTTTTGTATCAGATCTTTTGAGGAAATTAATATCAATACATAACTTATACATAGTTTGCATATTGTGTCTAGTTTGAGAAAATAAACCACTAGAACTTGGCCTGGTTTGTCTCTAAGTCCAGAAAATAGCATAGGAAAGTCTGTACGGTCTTGTATGTAGGTCATTTCTCTGAGTCTCTGTACTTCTCTTGCAGGTGTCAGTATTTTATTGGCATACTATCATAGGTATAGAATTGCTTTTCATTTACCATAGAGAAGAAACTAGAATTGTGATTCTTAATATCTTGTTGGATGGGTCAGTTACATGATAAATAATTAAGGTACCAAAGTTTGGAGAGTAGATGTATGACATTTGAATTTCCCATGTTTTAGAACAAACTAGCATTGTTTTTATTTCTGAACTTTCAAAAGAGTATCCATTGATATTAGGAACTAAATGTTACTGATATTAGGAACTTATGTTAAGAACTAAATGTTCCTTTTTTAAAAGTAGTTAACATTATTATTATTGTCATTGACTTTTGATTTTTAGTTTTTAGCCAAATGGAAAGGATTGTTTCTATCAGTGAGTAGTCATATGGTTTGATTTCAAAATGCAAATGCCAGTTAACGTAGTTTTTTTTTTTTTTTTTTTTCTGATTTTTTTTTTTTTTTTTTTTTTTTTTTTTTTTTTGGGACAAGAGCCTAGCTCTGTTGCCTAGGCTGGAGTGCAGTGGTGTGATCTTGGCTCACTGCAACCTCTGCCTCCCGGGTTCAAGTGATTCTCCCTCCTTAACCTCCTAAGTAGCTGGGATTGCAGGCACTCACCACCATGCCCAGCTAATTTTTGTATTTTTAATAGAGATGGCGTTTCACCATATTGGCCAGGCTGGTTTCAAACTTATGACCTCAAGTGATCTGCCCACCTTGGCCTCCCCAAGTGCTGGGATTACAGGCGTGAGCCACCGTGCACAGCCTTTTTTTTTTTTTTTATCTTGATCTTTTCAAATTAATGAATCAATGTGGAGAGACGCAATTACATTCTCTATTGTAAAGTAATAAGCTTTAAGAAACAATGTTCCACATTATAGAAAGTTTGGCAAATAGGAAAATCGACCATCATTTCATAAGCTACACAAGCATTTTAGTGTGGGAAAAAAATAGGATTCTTGTTAGATGATTTTGGTACTTTATTCTTTTCTCAGTCACAATCTCAACCACTCATACTAGGGGCTGAGGAAAGAGAGATAATGGAAGAAATGAGTCCGTCACAGCTTCCTCCTGGTATTGTGGATCAGGTCACTGGCAAGGAAGCTTTTAGTTCTGTAGTTTTTTCATCATGGAAAACAAAGCATATAGAATGGCTGAGTTCTAAATAGTCTGATTTACTTAGAAAATGACTTTTCATAAATTACTGTAGTTAAGTACTATTTCTTATTTTTGATGGCCTTAATTAGTGTGGAAGTAGAAGCATAGGAGAGAGTAAGATGTTAAGAATCAGGAGTGTTCTTGGGAATAGATATCATTTCTTACGCAGATTCTCCAATGTAGAAAAGCTGTGTACCCTACCCCAACATTATATGGGCCACCTCCCCTTTATCTAAACAAACATACCCACTAATGTCGCCTCTCAGCTTGGTTATACCCTGCCAAAAATCTTTGCTTTGGGTTCACAGCCAGTTCGCTGCTGAAATCATCTACTGTCTTTCTTCCAAAAGCAAGTTGAAAAAGCTTAACTTACATGTCCCTTCCCTTTACAAACTGTAGCCTGATAAAACTGATGAGAAGCAGAATAAACTTATTGATAAAGTAACTACAAATACTAGTCTTGCCTGTTTCTTAATGTTTTTAGCACTTTGTAAAACATTTTTCCATATAAAACATTTCTGTTTGTATTTTTATTTATTAGGTGCTAATATCAATATTATCCACGGTTGTCATCGGCTAATCCTTCTCAGTGATTTTTCAGACTTTTAAAAGTTATGGAGATTTTTGTGCAAATGAGATATTTGGTAGTTCAGTCTATAAATGGACAAAAAATATGGAGCTTCTCTAATTGATGTGGGGTTCAGGATCTGCAACCTCTGAGACACCTCCATGGTTCTCTAGAACTGAATTTGAAAATTACTAGCTCACGTTTTGTGTTAAAACCAATAATCACATAATTCTCATTTCCTCTTCTCCCATGTCCCCTAAATCCTCAAATTTTTAAAATTTATAAAAAACAGTTTTCTGGGGGGCTAGTCATACCAACCTTTACGAGGTGCTCTGTGTGTTTATGTAATACTTCCATTTTTTTAATGAAAATGGTGGGTGGCAGAAATGTTTTCCTTTATTTTGTTTTTAACTTGGTATGCAATTATCTAATATACTGGAAAGTACAGAAGGTGCTAAATACAGTGAGTTATATTTGGAAGTTAAAAAAACACAAATCACATGTTCTAACATTTTTGAAAAAGAGCTGAATTAGTGCTCTTCCTTTTATACCAAATGCTACTGTGTATTTTTTCCTTTCTCCATGGAAATGGATTCAATTTTAAATGGGTGTATTACCTAAAGTGATATTTTTGATTTCTCTATTATTCAGTATTTATAGATTTTTGTAGGTAATAGTTATGGATTATATAAACTACAAAGTTAATTTTTGTGATAGTTGGTGGAGGCAAATTTGCCCAACTGTTATATTTTTGTAAAAGGTTTAAATCATTTGAAAATAGGAAATAATTTTTTAAATCCAAAAAAAAAAAGAAAATTATATGCATAACCCGTAAGATAATCCCACTGCTTTTGTTCTCAGCCAAGATGAAACATGCCTTTTCAAAAAGAACACCCCAAAATAAGTATTTTACCATTATCTAAAAGACTACTTTTGCTGGGTTTTATTTTTTAATCTATTGAACGTGAGAACATAGTCAAAAGTCATACCTTCCTTATGGTTGAAATTTTCTTCAGGTTTTATAATACTGAGATTTCATTTTTTAATGATAATTTGGCCTGACGTACCTTCCAATATGTGCATTTGTATGAGTTTTATCACAGCATTTAAAAATCTCTTTATATTTGGAATTAATAGGATTAAAAAAAATCTCAATAGTTTCTAGAAATACTTTATAGTGACAGTTTTGTTTTTTAGTCTTTCAGATTGTTGATATTAATGCAAACAGTATTAAACTTATCACAAAAATATTTTCAATAAAATGTATTTTTTACAAACTGTGTTAGGCACTGGGAATAATACGAAAATGATAGATAAATCCTGTCCCTTGCCTGATGTCACAGTTGGGCTACAGCTGCCAGAAACAAGGCCAGCAAAATTAGGATACGGCTTGCAAATGTAGTATGAAGAAAGGCCTTCGGAATACCAAAGAAAATTCTAGGGTCAGGGAAAGCTTTGAAGAGAAGGTGATGTTTCAGCTATGTTTTTAAGAATGGAGAGGGCTCATCAGTGATAGAACATTCTAGATAGGTTTGGAAGCATGAGAGCATGGAGCAATCGGGAAATAACAAATACACTATGATGTGGCTTGGACATGAGAATTTATGTGGTGGGGGTCAGGAGTAGGGCATCCCAAGAGATAAGGTTGGGAAGGGCCTGGTGCTGATGAGTATGCATTTTATCATGGAGGTGGTGAAGAGTCATCGAAGGATGCTAAATAAAGGATTGATATGATCAAGTTTGTGCTTTAGGACAAGTGTGGTGAGCATGCAAGTTACATGCATGAAGATCAATTCAGGACACTGTTGTGATAATACCGGTGAGAAAGATGAGGCCTGAACTGACAAAGTAGAGGAGAGGAGCAGAATGAAGAGGAGGTGACCAGCTTTCATTTAGTGCTGGCTGTACCTGCCATGGCAGTGTTCTAGCTTTCTACCTTTGTCCTCACATAGAAATTAAAGCCATTCTGAGGCAGGAATAGTGATCTATTTATTGGTCACCTTCTATGTGCCTGGTCTTAATCTGGCATATACATAACCAATCATCTTTATAACAACCCTACAAGGTTGGTGGTATTATCCTTGTTTTAGAAATGAGATTGGCACTTACAGAAGGTCACTGTAGTGGTGCAAGGACCCACAGCTAGATAGTGGCATTAGTGGCTTTTGTACCGAGATTTTAGAACTCAACCTCTTTTCTCTTTGTCAGTAAGATGTAATGGGCAGGCCAGGAAGGAGAGAACAGTGTTTTAAAATGATGACCAGGTGTGTCAGTTTGGGACCCGGATAAAGATGGTACTGTTAACCAGAGACAGAGTGGAAGAGGGTAGAAGAGGAAATACTGTGCTGTAGATAACACATTTGGTTCTGGATATACTGCATTTGGGGTTCTTTATTAATGCTTTCATGAAACCTTAAAAATTTGGACCTGAAAAGAATCCCAAAGATAATCTTGGACAAAGTTTTTTAGTTTAGCTTTGCGAAACAACTAATCTTATTGGAGGATTAACATTTTGAACCCTATAAAACCTATCTGTATGACCGGGTATAACATTTTGAACCCTATAAAATCTATCTGTTTGGCTGGGTTCGGCAGGCTCACGCCTGTAATCCCAGCACTATCGGAGGCCAAGGCAGGCGGATCACCTGAGACCAGGAGTTCGAGACCAGCCTGGCCAATATGGTGAAACCCCATCTCTACTAAAAATACAAAAATTAGCTGGGCGTGGTGGCGGGCGCCTGTAGTCCCAGTTACTCGGGAGGCTGAGGCAGGAGAATTGCTTGAACCCGGGAGGTGGAGGTTGCAGTGAGCTGAGATGGCACCACTGCACTCCAGCCTGGGTGACAAGAGCAAAAACTCTGTCTCCAAAAAAAAAAAAAAAAATCTGTTCATTAAGTATTAAATGACTAACAGGTTTGGGGATTGGGTAGATGGAGACAGTCTTTTTGTATGTCTGCCTGCTCTCCTTTATTCTCATACTTACCTCTCACAGTTGTCCCCTTTTGTGAATCACAGTAATGTGAGGTTAATATGTCTGTTGTTACTCCCAATTTCCAATTAGGAGGATTGACCTGGAGAGATGGGATTTCCCCAGGTTGTCCATACCTAGAAAGGGAGGCACAAAGAGGATTGGGTTTTCGAGCCTTTAGGCCATTTCTTTTTATTGAGTTTGGCCTTCAATTCAAGATCTTTGAAGCACTTTTAAAAATGCCTTTGAGGGAAGTTAGTTAGAATGAGAAATTAGGAAAGAGAAAACTTGAGTTTACTTTTAGTTTTGTGTTTTTAAGTAAAATGTTACTTTATTGTGATTTAGTAGAAAGAACTTGAGTTTAGAGTCAAAAGACTCTAGTTCTGTCTCTTCCTCCGGTGGCAGGTTGCCTTCTCTAAAGCTATTTCCTAATTTATAAAATGTGAATCATGAGAATATTTATGTCAGGGTGTCATGGGAATTAAACAAGGCAATGGCATAGTATTAAACTATAAAATGTTATTTTGAATGCTAATGTCCAAAAAAAAAATGAAAATTCTATGTGGATTAACTTAGAGGGGGAAAAAAAGGTAGACTTACAAATTTTCTCCAACATCTGCTTTGTCTTAACTGTCCAGTAAAGACATATCTTTTGGGTGTTTTTTTATTTTTCCTATAGAAAAATTAATTCATCCATCATTTGAGTGCATCTGTATACCAGGGCAAACTAGACACAAGTCTTGTCCTCATGGATCTTCTTTCTCCTCTCACAGGGGAGATAAGACACAACCGTAACATACAAGAGAAACCCAGTCTGAGGACAGATAACATACTGTATTGGGTGTGTGAAGGGGATGAGCCTTCTTTTCACTGGAGCAGCTGGGAACATGTTAGTGACGAGCTGACTTTCAGGTTTGGATTTTGAAAGTTGGGCATACTGTAGGCATGGGAAGACAAAGGGGAAAGCCATATCAGGCCTGAGGAATAGCATACATGTACAAAGAGTGGGAAGAATAAGCTGTGTTTGTAGAACAGGGAATTATTTGGTCTGGTGGGAATAAATTCAGAAAGGTAGGTGATCAAGGAGGGCCTTTGGGTGATAGAGATTCCATGTAAGTTGTCAAGCAAGAGTGATAATGTGAGCAAAGCTGTACTCCAGAAAGCTAGCTGTGGTTTGAAAAGGGAGCTGCTGAAGGCTGTAAGTTAAGCATTCAGTTCCTGAGTAGAGGCAGAAATAGAGAAGAAAATTCAAACAATGGTAGAATGAGGTGAATTTAAACAGAAAACCAATGTGGTTCTGATTGTACTTCGTAACTTTTTCATTAAGAAAGAATTCTGGCCACCCATTCTCACATGTTAATAATAGAGGTCTCGGCCAGGTGCAATGGCTCACGTCTGTAATCCCAGCATTTTGGGAGACTGAGGCGGTTGGATCATGAGGTCAGGAGTTCGAGACCAGCCTGACCAACATGGTGAAACCCTGTCTCTACTAAAAATAAGAAAATTAGCTGGGCATGGTGGTGAATGCCTGTAATCCCAGCTACTCAGGAGGCTGAGGCAGGAGAATCACTTGAACCCAGGAGGTGGAGGTTACAGTGAGCCGAGATCGTGCCACTGCACTCTAGCCTGGGCGGCAGAGCAAGAGTCCATCTTAAAAAAAAAAAAGAGGCTTCCAGGAGAGTATCATGTATGTTTGAATGTAATGTGTGTGACACCTAAAATTATTTCTACTATATGAAGAAAATCAGTACTTTGGGAGAAACAGGTAAAAATGAAAATGTAATTCAGCTTGAGTTTTTCTGTGAGCCTTAGTCCGGGTTTTAGAAAGAAAGGTACATAGACACAATTCTGGCTTTAAATAGTTCACAATGTGACAAAAGAAACTTCATTAATTTCTTAAGATTAATGGTAAATATACTTTATTTGGACAGATTCACTCTAAATATTGAGTTCAAGGGGGTTAATTACAGTATAAAAGAGTTTCTAGCTGTTGAAAAGGTTGGGAGCTACTGAATTAGGCCTCCAGATCCTGTAGCCTACCTGTTACACCTCAAAGCCTCAATTTTCAGCCCTTTCCTTAGCCTTTCTCAACCAGGGTTGTGAAACAGTTAAACTCTAAGGAAAATTGTTTAAGTAACTAATATCAGTTCTCCCAAGGACTGTATTTAGGTATTCTTTACCTACCGTGGATGTGTTAGGGCCAGACTCTCTTGGAAGGATGTTTCTCTTCTGTTCTCTTTCGTTGCCCTCCCCTTATGCTTCTGTTTTCTGATCCTGCATTTACATACAAGAACAACCTTGAAGTTCTGGGTTGGAATTGGGACCAGAAAATGACTATAGCTTTATCTTCTAATATTTGTGTTGATTAATGCTTGAAATTATATCTAATAATTCATAGTCACTAAAAGGAAAGTTTGAGTGAATATTTGATAGTAGCTTATCCTCTTAAAGTTTACAGACCTCAGGCCAGGCTGATTCTCTTCTCACTAGGGTCAGGCATGGTGGCTCAGGCCTGTAACCTCAGTGTTTTTGGAAAGATCTCTTGAGGCCAGGAGTTTCAGACCAACCTGGGCAACACAGTGAGATCCTGTCTTTAAATATATATATATATTAAAAATTATGGCTGGGTGCAGTGTCTCACTCCTGTAATCCCAGCACTTTGGGAAGCCGAGGCGGGTGGATCATGAGGTCAGAAGATGGAGACCATCCTGGCTAACATGGTGAAACTCCGTCTCTACTAAAAAATAAAAAAATAAAAAAATAAAAAAAATTAGCCGGGCGTGGTGGCCGGGCGTGGTGGTCCCAGCTACTTGGGAGGCTGAGGTAGGAGAATGGGTGAACCCAGGAGGCAGAGCTTGCAGTGAGCCAAGATTGCGCCACTGCACTCCAGCCTGGGTGACAGAGCGAGACTCCATCAAATAAATAAATAAATAAATAAAAATAGGTGGGCATGATGGCGTACACTTATAGCCCTAGCTTCTTGGGAGGCTGAGGCAGGAGGATCACTTGAGCCTGGGAGTTTGAGGTTACAGCGAGCTATGATTGTGCCACTGCACTCCAGCCTGGGCTACAGTGAGGCCCTGTGTCTTTAAAAAAAAAAAAAAAAAAAGAAAGTTTACAGATGTCCTAATCATTAGAACTAATAAGGCCTAGATTATTTTGTTCTTGGTGGTTCTCCATGTTTTAAATTCCTTTGGGTTAAATCAGGTGTAAAATTGGGAATCTTGAATTTAAACCTCTAACTCAGGGATTCAAAAAGTGTGGTCCATGGCAACTCTTGAGGGTCCCCCTCTGGACCCTTTCAAGAGATCTTCTTCATTGTACTTCAGCCAGAACAGCATGCCACAGCATACTGAAAACAAAAGCAAATGAAAAAATCTAGCTGTCTGGATTATTATTTAATATTTAGTATTAAATGCTAAAGAGATTTGTAAAACCATGGCATTCTAATCACTTAATATTTTTTGTTCTGGGAAATAGTTATTTTTCATTAAAATGTTATTTTTTTATGTAACTGCTTTTTAGTTATTTTAAAACTGAATTCCTAAAAGTTGAAACATGTAATTTAGTTATTTAATATAGTAAATAATGACAGATACAACCCACATAAGCAAAAGCTCTTTAGTGTCTTTAATAATTGTTAGGAGTATAAGTGGATCCTAGGAATAAGACCTTTGAAAACTACTGTCACAACTTAGCAGGGACAGCTATTGACTAAGAATGGAATTTTTATAGTCTTTTTATCTTTTCCAAACAGCCTAGCAAAGCAAAGAAATCTTAGAGGTTGTCTGTCAGATGGGCTTGACTATTCCATATTTTTTGTCCCTTCAGTGTCGGTGGACATGCCTAGCTTTGACTGTAACAGAGAAGTCTTTCTTCCTGTCTTTTTCCTTTCTGTATTTCATCTTCTCTCCTCCCCCACGAAGACATCATGGAGGGCTGGCCAGAAGTGGGACTTTACAAGTCACAGAAGTGGCAAAAATTATTCCTAATTGCTCTCATCATCTGTCAACGAAAGGGAAAATGTAGGTCTGATGGCCTTTTTGATGCTTAATATGTAAAAATTGCCCAGCAATTAGCTTTGTAACCACCATCTATTTAATAGCACTAACTGTTGTTACTAGCTGTTTCTAGCTCTTAGTACATTTGTGATTTTTATTTTTGTGATTTTTTGGTGATTTTTCATAATTATATATGAATTACATATTCATATATGTGGATTTGTAAATTGTTTATACTAAATTATAATAAATACATTTTAATATATTAACTTCTGTGACCTTTAAGTTCTTGTTCACTAACTGTCTGGGAAAGCTGCTTTAGCGTAATCATACCTGAAGCCTCATTTTTCATGAGCACAGCATTTAGTCTTACGCTGTGGAACTTAAGATATCGTGTCCTGCTTCAAGGTGGGAATGATTAAATGGCTAAAAAGAGGCAGATACTATTTCTGTGATAAATATGGGTTTCATGTCTTATAGAAAGTTATTTTAGCCTGGAGTTTGTTGTCATACAGACACTATATTCTGTCTGCCTTTCATTCCCTTTTCTTTGCATCCTTGTGTCTCTGGCAATTAGGCACCTTATAATCTATTGTCTGATGCATGTCCAGCTAGTGACTTCAGTTCTTCCAGGCTTATTTTACAATAGGCTTGATCTTTATTCAGTGGTGCTACAATGACCTGAGGATGTCATCTCTGGTTATTTGCATGCTTTCCTACATGAGGATAGTAATTTGCATGTAATTACTTTATCTTTATTCATGAATTTTTATCCTTTATTGCTCATAAATTGAAGAAGCATTTGCTGGATGTTAAATAGTCAAAAATTTTGATACCTCTGTGTGGAACATTTTCCTCCTAAAACAAAAATAAAGAGAGGCTTTAATAGTCTGTCTTGTTTTCCATTGATGATAAGAGATGAATTGCAGGAACCACTTCCAGTCTGATGAGACCATTCACAACACACAGCAGCAGCCAAACCTGTTCCACGATTTTTACAGCTTAATCTTGGCTGTGCTTTTCTGCATTTGGAAGCGTGATAGTGCCCTGTCAGGCTGCCCATGTACATATTTTGGGGCATTGCCTCTCAGTTAACATTGGGCATTCCTGCTTTCATAATCTAGGCAAGGTAGAAAAATTCTAAGGAGTCTTTTGAAGATGGTGTTAAATAGCAGTATCTTTGAAGTCAGTTGGTATTTCATATATGAAAAATATTGTGGCATTATTTCATTAATACATGAATTTCTAAGAAGTAGATGCTGTTCTAATCTAAGAGAAGAAATGCTATAGTTAACTGGAATTATTTGTACTCCTGTTAAGGTACTATGTTACGTGATATGAGAGAAACAAATAATTGAAAATTTTTGGTCTTAATGGGGCTGTTAATTGTGTAGAGAGGATAAGTCATGGTCAAAAATATCCACAAGGCAGTGTAAGTACTATGAATGGTGCAGAATGGTAGTTAGGAAACAAATATAGAATGCTATTCATGTAAAGGTACCAAAAATAATTCTTACAAGGTAGACCTGATATTTCTGTGAGCTTTTGTAATTTCTGAAATGATTCACATGAGAAACAAATGACTTCTGTTTTCTGGAAAATTTCAAGAGTATTTGGTTATGACATTGTCATTCATGTAGGAAGAAATACATTTTTTATGAAGGAGTTTATTTTGCAAACACTATCCTGCTCTTTGCTGTGGTAATATTGTAACAGAGAATTACTTTTTCTTATTCAGAAATAGTCTCTGGTTTCCTATTGATTTAAAGTTTTCCTCAAGCCTTTCCAGTCTCTTTTGCAGGTAACTAATTTAATTGGCCTTATATTGCTAGGAAGATGGTAGAGTGAGTTTTTGCATAACTATTGTAGTATGCTCTGATAACCCTGCCATGGCTTCCTGTCAATCTTGAATAAAGTACAGAATATTTTTTTTTTAAGAGAGAGTCTTGCTTTGTTGCCCAATCTGGAGTGCAGTGGTGCGATCATAACTCACTGTAACCTCGAATTCCTGGGCTTAAAGGATCCTTCTGCCTCAACCTCCTAAGTAGCTGGGACTACAGGTGCATGCCACTGCACCCAGCTAATTTTTAATTTTTTTGTAGAGATGAGGCCTCGCTACGTTGCTCAGGCTGCGCTTGAACTCCTGGCCTCAATGTCCTGCCTCAGTCTCCCAAAGTGTTAGGATTACAGACATGAGCCACTGCTCCTGGCCATCTTTAATTCTATTTAGTAAATCCCATGTGAGACAAACCCAGTTTATTTGATTTTTATGTATTCAACCAAACTATTTTAATAGAATTTTACATATTTTTGAATTTCAAAAAGTAAATGTGGACAATTTTGTCATTTAAATATTAGCTGTCCTGTGTTGTTTTAGATAGAGATTGCTTCTTGGTAAGCAGCTTGTTGAAATACCAGAAATTATTGTGCAGAGAGATAGAGAAGGGCAAGGGCAATATGATTCCATGGAAAAGGAGACAGCTGTCTTTGTTTAACTAGGACAGTCCTGGTTTTTGATGAACCATCGTGAATGGATATGTACTGAGAGAGTCATGACCTAAAAAATGCCTTTGGGTTTAATTCCTCCTGGAAAGTAGTGTTGTGGCAGAACAGCCACTGTATGCCTTCTCTCAACCAGCTCTGGTGTTTGGAAAGGGTATTCAGGTCCTGGCTTTGCAGTCTTTCTAAACATTTGGGGTCATGTTGGCGTTATTCATAGAGTCACTTCATTCTTTATGTCCAGTTCTCTTGTTAGAAACTAGAGCTAGGCCAGGCGCGGTGACTCATGCCTGTAATCCCAGCAGTTTGGGAGGCCAAGGTGAAAGGATCACTTGAGGCCAAGATTTTAAGACCAGCTTGGGCAACATAGTGAGGCCTTATCTCTTCAAAAAAATTAAAAAATTAGCTGGTTGTGGTGGCATGCACCTATAGTCCCAACTACTCAAGAGATTGAGGTGGGAGGGTCATTTAAGCCTGGGAGTTTGAGGTTCCACTGCACTGGAACTCACCACTTCACTTCAGTCTGGGCAATTGAAGTAAGACCCTGCCTCAAAACAAAACAAAAAACAAAGTAGAGCCAGTTAGAGCTCCGTCCATCTAGAACCACTCTTGTTAACAGAACTGTAATTTCCATAGCATTTTGTTTTTCAAATGAGAATAAGTTCTTTTTTTCTGATGATAAAGTCATGTGCTATTTATAAAAATTTAAGCAGTATAGAAAAGCATGAAGAAGAAAATAAAAATACCGAAAATTCCACCAATCACCTCTTAATATTTTTCAAAATGGAAAAAGCAGTAGGCATTGGGATATTTTTAAACTTTGTGTTATAAACAATTGTGAGATGAAGAACAGATGCACAGCATGGCACTTGTTATTTTCCGTAACAGCTTTATTGAGCTTTACTTCACATACCATACGGTTTACCCATTTAAAGGGTACCATTCAGTGGTTTTAGTATATTCACAGGGTTGTGCAACCTTTGCCACAATTTTAGAACATTTTGTGTTTTTCTGAGACAGAGTCTCACTCTGTCGCCCAGGCTGGAGTGCAGTGGCGCTATCTTGGCTCACTGCAACCTCTGGCTCCCGGGTTCAAGCAATTCTCCTGCCTCAGCCTCCAGTAGCTGGGACTACAGGTGCCCGCCACCACACCTGGCTACTTTTTGTATTTTTAGTAGAGATGGGGTATGTTAGCCAGGATGCTCTCGATCTCCTGACCTCGTGATCTGCACACGTTGGCCTCCCAAAGTACTGGGATTATAGGCCTGAGCCACCGTGCCTGGCCAATTTTAGAACGTTTTTAATCACAGCAGAAAGAAACCCTCTACCCTTAAGTCATTGTCCCTTTACCCCCAATTCCTCCATACCTCCCAGCATCTGGCAACTACTAATATAATTTCTGTCACTGAAGATTCGCCAGCTCTGGATGTTTGATATAAATGGAATCATAAAATATGTGAGTTTTTTTGTGACTGGCTTTCAATTAGTGTACTGTTTTCAGGGCTCATACATCTTGTAGCATTTATCATGCATGGCATTTTGAAAAGCAAATCTTAGTTAAAAAGCATGTATTCATGTATCTAGGCATGCTTTCTTAGTTTTAGTTATTGGCTCATTTTAATTGTGTGAGTGTGGTGTATAGTGAAAAGTAACGGCTAAATCTTAAGAATTTTTAAAGTGATTAAAATCAAAGCAAGAAGCCTTCCTCAGATTCTTTAGTTGTTTTCTTTTTAATAAACATTTTAAAACTTGGTAAATTATGTAAAGGAGAATTGTGTAGCATTTTCAGTACCAGATTGAATGTAAACAGGGATGAATTCTTTACCAAATTGTGGAAATGTCTGAGGTTTATTCTCTTGGTCCAGGCTCAGTTTTCTTGCCCAAAATTGCCCTACCTCCACTGCCTTCATTTTTTCCCACCCCTAAGTATGTTAGTTTAGTTATCAGAAACCTCGTGCCTTTGTATTTCTCTTAATTCTTTTTTTCTCCTATAAAAGTGGGAGAAAACAGACATGGGTCTTTGAAAGTCTTTTAAAATACTTTTAAAGAATAAAAACCCCTATCTTGGTTAAAGGAGATTCAGTTTTTTACATGTGGATAAGAGAGTGAAATTATGTTTCCTTAAAATGATGTGAGGTATTCTCTTACCTTGAATGTCCCCACCTTTACCTATGGAATTGGGCGCCTTTATCATTTTCCCCTGAAACTTCAGCCTTTTAGGCTATTCCAGGTTTATTTTCTCTCTGTTGCCCACTCGCATCCAGAGTGAAAGAAACCAAAACAAACCCTCTTTCTTTTGTACCCAAATGTAAGTTTGAAGCTTTTTGCATAATTTTAATATCATTCTAAAATTTTTCTCCTGAGAGTCTTTAGACAGATTCCTCATATTTCTTAGGAAATTGGATATTATCTAATTTTATATTTATGCTTCTCTCCTTTCAAATCTCTTGAAGTGGCTAATCAGAAAAAAACATGTACAGTAAAACCTGAAGTAGGAAGTGAGATTCCTAGTGAAAGAAGAACTAATTATTTTAGTTTTCTGAGGGCTAATAGTAACTCTGAGTGTTGACTGCCAGAAAGTTCTAGTTGGTACAAAAAGAGGCATACCAGTTGACCAAGAAAAGAATATCAGAAGTAGAAGGCACAGCATATGTCAGAAAGGCTCTGCAGAAGAAAGGTGATACAGCATGTTTGAGAAATTGAGAGACAGTGTACCTAGAGCCTAGAGAGCAATAGAGTAGGAATTGAATGAGATATGTGGCAATCACATGGGGGACAAGCACTGGATTTTGGTATTTATCTTAAGAGCAGTGGGCAGCAGTTGAAGAGTTTTTACTAAGCGATGATTTGATCTGGTTAATTATTAAAGCATCACTGGCTGCTGTGGGGAGGGGGACAGATACCAAGATTGGAATGAGCAACTTAATTAGATGATGCTAATGTAATTGTCTAGGTCGGTGGTCTCTCAGTTTTTGAGCTTATCCCCTGGTAAATGTGTGTTTATCATTTATATGTATGTACTTTGTTGTTGACATGTTGAGTACATTATAAGACTTTCAAAAACAGTAAAATGGATGAGAAAAATTAATGAAGTGCTACTATTTTCTTCCCTGCCCCAACTGATGTATGTTAAGCTTCTGGGATACAAGTTGCCCCACCCTGAACATGACTAAGCAAGGGATCCTCAAACAAGAACAGTGGCAATGGAGATAATTTGGAGAGAGAAATTACGAGGTTGCATTAACAGGACTTGAAAATTGGTTAAATAGGAGTAAAAGAAAAGGTAGTGGATTTCTGGTTTGTGTAAGTGAATAGATAAGAGCACTGATTAAAGAGTCAACAAACACTCTGATAGAAGCTAATTGTGTTAAAGTAGCATTCTACCAGAATGTGGTGGTTTTTCTGAGCATATGCTTAATAATGCCCTTAGTAACAAATGGTAGGAGGGCATTTGATGGGCAAGTCTTGATCTGTGTTCAGGAAGAGGAAGCAGAGCAGTGAACCTGAGGACACAGGTTACTCTTGCCTTTGGAGGCATTAGGATATGACAGGATTGGTAAATGATAGGCCCCTCAACTTCTTGTTGCCTCTTCAAGTGTCTTTAGCTAGAGGCAGGGCCATTCATTTCACAACTAAAAATAAATGGCTTACGAAACATGGTGGACTGAGGAACATATTAAGGCTATTGCCAGTGCAGATGAATAATTTGTCAGCAAGTTATCAACTGTTAGCAGTCATTTTCATATTGGCTTAGAAGGGAATAAAATGCATTTGAGTCATAATTTGAGAGAGGATTACAAGAAATAAAGAATGGGAAAAAACCCAATCATATATACAGTTTTGCCTTAAGGTTGAGTTAAAAAAAAAAAAGGGGGGGGGAAGATGTTTATGATGGTACATTTTCATGTATAGCCATATATGCACTCCATTTCCTGATATATATAAAAGTTTATCAAATTTTAAAACTTGAAATAATATTTTTGAAAATGTTTCAAAATGCCACTTTAAAAATGCATTGCTTTGAATAAAATTTACTGTTGGTAATCCTTATGCCTCCTAGCACAGTGCCCTGCAATGTGGTAACTTTTTTTTTTTTAATGCAGCAACTGTACCACAGCAGTATCTGCCTCCCTTCTATTCTAGATACCTTTGAGCAAACATAAACACATTTGCTTTCACTGTCTAAAAAATGTATTGCATAGAACTTTGTAATCATGTGAGAAATACCTGGGGGCATCATTGATGGTCTGAAGTGTGAACACCACTAATTTAGATGCTGATGTTGTGCTCACTCACCCACTCAACTGACCAGCCTTCCAGAGAATGCAAGTCAGATTCAAGCCAGTCTTTAAGCAAACATTATCTCAGTTAATCGTAAGAAACAATGCTAGGATGGGTCATATCCCCATTACCAATTGCCTTGGGACTAATTGCTAATAGGAGAAACTGCTGGTTGTAAAAATCATGAATGCAGAGTTTACTATAGTAATTATATATAGTAACAAAATACAGTCATGCCAATCAAATCTAAACAGCCTGTCATTTTCCACTACTGGTACTCACCCAACCATTTCTGCATTTCCCGGCTCATACAAAACACCTAATGGTAAAGTATGTTAAAGTCAGGGGTAAGCCTGAAGGATGGCTGTTTGAAAACTGCATTAGCGATAAAGGGACAGCCATGAAAAAAAAAAAAAAAGTTAATATGGCTAACTTAAAGAGAAATATCCTTTCATAGGTAAAATATAAGGTCTATGTAACATCAGTGCTAGTGTTAAAAACTATGTTGAAAACATCGTATTACTGAATTTACTCAACCTGGACAATAAGTGTTCTTTCCCTTATTCTGCTCTGCTCCCCTGACTGAATGAAGAAAGAGTTAATGGCATCAGTATTAAGCAGGAAGTTCTGTTAGGCTTATGCATATAATGGAATGAATAATTTAGTATCTTCAGGAAATGCAAACTGCAGTAGAATTTAAGCAACCTATCAGAATTTAGATCAATATTTTACATGATAGTATGAAGTTAAAGTCTGGAAAGAAGATGCTTAAAGATAACGAAGTGCAAGAATGTTAATAGTTTAAACTGTGAGAAAGACTGGGAATTCTTGGTTGGAAATATTTTGTCTTACGCAACAATAATGATTTACCTGCATTCTGACACTTGTCAGATGACTTTTTGCCAACATGACTGGTAATGGGATGTGGCAGCTTCTTTGCTGTCAAAGAAGAGATAATTTCTCAGGTTTTTCTTGTAAGTTTTTAAAATTGTCCTTATGGGGCTTTTTTTCCTCTTTAAATATGGAATAAAGGAACTGAAGGGTAAAACCTGAAGACTAGGCATGTTTCTTTAATAAAGGTTTTATAGAAGTAGCCATTTGCAAACATTGGTAAGACAGATCTTTAAAAAACAGTTTAAACTTAAAATATAGTGATTGAAAATATTCTAAATTGTTTATCTCCTGTGGAATGATCTCATTAGCTTGGTAGACATTTTATATGTACGCCTGTGGTCTTTCTATATCTTATGTCATTACTGTAAATAAATATTGTGCATGCAACTTTAATAATAGATTGGGTGGTTGGAAGTACTTAGCAAAGGTGACATTTATCAATCTTATTTTGTGTTTGCAAAAAAAATATACAGTATATGTCATATTTTCAAAGCAAGACTTAATTGGATTATGTTAAATCTAATTTCTAAAAATGATGAAAAATTATCTTATTTAAGACATTACAATTTTTAGATGTGTGTTATTTAAATTATATTGGTTTGGTTCTGATTTTTCTAAAACTTTTAGTTAGCACGAGTTGTATGTTTTAAATAATACAGTCTTAGAGGAGATCTAAAGCACTGTCTTGTTTGCCTTTATGTGGGCTTTCTTAAGCCCCAGTGCATTTTAACCACTAATTGTTTCTTGGTGAATACCAACGGAAAAAGAAAATCTTGCTCCTGCTGAAAAGAATTTCTTTAAGATTTTACAGAAAATTATTTATGTAAAGTTTTGGATGTCACTAAAGTAATAGTTAAAAAAAAGTTTTGTTTTTCTCATCCCAATTTTGAGTGTCACTTTGATTTCAGATAAATCCTTCCCCTTTTCATAGATTATCGCCTTCTCATTGAGTTTTTTCTCCTAAAAAGAATATACTTCATTGACACTTAAGCTAAAATTTAATGTAAATAGCCTAAATAAATGGCTGTTTGATCCGGCCATACTTTTTTAATAAGACATTTTGTCAAGTATGTATATATATTGAGAAAAAAATAGTAAATTGTGGCTTGGTAAAAAATGAATAGCTGATTTTTAGCAAACCAAAGATACTCTTATTTTGTATCAATGAATATAAAACTCTTTATTGCAGTGGGCCGTTTATAATGGCTTTGGTCTTTTTCCAACTAGTAGGAATGAGTTAATCTTAAGCACTTCCAAGCCTAAATTTTTTTCGGATTCAGTTCTCCTAAATGAGAGGATAGATCTTGTGAAATTAACACTAATGGCCATAGATCTTGACTTCCTCTACCTTATCTTCATTGACTTAAAAAATATATAACCCTAAAATGCTGGTTGTGCTCTTTGACCATATAACTTAGGAAATAACTAAGTTGTACGTGCATCATTTGATCTATGGCTGCTTATAGGGTTTTTCCACAAAAAAAAGATTGCATAAATTTTTTTTAAGAGCCTATGTTAAAGAGGATGCGTTTTTATTAAATTACAGAGCTTCCAGGATGAGGATCTAGATAGGACGTATGTATAAATACATTTTGAACATTTCAAAGCACCTTTTAGTTTATGTGAAGTTCTTCAGATGGCCCCGTTGTCCTTCGAAGCTTCTAACACCAAGGTGTCTGTTGCAGCCCAGAGCAAGGTTACTGCTACCCAGGACAGCACTAATTTGCGATGTATTTTCTGTGGTAAGCAACATTATGTTTACATTACTTTTTCAAGCTGTGGTACATGCTACTTGCGCATTTCCATAACTTTTGTTTTTTTAGGCCATAGTCTGGTTTGTGACATTTGGGATATATAGCAAGCTATTGTTTTTATGTTGTGATATTTGTTGTGGTTCATGTAGGTGATTTGGTCAGCTCTGAGTTGGCTTGTTAGTGAGGATTAGAATTAGTTAGAATTAGGTTCTTAAAACTATTCTCGTCCACCTTTTCCAACACAAATGAGAGGGGTTTTTGTTTGTTTGTACATTTTTGTTTTTAGTTATTTTGTTTGGGAGCAAATTTTTGATTTAGAGTTTAAAGAAAAAATTTATGTCCATCTTAATATGTTTTGAGGAATGTAAATGTGCCTTAGCAAAGGGAACTTTTGCTTAACTTGAATTAATTTTAGATATGCATGTTGTGAGGCAGATGTAAGCTATTACTTGCTTTAATAGGTTGATTTCTGATTGACAGCCTCCTTTATTCAGTAGGTTAGAGATCTGTGACTTAAGAGTGAATTTAGGCTTATTGATTGTTTTCTTTCACTCTCACTCTCATGCACATGTGTGCACATATTTGTATTGTTTGCATGGACAAACCAGGTATGTCACTTAGCCACCCCAAATTAGAGATAATAAGATATATACCTAAGGATACATATCTATCTGTGTATACACAGATAGATACATATCCTTGTCTAAATTCTTTTTATTTCCATTTGTTTCTGAAACTTTCTGTTTTAAAAACCCAAGTTCCAAAGAGTTATCTTTAATTACTTGAGCTTTGAAAAGAAACCTCATATATACCTTTCTGACTCATGTGTACCTTGCTAGCCAGATTATTTTATGAGAGATAGTTATTAAATGATATACAGTATTGCTCCAATTTTACATAAAGTGTTCAGCTCTGTGTATGTACTTTATGTGACTCAGAATTTTTAATGTGACTCCTCAATACTAATGATACTGTTTTTTTTAACCTATGAAGAGAATTATTTTAAAATGTATGTACTTTCTGGTTTAGGCAAAGAAGTACGTGTTGCAAATTTCTTAAAAAAAAAAAAAAAAAGGAAAGAAAAGAAAAGGCTAATGTATTTGTTAGTCACTTAAAGTTATATTTTAGGATTGTTCCAGAGGTCACAGTTACAGTAGTGAACCTATTGTGTGGCTGTTCGTAAATTCCTCCTCTCTCTCTGAGATCCCACAATTAAACACTGCAGATTAAGTATGTAATCAGTAACTTTTTCTCCTCATTTTTCTGCCTCCTCCTGGGGGTTTTTCCGGGCTATCTTTTGAACTAGCCATGAGTGATTATTGATATTTGTGTTATTAGAACTCTCTTTAGCTCATTTTGAAAACCCACCCAGTGTTGTCTACCTTTCTGCTTAATATGTTGAGGTCCATATGCAGAATAATGGATACTTTACCCAATTGCAGAGAAAGTATTGATTTGACCTAAGTGAAGGTGAATCTTTAAAGTTGTAAAATAATGTGTTAAAAAGCAGATTTCCCCCCATTATTACCTTTAATTTAACTGTGTGCAAACAATATAATTACCACGTTGCTAAGTTTAAACTTGATTGTATTGTGTATATAATAACACCGATTTGTCTTTTAGTCCTGTGTTTTTAAATAGTCTGTGGCTAATTGTGAAAATTAAAATGTGACATTAAGTGAAATGTGTTTTAACCAAAACTCAATATTGAAGGCAAGACTGACATGTAGCTCCTATTACAGAGTCTCCTGATCTGATTTTCATCATTTATAGGATACTGTATCAGTGACATTGCCACATTTCTCTGTTACAAACAGTAACTCACAAACTTTGCTATATATCTTCTTCTTGTAGTCAGGACAAATTAAGATCAGCCACTATCTTTGGCTGTGAGGGAGAGAACAACTCTCAAACAGCTGCTATTCTTTATGATAACATAGAAAAGAGCAAAGCAGGTTCACTGATTTCTTAACCTTGGTTGTTCTTCCCTCTTTTTCCCCTCCCCAAAGGGCTGTTAACCACCACATGATGCTCATAAAATATTGTCATTTGCCCACTGAAATGGTTATGAAAGTACCTATTTTGCATTTTATGAGAACACAGATACTTATTTAGGAATGTGACCTGTGTAAAGTAATGTTTATATTCCTGAACATACAGCAGCAGCTGACAGACTGCCTTATCCTAGTTGCTGCTTCATGTCATGTGGGGTGCCTTTGGTATTACTTAACAATTTTATAGCCCATTAGAATGTTTGACAAGAAGGAAAAATGTAATTGTGTACCTTAAGTTTATATTTACCTGGAACTTTTAATGTTTATAGTATGTTTGTATTAATTTTTAAATGCACATAAATTTCAATGTGCTAGTTACTGCAACCTGACAATTTGAAGAAGAAACAAACAGAACAACCAGATTAAATGTACATGTGAAAAGGTGCCAAGGGGAGTGATTCTGTGCACACACACACGCACACACACACACACACCCCATTTAAAGGATATCTGGAAAGACAAAAAGCCCAAAAATCCATTATCATCACAAAGAACCATGTAGAAAAGAATTGTTAAGAGTTGTTCTAGGATCAGAATTCTCCCCACTTTAAAAGGATCTTCCTTGAAGCTTTTCATCGCAGCTGCAGTAATAAACTATAGTAAATTTTTTTTATATGATAACAGCCACAAAATACTACCCACATCTAAAATATCTCCTTTCTGAACAGATTTGCTTAGTAACCTTTTAAAAAGCTTAAAAAGAAATATTCCAAAGCAGGTTCTGTAAATTGCTAAAAGATTTTCTTTTCTCAGCTTTTGTGAGTTACATTAAACTTGTGTTAGTTTTTTAAAAACCTGTTAAATAAAATAAATAGGATTGAGTTGAAATTTTGATGTTTTTTGAATCTGTAAGTTTGAATTAAAGCTGAGATTTTAATTGGCAAATTTAATTCATTAATATTACTTTTGATATATAACACCTGTCCTAGATGTGAATCGTACAATTGCATTCTTCTTTGAGGTAGATGCTAAACAAGTCTAACCTACTCACATTCAGCTGTTTCATTATTTAAGCAGCCTGAGGCTTTCAACTTAAAGACTCAAGTAAACATTATTTTTAAAAATAGTTAAAACATAATAGTCATGTGTGTTGCCCATGCTAAATGCTCACATTTAGTACTTTGGATATATAAAGTACATTCCCCAAATAATTTCATGCTACCTCAGATTTACCCCCCACCTCCTGCACTTTGTATGTCCCCAGAAGAGAGGTCTTTTCCCTGTAAAGTATTAAACATTCGTGTATAGCCTAATGGGAGAGTCTGTTTTTACATCATTATTTTAATTTCCCAAGAAAAGAACTCTAGTCTGTTTGCTAGACAGCAATCATGTATTTTCATTTATACAAACATTTACGTGTGTATTTAATTTCAAAAGTTTTGGATTTTTTTTTTTTTTTGGTTATTGATTACATAGGATTAATTTTTTTTATATTTCCTTTATTTGGTTCTCAAAATAGCAGAGTCTTAGGAAATCTAATATATCACTGCAGTTGTCATCAGTTTGTCTTTAGAGGACAAATGAAATGATTAATCTAAAAACATTTGTAAAGAGGTGAGAAAAAAAGTTAGGTAAGTTCAGATCAAGTTAATTCTGTTTTTCCACACTTGTGATACACCAGTACTGCATTACATCCTAGTAAATCTTCCGGTTGTGAAATCTACTCCACTAGTATAAAATACTTTGCATGATTAGCCCATAGATTACAAGAATTTAGTACACAGAAGCATTTATTTCATAACTTTTAAATACCAGTTGTCTACAAATCTTTCAAAATATCTGTTAGGAGCATTTGCTGGTACACTAGAATTCACAAATACATGTAGTATGGCATTACTCATATATTCTTCTCCAAGAGTGGAAGATAACTACTGTTTCTTTACTTTCTTGTTTACTGGATTAGACTTTAAGATTGTTCTATTTTAACCCTAGGTATTATATATTAGCTCCAGTATTTATCTCATTTTGTGACAGATTTAATTTTTATATCCAATGACATTAAGATGTCCCATAATTCAGTGGCATTCTATCTAAGATGCAAAAAGCAGGTCTGCATTGTACATGGTATGTGGGAATGGATGGTCATTAGTGTCTCATGACAGAACCATGTTGTATGAATGCAAGTTTTTTTTTTTTCCTTCTTACCCTAAATGAAAACTTAAAATTACCTGTTACATTAAAAAATTCAGTTCAGTAGGTTAATTACTATATGGAAGTTTAGCAAATGTTTGTTTTCACCAGTGCTGGAAATGCTAGGCCATTAGACAAAAATGGCAGCTTAAATTGGGCAAATTTGATAAATGCTTTAGCATACTGGAGTCTAGTAATAAGGTTCTCATGCTCTCTCTCTCTCCTGTTTTTCATTTCCAGTGTTCTATTTAGGTGAGTTTTTGAATTCTGATTTTTCATTTCAGTTTTCCCTCTCCACTTCATGAATAATTACCCCAAAGAGAATGTCTCATTGTCTTAGAAAATGTCGAGCTTAGGTGCCTCTTCAGATGCTCATCGAACACTTGTTTTACTCAAGCTCTTCATATATAAATGTTTCTTTTTCCTTATTGTTGATGTTTTCCATTTGTTTCAAGTAAGCCTTCTGGAGATGATGACAGTATTATGTTGCAGTCTTTCATTTGCTCTGTGTTATGTAAAGCTTATATTTTATTTTGCTAGACAAAAAGAAGACACGTTTGTAAATATGTGATGATTTTATGTTATTCTTATGATTTTATCTCCTCTATCCAGCTAGATATGAAGATAATGTTCATCTGTAATGTTTTTTCCCTCTGTAGGGCCAACATTGCCTAGACAAAACTCACAACTACCTGCTCAAGTTCAAAATGGCCCATCCCAAGAAGAATTGGAAATTCAAAGAAGGTAAATTTGCAAGTTATTGTTTGTGCTTTTTCTTCATGCTTCAGAAGACAAAACTGAATATCCTGTGTTTAAGTCTTGTCAGCTGTTTAAGAGTCACAACTTTTATTCTTATATTAGTAAGTTTTGCAACTATCATTAATAAGTTACCAGATACTTGTTATGCTGGACATGAGATGTTATAAAATTTCATACCTGTTTTTTTTTTTTTTTTTGTAAAAATTCTACTCAAGGTACATTGAAAATATTGTAAATACACTTAACAGAATTCAAAATGTTTTATGGTTCAAGAAGTCTTACTTTTGTAATTATAAAGTGATCTGTGACTACTGTGGTTTTCATGTGACGAATTTAACTAAAAAGTTGAAAATAGTGTTGGCTGTTTCTGTAACACATTTATCTTCAGATATTACTATAGGGTTTTGTAGTAGAATACAAAATCATTCTCTGCTGGGCAGCATTCTTCCATGACTGGGAGTTCTCTGAAAGTGGGCAGAGTAAGTAGGCTGACAGGCTAACCTTTGGAGTACCAGGATAGGGAGCAGGCAGGCCTCAGAACCGCACAAATGCTGAGCTACTTAAAGCTCCACCGGAAGCCCCAATTCATCTGAGGCAGCTTCTTCAGTTTCTTTAAAGAATAGTCTTCCGTGGTAAATGCCATTCCATCCGTTGAGCTGGGGTTGGGGAGGACAGGGGAGGAGCTGGTACATACAGCTGTTCTGCGGACAGTGTAAATACTTATTAATCAGCTTGATTATTGTGGCACTGCTCATTCCCGTTCTCTCTACTTGTTAATCTCAAGTTAGATCTTCCCCAGGTTCCTCTTCCCATGTCTGCTTTGACCGTCTTCAGTATGTGTTCTGGGTTATGGATGCCTCCACTGCTCCATTTATTTATGTCACAGGCATTGTTTGTTCTAAGTGCTTAAGTTATATTGGGAAGGGGGAGGGAGTGGAGGGAACAAAAAGCCTTAAACTCATCAGACAATAAACATGACATGATATGCTAGAAGATGGTAAATGCTATGGGGAAAAATGGAACAGAGTAAAGAGGATTTTATGTTGTGGAGGGGCAGAGGGAAGTGCTGGTTGTAATTTTATTTTATTTTTCCATCCATTACTTATTAGTCTCAGTACTTGTGAGTTTAAATAGATTGGTCAGGGTAGTAGATCTCATTGAGATGAAAAGAAGGAATTAACCAAGCAGATATCTATGTAAATGCATTCTATGCAGAGGCCTTAAGGAAGGATGGTGCTTGTGTGTACAAGGGAAAACAAGGAGGCCGTGGAGGCTGGAGCAGAAGAGAGTATTAGGAGATGAGGTCAGAGGCGTAATAGAGGTCAGATCATGCAGGACCTTGCAGGCTACTGTGAAGAATTTAACCTTTACTCTGAGAGAAAGGAGAATCACCGTACAGTTTTGAACATAGGCATGATCTGACTTAAAATTTTAGCAGAATCAGTCAGGCTGCTCTGTTGAGCCTACACTATTGAGAGACGACTTGAGGCAGGTACAGGGTTGTGACAGCAGCTCAACAAGAAAGCCAGTTAAGAGACTTTTGCAGTGAACTAGGCAGGAGATAATGGTGGCTTCCACCAGGTAATAGAAGTGGGTGTTGAGAAGTCAGATCCTTATATGTCTTGGTGGATTGTATGGTGGGGTATGAGGGAAGGAGAGGGGTTGAGGTTTTTAGGCTAAGCTAGTGGGAAGGATGGAGTTGCCATTAATAGTTGAGAAAGACTGTGGAGCACGCCTTGTTGGGGGATGTCAGAGATGAATTTTGAGGATGTTAGGTTCAGGTTTTTACTGGACATCTAAGTAGAGATGTTGAATATTAATCTCTAGGAGACTAGGGAAGAATTCTAAACATATAACTCTTTCCTACCCTTTCTGTCTTCCAGAAATCTCATGATAAATTTGTCCTACTAATGACCACCACCTTCAGTTTTCTACTTGGTCATGGATTTATTTAAATGCATTTTAATGATGTTTCTGGAATTTTAGTAGAATTTTGGGGAAGATTACAGGACTGCTCAATCTACCAACCTGAATAAGAGTCCAGACACTCCTGTCTTCTCATCTCCCTGCTCAGCATTCCTTATGGCTGCCTCTCCTCACATCCAGTTTACTTCTTTGGCCTGGCATTTAGGAACTCACCCCGTGTTTGTGTTTCACCCCTCATGACTGTCTCTGTGT
Source organism: Macaca nemestrina (assembly GCF_043159975.1). Classification (NCBI taxonomy): domain Eukaryota; kingdom Metazoa; phylum Chordata; class Mammalia; order Primates; family Cercopithecidae; genus Macaca; species Macaca nemestrina. Next base: position 83,754,316 of record NC_092125.1, on the reverse strand, counting down.
ACACCATACTCATCTTTCCCTCTGTATTTGCGTGTGGCATTCACCTCTTCTGATACGTTCTTCTCATATCCTTTCTACATTGTCATTTTCTGTAAACTCTTTTCCAGGCACACTGATGTTCTTCTTTTCTGAATTCCTGTAACTTAATCACACAATATTTTGTATTTTCTTCCTAATTGTTTATTTTACATTTGAGTATTACCTCTGCAGTGAACATTATGGGCTAATTTGAGAGTAGAAATCTCAATAAAATTTCTAATAAAAAGTCAAGAAATTTCTGGTACTGAATTAATTCATATGCAGGTTTTGGGGTATAAGACAGAAAATATATGTTTGACCTTTAATGTAGTAATTTTCTTCACTTTTGCCTAATTTTTCCCCCACTCTAAACCATGGTTTGGAGGAGAAATTATTGACGTTTAGCTGGTAAACGGCCTTTTAGAGACTTCCCAGGTGCTAGGGAAGGCATTACCTGGGAAGGTTGTTGAGTTGATTAAGATAACATACTCTTTTCTTGCTGCCTAGGATTTTCTGTGTTTTTTGGGAGTTGGTGGGAGGTTCATGGAGGAGGTGCTCTTTGAGCTGTGCCTAAAGAGGCAATAAAGTAGGAGTTTCCAGTCATAGAAGGGAAAAGCATTCCAGGAAGAAAGAGTAGGCGTGTAAAGGCAAGGAGATGCAAACACACATGCAATGTGAGTACGCTTCCTCCTTTCCCTTCCAGGACCAATGGTATGGTTAGATGAGGTTGTGTCCACCTTGTAAGGGCCTTCTATACTGTGCTAAGAAATTGCTTTTTAAAACTCTTTTCCTGAATTTGTGATATACTAAAAAAGCATCTTGCTTTCTATCACTTTAGTAAATTTCAAATGATAAGAAAGGTATTTGTCATTTTCCTTTGACATATATCCCATACAATCTGTTTTTGCCTGTGGTTAAACTATACTTGGAAAAAGATACTACAAAACTCTAAAATATATACTAAATATTTATATAGACGCTTAGTACTGGTTTTCACTTTCTTTCAGCTGATAGTAGTGCATGACTGGATCCGGTTGTGCAGACTAGCAAATGGGAAGGATGTATAGCACAATCTAGTGTGAAGTTTGGTTCCCAGTAGAAATTATATTTCCAAAATTTATTTCATGTGGTTATTTATATAAAAATCATTTTTTAAAACTTGATTTAATCTTCAGAGGCACAATAAAATACCCTCAGGCCAACTTTATACTTCATAAACTGAGTGAAATTGTCCGTTAACTTCGGCTGTTTAACTGGCCTTTTTCTATACTATTACTGGAATGTGTAATGAGAAACATCAGTTTGCATTATAAATTCACAGCTGTGAGGTTGTGGGTGAGGTGCCAAATGAAAAGAGGAATTAGGTGAAAGTTGGCCAACTTGGTTTCTTTCCCTTGCTCAGCTCCTAGATACTGGTAGCCAGACTTGTAGAGCCCAGCAAGAAACTAAGATTCCTCTTTGGGAAAATTGCCATGGCCAAGAGAAGACAGAGATGTTGACACTCATCCTTGCCAGTGAAGCTCATTTACTTAAGGGCCTCTGATAATTTTGGTGCTACTTATAAATATGAACAGACAGCCAAGGATCATCAAACCTTTCAGGCCAACTTCTATAAAAGAAAGACCAAAACAAAGAGTTGAAATTGTATGAAATTGTATGAAACAGATGCAATGCAGGGAGCAGAAGAAAACCTAAAAATATACTGCATGCAATAGCTTCAGAGAACCAGGAGAGTATATTTCATTGATGAAATAAAAATTGATAGTTATTTTAAATGGATCACTCAGAGAACAAGAAAGTAAACTTGGAAACTTTTTAAAAAAACTACCTTACCTTTTTTTTTTTTTTGAGAAATAGAAGAGCCGGCGCACTGTGGCTCACGCCTATAATCCCAGCACTTTGGGAGGCTGAGGCGGGCAGATCATGAGGTCAGGAGTTCCAAAGACCAACCTGGCCAATATGGTCAAACCCGGTCTCTACTAAAAATGCAAAAATTAGCCAGGCCTGGTGGCACGCACCTATAGTTCCAGCCATTTGAGAGGCTGAGACAGAAGAATTGCTTGAACCTGGGAGGTGGAAGTTGCATTTAGCTGAGTTCGTGCCATTGCACCTTAGCCTGGCGACAGAGTGAAATTCCATCTCAAAGAAAGAAAGAAAGAAAGAAAGAAATGTAAGTTTTGAGAACTAAGGTTGAGGAATTTATTCTCTGAAAATAGTCCTAAAACTAAGAGGTGGCATATGAGAAAGAAAGTAAAGTAAGAAGAACAGATTAGAAGGTTCAGCATCCAAATAATAGAAGTTCTGTTATTATTTGGGGAGTGGGGAGGAGAACAAAAACATGAAGAAATTGAATTTGCAAATAAATAACAAGAAAATTTGCTGGAACTCATTGATCATCTAGATCAAAGGTCCGCAAACTTTTTCTGGGAAGGGCCAGGTAGTAAACATTTTAGGCTTTGTGGCCCATCTGTGTCATTTGCTAGACCCTTCCTTTGTAGCTCACCATAGACAACATGGAAATAAATGGGTGTAGCCAGATTTGACCCTAGGGCTGTATACAGTTTGCTAGCTTCTGATCTAAGTCAAAAAAGCCTGCCAAAAATCCAGCCCAGTAACTGGGAAAAATACAAAGACCTCCCACCAAGGCCTCTCACTGTGGAATTTTAGAATGTCCTGGAATAAGTAAGATTTCAAATGCTTGGTAAGGGGTGGTGGGAGCGACTAAGGTGTGGGGGAGCTTCAAAATCCTGAGAGAATCTCTATCCTGAGAGGAGATCTCTTCTGCACAACTTCCTAAGAAGCTATTGGAAGATGTGTTCCGTTAAGATGAAAGAGTGAAGCAAGAATGATGAACCCATGACAGCATCGAGGAGATAAGAAATCCACCTTAGGAAAGAGATGGGCAATTCCCAGCTCGACTAAGGTGAAATCAAAACCTAGGGAGCAGTTGCCAGTTGGTGCCAGGAGGGCTGAAGGCTCCGGACGGGGTGTTTCTGAGGGAAAGCAAAACAAAAGAATAGAAAAACCTGACTATGGTTCTGCTGTGTTGGACTATGTTGATTGGGATTACAGTTCTAATGGAGAGTCTGGGGTGAAGTAGGGATAGGTATATAGAAAAAGAATCAAATAAAAAAAGTACTACTTTGTAGCACTAGAGTAAGAAAGAAATTGTTCTAGAAAGTAAGTGTGATCAGCAGCGAATTATGTGATACGTGAATATTGGTGTATCCAAAGTGGTGTTATGAGTTTATTGGAAAAATGGAGAAGAAAAAGTTTTGGGGGGCTAGGGATGTAGGAATTAAATCATTTGTATAGTAGGAAGTCAGTAGATAACATCTAAATATGAAAAATCTGAAAGTAATAGTTCTAAATGAATTACTGTATTTAGAAATGAGGTAAGTACCAGAGTATTGAAAATAATTGCTTCTGGGGAGCAAAATCAGAAGTGGTGAGCGTTAGTAAGATTACTGTTTTGTTATAAGTCTTATAATTTGGCTTTATAAGTTATATATTACTACTGTTATGTTTAAGTTTTATTTTTAATAGAGTCAGTAGAGTAAATGTCTAAGTGTTAATTCTTTTTAGTCCAATACCCTTTATTATTATATCATTATTAAATAGTTTTTGGTTCCTGCTCATATAATTAATATTTGACTTGGCCATGATGAGAAAACATATTCTAAGAAACATGAGTCAGTCCTATGTTAGTCTCCACATAGAACCTTAATATAGTTAATATCTATAAATAGTTCACAAATCACCAGTACTACTTGAAAGTTATAAAAGGGGAATAATAATTGTGGCACAGAACTGAGCAGTTGGAGCAATGAGAGTGTATAGCCCTCCTGTTGGCCTTCAGAGGCAGGATGGACCGAAAGTTGACCGCCTTCTCTTGTGAGTATCAGCTCTTGCCTCAGCAGCTTTGTAATATTAAAACTTAGCTATCTGATTACATTTTATCCATTTTTTGTTTGTTTACTGATAGTGAAGTGAAATGCCCATGTTATACAATCAAACCATATCTGTGTAATTTTATTTTCTGAGAAATGTCAATAATAACAGTGTTACTAAATGTTAACAACTCAGAACATTTTTCCTAGACTGTTCCTACTTCATTTTGTTAAAATTGAAATCACTCTTATTTACCTAGTAAATACATTATTCATTACAGGTAAAGCTGGGTGAAATGTATTTTGAACTGATGTTACTTACATTTTACTTATTTCAAGAAATGTCTTTGAGTCAACATAAACGAAATAATATATATTTAAATCTCAGTGTGGGCTGGTGCTTTGTGCATCTATTTACATTTGGGGATAGCTGTTTTGGAGAGAAATAGGTATTTGGGTGGTGGGAGGAACTGTGATTTTTTTAAATGCTTAAAAATAATACTGGTCATTTGCACTATAATTGTTTCTGAATAAAATTTGTATTCTCAGAAACTTTCAAATTATTGTAGAATATACAGGCCTAGCTTAAAAGGAAAATTAAAGTAGTCTGTCAGGATTTTTCCTTGGTTCAGAATTAAGGCACTCGTTCTTTGAAAAAAGTCCTCAGACGATTCTATTAATGACTGAAGAAAACAGTTGGAGAGAGAACTCTAGGAAGAGGAGCCATGAGCATTTCCAGTGTGTGAATTGGCAGCAATAATTCTGAGGAAAAGCAAAGTTTATAAATTTGGAAACTCCTCCTAGAAAGCTACACAAATGTCTTGCGTTAGAGGTCAAAACATGAGAGTCAAATTTATAAACCATCCAATTTAGGTGGGAATTATTCATGCCACACAAGATTCGGAAGCCAGAGATACTCTGCTTGAATCACTATTTTGGGAAATCCATTTAGATGGGCATCTTTTCAGCAAGCAGGCTAAAAATTAGCTTAAAATGTTCAACACTTTCTTTTCTTACCTTCAGAACAAGAAAATAGTAAGAATCTCCTGCAGCTATATGAATTGCCTGCTTGAATCATCTGTCTGTGAACTTAGAAATATTCTCCAGCATTGTGCCCTTTTCCTGTATCAGTAGACACTCCTTATCTTTTATAGCCTGAAAACCCTGGAATATGATGACATGTGGAACAAACTTCTTAAGTCAATACACCCTAGCTGTAAACACTGTTATTCAATAATTCTTTCAGATTCATCTCACTCATGCCTGGCCTTCTGCCTGTGACTTAAGCTTACTTTTTGTATGTGTTGAAAGCATTGTGTTGCTTAATTAACTTGGTAGTTAAAACCTACAACTAAGAACTTGAATGAGAAATGAAATGTAGTCATAGACTACTGTTTGGTTCAGCTGGGAGCAGTATTTACATTATCATGTTAATAAGCCTTGAATATTGATTTTCCATACTGGGAGAAGCATGAGTGTAGTGAGGGAGTTGGAGAAGGCCTCTTCCTGTTAGAAAGTAGATAGCGAAAGCTAAAATGTAAGAAACAGCTACAAAAGTAGGAAATGGGTGGGAGGGTTGGGGCAGTGAACTACTGATTTTTGTTATAAATTTTAAAAACTATGTATTTGTGTTATTTTGATAAAATAGAAGAAGTAACAAATGTTCAAAGATCTAAATCTTAGATTTTTTCATCATAGATTTCTTGGTACAACTACTGTGCTCTTATTTTTCTTTAGCTTCTTTATTTAAATTTGTTCTAATTAGAATAATATGTGTGTATCTTTTGCCCTTTGGACCCAACAGATTGCTTAGAGCATTATATTTAAAATGGCCAATAGTTTTTGATACGTGTCAAATGTTTGAAATTTAATACAAGCTCCAGCTGAGTTTATTAGCTGCAGGTTACTGGAAAAACAACAACAACCAACCCTGACTTTTCTCTGTTTATTATTAAAAACGTTCTTTTGAATACATCTGATTTCTTCCCCTTGTCCCTGCAGGAATATTGTTATCCCTCAAAAACTTTGGCAGCTAGTGATTTATCAAATAGCATAATGAAGTCAGTACTAGATCCTGAAAATCTCATTTTATTGGTAGCCAATATCTCAAACAACTACTCATAAATAAATAACTACTCATAAACTCAGTTTCCTGTGTTTTTCTCTTGCAGTCATTGTTAAGTGTGGTGGTATGTCCAGGAGAGGCTGTGTGTTTTGTGAGAGCAGTGGGGTTGATGCATTTGTCAAATGGGCCTTTTCTTTTGTTCTGTAGCCAGCTTAGGAAACATGAAGGAGAGAGCTTTTTGGAAAGATCTTACTGGTGTGTTGGTACCTCTGGAAGGAACAAAGAATAGCATGCATGTGCTGTCATTTAGCTCTGTCTCTAACTAGAACCCACACAGTTTCTTAGCCAGTCCAGAAAGTTCCAATTCGAAATTTCCAAATAATAATTATTGTTGTAACCCACATTGAGCATTCTTATGTTCCAAGTACTTAAAGAGCTTTTTAGGTATTACTTCATTTAATCTTCCCCACAGTGCTATGAAATATATATGTGTAAGATAAAGATACCTTTTTGGGGGCGGGGGGAGACAGGGTCTTACTCTGTCACCCAGGCTGGGGTACAGGGGCACATTGTTAGCTCTTGACAATGTCACAGCCACCTCCATCCCCAGGAGGACAATGTGACAATGTCACAGCCACCTCCATCCCCAGGGTTCAAGTGATCCTCCTGCCTCAGCCTCCCAAGTAGCTGGAATTACAGGCACATACCACCAGGCCCGGCTAATTTTTGTAATTTTAGTAGAGACAGGGTTCCACCATGTTGGCCAGGCTAGTCTCGAACTCCTGACCTCAGGTGATCCACTGGCCTCGGCCTCCCAAAGTGCTGGGATTATAGGCATGAGCCACCATGCCTGGCAAAGATAACTTTTTTTTAGGGAAAGTTAATTGACACTTTTCCTAAAGACAATTTGGAACCATGTGTCAAAAATCTTAAATTCATACCTTTTCACCTAGCAAAATTTGTGTCCTTATTGATCCTATAGAAACAGAAAAAGATTCAAAGATGAAGACAAATGTTGTTGCAGTATTGCCAATAGTGTTAGGATAACTTAATATCCTACTATAGGAGATTGCTTAGACTCTGGACAGCTAAACAATAGAATATTATTATGCACTCATGGCAAATAAAGATGCTGAACTAAGTGCCTTAGGATAACACTCTCTCTCTCTCTCTCTCTCTCTCTCTCTCTCTCTCTCTCTCTCTCTCTCTGTGTGTGTGTGTGTGTGTGTGTGCGCGCGCGCGCGTGTGTGTGTGATTCCAGTCAAGAGTTGTACACACAGGCACGTCCTCATCCTAGATAGCCTCAATTTTACTAGCTTATGTCTCCTTCCTTCCTTCCCTTCTTTTTTTCCTTCTTCCCTTCCTCCTTTTCTTTCATTGTTTTTTGAGACAAGGTCTCGTTCTGTTGCCTGGGGCTGATGAGTGGTGATGCAATCTTAGCTTACTATAGCCTCAGACTCCTAGGCCCAAGCAATCCTTCTCCCTCAGCCTCCCAAGTAGCTGGGAACACAGGTGCATGCCACCATGCCTGGCTGATTTTAAATTTTTTTGTAGAGATGGGTCTTGCTTCATTGCCCAGGCCCATCTTGAACTCTTGGCCTCAAACAGTCCTCCCACCTCAGCCTCCCAAAGTGCTAGGATTACTGGCCTGAGCCACTTCACCCAGACCAACTTTCACAATATATTAAGTGAGAGAAAGGAAAGCAGATTTCACAGTAGCGGGAAATGATCCCATTTTATTACATTTTTAAAGTTTATGTGTGTATTTTTACACGAGGGAAAGTCTATCGGGGGAGGGGGGGTGTGTGTGTGTGTGTATGTATATGTGTATACGTAGACCTGTGTATCTTTATATACATATGTTGATGATAGTTGCCTCTGGATATGAGATTTTAATCATTTAAAGTTTATTTCTTCTTTCTTGACTCTTTTTCATTCAGTAAACTTTTTTTTTTTTTTGAGATGGAGTCTCACTCTGTCACCCAGGCGGGAGTGCAGTGGCACAATCTCAGCTCACTGCAGCCTCTGCCTCCTAGGTTCAAGCGATTCTTCTACCTCAGCCTCCCAAGTAGCTGGAATTATAGGCGCACGCCACCACGCCTGGCTAATTTTTTATATTTTTGGTAGAGATGGGGTTTCCCCATATTGGCCAGGACATCCTGATCTTGAACTCCTGACCTCAGGTCATCCACCCGTCTCGGCCTCCCAAAGTGCTGGGATTAGAGGTGTGAGTCACCGCACCCGACCCATTCAGTAAATATTTATTGAGCTACTGCTGTGGCCAACCATTGTATTTTCTGAAATGATAATTATTATTTGTACAGTTAAATTTGATGTTAAGAAGGATATTACAATTTTACAAAGTTTTTCATTAAATGATTAAAATAATGACTTGGTTATTAAAGTGGTATGTTATTTGGAAAATTCATTTACTTGCAACAGTACTCATGAAAAGTACAGAATAAAATGAAATGTTAGTGTAATGTGCTGAAGCATTCAGCCAGTATGATGCTAATAGGAGAAATGATTTTTATTTGTATGCAACAGTCTCTATCCAAGGTAGTCTTCATGTGGGAGGAGAGATGTTTCCATGCTCTACATTGCTTTTATTTGACTCAGAAATAAAGTTTACATAGGTGAAAAGAATCACTTTTTCATGATGAGTAGCCGTAGATGCATGTTTTTACCTTTTTTTTTTCCCCAGACAACTGCAAGAACAGCAACGGCAAAAGGAGCTGGAGCGGGAAAGGCTGGAGCGAGAAAGAATGGAAAGAGAAAGGTTGGAGAGAGAGAGGTTAGAAAGGGAAAGGCTGGAGAGGGAGCGACTGGAACAAGAACAGCTGGAGAGAGAGAGACAAGAACGGGAACGGCAGGAACGCCTGGAGCGGCAGGAACGCCTGGAGCGGCAGGAACGCCTAGATCGGGAGAGGCAAGAAAGACAAGAACGAGAGAGGCTGGAGAGACTGGAACGGGAGCGGCAAGAAAGGGAGCGACAAGAACAGTTAGAAAGGGAACAGCTGGAATGGGAGAGAGAGCGCAGAATATCAAGTGCTGGTAAGAAGTTTACAAACTCTTCTGTGTTCTTGTATCTGAGCTTGGATGATGTCTCTTGTGCAGTCATGTGTTAAAATATTTCACATTTGAGATGTTTGGGATTAAGCCATACAATTTGAAATTATGAAAAATATGTAGCAATTACTACTTTAACATTTTCTTTTTATTTCTCTCTGTATTGCTTTTATTGCTTGGAGACTTAAAGAAAGCTCTTGGAAATTTTTATTCTGCCATTCTAATTCTTCTGACTCCCTATAAATTGGCTATAAAGTGTAAGTGTGTTTTTATGGGAAATTTTTTATACTGGATGAACTTCAAATATATTTCCCTCATGAGATCACTTAAATTGTCTCAAATACTATAGTACTATAGTACCATTCAGCAAGAAATTTGCTTGATTACATTCTAAAGATTTTGGAGGAAGAATTATTTTAGAGAAATATTCTCTAAAACTGACTAGTTATTTAAATATACTTTCTAGTATTACGAAAAATTAGTGAAAATTATGAAATCTGATGGAATTTACTGAAAGACATAAGGGTTAATATATGGCTGAAAGTTTGAGATATTTTAACATTTATTAAAATTAACATTCATTATAGGATTTAAGAATACTCCTTATGGCCTATATAAAAAGTCTCAATGTGGTTTGATTAAATAGTGGTTGGTTGGTTGGTTTATTAAGTTAATTTATGTATTTTTAGCTACCTAATTATTTTCTGGAGTTATGACCAACAAAACAAAACTTTTCCACAAGTAAACATTGAGTAGGAGGTTTCTCACCCTTCATATTAAATGTTTTACCAACTTTACTAGTTTTGCTATTTGTTGTTTTTTTTAAAAACACTAAATTTATTCTTCTGTTTATGGTCCTATTGTGATTTTAATGTCCTTTTTCTTGTCTAAATAAAAATTAAGACTAATACTAGCTTTTTCTTGTAAAAGAAATTAGTCAATTAAATTTGTTAATCCACTTATTAGATAAAAAGGAAACTTATTTCATCCCCTTCTGAATCTCAAAATGTATTTACAAGTTAAAATATTCTTGGGTGAAAATAGTTATTTGCATTTGTGCCTAATTCTCTGATACTAACTGTAGTCTACATTTATACATTGTGTCTGAATGCTGGTTTTGTGGCTTCACTAGCTCCCTTTTTCTCTCTCCTTTTTTATCCTGTCTTTTGCTGCTGCTTTCCACCTTCTGTCCAGCTCCATCTTCAGACAGCTCCCTGTATAACGCTCCACTTCCTGAGTATTCCAGTTGCCAGCCTCCTTCAGCACCTCCTCCATCATACGCTAAAGTCATCTCAGCTCCAGTGTCAGATGCCACTCCTGATTATGCTGTAGTGACTGCTTTGCCACCTACTTCCACACCCCCTACACCACCACTGCGACACTCAGCGACACGTTTTGCAACATCTTTAGGTTCAGCCTTCCACCCTGTTCTTCCCCATTACGCTACAGTTCCTCGTCCTCTGAACAAAAACTCTCGACCTTCTTCTCCTGTGAACACACCCTCTTCTCAGCCTCCAGCTACGAAGCCCTGTGCCTGGTCTACTTCCAATTTTTCGCCCCTCCCTCCATCTCCTCCAATAATGATTAGCAGCCCCCCAGGCAAAGCTACTGGTCCAAGGCCTGTCCTCCCTGTTTGTGTTTCTTCTCCTGTGCCCCAAATGCCTCCATCACCGACAGCACCCAATGGGCTGGTTGACTCTGTAACATATCCAGTGTCTCCACCGCCTACCTCAGGGCCAGCAGCTCCTCCGCCGCCGCCTCCACTGCCTTCCCTCGCTTCACTCTCACACTGTGGATCTCAAGCTTCTCCTCCTCCAAGCACCCCTATTGCCTCAACTCCCTCATCCAAGCCTAGTGTTCTCCCTTCTCCCTCTGCAGCTGCCCCTGCCTCTGTTGAGACTCCTCTAAACTCTGTGCTGGGAGACTCTTCTGCTTCTGAGCCAGGCTTGCAGGCAGCCTCTCAGCCGGCCGAGACTCCAGCCCAACAGGGTAAGGCTTTCGTTATTGCTACTAACAGCTAATCACTTGAAAATATTATATAGCAGCAACTTTAATTACCTGAATGGATGGGTAGGATGGTTTTGATCCTTGAACATTTATATGCCAATGCCATGTTTTGTTTTTTTTTATTAAAAAAATTAAAGTAGAAAAATGTTTTTCCTGTTGGATTAATTGCATTTGGATGAACTTCCATATTGAATTAGGTTTTGATATCTTTTATAGTATCACAGTTAAAGATGTTTTCTAGTATTTAAGAGCCCTCATAATACATTTCTTTATTTTTTTCTTTTTCCTATTCTTTTTTTTTTTTTTTGAGACACAGTCTTGTGTTGCCCAGGCTGGAGTATAGTGGCATGATCTCAGCTCACTGCAACCTCTGCCTCCTGGGTTGCGGCAATTCTCCTGCCTCAGCCAACTGAGTAGCTGGGGTTACAGGCACATGCCACCACGCCCAGGTGATTTTTGTATTTTTAGTAGAGATGGGGTTTTGTCATGTTGGCCAGGCTGGTCTTGAACTCCTGACCTCATGTGATATGCCCCCTTTGGCCTCCCAAAGTTGCTGGCATTATGGGTGTGAGCCACCGCACCCAGACAATACATTCTTTCACTGGGAAAACTTTGCTCGACACATTGATCTACCACACAATAAATACATGATCAAAATTTTTTTCCTTTATTTTCTGGGACACTTAGAGAGATATATTTAGTGCCCAACTGTAGTCATTAGGTACATCATCCCAGAGTTTCCTTTGGAGCAATTCTGATCTTGGGCCCTGTTTCCTTCTTGCCTTTCCTATATTAGATGCTCCATGTTGGACTTTCAGGATAGGTGTCACCCTAACCCTTGCAGCATTATGACTTTGCAGGAGGAGTAGAGAGGATGGCAGGCTTGGCATATGCCCTAAAGAGTTCCAAGGTCCAAAATTACAATAAGTAGTGGCTTGAAGGGGTAATTGTTGACTTATCAAATTTGTTTACAAGGTTAGTCAGAATTCTAAGATATTCAGTTTGGTTTCACCGTGACAAAAAATGGGCACAGCCAGCCTGACAAAGTGACCTGCTGTACCCTCAGAACTCTTAACAACCCCTGCAGAAGGCACAGACTATTTCTAGATGCTTCTTTCAACAATTTATGTTTTCTGCTTGTGTAACGGCTCAAACTGAAAAAGTTAGCAATTATCACCCAGTGTGCAAAATAGCATTTTATTCATTCTGAAAACACCCCTCTTAAACCTTAACTAAAGAAGCATCTACTATTTCAGTATTCTGTTATTAAATAAATTTTTGTTCACTCCTTTTGTGATTTTATAACATTTGAATATTTCTCTTCTTGGCTCCCATTTTGTGGGATAAAACAACTCTGCTTCAAATCCTATGGTATTTATTTCTGAGCATTATTTTGAGGTTTTACTTTGTACTAGTAAATTCCTTTACTTCAGTGAATCTTAACCTTGGCTATCCATTGAATTTAAATGTTAAGTATTTTTAAAATACTGAAGCCTGGGACTTACTCCTCCTTCATGTTTTTAATCCAGCCACTTTGACTGTAAACAACTAAATATATGTGTTCACTGTTACTGAATTTACTGTCTCAACACTTAAGGTTAATGTGGATTATTTTGGGTCTGTTATTTCAAGTAGTGCTAACTGCCTTTGTATATACTAGTTTGTGTTTTCAGGGATGCTTACCTCTCTTCCAAATTTTATAAGTATTTATTTTGCTTATTTACCAAATCCCCATGAACGAAAAATCTTAATTAGATGATCTGTTGCATAGTTCTATTACTAAAGCTCTAACATAAAGTAAGTAGTTATATATACTTGGACCTTACATTTCAGTATCTTTCAAAACTGACTGGAATTTTACAAGTATGATAAATTGAACTCATTAAGTAAATACATGAGTCAGTGTAATTTAGCATGGCATTCTGCGTACCTTCCCACATAAAATAATATCACTCAGCTCTATTGTTGATGGTCTTACTTAATATTTCTCTCTCTCAGGCATTGTCTTGGGACCACTTGCACCTCCACCTCCTCCACCACTCCCACCAGGGCCTGCACAGGCTTCAGTAGCACTCCCTCCTCCCCCAGGGCCCCCTCCACCTCCTCCACTGCCATCCACTGGGCCTCCACCGCCCCCTCCTCCCCCTCCTCTCCCTAATCAAGTACCCCCTCCTCCTCCACCACCTCCTGCCCCACCCCTCCCTGCATCTGGATTCTTTTTGGCATCTGTGTCAGAAGACAATCGCCCTTTAACTGGACTTGCAGCTGCAATTGCCGGAGCAAAACTTAGGAAAGTGTCACGGGTAAGTAGCTTTCTGAAATTTTTTTTTTAATATGTCTTATTCTTCCTAAATATCTAAAATGTTGAATTTATTGTATTCTAATTTTATGAACTGTTAGGAACTTCATTTATTTAACAAATTGAAATAATTTAACTGGGCGCAATGGCTTACACCTGTATAATCCCTGCACTTTGAGAGGCTGAGGTGGGCGGATCACCTGAGGTCAGGAGTTAGAGACCAGGCTGGCCAACATGGTGAAACCCTATCTCACTAAAAATACAAAACTTAGCCAGGTGTGTGACACGTGCCTATAATCCCAGCTGTTCAGGAGGCGGAGGCAGGAGAATCACTAGAACCCGGGAGGTAGAGGTTGCAGTGAACCGAGATCGTGCCACTGCACTCCAGCCTGGGTGACAGAGTGAGACTTAGTTTCAAAACATAAAATAAATAAAAACTTAAGAATTGATATAATTAAAATTTTTATAGTAAAGTTGTAAAAATAGTATAAATAATTTCTATAAATTAATCACGTAGGTTCACCCATTAACATTTTACCAGTATTTGCTTTTTTATTCCTTCTTCGGGTATGTTTCCTTCTTTACACATGCATTTTTTTTTTTCTTTTGAGACGGAGTTTCACTCTTGTTATCCAGACTGGAGTGCAGTGGCGCGATCTCAGCTCACTGCAATCTCCATCTCCCAGGTTCAAGCGATTCTGCCTCAGCCTCCTGAGTAGCTGGGATCACAGGCGCCAACCACCATGCCCAGCTAATTTTTGTATTTTTAGTAGAGGTAGGGTTTCGTGATGTTGACCAGGCTGGTCTTGAAATCCTGACCTCAGGTGATCCACCCGCCTCAGCCTCCCAAAATGCTGGGATTACAGTTGTGAGCCATCGCACCTGGCCTACACATGCACTTTTGTTTGAATGATTTGAGAGTAACTCAGAGACACAAGCTTCTATTTTCCTAAGTACCTCAGTGTGAATTTTATAAGAACAAGGACATTTACCTGCATAACCAGTAATGTAATTATCAAAATCAGGAAAGTTAACATTGATAGAATACTGTAATCTACAAATGTATTAATATTCAAATTTCATCTATAGTCCAATGACGTCTTTAGTGACAGTTTTTTTCATAGTGCAAGATCATTATTGCATTTAGTTCTAATGTCTCTTTGATCTACTTTATGATAATTCCTCAATCTTTCACAATACTAGCATTTTTGAAGACTGTAGGCAGTTATTTTGCCTGGTATCCTTCAGTTTGGCTTATCTGATTTTTCCTCAAGATTAGATTCAAGTTATGCAGGGGTTGTTTTAGCAGGAATATTATCAAAGCAAAGTTATGCCCTTTTCAGGGCAACACAGGAAGAGACACATGATACTGTTTCATTGCATTCTTGTTGATAGTAGTTTTGATAAACTCTTGTTGGTATATAAAATCAATACTAAGAATCTATTGGTTCTTAAAGCTTACAAATAATATTTAGGTTTTTAAAAATTAATGCTGATGTTTCCTTCTGTTTTAGATGTAATATATTAATAAAAATACGGTTGTCTAACATAGTTGATTATGTCTGTGTATTCTCATTAAGATGGAGGATGCCTCTTTCCCAAGTGGAGGGAATGCTATTGGTGTGAACTCGGCCTCATCTAAAGCAGATACAGGCCGTGGAAATGGACCCCTTCCTTTAGGGGGTAGTGGTTTAATGGAAGAAATGAGTGCCCTGCTGGCCAGGAGGTAAGGAATTTCATTATAATGGACATGCCCAGAATTGAGAGGATTTTAATTTTATTCCGAATACAACTAACTAGATGCACTTCTTTCCTCATAGAGAAGTGGTTTTTATACTGAATCAGATAATATTTTTAAAAATTGGATTTGCCTTCTTTGTAGGAGAAGAATTGCTGAAAAGGGATCAACAGTAGAAACAGAACAGAAAGAGGACAAAGGTGTAAGTTAATAAAGATAGTCTATCTTAAAATATGGTATTCAAGCACAGCCCATTCAGGAAATAGTGTCAGCATTTATTTAATTTGAACTTAATTAGCTTGAACTTATATTTGCTAATTTTTAACTATTTATGCATGTGAAGTGGCTTGTTTTGACTGTTATTTATAAATTTTAAATGGCAGTCTTAGTAAAATGAGTTGAGTATTTGGAGTTGTGGGAAGAGCATTGAAGTTCAAACCTGTGGAGTTTAATTCTGTTCCTTAAATGAGTGAATGACATTTCATTTCCCTTGCATTAATTTAAAAGGAAGGAATTAGCCTAAATTCATATATTTCCCCTAGGAGATCGATGGTTATTGGCTGTGCCCCTTAAGAGTGTATCCTTCATGCCCTCCTCCCTGATTCAGCTGGGCACACTCTGCTTTTTCTGTGCTATATATTGGTGTGCAACAAATAATATGTTTCCCTTGCTCCATTTGGCTGCCTTTGATACCATTCCTCAAATCTGTCTCTTGTGTCTGGCTTTGTAGCATTGGCTAGTGAAAGTTCTCAGGGAGAACACATGAGGAAAGGAACTGTGGGGAGGGTTGAAGGGGAGGTGATTGAAAACAGGAGAAGAAAGAAGTCTAAGCTGAAATGAAAGGGAGAGAAGACCGATGAAAGAGAAAGTGGGGAGTGGCAGAAAGAATATTAGAAGTGCACGTGTAAAACACTAAATATATATAGCAGCAGGGGACTGGTAGATGTGATATTAATATGTATCTGTACATTTAGGAAGATTCAGAGCCTGTAACTTCTAAGGCCTCTTCAACAAGTACACCTGGTAAGTTCAAGATAAATATTTTAACCTTTATAAACTTTCTCTGAAAGTATTAATACTCCCCAGTTAAAAATTCCTCCTTTCCCCATGTTTGGACCAAGTGACTAGACACCAAAATGCCAGAGTTCTTTGTTCACACCTGAAAGCATTAATTAACTTTTTTCCTCCTGGAAGCTGCTGTTACTTTCTTGAGGTTACTTACTAAAACAAGGAAAATATTAATGTACTATTAGATGACGAGAAGTATTTTTCATAATTGTTTTCCTAAAGGTAAAAATAAAGTGAGCATGTTAGTTAGTACTGCAGTCTCCCTCAGAACATTCTCAAATTGAGAAGGGTATCCTAGCCATTCATTTGGGTGATATTGATAATTAAGGGAATAAAGTTTCTGATTTGTAAATTTAAAAAGTCTCCTTAAAATTTTGGGGAAGTGTTCTTGAATTCAGTGAAATTTCTGACATTGAGAATTCTTGAGCATCCAGTAAATCACCTAGATTATTAACAAAGTGTATTTCACTAGAGGTACTTGATGAGTGCTGTATCCAAGATGAGAATATGAACTCATTACATATTCACAAGTTATTTCTTCATATTTGATTAAAGACTAAGGGCTGGACTATCCAACTCCTTATCTATTCTGGAATGAAACAACATAAATAAACTTGATGAGTTAATATCTAGAGTGGTCCATAGGAAACCAGTATAGAGAAATGCTTATATTCCTACAGTTTTGATTTAAAGACAACCAACTGCATCTACAGTTACCTTTTTAATTTTCATTGTTTTATTTTTTTGAGATGGGGTCTCACTCTGTTGCCCAGGCTGGAGTGCAATGGTGCGATCTTGGCTCACTGCATCCTCTACCTCCTAGGCTCAAGTGATCCTCCCACCTTAGCCCCCCAACCCCCCAAGTAGCTGAGGCCCCAGGTGCATAGCACCACTCCTGGCTAATTGTTTGCATTTTTGGTAGAGACAGGGTTTCACCATGTTGCCCAGGCTGGTCTCAAACTCCTGAACTCAAGTGATCCAGCTGTTTCAGTCTCCCAAAGTGCTGGGATTACAGGCATGAGCCACAACGTGCCACCTAGAATTCCCTTTGTTTTTTTTTTTTAAGTACTTCTGTTTTTGTTTTTTGTGATTGTAATCCATCTTTTCACACCCCCACCCCCCATTCCTCATTCTCATTATTAAATAGTGACTCTTCAGTAGACTGATTGCTGTACCATAATTAACATCATGGCTTTGTTTTCCCTCTGAATAGGACTCAATTTATGTTACTTTAATTAAAAATTCAGTGCTTTGTGACCCACTTATTTTAGCTTTATCCTTCTTTCTGTAAGCCAAAAGTAATTATATATGCTGTCATTAGTACCGCATAGATGTTGTAAATCTGAACCATACTTCAGGGTCACAGAACCTTTAGAATATGATGAGAGCTATAGATCCTTTTTCCAGGGGGGGAAATTGTATTTTTATTCAGATTTGTTCATAATTTCAGAATGTTCATGAATTTCTTGAAGGTTATCCGTGGACTCCAAGTTAAAAATTCCTTATAATGTATAACCCCTTATATAAAATATGAAAAAATAGGCCGGGCGCGGTGGCTCAAGCCTGTAATCCCAGCACTTTGGGAGGCCGAGACGGGCGGATCACAAGGTCAGGAGATCGAGACCATCCTGGCTAACACGGTGAAACCCCGTCTCTACTAAAAAATACAAAAACCTAGCCGGGCGAGGTGGCGGGCGCCTGTAGTCCCAGCTACTCGGGAGGCTGAGGCAGGAGAATGGCGTGAACCCGGGAGGCGGAGCTTGCAGTGAGCTGAGATCCGCCACTGCACTCCAGTCTGGGCGACAAAGCGAGACTGTCTCAACAACAACAACAACAAAAATATGAAAAAATATGCAGGTTTTGTGTGTGTGTCTCATATATATATATTATATAATATATATATATATATATATATATAAAAGCAAAAAGGGCAGGGCCTCTTTTGTCACTTGTTTCATTCCGTTTTTAAATTGACATTGTGTCAGGCACCTGAAGTGAAAGGTACAGGTTCTAAGCACGAGAAAACTCTTGGTCCAGCTGGGAAGATGAGACACACAGGTGTAAAGTTAACCTTTTACAACCACATGTTGAATACTAAGTAATGTGTGTCAAAGAGGGAGGAGATGACACATACGAGTCACCTGAGTCACCTTTGTAGAGAAAAGTGATATCTTAGTATGCCTTGAAGAGTATTTAGTTTGGCTGAAAGTGAGGGAAGGTGTGATATTTCAGAATGTAAGTATAGCTTGAGCAAAGGTATGGAGTTGGAGATGAGCAAGAAGAGATTAAGAAATAGGAAATAGACTAGAACAGGGAATTCTTTTTGAGGAGTATTGTGGGGGAAAGTTTGGAAATATGAGTTAGAAACAAAAATGTTGAGAGCCTTTTATAAAATTATCAAGAGTTTAGACTTTATCCTGCAAGTACTGAGTTCAGTGGACATTTAATCCACTGAAACTGAGGCACATTAAAATGGCACTTGTGGTTTTCCCATTAAAACTAGGGAGGATTGAGATAGGCAGACCAATTAGGAAGCTCTATATGCATGCCAGTAAAGATCCTCTGAAGGGAACCCAGCCCTTGCCCCTCCTGAAACACAGCTGAGCTCCTTAGAGAGAAGAGGCCCTTGCTTCTCAGCTTCCACAGAGCCAGCTGAACAGCTCTTTCTCACAACCAGATGACCTTTAAGACTAAAAGATGGTTCTGGTTTGGCTGACTGGGAAAGGACCTCAGCCAGCTGTTAAAAGGTAGCACTTGCTACATCTTACCCACTTTGGAATTACTCCCTCATCCTTCCACCTGCCACCTCTTTAGTGACAGTGTCTGATGACCGTTCCCCTCCCTGTCCAGGTGTCCCTCAGTTTCATTCAGGACTTCCCTCTTTTCACCTGCTTGGACTGGTGTCAATTGGATATGTTTCTGATTCTGCCTGTCCCAAACCCCATCCAATTTGATCTTCCTGGTCATGTGTGGAACTTGCCACCACTGTGGCGGTCATTGAGAGACTGTGTTAGCTGTTAGAATACAAAAGAAGGAATATAAAAAAGAAGGAATTTGGTTGATGAGGAGTAAAGCAAGATCAATAATGACTTCAAGGTTTCACACCTAATGCCTGCATGCAACAGAAATCCAGAACCAAAAGCAGGGCTTCATGGAAGAGTGTGAGTTTATTTTTGCGTAAGTGCACTTTGAAGAGACCATAAGCTACCTGAGAATGTGCAGAAGCCAGTTGAGGAGCTGAATTGGAACTCAGAGCAGTTTTAGTTAAAACTACACAATGAGATCACAACTCATGAATAGACTTCATTCTCATGCGGCCCAAATTCTTTCCTCCATGACAAGATTCCACTTCTGATTTTACCCAGTCATGTAGTGAGGCCAGTGACAGCATCAGTGAGTCAGCCCAGATTAGAAAAACAATTCAAGCACAATAGACAGCCAGCTAGTGAGTCACTGACTACATAGTGTCTTTTGTAATAAGAGCTTAGAGCGAACTTGTTTATATTTAACTGGAATTATTGGCTAAGTCCCAATAATTCATTGTTTAAGAATCAAGGAAGTATAGTAGAATTTCAGGATTCTGAAATTTAATTTGAGTTGCTCCTATTTTTTTTTTCCTAAGAGGGACTATTTGGATTTAGATTAATTGTTGAAATACATGAACATATTATAAGTTATACTTATTGTTTTTATCATTGGCGCTAAAAGTAATTTAAGACAATGTCAGTAATACTACTCCATTTTAATTAATTGAACTATCCTAATTTTAAAATTATCCTACTTTATTCTTACTATCCTTTCTTTATTAGAGAAACTCCTTACCATCCAGTTTATAGAATTATAATATTTTAGACTTAACAATGTAAGTTTTTCCTTGGAAACTTCCCGTACTGGTTTATAATTTCTTCTCATTTTGAGGTCTGGCGTTGTGCAAATTAGAATCCTTACAGATTTCAACTAAAGTTTAGAATTTAAATTTTTATTTATATTACTGCTATGTAAACAGGTATAATGAGATTTAGTATTTTGTTTTTTGTTTTATAATAACTCTGGAAGCGTATATTTAATAACTTCTGTTGTTTGTTTTTAAAGAACCAACAAGAAAACCTTGGGAAAGAACAAATACAATGAATGGCAGCAAGTCACCTGTTATCTCCAGGTATCAACTTTTTTCTCTTAAGTTTTATATTTTATTTGTATAAAAAAAGAAATTAGTGCATTCTTAGTGTAGAAAAAAATTGAATGGTAAGAAATTATACAAGGAGTCCATAAAACTCTCATGATCCTCCTAGTATTGGACAACCACCAAGCCTCAAGCCTCATTATATATTACTCATCTACATTACTAGTGATTGATAAATTCTACCCTACATTTATTAACCAGATGATCTGAGATTTTAAGATAGCTTTGTCTTTCCCAATTTGTATTTTGAAAAATTCAAAACTACAGAAAAAAGGATAGTGCAGTGAATATGTGTATACCCATTTCCTAGGTTTAACAGTTGTCAACATTTTGCCCCACTTGTCTTAACTATCTACATATCTACACTTTTTTCCCCTCTGATTAGTTTGAAAGCAGTTCACAAATAAGAAGTGTTTCACCCTAAATACTTTAGTGTTTTTTGGAAGAACCAGGACATCTGCTTTGTAACCAGAACACCATTATTACTCTCAAGAAATTTAACATTGAACAATAATATTATCTAATATAGTATATAGTCACATTTCCCCATTAGTCCCAATGACATAGTGTGTGTGTGTGTGTGTGTGTGTGTGTGTGTGTGTGTGTGTGTGTGTGTATTTTGGAGCCTTTTTTAAAGCTGAAAATCAGCTGGAGAGAAAAGAGCAAAATGAAACCTACATCTTTGAATTTATAAAGTAGAAACATGTATTTCCCTATCTCATTTGAAATGTGTAAGTGTAATCAAGTTAGAAAAGATAGTATCCAGAAACAAGGCTAGCTAATACTTGTTTCTACAAGTACATGTGGGCATGTTTAGGCAAATTTGTTCTTCCTTTAGCTAGGCATACTTTATTTTCATGACTAAATTTATATCACAGCTCCTGAACACAGATGAAACCTTTTCTTGGTTTATGAGACTTGTATAAAGTTTAAAGGACTTGTATTTTTCCCAGAAAAAAAAAAAAAGTATGTATTTAGAAACTAAAAAGCATTTTGTCTTTTCTTTCTGAGCTATTTGCCTTATTTTTGTCTTGTAAAAAGCAACTTGACTCTAATTATAGAAACCTAATAAAGAGAAGTACAAGGATAGACTTGTAGACCTGTTCTGTGTTAGTCTAAGTCTGAATTTGGATTTGGCTTTCTATGTGGTGCTTTCTGCTAGTCGGAAAGAAGATTTGGTAATGACACAATTGTTTAAGCTCCACAAAGAAACTAGACCTTTTGGAATGTATAAAAGCTTTTAGTTTCTAAGTGATTGAAAGATGATCATATTTTACTTTAGAAGAAAGAGGGGAATTGCTTTTGGTGTACATGTGTTTTCAGTAGAGTAGAAAAATTGCACATTTGTGTTTCTCAGACTCCTAACTGAGATGGCCTTCTAACATATCTCTACCGGTTATGGATTTTCTTCAGTACCACATTATGAAGTGCTGATTTATCAAGCCCATAACAAGGGGCTGGCCAGGCGTGGTGGCTCATGCCTGTAATCCCAGCACTTTGGGAGGCTGAGGTGGGGGGATCACTTGAGGTCACGAATTAGAGACCAGCTTGGCTAACATGATGAAACCCCATCTCTACTAAAAATACCAAAATTAACTGGGCATGGTGGCACACGCCTGCAATCCCAGCTACTTGGGAGGCTGAGACACGAGAATCACTTGAACCTGGGAGACGGAGGTTGCAGTGAGCTGATATCGCGCTATTGCACTCCAGTCTGCAGACCTGTCACGTGTCATTTGTCCTTTCTCTTCATCCTGCTTCGTTGATCTGCATTCCATAGTGAATTAAATAAAGCTAAGCCTATGTTGATGGCAGAAGTCATGTCTTAGAATGGACATGGATGAGGTTCTCCAAATGGAATACGTTCTTTGATGTATTTGGTCCATTTAGTAAAGGAAAAGTTGTTCTTTGAAAGATTTTTTTATTTTTCCTAATTCCAGAGTAGGGAGAAAAAAGACTTTTTTTTTTTTTTTTTTTTTCCAGACTTGGAAATTTAGTAAGTGCTCTAAAGGTCACCATTTTGAAAATAATTTTATATAAATGAGTTGAATCTTGATTCTTAGTATCTAATAGTGCACCATAATCATGTTCCAATTCTGTTAGGTGGTTTTCCTCCCATTTCCCAAAATAGAAATTCTGAAACCCTGATTATTTCCTGACCACTCATATATCTTTTGATAGATTTGATCCAACTACTGGTATGTAGGTTTTAAAATTTCACAAAAGCTGTTTTAAACCATAAAGGATTTTAAAAATACGTTGAAAAGAGTAAGAACTATATTGCTTTTCTTCCTAAGTTATCTCCCCGTTCCTTCAGAAAGCAGGTATATTAGCTGCTTTAAGTATGTCTCATCCTTGCATTGTAGTGAAGGTGCCCATTTATCTTTGGAATAACTTTGTCAAAATTATGTTAGTGGTAAGATGGATTAATATCCCATAATATACATGAGATATTGCATATTGCTGTATTTGTTAAGAGTAAAAGCAAGAATGTTTGGTTAAAAATGCTTTAAACTATGACTGGATTATAACATTTGGAAGGTTGGTGGTGCATTCATCTGTGATTATTAAGACCTGACAGATCTTGTATTCAAGATGGGAAAACTAGTCCTTTACATGCCTCCTGAGAAGAGTTAATTTTTTATACGTTTATATACTTACTGTGCCTAACAACCTATAAAAAGTAGCCATTGTGTAATGATTTTTAAAATTTTCTGTAACTGGTATCTTCACATAACTAAAAGTAGTTTTAAAATATCTTTTTTATTGGGGAAAAATTGGTTATTTTAAGGTTAATAGACTCAATTATTGTTTGGTTTGCTATTAACAACCTATAAAACAGTAACATAATGAGAATTATTTTTTAAAGTTCTATTGTGTATCCCTTTCAATGGTTTTCCCCTTCATAGACGGGATTCTCCAAGGAAAAATCAGATTGTTTTTGACAACAGGTCCTATGATTCATTACACAGGTATCATCCTGCTGTGACGTTGTGATTTGAGACTTTTAAATAACATGTTCAGGATAGGGCTGAGCTTTTTCTACCTGGATTGGTAATCACCACAAGGGAGATTTTTTTTTTTCTTTATTTTGAATACCTTTTAAAAATTCTGCCATCACTTCACAGTTGGATTAGGATAAATACAAATGGTAAACATATTCGAAATACTAGACTGGGAATCTAAGGCCACATATATTATCTAGGCCATTTGTAGCTTAAGCATTTTCTTTTAAAGGCTGTTTGCCTTATGATTATAAGACAAGGTTTCAAAAAAGTAGATAGAAGATCCTTTTCCATCTGTTACTGGAACATGGGCTAATATTAAAGCCACGGTTGTGGTTTCTTTGAGGAAAATCTCTGTTTCCTAGATACTTTGTAGTAAATTATCTTGGACAATTTAACATCTAACACCCTGAGTAGATTGTTTTCTAGATGAGCCCTATTATACCATTTTTTAATTAAGAACACTTAAGATATGAACTAGTTTTTTCTTAATTAAAAAAATTGACAGCTAAAAAAAAAATCCTCAAATGCTTTTCAGTTACTTACACAATTAATGTGGCAGAATAGGGACTTAAATATAGTAGTACATTTTATAGGCAGATGTTTAAAAGGCAACACTCTCATCATAAAATAATAAAAACTGGCCCAGCACGGTGGTTCACACCTATAGTTTTGGCACCTTGGGAAGCCAAGGCTGGATGATCATTTGGGGCCAGGAGTTCAAGACCAGCCTGGGAAACTTAGCGAGACCCCATCTTTACAAAAAATGAAAAAACTAGCTGGGCCTGGTGGCTTGTGCCTGTAGTCCCAGCTACTCAGGAGGCTAAGACAGGAAGATATCTTGTGCATAGGAGTTAAGAGGCTGCAGTGAGGCATGATCACACCACTGCACCCTAGCCTGGGTGACAAAATGAGACACTCTCTTTAAAAAAAAAAAAAAAAAAGTAAAATAAAAACCTGAGAAACCCTCATTTTGTGATCAATTATGATGAAAACCCATAGGTTAGAAATAACTGAAATATATTTATGTTATTTTATACATCTTTTTTTTTTTTTTTTAATATACATCAGGTCCACTGGGAATATGAATTAAATGCTGTTCATAGTGGATGTGTATCACAGTGAGTTGGGAGTTCAGTAAGCAGACTCTGGCCAAATTCTTACTTGCTAAAATTATTTTTATGCTATTAATGATCAAACTATCTTAACAAGTTAATTTTGTCAGCCAGTTAAATCTTCACAAAATGTTTATATTCCACTAGTGAAATAGTTTTTTCTGCTTTTTTTTTTTTTTTTTTTTTTTGAGGTGGTTTGTTTTGGCCAAAAGATTTCTTTAGAAAATTTGCTAGTACATAGAAAAATAGCATTTAACAATGAAATTTTTAAGGCTGGGTACCATAGCTCATGCCTATAATCCCAGCTCTTTGGGAGGCCTAGGCAGGAGGATCACTTGAGTCCAGGAGCTTGAGACTAGCCTAGGCAACGTGGTTAAACCCTGTCTCTATAAAACATACAAAAATTAGCTGGGCATGGTTGCATGTGCCTGTGGGAGGCTGAGGTGGGAAGAAGGCTTGAGCCCAGGAGGTCAAGGCTGCAGTGAGCTGAGATCATGCCACTGCACTGCAGCCTGCGTGACAGAATGAGACCCTGTGTTCAAAAATATATATATTTTTTTAATGTAGTAAATCTGCTCAGTTATCTTGCCGCTTTCACACATAGTACCCCCTGGGATAATGTTACTGATAAACTTTTTTGGTAAAAGTTAAGAAAAAAAGTGGTGATTACATCTTTCCTTCAGTATGAAAAGTTCCCCCCTTTAGTTAATTATCATGGTGGTGGTGGTGATGGATTGCATGTTAGCATGAATTAAATTTTTAAAAATTTGCATGTCTCCACAATTGTTTTTATTACATGACAATAATATTTTACATTGCCTAGTAAATATGGATATATTCGTAACATACTTGCCCAATTAAATAGCAGACTGTAGTTGTTCATGTGAATTTCAGAGGTATTCATTGTATAACTTGAGAAAATAACTAGCTAAATGGACCACTTAAATGAGAAATGTAAAAGAAAAGCAGAGTATGAATTATAGTTTAATTCTAGAGAACAGGAATAGGTAGCATGAGTGAGTATATGAAATGATGGTGTCCTAAACTGTAAGACTATTTGCCAGACGTGGCTCTGCATAGGGCACCATGACTTGCATTTTATGGATCTCAGTAAATCTTAAGTGACCTTGGAATTTAGTAGTCTTCCCTAGCAAAGTAAGAAGGTGTAGCCTCACAAGAGGAAAGGAAATATTTCATATAAATCTTATTCCCTACAGTGCCTAGCTCAGTGCGTATTGAATGAAGTTTTCTGAAAGTTATTATTTCCCCCACTCATATAAGCAGATACCTAATAAGGTAAAATTGGACGACTTGCTTCCTAACAGTCTTTTAAGCAGTAATACATTTTGATAGTAAAGCAGATTAACAGGCCGGGCATGGTGGCTCACACCTACACCCAGCAATTTGGGAGGCTGAAGCAGACAAATTATGAAGTCAGGAGTTCGAGACCAGCCTGGCCAACATGGTGAAACCCCGTCTCTACTCAAAATACAAAAAAAAATTAGCCAGTCCTTGTGGCGCACCTGTAATCCCAGCTACTCCGGAGGCTGAGGCAGGAGAATCACTTGAACCCAGGAGGCAGAGGCTGCAGTGAGCCGAGATCACACCACTGCACTCCAGCCTGGGAGACAGAGCAAGACTGCATCTCATAAACAGCAGCAACAACAACAAAAAGATTAACTCAGTGTTTAATCTTCAGGAACCATGCCTATGGGTTTAAAGTATTTTATGTCTTGTAAGAGTTATAAAATTATAACTTGGAAAAATTTATTACGCCTTTTGGGTCTTGCTTCAGATTGCTAACGTTGGTACTCTGCAAAATTGGGAATATATGATTTGCCTGATGGTTTTAAGTTGCATTTATTCGTGGCTCGTACTAGACTAAACCAGAACCCAGAGACGTGCCCAATTAAAACTCTAGGTTTTCCGCTGAGGATTCTTTTATTGCCACAATTGGAGAGGGCACCATGACTGGTTTATTTGGTGCTGAAACTTGTTTAAAATATACCTAATCATTGACTTATTAAGAATTATAATAGAAACTAAACTTTTGAAAGTGCAATAATAATTGACAATCTGCTTCTGTTTGGCATTTCCTTTTTATTTAATAAAATAAATGTGTGGAAGTAGTTAGCCTGAAACACAGCATTCAAATGGCGTCTCCATAAAATTTTCACAAGGAAATAGTCACATAGTCTAATCTAATAAACATTTTTAAAACATTTTTTATTTTGATGCTTGAAATGGAATAATATGTATAAAGCAAATCATGCTCACTAAAAATGTTTTCTTCCTGCAATCCAAGGCATCAACTTTGTAAGCTGATTTATGTTAGTGTAAAATATTCAAGTCTTTATGTTTCTCCTTTCACTGGTTTGCCCAGGTATTTAAGTAGATAATGTAAAAGTTCAAAAGAAAGACAAAACAAGATTGTGTTATTTGAGCCTCAGATGTTCCAGCTGGCCTCTTCATCACTGTCTTGGTCAACATGCCACGTTATCTGGTTACCTCATGCCCAAAGAATACCATCGTCTACTCTTTTCTGAAGAAGTCTTACCATCTTGTCACCTTTTTCTAGTTCTTTTATAAATAAGAAATACTGAGAAAAGTGAAAAAATTTTATGTCCTAATCAGCCCTACAATTTTGATAATTTTTAACAAAATGGCTATTTTAAAGAAATGTATTTAAATCTGGTGTTGGGTTGGCAAATTTGCAATTATTTATGAACTCATTAAGTGTTAAGAATGTTGTTTACCTGTCCTGGAAATTTCATTTATGCAGACCAAAATCCACACCCTTATCACAGCCCAGTGCCAATGGAGTCCAGACGGAAGGACTTGACTATGACAGGCTGAAGCAGGTGGGCGCTCAGTGGCAGCTTTATTTGTACTTGTTTCTTTTAAAAAAATATCTTATATGCATATCTTTGACATGGATCCTGAATGTACTTAGAAAAACCATAGAGCTATTGTTATACAAATTAAACAGTGGCATTAGTAGTACTGTATTTTTTCAAATCTACACTTCAGTTCATTGAGTTTGCATGAAGTTCCAGAGGTAGTGGAGGGTGGGGCTGTGGTTCAGTGATAACAGCATAAGGTTTAAATGTAAGTGCATGGTATGCAGTTGTAAAGAAAACAATGGGGCTTTTGCTTTTCAGTTACTGTATTGGCAAAATCGAACGCAACAAATCTGATTTTGGCAAGAGTGCGAGGAAATAGGCACTCTTCTATACGTCGGCTTTCTAAAAAGCAGTTTGGAAAAACAAAATCAAAAGCCTGAAAAATAAATGTCTTACCTTGAACTCAGTGATATGAATTCCAGGAATTTATTCAAAGAAAATATTGTGGAAGTATACAAAGCTATAGTGGGTAGAGTAGAGGCTCTGTAGGCTTCAAGGGATCATAATTTAGTATGCTTAATAGTAAATTGTGAATACTTGCCTGTGTTAGGTAACAAAACAGATGTGTACAGTTATCTCAATTTTATATAAAAAAAGATACTGTCCACATTTGGGTACATATGCATTATATTTAATACCTGTGTACTCAGGAAGAAGTAGTAAGTGATAGGATTGTGATTTAAAATACCTTATTCACAGAAGAGATGAAATACATTTTTTAGATAAACTGAATTTTCATACTGCAAAGCTATTTGAAAAGTTAAATTCAGTTACATGATCTTAAAGGGGAACATGTGGTCATTGAAAATCAAGCCCTTGTTTTGCTCTGTATTGAATGTGGCTTTCTTGAAAAATATTTTAAAATAGAGCACTTCCACACACTTCAAAACATGGTCAATTCTTGGTTTCCTGAAGAATTGGAGGATAACAGAGGAATAGATTTGATTTGGGGGATGAGATGTAAAGAGTAATTTGGATCAGGATATCTGTGAGTTTATTTAATAACTTCTGTGTCTCAGTCTTTTCCATTGTTAAAATGAAGACTTTAATTGATAGTTTTATTTTAAACATGAGAAGCTTTTCAAAAGGTAAACTTTAACAGAGCAATTTAATTTTTCCTGGGGTATTCAGTGTTAAAGTCACACAATTCAAAACTAATCCTTCCAAAGGACAGCTGTTACTTTTCACACACTAAAATTGTGTCACTTTGTCATAGGACCTCCAATCTTGAATCTGCAGGGGGGTTTTTTGTTTGTTTTTTGTTTTTGAGACAGAGTCTCACTCTACCACCCAGGCTGAAGTGCAGTGGTGCGATCTTGGCTCACTGCAGCCTCTGCCTCCCAGGTTCAAGCGATTCTCCTGCCTCAGCCTCCCAAGTAGCTGGGATTACAGGTGTACACTACCACGCCCGGCTAACTTTTGTAGTTTTTGTAGAGACGGGGTTTCACCATGTTGGCCAGGCTGGTCTCAAATTTCCCAGCCTCAAGTGATCTGTCTGCCTCAGCCTCCCAAAGTGCTGGGATTACAGGCGTGAGCCACCGCACCCGGCCAAATCTGCAGTTCTTGAAGGAGGGCCCAGAGCACCACAGTTAATAGAAGTATAATGTGGGCTATGTATATATTTTAAATTTTTTCTAGTAGCCGCATTTTAAAAATACAAAACAAAAGGACAACATTAATTTAGAAACTTAATAATGTATTTAAAGTATGTTTTAATATGTAGTCAATTTTTATAAATTACTAACGAGTTATTTTACATTGTTTTCATCATATTAAATCTGAGAACTCTGGTGTGTGCTTTACACTTACAGCACATCTCATTTCAGATTAGCCTCATTTCAGCAGCTGCATATGGCTGGTGCCTGCCGTATTGGACAGCATGGGTCAACCAGGGCCTCGCCCACCTTCCTGCCTACCCATTAGGGCAATCTCTGAGGTCCCTTCAGGGAAATCCTAGACTCCTTGAAATATGGTTTGGCAGCTATGGTGATTCCTAAGAAATCTCCATACTTCAAACAAAAGAACAGATTTGCCAAGAGCCGATTGTCCAGTTTATTGTGATATCTTCATCCTCTAAACTTCCTTTGCATCACCTCTGAGATTGTTCCCAGAGGACTAGATTGAAAGCACAGCTGTTATCATTTCTAGAAACTATCTGAATCATACCTTTCACTGGATGACAGAGTAATTATCTTAATTTTAGGAAGCATTCTATTTCACATATTGCTAGGCTAGAATAAGCCAGGATTGGGAAGGGAAGAATATTAAAACAAAATTTACCAAGGCTAGTCTTCCAAGAAATAGAATTGTGGCTCTGGAAACAAAAAAAAACTACACATCATACTTCATGACATTCTTAAAATTTTATATGAGTAAGAATCTTTTTAGCAGTATTTTTTTTTCTGTATTTCTGATATTTTTCTCTAATATTTTAGGACATTTTAGATGAAATGAGAAAGGAGTTAACAAAGCTAAAAGAAGAGCTCATTGATGGTAAGTATCTGGACAAATTTACTATTCCTATTCCTATAAACAATGTTTAAGATTCACCATTTTTAAGAAAATGCAAATAAGGAAATGCCCAGTTGATTACTTGAGGGCAATGACTTCCATAGTCCTGCCCTTTTAGGATTAGGGTTTTGGGGAGGAGGTTTCTCCTTCATATAATGGAAATTATTTTTATAAATAGGGATTAAACAAAATCCCTCAATTCAGATGTTGTCTTGTCTTAGATGGAAATCCACATGAACAGATCTTTCTCTAGGTTACCCCTGCTCACCTATCCCAGTGCCCTCTTCTTTTTGAGCCCACATACTCAGTGTTTTCATTTTGTATACAAAAGGAGAAAATATATAGAAATTAGTATCATCTTTCTAGTATTAAAGATGTGTGCAATGAAAGATGCAAAGTTAATTTTTTTATTACTGTGAGTTTGAGCACAATCCTTAAAGTTTCTTAAGAATGAGCCACTCATTTATCTTACTTTACCATTATATTTATTTTCAATACTTGTTCTTTTCCATCCAGCAATCAGGCAGGAACTGAGCAAGTCAAATACTGCATAGAGGAACAGACTAAGGAGAGATAGGACTTTAATCTGAAGGAAAAAAAATCCTACAAACAACAACTGTTCACAACAGCAAATCCCTACATTTTATGAGCTGTAAGAAGAAAATGGAGACAAACAGAAGGAGGGAAAAACCAACCTACTCTGAAAGCCTTCAAACATTATGACTCTGGCGATAAGCTCTTTTCCCTCTCCGTTTGCTGCTTTTTTCTGGCCTTTACAACAGAATGGAAGAGAATCATATAAGAGTTCCTGTAACAGTTATGCAGAAAATACTAAAACCCATCAGGCAAAATCACCGTGCATTGAAATATTTTCATGTCAAGATAAAATTGCACATTTTCCACAATACATTGCTAAAATAAAGAGGAGAAAGGCTTAGGAAGTTTTTTTGCAGAGAGTGCTGGTAAAGAATTGAGCAAGTTTGCTATTGTAATGTTTCTCTCAGGTTTGTTCTTCCTATCATGTTTGATATTCCATGAATAATTGAGATCAGGCCTATGTAAGTTAAGATCATAATAAGTGGAACAAATGGAATTGTAAGTGCTTTCAAAGGGTAATATTTATAAGAAAGTGTCCGAAAAATGATATCTTCAGCTTGAGGAATTTTAGAATGATAGGAAGTCTCTCAAGTTAGCCTTCATGCAATTTTGTAGATTAAAACATAAAATTTGTCCAGAATTTAAAGATTTAGATGCCTTCCTAAATTGTTACAATGCTTTACCAAATCTATGACTTCTACATAACACAAACCAGTGGTCAAATGTAAACACTATATTGTAGATTTACTGTAGGTTTTCAACCTTTTTTAGATTTATGCATGTGGACATTTTTATAATGTAATTACAATCACCACAAAGTTAGCTTTTTTAATTGCAGACAGTAATGCATGTCACACTAATATGTAGTGGCCTTTTCAAGGCCTAGTCCCAGGGAAAACATTTTGTAGAGTATAGGGGAGTGGGAGGAAGGGGAGGAATAATTTTTTATTTGAACTTGATTTCTGCACTATCTTTTTCTCAGTTACCTGCATGAATAATAATGAGGAATATTTTGTGACTTTAATTGGTAAATATGTTACAAAACCAAGTACTTAATCTTTTACATCATGTCTTCAGCTATTTGTATTTTAACCAGTAATTTCAATGGTCTGAAACATGATTCAGAGCTTCACATAATATCTTACTGTGGAACTCAAAAGTTTGATCACTGAATTTGGCAGTTATTATTACCTAGGTCCCCTGCTGTTACACAGGTGTTTAGATACATGCTCCTGAATGAAGCTGCTTTTGAATTTTGTTATGTTGAAATGCAAGAAATAACAATGATGGCAGCAATTAAGGTCACAGAAATCATTAGGTAAAGGAAAACCAACAAGGAGTTTTGCAG
This sequence comes from Macaca nemestrina, assembly GCF_043159975.1. Classification (NCBI taxonomy): domain Eukaryota; kingdom Metazoa; phylum Chordata; class Mammalia; order Primates; family Cercopithecidae; genus Macaca; species Macaca nemestrina. The sequence goes on along the minus strand of NC_092125.1, from coordinate 83,722,500 downwards.
TTTTCTTTTAATAAGTAAAGTGAGACTTGAGGGTGGTGGGAAGAAGGAATTAGACTCTCTGCCTGCCACCCTGTGTGTGTGTGCCCTCGCGCACATGCTGTCTATATGGAAGCCACTTTTCTTTCCTTTGAAACTGGCAAGGTTAAAATAAGGGAGAAATCCTGTATGTTGCAATGATAGCTTTTTGGAAAATTTAAGAAATCAAACTCTCCAGGCTCTCCATCTTGATTTATGCTTGAGTTGTTATGTGCCATATTTGCTTTGAACTCTGATTATCAGAAGTTTTACTAAAATTTTGAAATAATTCACTTTCATCTGCTTTCTAGATTTTGTACATCTCTGTCCATAAAGCAGAGCTTGTTGATAGTGTAGTTTTCTAAATGCTGCAAATTTGCAGCATTTACCACTACAAAGAAGTTTGGATGAGGGTTTTTTTTTTCTTTGTTAAAATAGTTCCTATTTCTGTAGAAATTTCACTTTTAGATTAAACTGTGATGGATGAGCTATCATAATTCAAGTATACATTTCTTTTTTCTATCAGATATTGTCATGCAGTAGTAGTAAAAACATCAAAGATGCAGCAAGCTTATGACGTATTTTCTAAAAGAAATAGGAGGCATTTTCATCTTTATTATTGTACTTTTGGTTATGCAAACACTTTGATAATATAATCAGTTATGTCCCCTATAAATCTGGTCAGAAACCTCTTTTGATTTTGTTGGGTAAGTTAAATAGTCTATAGTAGGTAGAGTACTGGGTACAAGTGGTCCAAACTAAGATAAGAGACTAAAATAAAATGCTAAATCTTAAAAGAAACTGGGTTTATGCACTAAACGTTTTGTGCCTTGGTCTAATATTAACATGATGTCTGTGTAAAATGACAAAAAAAAAAAAAACCAGTGTTGAATCACACTATATTTTCCATCATCCCAGATTGCTAAATGTGTTCTTTCCAAGAAGTCTGAATGAATTATTATATACATTTGCTGTCACATACATGACAGTTGTGTCATTATTAGAGATTTCAGTAATTACAGTGGGAAACAGAAGCCTAAGTTCTTTACCTTATCAAAACTATGTTCCTGGAACCACATTATGATGGTTTTTGTGCTCTTGTACATTGGATGTCTTAAGCTGAGTACAGTTTAGGGGATCCTTTCTCATGACAGGAAGGTACTGCTTTCCTCAACACTGTGATCTGACCTGTGACAAATCTGTACTATCCACTATGTAAATGGCTCACAAGTCAATTGCAAACAAACTGAATGTACAAATCTTAGTGCTGGTGCTGAAATCTCTTCGGAATAGTCATCATGATTTAAAAGTTTGTTTAAAAATTTGCAAGCATCAAGTGTCAATCAAAACTGAAGATGAAACACTAATGAATGTTGAATTCTCATGCTTTTTAGGTGTACTTCCTTCTTAGAATTTTCAGTTTTCTATTTTTACCGTAACTATTTCGTTTAAATTTGTTTCACTTCAATTTCCTACACGCTAACTTCGTTTGTGCGATTGAAATAAAATTGCAGTATATATGTGTTGCTTGTTTGTGACACTTAGATAATCTTCTGAAATAATTTGTTTTAAAGTAAGTTACATTGGATGTGAAAAACACCTTTTAAAGTCCAAGACTTTACTACTTAAAAGTTTACATGTCACGTTACTACTCTTTAAAGATTTCATAGAAGTCCTGAATACTAAGTAATGTATACAAAAGAAATACGTGATGATGTGTCTACTTTTTGTGTGAAATAACTGTTGGGTATTCCCTGTTCTTATTTTCTCTTTGCCCACCTTGACACAGTAACTTCTTCTTACAGTCAAGTTGATAGTAAGTGTTTAATTTTTATTCCATTTTGTTCTGCAACACATTCAGATACTTAAAACTCATTCATACAGTTAGAATTTTCCTTTATATAGTTTGCATGGTAAAGGACATTGTGTGGTAAAGGGCATTATCGAGTATTGAACTTTATAGCAAAATGTGTATGGTGTTTATACATGATGCTGATTTCTTAAAACCTACTTATAAGCAGTAGTACTTTTTCTCTATTATAAAGTATTAATTTTGAGTTCCATTTTATAATTCTGATGTCTTCTTTAGAAATACAGAATTACAGTCCTTGTATTATTTTCTTTGACCAGACCCAAATTTTCCCCCTTTCAACCGCCTCCATTCTCTTCTCCACTTATCATGGACCACATGTTCCCAACATTCATTAACTTTTGCAGCCATTACAGAGTTGACAGTTGTTAAATTTTCAGCTGATTTTTTTTTTCTTTTTTGCTCTATCCTGTCTCATGTTCTTGCTTCTCTTCATATGTAAGTCAGAATTTTTGTCTACAAATTAAAAGTCACTTCTCATTCAAAAATGAGTTAAGTAACATGCTAACCTTTTAAATTTGCCTAGCTACAACTTTTATGTCTCTTGTAAATTTATATGTACTTTCAGTGCCATTATGAAGAATTGGCCCTTTAATTCTAAGAAGTGTTACCCTATGAAGCACAGTGTGCAAAGGTATGCTACAGGGTCTCTTTAGTTCCTGTGTAGCCATTGTAACTTTTTAACACCATTACCCTTTAAATTCTACCGATTATAAGCAGCGTAAAAGTAACTGTGTAAAGCAAACGTCGCAAAGGAACTCTGTAGGAGCTCTTAATTCCTCTATGTAGCTGTCATAAAATTCACTTCCAAACTCCAAACATTTTTCTGGTAGCACCACTTTTGTTTTTAATAGAAAGGTGAGTTCATATCTGTACATCTCTCCAAAGCTCTAAGGAATGAGAAAAGCATCCTAGTATATTGAAATTACTGATGTTTAATACCTCTGTCTTTTCACTGAAAGCCATTTAATATTTATAAGTTAGATGCTTTTTAAAGTCAAAACTTGACATACAGGTATTTATAGGGAACCTCCACGACGCTGAAAGAATGAAATTGACGTAGATAGCTTTGGCTACGTAAAGACATGGTAGAGGACATTTACTTTTAAGAAGAGTTTTCTTCTGAGGATGTGTAGATTTAACTAAGCAGCTGAAGTCAGTAATCCCTCAAGAAAGGCCGTTTATAGGAGCCAAGAACTGCTGGAAGTCTGTGATGCAGGTTCTTCTGTTCCCAACATCAAAAGCTGTGGATTATTAGGTGTGTTCCCCTTTATGTTATGTCTAGGTAATTTTTGAGACATCAAAACTTTTTAAAATATCAATACTGGAAAGATGAAACCTTCAAATTAAAGCCTAAAAGTGATTAGAAAGTAAAATATTAATGCAGTAAATTTAGGATGGTTACAGATACTCACCATCAACATAAATGAGTTCCAGGATAAATTCTTTGTGGAATGCTAATGGTCAAGTCACATAAGAGGAAAATTAAATCTTCTGGTGAAGAGACATTTGAAAACTAAAGAATTAACTATGTAAATTTGTCTTTCTAAATAGTTTTCTTTATAAAGTAACAGAAGCATTGTAAAAGGGTAAATAAATGACCGTCATAATGACTTAGGGTGTTGTGAGAATGTCTGCCACATTTATTGGTTATTTCTGTTGAAATCTGAAGGAATCAATACATGTGAAGATTGAGAAAGGGGAAAAGGACTGTCTCCGTTACAGATATTCTGTAATGCACAGAACCTTCTAAACGGAAATGTTAGTATCATTTAAAGCACATAGTAGACCTTGAGTATTTGCTGACTAGTTTAACATACAGAAAAAATCAAGGATGAAGCACCAGTTAAGTGTTTGAACCAAAGAATCACAGTCACTGGGCTGCACCCCAGTTCCATAAAGCATGTTAAATACTCAAAAGAGCAGAGAGCAGGGCCCGTAGACGCTTCTAGTGCAGGACACAGGAATTCTAGGCAGTGGGAGAAAAGGGCCCTGATTGGTGGCTGAGAGTAAAAAGAATACACCATTTGAATAGTGCTGTTCTTTTTCCTCACTTTATTTAAAGGTATATAATTCCTAGTAGTTAGGACATCTAAATAGCTCAGTAAACTGGTCAGAGGCGGGAGGATCGCTTGAGGCCACAAGTTTTGAGATCAACCTGGGTAACGAAGACTTGTCTCTTACAAAAAAAAAAATTTAAAAATTTGGGCCAGGAGTGGTGGTGCACACCTGTAATCCCAGCTACTCAGGAGACTGAGGCAGGAGGATCACCTGAGCCCAGGGAGGACAAGGCTGCAGTGAGCTGTGATCACGCCACTGTACTCCGGTCTGGGTGACAGAGCGAGAACCTCTCAAAAAAAAAAAATTCTAAGAGAATATAGCTTTTCATTTTAATAGAAATTATTAGAAAAGCTTACATATTTCATTAGAGCCCAGTTAGACTACATTTATTCTGTAAAAGATCTATATAAAAATGACAACCTCATAGTTTATCATGTTGTAAATCTGATTTAACTGTTTCCCTTCAATTCCAATAAAGATTTCTTCAGCAGTAGATGACAATTCTGAGAGCATATTATAAAGAAATAACTAATAAAGGAGATGGATGATGTTATAGGTTGGTTGGGTTTTAGTAAATAGTTGTTCTATGAAGGCTTAGAAAATAGGGAAAATTGAATAGTTGGTACTTTGAATTCGATAGGAAAAAGCACTCAGAAGAAAAGAAAGTCTACATTCACTGGTGTTTAGATTGAGAGAGATTTAATTTTCCCATCAAGTCCAAAAGTTTCCATCCAAGTCTACAGAAACAGAAAGAAAGGGTCTTGGCTTACACTTAAAATATGCATTGTTGTAACCATACAAGCGAAATACATTATAGAAAGCTTTTAAAAATTTGGTCTTGAAGCGCCTAACATTCCATGCTTTAGTCATATCTGTGAAACCTCTTTTTTTAAGATTAAAGGCATTTTAAAAATAAATGTTTTACAGCCGGGCGTGGTGGCTCACACCTGTAATCCCAGCACTTTGGGAGGCTAAGGTGGGCAGATCACCTGAGGTCAGGAGTTCGAGACCAGCCTGGCCAACATGAAACCCCATCTCTACTAAAAATACAAAAAAAATTGGCCGGGCATAGTGGCGGGCACCTGTAATCCCAGCTATTCGGGAGACTGAGGCAGAAGAGTCACTTGAATCTGGGAGGTGGAGGTTGCAGTGAGCTGAGACCACGCCACCGTACTACAGCCAAGGTGACAGAGTGAGATTCCATCTCTAAATAAATAAATGTTTTTCAACTTGTTTTATGTGAGAAATACCAGCTTTTCATTGTTACCACCAGTTTATCTCAGGTGTCACTCAGGTGGTTCTGCTGACCGAGGCACTGGGCATTTTAAATACGGAGTTTCCCTCCACCCTTTGATCAAGTCTGAAGTTTGTCCATCCTTGGCGGTGGGCTAACTTAAGTATGGATTCACAAACTTCATTTGATGTCGTAAGTCATGAGGCCACCCCAGTGCCAGTGGTTGGGCATCACAGTGAGTCTGAGGTGATGAATTTGAGTTAGCTGTAGGCTAGTTCTGCACCTCAGCAACAGCCCATGGATGGGGTAATAGCCATTGACTTTGCCACTTAAATTTCCAGGGAGAAGAATAGCTTATAATTTATCTGAGGAAAGTAATTGGGAAGGCTTAGATACTGAGAAGAAAGCCCTGTTAAAATCTAGGTAGCATTTCCTTTTTACTTATTTATTACTAGAGGGATGGGAGGTTCAGGCCTGAGTCAGGACTTTACAATTTGGTGTCCTTCCCAGAGGTACTTTAGGCCTCATCATTTTTTCAATTACAAAAAAAATTTTTTGATGGAGTCTGGCTCTGTCACTCAGGTCGGAGTGCAGTGGTGCAATCTCGGCTCACTGCAACCTCCGCCCGTTGACTTCAAAGGGATTTTCTTGCCTCAGCCTCCCGAGTAGCTGGGACTACAGGCACGTGCTACCACGTCTGACTAGTTTTCTTATTTTTAGTAGAGACGGGATTTCACCATGTTGGCCAGGCTGTTCTTGAACTCCTGAGCTCAGGTGATCTGCCTGCCTCGGCCTCCCAAAGTGCTGGGATTACAGGCATGAGCCACAGCACCCAGCCTTCAATTGCAGAAATTTTTGAAGGGAGAATATTTGATCCTCACATAAAATGTCCTTGTTTCTGAAAGAAAACATGGTAGAAAGATTGTCATTGAGTCCATGTCTTTGCCACCTTGTTGGACTTGATTTCCCTTTCTCTGTGTTCCTCCTGCCCTCAGTCTCTCTCATTCTATCCTTTTTGCGTGTGGAGTTGTGGGCAGGTCATTGGACTGGGACTGACTTTACCAGTTTTGAGGCTGCGGGGCTAATCAGTCATTCTCTCTGAACCTTCTACCTCTAAAGTTTAGTTCTTTTTAAAAATTCTTTTTCTTTTGTTTTAATTTTTCCTCACCACTATACAAGCGAGGGTAGATAAAGCTTGGTATTATTATTATTGTTATTATTATTTTGAGACAATCTCGCTCTGTCGTCCAGGCTAGAGTGCAGTGGCACGATTTCAGCTCACTGCAACCTCTGCCTCCTGAGTTCAAGTGATTCTTCTACCTCAGCCTCCTTAGTAGCTGGGACTACAGGCATGCGCCACCACACCCGGCTAATTTTTGTATTTTTAGTAGAGACAGGTTTTCACCATGTTGGCCAGGCTGGTCTCGAACTCCTGACGTCAGGTGATCCACCCACCTTGGCCTCCCAAAGTGTTGGGATTACAGGCGTGAACCACCGTGCCCGTCCCCTATAAAGCTTAGTTCTGAATTTCCTGTTTCAGTGTATCCTCAGCAGCTACTAGTTGGTTTATTCTTTTTTAATCTTTTTTGGTTTATTCTTTTGATTTTTGAAGAGAAGGAGAAAAAAGATCTGAGTTTGGCTCTCCCATCTTAAGTGCAGCTTTTAGTTGTTTTATAGTCATAGACGCTGTTGCACTGGACAGCATGCATCCTGGATGTAAACAATGTGGAAAAATCAATGGAGTGACCATTTTGAGGTCAGTGGTGTTGCATAAAGCACCAGCGCTATGCTGTTCTGTGCCAGTTTCCTCTGCGTCACGTGCTTTCACAGTTTGAATTTCAGGCATCTGTGTGGTGGCTTCAGTGCATTCTCCACTGTGCTTCAACCTGGAAGCACATTCTGCCATTCAGAAAGACCGATTCCAATCATGTAATGGGACCACATGAGATCCATGCTCAAATTACATGAATAACAGAAAATCCATTTAACTCTTCTCATTCAAGAGCTGTTTCTAAGTAAACAGACTTTCCAGAGCTCGACGAAGTGAAGAAGCCCTTCTTTCAATTCCTGGGCAGAATTCAGTGGTTTTCATATCATCTGAACCTGCTGTGCTGCTGTTTATTCTATCACTGTCATCCTTGAAAGGAAAAAAGGAATAATCTTACCCTCCTGCCCTTCTTATTTTATATCTTCCATCTTACCCATCTATATCCATGTAGTCATTCCTTCCGAGTTCCCTGGTTTTAATCCAAAAGACTCCGTTAACAGCAATGTCTTGGCAGACCGGGTACCACTTCCGTGCCATTTGAGGGCTCTGAGTCTTTGCTTCATCTTAGGAAGATAAAGATAATTTGGCAGAAAGTCAGAGATGGAAATAGAAGGTTTGGGATGATAAAAGATGGGTCCTGTTTTGCTGACATTCTTTTACTCTGGTTCTTGGTGCGTGTCTTTTGGGATTCATTTCTTGTTAGCATGAATAGCACATGCTGTTTGTTAGGTGCTTTTCTTTTTTGGAGAACATGAAGTGTTTCTAACAAAACTGAATGAACTAGAAAGAATTCTATTTTGAGACATCTGTAGTTGATGCGAAGTATTTCTGTAATCCTCAATTACTGTACTTACATATTTGCACAGAATTTTTTTTAATTTTTGAGGAAGCCTCTCTGGAGTCTGTATTTACAGGAGCATCCTGAAAGCCCCTACTATGTAGCTGGTGGGAGAGAGAGGGACAGCCACGCCCATCCTGTGAGCAGAGCACAACTTCAGGCAGAGTGAACCCCTTCTGAGTTCTCATTGGAAGCTTTCTGTTGCTCAGCCTCTGGCAGATTTCAAAATCTTCTGCTTAAGCCAGGTGTGGGGGCGTGTGCTCCTAGACACTGACTCGCGGGGCTGAGGCAGGAGGATCACTTGAGCCCAAAGTTGGAGACCAGCCTGGGCAACATAGCTAGGCCTGTCTCCTTTAAATAAATAAATAAATAAATAAATAAATAAATAAATAAATAAATACCCTTTTCCTTGACCATTGTGCTTTCTGCTGCCGCTTTGTAGGGATGGGGTGGGGTCAGAATAAGCATGTGCACGAATGGCGGAAAGCTTTGGTGGTGTTTTTTTGTTTCTTTCTTTGTGTTTTGAGGGGTGGGGGAGTCAGCAGTGAACCTTTCTGGCTAAAGAACAACACATAATTTCTATTATGAGATTTAGAAGGTTAAATACATTTTTTTTCAGGCCTACTAAGTTGATAGACCAAAAGTATATAGTAGAACAGCACAGTAGAAAAAATTTAAAGGTGAATTTCTTATGGTCCAAAAGGATGGATAGTCACAGTCCATAACCTTTCGTAGTGTACGCTGGAATTGGAATCTCTTGCTTTGCTCTGAATTTTAGAACTAGAAGTGTGCATGTATGTCAAAAGATTATGCAGAGCTATTTTCTTTGCTAATGATGTAAACATTTGCACTCCATGAATGGGACTTTATAATCTGGAAATGAGCCTAAGGTTGCATATACTGAAATCATGTTTTAAAAGTTAAGGTTGACTTAAGCATATACAAGGCTGTATTTTAATTGTAACTAGAAATCATTTAATATGCATACAGAACCTCAAGTATCTTATCATGGAATTTGTGAATGATGGGCCTTGCTGAATTCAAGGGTAAGGGAAACTGGTAACAACTTGTTTTAAATCAACATAAGTTCCTGCTTGCTTGACTTAAGTTGTTTGAAAATCTGAATTAAACAGGATCTCACTGTCAGGAAACATCTTCTAAGCTTGACGTCTACATTTAAGAAGGGAACATGGAAGAGAGGGCGAGACATGAAACTAAAATAACTGGCAGGGTAGGATCAGACTGCACCTGATTTTTGCACCAAAGTTTCATATAGGAATAAATAAAAAGGAGGACCACTTGTGAGCCAACCTAGGAAGGACTTGCCAGAAAGTAGCAGCTCCTGCTGCAAAATACAGTGCCTTCAAAATGATTCTCTGTGTGAATTGCATGCAATTTCATGTAACCATAAAGTGTAACCTGTATGTGCATGACATGTGTCTAGAATGTGTAAAGTTAGGATTCAGCAGGAAGGGGCCTAGCCCTGTCACTGTGGTGGATCAGTGGACCTGCTGAAGTCACTGGAGTTATGTGACTTAGGTTTGCAGCATCAGACCCCTGTGTTTGCATTAAGTGGCCATATCGTTGAAATTGGATCCATCTCTCCCTCAGCTTTCTTTCCTACTTTGCAGCTTTGCTGGTTTTAACTGCATTCTTCTGCTTCTTGGTATCCTTTATTCTTTTGAAATAAAAAGATGAAATACTTAATTCAAAGAAGACTTGTATTTATTTTACCAGTTGCTCTTAATTTACTAAAGGTATACGACATGAAAAGAGTTGCATTCCGTTGCCTTGGTTGTGATTCTGACCTTAAAATATGCTCAGTTCTAAAAGCTTGAGGAGCATTCTATACTGGTCCTTCTGCATTTCAACCTGTCACCAAGGGGAGTGTTTCGCAATCCGCCATCCTTTCCCTGAATGCTGCTGCTGCTCTATGACGGAAAGCTTGGTGACCTCTTCACTGGACGCATCCAAGGCCAGTGAAAAAAACAGCCTATTGGTAAATGAACAAGCTGTATGCACATGCTATTTTCCTTCAGGACCAAATGCCCTGTGCATTTTAATATTAAGCATACTTACTGCAGGGACCAGTACTGGTACCACTGCCAAATTACACAATGATGCGAGTGCTTTGGGGTTTTGAAGAGCTGAAGGCATACATAAGATTTAGTGTTCTCAGGCCGGGCACGGTGGCTTACGTCTGTAATCCCAGCATTTTGAGAGGGGTGGTTGGATTGCTTGAGTCCAGGAGTTCAAGACCAGCCTGGGTGACATGATGAAATCCTGTCTCTACAAAACAAAACAAAAAAAAGGACTTGGTGTTCTCACTTTGTGACCATCCTGCTCCCCACTGGAGGTCCCTAGAGGCAGGTGCCTTTCAGCTAAGAACATCTGGGAGTCTGTGGTTTGTGAGGAGCTTGCTGGCACATTAATGTAAAGGGTGTGATCTTTTTAATGGCCACACTTTTCGGTATAATGTCTTTGTTTTCATTCTCTGATGTCAGGGAGGTGAAAAGAAGGCTCAGGCACTTTTATCAACTGAACCAGAGTAACTTGTCACCTCCTTTTTTGCTAGCCTCATTTCTAAATAGACTGAATGTCTGTTTCCTCTCCTTTTCAACTGAGAAGCCCTTGGCGTACAGCGGAAAGGGGCTGTGTGGGAATGCGTTTTGCCACTGCAGTCATGAGCTGACCCAGCCTTCTGTATTCTTGGATGTTTTCTTTTTTTTTTTTTTGAGACGGAGTCTCACGCTGTTGCCCAGGCTGGAGTGCAGTGGCGCGATCTCGGCTCACTGCAAGCTCCGCCTCCTGGGTTCACGCCATTCTCCTGCCTCAGCCTCCTGAGTAGCTAGGACTACAGGCGCCCGCCACCGCGCCTGGCTAATTTTTTGTATTTTTAGTAGAGACGGGGTTTCACTGTGGTCTCGATCTCCTGACCTTGTGATCCGCCCGCCTCGGCCTCCCAAAGTGCTGGGATTACAGGCTTGAGCCACCGCGCCCAGCTGGATGTTTTCATTCTAGGCTGAATCCCATTGTGTTATAGCAAACAGGCCAGACCCTAAGAGACTATGTGCTGAAAAGATTTGTGAAGCCCCTCAGTTCCCAGTGACTTTTAGAGCTTATTGTCATGAGATTCCTACCCTAGCCCTGGGCAGTGTGGGCAAGGACACCGTAGCGCCTGGGCACTGAGTCCGGGAGTTGTATTTTAGCCTTCTCTCCTCTCAGCTGTAGAGTGAGGTGTTTGGGTCTTCAAAAGTCATTTCAGCTCCAGCTTCTGTGGTTTCAATATGCTGGGGGTACCTGGCTGAGGCTCCCCACCCAGGTGGCCTGGCTGACAGTGACAGTGTCATAGAGTGCAAGATAGCCTCTGTCACCGCACTGCCAGCTGCAGACACCAGTATGGAGGGGTTATGTGGGTGAAGTTCAAGGCTTCTCTCTGTGAACAAGCTAAAAAGAACCACTCATTTGTCATTTCTCCTTGGCCACAGGCTATCATGGCAAAGGCCTCTTGCTGAGGAGTAACACAGAATTGAACCGATTTTAATATTGTAAAGCCACTCCTGTGGACAAAGGCATTGAAGGTGTATGCTTCAAAGCATTTTTAAAAGTCACCTGGGATAGGACAGTGATGTCTATCCTTCTTGGATGATTATAGCTCTAAATCATCACTCCCAACCCCCAAGACAAAAACGAGCCTGAGAAACCAGGAAGCTGGTTTGCAATGTGTTGCATTGAGTTGGGCCTTTCCTGCCGCAGTTCCTGCCGCCGGGGGAAGTGTTGGAACCCTGCATACAGGTCCTGTCGCAGCCAGCTGGGAAGCCGAGGTGAGCAGACCTCCTGGGACAGATGGAGCCCCAATGATGAGGCCACTCAGACCCACAAAAGGGCACTGTCAGGGGCCTCCACAGCTGGGATTGCCCCCCATGTTTTGGCTTTTTTTTAAAAAAAAAACCTTTTTTTAATTTTAGAGATGGAGTCTGGCCATGTTCCCCAGGCTGATCTCGAACTCTTGGGCTCAGTCCTCCCACCTCAGCCTCCCAAAATGCAGGGATTACAGGTATGAGCCACCATGCTTGGCCTTAAGAAAAAAACTTTATTAAAGTAAAACATATGGACAGAAAAGTGTATGTGTGCATACAGCTCACTGTCTTAACAAACTACACCCATTTGCACAGCACCCAAAGTGAGAAACAACATTGTCAGGACCCCAGAAGCCCCCTCGTGTTTCCTTCCAGACATTCCCTCCCAGCATCACCCCTCTCCTGACTTCTGACCCCCAAGGTTGCTGTGTCTGCGCTTGATGTAAAGGAATCCTGCTCTTTTGTGCTTGGTTCCTTTCTCCCAACATTGCATGTGAGATCATCCGTAGTGTGTATAGTGGTGGATCGTCTGTCCTCGTGATATTGTAGTTCCCAGCTTAGGGCTATTATGGGTAGTCCTGCTATGAATATTCTAGCATGTGTCTTTGGTGAACATATGGACGTGTTTCTTCTGGGTGTGTGACTAGGAATAGCGTTGGTGGGTCACAGCGTATGCCTGTGTTCAGCTTCAGTAGATCCTGACCCACTTCTAAACGTGCCTAGCAGTGCTGGAGCCATTTATGGGCATGTCAGCTGGCAGGGCTGCGAGCCTCCCTCCATCGTAGCTCGCTTCTGTGAATGGCCCCGCCGGCAGCACAGGGAACAATCCAGTGAAAGAACCGAACCTGCCTTGGACGGCTAACTAACTGTGGTCTCATTCTGTTTCCCTGAAACATGGAATTAAGTTTCTAATACAACGTTCTTTCCCTCTTAACAACAATACTATTCATGTCTACATTTATTGTAAGCATTTACTTAGAAGATAAGGCCTATTTTCCTCCAAGAAGGTGAGTTTATACTCAATGAAATTAATTTTTTTAGTTCATTTAAAAGTGCTACCTAACAAGTTGCAGATTTATGGATTTATTTCTTCCTGACCTGCAGATTATAAAATGGTCTCACTCTCAGGGCACAAGAAGCAAGAGCACGTACCCAAAGGCCAAGGAAGTGGCTGCCTTTTTTGTTTTTCCTTAAAAGATGTCCTCTAGAGAAATTCCCACAGCCCCATTATGAGATGGGAATTTGCTTGATTTAAGGAGATGATTCCACTTTCTTTCTAGTAATCTAGGGCATGAAGTGGATGGTTAGATACAAATCTCCAGTGTTAAGTGCCAATAATTTTTGGCAGTATGAAAAAGTGGCCGGGTACAGTGGCTCACACCTATAATCCCAGCACTTTGGGAGGCCGAGGTGGATGGATCACCTGAGCTCAGGAGTTTGAGACCAGCCTGGCCAACATGGTGAAACCCCGTCTCTGCTAAAAATACAAAAATTAGCAGGGCGTGGTGATGGGCACCTGTAATCCCAGCTACTCAGGAGGCTGAGGCAGGAGAATCACTTGAGCCTGGGAGGCAGAGGTTCCAATGAGCTGAGGTCACGCCACTGCACTGCAACCTGGTCAACAGAGCGAGATTCCATCTCAAAAAAAAAAAAAAAAAAGGTGCTTTTCTTTTTAAAAATGTAATTAGAGACGTAGTCTTGCTATGTTGTCCAGGCTGGTCTCAAGCAATCCTCTTGTTCTGGCTTCCCAAAGTGTTGGGATTACAGGCATGAGCCACTGCCAAAGATTTTTCATTACTATTATTACTTTACTGGGAGCTGGTCAAGTCCCAAAGCCCTCTAGCTCTCCTAAGTTTTCAAAAAAAGGGAAAAGACTTTTTCCACATAATGTCAATCCCATGTGTCAGATTCTCTTGTGAACACTGAGACGTGTTGGTCAGGAAGGGTCCAGAAGCTGTGAGTGCACAGCGGGTGGAACCGGAAGGGGAATTCGTTTTTGCCTTACGGATCTCCTGTCCTGACTCAACACTTAATGGCACAGTGTCGCGGGTGCTTTCTTGAAACCTGGTGATGTGAACAAAGAATAAAAATAGCTGCTTGAAATGCCTCCAAATGAGCAAATGCAGGCATTGTTGGAATTCCAAATTTCAGAGCTGCTTTCCGGAGTCCTCGTGGATTAACGTAGCAGGAGTGGGTACTGAACAGCAAGGATGGGGCTGGAACTGTAAATGCAAAAAGCATGGTTATAAAAGGGGCATGTCAAAGGGCCAAGGATTGGAGAACGATCAGAGTTCCTAATTTGGGGTAACCATAGAAATCGTTAGCTCCAGCCCTGCTAGACAGCGATGGCTCAAAGAGGCAGCTTGTCAGAGTTGGTGCCTCAGTCCCCCGCCAGTGCCCCCGCCCTGCCAAATCTCACTTAGAGGAAGCTCTAAGTGTGGGGAGGAGGGAGGGTAATTGGAATTCAGACAGGAGCCAGTTCCAAGTGGTATGTAAAGTATGTGAATGAGCTTGAAAAGATGATTTTATCCAAGATGGTAGCTCAGCTTAATGTTCTCTTCCCATAATAACCCCCATCACAAATACACAAGGGCCTCAACACCCAGATACGAATGGAATGATACACTTCCTTCCCTAGAATTGTAAGGCAAGGGAGAGGGAGAAGCATTTACTTGCCTCTAAAATATAGCCCTGGTCCCTAAGTCCATGTGTATTTAGGGGGAGGCAGACAAGGAGATCAGTGAACAATTTGGCTTAAATTGGTTTACAAAACAAAAATTACAATGTGAGCGTAATCAATTATACAGAATGATATAGAAACAGATGGAGAAATAATGTCAGCTGCTTGGTGGAGAAGTCAATTCATCTGGAATTAACAGATGAACTGTTAAGAATGAGCAGGTGTCCTTGGGCATCAAAGGGGCAAGGGTATTTCTGGCAGAGCAACCAGCAGTGTTTGCAGGTGTGAGAGTGCATGGGCTGGTCTGCAACAGGCCCTGTAAATGGGCGAGGTTGGAGATAAGCTGTGGGGTGGAGGCAAGGCTGGAGGTGAGCTGGAGAGGTTGGGAAAGAATTGGAAACATTTTGCTCTGTCCTCTGAAATCCCGACACATGCCACATTAGATTGCATGGTTTCTAGGGAGCTTCAGAGGTCCTAATGAGCATTTTAGTCTGATTTTAAAAAGAAAACGATTTTAAGGTTCTGTCACAGAAGATATAAAAATGTGTGACATACTCCCTGTCTGCCAGAAAGCACGTTCTTCTGCACATTTAGAATGTATGTAGAAAATATAACTCTTTAAAAACTCACAAATACAAATTGTCTTCAAGTATTCCAGAGGGAAAATAAAAATAATATATTGGCCCCTTTAGGAAACAGAACGGCCTCTCATTTCCTGGACAGTGGTTGACAGCAGCCATGCCAGTGCTACCTGGATTCATGGATGTGCCACACGGTGATCAGGTTCTGTGATCTGTCACGCTATGGGCAGAGGAAATAAACCCACTGGCTTGATGCTTTCCTGAGTCCGTGTCAAGCAAGGGCAAGTGGGAGACATTCAGAGTAGGAGTAATTGGTATTATGGGAGCATCTGGGCTTAGATGACAGGTTGCGTCCAGCTATAAATAACACCTGACTTAAAGCAGCTTATGTAAATAACAGTTTTAATTTCCTCCTTTTCACCTGTTAATGAGGGAGGGATTCCTGCCCTGGGATTGTAGCAATGGCCAAACACACAGCACCTGATACTGGACAGGTAAGCTTGACAGCAGGTTATTAGTAACCTGAACTCACAGCTCAGGGGAGGAGGACACTGCCCCACACAGGGCTCCATGGGAACTGCACTCAGGAACAGAGGGAACCAGCCGGGGCTGTGGGAGGCAGGCTTTGTGGTAGCAAGAGGGTGTGGTGACCCCTGGTTCCCACCTGAGAATATGATTGACTTGTTTAAGTAATTCCACAGGCTGGTAAGGAAGTAAAACCCACAACTCGTGGGTGAGCAGGAGCCCTGCCTGGTCTCCTGGGTAAGGAGGGATGTTTGCTGGGGGGCCTCATCTTCGAGAACAGAGTGAGGAGGGGAACTTGCAGCTCGGTCACACCGGGCCCTTCCAATTGGAGCAGAGATCAAGGCAGCACATAGTGTTGGGTTTCAATTTTAGGTCTTACCCTACAGGTTTATTAGCACACGTGACACTCAACCCTGAGGTAGGAGGGCTTAATTCCACAGCTTTGGATGCCACGGCTAGGTTCCTGCCTTTCCTCAGTGCCACTGTCGCTGCCTCAGCCCCCAGTGGGTGGTTTCCTCCTTGTGCATCCCTTCCATTTTTCTCAGGCAGGAAACTTTTCTGTGGCCCCTGTGACTTTCAGATCTCAGGCAGAGCTGGTCCCATCCCACTACTCTCCATCTGCAGAGAGGACAGATCCCCTTAATCCGTTCAGATGAATTACCATGCATCTCTCAGGACCCAACCTGCTTTCCTGAGCTCCTCGCTGCCCAGCAAGGAGCAGTGGACGTGGCCATCAGACAGGCACCCCAGGGCCTCATCTTCACCCCAAAGCAAGCCTAGGGAAAGTGGAGTTCTGGAAAGTCACACTGATGTGTGTCACACCTCTGTGCTAAAAATTGGATCCATGGTCTGGTAGGCAGTAATATATCTATTATATAGATATATTAATATAAATCTAATATATGATTTATATTTATATAATATATCTAACATATTATATGATTTATATTTATATATAATTAAATATAATATAATATATATTTATGCCCCCTCTTTTTTTTTGACGGAGGAGTTTTGCTCTTGTTGCCCAGGCTGGAGTGCAATGGAGCAATCTCAGCTCACCACAACCTCCGCCTCCTGGGTTCAAGTGATTCTCCCGCCTCAGCCTCCCGAGTACCTGGGATTACAGGCATGCGCTACCATGTCCAGCTAATTTTGTATTTTTAGTAGAGATGTGGTTTCTCCACGTTGGCCAGGCTGGTCTCGAACTCCCGACCTCAGGTGATCCGCCTGCCTCAGCCTCCCAAAGTGCTGGGATTACAGGCATGAGCCACCACACCCGGCCACCATTTTTTTTTTTTTTTTTGAGACAGAGTCTCACTCTGTCACCCAGGCTGGAGTGCAGTGGCACAATCCTGGCTCACTGCAACCCCCACCTCCCAGGTTCAAGCGATTCTCCTGCCTCACCCTCCTGAGTAGCTGGGATTATAGGCACACAACACCACACTCAGTTAATTTTTGTATGTGTAGAGACAGGGTTTCACCATGTTGGCCAGGCTGGTCTTGAACTCTTGACCTCAAGTGATCTGCCCTCCTCAGCCTCCCAAAGTGCTGGGATTATAGGCATGAACCATCACGCCCAACTATACATTTATACTTTTGAGACAGGGTCTTGCTCTGTCTCCCAGGCTGGCGTACAGTGGTGCAGTCTCAGATCACTGCAGCCTCAACCTCCCAGGCTCAAGCGATCCTCCTGCCTTAGCCTTTTGAATACCTGGGACTCCAGGTGCATGCCACCATGCCTGGCTAATTTATCTTTACTTTGTAGAAATGGGTTCTCACTCTGTTGTCCCAGCTAGTCTCAAACTCCTGGGCTCAAGTGATCCTCGTCTTAGCCTCCCAGAGTGCTGGGATTACAGGCGTGAGCCAACATGCCTGGCTGGCAGAATATATTAATATTTGCGTGTACCACAAATCAAAATGTTTTAATACAAAAACTGATTATCTGTGTCTGTTGGCTTGTGTATATAAAAGATTTGTGAAATAGTCTCAGGTGAGGAACCTAAGGAACTGAGGATGGTTCTTGCAACACTGAAAGAAGGTAGATATCGAGATTAGTTGCTTCTCTCCAAAGACAGTGACAGTTTGTTTAAAAGTTTCAAGCGTGCACCACACTGACTACTGTGGTTCAGCAGAGAAGCAGCTGAAATATATCCTTTTAGATCTAAGTTCTATCCATAGGGCTGAACTTACAGTGAAGTTCAGTAAATTTTGGATTTACTCTGGATTCTTGGAGACCAGAATTAGAGGAATGAGAACCCTATGAGTTATAAAGTCCAAGCTGTGTCGCTGTGTCAGCCTTTTTCCTGGGAGCTGTCCTGCCCTGTCCTGCCGTCTCCTCTCTTTTTTGGGGGGCCTCCTTCTCAGTCTCCTATTGGTGCCTCCCTTTTTTTTTTTTTTTTTGAGATGGAGTCTCACTCTGTCGCCCAGGCTGGAGTGCAGTGGCACGATCTCAGCTCACTGCAGCCTCCACCTCCTGGGTTCAAGTGATTCTCTTGCCTCAGCCACCCGAGTAGCTGGGATTACAGGTGCCCGCCGCCATGCCCAAATAATTTTTGTATTTTTAGTAGATACGGGGTTTCACCATGTTGGCCAGACTAGTCTCGAACTCCTGACCTCAATGATCCACCTGCCTTGGCCTCCCAAAGTGCTGGGATTACAGGCGTGAGCCACTGCGCCCAGCTGCTATTGGTGCTTTTGAAGGCTTTGTTCCTTACCCACCTCTCAGCCTCCGGAGAAGAGCCCGTTCTCTCCCGTGTCTTCTCTTGCCTTTTCTCCATCAACACACCAGTAACTCCAAGGAGTGTCTCAGCCCTGTCCTGTCTCTTGAGGACCAGAGCCACTGTCCTACCCACTGGGGACAAGACCCCAGGACAGCCCTGCAGCATCTCAAATCCAAGATGACCCAAACCAAACTCTTCACACTCCTCCTCCATTCTGATCCCCAAGCAATTTTTACTTTCTCCTGGGCTCCCCTGCCCATAAGTGAGTGGGCCCCATGGATCTGCCTCCCGCATGATCCTCCTGGAGCTCCACTTGTTTCCAGCCTTGCTGCCAAGTCCTGTCAACCTCCCTCCACCTCTCACTGGACCTCCACGGCAGTCTCCTGCTTCCTCCTCTCTCGCCCTGCACACAGCCCACTGTGGCTGGAGGGAGCCGTATGAACTGCATGTCAGAACACGCCTCTTCCTGCTCAAGGCCTTTTGAGGCTCCCTGACTGTAATCAAAATGAAGTCTGAATGTTTTAAGTGCCTTTTATGGTCAGCCCTGTGATCTACAGCGGGAGGTAGGAAAGGGACAGCTGGCAATGTGGGAGAAGCTGCCTCCTCAAAAGCCTCCCCGTCCTTTTTTCCCTGCTGCCAGAACCCCGTTTCGTGTAGGCCTCAGTGGAGCTCCCTTGATCTCAGGAATGCAGGTCCATCCTCAGTCTGTGAAGGGGGCCTTGTGGCCTAGTTCTGGACACATCTGTTGGAAGCTCCTGGGAAGGTTTTTTTTTCTCCCAGATAAAAGGAAGGCAAATGAAAAAGCTCTCCCCTGCTCTACCCCCTCACTTCTCTTCCTTGAACTTGATGGGAGTGTATGATGCTCTGGGCAACTGCAGCCATCTTGTAATCATGAGGGGAAGGTCAAGAATCTCAGAGAGCCAGACTGGGCATCTCTGACCCACCACACTCATGTCGGCAACCACCTACCCCTATACTTATTGAAGGAAAAATAAACCACTCTTTGTTTAAGTCACTGCTAGTCAGAGGATCTGTTGCTTGCAGCCGAAAGGATTCCTAATAGACACAAGCAGGGTGTGTGGGAGTGCAGAGGAAGACTTCATGCGGGAGGTGGCATCAGAGTGCAACCTTGGGGGTGAACGGTGAAGGGTGCCCCAGGCAGAGAGTGCTATAGGAGTACAGAAGTTAGGGAATGGGAATGGAAAATTCCCGTTTAGTTGGAACATAGGAGGGATAGAGAACAATACAAGACATTTTGCCATAAACACTTCGACACAGTCATTTCAACCTCAGGGATAATTTTAAGTAGCCTGCCTGCCTGCCTGCCTTCCTTCCTTTCTTCCTTCCTTCCTTCCTTCCGTCCCTCCCTCCCTCCCTCCCTCTTTCTCTTTCTTTCTTTTTCTTTTTTTCAGGGTCTCACTCTGTCACCTAGGCTGGAGTGCACTGGTGCAATCTCAGCTCACTGCAACCTCTGCCTCTCGGGTTCAAGCAATTCTTGTGCCTCAGCCTCCAGAGTAGCTGGGATTACAGGTGCATGCCACCATGCCCAGTTAATTTTTTGTATTTTGGTGGAAACAGGGTTTCATTATGTTGCCCAGGCTGGTCTTCAACTCCCAGGCTCAAGCAATCCACCTGGCTCAGCCTCCAGAGGTGCTGGGATTATAGGTGTGAGCCACCGCACCTGACCCTCGTGTTGCTCTTTTGGTTTGGATGTTTAGTCCGGGCTTTCCAGAGAAGCAGAACGAAGAGGATGTGATGTGCATATGTCTTTTGTAACAGCACTAATCCCATTCATGTGAGCTTTACCCTCACCACCTCACCTCCTAGAGGCCCCACTTCCGGATACCATCACCTTGGGAGTTAGGATTTCAACATGCGAACTTTGGGGGAAAATAAACATTCAGACATATACATACAAGTATATTCACACACA
This sequence comes from Macaca nemestrina, assembly GCF_043159975.1. Classification (NCBI taxonomy): domain Eukaryota; kingdom Metazoa; phylum Chordata; class Mammalia; order Primates; family Cercopithecidae; genus Macaca; species Macaca nemestrina. Next base: position 83,702,412 of record NC_092125.1, on the reverse strand, counting down.
CACACACTCTCTCTCTCTCTCTCTCTCTCTCTCTCTCTCTCTCTCGTGAAAAGGAATTGACTCACTTGATGATGGAGGCTGCAGTGCGAGTTGCCAAGCTGGAGACCTGGACAGCCAATGGTGTAGCTCCATTCCAAAACCGAGCAGGCTCAAGATGTAAGACGAGCTGAGGTCTCAGTGCAAGTCTGAAGGCAAGAAAAAAATGATGTCCCAGCGCAAGTAGTCAGGCAGGTAATGTCCTTTTACCTGTGGGAGCGTCAGCCTTTTTGCTCTAGCAAGCCTTCAACTGATTGGATGAGGCCCACCCACACTAGGGAGGAGGATCTGCTGTACTCCGTCTGCCCATTAAAATGCAAATTGCATCCAGAAACACCCTCACAGCCACACCAGAATCATGTCTGACCAAATGCCTGGGCATCCCATGGTCAAGTCGACACTGAAAATGAATCTTCTTGGATATGTGATGGTCTTCCCTTGGCTGACAAGGACCCAGCAGGCACTTTGGAAACAGGAGTTTCCTCGACTTTAGGCCCAATTAAAATGCTTCCTTGGCCACCAAGAGGAAGGGGAACTGTGACCATTCACTGCCATTTCCCATCTGGCCAGAAAGAGGTGTCATCTCCATTTCCTCACCAAGTGGAAGGAGAATTATTTTTGTTTTTATTTTTTGAGATGGAGTTTTGCTCTTGTCACCCAGGCTGACAATGAGTGCAATGACCCGATCTCGGTTCACTGCAACCTCTGCCTCCAGAGTTCAAGCGATTCTCCTACCTCATCTCCTGAATAGCTGGGATTACAGGTGTGCACCACCATGCCTGGCTAATTTTTGTATATTTAGTAGAGATGAGGTTTCGTCATGTTGGCCAGACTGGTCTCGAACTCCTGACCCCAAGTGATTCTCCCGCCTTGGCCTCCCCAAGTGCTGGGATTACAGGCGTGAGCCACTGTGCCCGGCCGGGAAGGAGAATTCTAACATCAGCTCTGGATCCCGTCTGTTGTTCTGCAGTACCCGCTAAAGCCAGCCTGCTTCCTTGGCCCTGGGGACCTCCACGGAGGAACAGTCCTGGGAGTTCGCAGGCTCTCAGGCGGGGCATTTAATGGAGCAGAGGGCACCCCGGGCAAGGGTGGATGGTACAGGCACCTGGCCAGGAGGAGCACATGAGGTCCTGGGCCAGGACAGGCCTCAGGAGCAGGTGACGAAAAGACACTGCTAGGGAGAGGAGCTGGCCTCGACCTCATCGAGTCCTTGGAGGTGATGGGTCTGCTGTACTCTGTGCGGTGTCATTTCCATCCTTTCCAAGGCTGGCATCACTGCCTACACCATCCCGCCAATCTCACCCAGCCTGCCCATCCGCCCTCGGCCACCGCAGCCGGGCTGGTGTGGGGATTTGCAGGGAACCACGAGGAGCCTACCAGGCGAGCGGGGAGAGTGAGGAGCAGGGAAGGGCGGCACGTACCAAGGCCCCAGGGGTGCAGGTCCGCTGGGCACGGAAGGCCAGCCAGACTCTGCCGGAGCCCGGGGCCTGGACGGCAGCGCTCGGGCGACCCCTGGCGGTCATGCTCCGCAGCGAGCCCCGTCCAACACGGGTGCGCAGCGCCCTCTGCTGGCCGATAGGCGTCGTTGCCTTTTCCCAGCCTCTCGGTTTGCGATTGGAGGGTACTGGTAGGATCCTACTTCACAGCTGAGAGACGGAGGCACAGACATGAAGTAATGCATCCGAGGCGAAGCTGACTGAGAAGATATATGAACGCAGGTATTCGGACTGAAGAGTCTGCATGAAGTCCAAGGTAACGAATATGACCTTTGGTTATGTCAACAAATGTATCCACAGAGCCTTTTTTCTCCGCTCAGCCAATCGGCTCGTTCCAGGGAGCTGTGTTGAGCCCTGGGTACCCCACTTTTGAAGTTCATCAGCAAACTACAACATGTTCAGGTTGCGTGGGCACAGTGGTGGGGGACTGGATTTGGAAATCCAGTCGTGTGAGGAATAATGGGAAGAATGGGGTGGTAGGTTTCTACAATCCAGAACATTCCACTGGCCAGGGCTGTCCTCCGGAGGAGGGAGAATCCTCATGAAGTGGACATCCCACTCACCGGGGGCCTAGAGAGTGCCGGGCTGGCCATTTGCTGACTGGTCTGGAAGAATTAGAATAAATATGGGAAGGCCCTTTAAGGTGCTCATAGCATCTTTAGGAGACACAGGTACTAATCATTAGGAACCATGCAGGAGGCATGGCCAGTGCTGTGGGGTGGGCACGAGGCTGTCTCGTCTCTTCACTGGGCAGGAGGGGAATCATGAGGTCAGAGTGCTTCGGGAAGGTGGGCACAGCACAGGGTTCTGGCTCAGTCCCGCTGCAGTGTTGGGTTAGAGGCGTGGATACCACCTGTGAGGTGGAAACGGAGGCACAGGAGTATAGAAGAGGGTGCCACAGGTGGGATTCTCCAGGAGGCCAACCCTGAGTCAGAGTTAGGGGAGCAAAAGATTTATTAGGAGCCGGGCACAGTGGCTCACACCTGTAATCCCAACACTTGGGGAGGCCAAGGTGAGTGGATTGCTTAAGACCAGGGGTTTGAGACCAGACTGGGCAATGTGGCAAGACCTTGTCTCTACAAAAAAGACAAAAGTTAGCCAGGCGTGGCGGCACATGCCCGTTGTCCCAGTTACTCAGGAGGCTGGAGTAGGAGAATCACATGAGCCCGGGAGGTGGAGGCTGCAGCGAGATGTGATTGTGCCACTGAACTCCAGCCTGGGTGACAGAGCAAGACCCAGGCTCAAAAAAAAAAAAAAAAAAACAAGAGAGAGAGAGAGAGAGATTTATGAGGGAGCAACACCCATGAAGAAAAGAGAGAGTGTGCAGGAGGGTCAGTAGGCTGCAGTGTGGATCTGTCACACTCACTTCTGGCAGCCCAGTGGGCACGCAGAGCCAGTGCTGCCCATCAGAGGAGCCCTTCAGGCACGGAATAGTCAGGCCCTTGTATCCTCACCTAGCTCAGACTCCTCGAGAGCTGAGAAGATGCCGACCCTGAGGAAGCCAACAGCTGGAGGCCAACCACCCTCCTCACAGCTGGGCAATGTGCCTTCCTTGGAAAGCCAGCGGTGGCCTGGTCTGCCTCCACCTGGAGTGGAGCCTCAGGAAGCTGGATCTCATGCTCCAAGTCCCGGGGCTGCCCTGCTAGGTCTGCCCATGCTGGGAGGGGTGGTCCCCTGCTTGACTGTCTTAGGGTGGCCCTCCCAGTGACTCCATAACAAGGGGTGGTCCCCCAACTGTCTGGGCCCCTGGACCCCTGCTGAAGACGGGATGTTTTTAGGGGAGTCCTGCCCCTCAAGGCTCAGCTCTATCAGGGATGGTTTGGAGAGGGCCTCAGGCGGTGGCAGTGCGGGGCAGGGGTTCCCCTTGCAGTTTGGTGTGATCAGCAGGCAAAGCTCAGAGTGGAAGTGGCTGGAACAAGGCCACCTGCGTCTTTCTGGGTGACAGTGTCAGACCTGAGCTTCTTGCTCACCTCCAGACCGGGTTCTTGGCCCCCACCTGGGCCCAGCGTGCTGGTCGCCTGTGGGTTGGAAGGTCCCTTCCCCTTCTGGTGGCGGTCCACACGTCTCCCTTCATACCCATGACACCCAGCAGTAGGGGCCAACTGGAGGCGCTGGCTCCCAGGCTCTGCCTCCTGTGGAGATGTTCACCCCTGCCACCTGCTCTCATTCCCATCTCCCTCAGGCCCAGGGGTCTTGCCCTGCCCAGGGAGGGGCCCGCCCACTTACTGGTGTTGACAGGAGGACTGGGTGCGGGATGACCACCTGTGCACTCTCAGTTCAGTCAGGGGTTACCCTGGAGCCCCCTTTTGCCTCCACACCTTCCTCCTACCGCTCACTACTGTGTCCTGAGGCAGGTGCAAGGCAGTCACTCAATCTATTCATCTCCCCTTAACACTAAAGACAAGCCTGGGCGGTCCACGTGTGATCTGCACCCGCAGGAACCCTGATGGGGTTGGTGCGGGCGTCATCCTTGTCACTCTTCCCTGCAGCCTCTGAGAGCTCGGACCTCCCACAGTGGGGCTCTGAGCAACGGAGATGGCTAGAAGGTCTTGGGGGAGTGCCCCGCAGTGACTGGCAGGTGGGAGCCAAGGGGCTTCCTTCTAGCTTCGCACCAAGCTCAAAACCGGGAAGGACTCTGCCCCCTTAGGGATGGAGGCTCTTGCATTTCACAGAGGACAAGAGACACAGAGTACGGGATGAGACGTCGTCCGAGGTCAGCCGGCATGGTTGTCTGCTCCAGAATCTGGGTCCCTGATGCCTGGTCTGGGTCCTGAAGACAGCGGCTCAAATTTCCCACCACCAGTGGACAGCTCACGAGTGCCCAATGATCTCCGTTCCCTGCTGCATGGGTTAGGATGTGTATGTTTGAATTTAAGAAGTCCTTAGCACTGTCTGAGCACCTACCATGTGCCAGGTGCTGGGAACATGAAAAGAAAGAAAAACACTGCCCCACTGGTTCACATGCTGCCCCACCAAGGCCTGTCCTGAGAGCACAGGCAGGCTCTGGAGAGCAGAAACTCTGTCTTCCTTACCTTGCTGGTCTGAGTTTCTTTCATTCAGCCACAAGATCTGACAATCCTATTTTTGACTTCCAGTGAGGTTTTGGCAGCCAATGGGGGCCAAATTTCCCCAGCAAGGCTGTTACGAAAGTGTGTGTGTTCTCTGCGGGGTGTTCCCCCTTCGGGAGCTAGGCTCTCAAGCTGGTTGGCACCGAGTGGCTTTCCTGAGCCAAGCCTGTTGCTTAGATGAGAGTTTATAGATCCAGGAAGCCAGGTGACCTGAGGCTTCATCCCAAACTTGTCCTTGTGGAGACCCCCACCTGGGAATGGCTGCAGGTCCCCACCCGATGGGAGGTGCCGGGAGAGAGAGGGTGGAGCCAGCCTGAGCACGGAGGCTAAGTACAGTGAATCAGATTTCTAGGGCAGCTGTCACAAAGTTCCCCAAACTGGGCAGCTTCAACAACCCCCATTTATGATCTCGAAATTCTGGACGCTGGAGTCCAAAACCAAGGCGTTGGCAGGGTGGCCTCCTTCTGAGACCCCTGTCTGGCTTGGAGATGGCCACCTTCTGCCTGTGTCTTCCCACGGTCTTCCAACAGCATGCATTTGTGTCCAAGTTTCTTTCTTTTTTCTTTTCTTTTCTTTTCTTTTCCTTTCCTTTTTTTTTTTTTTTTGAGATGGAGTCTCGCTTTGTTGCCCAGGCTAGAGTGCAGTGGCACAATCTCAGCTCACTGCAAGCTCCACCTCCTGGGTTCAAGCGATTCTCCTGCCTCAGCCTCCCGAGTAGCTGGGATTACAAGTGCACACCACCACGCCTGGTGAATTTTTTGTATTTAGTGGAGATGGGGTTTCGCCATATTGGTCAGACTGGTCTTGAACTCCTCACCTCAGGTGATCCACCCACTTGGCCTCCCAAAGTGCTGGGATTACAGGTGTGAGCCACCGTGCCTGGCCCCAGGTTTCTTTTTGTAAAAGAACACCAGTCATATTGGATTAGGGCCCACTCTAATGACCTCATGTCCTCTTGATTTACCTTTGTGAAGACCCTATCTCCCAACAGGGTTACATTGTGAGGTCCTGGGGGTTAGGACTTCAGCATATGAATTTTGGGGGAACACACCATTTAACCTATAACACACCCCAATTCCAGGTTGTCATGCTTACTGGCAGGAGCCTCACCTTCTATTTCTATGTCTGGCCCATGGTGCCTGTTGCCTATGGCAGGGGCTCTCACATGCAGCAGTTGCCTAATTGTAGTGTGTCTGTACTGATATGTACAGCTGGCTAGAGTGTGTGATCGTCTGGGGACTCAAGGCACCTTAAACATGTGGGGTAGGAGGCAGGGAGGGGAGAACGGAAGGAGAAAGCCCTTAGGTCTTGTTCTTGGCCCAGAAACTCCTGTGCACACCTCTGCAGGTACACTCCTCTGCAGGCACACTCCTCTGCAGGCACACTCCTCTGCAGGTACACACCTCTGCAGGTACACTCCTCTGCAGGTACACTCCTCTGCAGGTACACACCTCTGCAGGTACACTCCTCTGCAGGTACACTCCTCTGCAGGCACACGCCTCTGCAGGTACACTCCTCTGCAGGTACACTCCTCTGCAGGTACACGCCTCTGCAGGTACACTCCTCTGCAGGTACACTCCTCTGCAGGTACACGCCTCTGCAGGTACACACCTCTGCAGGTACACTCCTCTGCAGGCACACGCCTCTGCAGGCACACGCCTCTGCAGGTACACGCCTCTGCAGGTACACTCCTCTGCAGATACACTCCTCTGCAGGTACACACCTCTGCAGGTACACTCCTCTGCAGGTACACTCCTCTGCAGGCACACTCCTCTGCAGGCACACTCCTCTGCAGGCACACGCCTCTGCAGGTACACTCCTCTGCAGGTACACGCCTCTGCAGGTACACTCCTCTGCAGGTACACTCCTCTGCAGGTACACGCCTCTGCAGGCACACGCCTCTGCAGGTACACGCCTCTGCAGGTACACTCCTCTGCAGATACACTCCTCTGCAGGTACACGCCTCTGCAGGTACACTCCTCTGCAGGTACACGCCTCTGCAGGCACACTCCTCTGCAGGCACACGCCTCTGCAGGTACACTCCTCTGCAGGTACACTCCTCTGCAGGTACACTCCTCTGCAGGTACACTCCTCTGCAGGCACACTCCTCTGCAGGCACACGCCTCTGCAGGTACACTCCTCTGCAGGTACACTCCTCTGCAGGCACACTCCTCTGCAGGCACACTCCTCTGCAGGCACACTCCTCTGCAGGTACACGCCTCTGCAGGTACACTCCTCTGCAGGTACACGCCTCTGCAGGTACACTCCTCTGCAGGTACACTCCTCTGCAGGTACACTCCTCTGCAGGTATGCAGGACTGCCCAGAAGACAATTTGCCTTAATTGCCTAGGCCACCCTGGGCATTTATGCATCTTTCTTGGAGGGGAGCAGAGGGGAAGGGCTGGGCAGGGGGAGCAGCTGCAGCCCTGTCTGCTGCCCCTGGAGACTCAAGCTCACAAATGGCCTATAGTCTGGGGGCTGGGGTGCAGAGTCCTTTTATTTGGATGTAGGAAATAAAAATACCAGATGTCCAGTTACATTTCAATTTCAGATCAATCACAAATAATTTTTTTAGTATCGGTATTTTCCAAACATTGTGTGGGACATACCTACGTTAAACAATTACTTGTTTATCTGTTAGAGGAGGCAGTCAAGAAAGACCTCTCTGAAGAGGACAATGGGCAGTGATCTGAGTGAAATCAGGGACACAGTAGTGCAGATCTAGGGGAAATAATGGAGACAGAGAGAACAGCAGATGCAAAAACATGGCTGAGGAGCCCCACAAAGGCCAGCGTGGCATGGTCTCGCATTTTAGCGTGAGCTTGTTGAAGTGTGGATTCCGGGCCCTGCTTCTAGTGCAGTAGCTATGGGGCAGGTACGGGACCCCGTCAAGAATAGGACATTTCACATCTGTCCTATTCCCTACTCCTTCTCAAGTTTTTGCACACAGTCCAGGGGTGAAATGCACCATCATGGGCTCAGAGCTGGGGAGCCCCTCAAGGACCACCTGGTGCAAACCTCTCCAGTTACTGATGAGGAAACTGAGCTCCAGGGGGTCTTTAAGGACCTCATCCAAGGGATCTGGTCTGAGGACAGCATGGTGCTTTTGTGTACAGCCAGGTCCTGGTCTTCTGGGGCACTTCTAAAAGGAGTTTGGGGAGCAGTGTGTGGTTTTTGGGGAGCCCCACCCACTCCCTGGTGCCTGTGGCTTTGAAGTTAGGGCTTCCTGCGTGGCCCTGTCAGGCCCTGCTGATCCTAGAGGTCTCACAGCTCATGGCCCAGGGTCCCTAAGATTGTGTCCACCTTCTGGCTTTCTGGCCCCTTAACTTTTGGCAAATACCTGCAGGTCTAATTTGAGTCCCTTGCTAGAGCTTGTTTCTTTCTTTATGTTTGAAAGAACATGAAAGAGAGAGAAGGAACAGTTAGAGCTATTTATGGAGCCACAGCCCTAGAAAAGTCCTCCTCTGTTCCTTCTCCAAGCAGCAAAACTAATTGTAGGCCTCTGACCTCCTCGCTCTCCAGCTCCCAGTGGCCTCCGAGAGCCCCTTGAGCTGCGGAGAGATGCGGACTCTGCAAGTCCCTCACTGCTGGCACCTTCATCACCGAGAGTCTCCACCTGGGCCAGTGGTGGGGGTGGGGAGAATCAATCGAGGAGCAGGAAGAGAGGTGAAGGGACACTGCCGAGGAGTCCCCTGCTGTGTTCTTTGTCCTAGACCCGGGGAGCGCCGGCTTCTTCGCAGCCTTGCCTGGCGCTGCCCTGCAGCCGCCCACCCCGCTTCTGAAGGATGCACCCGGTACAGAGAGACGGAAGCGAGACAGGAAGTGACCTCAATTTCCCCGGCCACAGAAAGGGCGGCTCCCCCTGCCTCTGCAGCTGGGTGTGAGTCCCCGGAGCCGAGAGCCTTGCCCGCTGCTCCATCCTCCTCTGTTGGGGGTCTCCTCAGTGTCAGGACTTGGAGAGCCTGGGCACAGGACTTTATCAGACAGGCCTTGAGTGCAGTGGGTACTTATCTGGTGTCTGCGGCCCTGAGGTCTGGGACAGACACTGCCAGTCTTTCTGGGCCACACCCATGGGGCCTGCCAGCTCCCCCTGGGCTTGGCACAGTGGAGGGGAGCCTCTACCACAGTGGAGGAGAGACACACCCAACGCCCTGGATGTGCCCGGCTCCCTGCAGCTACGGGTGCCTCAGGCCGGCCGCTGGTGGGTCTCAGTTTCTGAGGGGGTGGCAGTCAAGTTGAAGAGAAGAAACCTACGAAGGTGCCCTGTCAACTGCCACACACCCACATGCACGTCGACAGCCCATCACCGCCTCTTGCCTGTCCTCCCTGGGGACGGGCAGATCACGGGAGGTGACTTGTCAAGGGGAGACACGTTTGGGTGACACCAAGCTGAGCTTCCTGTCTTGAGGCTCTTTCTGCTTTCTCATCTTCCTGAGAATGAGTTGCCTTTTGTGTGTGTAAGTTCAAAGGGCCTCTGTCACTGGTGTAACCACCCCATCACACTTGAACATGAAACAAACATCATTTCCCTAAATTAAATTAAATCCCAGCTGCACCTCCTGAGAGGAATCATCCACTGGGTTCCTGGCCGGGGAGGGGTCCTCACTGCATGTGTCAGAGGCGTGTGAACCAGAGCAACTCCATCTTGTGTAGAGGCCGGGGGAAATGAGGCTGAGAACTACTGGGCTGCATTCCCAGGTGGTTAAGGAAGTTACAGGATGAGATAGGAGGTCAGCACAAGATACAGGTCATAAAGACCTTGCTGATAAAACAGGTTGCAGTAAAGAAACCAGCCAAAGCCCTCCAAAACCAGGATGGCCATGAGAGTGACCTCTAGTCGTGCTTGCTGCTACACTCCCACCGGCGCCATGACTTCTGGTCATCCTCACTGCTGCACTCCCACTGCGGCTCCTCTGTTCCCTGAACAGTCTCCCTACCTCCAGGGGCTCAGAGATGTCCCCATGGGGTCCTCCCTGGGTGCCCAGGGACCCCTTCAGGGCTCTTGAGACTGGGGAGCTCTGTGGCTCTTCCAGGGCCCATGCCACAGCCCATGGACAGTCTGGCCGCCTGGGCAGGAGGCAGGCCTTTCCTACCAGAGGACCCCAAGCCCAAGGCCCCCTTCCTGCTGGGCCTCAGGCAACTCAAGTGATTCCTCTCTGGTCTGGCTATGGGAGGTGGTTCCTTCTTGCCTGGGCAGCCCCTGAAGCACAGATAATCAGCTCCCAAGCCCATCCTTCCTTCCCACTCTGGGAGCCTGGAGGAGGGGCACGAAGTCCTGTTTGTCCTTCCAGGGTGGGCGAAGGTGCATTCCTGTCACCTCGTTTCTTGTGCACATACAGCTCATTTCATAGCCATCTGGCAGGCGCTCAACCAAAGACGTCTCATGGCACTGTGGTTCAGGAAAAGATATCTGATGCTGGAGTCCTGCGTGGTTCATAGCCCCAGGCCTCAGCCCACAGCCCTGCCTGCATCTCCAGGCTCTCAATGGGACAGGAGCACATTGCTGTGCCCATTTTGCTCACCCAGAAAAAACTTTGTAAAAGGCTTTGTATTTCCTTCCCTAGCTAACTGGGCATGGTCACACTGTTTTTTCAGATCCCGCTTCCTGTCCCACCCAACCCCAAATGTCCATGGAACCAGCCCCACTAAACTGCATCCGGCTGCCTCTTCCACCTGGGCCCTGCTCTCAGATGGAAGTGTCACCAAACACCCAGATCGCCCCTGGGAGCCATGATCCTGCTTCTCTGGGTAAGCACGTCCAGAGCAGACGCAGGCACTCGCCAGGTTCCTTGGGCTTGTGCCTTCTTTCCCTGTGGCCCATGCACAGGCCTCTGGCCTGCTCTACCCAGGCGGCAGCTCTCCTGGGGTCTGGCAAGCTTCCACTGCTCCGACTCTACCAGTCAAAGCCCAGGCCTGGCTCCTGGAGTCTGCAGCAGCGCAAGTGGCCTCAAAACCCCAGCCTCCTTCTGCAGCTGAACGCTGCAGCCCTTGGGTGAGGTCAGACCCCGGCAACCCTCATTTCCTTCTTTGGAATGCAGGACTGACTTGCAGGCAGAGGCTTTGGTCTGCGTATAAGCCCAGACAAGCCTCCCAGGTTCTGCCATTAAGAGTCTCAGGGAATTCTAGAGATTTCAAACGTGAGCACATCCCAAGATGAATTTCTTTTTTTTTTTTTTTTTTTTGAGACGGAATCTCGCTCTGTCGCCCAGGCTGGAGTGCAGTGGCGCGATCTCGGCTCACTGCAAGCTCCGCCTCCCGGGTTCACGCCATTCTCCTGCCTCAGCCTCCCGAGTAGCTGGGACTACAGGCGCCCACAACCGCGCCCGGCTAATTTTTTGTATTTTTAGTAGAGACGGGGTTTCACCGTGGTCTCGATCTCCTGACCTTGTGATCCGCCCGCCTCGGCCTCCCAAAGTGCTGGGATTACAGGCGTGAGCCACCGCGCCCGGCCAGATGAATTTTTAAAGTATCTTTCAGCAGAGGAGAAATCCCAGTGGCCAAGCTTTAGTTTTCAACACAACGGAAATAGATATTTTAAACTGGGGAAAAATTATGTGGTCCTGTGCTACCCCGTCCCGGTCCCTTTTCCTGTGATGTTAACAATGCTGTGAACTCTCGCTGAGCCAACCTGCATGCTTGGGGTTTTTCTCAACCCAGCACTTCAGGTGGCCAGCGCTAACCAAAGTTTGCTTATTTATTTATTTAGTTAGTTAGTTATTGAGACAGAGTCTTGCTGTTGTCGCCTAGGCTGGAGTGTAGTGGCGTGATCTTGGCTTACTGTAACCTCTGCCTCCTGGGTTGAAGCTGTTCTCCTGCCTCAGCCTCCTGAGTCGCTGGAATTACAGGTGTCCGCCACCTCGCCTGGCTGATTTTCGTATTTTTAGTAGAGACAGGGTTTCATCATGTTGGCCAGGCTGGTCTCGAACTCCTGACCTCAGGTGATTCGCCCGCCTTGGCCTCCCAAAGTGCTGGGATTACAGGCATCAGCCTCCACACCTGGCCTAAACAAAGGATTTTATTTGCCCTCCCTGGAACGTCAAGTGCCCTCAATCCTGACTCCGTGAATTGAGATCGGCATCAGCTGTCACCAGGATGACAGCCATGCCAGGTCCCTGGCCCCCTGCCTCCAGCCTCCTGCCCTCCAGCGCTGCCTCCACTGCAGCCAGTGAGGCCTGATCCTCTTGATCATCTCTCAGAGTGGCTCAGTGGGGAAACATTGTCTACAGCAGGGGCAGGCAAACCTTCTCTTTAAAGGGCCACTTATAAATGTTTTCAGGCTGTAAGGTCTTGTGGGGTGAAAAGAGCCACAGGCAGTATGCAAATGAACAGGCAGGTCTGTGTGTGTTCCGATAAAACTTTATTCACAAAAACAGGTATCAAGCCAGATTTGGCCCCAGGGCTGCAGTTCCGTTCTACAGAATAAGGCGTGCTCGGCTTCAGCAGTGCAGTGAGCATTTTGCGTGTGGTTCTTTTCTACGTCTGTTCAGTGTCTCACCTCCCACACCCACTACCACTCCCCACTGCCACACCCTGTGTCAACTCCTTGTCCCTGGAAGTTGCCCAGAGGCATTCTACTTCCTCGGGGTCTTTCCACAGGATGTATTCTCATCCTTCAGACCTGGCTGCCTGATTCTCCACCTGAGAATCTCCCACTCGCTTCTCCAGATTCAGCCCACCCCTCTCAGGGGCCTTTCCGAGAACCGCTCCTCCAGTCTTGTCCCCTCACAGGCTTTATCCTGCCTGGCCTCTGAGCAGCACCAGGCCCTGTGCACCTCTTCCCTCCCCTCCCTCCTCTTCCCTGGGAGACTGTTTTGCCTGTTTTCCTCCCGCCTCCCTAACTGCTCCTGCTCTGCCCCCTTCCACTGTGTTCTCAGCTGCTGATGCTTCTTTCTGCCTCTTCCTCAGCCCCTTCATCTCTCTTCCTGCACCCCCATGACCTCACTCCCCACCTGGTTACTGGAGGCTCCCAGATCCATGCCTCCAAGTGGGCCTCTGCAGAGCATGATCCCACCAGACTCTCCACGCGGTAGGGGCTGTTCAGACTCACCACTTTTCTCCCCACGCCTGCGCCTCCTCCCGAAATCCCCCTCCATAAGATGGCATTGCTCTAGGACCGACAGGTTTGCATGCCCACTGTGCAGTAACAGGTCAATTACCTCGAGACAGCAGGGAAATGATAGCAGGGCACCAAGCCAGGAGACGGGAGAAAGTCCTGAAATTCATCTCCCTGAGGAGTTCTGGGCTGGGATTTTTAAGGGGATCATGGAGGGTGAGGGTTTGGGAGATTGGGGTCTTTAATTGGTTGGAGTGAGGGGAATGAAGCCACCAGGAGGTGGAAACTCCATTCTTTGTAAGTCTGTTTCCATGGGGTCCTTGAGACTAGCTGACATCAGTAGTGTCACTGATATGCAAGGACCTGAAAGAATATCTCAAATGGAAAACTTACCATTTTATAGTGTTCAAGTTGTTATCTATAGAACAGTGACGGGGAACTTTACTCTTGTCACAGGGTCTACGTGATTCTGGGGCAATAGGCAAGCACCTCTGAGAAAGCGGGTCTGGCAGTGGGCTGGCCTCGTGCTCAATGCTGGATGTGCTGCCAGCTGGGTTTATTCTCCTTTTCCCCTTCCCTACTTCCCAGGTTCATTTCATAAAGCTTATAGGGATGGTTGCAGCATCTGAGGTGAACACATTTTGAGAGCATCTTTCTAGTCCACAGCAAACCCCTTAGCCAGAGCGGTCCTCCACCCTTGCCCAACAAGACCCTCTCTCACTGGTCTCTGTCACTGCTGCAGGTTCAGTGACACCCTCCAGCCTGAGCATGAGCCCAGCCAGGGTGGGCTGTTCAGTCTCTTCCCTGGGAATCTGGAGCTGGATTGAGCTGGTCTGCAGGTAACTGGGCTTTTATTGCATCAGGGGGATATGGGAGAGGCCATTCCTACCGCCACGGGGCCTGGGGCAGCATTGGCTGTGGGTTGGAGAGAGCGGGGAAGGCGAGCTGTGCAGGCAGGGTCAGAAGAGAGGTGGCCCCTGGCTCCAGTTCCGCTGAGGCGGGCCATGGGCGGCAGGGCAGGGCAGTGCTCCTGCTGTGCGGATGCTGAAGGAGGTCCTGGGAGACGAGTGATGTGGCTCCATGGCCAGCCATCCAGGATCTCCAGCCCCAGCCACCTTGACCCTCCTTCCCTCAACACCTTCTCGTGCCCTTGAGCTGCTGCTCCCGACAAGTAGGTGGGTCCCCAAATCACCAGATATTCTGTCATGCTTTGGGTGACTGGACCCCTACATCCCAGCAGCTGTGCTCCTTGACTGCTCCTGAAGAGTTACCACCCACCTTCCTGGCCCGCACCAGTCCTGACAAAGGGGCTGAGGGGAGAGGGGCAGGGCTGGCCTGCTGGGTCCAGGGTGGCTTGGGGCCAGGCCATTCTGTATCCTGGTTTTATAAAATGAAGCTGTGTTGCTCCTTCAGGCGATGGGGTGGGGCAGAGGGGGCACAGACTCCTCCTGACATCTCTGGCTTTGGGACAAAACAATTTACTGGGTAGGTTCTTCTAGCCTGGTCTGAGAACCCAGCAGGCTCGAGACACTGCAACCTGGCCTGGCTGTGGGCAGGCAGGGAGTGGAGATTGCTGCATTTTCTGGGCAGAGGCGCTGGGGCGTTTGCCAGAAGTCTCCAACAGGCCATCTGGTCCCAGAGAGCAGAGCACACAGCCTCAAGAAATACGAGAAAGGCGGCAGGGGCAGGTGAGCTACAAAGAGGGCTCCCCTGGGCAGTTTCATTTTTAGGGGATTGTTTCATACATCTTCGAACCTTCAGGGTTTTAATGTGTTTGGAGCTGTGCAGCGAAGCCCAAGGTCCTCTATGTGACCTTGCAACCCCTTTGGGCCTTGGCCGGCTGCCGCTCTGCCCCTTGCCTGCCCTCCAGACTCCCGTAAACATCAGCAAACCTGGATGGAGAGGAACCTTTGATGATGATGAAGTGGGGAGTAGGTCCTCCAAGTCCTTCCAAAGCCACCTCATCCTTCTAGCTAGCTCCAGGCAAGAGCAGCAAGCTCCCTGTGCTGTCCCGCATCAAACAGGCAAGGATAGCTGGACGCAGAGAGAAGAGGCTGCAGGAGAAGTGAAATCACCTCCACAGCCCAGGCAAGGTAGCAGCCAGGGGTGCCTGTATGTCAGCTGTGCAGGAAAGGCAACTCCCCGCCCCGCCCCGCCCCACCCCACTGGTCAGGGAGAGCCTCGCTCGCTTTTAACTTATACTCAGTAGGTGTGATTAGCAATGCGGGTCTGGGAGGTTTTGTTTCTTGAACTAGAAACCTTGGGTGGCACCCTTGTTGGGGTAACAGTGAGAGGTGTGGGTGACAGAGGGGAGGGGCCTTGCTGCTTCCTTGCTCTTGGCAGGGGGAGCTGGCTGGTGGATGATTCATTCATTCAGCAATTGTTTATCTTGAGGAAATGGTGGCAAAGGCCCTGTGGGGTGGGCAGTGTCATATGAGGTGTCAGGAGGTGGCTGCAAAGGAGAGGAGCTTGCAGGGGTTAAGGCAGCTGAGGGACCTTAACCCCAGGTGGCACCTGGCTTAGCTCTCATAGCTGTGGTTGCTGATTTTACGGTAGATTAGATTTTCCTGAAGCATGGCAAGAAAGAATAATTGGAACAGGCTAGGTTTCTGAGCAGAATGCAACCTTTGGCAAAACTCTGTAAAATACTCTGTAGCTTAAAACATCCCCATACCTCAGCCAACTATAGTTTATGCTCCTAAACCAGTTCAACAGAAGCCGTCGACACGGCTGCTGCTCTGGGTGGCAGGTGGTGGCTGTCCGTACCCTAGGCTGCAGGGAGAATAGCCCTGGGAGCCCCCAGACCACAGACACAGACAGGCCGGGAGTGGGGGGGGCGGTACTACCAGAGGCAGCTGCAAAGGACTCTTGGAGATGCTCCCTCTGTTCCTCCTTTCACCACCAGGGGCCTGAAAAGCGATTTCCTTCCGTGGGAAAATCCAGATCGGCCTCCCTGTCGCCTCTTCTTTACCCTCATTCATTCCTCCCCCGGGATAATCTGACTGTGCCTGTTTAGCTCTGTGGCTAAACAGAGTGGTTCCTGTCAGTCTTCATCTTACGGATCGCCGAGGTCCTGCACCCTTCCCTTGGCCATGCTCAGCTCCGGGGCTCCCTCCCGCCTTGCCTTTACCCTGGGACTGCTGTCCGCCTCCACGGCTGGGTCCTCTCCTCGGCTCCCTTCTTCAGTAGCAAGAACCTTAGGTCCTCATCCTTGAGCCTCTTCTCTCCCAACCATACCCCTGTATCTGAGCTTGTCCACTCCGGAGGAGAACAGACATGTGCCCAGGCTTCGGAAATCTGTTGTTTCTAGGCTTCCTCTCTGTAAAGTTCCTGATTCAGATAACTCATTGTAGGAATTGCGACTGGACATCCAGAGGCATCTCAACTCCATTGTGTCCCAAACTGAACTGGTCCCCTTTCCCCCACATCCTTGCCCCTCCTTCAGTATCCTCTACTCGGAGAGTAATGTCACCTCCTAAATACCCAGCCCAGAAGCCCTGGGGTCAGAGGAATGCAGGCTTTGGAGTCAACCACCATACTCAAATCCTGGCTCTACCACCTCCTGTGTGATCCTACCAAGTTCCTGAGCCTTTCTGTGCCTCAGTTTCCCAGATAGCATCAGTGCTCCTCTTATAGACTTCTAGTAAGGAAACAATGAGATATTCCATTAGAAGTAGCCATACAGATAGTGCTCAGTAAAAATGAGCTATTAATCCCCTTCCCCCAACACACACACACACACACACACACACACACTCAGCCAGTGACTCAGTCCTGTGGGCTCTGCCTCATCTCCAGATCCAGGTCCCATTCACTGCCACAGTGGTGGCTCTGACATTCCCCATTCCCACCCTCAGCAGCTGTAGTTGCCTCCTTACTGCCTTACTGGTCTTTCTTCCTCCATGGTCTTCCTATTCCCATCTCGGTGAATAATTCCTTTATAACAATAACAAAAAAAGCTTTATTGAGATGTAATTCACATACCATACAAGTCACTGATTTAAAGTGTAGAATTCAATGGCTTTTAGTGCATTCATTGAGTTATGTGACCACCTCCACAACCGACTTTTTATTTATTTTTTCTTGAGACAGAGTCTCACTCTGTTCCCAGAGTGCAGTGGTGCAATCTTGGCTCACTGCAACCTCCGCCTTCTGGGTTCAAGCGATTCTCCTGCCTCAGCCTCCTGAGTAGTTGGGATGACAGGTGCGCACCACCATGCCCAGCTAATTTTTGTGTTTTTAGTAGAGATGGGGTTTCACCATGTTGGCCAGGATGGTCTCAATCTCTTGACCTCGTGATCCACCCGCTTCGACCTCCCAAAGTGCTGGGATTACAGGTGTGAGCCACCACCTTACAACCAATTTTATAGCACATTTTCATCACTCCACAAAGAAACCCTGTGCGCATTACCACTCACTCCTTATTCCTGCCTCCTGACCCCCTCCCAGCCCTAGGCAGCCACTAATCTACTGTCTGCCTCTATAGATTTGCCTATTCTGGACATTTCATACTAACGGAACCCTATTCTATGCAGTCTTTTGTGACTAGCTTCTTTCACTTAGCATGTTTCAAGGCTCATCCTTGTTGTAACAAGTAGCATTCCTTCTTATGGCCAGCTAATATTCCATTGTGTGGATATACTAGACCACATTTTGTGTATCCATTCACCAGCTGGTCAACCGAATAATACATGGGTTGTTTTCATCTCTTGACTATTACACACAGTCCATACAAAATGCTGCTATGAAATTCCTATACAGGTTTCTGTGTGGACATATGTTTTTGTTGCTGTATATACCTAGCAGTCATATTAGTCATATGGTAACTCTATGTCACTTTTGGAGGAACTGGCAAACTGTTTTACAAAGTGGCTGTGCTATTTTACAGTCTCCTCTGTAAAGTATGAGGGTTCCACTTCTCCACATCCTCACCCACACTCATTACTATCTGTCTTTTTGACTGTGGCCATCCTAATGCCTGTGAAGTGGTATCTCATGGTTTTGATTTGCATTTGCCTGATGGCTAATGGTGTTCAGCAGCTTTTCATGTACTCATTGACCATTTGTATATCTTCCTTGAGAAATGTCTATTCAGATCCTTTGCTCATTTTAAATTAGAATGTTTATCTTTTTATTATTGGTTTGTGAGAATTCTTCATATATGCTAGAGACAAGTCTCTTAGGCATATAAATTTGCAAAACTTTTCTCCATTCTGTAGGTTGTTTTTTCACTGGCTTGATAGCGTCTTTTAAAACACAAAATTTTTTAATTTGAATGAAGCCCAGTTTATCCATGTTTTTCCTTTGGTTGCTTGTATTTTTGGTGTCATATTTTAAAAACCATTGCCTACTTTGGTGTCAAAATTTATGTCTATAATGTGGAGAAAGGAGAACTCTTAGATGTTATTGGTGGGAAAATAAATTATTTTAGCCATTCCGGAAAACAGTATGGGAGTTTCTCAACAACTAAAAATAGAATTACTGTACAATCCAGCCATCTCACTAATGGGTATTTTCAAAGGAAAGGAAATCAATATATTACAGGAATACCTGCACCACCCTTGTCTACTCACAATAGCCAAGATACGGAATCAAACTAAATGTCCATCAACAGATGAATGAATTAAAAACTGTGGTAGATATACACAATGGAATACTATTTAGCCATAAAAAAGAATAAAATTCTGTTATTTGCAGCAACATAGAGGGACCAAGAGGTCATTATGTTGGTGAAATAAACCAGACACAGAACCACAAATGTCCTCTCACTCATGTGGGAGCTAAAGAAGTTGATCTCATGTCTCATGGAGGTAGAGAGTAGAATGATAGTTACCAGAGGCTGGGAAAGGGAGTGGGATGAAGAGAGGTTGAACTACTGGGTACAAACGTACAGTTAGACAGAAGGAATAAGTTCTAGTGTTCTATAGCACAGCAGGGTGACTATAGTTAATAATTTATTGTACATTTCAAAACAGACAGGGATATGTGAAAAGTTCCCAACACAAAGAATCGATGAACCTTTGAGGTGATGGATATTCCAGTTACTGTGATTTGATCATTACACATTGTAGGCATGTGTGAAAATATCACCTGTACTCCATAAATATGTACAATTATTATGTGTCAGTAAAAAATGTATGACTATATTTTCTGCAAAGAAGTTGTATTCGTCAGAGTTCTCTAGAGGGACAGAACTAACAGGATATGTGTGTGTGTGTGTGTACGTGCGTGTGTGTGTGTGTGTATATATATATATATGGGAGTTTATTAAGTATTAATTCACATGATCGCAAGCTCCCACAATAGGCCATCTGCAAGCTGAGGAGCAAGGAGAACTGGTCCATGTCCCAAAAGTGAAGAACTTGGAGTTCGATGTTCAAGGGCAGGAAGCATCCAGCATGGGAGAAAGATGTAGGCTGGGAGGCTAGGCCTGTCTAGTCTTTTCACGTTTTTCTGCCTCCTTTTTATCCTAGCCACACTGGCAGCTGACTAGATGGTGCCCACTCAGATTAAGGGTGGGTCTGCCTCTCCCAGTCCACTGACTCAAATGTTAATCTCCTTTGGCAACACCCTCACAGACACACCCAGGAGCAATACTTTGCATCCTTTAATCCAATCAAGTTGACAATCAGTATTAACCATCACAGAAGTGTATAATTTTACTTCTTATATTTAAGTCTTTGATCCATTTTAGGCTAATTTTTGTGTGTAAGGTGAGGCAGTGTTCCAACTTCATTCTTTTACATGTGGATGTCTAAGTTGTCCCAGCGCCATTTATTGAAAATTGTCTTGGCATCCTTGTCAAGAATTAATTGGCTGTAAATGTGAGAATGTGAATGTGAGAATGGAACTGAACTCTCAGTTCCATTCCATTGATCTATATCTCTATCCTAATGCTAGTATCACACAGTCTTGATTATTGTAGCTTTGTAGTAAGTTTTGAAATCAGAAAGTGTGAGTTCTCCAACTTCGTTCTTTTTCAGGATTGTTCTGGCTATCCTGCTCCCTTGAACATCTACATGAATGGGCAATTCCTTTTAAGATGCTTTATTTATTTATTTATTATTTATTTATTTATTTAAGATAGAGTCTTGCTCTGTCTCCTAGGCTGGAGTGCTGTGATGTGACCATGACTCCCTGCAGCCTCAACCTTCCAGGCTCAAGTGTTCCTCCCACCTCAGCCTCCTGAGTAGCTAGGACTCTAGATGTGCTAATTTTTATTTTTCTATTTTTTTGTACATACGAGGTCTCACTATGTTACCTAGGCTGGCCTTGAACTCCTAGGCTTAAGCCATCCTCCCGTCTTAGCCTCCCAAAGTGCTGGGATTTATGGTTTTTTTTTTTCGAGACGGAGTCTCACTCTTGTTGCCTAGGCTGGAGTGCAATGGTGCAATCTCAGCTCACCACCTCTGTCTCCTGGGTTCAAGTGATTCTCCTGCCTCAGCCTCCCAAGTAGCTGGGATTATAGGCATGCACCATGATGCCTGGCTAATTTTGTATTTTTAGTAGAGACGGGGTTTCTCCATGTTGGTCAGGCTGGTCTTGAACTCCCGACCTCAGGTGATCTGCGTGCCTCAGCCTCCCAAAATGCTTGGATTACAGGCGTGAGCCACCGTACCCAGCCTCCAAAGTGCTGGGATTACAGGTGTGAGCCACTGCTCCTGACCCTTTTAAGATACTTTAACTCCTCCTCCCTTCCCCTGTCATCAATCTATCTACAAATGGATTGATTACCTTTAATGGGAAACATACATCTTCCCTTTCTTGTGTTTTAGAACAACACTCAAAATTAACAATCATTCTGAGTCATTCTTTTGTTTAAAGAGCTATTCTGATTCCCTGTGGACTCTGGGGGCAATTGTCACCCTGGTTCTGGTTTTCTGAGACTAGACGTAAGGGGTGGGTGGCGTGGGAGAGGTGACAGGAGCAGCCAGCCTGTGTTGAACAACAGTCCTGGCATTTCTCTGACTTCTCCATCACCCTGACCGAATGGGCGGCTGAGTCACCAGTGTGTGAATCACAAGTGGAGAAATGTCAGGTAGTTGACTGGTCTTTGAAGGCAATGGAACCTGAATGCAAGCGCCTGTCTGAATCTCTGTGCACACTTATTAAATGCAGATTCCTGGAGCTCATCATTCAGGCACCTTGAGCTCCTATGAGAGGCTAAGTCCTCTCTCTGTAGAGTTTTCACTCTAGTGGGGAAAAGGCCATTAATAAACAAACAAACGTCAGATATCAATGTTAATAGCGGAAAACAACGGTAATGTCCAGAGAGTACCAGGAGGGCTACTTCAGGTCAGGTGCCAAGGGAAGACCTCTTAGGAGATAACATTTCAGCTCAGATCTGAATGACCAGAGGCAGCTTCCACTGAGAAGGCTTTTGTGGCCATGAGAGTTCCCTGCCCGGCCAACCTCGGGATGGCCTGCAGCAAAGGTATCTGTGCTAAGCTGACTTGAGCCACATTCTCTTCCAGGAATGACCATCTTTATGTTTTAGTTGTGTTCTTGTCACATTCTCTCCTGTTTGTGGATATTTTTGTGATGCAACCTTGTTTTCTTATTACTCACTAATGGAAGGGGGTGAGGAGTTGTTCACTTTTTGTTTGATCTCTGTTCTCTCCCACGAGAACACACGTTCCTGGAGGGCAGGGGTGCTCTGTCTTTTTCCATCTGTGTTCTCATACCCAGCACAGGTTCTCAGTAAATATATGTTGAATCAACTAATGGCACAGCATCAACTGCTACCAAATTTAGCTACTGACTGATTCCTGGCACCTGTTATAACAAATAAACATGACTGTGTGTGATGGAGCATTGCCAGCTTCTGATGGACGTTCTGTTTAATCCAAATGTTAGACTGTGAGGCACATTTGCAAGAGTGCAGGTTTTAGTAACTGCTTTTCCTGTAGAGTGCTGTGTTCTTTTGTGCATAATATATAATAGTTAGTTAGCATTAAAATATGCTGAGAGATTTGCTACATGTCAGAAGTCATGCCCAGTGCTTAATGCATTATTCCTATTTACCTGTAACAAGTGATATTCATGAAGGTGCTATCATTATTCTCATTTTATGGATGAGGACACTGTGGCAGCTAGAAGCACTCACTTGCCCAAAGTTGCACTGCTGCCAGATGAGAATCTGGGAGTCTCAATCCAGGAAATACGTCTCTGATATGGTTTGGCTGTGTCCCTACCCGAATCTCACCTTGAATTGTAATAATCCCCACGTGTCAAGGGCAGGGCCAGGTGGAGATAATCGAATCATAGGGGCAATTTCCCCCATGCTGTTCTCATGGTAGTGAACAAGGCTTATGACATCTGATGGTTTTATAAATGGGAATTCCCCTACACAAGCTCTCTCTTGCCTGCCACCATGTAAGACGTGACTTTGCTCCTCATTCACCTTCCACCGTGATTGTGAGGCCTCCCCTGCCATGTGGAACTGTGAGTCAATTAAACCCCCTCCTTTATAAATTATCCAGTCTCGGGTATGTCTTTATTAGCAGCATGAGAACAGATTCATACAGTCTCCAAAACTGATGCTTTTGACCATGATGCTATGCCCCTTCCTCCAAATGAATATCTAGAAGTGTCCAGCCCAAAGGATTATTCTGCAGATGAGATGCACCCAAACACATATTTTCCTAAGCACCTGAAATTAGTTTTTTTCATTTTTATTGTGGTAAACATACACAAAATTGATCATTTTAACAATTTTTAAGTGTACAGTTCAGTGGCATTAAGTACCTTCACATCGTTGTGTAACCATCACCACCATCCTTCTCCAGAACATTTTCATCTTCACAAACAGAAACTCTATATCTGTTAAATAATAATGCCCCATTCCCTTCCCCTAGGCCCTGGCAACTCCCATTTTACTTTCTGTCTTGATGATTTTGACCAGTCTAGGAACCTCGTTTAAGTGGAATTCTACAATATTTGTCTTTTGTGCCTGATTTCTTTTACTTAATTATGCTCTCGAAGTTCGTGCATGTTGTGGCAGGTGGGGGCATGGTCTTCCTTTAATGGCTGAGTGATATTACATTGCATGAAAATACAACGTTTTATTCATCCATTCATCCACTGAGGGACGCGTGGGTGGCTTCCCCCTTTTGGCTATTGCCAATAACGCTGCTATGAACATGGGTGTAAGAAGCATGTTCTATGTACTGATTAAGGAAATCAAAGCCTCACCCAGAATGTGTCCTGGGGCTCGAAGGGCAGTTGGGGTCCTGAGGGTGACGTGTCTCCCCGAGCTGGTGGGGAGAAGGTGCCATAATTTTCATGTCCTGCGCTCTCCTCACCCACCACCGCCCTTAGCCATAGTTACACCGCTGCCTTTCCCATCAGACGGTGAGGCCCCGAGGACAGACTGGGGTTTTTTTTGTTATTGCTGCTTCACTGCCCCTGCTGCTGGCCCCTGCAAGCTCCAGTTCCTGTGGTGCACGAGTTCGGCAGGAGAGGGGCCGCCGCACCACTGCCGAACGGAGCCCAGCACAGGTACATAGCGCCAAGATTTGGGGAGAGCACCCTGAAGCGGGGACCTGGAGGTGCGCGCGGGCATGGGCAGCCGGCAGACACTTGCAGCCCGCTTGGCACTGGGAAGCACCCACTCCCAGTCTGCTTTAGGGGGCGCTGCTGCTCTTGGACACCAGAATGGCTGGACTGAGCGTCCCTAACCCAGCTGGGTGCCAGTCTCAGAAGGCGCTATGGCGCAGACACGCAGGAATCCAGGTAGGCCCCCGCGCTGCCCCCGCAGCCTGACCTTGTTTCCTTTCCCAGCGTCTTTCTATGTTTTCTTCCCAAACCATCTCTGACACGTGGGGACAAAGTGAGGATCAGTCTGAAGGTTTCGGAAGGCCTGGTTCTTCGAAACCTTTTTTTTTTTAAAATTTAAATAAAGGTTCCAGGACATCCTGTTCTGTCCTAACAAAGGAGTCTCTCAAGGTGTGTCTCCAAAAGGCCACCAGGTCAATGACTCAGTCCTCCAGAGCAGGGAGCTGAACCACAGGGGCTTGCGGATGGCTATCATCGCACACAGGGGGATGCTTCTTTACCCACATTTGCTGTTCAGAGGGTATCTTACCAAACCACAACCGCCTCTGTCTGTGTGGAGGAAGGACAGCAAGCTGCCCAGGGCCACTCTGTGGCATAGCCTATGAGTCAACTCCGCTCTCGGCCAGTCCGTGAACACTTAGTGAGAACCTGCTAGGCCCCACAAGCTTTGTTCTAGGACTGGGCATGCAGTTGCGAACAAAACAGATACAAACCCCTGTCCTGCAGGAGCTGTTCTTCCAGCCCAGACTGATGGGCGTACAAGGAGTGACATATGTGTGTGGTGGAAAGTGCTCTGCGGGGAAGGAAAGGGACTGGGTCTGGTAATGGGTTGCAGTTTTCAGCAGAGTGGTCAGGAAAGGCCTCACTGAAAAGGTAAGACCTGAAGAAGAGAGGGAGAGAGCCTCAGGAGTGTTGGGGAAGTGTTCCAGTCACGAGGGCAGCATGTGCAAAGGCCCTGAGGTGGAATCCAACAGCACAGAGGCCACTGTGACTAGAGCTGAGTGAGCAGAAGGAAGAGCGTCAGAGGAGGAGGCCAGAGAAGGGAAGGAGGATTCTGAAGGGCTGTGTGCACATTGGTAAAAGATGGTGATATAGTTTGGCTGTGTCCCCACCCAAATCTCACCTTGAATTGTAATAATCCCCATGTGTCAAGAGCGGGGCCAGGTGGAGCTAATTGAATCATAGGGGCAGTTTCCCCCATACTGTTTCCTTTGTAGTGAATAAGTCTCACGAGATCTGATGGTTTTATAAATGGGAGTTCCCCTGCACAAGCTCTCTCTTGCCTGCTGCCATTTAAGATGTTACTTGCTGCTCCTTGTCTTCCGCCATGATTGTGAGGCTTCCCCAGCCATGTGGAACTGTGAGTCAATTAAAATTCTTTCCTTTACAAATTACCCAGTCTCAGGTATGTCTTTATTAGCAATGTGAGAACAGGCTAATACAGACAGGAAGCCACTGGAAGATTTTAAGTGGACAAATGTCCTGACCTTTAACAAGAGAAAGAATCTGTTAAGAAAAAGAATCCCAGGCTGGCATGGTGGCTCACACCTGTAATCCCAGGAATTTGGGAGGTGGAGGTGGGAGGATCACTTGAAACCAGGAGTTCAAGACCCCATTTGGTGGGCTTTGCCTCGCAGGGCAAGAGCAGAGCAGGGGACCAGTAGAGAGCTGTTGCAATAATTCAGACAAGGGATGGTGGCCGTGGGATTGAGAAGTGGTCACGTTCTTCATATGTAGCATTTTGGAGGTACAGCCAACACAATTTCCTGATAGTTAGATATTTCTTTTCTAACACAGAGTGTGGAAGAATAAAAACTGGACCAGGTGTCAGCAAGTCTGGCTCTGACTCTGGCTCTGCCTCCTACTAGCCCTGAGACATGAATAAGCAAATCAACCTCTCAGAGCCCGTTTTCCTTATTTGTAAAAAGGAGGTGAAAATTATCTGCCCCTTTATTCCTTAGGTAGTTTGTGAGGATCAAAGGAGAAACTGCTGGTGAATGTTCATTGAAAGCCACAGAGTACTGTGAAAACAGGGATTATCCATTCACCCACAGCTGAGCTTTCATCAAATAAAGAAACCAGATGAGGCTGGGAACGGTGGCTCATACTTGTAATCCCAGCACTTTGGGAGGCTGAGGCAGGTGGATCACTTGAGGTCAGGAGTTCAAGACCAGCCTGGCCAACATGGTGCAACCCTGTCTCCACTGAAAATACAAAAATGTGCTGGGTGTGGTAGTAGGCACCTGTAATCCCAGCTACTTGGGAGGCTGAGACAGGAGAATTGTTAGAACCCGGGAGGTGGAGGTTGCAGTGAGCCAAGACTGTGCCACTGCACGCCAGCCTGGCCAACAGAGTAAGATTCCATCTCAAAAGAAAAAAAAAAAGAAAAGAAAGAAATCAGATGATTTGGTTCAGGGACAATTGTATTTTTGCCCACCAGTGGGCGAAAACCTTGGGGAGGAGTTGCCGGGGGTATTGGCCCCTTTCTTTCTGCCTGCCCTACGGGGTGCTGGTGTGCTGGGGTGGGGACTCGCCTCTTGCTTCCCCATAGTCCTGCCAGAGGCGCCAGGAACGACTGTGCCGGTTATGCCCACGCAGGGCGCCTGGGTGAGAGGCCATGGGATGCTGAGATTCAGCCTCGTGCCCCGCTTCAGGCCATGTGCCCCGGTGTGGGCTGCTTCTGCCCCAGGAAGGGTTTGGTTTTGTTTGATTTTGTTTTTCTCCCTAATTTGCATAAGACAGAGGCTTAGGCAGCCCCAGTCGTTTGGGCAGAGAAGGAAAGATGTAGGTAGGGAATGATGTAGTGACCACATCTCTCTCCCTTGAGTGTTTGCTTTAGCCATAGTTTGACAGGGAAAAAAATTCTCAGGAGAAATCTTTTCAACCTGGATGGATGAGGGTGGGAAATGTAAAGTTGGGGCTCCAGGACCATTTGATGCTAGAGAAGGGGCAGCCATGGGCTCCTCCCCCAGCCCCTTTGGAAGCGGCAGCACTTCAGGGAGAGGCGTTTTGGGCTGAGCTGTCACCCTGGGTTCCACCCAGGAGAGGGCTGAGGACTGGCTTCCACCTTGGCCTGAACTCCTGCCTTCTTCCTCCGTTGCCCGGCTCCTTCCTGTCCCTTTGACCTTTCATCTCCTGACTCCATACATCTTGGGTGGTGCCTATGGTTTCACTTGTCCCCTGACTCTCCTTCAGTGGTGGTGTGTGGTCTGTGCCCACCCCCTGGCTTGGTCAGAGGCCGGCAGGTGGGCCTGGTAACCTGGTTCTGGCCACAGGCCACCCTCACTGGCCTCAAACTACAGTGAGGGGGCTGCACGTTTCCAAAGTCACCGTCTCTCCCCCATGTTCCTGAGCCAGGTAGCAGCCAGCTTTGGTACAGTGGGTTCAGCCCTGAGTTTGGTGTGGTACGAACCCGTTTGTTGCCCTCTCACATCTGTGAAACCCTCCACTTTACCCACCAGGGAAGCAGGGAATCACCCCTCCCTCACCCCTAGCTCCTGAACCTCTGATGGGGTCGAATCCAGCTCAGCAACAGTCTGGCGCACGAGTCACGGGCTTCTCTCTTATCCTTTGTCCCTGGCTGGGACAAGGGGCAAACGTCCTAGCCAGAGTAGCACAGTGAGATGAGACTCTGAAGGGTCTCTGAGTCTGAGGATTTCCCCGGGCCTGGCAGCAGGAAGGATGCAGGGCGTCTCAAGCTGCTGCGGCCTGACAATGAAACCAATCTTCCAGCAGAAGTAGAGGCAAGGGCTGGGAGACTCTGGCTCCAGTGATACCATATGAGTCCCTGGGTCAAGCTGAGCCGGAAGCACCAGCTCTCTCCCTAGACTTTTTGGTTACGTGCCAATAAAGCAGTTTCCTTTTTTCCTTTTTCTCTTTGCAGTTTACTGATTGTTATATACATTGCAGTTCGGAGAGTGCCCCTGCTCACAGCTGTGAGCACAGGCTTTGCACAGGCTGTCTGGAAACCGGCACAGCTACGTTCATCAGAAGAAACAGTTGCAGCCGGATGCGGTGGCTCATGCCTGTAATCCCAACCCTTTGGGAGGCTGAGGTGGGCAGATCACTTAAGGTCAGGACTTCAAGACCAGCCTGGCCAACATGGTGAGACCCCATCTTTACTAACAATACAAAAAAATTAGCTGGGTGTGGTGGTGCTCGCCTGTAGTCCCAGCTACTTGGGAGGCCAAGGCAGGAGGATTGCTTGAACCTGGGAGGCGGAGGTTGCAGTGAGCTGAGATCGCGCAATTGCACTCCAGCCTGGGCGAAAGAGTGAGACTCCGTCTCAAAAAAAAAAAAAAAAAAAAAAAAAAAGAAGAAACAGTGGCTTATGCTCGTACATATTTTATTTATCTCACAGTGTGGTACAATGTCATAGCCCTAGATAACTGGAAAAGACGCCCCCTGGAATTCTGGAGAATCATGAGAAATGTGTCAGGAGCTTGTTCTGCCTTGGAGGGGCCCTGGAGGTGTGAGGCATAGGGGCTGCCCCTGAGTAACCTGGATCATCAGCTTCTGCGGGGCATGGCCTGCACTGTCCTGCCTCCCCGACTTGGTTCTCTCTGTGCCCCCTGCCAGGTCAACCTTCTCATCTTTTCTACTATCTTCTAAAATCCTGCCCACACTCCAAGGCCCTTCTGGAATGCCACCTCCTCCTGTCACCCTTGCTTGCTAGTCCCCGACATGTGAACTCTATTGCTCCTTTGCCATAAGAGCTTGGCAGTGGTTGAGGGAGGCAGTGCTGCCCAGTGAGCAGAGCACAGTCTTCCCTTCCAGGCGACAGAGACCTAGCTCTGCCACCTTCCCACTGTGTGACTATGGGCATGTCACCTAACCTATTTGAATCTGATTGTCCTCATCTGTAAAATGGGAATAACACTCTCTACCTTGACGTTGCAGGGTTCAGAAAGAAGCAGGGGCCGGGTAGAATAGACCAAATCAACCGCTTGCAGACTCCTGTGCTGTGTCATGGAAAGTTTCTAGGGGCTCCTCCTCTGCCCCAGGTGCTCCTCAGGGGCCAGGAGGACAGGGCGGAGGCAGGTCTGGGCGAGAAGGGTGTGCCTGTGCACTGAGATATGCACCCCTATGGTTGGTGGTCGGCGCCTGCCTTTCCTTGTTCCCAACCCACTCTAGAGTTCAGGCTCCAAGAGAGCAAGGATGAGTTCTGACTCATCCTTAAGCTCAACGGGTGAATGCCCAGCCTAGGAGGTGGCATATAGGATACAGGTGGCCCTATGATTGAATTGAGGTAGTGAAGAGTGGGTTTTTTTTTTTTTTTTTTAAATAACAAATTGTGGCTGGGTGTGGTGGCTCATGCCTGTAATACCAGAACTTTGGGAGGCTGAGGTGGGCGGATCACTTGAGGTCAGGAGTTTGAGACCAGCCTGACCAACATGGCAAAACCCCATCTCTACTAAAAATACAAAAAGTAGCCAGGTGTGGTGGTGCACGTCTGTAGTCCCAGCTACTTGGGAGGCTGAGGCAGGAGAATCGCTTGAACTCCGAAGGCGGAGGTTGCAGTGAGCCGAGATGGCACCACTGCCCTTCAGCCTGGGCAGCAGAGTAAGACTCCATCTCAGAAACAAACAAACAAACAAACAAAAACTCCAAAAAGTTATGTTGAGTTAAGCTGAGATCCAAGCAAACAGAGAGGCTGAAAAGAACAAAGTTATGTGGAGTTTTCCCCAAGCACAGCTCCTCAATCTCAGCTTTCCACCCTTTGCTGGGTCCTTCCCTCATTCAGCTTTATGGGAAAGTCTTTACAGAATTCCCACTCTGAAGGTGGCACCTGGGTCACCAAGTAAGACAGAATTTGCCCTTGGGGTACAGAAAGAGTGGGCACCCAAGGCAGGATGCCCCAGGCACCATGAGGATATCCGGACAGGGGGGTCAGCAGCCTGGGACTCAATTAGAGGGAGGCGCTGGAACCAAGACGCCATCCCAGGTTCAGACCCTGAGAGGGTTAACCCTTGCCCACCCCCACCAAGCCTGACTCTTTTCTCACCAGAGTGGACACAACTTGAAAACCAACTGGACTGAGCATCCTTCTCCTAAAATCTCAGCCAGAAGCCAGGATGGAGGGTCCTGGGAAGGGAAGAGATGAGATTTCTGTGATTTTTTTTTTTTTTTTTTTTTTTTTTTTGAGACAGAGTCTCGCTCTGTCGCCCAGGCTGGAGTGCAGTGGCTGGATCTCAGCTCACTGCAAGCTCCGCCTCCCGGGTTTACGCCATTCTCCTGCCTGAGCCTCCCGAGTAGCTGGGACTACAGGCGCCCGCCACCTCGCCTGGCTAGTTTTTTTGTATTTTTTAGTAGAGACGGGGTTTCACCGTGTTAGCCAGGATGGTCTCGATCTCCTGACCTCGTGATCCTCCCGTCTCGGCCTCCCAAAGTGCTGGGATTACAGATTTCTGTGATTCTAAAACCTTGGGTCTGCCTGCAAACTTCTCTCTGACCCCGGCCGAGAGCTGTGCACATGCTAGCTAGCCCTGTCAGACAATAGCCTAGTGTTCCCGTCACAGTGCCTGGGAATGAGAGGCTTCTGAGGCCACAGAATGATGACAAGTCCCCGGGTTGAATTTACTCTGGGGGGACAAAATTCTGAGAGATTCACAGGTCCTTATCCAGGACAACCTCACAAAGAGCCCTGAAGCTTAGCTTCCTCTGCTTCGTGCGTAGTTTGAGGCATAAACTTTCCTTGTATGTCGGTCAGATGAAGCGAAGGATGAATATTATCCCAGGCTAAAGTAATGAAAAGTCCAGAAGCCAGCGATGACAGAGATGTGTGTGGAAGAAGGCTGTGAGCATTTCCATCAAACCCTGTGGATTTCCGAAGATCTTATCCCGAAGATATGTGTTTGGCCAATAAAACAGTGAGTAAAAATCCATCATATTTCCAGAGCCAAGTCGAATTCTGTGGGGCTGGGGTGAGGCAGAGGCAGAATCAGACCTTATAAAGATGTTTTGAGTAGCTGCTGTTCTGGGATCGCAGCCCGGTGACAGTGAATGCTTTCCGAGTCCTCGGATGAGAAGGAACAGAGGGACAGACTGACCATAAGTGGCCACTGTGGTGTGTGCTCAGTTCCAGACCAGCACCTAATTTGGGGAGGGAGAGGGTTCAAGGCTCCAGTGAGACAGTGAGTCCTGGGAGGGAAGGAACTCTGGCCAAGCTGAAGGCAGTGCAGTGGAGTGGGTTAGGAGGGACCCTCGGGGAGGGAAGAACAAGGAGAGAGGGAAGTGAGAGGAAAGGAGGTTTCTTCCTTGTCTAAATCCCAAGTATATATCCTTCTAAGGTCTGTTCTGGCCCTTCCCTAGGGAGTGCCTTCCCCTCTACCTGCCGGTCCCATAGAAAAGGACGTCCTCCCCTGCAGACCCTGGCCTCCATCACAGCACGCCCACTCTGTGCCCGCTGCAACCTCCTCTGACTCTCCCACTAGACCAGTGCCTGGCACACATGCTCCTGAATGCATGAACATCAGTCAGCTCTGGGTCCTCGAGATGACAAAACCCCCTGCTCCTGCGTCCTCATGGGGATCTGCACCAGCACTGGGCTGAACCTCCCCCTGCAATCCCTCAGTCACGTCTCCTGTAGCATTTTCTTTCTGGCAACAACATTTGGGGTCATTAAAAGTGTTTTTGAAACGCAACCTTTTAATTACAGGAAGAATACTGCCGCTGGGAAGGGGCCTTTCCTCAAATGCTCCAAGAATTCCTTGGCCAGATATGCTCCAGGGGGAACACAGCCCAAAACGGGCCTGTGGCTGTGATCAGACTCAAGCATCCTGTCAAAACAGGAGCCTGGGAAGGGGGAGCTCAGGGAAGGAAGGGGGGCCCCTCTTGGGAAGAGCAGGGGTGCTGGAGGAAGAAACCCGCCCAGTCCCCTTTAGGCCTAACTTAATGATAGGCTCACTGGCTCTCTAGCATGCACTTTTCCCTAGGAGGTCCCTTGGCCATGACCCAGAGTTAGGAACTAAGGGTCTGCAGACGCCTTCCTCTCCTCCCATATCAGAATATGCTCTCTACCGCAATACATGGTGGCATTGTCTTCCCGGAGCTTTAAGGGCAGCAGGGGCAGCAACTGCCTTCCCACGTGTCTCAGGCTGACTGCATACAGCTCCTCTCTTTGTTTTCAGAAGCCAAAAAGAGCCAGGCAGGCCAAAGTGGGGAAAGGGGGGTTCTAGGAAACACCTGGGGTGGCTGGGCAGAGGTGAGATGTGACCCTGGCTAGCCTAAGGGCTCCCTGTGGCCTTCAATGGTCAGCCTGTGATAAAGGCCTCAGAACTCCATCTCCTGTGATTTTCCTGGGGTACTCATTTCCCCTGCCCTGGGAGTCTAGGTGTTTATTTTTAAAATCCCAAGAATGCTAATTGAGATCAAAGTGACTCTGAAGTTCACCCTGGGGGTGCTGCAATCTGAAAAGGTGTTTTGCAAAGACAATCTTGGTTAGCCCTTCCCTGGCGCTAGGCTGCAGGAAACTTCTCACAGGGAATAACCCACATTGTAATCTACCTCGGGCAGGTGTGCTGCTGGGAAGCTCAGTTAATGATGTCTAATCTTTAAGAGCCATGAGAAACTCAGGAGGACCTAGCTGAGATACTTCTCAGACATTTTCTCAAATAAGTGTGGCAGAGCCACTCCTCATCTTGTTCTTCCCAGTCTTAGTTACCTGCTGAGCCAGCTGTGGCAGGTGGCAGGGATCTGGGAGCTCAGAGAGCTGTAGCAGGAGCTTTAGGCTTCAGTTTTTTTCTCCCACTTGATGGCCCCAGACGCCTTGAGTAAATTCTCCCTGCCTGGGGCCCCAGGACGCCTTCGATGTGACTGTCTTAAGGTTATTATTGTGTCTTCTTGTGGCTATGCCAGGATGTTCTGCTTCACCAAGCATTTCTATCCTCAACTGCCATGTCCCTACTGAAACTCTGTGTTCTCTTCTCAAGCAATTTTCTGGTAAAAACATTTTCCTGGCTAACCTGTAAGCATTGCAGAGCTCTCTACCTGCTGGAATGCCCTGAGGTCCAGAGAAAGGATGGACAGGGCATCAGTATCTCTCCCGTGTCTCTCTTGCCTTCAACCACTGACTCACCCATGTTGTTCCTCACTCAGGTTAAAACACATAGAGGGGCTGTTCTTAGAGAAAGTCTAACTCGGCTGGGCATGGTGGCTCACGCTTGTAATCCCAGCACTTTGGGAGGCCGAGGCAGGCAGGTCACCTGTGTTAGCACTGATTCAGATGGCCACTACACACTCTGTGCAGCAGACTTTGAGGTCAGGAGTTTGAGACCAGCCTGGCCAACATGGTGAAACCCGGTCCCTACTAAAAATACAAAAATTAGCCGGGCATGGTGGCGCACACCTGTAGTCCCAGCTCTTCGGGACGCTGAGGCAGAGAATCGCTTGAACCTGGCAGGCGGAGGTTGCAGTGAGCAGAGATCACCGTTGTACTCTAGCTTGGGTAACAAAATCGAAACTCCGTCTCAAAAAAAAAAAAAAAAAAAAGTCTAAGTCTACTTTTGATCAAATTGTATTCTTGCAAACAATTTTGCAAGAAATTGGCTGTCTCACTTTGATGGCATGATGACATTTTGGGAAATATTTCCAAGATGTTATAGTTTTCTAGCTGCCAGGACCTGGGTGCTTCCTGTGGCAGACAAAGGGTGACTCCCTGCCCTGGGTGCCAAGAGGGAGGGCTCCACTCTGTTCTGAACTTTTACACATCAGCCTCCTGCAAGATAAGCTTCCTGGTTTTCATATTACAACATAAACCAAACCGCAGAGGTTATGACTTTTCTGTGTTTCTTCTTTCATGAACCACCAGGCGGTGCAGCAAGCCCTGCCCACTTCCTGCTCACGTGCCTAGTCTGCAACGACCATTTACTTCAGGATATGAAGTCAACAGCAGAGCCCAAACAATAGTGAAGTGGCTCCCAGAGCCAAACTCGCCGGCCTGCTTACCCGCTCAGAATTGCCCCATCTTCAACACGAACAAGTGCTTCTGGAACAAATACCAGCCAATTGCACACAGTCCAGGGCTTTGACATGAAATATGAATCAACTCTACATTTATACACGACAGTGTCAATTTTTTATCTATTGGAGTTACTATATTCCTTTGGTGGCAGAACGGAGGTTCCCAGGGGAGCTATTAAGAAAAAGCTTTTCTGGCCCAGGTGCAGTGGCTCACGCCTGTAATCCCAGCACTTTGGGAGGCCAAGGCTGGTAGATCACCTGAGGAGTTTGAGACCAGCCTGGCCAACATGGTGAAACCCCATCTCTACTAAAAATACAAAGATTAGTCGGGCATGATGGTGCATGCCTGTAATCCCAGCTACTTGGGAGGGTAAGGCAGGAGAATTGCTTGAATCTGAGAGGCGGAGGTTACAGTGAGCCAAGATTGTGCCACTGCACTCTGGACTGGGTGACAGAGCAAGACTCTGTCTCAAAAAAAGAAAAAAAAAAAAGAAAGAAAGAAAGAAAGAAAGAAAGAAAAAGCTTTTCTGGCTGGGTATGGTGGCTTATGCCTGTAGTCTCAGCTACTTGGGAGGCTGAGGTGGAAGGATTGCTTGAGCTGTGAAGTTTGAGGCTGCGGTGAGCTGAGATCACACCATTGCACTCCAGCATGGGTGACAGAGCAAGACCCTGTAATTAGGGGGAAAAAAAAAAAGGAAAAAAAAAGCAATTGCTTTCCTGATAGAACTAAGAGAGTTTGGAACTAGGATTCTATAAAGTCAGCCCTGGAGTGGAACTTCTGTTATTACAGAGAGTACAGAAAGTGTCCTAAAAGGACAGCTGGGTGGCTGGGCATGGTGCCTCACACCTGTAATCCCAGCACTTTGGGAGGCAGAGGCGGGTGGATCACCTGAGGTCAGGAGTTCGAGACCAATCTGGCCAACATGGTGAAACCCAATCTCTACTAAAAATATAAAATTAGCCTGGCATGGTGGTGCATGCCTGTAATTCCAGCTACTTGGGAGGCTGAGGCAGGATAATCATTTGAACCCAGGAGGCGGAGGTTTCAGTGAGCTGAGATCATGCCATGGCACTCCAACCTGGTCAACAAGAGCGAAACTCTGTCTCAAACAAACAAACAAACAAAAGACAGCTGGCCAAACAGCAATATGTGTATTTAGCGCACATGGGCATAGCCCATGGCGCCAAGGTGGACATCCAGGTCACAGATGACAAGACTTGCTCTCATAGTGCTTACAGTTTATGAGCCAACAGCCATGTTAAGCAACCACCATCACTGGGTATATAATTAGGGATGGGGTAGATACTTTCCACACCAAAGACAACTCTTTGGGCTCCAGATGGGATTCCAGCTGCTCCTGGCTGGTCTCTCTTAGTCCTTCGTACATCACACACCGTGGGCTCGCAGTTACATGCCCTTTGATCTCTCTTCCCAGCTCAGCCACTCACTCCCTGTGTCAACTGGAGCAGGTCATTCAACCATTCTTTCAGTTTCTTCACCTGCAGAATGGCGATGAATGGCTCAGAGGAACGTCAGGATAAAGTGCCTCCTGATCCTGTCATGCCTGGAGTGATTCCCATACAAATCAGTATTTTTGTTGTTGCTGTTCTTTCTGTTTAGAAATTTGAAACAGAAAAAAAAAAATGGCCCAGATATTGTTTTATTCTCTCTGAACTCCTTCAGGTGCAGAACAAACGGAAAGGGTTCCAGCCCCTTTGCTTTCGGTTTTATCTGCACACAGTAATGACATTTTAGAAGGGTTCCTGAGCTGTGCACCATCTGCCCAGGCCAAGAGCAGGACACACAACCCAGATTTCTGCCTCGGAAGTGTAAATCCTGTCTGGGAGTGTCCACCAACTTCCAGCTACTTAAAAAAATCCTCCATTCTTTATGTCTTTGCCTTATCATCCCTGCTTGTGGATTATAAATCACTCTTTTCTTGAAAGAAATGTAAACAGAAATACCCCCTGCTGTAGCTGGCTGAGGCAGAGCCAGTAGAGGGAGCTCAGGGACATCATCAATTATTAATTCACGGTATTCAGAGTTTCTAACGTTTGCAAACGTTTAAAAACGACCCAGGTCTTACTAACAGGGAGCGAAATTGTCATGAAACATGCCTGAGCCAATGGCCTGACAAAGCAAGATGATTTCAACATGGGCATGGGTGGCAATGTGACCCTGAGGAGCCATAAGTCCAATTGCTGAACGTGGATGCACCCATCTCCCATTCCCTCACCATCTGAGGTGAGCACTTTCTTCCCACAGCCTCGGATCCATCCTTAGTTGTTACTGACCTGCGGGTGAGGTCTTAGAGGCCCTGGTATGAATTCGGTGAGTTCTTACTGCAAACTGTATTTAAAAGCTGGGACAGAGAGGAGGCCAGGGTGTGTTCATGGAGGGGCAAAGAGCATGTTCAAGTAGTCTAAGAGACTTCCTGCCAACTGGTCCCTTGTATTTTACAGTAACATGTGGCTCCAGCACTACAAATAGATTCAGGGAAAATGGTGGTTTTGGTTTTGAGCTATTTCCGAACTCTAGCAAAGACATTTTTCCAATTTAGGGATGTCAAAGAACTCATCTAGTTATGACTATATACTCAGTCCATTGCTCCAGGGATCCGGCATAGTGTGGTGATTTTCCAGTCAAAGTACCAATTCAGAGAACAGGGAAATGGTCTCCTGCTGTGGGAGGCCGTGTTCTGAGCAACACTCAGCTGGCTTACTGGACTGGCCTTTCCAGGCATCTAAATGTCCTACGGCCACATGAATCCTCTTGGAAAAGCCTTTTAAGTAATTCCTCAAAAGCAGTGCACTTCATTTCTTCAGTCTCCCTCATTAACCTGAATGCCATTTGATAGACATCAAAATCCCAGGCACTCCTGGAATTTGTTTTACATTTCTTCCACTGTAAGAGTTTGACACACATGTTTGCTGAATGAATGAATGGTTAAAGCAATGAATCAGAGCTATTTATTGATTGCTTATTGTTAAATTTAAGTCCCACAATAGCCCTGTGAAAGGCAGGTATTATTAGTTTTCTCACTTTACAGATAAGGAAACAGTCTGAAAATAAAATGTAAGTACCTTGCCTAAGATTTCAAGTGTAGGCGCAGAAGCCAGGATTCAAAGACAGGCGTTTCTGACTCCAAAGTCCACGTGCTTTCTGTTACTCAGTTCTGCTGGTTAGGATTCCTCCAACTCTTTCAATCATGGGCTCTCTGAATTGGAAAACAGCCATCCTCCACCTGAGTTATTTTCCTGGCAGATGTAGCATTATACTTTTAAAAATGCAGTTCCAGTTACTCTAGAGGCTGAGGCGGGACCATCCCCTGAGCCCAGGAGTTCAAGGCTGCAGTGAGCTATAACTGCCACTGCACTCCAGCCTGAGTAACAGAGCAAGACCCTTTAAAAAAAAAAAAAAGCTTATGTGTCCAAAATACTTGCCCTGAAAAGCTGTGTACAGTAAACATGGTTTGAAACTTCACTTTCCTTCTTGGAAACCCAGATCACTTAACTATAGCTTCACTGGCATTTACTAACACGTTCACCATTGGAAAAATGTTTTCTTGCTTTGCAAGGGACAATCCACGTAAGAGAAAAGATTCTGAAGTTCAATTCTCTTCCACCTTAAAATTATGCTGAGATGAAAGCAACTTGAGGGAACAGCTTGCTTCTATGTTAATTAACTCCCATTAATATTTTATGTTTAAGCCATCCTCAAGCCGTATTTTCCCTAGGAAATCGCAAGAGTTCTTCATTTGCTTGCATGTTTCTTGGCCTGAAGAAATTAACAACATTTTGAACTATATTATATATGAAGCCATTTTATGTTGTACTGAAAAAAATGCATGATGCAAATATCACTTAGACTCCTAGAGCAATAATTCTTAATCTAATGGACACATGCTAAATCAAAATTTCAGTGGGGTTCTACATGCTTTGGCTAAGCATATCTGATATAACTCAGTTGATTAAAAAATTTAGAAATCATAGTATTTATTTTAGTAAAAGAAGATTGGTAGTATCAAAGATAAACAAGGCTGGATACTCAGTAAAGTGGAAGGACAGACTTTAATCAGTAATATACTATTGCTATTGCAATAGGGAAAAAAGTCCAACTCAACTTCAATGTGTACAGAGGTGATGGCATTTTAAAGGGAGGATGGGCCAGGTGCAGTGGCTCACACCTGTAATCTCAGCACTTTGGGAGGACGAGGCAGGCAGATCATGAGGTCATGAGGTCACTATGGCCAACATAGTGAAACCCTGTCTCTACTAAAAATACAAAAATTAGCTGGGTGTGGTGGCATGCACCTGTAGTCCTAGCTACTTGGGAGGCTGAGGCAGGAGAATTGCTTGAACCCTGGAGGCAGAAGTTGCAGTGAGCTGAGATGGCGCTATTGCACCCCAGCCTGGGTGACAGAGTAAGATTCTGTCTCAGAAAAAAAAAAAAAAAAAAAGGGAGAATGAGGGAATAGGGAGTGGGTGAGCAAGGGCTCAAGAGGGTCTGTGAAAAAAATTACAAAATGCAGGAAGTGGGGGTTGGTCCATGTGCAACCCATCTGTGTTTACTTACTGGTGCTTATGGAAGTTAGGCTCCTACCCTCCCACAGAAGCAGGGAGATGGGGGCCTTGTCTTTAGGTGTTGGCTGGAACCAACAGTAAATTCCCTGGGCAGCCTCAAGTTTTCTCAAGCAGGCACTCTAAGAGGGGCTAGGGCCATCCTAAGGAAGGGTCCTTGAGCTGTTAGAAACTATGCTAACATTCAATCAAGTCCTTTTTTTGAGACAGAGTCTCACTGTGGCAGTCATCCAGGCTCGAGTGCAGTGGCATGATCTCAGCTCACTACAACCTCTGCCTCCCAGGTTCAAGCAATTCTCCTGCCTTAGCATCCAAGTAGCCGGGAATACAGGCATGCTCCACAACGCCTGGCTCATTTTTGTATTTTTAGTAGAGACGATATTTCACCATGTTGACCAGGCTGGTCTCGAACTCCTGACTTCAGGTGATCCACCTACCTCAGCCTCCCAAAGTACTGGGAATTATAGGCGTGAGCCACTGCACTCGGCCTGATCAAGTCTTTATAGACCAAGGATAACACTTAGTTGAGAAGAGGGCTGAGAGGAGGCTGGGTGGAGTTTGGTTAAGGAGAGAATTTTTGTCAGTAGTAGTTATCATTGGGTTGAGTAGATATTAATGAGCAAAGTATTTTCAAAGTAACTGACAGGAATTTATGTTGTCCTTTTGAATGTAATAAAGACGACTAATTGTTAATGGGAATCCCTAATCTGACTTTATGATTTGAAAACCTTAAGAAGGGAGCGATATCCTGTTAAATTCATGGTCAGTGCTGCAGATTTTTTTTCCAGAAGCTCATACATTATCCAGCAGGCACAAGGACAGCCGAAGTGTGTTTAAGGATATGGCACTTCTTTTTAAAAATGAACACAAATGGATCTGAGTAGCCTGCCTTGGCCAGGGAGAGGAGCCCCCTTCTGGCAGGCCTAGCAAAAGGAGATGTGGGAACTGGGCATCTTTCCTTCTGGTCAGGATGGGAGTTCCGGCCTTGACTTATGGAGCAATAGGAGTTCTCTATAGGATGAAGAAGATGAACACACAAAACATCAGAAAAAGTAAAATAGAAAAAAGTAGAACTTTTTTTTTTAAAAGGGGAGGAATTATATATTTGCAGAAATGACATTTTTGAATAACAGACTAACACAGACCAGGTAATTTATAATGAACAGCACTAAACTGGCTCACAGTTCTGGAGGCTGGGAAGTTCAATATCTAGGTGCCTGCCTCCGGTGAGGGCCTTCTTGCTGTGTCACTCCATGGCCAGAAAGTGGAAGGACCAAGAGATGAAAGGGGGCTGACCTTGTGCTTTTATAATGGCAGTAATCCCACCCACGAGGGTGCAGCCCTCGTGGCCCGATCACATCTTTAAGGTCCCACCTCTCAACACTGTTACGATGCCAACTAAATTTCAAATGAATTTTGGTGAAGACAAACATTCAAACCATAGGACTAAGTATATAAAAAACAGACCTGTAGAGTCAAATAGGATTAAAGTAGACCTAAAAATGGCATTGTGTTTGGCAATATGACTTACCCTGGAGAATGGGAACTGCCAATTCAGACTAACATGACTTGCTTTGCGATAGCAGTGAAATTTCTGGGATCCTAGCCTTTTGTATTTAAAGTAAGCAAGCAAAATATCTTCAGCAACTTAGTATGAATATATAGTTTTTTCCTGCTGAAATACTCATGCCAGTTAATACTTAGAGTTGTTGAATAACTATCAAGCCAACTCTGTACAACTTTCAAATAAATCTACATTGCAATTATATGTCATCTGTTTAAAAGGATATAATATTGATATTTTTAGTCATTTATGTAGGTGTGTGTTATGACTAAAATGATTCAATACACTACTGTGCTCCAAATAGGTTTTATGTTGTACCATCAATTAGGATCCTCTTGCTCAAGTAAAATGAAAAAAAATTAAAACAATTATGCAAATTTGGTTTTAAATATTCATCTCAAATATTTTATGTTTTATCCCCCTTAAATGTGTTTTAAACAGATTTAATTGCATTGGGTACTGTGCTAAGTGTAGCACAAGGATTACAGCGATCCTCCCTTGATATAATACCTACAAGTGAATATTCTAAGACAGTCCCTGGAAAGGAAGACACATAGACAGTCCTACAGAATCCAGAATAGGTATCAGGATTAAAATAGACCAGCCATGGAAGAAAGAATCAAAGGGTGAGAGACAATGGTAAGTTCACATGCATGGTGCTTTTAGAGAGAGCAGGGATGGGTGTTCTTTGCCCCAGAAATGTAGACAAAACTTCCACAAGCTATATTCTCATTAGCCTGGGATGTCTCCAGCTGACAGTGACAGTGGGATTACATAATATGAATTGTGTGTGGTGACCAGAAGTCAATGGCTAAGAGAACCAACAGGCTGCTTGGGGACCCTAATGGGTTTGGAGGGTGGAAAGAACATATGCTTTGGAATCCAGAGACCTGGGTTGGAATTTCTGTTCCAGCCCCTGTTTGGTGGGTGTGTCGTACTGCAAGTTTGCTGACACAAGTCTCAGTTTCCTCATCCTGAAAGAGGGGGTGATGCCTATTTTGTTGAGTTGATTTGAACCATAAATAAGGTAAGGACTGGTAAGTGACATATAACAGGGCCTCATTAGAAATGAGTCCCCTGCCCTCTCCTTCTTCTTCTCCACCTCTGTGATGCCAACTGTAGTTGCTACACACTTTTCCTAAAGGGTAGGGTGTAGTTTTGTTGATAGAGTGGGAGCAATTGCTGGACAGACATGAAGTGCTAAACATTAACACTGATGGGCTGAGCCTTGTCTTATCCAGAAGGGAAGCAACATGGTAATTACATATTACCTAGATGGTACTTTCTGTTCCACAATTGAGCCCCCTGTCTGCCTCTGAGTGTAGACTTTGGGTGGGAGGTGGGGAAGAAGGCTGCCCTCTGGGACTGGCAGTTTTAGCAACCATGCCAAAACAAGCCATGCACCTGTGTTCCCTGCAGGCTTTAAAAAGAAACATTTAGTTACATATTCTGAATTAAGAGAGATGGTGGCAACCCAGGTGGAGAGAAGGGTATTTAAGCACAGCAGAGTCCCCACCATGGGGCTGTGAGCCTGTGGCAGACAGCAAGAGAGACAGGGAAGATAGGCTTCCGCACCCCTCCAGCCAATGGGAACAGTCAGTGCCACCAGAGGCTTTATCTCATCTTGCCTCAGTCCGGCCTGTGGCAATTCAGTAACTGGAACGAGAGTTTACTACCTTCTGACCTTTAGGAGAATATATACGACACAGTTTCATGATTAACACATTCATTTACTTAATGGGGAGAGATACAAGGAGAAGTTAAATACACTTCCTGCCTTCAGGAGTGTAGATGCCCATAACATGGGAACGCAATGACAGATGTATGTGGGGACTGCCCTAGGAAGTTTTGCTGGGGATGAGCAAGAACAGGCCACTCTCAAAAGAAGGGGGAGGCATTCCAAGCAACAAGAGAGGAAAAGGCTTATCTGAGGACTCATCAGAAATTTAGTAGAACTGAGGGTGGAGGGGGTGGGAAAGAGAAGGCAGGTGTAGGAAAGAGAAAAGGGCGTTGAGCCTACCAGAAATCCCTTAGGGTGAGTTTTTGAAGGCCTTGTCTGTGACATGTTACGAAGTTTGGTTTTTTTCCTGTAGATAAATATTTCAGGACTCCCTACATATCCAAACGCATTTTAGGCTAATTTTTAAAGACAGTTATTCATTAGTAAACATTAAAATAAATGTGAATAATAATCATGTCCTGAATAGTCCAAGGACCTTTAAGTTTTAGGGTTAATCCAGCAGGTTAGATTTTTCAGTTAGAATAGCATGGATGAAAAGACGGAGATATGTCTTTTATGTTTAAATGTGCACTATAGGATGATTCAAAGGATTTAGGTGGTTAGAGAAAAAACAACAAATGCATTAAAATATTATTGACACATCTACTACTGAAAATACTCTTTCATCTATTTATAGTTGACTAAAAATGGTGACTTACTGAACTTGAAATAAAATGATTACACTAAGGGTTATGATTGCCTGATATGTTCTAACACGTATTTAATCCTCACAATTAATTAATGTACCTTGTGCGGAATGGGTACACTTTTTTTTTTTTTTTTTTTTGAGACAGAGTTTCACTCTTGTTGCCCAGGCTAGAGTGCAGTGGCAGGATCTTGGTTCACTGCAACCTCTGCTTCCAGGGTTCAAGCCATTCTTCTGCCTCAGTCTCCCGAGTAGCTGGGATTACACGCACATGCCACCATGCCTGGCTAATTTTTGTATTTTTAGTAGAGATGGGTTTCGCCATGTTAGCCAGGCTGGCCAAACTCCTGACCTCAAGTGATCTGCCTGCTTTGGCCTCCCAAAGTGCTGGGATTACAGGTGTGAGCCACCGCGCCTGGCCAGAATGGGTACTTTTTATCCCCATTTTACAGATGAGGAAATCAGGATCTAGAGAACTTGCTGGATAAGGGCTGAGTGGCAGCACTGGAGCTTCAGACACTGCATTCCTGGCCCATTGTCACTTCCGTGGTCACTTTATGCCCTTTAGTTAAAGCAGGAGGATCTTTTGATAGATCAAATGATATTAACACCATTCTGATAGTTTTTTCCTATTATGAGCTGTTACTCCACCCCAGCCAGGCTGGTCTTCTCACTAATTTCTCCTTTTACTGAGTGTTGGAACAATCTTAGAATTGTCTCCCTCCCTCTCTCCACCTAATCAATCAATCACCAAATCAATCAATTAATTCAACAAATAATCACCTGTTATGTGCCAAGAACTATCAACAAAAGCAACATAGACCTGGTTTTGCTAGAATTATAACCTAGTAAATTCTGGTACTGAATTCTGTTCCTCTTTCCGGCTGGCAATAAGTAATGTAAATCAAGGTTGCATGTGCTTATGCATCTGACCTTGCTAATGCAGGTGCCTGCTCTAGAACCTATGATGGGAACATATGCTTTGGAGTCCAGAAGAACTTGGTTTGAAGCACAGCTTGCCACACACTGTGTAACCTTTCTGATTCTCAGTGTCCTCATTCAGTTTAAATGTCCTTTACCTTTAGTTTTATTATTATGTTTTAAAAAGTAAATTTCCTTAGAAGTTTTCAGAATACATTAATTCTACAGCCAGTAAAGGAATAGTTTTCCAAAGCAAGAAAACAGTTAATCTCATGATGCTCTGGCCAGAGTGGAGGAGAGGGCTGCATGGTAGCAGCCACTCCCATGCCTGACAGCCCCCTTTCTCTACCCTCCTACCTCTTGGCAAGTATCTTCAGCCTGGCCAGCAGGTATGAACCGTTAATCTAAGGCTCAACGTATTGTCGGTCCTTTGGGAAGACACTCGGGTGCTGCACAAGCTTCAAAACAGCTTTCTAGTATTTCTCTCTATAAATCAAGTAAGTGGTTTAAAGCCTCAGATAGGAAACCGTGAAGGAAAAGAAATCATTAAGGTCACCATGACCTGTCTTTTTGCCAGAGGTTCTCCAACTGGAGCCTGCTTCTATCAGAATCCTCTGGATAGCTGGATGGCTGAGCCCACTCCAAGCTTCAAGCTTCAGGAGCGGACCTGAGAAGCTGCATTCATTTCTTTCTCTCTCTCTTTCTCTCTTTCTTTCTTTTGTTTTGGTGGAGTTTTGCTCTATCGCCCAGGCTGGAGTACAGTGGGACAATCTCAGCTCACTGCAACCTCTGCCTCCTAGGTTTAAGCGATTCTTCTGCCTCAGCCTCCTGAGTAGTTGGGATTACAGGTGTGCACTACCATGCCCGGCTAATTTTTGTATTTTTATTAGAGATAGGGTTTTGTCATGTTGGCCAGGCTGGTCTCGAACTCCTGACCTTAAGTGATCTGCCCGCCTTGGCCTCCCAAAGTACTGGGATTACAGGCGTGAGCCACTGTGCCCAGCCAGAAGCTGCATTTCTAAGAAGCTCCCAGGGGAAGCCGTGCTGCTGAGCAAGGACCATACCTTGAGAACTCCTGCACTTTGCTAATTGGTTTGGGAGGCAATGGAACCAGACTGCCTTGGGTAACTCTGGGGAAGTATTAACCTCCTCAGTTTCTTCAACTAGAAGATCACCTACCTGGGACAGTTTTTATGAGGGTAAATCAGTTAGAACACAGGGAGCACTTTGAGCAGCAACTGGGTGAGGTAAAAACTGAATAAATAAAGGTTATTTATCATTTTTATTACATCGTATCCTACTGCTGCTTTTTTCCCTCTATCGTCGTCATTAAAGCACACATATCCCACGTCTTCTAAGTTCCTCCGCTGAAGCAGTATACTTAGCTTCATCTATTCAAATAGTTTCCCCTTCTAATTTATGTATTAAATAAATAAATATTTAATATTGAAAATGTTTAACTAGGCTGGATGTGGTGGTGCATGCCTGTAATCCCAGCTACTTGCGGCTGAGGTGAGAGGATTACTTGAATCCCGGAGGTGGAGGCTGTAGTGAGCCAAGATCGTGCCATTGTGCACCAGCCTGGGTGACAGAGGGAGACACCATCTCAAGAAAAAAAAAAAAAGAAAGAAAAAGAAAATAAGAAGAGAGGATAAGTGCTGCAAATATACATACAGTATGCAGAAGTTTCAAATAATGTTAAAATCGCTATTGAGATGGACATAATTAATGCATCATGTTAATTGCGAGCTCCATTTCTGTGTGAATAGAAACCATACCAAACACCATCAATCGAAATGTGTTTTTATCAGACAACTTTTGAGGTACCTCTACCTTGTGAATAAA
This sequence comes from Macaca nemestrina, assembly GCF_043159975.1. Taxonomy (NCBI): domain Eukaryota; kingdom Metazoa; phylum Chordata; class Mammalia; order Primates; family Cercopithecidae; genus Macaca; species Macaca nemestrina. The sequence goes on along the minus strand of NC_092125.1, from coordinate 83,657,905 downwards.
GGCTTTCTGCAGTTTGCAGCATACAGAAGTTTGTTCCTTATGTAACAGTACCAAAGGAATCCAGCTGGATCTCATGCCATGTGAAATTTTACCTACACCTCTTTCCTGAAAGAGATGTTTTAATCCCGGGAGCCAAGATCCTCTGGAGACCAGGGCCAAATAACTGCCACATTGGAATGCATTCCACTGGGGGTTCCTGTATTTCATATATGAAAGCTTCCTGGCCGCATGTGTGTTTTGGTTGGCTTTAGTCGCAGTCCTGAAGGGTTTTGCTTTGCTTTCGTCATGTAAATGACGAAAGGGAAAGGGACTTCGCCACTCATGGCCTCATTAACAACCATGGTGCCAAGATGTGGACCTTTAAGTGACTTTTAGTTTATAGATTCTGAAAACCCACAACTTGCTAGTTGTGAGTGACAAGCATCTTTCTGAGAACTTTCTGCGAATTCCCCACTTCCAAGTTTACACAGCCTTTTGTAGTCTTAAAAAAAGAAGAGAAAAATACCAAACAGTTCCTTTGTTGAGAAAGCAGCCTACATATAGACCTGATTTTTCATGGTATGTTTGAGTCCACGAAGTAGAAATGAACAAAAATTATTGCTTAGTTTGCCTGATGTCAAATCAGTTTTGTTTTAAAAATGTCTTTAGTAATTAGGTAAAATGTTAGCTAAGCTGACTTTAGTTAATTTACAAAGTTTTGACTTCATTTTGTTATGATGAGACTTTATAAACCTGATCTTTAAAATAAGCCTTTTACAATTTTTAAAAATTTAGTTTTTGAGACAGTTTCACTCTTCTTGCCCAGGCTGGGCGGAAGTGGCGTGATCTCAGCTCATTGCAACCTTCGCCTCCCTGGTTCAAGCAATTCTTCTGCTTCAGCCTCCCGAGTAGCTGGGACTACAGGTGCTCGCCACCATGCCCAGCTAATTTTTGTATTTTTAGTAGAGACGGGATTTCACCATGTTGGCCAAGTTGGTCTCGAACTCCTGACCTCAGGTGATCCAACCACCTCGGCCTCCCAAAGTGCTGGGACTATAGGCATGAGCCACCACGCCTGGCCAGGTGTTTTTTTTTGTTTTTTGGAAACGAATCTTCTTTTATTTCACAAGTGGAAATCTTCCAGGAAATGTCTACCTCAAGGGAAATCCAGTGACATCTTGATTCTGGGTAGAACATATGAGAAACGAATAGTGTAGCACTGCTTGGCTATTTGGGATAGGATCTGTCTTAGGTCCCCATAAGCGCTTTTATTTCTGTGTAATTTACTGCAAAACTCTATGAGGTAGGACTAATATTATCTTACGTTAAGGGTTAAGACAACTGAGACTTGAGGATTTGTCAAAAATAAAAGATTTTCTGACTTTGGAGTGCAATGTGCATTTCTGTTGCACAGATCTCCACCCAGGGCAAATTCGATGACAATGACAATTCGATGTCAGAACTTGTTCTCAGGAAAGGCTCTTATGAACTCATTCACACTGCATGTGAATGACTGAGAAAACTCGATGTATTCACTTTTTTTTTTTTTTTTTTTAATTTAAAGAAGTAAACCTGGGTGTTTTGTGGTTCTGAGTATGAGAGAACGAAAGCTGAAGCTTGGCTATAGATGAAAACTTCTATTCATTATTCCAATTTAACAGACAGTGCTTCCAAAATAGCAATTCACCTAAATATACCTAGTTAGGGTGTTAAGAAATACTTTGATTAAAACCACACTGCAAAATAGGGAACTTCAATGGACTGCTTTCAACTCTCGACCTCAGAGGAAGGAAATCAACTAACTGATAATGAAAATTAGCAGGAAAAAAAAAAAGTTTAGGATCCATAACAGATTCGGAGTCAACAATGACAGGATTCAGCATTTTGGGGTTCAATTAAAACCAGGCTTGTGGGTTGCCGGTCAAGTTGTGTTTCAGTGTGTAACGCATAAAACTTCTTGTTACACGCTCCGCGGTGTTGGGGATTTTCTACTGCATCTCGACAGCACCTCGGGTAACAACCGAGCCCCTCCTCCTCGCAGCGTGGGTCGTAGGAGTCCTCGGCCATTCTTCCTCCTCCCTCCCGCCGCCGGCCCCAGCATCCGTCCGGGTCCGCTTCTACGCAGGTTCAGCGGCCGCGGAGACAAAAGCGCCCCTGCTCGTCTTCGGTGCCGCTGCTTGGTCCAGGGGCTTCTGTGGGATTTTAAAACGCTGAGGAGGACACTCACAGTGTTTTACCGAGAAACGCTTTCGAGCTCGGATCTTTGGTGATCACTTTAAGAACGTATTAGTTTTCTTTGTAGCTTAAAAAGAAAAAATCTCGTTCGCCAAGCCACCTGGCACCCCAAACACTCTGCTGCGAGCGCCGGGAGGGAAAGGGCGGGAGCGCGCAGGCTCCGTGGGCTGCGAAGGCGCCTGGGCAGCCTAGATAAGGCAGCAGCAAACGCCAGGCTCCGTACCGCCCCACAAGGCTGAGTTTCCCGGCTTGCAGGCCTCCGCGCGGGGCGGGGCGGGGCGGACGCGCCACTGCGCGCGACCAATCGACAGCGCCGGGGATGATTCAAAAGGCCGAGGAGCCAATGGGAGCCCCGGGCGGCCTCGCCGGAGGGAAGGGAAGGCGAGGGGAGGGGAGAAGCGAGGCGAGGCGGGGCCGGTGAAGCGCGCGCCCGGCTTGCGGGACCGCCGGGCGCGAGAGCGCGGCCGGGCAGCGTCGCGCGCGCGGAACTGCCGCGGGGTTGCTGTGCGACTGTTCTCCCGGAGCCGTCCGTGTTGCCGCCGGAGCCTGGCGCAGGTGAGCGCTTCCACCCCCGTCCTGCTCCCAGCTCCCCGCGGCACGGCCTTCGAGGGGCCCCTGCGGGAGGAGGCCTGAGGTGGGCGCAGCTGCAGGGCCGGGGTCCCTGGGCGCGGGGCCTGGCGCGGCGGCCTTCCCCTCCTCTCCTCGCCTCCTCGTCTCCTCCCCTTCTCGCCCCCTCGCCTCTCCTGGCCCAGTCGGGTGGTCAGGGCGGCGGCAGGCAAGGCTGGAACTCGCCCAAGCCGGGCGCGCTGCGGAAATGCAGCTGCGGGTTTTAAACTGCGGACGTTTCCCTCCATGTTGGCGGCGCGGCGCTGCGGCGGTGGGGAGGGTTCGTGGGCGCCTTTGTCCCGCCCCGCCGCAGCCTGGTTCCCGGCCCCTCCGAGCGCCGGTCTGACAGATGAGCGGGCGGCCCCGCGGTCCTGCAGTAGCGAGGCTGACGGGGCACGGCGGCCTGGCAGGACGGGGAAGGGGCAGCGGCCGAGGTGGGCTTAGATTCGCGCTGCTTGTCACTGGCTTTGAGGGTCGTGGTCTTCGCGGTTTGGTGGTTCTCCGGGCGCACTGCAGGGCTGCTCGCTCCGATGCGTTGATTTCTTTCGCCCGGACAGTCTCAGAAAAACGGGTATTTAGGCGGGTGTGCGTGCTCCTGCTAAAGCACGGTCCTGCTTTTTCACCTTTTTGAAGGTTCAGAAAAATGTTCTCCTAATGACAGCCAGCCTCGCACTGCCAGCAGCCTCAAGGGGCACTTAGTAAGCACTTGCTTGCGGAGGGCTTTGTTGCAGGCGCTTTTCCCGAGTGATTACGGGGCCCGGTCGGGTGTTCGGACGAGGGCGCGGTAGATACCGTGGGGCGCGCGTGGACACCTGCAGCGAGAGGCGCGGCGCCTGGGCAGTGCCAGGGTGGACAGGCCCCCGGGGACCTTGCACATAAACACGTGTAGATCTGTAGTTATGCATTGTAGTAACTGCTGTGTAGGAGAAGATGGAGCTACGGAGAAGAGCAGAGGGATCCTAATTTAGACTAGGCAACAAGTCCAGTTTTAGTTTCTCAGGGCTGCCTGGGAAGAGGGAGAACAACGAGCAGGAGGGGAATGATGAGCTGCCCAAGGGTGTTTATAGGGAAGAAGGCGCTTCTGCCTTTACAGCCAGGAAGGTGGCCTTTCTATTGCTTCATGAAGCAAAGGGCGTGGAACAAGGCCCAGGGTTCCTGTTTGCCTTTTGCCTAGTAGGGCTACCGGGGCTCAGGTGTGAAAAGGAAGCTGTCAAACTTCATTCAAGCGTCTTGCTCTATGCCTCGTTTATATGAATTTGGAGAAGTGAAGGAAAGATAGCCGGAGACCCCTGTAATGCTAATGAGTAGAGAACAGCAGCAAAAAATGGTTGTGTTCATAAATAGTAACATATTGGAGCTAGAATATGTGAGGATTGCAGTGCCAGTTGACTCTGAAGTTAGCGGGCATCTGGTTTAATACAGTAAAGCCTGAGGGTCTCCGTGATTTTCCTGTTTATCGCAATGAGGACATTGTGTTCAGTGAACAAAATTTTTCTTTACAAACACACTTGTCTAAAACATCTCTTGTAAGAAAAGCCTGTGTGTATCTTGACTCCTGTAGGTGAGTGCATAGTGACATGCACAAATGTGGGACTTTTTTGTGCCATCCTGGCTATTTTACTCCTGTGGGGGAGTATATTAGGATGTGATTGCACTGTATCCTCATGTTTGACAATGGTGTGTGGATCTTGTGTAAAGTGGGGGTGCACATCATATTGCTGGCTTCATCTTTTGGAACATTTACGTTTAAGATAATGATCTTCTAAGAAGAATGCTGGTTCATTTTGTTTTTCAAGCAAATCCTAATTCTTCTTTTAAAAAATTAAGCTTTAGAGACCTAACAGGTATCCACCATATGCGTTAATTTGTTTAACCCAAAATATTTAATTGATAACAAGAATCTTTTTGGCACTGGCCTGCGTTTATATTACACAGACACTGTGTATGTGGTGTGTAAGTGCAATGGAAAGATGCCCGTAAATAAGTTTTTAAGAACACGCAAAAACTGTTCAAGGGTCTTTTAAAACCTCAAGTAGCCCCTGCGTCCTGAAGGGCTTGTATTTCAAAAGTTTATAAAGCGTTGTTTGCAACTTGAGCATCTTCCTGTAGGAAGACATAATTGCCTTCTTTTAACCCTGGCTGACCAGTGTAGGAGAGGTAGTAGTAAGAGTGGTTTGATTTTGGGGGGTCTAGGGAGGGGAAGGGGCTCAAGAGAAGAGAGAGGGAGGGTACATTTCCTTCCTCTTTCTTTGTACTTGGAGGCTCTGAGTTAAATGTTGAAATAGGCAAAGTTGGATGTTGTCACCTTCCGTTTTTGTGCCCCTCCTCATGCAGAGGTGTTCACTACCCCCCTGCTCCCTAAGTGCCCCTCAGGTGACTCAGCCAGGCCTGACTTCATCCAGAAAACTTGTGGGCTCCTCCCCACTACTCCAAGCCCAAACCCATTTATTACCCCAGTGATGCCATCTCAGGTAGGTGTAGGGAAGAAAGCTGGCTCTCTTACCTGAGGTGTTAATTGACTGACATCCTCTAATCACCAGGTAACTACTTGTGTTTTCTTTCATCTACCAACCTAGCTGCCATCTCTGTAAACTAGTAGAGCTGGTTAAGTTTTTTCTCAGACGATTAACAGTGAAAAAAGGTGATGCTTAGGAAAGGCCTTCCCCACCCTGCCTCCCCCCTGACCCTCCCACTACTCCCTTGGAGTAGGTAATTCAACTTTCTCCTTAATTCCAGAGTCTTCAAAGGTTCATAAATGTTGCTTTTATTGTATCATCAGCTCTTAACAAGAGCTAGTGAGGAATGTACGTTGATATGCTTGGACAATACATCAGGAAGTGCTTAGTTGGTGAAATGAAGGTGCTTTGGGGGAGAGCTCCTATCTGTGCTACTGGCTGCCCCTTGAACTTGGCCCCAGCTAGTTTATGCGGTACTGAGGAAGGTTGGCAGCCCTGGTTTTGTTGTGTGGAAATATGAATCCGCTGGTCAGCGGATGGAGTGGCATTACTGTCTGGCAGCTGGGAGTACCCAGCTATCAATTGATATTTCAAAAAGGGTGGCAGACAGGCCTCACGTAAGTGGCAGTTCTTGTAGATAGATTGTGGATTCTTGGAGTATTGTGGGACTTTGTGGGCCATGTTTTGAAACAGAGGAAAAGAATCTTATAATTGGGGGTCGATGTCTGCTGTAGACTTGAGAGAGGTGAGCTTGGATGAAGGCAAGGTACACCCTGACTTAGGTGGGTGGTTGGCAGAGTTACTTGGTATGCATTTGTACTTTAGCTGCAAGAGTTGAAAGCTAAATAACCCCCAAATTTATTCATTACAGACTTGGAATTATTTTTCTTACTGTTGGTGGGTTATAGTCATGTTAATTGTACATCCTTGATTTTCCCAGTCTGTTTTATAGTTTACTGTTTTTAATAAAGTCAATTTGTTAAAAATACAATTAAATGCATTTTTAAAGCCATTGTAAGTTGTGATGCAAATTTGCAAATGAGAAAATGTGTCCTTTGTGAGATTGTGCCTCATTTTTTGATTAACAAGAACTATGATCATGTAGGTGGGTAACATTTTACGTAGTGCAAACTTATGGCGCCTATATACATTGTTATAATTAATCTTTAGTGTCACTTACATAGATACCGCGGTGGCTAAATCATCTTCTAAAATGATTCCAAATGAGATTGAATGTAGCCTTTCTGGCCCTAAATCCTGACCAGTCAATTCCGGAAAGTTGCATTTTAGTGATCAGCCTGTGGAAAAAGACAAATACATAAATGTATATGTATTGACTCAAATTTTTTTTCTTTAAAACTATTCAGGCTAATTATAGAAAATGCCAAGTAGGAAATTTGCTGATGGTGAAGTGGTAAGAGGTCGATGGCCTGGGAGTTCACTTTATTATGAAGTAGAAATTCTGAGCCACGACAGCACCTCCCAGCTTTACACTGTAAAGTATAAAGATGGAACAGAGCTTGAATTGAAAGAGAATGATATTAAGGTAAGTGTTCCTTTGGCTTGTCAGAGTATGTTTACCATAAGTGGGAAATAACTCTTAAGTACAGTTTCTAAGCTTAGGATAGTCAGTTCAGCTTGGTTTGGAGGCAGAGGGTTGAGCTCTTGCTTTGGGTCACATACTGTTTTTGACTCTTGGAATGTATGAATGAGGCATAGTGCCTTGTTCTCAAGAAGCTCACACTTATTGGGAAAGACAGCCATTTGCATCTGTTGGTCCCCTGGGTTTACTGCTTTCTGTGCCTGGAGTTTGTTGTGGGTGGTGTTGAGTATATCAAGGGTTAGAGAAGATCCCTGGGCTTCAGGGGAGGCTTTCAGAGGCAGTGACACCTGAGCCAAGTGCTGAGAACAAATAGGAAAAACTCAGCTGATAATGGGGCTGCTTCTGCAGAGAGTGCAGTATGCCAAAGTTGGGGGTCTGGGGTCACGGTCAGCTAAGTGCTGGAAGGGAGTGGTAGGGGAGGGCTAAGCAGGAGCCAGGCTGGAGGGGCTTTTATATTCCATGCCCAAGGGTTTGGGCTTCATCCTGAACACCAAGGATTTAATCAGGAGAGTGACATTAATTAGATTCGAGTCTAGCCCAGGGCTTTTCAACCTGTCAGGTGAGTGTCTGGGTTTTAAGATATCTGATCCATAGTATACAAGCATTTATGTAAAATGCCATAAAAATGAATTACTAGAAAAATAAAGACATGCAAAATAAAAGCCTCACAGTTTTACTGTCAGATTCGATAGATGTGAGATTACTTTGTCAAAATGCTATAAACATTTCTATATGCCTCTTTCTTGATTTTGGTACTTGCGCAGATTAGTAACAAGCATTTCTAGGACCCATGGCCGAGGACGACACTTTGAGTGCTCTAGACCAGGAATAAAGCGACAGATAGTAAATATTTTAGGCTTTATGGGAGCAACTCCAGGCAGTATGGAAGGGAGCAGACATTGCAGTGTTCCAATACAACTATGGATACTGAAATTAGAATTTTGGATAATTTTCACGTCAGGAAATACTATTCTTTTGATTTTGTTTGTAATTATTTAAGGATGTAAAAGCCGTTCTTAGTAGGAAGGCCACACAAAAATTGGGGTGAGGGACTTGGCCTGGGGCATAATTTGTCTACATCCCTAGAAGCAACATAAGGAAATTTGGAGTAGGTGGGGACACGGTGAAACAGTTCCCAGTCATCCAAGCCCATGTTTTATTTTCAAGATCTGCTTATGTGTTTTGTTCAGAGTGAAACTGTGGTATTATTATTTTTTTGTCTGTGTGCTAATTTCTTTTGTCTTATCCTCTTAGTTTTAATCCATGTTAATTATTACCCTTCTTGCATATGGTGTTGGAAATAAGTACAGCTAATTGGTTTAGATTCATTCATTTCATGGAAATAACCTTCAAAGAACAAGAATGGAAAGGCTGCATTTGTCTCATGAAAGGTGGATCATTATGAAAGCATTTTCTTCTGGCTTCATCTGATCCATTCTTAGATCCTAAGATTTCCCATGATGATTTTAGAGTTAATGGTAGCAGTTCTTGCCTTTGTTATCCTCTTCTAGTTTGGGTCTGTCTGTATGTGTTATGATTTGTGGTAAAGCTCTTTGCCTTCTTCTCCCTTTCTAGCCTTTAACTTCCTTTAGGCAAAGGAAAGGTGGCTCAACTTCCAGTTCCCCTTCCAGACGCCGAGGGAGTCGATCAAGGTCACGCTCCAGATCCCCTGGTCGACCACCTAAAAGTGCCCGCCGATCTGCTTCTGCTTCCCACCAGGCCAACATTAAGGAAGCAAGGAGGGAAGTGGAAGTTAAATTGACTCCGCTGATTCTGGTACTTGTGTTTATCCTTATACAGCCTTTTGTCTTCCCCTTTATGTATGTATTTACTCGAATTACTTGCAGTTAATAATATTAAAATGTCAGTGAAGTATCAAATCTAAGGCGATGACTTTGGAAGATTTCATAAAAAACAAATGTTTGGAATAGAAAGTTTTAAATATCAATGGAAAAGAATGTCCTTGAGTTACCAGAAATGCTGTTTAAAATTTTAGTTTTTAAAAAAGCAGTGTTCAAATTTGAAATAGATGGAGCTTGTAGATTGAACTGAGTAAGGTTTTTACAGTGTATGAAAGTTCATATCATGTATGAAATGGTAAGACAAAACCCGTATTACAGAAACATTCTTACTCTTAGCATCATTATACTTGATCACTTTACCTAGTCAAAGATGATGATTTTAGTGGAATTACTTTTAAGGTGTAAGCTTTGAAATATCAGGGTGCATGGAGCCTGTAAATCTTGTCCAAAGAGTATTTAGATAGTAGACGAAAGAGAAAATATTTTAAGTAAAAAGAATAAAAGTAATCTTCTATTCACTTAATGTTAACCCCTTTTCTGGATAGAATGCACACAGACTTTTAATAAACTTTAAAAGCTGGATTATGTACATACTGTTCTGTAGTCAACTTTAAGAGATTTAAAAATATTGGGGATAACCTTTCAGAGCATATTTTTCTACATCATTTTTGTATTCTATAGTTATGGATATATGGTAAATTGTATAGATGTAACTTAATCGTTAAAGTCAGCTCCCTCATTGATAGACATTTAGTGTTTTTCCTTCCATATTTTCACTATTACAAACAAGTATTTTTATATAATATCTGATTATTTCCTTAGGTGCAAGTGGAACTGCTAGGTCAGCTATATGGTGCAGATCTGAGGCTTTTAATACATATTGCCAGATTGTGTCAAGAACGTTTATAGTAGTATCAGTGTATGAATGCCCAGTTTCTCATTCTGAGTATTATAATTTTTTTTTTTTTTTTGGGCGAATGTGACTGTCAGACATTTTCAACTTACTGTTCTAACTTACATTTTGAATTTGAACATTTTAACTATTAGTGGCTCTCTTTACTACCCAGGGACTCCAGGAACAGATGCTGTTAATATTTAAAATATTAAAATGACTGCTGTATTTTTATAGTGTAATCTTATGGTCCTGGTGTCACAAGAACAACAGACTGGCTTTGCTTCTTACTAATAGAGCCTTGAGCCTACTGTGTATTGCACAAGTACCCACTATTTCTTAATTTTCCATTGTTGGCTGTTTCCGAGCAGTGAATGTCTTTTTGAATGTCTTTTGTTTTTTATCCAGTTAATGAACTAATTTACCAATTTTTACTTTATCTGCCTTTCATAGCAAATACCCATATAGTCTATCAATGAAATTATAACATTCAGTCTAATTACATGAAAGATGAAAGATTTTTTTATTTTTTTGAGGCAAAGTTTCATTCTTGTTGCCCAGGCTGGAGTGCAATGGTGCAGTCTTGGCTCACTGCAACCTCTGTCTCTGGGTTCCAGAGATTTTCCTGCCTCAGCCTCCCTAGTAGCTGGAATTACAGGTGCCTGCCACCATGCATGGCTAATGTTTTTATATTTTTATTAGAGACGGTTTCACCATGTTGGCCAGGTTGGTCTTGAACTCCTGACCTCAGGTGATCTACCCGCCTGCGCCTCCCAAAGTGCTTGGGATTACAGGTGTGAGCCACTGTGCCGGCCAGATAAAATATTTTATGTAGAAATCTACATTATAAGATCCAGTATTTCAGAGACTGGGGAATTCTAGGCAGTTTTATTCCTCTTCATTTTTAACAAAATGAGTGTTAAATTCTTCAGAATTAAGGCTGTGAAAAATCGGTTTTATTGCTTGATTTCAAAATAGTAAGTTTTTACCATCATGTTTCTTTTTAATAAGTTACAGTTCTTTTGATTAAATGTTTATATTCTTCAATTTAGAAGCCATTTGGAAATAGTATCAGCAGATATAACGGGGAGCCCGAGCACACTGAAAGAAATGACGTACCTCATAAAAATACACAGGTGGGAAAGTGTTCACTTTCATCTTGGTTGATTTTTTTTTGGGTTAAAAGTGACTCTCCCTCGAGAAGCACATTGAAAATTATAATATTTTATAACTTGTCCTAAAATTCTGTCCTTAAATTAAGACTGAATGTAATTTCACAAATTTATTCTAATTAGTATACAGCTGTACTGAGATGCTGAAATAGTTAATGCAGTAGCAGTAGTGGTAATTGTTCACTACAGATATTTAATTTTTAAATTTTTCATTTAGGAAAAATTCAGTTTGTCACAAGAAAGCAGTTACATATCTACACAGTATAGCCTTCGTCCAAGAAGAGAAGAAGTCAAATTAAAAGAAATAGATTCTAAGGAAGAAAAATTCATTGCAAAAGAACTGGCAGTGAGAACTTTTGAAGTGACTCCCATCCGGGCAAAGGATTTGGAGTTTGGAGGAGTACCTGGTAGGCCTCAGAGCTGGGCCCAGAGAGGGCAGGTGGGGTGGGCTAGGGGTGGTTGCCACAAGGTGAATTGGAAAGGCCTCTCTGAAGACATCTGAGGCAGGCAAGGTGGGAATTTGTGGAAGAGTCTTCCAGAGAAGGAGCAGTGGGTGCAAAGGCCTGAGGTGGGGGTATTTTGGGGGGATTATGGAGTAGAAAGGATGCCATTGTAGCTGTGTTTAAAAGTTTTAGCAGTCTGTTCAGAGGATTTGGGCACAGAAGTACAAAGAAGTGATGAAGGTTGATCTGGGAGTTTGTATAGCATAGATGGTTACCTATCAGGGACAGAGAGCTCTGCTGATAATCAGACCTGAGGCGGCAGGGCCTAGCAGCCTGGAAGTCAGCTGCCTGCATAAAATGGGATCCCAAGGCTGCCCTACCTGCTAGGCAGGTTGATTGTAAGGGTCAAAGATCTGAAGTGTGCCGAGTTTTGGAGTTATTAAGTGGGTGGAACTGATGAAATTTTATGAGCTAGTAAAAGAAAAGACTTCTTGTCTGAATGGCTCAAAATCCTGCATGGCTTAATTGCTTTGTATTTTGTTATAACCTTTGGCTAGCTGGTCTATTACAGATACTGTCCAGCATCACTTAAAATCTGCACACATTACATGAACGTGACACTATTTTAATTGTTAGAAACTTAGGAATATAAAGCTTTTTGTTACGATTAGGCTGATAATTTTTAGATATTCTGATCTTCAGTTTGCTGGAGTTTCAACACATTTGCTCCTTAGTGGTTGGAGGTCAAATGTTTTAGAGTTTGGTTTCTGAGGTGGGTGTAGCTATTCAGTGTTGGACCCCTGTTTGTTTGTTTGTTTGTTCTTTTCTTTTTTTTTTTAAAACTACTTTGATGCCCATGGTTGCCTGGCCACCAGAACTGACAGGTAGAGATGGGAGTTTCTGATGGTACATTAGAAATTGGTTTCAGACAGCTAGCCATATATGAGTTCTGATCTTAAAAAAACTAACATGACAGCACTTTGGGAGGCCAAGATGGGCGGATCATGAGGTCAGGAGATTGAGACCATCCTGGCTAACACGGTGAAACCCTGTCTCTACTAAAAAAAAAATACAAAAAACTAGCCGAGTGAGGTGGCAGGCACCTGTAGTCCCAGCTACTCGGGAGGCTGAGGCCAGAGAATGTCGTAAACCCGGGAGGCAGAGCTTGCAGTGAGCTGAGATCCGGCCACTGCACTCCAGCCTGGGCGACAGAGCGAGACTCTGTCTCAAAAAAAAAAAAAAAAAAAAAAAAAAACCCCAAAAAACTAACATGATTCTTAAATGAATAAACCAGATTGAAATTTGAGCTTCAAATGTTCATGAATTGTTTGCAGGTGTGTTTCTCATCATGTTTGGCCTGCCTGTGTTCCTCTTCCTGTTGCTGTTGATATGTAAACAGAAAGATCCCAGTCTTCTGAATTTCCCTCCTCCTTTGCCAGCTTTGTATGAGTTATGGGAAACCAGAGTATTTGGGGTCTACCTCCTGTGGTTTTTGATTCAAGTCCTGTTCTACCTACTGCCAATTGGAAAGGTACGTTTATGGTAATTCTGTTTTGTTTTAATAGGATGAGGTCTCGCTATATTGCCCAGGTGGGTCTCCAACTTCTGGGCTCAAGTGATCCTCTTGCCACAGCCTCCTGAGTCACTGGGACCACAGGCGTGTGCCATGCTGCCCAGCCTTACAGTAGTTCAGAGGTTAGAGGCTATTGTTGGTCAAAACTCCCAAAACTTAGTTCATGAAGCCATTTCTCTTGTGCTGTCTATATAACACTTGCTTATTAAGAGGAGCTTAAAAAAATCTGAGATGTCTTGTGTAACTTTTCAAACCAAATAGAAAAGAATAGGCTGTTTTGCAAAGCAGCCTGACTCTCAGTGGAGATTGCTGTGGAAAAAAAATTCACTCTCAGTATGCGTTATTTCAGATGCAGCCTTTTAAATGATTAATTGATAGGCTGCTGGGCTCGATGGACTTTAGTCTACATCTTTTACTTTTAAAAAGTATGAAAAGTTTCTTATTTTCATCTCTTGTTGTCAAATGTTTCAAACGGTTTCAAATGTTGTCAAATGGTTTCAGATGTTCTTGTTGTCAAGAACATTTTATGTTGTTTTCAGATTCCTGCAATATCTTTAAAATTTGTCTCTCCATTGCTAAGTGTAGTTTTTTCTTCTTTCAGTAGAATCCTTTACTTGGATATATTTAAAGAAACATGAGATTACCTAAGTAATAAATCATTTATTTAAAGATCTTATTCTTAGGGCTTTGCAAGTTTGCCAGTTGTCTGTAAACCAAAGGATCACTTTTACTGGTGAATGCCAGTAATAGGAGGGTAGAGCTGCAGGCTTAATACTGTGGAGTGAGACCATAACTTTAGTGGCCCTAGCAAGGATATTTGTGATAAAGACCTTCAGTCATTTTTACGTTAAGGCTCTACAGTTAAATTCAGATTCATTCAGGGTAAGGTGATTTCAGAGTATCAAGGAAAGCAGTTTTGTGTTTAAAGTCATATATGTATATACTCATAGACTAAAGTGACTAAAAGCGTATATATTAAAATATATTAATATTATACTGTCATCCCTTGATATCTTTGGGGAGTGGTTCCAGGACCTCCTGTACATACCAAAATCTGAGGATGCTCAAGTCCCTGATAAGAAATGGTGTAGTATTTGCATATAACCTGTGTACATCCTCCTTGTATACTTTGTTACCTCTAGGTTACTTACAATACCTAATACAACGTAGGTGCCATGTAAATAGTTACTATACTGTATTAGGGAATAATGACAAGAAAAAGAAGTCTGTACATATTCAGTGCAGATGCAATTTTTTCCCAAATATTTTGGATCTGTGGTTGGTTGAATCCGTCGATGTGGATCTCACGGATACGGAGGGCTGACTGTATATTTGGATCTGTATATTCACAGATTAAAGCCCAACACAGCATTTACTAGACACCTTTAATAGATAAGGATCATCTGAAATTAGCATGTGGGATTTTACTAATCCTGCGATCTCAAACAGCTTTTACATTTCTCCTGGGAGAGGAGGAATACTGGCTAGTGAAATCTGTAGCTAATGATAGGATAAAGTAGGTTAGCCAAGAGCAAATGATACTATATTTATATTTTACAGTTTGAAATGAATTGCTACATTTCTAAATAGTTATTTTGTGGGGTAAAATGTGACTACATTGAGCAAGTGGACTTTTTACTCAGCCAGTTCAGTTGGGTACCATGCTGAATGCTGTGGGTGATGCCGAATGAAGAGAGGAGATGGTTCTGATGCATGATGCATGCTCACAGTCTCTCTCTCTCTTTTTTTTTTCTTGAGACAGTGTCTTGCTCTGTCGCCCAGGCTGGCATGCAGTGGCACAATCTGCAACCTCCTCCTCCTGGGCTGAAGTCATCTTCCCACCTCAGACTCCCGAGTAGCTGGGACCACAGGCGCATGCCACCAGGCGTGGCTAATTTTTGTATTTTGTATTTTGGTAGAGAGGGGATTTCACCATGTTGCCCAGGCTTGTCTTCAACTCCTGGACTCAAGTGATCCTCCCACCTTGACCTCTCAAAGTGCTGGGATTACAGGCACGAGTCACCACACCTGGCCTCTCACAATCTCTTATTGCAGATAAAAGAATCACATGAAATGGTTAAATAACTGGCTGGGCAATATATGTATAATATATAGCAGAGCAAGTAAGCATATGAGTACGCGCCATCAAATAGCACTTGGGTCAGAGTAGAGTGGGTCAACAGGGTAGAGCCCAGTTGAAAAGGACCCCACAAATGGAAGACAGTGGAATCTTACTGTTACTTTGTAAGTGTTGGGCAGCCATTGGTAGGTGTTTGAGCTAGGGGTCCACTAGATACAAAGGTATTTAAGCCCATTTAGTCTTGAGGTGGTACACAGGAGTGTTGCCGGGAGCGTGGCTGTTGCAGTTGCTGGGTCCTACACTAGGAAGTCATTACTGAATTTGTATTTAAGATAAATTCCTGAAGGTGGAATTGCATCATTAAAAGGCTTGCCACTAGGGTTTTTGAAATATATTACAAAATTTCCCTATTACAAGATATCTTCCTTCTTGGGCGTGTTGAAAATTAAGTGATATTAGAAGATATATATGTGTGTGTATATATATGTATATATGATGGTGATGTGCTTTGTAAATTTGTAAATTTTTTTTTCTTTTAAGGTTGTAGAAGGAACGCCTCTTATTGATGGAAGAAGACTCAAGTATAGATTAAATGGTGATTTTCTTTTTTTAAGACTCAAATTGATGATTTGATAGCTTAAACTTCTAAGTGTTAAACTGTTAAAGCTGATTAGACCAGAGTAGTAAGTGGTAAATTATCTCTTGGTAGTCAGAAGGGCAACTGTTTATACCTGTAGCCAACATGTATAAATTATGCCATGTAAAGTAACATAGCCTCTTAGTCACTCTTGTCCACTCTCCAGTTTTATTTTCTTAGTAGTGTTCATCACTGTTAGAAATCATTGCACTTGTCTAGGATTTTATCACCCTGAGGTGTTACACGGATGCGGGCATCCAGGCCACTCCTGCTGTGTGAGCTGCTCTTGCCCTTGCTCATGTCCTCTGGGCTGTCCCTTGAATATTCGTCACACACTCTTCCTGGGCCTTTGCCTGGAAAACTTACCCCCAAATGTCTGACACCTGCATCTTCACCTCCATCTCGTCTCTGCTGAGAGAAACCTTCAGGTCCTTTTCTCTCCCCGTCTCTGTTTTATTTTTCTGTCTGACATTTATGCCTCCACATATCAGTGTATTTGTCTCTTCATTAGGATCTCTCCACTAGAATGTGGCTTTATGGGCTAGGACTTGGCTGTGTTCATTGTGACGTGCTTCGTGCCAGGAAAATGGGCACGTAGTGGGTGCTCATTCATATGTGAGGGCTGGATGGATGAGTTGTGAGCTCACTGAGCAGCTCAATAAATGGGTAGACCTTGCTCCCTCTGGGTTCAGCACCTGGCACTATAAGAGCATATGCTGAGTGCATCAGTCCAGCTTTGCCGTTTGAAGACTTTGGCAAAGTACAGATCTATTTTGTAGTCATCCTTGAATGATTTTCCATTTGACGAGATGGAGTAGAGTGTTTTCCTTTTCTTGAGAATTACATTATATATTTTAATGGTTGAACTTTTTATCCTTTCAATTCTTCATTTTCTAACTTTGGATCTTTGTTTAGAGACTTACCCAGCATCTACTCTGTCTGCAGTCACTCTCCTGGGTTCTAAAAGGGAAGCCAAAGATAGTTTAGACACCTTCTGCCTTTTAGTGCCAGTCACGTGACAAGGCATCTGACCTAGCTCCAGCATCTGACCCCTGGTGGATGCTTAATACTTGTCGTTGGTATTGTTAGACTTTTTGTTGCTTTTACCAAATTCTTTGCTGATGGAGCGAGTTTTAGAACCTTTGGCACCCTCCCTCCCTCTGGTGGTTCACTTGCCACACCAGGGAAGGTGAGTCTGGGGCGAGGTGGGTTGTTGACTTTGCTGCCAGGTCCTTTGATTTCAGTGTTTTGTGTGTTTCTCTGCAGGCACCGATTCTTTTCTAAGTAGTCTTGTGTTACATTTTCACTTCCCTCTGAGGGGTGTGGTACATACAGAGACTGAGCACAGTGCTTGGACATGGAGCTCTTGTAGCCAGTGGGGGAGTGGCTGGCCAAGTTGCTTGATCCTTTTTAAAAATGTCCTCATCTAATTACTCGGGTTCAAGTATTGAGGTTTCTTTTCATGAATTTTACCATTATTAACTAAGGAGATTCCTAAGACATTTTGGATGATTATTTTTAATTCACGTGGACTAGAGAGCAAAAGACTGCTTCATCTAACCATTCTTTTTTAAAATATACATTTTATGAAAGGTAAATGAATATCTTTAAAAGTCAGAATTTAAAATTAGAAGTTATTATTTGGAGTATTTGTGGAAAATGTGGATTCAGATCAGTTGAGACAACTATTTTATTTTACAAAAGGTTTGGTTTTAGAATTCTCAAATAAATAACAGCTACTTCTTTTTTGCGTTTGACCATTTATCCTAATGTGATTTGATGACTTTTTAGGAGCACAGCTCTTTCAGGCACTCAGCTCCCTTGAAAGCAAAACTATTTCTTTCTTTTTTTTTCTTTTTTCTTTTTTTTTTTTTTGAGACAGAGTCTTGCTCTGTTGCCCAGGCTGGAGTGCAGTGGTGTGATCTTGGCTTACTGCAACCTCTTCCTCCTGGGTTCATGCCATTCTCATGCTCAGCCTCCCGAGTAGCTGGCACTACAGGCGCCTGCCACCATGCCTGGCTAATTTTTTTTGTATTTTTAGTAAAGACAGGGTTTGACCGTGTTAGCCAGGATGGTCTCGATCTCCTGACCTCGTGATCCGCCCGCCTCGGCCTCCCAAAGTGCTGGGATTACAGGCGTGAGCCACCGCGCCCAGCCACAAAACTATTTTTTTAGCCAAAAGGAAAAATTGAATCTCCCAGTGAGCCTTTCTGTGTGGCAGCAGGACTAGCCTGGAACGAGAGTTCTTTGGAACCTCACAGGGTGGGTGCTTTTTAACTTGGCATTGCCCGTGAATGTGCCCACCTGCTGTCCCTACCCCATGGGTACTCACAGTCCCCTGCCTGGCCTCCAGCATTTGTGTTGTGGCGTCTTCTCTGTGGGTGGCATCTTAAGAACTCTGTTCTGGATGATAGAGTTTAACTAGAATCTTTTGAAACCATTATTGACAAGTTGGTTAAGTATAAATATTTATAATTTTGTAACTACTAACCTAGCTCAGTGCCTGGCCCCTGGTGAGTGCATAATACCCTCCCTTTAGGTAATGGCATTAGACTTTAAAATGTGTGTTTGGCTCAGCTCTGTTAATAATTAGCCATTTGACTTTGTGCCTGAGAGTTTGGATTGTGGGAATTTTCAGGTTGCACTTCTTGTCAGTTTTCCCTTAATTAAAAGCAAATAATGACCATTTGAACTGAAGAAGAATCAATATGTTAAACTATTTGGAAAGTTCTACAAGAGATAATGGTATGTATATTGAAGATTATACCTCAGGACATTGCTTATTTGCATATTTGTGTGTATTTAGTCTGAATAATGATATTAAGACTTTAAAAATGAACATTGTATTGTTTCATAATGGCGTACGTCTCCTGTGAGCCTTGGGTTAACATAAATTTTCCCCTTCCCTTTTTTTTTTTTTTTTTTTTTAAAGGATTCTATGCTTTTATCCTGACATCTGCAGTCATCGGAGCATCTCTCTTCCAGGGCGTAGAGTTTCATTATGTGTACAGTCATTTTCTTCAGTTTGCACTTGGGGCCACTGTTTTTTGTGTGGTCTTGAGTGTGTATCTCTACATGCGCTCTTTGAAAGCACCCCGGAATGACCTGTCGCCTGCCAGCTCTGGTGAGCAGTGATGAATCGCGTGTTGGATGAATGCGTCCCAGAGCCCTCCAGCAGCCATTTCCAGATTTGAGTAGATTGCTTTTTTTCTAACTTCATTTTTTGGGAAATGAAGAGAAGAAAAAATGAAAAGATGAAGAAAAAAGTTAAAGAGATATGAATTTAAAAGAAGAAAATGTTTTTCTTTTTCCTTCATACTTTCTTATTCATTTCTTTTTTTTGCAGTTGCTTGATGACAGTAAGACGTTTAGTAAACTTACAGGCGTTTTGACTTATGACAAATATTATTTCTTTGTCCAAAATAGTAAATACTCTTTAAAAAGCAAAAACAAAACAACAGAGGTTGCTGGCTGGGCGAGGTGGCTCACACCTGTAATCCCAGCACTTTGGGAGGCCAAGGCAGGCAGATCACTTGAGATCAGGAGTTTGAGACCAGCCTGGCCAATATGGTGAAACCGCGTCTCTACTAAAAATACAAAAATCAGCTGGGCGTGGTGGCACATGCCTGTAATGCCAGCTACTCGGGAGGCTTAGGCAGGAGAATCACTTGAGCATGGGAGGCGGACGTTGCAGTGAGCTGAGACTGTGGCACTGCACTCTAGCCTGGGCCACAGAGCGAGGCTCCATCTCAAAACAAAAGACAAAAGAAACGAGAGGTTACAAATTGGTTGATGCTGAGCTAAAGTATTTAAAAAAATGTCGCCTATCTAAAAAAATTGTGAGTGTAAAGTCCTTTGGGGGGCCCCCATGATTTTGGTTGTTTTTTAAGAAACCTGGGGTATCTGGGTCCCCGGCTCCCCAAAGGCTGTAGTAACTGCCCTTTCAGTTGGGCAGGCGTCTCCCCTAGTCTGTGCCGTCCTACCTCTCATCACCAGAGCTCTGCTCAGGCACTTGCAGGCAGTTGAATTGTGAGCCTGGATAGTGGGCAGCAGTGCAGTTTTAAAGCCTCCTGACTGGGTTTGGAACACTGTTTGGGTAAACACTTTTCCCTTCTCAGGAAATGCTGTCTATGATTTCTTCATTGGCCGTGAATTAAACCCTCGAATTGGTACTTTTGATCTCAAATACTTTTGTGAATTGCGCCCCGGATTGATTGGATGGGTATGTCTTTTTTTTTTTTCTTTCTAAATTTCAATTCAATAGGTCTAATTAATTGCTAGAAAGAAATGTAGACCATTTAAAAATAAGCAGTGGGTGGTATATTTTTAGGGATAATTATGGCTTTCCATAAATCTATCAAAATATTTTCTTGTAAATATTTTCCAGAGGTTTAAGATATGACAAATTAAGTATCTTTTCTTTGCTTTATTATCAGTTTATATTTATATAGGAAAGTGATAGTGTGGATGCATTTTCCTCTTTTTTAAAACCTTATTTTTACCTAGTTTTAGGCTTGGAGTTGCAGATATATAGCAAAGAGTTCCCTTCCACCCTTCACTCTATTTCTCACAACGTTAACCTCGGAGGAAACCAGTGTGTAATGATGAAGAACTGCAGATTAACATAGCGACAGCATTAGTTACCGAGTCTGCAGGCCTCAGTCGAGTTCACCAGTCTTTCCGCTGTTGTCCTTTTTCTGTTCCAGGAACCTCGACAGGACTCTACGATGCATTTGGTTGTTATTTCTTCTGAGTCTTCTCTAGTCTAATAGTTGTTTAGGCTTTCCTTGTCTCTCATGACCTTGATACTTTTTGGAAAGTACTGGTTGGTTATTTTGTAAGAGTGTCCCTCAGTTTGGGTCATTCCAGTGTTCTCTTTGATTGGGGTGAAGTTATGCACTGTGACAGGAACACAGAAATGATAACTGTGTCCTCAGTGCATTGGGTCCAGGGGCCCATGGTGCTGAGATGTCTTATTCCCGGTGGCGGGTAGGTGTTAAGGTGGCATCTGCCAGGTGTCTCAGCTGTGAAGCTCACTCATGCCTTTGTAGTGCTAAGATCCCTGGGGAGGTGCTTTGAGGCTATATACTTTCCCCTTTTATTTCAGGTGGTTATTAACTTGGTGATGCTTTTGGCTGAAATGAAAATACAAGACCGTGCTATTCCATCCTTGGCCATGATTTTGGTTAATAGTTTCCAGCTTCTCTATGTGGTGGACGCTCTCTGGAATGAGGTAATTACTTTTAAGAGCCGAGGCCTTGGAGTCAGATGGCTTCGAGTGGGTGAGTGACCTGTCAGAGCGTCGGCTTCTTGCACACAAAGTGAGGGGAGCACGGCCTGCCTCCATGGCTGCTTGTGAGGACGATGAGGCCATCCATGCGAAGCTGAGGAGGGAGCGCTGACAGGTGGGAAGTTTCTAGGCATTTGGGAGTGCTTTGGTGTTTTTCAGCTGATCTTGTGTTTAAAAGTAATATTCTCAATATAAGATTGGTGGATCTTGGGTTTGTTTTTGTGGGCGGTGGTAATTATGGTATCACATGAAAATGGATGGATTATTACCAAATTAGTATGGTGTTTCTTGGATTGTCAAGAGTCACCTGGTTTTTAAATAATGGGGGAGGTGTTTTATTGTTAGTATTTTAAAATAGAAAGACTAGCTCTAATTAGATGAACGTAAAATCAGAAATCAAGATGCATTGAGGAAGCCAGTTGAAATAAGGCTAAGTTTTCATCTCGTGTCTTTTTTCGTACATTGATTAGTCTTTCTGCTAGTTGAAGACTGGTAAATGTTTTGTTTGTTTTCTGTATCTCAACCAGCATATTCCTTTAAAAAATTTTTTCTTCCTCAGGCTTATTTTACAAGTATTTTATCATATTTACTGTTATCTTTGTAATCATCTCCAAATTCCACATCTAGTTTTCTTTCCATATTAAAAACAAATCTGGCAGCTGTACATCATAAAGTTCCAAAACAAGTTTTAATGACAGTGTGTTGAGACAGTCTGCTGACATTTTGAGAGAAGACCTTTTCTCTTTGAGCCTGGAACATTAAAAAAAAAAAGTGTATTATTTGGCCATCATTACTATATATCTCCCCCACCCCTGCCGGCTGGTCTTTAATTGTGGCCTTCTATGCAAAATTGCAGAGAATATTGAGTCAGAACAACTTCGCAAGTTTGATATTGGTGTTTGATGATCTTCTTGTTATTTAGGAAGATTAGGGCCACTTTGAGGTAAACCTCAATTACAAGTGGTGGGATTAGTGCTATCCGCTAATTACGGGTTCCTGTTGCCCTCCTACCACTTCACAGACCCAGGCTCAGAGCCTGGGAAGCTGTGAAGGTGGTGATAGCACTTCAAATTGACTTTAAAAATTCCAAGTCGATCCAAAATTAAACATGTTTTTGAAATTAAAAAACAACTCTTTTGTAAATGCACTTACTATTACCAGTGTAGCTTTGTTTGCTGTTATAGAATGAATCGCCAAAAGAGCGTATAGGTAACAGTTTGCAAATCAAATGATATTTCACTGTTTTGCTCACCTCAGGCTTCTTTAAAACTTCCTTTCTAGTAGTTTTCCATTGATAAGTGATCATTTCGTCTGGTTTCATCTGTTAATAGCTTTCTGCCATGTTGTGGTCTTCACTTTTTAATTGGCTTAGAAGTTCATATTTTCTATAGATTTAGCCAAACACTGACCTCTGTTAAAAGAAAATTTTTTTGCATTTTAAGGCAAAATTAACATAGCCCAGGGGTAGAAAACTAGAGTTAGGAAATTGTTTTCTGTCTGTTCTCAGTATCTCAGCCAGATGATGATAATCTTCTTGAGGAAGTATTGTATTTTATGATTTCTGTAGCATTCTGGCATACCACTGGGCAATTAGCAGATGCTTAATAACTTTTTTGTTAGGTCACTTGATAGAAATTCCTCGTATTCACGAATGTGCTATACCTTAAGAAAATGGAGACTACCAGTTTAAATATGTATGACCCTTCCTCTGAGTCCAGCCTGTGAAAACCTTGGGGCTCAGGAGCTGGTGGGGCTAAGGTCCTCCCCCTGACCTGGCACTGGGTGCTTACCCTTTGCCCTCTCACTGCTACTCACCACACCTGCTTTTATCTGCTCCCTCCGTTTTGTCACCTTTATCCTCTTTTGGACCAGGAATCAGATCACAGGCCTTGAGAGAGAAGAATAAGACACTCTCGGGGACAGAAAGTTAAAACACCATGTATCCTCACTTACATGTGAGAGCTAAAAAAGTTGATGTCATAGAAGTACAAAGTAGAACAGAGGATGTGGGAAGGTGGGAAGGGTAGGGAGAAGGGAAAGATAGGGAGGGAGAGGTTTGCTAAAGGATATAAAATTACCACTTGATAAGAGGAGTAAGTTCTAAGTTCTAGTATTCTGTACTGCTGTAGGATGACTATAGTTAACAGTGATACATAGTTGCAAATAGCTAGAAGGATACTGAATATTCCTAACACAAAGAAATAGTGTGTTTGAGATGATGGATATGCTAATTATCCGGATTGGATTACTATATATTACATGTATGGCAGCATCACTGTGTACCCCATAAATATGTACAATTATTACATGTCAATTTTTTTTAAAGAGAATAAAGAACTCTGGTAACTAAAGAGTATAAGCCTAAGGAGGTAGATTTTGTGGGATTGGTTTTTCTGTTCCATATGACATCTGTTTTTCTGTTCCATGGCCTATTTGCTTTCTTTTCTGGAAAAAATCCTATTTGGAGGTACCACTCTTTTTCTTTAACCTAGAACTTTGATTCTCCAACAGAGCTTATACTGGCTAATTTTTCTTTTTCTTTTCTTTCTTTCTTTTTTTGTTTTTTTTTTGGAGACAGAGTCTTGCTCTGTCGTCCAGGCTGAAGTGCAGTGATGCAATCTCAGCTCACCACAACCTCCGCCTCCTGGGTTCAAGTGATTCTCCTGCCTCAGCCTCCTGAGTAGCTGGGACTACATGCGCCCGCCACCATGCTTGGCTAATTTTTTTTTTTTTTTTTGTATTTTTAGTAGAGACAGGGTTTCACTATGTTGGCCAGTTTGGTCTCGAACTCTTGACCTTGTGATCCACCCGCCTCAGCCTCCCAAAGTGCTGGGATTACAGGTGTGAGCCACCGCGCCCGGCCTATACTGGCTAATTTTTCAACATCAGTGGTCTGTAGTGAGGTTCCAGGTAGTTTGGAGATTCCCTCAGGCCAGACCTTCAGAGTGTTGCCTTGGCGGTATGTCTGTATTCTAGAGTCTGGCCTGCCCCTTATCCTGGTCCAGAGGCGAACTGGCTCACGCTAAGCAAATCACCAGGGAGTAATGCACTTTTATTAATTTGCATGAGAAGTGAAGCTGTCAGTTCACCATGTTGCCAGGCAGCTTAATTTCTTCTGTGGAAAATCTACATGAAAAGCCAGATTATGATCAGAAATTAGATTGGTGCATGTGGAACTGAAACAAAAAGAGTTGGTGATCATATTCCTTCAGCAAACATATTTTGAACACTTCTCTCCATGGCGGACACTGTGCTAGTTACTGGGGTCGCAAAGGTAAAAACACACAACCTCTGTCTTTTAGAGGCTTTTAGTATAGTGGAGAGTGACTAGACAAGTACAGTAACCCAATTGCTGTAGCGTACTGGTGGGTGGTGACATCTGAGAAGTGCCCAGGTCTGAGCCCTACTGGTGGGTGGTGACATCTGAGAAGTGCCCAGGTTGGAGGGAGGGGTTGCCAGCAGAGGGGAGGGCCTGGGCATGGGAAATGCTTTAGAGATCTGTTATCTCGGGAACATGAGCGAGAGGCTAGCGTGACAGGAGAATGTGATGGCAGAAAGACCTAGCAGGCCAGGGGAACCAAATCTCTCTCCCCTTTAACAAAAAAATGTTGGTTGTGGACCTGCCCATAGCACTTTATACATTTGCCTGTAAACTAGTACTTTATTTGAATACTTTAAACATAGAAGCTCTTTCTCCCTTTCCCCTGTCTGTATCCTTATAGGAAGCGTTGTTGACGACCATGGACATCATCCATGATGGATTTGGATTCATGCTGGCTTTTGGAGATTTGGTGTGGGTTCCGTTTATTTACAGCTTCCAAGCCTTTTACTTAGTCAGTCATCCAAATGAAGTGTCTTGGCCAATGGCATCTCTAATTATTGTTCTGAAACGTGAGTATTAATTTTAGTCTCAGTTTAATTTATTAAATATTATGTACTGAGGGTTTTATGCTCTGATGTCTACATATTTGAAACATGCCATTTTGAATGGTCAGCATTAGCTCAATTCGAAGCCATTTATGATGAGTAATAAAAAGTCTGCATTTTGCAAAGAGAATGGATGGTTCGTACCTGGGTTCTCAGTAGTACTTGAAACAGATTATTTTAAATGAACCACCTTGCTTTTAAATTTAATAAATTTAAGTTGGTTAAATTTGTTTTTAGTAAGCTTATGTTTTTTCTCTTGAGTGCCTGCTTTTTCTGGTAGGCATCTTATAAAGAAGATTGATTTTGCCTTCATAGAGCTCGCGTTCTAGCAGGAGAAATAAGACATGAGTGAGCACCAAGAGGGGCTTAGATGACGGGTGTTTAAGGTAGAGACTTCTCTCTGGGGAGCTTTAGTGTGAACTTATTGGAGGATATGGTGTTTGATTTGAGTTTTAGAGGGTAAAATGGGATGGAGAGATCCAAAAGTCAGGCACTGGAACAGCTCAGCAAGGGTGTATGGTGGGGAAGTGTGAGATGAGGTTGGGAAAGACGGAGAAGTCCAGTTTGGCTGCAGCTGCAGTTCACCAGGGTCAGTCATGTATTTTACTTCAGGATGAATTTTCTTTGTCCTTACCCTGTTCATTAAACCCTTAAACACTTGGACTAGAGGTTGGGCAGGGAAAATTAGCAGTGAACTTCAAATATAGATAGTTTTGCTACACTAGTTAGTATCTGTGGTAGAAGAAGAAATTCAAACCATTGGTTAAAATTAAGATTTATTTTCACCAGTGATTTGGTTGTCCATGTCCATTTTATGATTCAAGACAGTATATTTTATAGTTCAGCTAAAAATGGGGGCTGTCTTAGTCTGTTTTGTGCTGCTCAAACAGAATAGCTGAGACTGGGTAATTTGTCATGAAATTTATTTGGCTCATGGTTCTGGAGGCCAGAAGTCAGAGAGCATGGTGCTGGAATCTGGCAAGACCCCTTCTGCTGCAGCATCCCGGGGTGGAAGGTGGAAGGACAAGAGAGAGGGAGGGAGGACAAGAGAGAGGGAGGGAGGGCAGGAGAGAGTGAGGAAGAGCAAGAGAGGCTGAACATACTTTTATAACAAACCCACTCGAGATACTGAGCCCACTCCTGTGATAGCGACATTAATCTGTCCAT
This sequence comes from Macaca nemestrina, assembly GCF_043159975.1. NCBI lineage: Eukaryota > Metazoa > Chordata > Mammalia > Primates > Cercopithecidae > Macaca > Macaca nemestrina. The sequence goes on along the minus strand of NC_092125.1, from coordinate 83,632,043 downwards.
AAGGGCAGAACCCTCATGACCTAACCATCTCTTGGAGGTGCTACTGTCAACTCTGTTGCGTTGAGGATTAAGTTTCCAACACGTGTACTTTGGAGGACACATTCAAACCAAAGCAGGAAGTGAGGTTATTCTCTTACTAGTTTATTGAGGATCGACTAGATAATAGTTAAATGTCATTGATACATTGATTTTTGACATTCTGAAATTTGGATAAAATTAGGAACTTGTAGACTTACAATGGGATTCAGCATGTATTTAAAGTTCAGGATGTTCTGGTGCTGATTCTAAGCTAGTGGTTGATTAATAAAATGTTTGTGCCATGGCCAGTAGGTATCATAACTAGCAGATGATATAGCCTGTAATTTTGATTATACCGAACTCTAGTATTGATTTTATTGTAATGTAGGCTGTCTTAGATTTTATCTCTTTCATGGATGTAACTATATTTGTTTTGACTTCAGAGTGTTCCCTAGGTGGATGATTAAAGTAGTGTGATAGATTTTGGAAGGGTTACCATCTTTTTACATAGTGAGATTTAGAGTTTTTGAGTTGTTCTTAAGAATCAGGCCAGGTGTGGTGGCTCATGCCTGTAATCCCAGCATTTTGGAAGGCTGAAGCAGGAGGATCTCTTGAGCCTAGGAGTCTGCTTTGGAAATTTCCTCAGAGCATAGAGATAATTTTTAAGAGAAATTACAGATGCTATTAAGCATTAGAGTATAACTAAGTTATTAACATAGGAAAATATTTTAAAATTGCAGTTTGTGGTTATGTAATCTTCCGTGGTGCAAATTCTCAGAAAAATGCATTCCGGAAAAATCCCAGTGATCCAAAGCTTGCACGTAAGTATTGATTTATGTTTATATTATATATATTACGTGAAGGTTTTCTTTTTGTCTCGACATCATTAAAAATGTACTTTTATTTTTATATAGATTTAAAAACCATTCATACTTCAACGGGAAAAAATCTTCTAGTTTCTGGATGGTGGGGCTTTGTTCGCCACCCCAATTACTTGGGTGATCTCATCATGGCCTTGGCGTGGTCCCTTCCATGTGGTAAGCATTTCAGAAGAGTGCTAGTTTGACCCTTTTAGCCACTGGAAAGATGTGTGTGTGTGTCCTTTGTGTGGGCCAGTGTGGCCAAGGTGGGTGTGAGTCTTTTTGTCGCCCTTTTCTACTGTGAGGTTGGCCTCTGTAGAAGCTCTTCTGGCTTCTGAGGGGAATTGGGAATTCACAGAGCCTGAAGTTTTACTTTAAGCCTAAAAGCAAAATTTTAAGTTTTCAATTGTGCCTGATAGCTTTTTTCTAAGTAGAATATATAGAAATTAATTCAGCTTCTTAGTTCATGATTCGGTGTACATAGATTGGGAAAAACTGGTTTTTAAGAAGAGAAGGAGATTCTGTTTTTCTTTTTGTGTGTCTGGCCTCATGGGGAGCTGGGGAAGCAGGGGAGCAGGGGGAGCTGTGGGAGCTGGAGGTGCTTGGGGAGCTGGGGTATCAGGGGGAGCTGGAGGTACTGGTGGAGCTGGGGATTTGGGGGAACTGAGGGAACAGGGGGATCTTGGGAAGCTGGGGGACCTCGGGGAGTTGGTGGAGCTGGGGGAGCTGGGGGAGCAGGGGATCCAGGGGAGCTGGTGGAGGTTGGGGAGCTGGCCCATGCCTGCTACCTGTTTGGTGGCCTGGCCTGTAGTGGAGGACAGCAGTTTTTCTCTTCGCTGGGGGAAGAAGGGTGAGAAATGGAGAGATTTGTATTAACTATGAGGACAGATGTTTTGATTGTGATGGATTGTTAGAATGGATTCACTAGTCTTTGAGTAGCTTCTAATTTAGATACGACCTTTTGCCATTTCCCAGTGGGATTTTACAGACTGGTTTAATTGTTCTCCTCATTATTAGAGAAAATGAAGTACCTTATGGTTCATTTTTAGAGAATTTGGGGAAAAGCAGGAAAAAATACGTTGTAGTGATAATAAAAATATCTAATACTATGTACCGTTATTATCCACAGGTTTTAACCACATTCTGCCTTATTTCTATGTGATTTATTTCACCATGTTGCTTGTCCACCGAGAAGCTCGTGACGAGTACCACTGTAAAAAGAAATATGGCGTGGCTTGGGAAAAGTACTGTCAGCGTGTGCCCTACCGTATATTTCCATACATCTACTAATGCTCTTCTGGCTTATCTACAAAATACTCCTGCAATTCCAGCTGCCATTTGCAAAAACGAGGAAAAAATCCCAAACTTTCTTTTGTTGCACTGACAGGATCTGTAAATTTTTTTTTCTTTTTGAACCAGGACTATAGAGCCAAGTAGTTGATCTTTTAATATAGCTGTGTTTACTTTTATTAAATTATAATTAACATAGGAAAAATACAAGTAAGGATGTGAGAATTTGCATTTTAATGGGAAATTTTCAACCCTTAAAAATCTGAAAACAGAAGACAGTCTTAATATAAATGTACTGTGAAGAATACTATTGATGTTTATGGTTTCTGATTACTTTTCAAATTTTGATGTTTTTTGGCCAGTTGGCTTTTCTTAAATGAAAACACTGTTCCATTTAAAGTACATTTATGTTTTATTCAGTAAGAAAATAGAATTTTCATTTGTTTTTCTTTAAATCCTTTACTAGTTATATAATTTGAAAGCAAAAAGAAGGGCCTATATTAAATGCTGAAAGTGCAGAGCGATGAGATTATTAGCAGACACTGTTTAAGGGAGACCATTTGTAGCAGTTGGCTTAACCTCAGCTTCTAAAACTACATTTGAAAATGTAAATACATAGCTTAGTTTTATGTAATATATGGTGACTTCAGATTTTTTTGTACAGTATTTTGAATGTGAGATGATTGTCAGGACTGTCTTTTTAACAAAACATTTTCAGTATTTTAAATAAAGTTTTGTAAAGTAATGTGAATTAAAAATTTTGGAACAATTAGAATTCATTCACTATTGTATAGAAGATGCTGTTAAAACATAGGAAGGGTATTTTTCTTGATCCAAAGTTTGTGAATTTGGCTTTGCTACCTCAATTGCAGGTGTTTGTTTGCCTTTATAAACTGTTGCAAATAGAAAAAAAATAGAATAAGTATATATTTTTGGAGTAACATCAATATTTAAACATTTTTACACAGATTGGTGTTTGAAAATTTGCCATGTCAGGCTAGTATTTTTATATATTTTTGACTTTTTAAAAGTTCATCAGTGTTTTTGCTACTGTTAAGCTCATGCAGTTTATACTGTATTTTTTATATATCCTTTATATTTACAAAACTTTACTCCCTGTAAAGGAGTGCTATCTTAAAAACAACTTAAGGGGTTAAAGTCATTTCTTTTAGTTTAATAGATGTGCATAAGGTAGCTTTAGCAATTAAATTCTAGTGAAGTTGATATAGTCTCATTTTTAATTGTCCTATAATGGAACAGTAGCAAATTCACTAAACTTTTGTGTTCAAAGTTAAATTGTTCTTAGTACTTTAAATGTAGGGGAATGTAATAAACATAGTGTGTATGTTTGGGTTTTAATTACACATTTTATATATGAGCCATTTAGATACGCAGTGTTAATTCTACACTGCATGAAGTGTATGTAACTTAGCTTATGTTAATGCAATCATGAAGTTGGTTTGCTCTAGCATCCTGTAGTCTTTAAACATTCTTTTAGCGAAATTGTCATTGTTTTATCAGTGCTAATGTGTGCAAGCAGTTTTTTTATTTTGCTTTTATCCTGGCATCAGAAAGTGGTGTCCCAGCGTTTTCTGTACTAGATTGCACCAAGGAAGCTTTTGGGGAGGAAGGAAGGACATTAAATTCTTTCCCTGGTAATGAAAAGAGCGCGTTATCAATACAGTGCTGCAATTTCTGGATATCAGCTACAATTTGTTTTTAATTTTGTTTTTAACATGTTTATTTGGCAAATTTTATAATGAAGTTTTAAGTTGAAAATAAAATGTAGCAACATTTTGATCACTTTGGAGCCTTTTTTTCACCCCCCCCCCCCCCTTCTTGCTTGAAACTCTGGGATTTTTGGGACCAAGATAGGAGCCCTTAGATTCCCACCCCCACCCAGCCTCCTGTTTTCCTAGGATCATCTGTTTGGGAGCCTGGCCAACTGCTGTTTATTTGAAGACTCAGAATGTTGGAACTCAAAGGGGTTAGTTGGGAGTCCTAACTCCCAGAAAATGGTCATGTATTTAGTATTTGCTGTTTGAGAAAATACAGAAATGCTAAAACTATTGTAGATTCAGTCATACTTTCGAATGCATTTGTATGAATCACAGAAGCATCTGTGCATCTGAAAGACAGTACATGTGTGAGAGACACACACATGTACTATGCCTGCTGACCATGCTTTAGTGCTTGTTTGGATTTCCAGTTGACTCTAATCCTGAATTGTGAGATGAGATCAGACAGCTTCGTGTCTCAGTTCTTCCTGCTGGGACATTACATTGCCACATTACATTGCAAAATGTAGGTATGTCAGAATATGCACCAATACCAAGCATATGATATATATTTTGGTCTTTAGTTTTGCACTGTTTGGAGCAAATGATGAAGTACAGGATATTAACAAAAGATACAAGGTGGAGTGTTTCTAGGTGCAATTTACTTAAAGGTAGATGGTACAGTTTCCTGGACACAATTAAATACATGTTTTGTTCATGGCTGTTAAAGAGTCTAGTGCTGGGGACAAGTCCCACCTTTTCTACCCCCCTTACTATGGAGAGAAGGATCTTCATTTGTGTACATGTGGGTTATGCTTTCTTCCCATGGACCATTGCCATGATAAAGTGACAGTGAGATGTGGCTTCAAATGCTAGTTCTGCTCCCTCTTAGCAATGTGTGTGTGGGCAATTAATCTCTGAGCACTGGTTTCCTCATGTATAAAATCTGGCTGATACGTCCACATAGTATAGAGGGGCCTGAGGATGGTACAGGAATTATTAGTGCTCAACATAGTGCTCAGTTATGATAGCCATTATTAGTAGAGTAACATTCTTCCTGTAGAAACATTGAACTTACCAAATTCTCAGGATTTGGCTTTTAGTAGGCAAAGAGGTCTAGTGAAGTCAGAACCATATTGCACTTTTTTTTTTTTTTTTAAAAAGAGGTGGGGTCTGGCTCTGTTTCCCAGGCTGGAGTACAGTGGCATGATCATAGCTCAATGCAGCCTCAACCTCCTGGGCTCAAGCCATCCTCCTACCTCAGACTCTTGAGTAGCTGGGACTAAAGGTGCCTCATCATGCCTGGCTAATTTTTTAAACAGTTTTTGTAAAGAGGGTCTCATTATGTTGTCAAGGCTGGTCTTGAATTCCTGGCCTTAAGTGATCATCTTGCCTTGGCCTCCCAAAGTGCTGGGATTACAGACACGAGCCACTGTACCCAGCCAGACTGCAATTTTTTTTCCTTTTTTCTTTGAAAAAGAGTCTTGCTCTGTCACCTAGGCTGGAGTGCACAGTCTCAGCTCACAGCAACCTCTGCCTCCCAGGCTCAAGTGATTCTCATGACTCAGCCTCCTGAGCTGGGATTGCAGACCTGCACCACCACGTCCGGCCAATTTGTGTATCTTTAGTAGAGATGGGTTTCGTCGTGGTGGTGTAGGCTGGTTTCGAAGTACTGACCTCAGGTGATCCACCCGCCTTGGCCTCCCAAAGTGCTGGGATTACAGGCGTGAGTCACCATGCCTGGCCCAGACTGCATTTCTTTAAAGAAGAAGGCCCTTCTCTTTAGTTTCAGAAGTCTGCAGCTAGGTCAGCAGTGGAGTATTCTGTGTTTACTTAGAGAAGCCAGGGGAAGCATTCCAAAGATCTATTCTACATGTGTGTATTTATTTTATTGTATATAATTTTATAAATCATTTTTACTAAAAAGTTCATAAAGGCATGCCCTGATATCCTGTCAGGTGCCGTGCTTTTTACTGTTAGGAGAGTCAAATTTGCTGTATTGCGGGTTGTGCTGACCTGTACTAGAGCCCAACCACAGGGACATTGCACGGTCAGGTCTTAGGTACTTAGGATAAAACGCAGCAGCAAGATTCCCCTCTGGGTTGAAGTTTTCATGTACAAATGAAATAAAGACTGCACCTGTTCAGTCTGGCTAAACACACAAATACTTTATAAAGGGTGTTGACTACACGTGGATGTCTTGAAACATGTAAGTCTGGTTAGAGTCAAAAATTAAAATGGTTTGGTATGGACATTTATTTTTCATTCTTCTCACAAAGCAATGCAACCCGCATTGTGATCCAGTGACTAGGAGGTTTCTTCGTTGATAAATACACTGATGTTAAAAAGTTTATTGGTAAACCAGTAGTTGCTAAAATTCTTGACCTCTCAGGTGTCTGGTAAACTGGGCATTCAAAAGTATAGCATTCTGAATCTGTCTGGTTGGAAGCATTTGGTGTTTCGGTAGAAATCTTAAAAAAAAAAAAAAAAAAAATCCAGTAGTCAAATTGAGTAGTTCAAGTGAATCAGTAGCTCACATTTTTGTATGCTATAGGCTTGGGGGATTTGTTATGAATTAGATACATTTAAGGTTAAATGGTTAATGTAACAGCCTGTGGAAATTATACCTGGAGAATTTAAAGAGTATTATGACTTTATAGTACATATTATTGAGAACATGGGATGTAAGTATAGCATCTACTTTAGATTTTAGTAACATTTTGGGGGATTTAAAATCTTTGTTGTCTGAGTATATTATCACATCTCCCTTGTGAAATTGTAGGGAATGGGAATAAGAGTAGTTTGTATATTACTGAAGGAATGCCCAGAGGTTTAGGATTTCAGGATAATAGCAGGGTGGTTACCTTTGTTGGCAAAAAGTGTATGTCAGGAAAATCACAGCACATCTCCAGAGGCAGCGAGTCTTCCAGTATCTTTTGTTCGCGATTCCATCTTGCCCCCTCGATGAATAAACCAAAAATGTAAACTCCAGTGGGAGAGGAATCCAAGCCCTAAGACGGAAGAGAGGTGGTGTCAGGGGTCCCCAGGAGAAGCAGCGACCAACCAGAGGCTCCGTCCGGAACTGAGCCGATGCATCCAGAGGGGCTCGTCCTGCCTAAGGCATGTTGCCCCAAGTTCTAAGGTGAATGCTTCATTTTTTTTTTTTCCTATTCTGAGTGCTTTAAAAACGTTATAGGCTTAGGTGTATCTATATAATCATCCTGAACTGAAATATATGTATTTTTTCCATGACGCTCTTCCTCAGCATGAAGACAAATACCTTCAAACACAATAAAGATGCAAATTTCTACAACTGTAATTGTGTAGCCTAGCTTTTTAGGAGAGAGCAAGAACAGTTACAAAAGGTGACAGAGTACACTGTGTTCAAACGTCACTTACCTTTACCATAGTGGCCACAACTACTGTCAAGGCTCTAGAAATGTAAAAAAGGTAGAAGAGGGTTTTTTTTTTTTGTTGTTGTTTTTTTTTTTTTTTTTTTTTGATACGGAGTCTCGCTCTGTTACCCAGGCGGGAGTGCAATGCTGCGATCTTGGCTCACTGCAACCTCCGCCTCCCTGGTTTTGGTGGTTCTCCTCAGCCTCCCGAGTAGCTGGGATTACAGGAGCACACCACCAAACCCACCTAATTTTTTGTATTTTTAGTAGAGATGGGTTTCACCATGTTGGCCAGGCTGGTCTCGAACTCCTGACCTCAAGTGATCCGTCCCCCTTGGCCTCCCAAAGTGCTGGGATTACAGGTGTGAGCCACCACGCCTGGCCAGGTTCCATATATTTTTGAATGATACAGGTTAAATAGATGATTACATTTTAATGATAAAGGGTTAAGTAAAATGAGTTTCTGATGAGGTCTGTGAAGTAGAAAATTTAGTTGCCTGCAGCTCCAATTCCAGGTGACTCCAGGTGTGCCTAAGGTGGGCCTGTGAAGCTACATGCTCTCCTACAGGTGTGCTGGAGGGATGCCCAGCCTGGAGGAGCTGGCGGCCAAGTACCTGGCCACCCTGGAGGGCTCTGCCATCTTCTCTGATGGGGCAGGTCTCTGAAGAGAAGGGGTGGGCACCGCTGTCCTGAGCTCCCCCTTGATGCAGCCTGGGCCAGCTTGTTGACACAGGGGCGGCAGTGTGGAAGAGCCTGTGCTGTGCCTGGTGACGCCTTCTGTGTTGTCCACTCTGGAATGTGACTACCTGGAGGTGCAAGCTGAACTCATATTAAGCACTTCCTATTTTGGCTTATTCTATAAAAGAATTTTGGCTGGGCGCGGTGGCTCATGCCTGTAATCCCAGCACTTTGGAAGGCTGAGGCGGGCAGATCACGAGGTCAGGAGATTGCGACCATCCTGGCTAACACGGTGAAACACCGTCTCTACTAAAAATACAAAAAATTGGCCAGGCGTGGTGGTGGGCACCTGTAGTCCCAGCTACTCGGGAGGCTGAAGCAGGAGAATGGCATGAACGCGGGAGGTGGAGGTTGCAGTGAGCTGAGATCACGCCACTGCAGTCCAGCCTGGGCGACAGAGCGAGACTCCATCTCAAAGAAAAAAAAAAAGAATTTTACTGGGAATTGCTTTGTATAATGATTTTTACTTCTCTTCCCCTTAACTTATATAAATGCAGATTTTCCTGTGCTGCATTTGTTCTAGTGTTGTCCTTTCCTAACCATCTTGGAAGAAGTTAATCTAACGCATTTGACAACGTCACTTCCATTTATACTTGGAGTAACTTGGTCATAGCTTACATGGGTTTTTCCTCTGAAAAACCTAAACTGTAGGTAATTTGTAAACAGCCCCTTTTGGAGTGATTTAACTCTTCAAAGAGCCACTCAGAATAAATGAAAGTAATCTTACTTCAACTCAGTGGAAGCTGGTTCTTTGTATAAAGCAGAGATAACTGAGAACATCTGATTAGATGGATAGAGGCAAAAAGTAAAGTTAGGCGGGCAGTCCATACTCCTGCACTCCCCCTGTGAGTCATAAGTAAAGGCCCTGGTGCACATCTGCCTCTTGTAGCCTTTTCATGTCTAATGGGTTATGTAGGAAGAGGTTAGGCTATGGGTGTAGAGTCAGCTAGACTTGGGTTCAAAGCTTACGATCTGCCTCTTGGAACCTTAGTTTCCTGACCTACAGAATGAGGATAATTTGTGAGGATTAAATAATGCAGGTAAAGAGCTTAGCACATAGTACTCAGTCATTGTGGGCTAGTAAGCATCAGTGCCATCATTATCAGGCAGATTGGGATCTTCTGGAGGGCAGGAGCTTTCTTTTGTTCATCTCAGTATTTCCAACAGTCAGAGCAGTTTTGGACCCATACTTTCAAGTGAGTGAATTAATAAACAGTTGGGTAAACCTCAAGTCGAAAACACATCTGAACCTGAGCTTTCTTCCACGTCAGTACTCTTGCCAAGCGGTCACCTGATTTCTCCTAAAGCTCCAGTGACAGGCCACTCCCTGTCTATAAAAGGACACTCCACCATCATCATCAATTTAGATCAACTGCATGTGTCTTCTCCTTGGGGCTCCCCCTGGTTGGAGTTCTAGCAGAATTAAGAGTCTAGTTCTTCATGTATCACCCTTTTCAATATTTCTTTTTCTCCTCAGTCTTTTGCCTTGTAGGACAAACTCTCCCAGTTCCATCCTTCTTCTGACATGTTTCTAACATTCACTAATTCTGGGTAGTCTCGGAATCATCTTCAGTGCAGTCTGATGAGTGCTGAGGAGAGGAAGACCAGGACTGGACCAAGAGGCCAAAGAGCATGAGTGTCCACCACCTCCTCCCACCCCAAATCCCAGAATGCATCTATAAAAGCACTGGAAAACAAGAAGTATCCCCAGTGGACCAGAAACTGTGAGATCCCTAAAGACAGAAGGCAGACAGGATTAGAATAAGGAAACCACCATTAATAATATGCACAATAAAAACTAAAAACATCACCCTCTTCAAGCCCCCCCACCCCAATCCTATAGAATAATATCACATAAAATATTGATACAAAAATCTTGAAAAAATATTACAATTAAGATGATTCAACCTTAGGATCTTTTAATAAATCATATTGATAAAAGTGATAAATTATGTGATAATCTCCATAAACCCTGAAAAGCTCTCTCATCACATTTAGCTTCCATTCTTCATTAAAAACATTCCTAATATAGGAATCATACCTTATAACAAAGTACACTCCAGATAGTTCTATGTAATCCACTATGTTAATGAGATAAAGGATAAAAATGATCTGATTATTTCAATAGAAACAGGCCCAGGCATATAGAATTATTTGATCTATGACAAAGTTGAAGTAGGGAAAGGGCCATTTCAATGAAAAATAAATGGTGCTGAGTCAGTTGGGTACCCATATGGAACCAAAAGAACTTTGATCTCACCTCACACCATACACAACTCAATTCTACTTTTTTTTTTTTGAGACAGAGTCTCACTCTGTCGCCCAGGCTGGAGTACAGTGGCACAATCTTGGCTCACTGCAACATCCGCCTCCCAAGTTCAAGTGATACTCCTGCCTCAGCCTCCCAAGTAGCTGGGATTACACGTGCACACCACCAAACCCGGCTAATGTTTTGTATTTTTAGTAGAGATGAGGTTTCGCCATGTTGGCCAGGCTGGTCTCGAACTCCTGACCTCAGGTGATCTGCCTGCCTCGACCTCCCAAAGTGCTGGGATTACAGGTGTGAGCCACCATGCCTGGCCTTCAATTATATATAGATCATAGAAAATGAGAGGTAAAGCAATATAGTTTCTAGAAGGTAACAGGAGAATATTTTCATGAACTTAGTTTAGGGTAGGCAAAGATTTCCTAAACAGAACATAAAAAAGCATTAACCCTAAATAAAAGATGGAGACACTGGACTTCGTTACAACAAAAAAGTTTTTGTTAATCAAAAGACACCATTAAGAAAGTGATTTGGACAGTGGGAGAAGATGCTTTCAACACATTCAACACATGTATCTGATAGCATATGTTCAGAATATACAAGAATTTCTATAAATCAATAAGACAAAAGCAGTTCACAGTCTTGAACAGAAACTTCACAAAAGAGGAGATCCAAATATCAATAGTCATTTTAAAAGGTGCCCAACTTCATTAATCATCAAGGAAATGCAAATTAAAATCATAAAGATACATCACTGCAGCTGGGCGCGGTCACTCACGCCTGTGATCCCAGCACTTTGGGAGGCTGAGGCGGGCGGATCATGAGGTCAGGAGATCGAGACCATCCTGGCTAACACGGTGAAACCCCGTCTCCACTAAAAATACAAAAAAATTAGCCGGGTTTGGTGGCAGGCACCTGTAGTACCAGCTACCCAGGAGGCTGAGGCAGGAGAATGGCATGAACCCAGGAGGTGGAGCTTGCCAGCCTGGGCAACAGAGCAAGACTCCATCTCAAAAAAAAAAAAGATATATCACCGCACGTCCACTAAAAATACCAAGTAAATGTTGGCAGGGCTATGGAGCAATCTTCTACATTACTGGTGGGCTTGTGGATTGGTACAACCATGTTGAAAAACCATTTGGCAGTATCTACACCAAAGCTAAACATAAATATATGGCTATGTATGACCCTCAATTTATTTAATCATGAGCTCCATAACAACATTTGTGTCAGTGACAGACCACATATACCAGGCTGGTCCTATAAGATTATGATGGAGCTGAAAAATTCCTATTGCCTAGTGATGATGTAGAGCAATGCATCTATGAATTTCCATGTGTAGAAGTGTTTGGGTACACAAATTACTTACCATTGTGTTACACTGCCTGCAGTGTTCAATACAGTAACATGCTGTACAGGTCTGTAGCCTGGCAGCAACAGGCTATCCCATCTAGCCTAGGTAAGCAGTAGGCTATGCCATGTAGGTTTGTGGAAATACATTCTTAACAATGCATTTCTCAGAACATATCCCCATTGTTAAGTGGTACATGATTGTATTTATTTATTTATTATTATTTTTTCAATTCTTTTGGTTATAGCCAACCTACTGGGTGTAAAATGGTATTTCATTATTATTTTGATTTGCATTTCTCTGACTAAAAATATTGAGCATCCTTTCACATTCTTTTTTTTTTTTAAATCTTTAAACCAACCTCTCCCAACCTTGTCCCCTCTTCCTCTCCAGCATTAGTCCTGGAGCAGAAAAATAGATTCCCAGAACAAATTGGAATTTAGAAAATGACAACCGTGGCCCTTCAAATCAGTGGGGACAGTGGCATGAGTGGCAGGGCTGGGGTGTGTGGTGCATCTGGCTCACTGGTGCTGTGTACTCTGCTCCAGCCCAAGCTGCCTCCATGGGTCCCACTTGCTGCACTGCTGAGGGCCGGGTAGGTGCAGGTTTTCACTTGGCACCTGCCTGAGCTCTGAAATAAGCCAGTTGGTGGGGGCAGGCATTTCAGCCAAGAGCAGCTAGGACAGGTTTGCCCCCTGATTTAAAATATCACCTTTTAATCCTGACCTCAGCAGCATTCTGTCTTCATTTATAATAGGGGACACTTAGAAAGTCTGTTGATTATATTAACTTAAATCTTTTATTCACGATTTATAATCTTTTTTTCCTTCCGCCTCAAGGAAGAGAGTGGGAGACATGAAGTCTGAGGGCATTTGGACTTGAAGCAGGGCTGTACCTTGTCGATCTGCCTCTCTTGTGCCTGGAACATGGTAAGTGCTGAATAAAGGTTTGTAGAGGGCATAATTGATTGAATAAATGAATGAATGAATGATTACCCTTTCTAATCTTTGAATATTCCAGTACCTTAAATGCTCTCCTGACTATATTGAGTTTCTTTGGCATAAATACGGAGAACTTCTCATCCTTGTCAGTGGTGTCGGAAATCACATGGTGGGTGAAGGTGAGGGTATCCACAGAGATTCCTCGGGACCTCCCATAGTCTTGAAGCACAGCAGCAAGAAAGGCTTTGGAGAAGAACACACACCATCAAGTTCCTTGTGAGTCTCAGGGCCTCCTGCTGGGGTTAGCAACAATGATGTCTCATGGCGAAGGAAGGGAAGAGTGGAAGAAAAAGAGACAACAAAAGAGATGGGCTGGGCGGGAGCAGAGGGCCAGTTCACCCACCCTCTTAGGCCTTGTTGACTTTGGTCTGGCCAGCTGCAGGAGCCTCCTGGTGAATGGGGGCTGTTTTTCAAGGCCAGCACCCCTCCTGTATTCATTGTGGGGATAGACAGGCTGTAAATTCTGAGACCCTCTCCATTTCTGAGCCAATCTTGGCTGATGATCATACCTCATCCTCTCAGCAACAAAGATGGGACCCGGGGCAACTACAAGACCAAGTGTGTCAGAGTCTTCCTCAAGAAATGACATACGAACACTGGGAAAAGGGAGGTTCTATTGCCTCTAGGGTTGCTGAGGTGCTTGTGGCCATGATTCCCCCTGGGTGCATGGAGAAAGGCTACCTGCAGTAGGAAAAAAATGAGAACATCTCGAACTCACCATGCCTGTCACTACAATCCCCATCAGCCTGCTCCTCTCCCTGTGCTCTGTATTTCAGTGAATGATGCCAGCAGCCACCCAGCTTTCCAAGCCAGAGACTTACGAGTCATGCTTAATCTCCTTCTCCCCTCTACCCCTGTCCTTCCAAACACAGAGTCCAGTTGGTTCTGCTTCCTAAATGCCCCCTACTCCCCGCTTCTGCTCACTACCACTACCCTACTCTGATCACCACCAGCTCTTGCCTGGAGAATAAAGCAGACTCCTTATTTTATTTATTTTTTGATGAGACAGGGTCTTGCACTGTTGCCCAGTCTGGAGTACAGTGGCGCGATCATGGCTCACTGCAGCCTCGACCTCCTGGGCTCAAGCAATCCTCCTGTCTCAGCCTCCTGAGTAGCCGAGATTACAGGTGTGCACCACCACACCTGGCTAATTTGCAGACTCCTTAAATGACCAGGACCCAGTCTTGTTCTTCTCCAATGTACCCCTGCCCTTCTTCCTTCCTGTAGCTGCTGGATCATAACCTCTCCGGCCTGAAACACTTCAGGCCATCCTGTGGATGGAGTCAACTCTCTCAGTGTGTCTTACACAGCCCTGGGGACCAACCGTGCCCAACTCTGCAGCTGCACCATTCTCCCTTTTGTGGTCTTTTGTTTTGGCCATAATGAACATTTGGTTTCTCCTAGTGCAAATGGTGTTTTCTCTAGTAAGAATGCTGTCCCTGCTTAGTCCAGTCATTGAAACACTCAACTTTTTAAGTCAGGCTGAGTTCAAATCTTGACTCAGTCACCTGTTAGTTTCCCCCACTCCCCTCCAGAATCATTTCACTCAGTAGTGGAGTGACCTTGGATGAGACTCTCAACTTTTTGCTAGTGATATGACTTGGGGCAAATTTCTTAACTTCTCTGTGCTAAGGTTTTCTCTCTGAAAACAGGGATAGTTACAGTAACAACCTCATAAGATTGCCATGAGAATTAAATGTCTTATCCCTTTTATACAAAATCCTCAGAACAGTGCATGGCACCCAGTAAATACCAAGTAAGCTCCACGAATTATTCTCTTCTTCCTCTGTTCGCACCTGGATAATACTTAATTGGTAGCAAGATTCAAGACTCATCCTAGACGTTATTTCCTTAGTGGGCTTCCCTGGTTCTTAGTGAAGGTTCCTCTGTTTTATGCTCCACAAGTACTGATCCATTCATATATTCTATTCAGAATGCCATTCATTCATTCTTCAAATATTTATTGAGAGCTTTGTGCGTGTGTGTGTGCGCTGGGGACTGTATCAGGTGCTAGGGACACCACAGAACTGAAAACAGACCTGGTTCTTGCCTTCGTGGAGCTCACAGCCCAGTGTCACCCCTTTACAACTCTCTTTCCATCCCCCAACCACACATCGTTGGAATGCACTCCGGTTCATGTCTGCCTTCCCTGCTGGACATTTGTGCTGAGCAGGTCGGGCCTAGGTCCCAGCAAACATTCAGTCATCAAATCTTGTTACAGAAATAAATGAATGAATGGCTGAAGCTCAGAGTCAATCTTGTGAAGCTGCCCATCTCCGCCCCTTTGTCATGGCCTTTGGAGGGGCTGGGTGCTAGTGTTGACTTTTGACATCACAGGAGCAGTGGCCAAGAGACGAGACAGTGACCTGTCAAGGCGCAGGTGAAATCTGATAGGGGTGGGTGGATTTGGCATGTGAGGAGGTTGGGGTGAGGGAAGGAAGTGGGTGGGGAGGGAGAAGAGACTGCTCTAATCCACACTAGAGACCCAGACACCTGTGGAGGCGCAGGTGTTGTCATCCTAAAGGGGAGGGTGAAAGGGTGAGTGACAGACGGGCTGAGTGCAGACGTGTCTGGGCCAGGTGTGGAGCTGACCTTGGTTCTAATGCTCACCTTGTGGAAAGAAGAAAGCTGGGAGCCAGTATCTTGAAGGAAATCCCTCAAGGAAATTGTTCTCTGACTCCTCAGGGTGTTTGCGTTTTTGGCTAGATGATGGAATAGACTGCTTCCAAATTGTGACAAATCTCATATACCTAGTGGAAGGCAGACCACAGGTTGAGGGGTTAAGGTCATAATAATTGCACAGCTTTGGGTGATGTGGGCCATTTCCTCCAGTCCCTCCCCTCCCAGGGCACTTCTTTTACTTTTCATTTCAACTCCCCCAATGCAGGACTTTTATCAGGTCCTTGAATGGAAGCCAGCTATGATTTTAAGCTCATGAGGGAAAAGGGGGACCACAAAGGCTGCAAGGCCACAGATTTGGGTAACAAGAGATGTCATTATTATAGTGAGAATCCTGCCTGCGCCTTGTGGAATCTCATTTGTTGTTTTTGAGGCACAGACTTCTCCCAAAGGATATAAAGAAATGTGGGTCAGATGTCTGCAGTGCTGCTGCTACACTTATAGTTAAACGGTGTAGGAGGCAGCCTGGCACAGACTTTGGAACCAGTTCTGGGTTTGAATCTCAATACTTTCATGTTCTAGTTGTGAAGCCTTGGGCATTTCATGTCCTTGGACTCAGTTTCCTCATCTCTAAAATGGGGATGATGATAATGATAGCACCTACTTCACATCACAGGGCTGCTGTGAGAACTGAGTGGACTGCTGTGAGTAAAGCTCCTAGAGAAATGCACCATATCCTGTGAGGCACTTGCTAGATGTCGCTACTCTAATGCTTCTCCAGCTATTTTTATTGTAACTACAAACACATTTAAAAATTACATGTGGCTAGGCGCGGTGGCTCATGCCCGTAATCCCTGCACTTTGGGAGGCCAAGGCAGATGGATCACTTGAGGTCAGGAGTTCAAAACCAGCCTGGCCAACATGGTGAAACCCCGTCACTACTAAAAATACAAAAAATGAGCTGGGCATGGCGGCAGGTGCCTGTAATCCCAGCTACTAGGGAGGCTGAGGTAGGAGAATCGTTTGAACCCAGGAGGCGGAGGTTGCAGTGAGCCGAGATTGTGCCACTGCATTCCAGCCTGGGTGATAGAGCGAGACTCTTGTCTCAAAAAAAAAAAAAAAAAAAAAAAAAAAAAATTACATGTAACTAATTATTTCCTTTCACATTTCACCCTGTGCATTTCTTAGGAAAGAGAAATGTACTATGTTGTAGTCATAACTCTGTCTCTTGGAGTGGAGGGAGTTTACTCAAGACTCAACATTATTAGGTCCCCACTTTCTCAGCTCAAACAGAAGACAAGAATCCTGCCCTTGCTTAATTCACATGTAACTGTGACAACCCAAGGAGACCAGGCATGGGAAATGATGTCATAAACCTTTGGGCTTTAAGCAAAAATGAGGAAGAAATGTAAAGCAGCTTTCATCCATACCGACGCTGTATTGCAGTATAAGCCACTTTGGCCCAAGTATTGAAGAAATTCAGTCGCTGGATGAGATCATCAATCCAGGAACTCAGTGGCTTACATGATCTGTAGGCGTGTTTCTGTTGGGATGTAAAGACAGTCACATCATTTTTTTTCCTTGTCTTTGGGGTCATTAGGAACATTTCTGCAAACCTTGGTAATAGACTCAAGTGCCAGGCAGAAATAACTTCGCAGGAGAATGTCATTTTCCAACTGAAAGCACATAATGAAAAGTCTAAACCTTATTACCAGGGCAAAACAACATTATCTTAACAGTGTTTTGGATAAAACGCTTGGAAGCTTCCATCCTGGCTGAAGGCTTTTATCACTCTTCTCAAATCTTTTCATTTTCTCACCTTCTTTCCTCCTCTCTGGGGAGATTACCTTCACATGCTATTAGGTATGAGCAATTTCAGCTTCCTGGCCTTCCCCTATACAAAGTTCTATAAATCCCACCCACTGTCTACTCCCTTACCTACCTTTGCCTTCCAGTTCTGAGCCTAGCTGCCCCTGCCCTTGCCCCTGTGGATTCAGCTTTCCATTCTCTAGCCCTGTTTATTAACGCTCCCTTCCATCTTAACTACACAAACCACCCAACACGCAATCCTACCTGTTTGTTGCAAGTGGGGAGGAGGAGACCCTTGCAGCCCTCTAGCCTATTTCTCCTTTTGTTTACTGTCCCCTCTTCTGGAGTCTTCATTAGAAATCACAAGCGACCTTCATTTTCCATCTTCAAGCCTCACTCCCCGCACTATATCCTCTGCAGCTTTTGACGGACCTCATTGCTTCCTCCTGCTCTCTCCCCTAGGCTTCTGTGACTAGACTCCATCCTGGCTTTCTCTTGAATTCTCCAACTACTTCTTTTTAGGTCCCATTCATTGGCACCTCTTCTTCCCTCCCTCGAGGCTGGTGTTGCCTGGAATCCTTTCAGCCCTCTTCTCTTGCTACTTTATATTCCCTCTCCCAGATTGAATCCATGGCTCTGTCTAGGTTGGCGACACCAAGCACTCGCTTTGCAGCCCGTGCTCTTGTCCCATTGCTTTTCTTATTTATTTATTTATTATTATACTTTAAGTTCTAGGGTACATGTGCACAACGTGCAGGTTTGTTACATATGTATACATGTGCCATATTGGTGTGCTGCACCCATTAACTCGTCATTTACATTAGGTATGTTTTCTAATGCTATCCCTCCCTGCTCCGGTCTCCCCACAATAGGCCCCGGTGTGTGAGGTTCCCCTTCCTGTGTCCAAGTGTTCTCATTGCTCAATTCCTGCCTATGAGTGAGAACATGCGGTGTTTGGTTTTCTGTCCTTGTGATAGTTTGCTCAGAATGATGGTTTCCAGCTTCATCCATGTCCCTACAAAGGACATGAACTCATCCTTTTTTTATGGCTGCATAGTATTCCATGGTGAATATGTGCCACATTTTTAAATCCAGTCTATCACTGATGGACATTTGGGTTGGTTCTAAGACTTTGCTATTGTGAATAGTGCCACAATAAACATATGTGTGCATGTGTCTTTGTATTACAGCAGCATGCTTTATAATCCTTTGGGTATATGCCCAGTAATGGTATGGCTGGGTCAAATGGTATTTCTAGTTCTAGATCCTTGAGGAATCGCCACACTATCTTCCACAATGGTTGAACTAGTTTACAGTCCCACCAACAGTGTAAAAGCATTCCTGTTTCTCCACATCCTCTCCAGCACCTGCTGTTTCCTGACTTTTTAATGATTGCCATTCTAACTGGTGTGAGATGGTATCTCATTGTGGTTTTGATTTGCATTTCTCTGATGGCCAGTGATGATGAGCATTTTTTCATGTGTCTGTTGGCTGCATAAATGTCTTCTTTTGAGAAGCATCTGTTCATATCCTTTGCCCACTGTTTGATGGGGTTTTTGATTTTTTCTTGTAAATTTGTTTAAGTTCTTTGTAGATTCTGGATATTAGCCCTTTGTCAGATGGGTAGATTGTAAAAATTTTCTCCCACTCTGTAGGTTGCCTGTTCACTCTGATGGTAGTTTCTTTTGCTGTGCAGAAGCTCTTTAGTTTAATTAGATCCCATTCGTCAATTTTGGCTTCTGTTGCCATTGCGTTTGGTGTTTTAGTCATGAAGTCCTTGCCCATGCCTATGTCCTGAATGGTATTGCCTAGGTTTTCTTCTAGGGTTTTTATGGTTTTAGGTCTAACATTTAAGTCTTTAATCGATCTTGAATTAATTTTTATATAAGGAGTAAGGAAGGGATCCAGTTTCAGCTTTCTACATATGGCTAGCCAGTTTTCCCAGCACCATTTATTAAATAGGGAATCCTTTCCCCATTTCTTGTTTTTGTCAGGTTTGTCAAAGATAAGATGGTTGTGGATGTGTGTTATTACTTCTGGGGGCTCTGTTCTGTTCCATTGGTCTATATCTCTGTTTTGGTTCCCGTACCATGCTGTTTTGGTTACTGTAGCCTTGTAGTATACTTTGAAGTTAGGTAGCATAATGCTTCCAGCTTTGTTGTTTTGGCTATGATTGTCTTGGCAATGTGTGTTCTTTTTTGGTTCCATATGAACTTTAAAGTAGTTTTTTCCAGTTCTGTGAAGAAAGTCATTGGTAGCTTGATGGGGATGGCATTGAATCTATAAATTACCTTGGGCAGTATGGCCATTTTCACAATATTGTTTCTTTCTATCCATGAGCATGGAATGTTCTTCCATTTGTGTCCTCTTTTATTTCATTGAGCAGTGGTTTGTAGTTCTCCTTGAAGAGGTCCTTCGCATTCCTTGTAAGTTGGATTCCTAGGTATTTTATTCTCTTTGAAGCAATTGTGAATGGGAGTTCACTCATGATTTGGCTCTCTGTTTGTCTGTTATTGGTGTATAAGAATGCTTGTGATTTTTGCACATTGATTTTGTATCCTGAGATTTTGCTGAATTTGCTTACGAGCTTAAGAAAATTTTGGGCTGAGATGATGGGGTTTTCTAAATATACAATTGTGTCATCTGCAAACAGGGACAGTTTGACTTGCTCTTTTCCTAACTGAATACCCTTTATTTCTTTCTCTTGCTTGATTGCCCTGGCCAGAACTTCCAAGACTATGTTGGATAGTGGTGGTGAGAGAGGGCATCCCTGTATTGTGCCAGTTTTCAAAGGGAATGCTTCCAGTTTTTGCCCATTCAGTGGGTTTGTCATAAATAACTCTTATTATTTTGAGAGACGTCCCATCAATACCAAGTTTATTGAGTGTTTTTAGCATGAAGGCTGTTGAATTTTTTTGAAGGACTTTTCTGCATATATTGAAATAATCATGTGGTTTTTGTCTTTGGTTCTGTTTACATGATGGATTACATTTATTGATTTGTGTATGTTGAACCAGTCTTGCATTCCAGGGATGAAGCCAACTTGATCATGGTAGGTAAGCTTTTTGATGTGGATTCGGTTTGCCAGTATTTTACTGAGGATTTTTGCATCAATGTTCATCGGGGATATTGGTCTAAAATTCTCTTTTTTCGTTGTGTCTCTGCCAGGCTTCAGTATTAGGATGATGTTGGCCTCATAAAATGAATTAGGGAGCATTTCCTCTTTTTCTATTGATTGGAATAGTTTCAGAAGGAATGGTACCAGCTCCTCCTTGTACCTCTGGTAGGATTTGGCTGTGAATCTGTCTGGTCCTGGACTTTTTTTGGTTGGAAGGCTATTAATTATTGACTCAATTTCAGAACCAGTTATTGGTCTATTCAGGGATTCAACTTCTTCTTGGTTTAGTCTTGGGAGGGTATATGTGTCCAGGAATTTATCCATTTCTTCTAGATTTTCTAGTTTATTTGCATAGAGGTGTTTATAGTATTCTCTGATGGTAGTTTGTATTTCTGTGGGATCAGTGGTGATGTCCCCTTTATTATTTTTTATTGTGTGTATTTGATTCTTCTCTCTTTTCTTCTTTATTAGTCTTGCTAGTAGTCTATCGATTTTGTTGATCTTTTCAAAAAACCAGCTCCTGGATTCATTGATTTTTTGAAGGGTTTTTTGTGTCTCTATCTCCTTCAGTTCTGCTCTGATCTTAGTTCCCACACAATAGTAATGGGAGACTTTAACACCCCACTGTCAACATTAGACAGATCAATGAGATAGAAAGTTAACAAGGACACCCAGGAGTTGACCTCAGCGCTGCACCAAGCAGACCTAATAGACATCTACAGAACTCTCCACCCCAAATCAACAGAATATACATTCTTCTCGGCACCACATCGCACTTATTCCAAAATTGGCCACATAGTTGGAAGTAAAGCACTCCTCAGCAAATGTAAAAGAACAGAAATTATAACAAACTGTCTCTCAGACCACAGTGCAATCAAACTAGAACTCAGGATTAAGAAACTCACTCAAAACAGCTCAACTATATGGAAACTGAACAACCTGCTCCTGAATGACTATTGGGTACATAACGAAATGAAGGCAGAAATAAAGATGTTCTTCGAAACCAATGAGAACAAAGACACAACATACCAGAATCTCTGGGACACATTTAAAGCAGTGTGTAGAGGCAAATTTATAGCACCAAATGTCCACAAGAGAAAGCAGGAAAGATCTAAAATTGGCACCCTAACATCACAATTAAAAGAACTAGAGAAGCAAGAGCAAACACATTTAAAAGCTAGCAGAAGGCAAGAAATAACTAAGATCAGTCCCGTTGCTTTTCAATAGCTCCACTTGAGAGCCCCTCTAGCTCCTCACACTTTCCATGTCCAAAATAGGATTTCTTCATCTGTTCCTTACACAGCACGTCTTTCTGCTCACCCTGTCTCTGAATGCACTAGTTCCTACCCATTTGTCCAAGCCGGACATTTCTACCTGACTCATCTTACCTCTTGTCACTCTGTCAAGTGAGCAATGGTCTCAGCCACATGTGACTGTACTTAGAGTGTACGAACTCAGCCGTGTTCTTTCAGCCTTACTTTGCACTTGTAGAGTCCTAGCTGTTTCACCACGGGGCTTGCTAAGAATGTAATAAGGCCTCTCTGCTTTTTAGTTTCCATATCTGTAAAATAGGGTCATTGGAGCGGGCGTTCCCTAAGAGCCTTTCAAGCTCTGAAGTCCTATGATTCTGGATGTGTTTCTACATCTCAATTTTTCATCACAGCTTATATTCAGTTTTAAGGAGTTATAATTGTTATTATTTACTCTTGTCTGTCTTCATGTTTTCTCATAGGTTTTAAAATAACTTCATTGAGACGTAACTCATATGCCATACAACTTACTTATTTAAAGGGTACAACAGTGTACAAGTTAATGGTTTTTCGTATAGTCACTGAGTTGTGCAACTACCACTGTAGTCAATTGTAGAACGTTTTCATGACTCCAAAAGAAAACCCTCTCAGCATCCATTCTCCAATTCTCTGTCACCCGCAAACCGAGGCAACCAATAATCTACTTTCTGTCACTATGGATTTGTCTATTCTGGACATTTCCTGTAAATGAAATGATATAATATATGGTCTTTTGTGATGGTCTTCTTACACTTAGCACAGAAGAACTACTGTTTTCAAGGTTTATCCATATGGTAGCCTGTGTCAGTACTTCATTCGTTTTGCTGGCTGAATAATATTTCATTATAGGGACATATCATATTTTATCCATTCATCAGACAATGGACATTTGAATTGTCTTCACCTTTTGGGTATTATAAATAATGCTGCCATGAACATTCATGTGCAAGCTTTTGTGTGGACATTATTTATTTATTTATTTATTTATTTTTTGAGACGGAGTCTCCCTCTGTTGCCCAGGCTGGAGTGCAACCTGGAGAGGTTGGTTCACTCCAACCTCTGCCTTCTGGGTTCAAGCAATTCTCCTCCCTTAGCCTCAGAAGTAGCTGAGATTACAGGCACCCACCACCATGCCTGGCCATTTATTATTATTATTATTATTATTATTTTTAGTAGAGATGGGTTTCACCATGTTGGCCAGGCTGGTCTTGAACTCTTGACCTCAGGTGATCCACTGCCTTGGCCTTCCAGAGTGCTGGGATTACAAGCATGAGGCCCCATGCCCGACCTGGATTTATATTTTAATTTCTCTTGAGTATATTCCTAGGAGTGAAATTGCTGGGCTAAATGGTAAATCTGTTTAACTTTTTGAGGAACTACTGGACTATTTCCAAAGTAGCTGCACCATTTTTCATTCCCATGAGTGATGCATGAGGGTTCCAATTTCTCTCAATGCTTGTTTTTGTGTATTTTTAATTATCTCCATCTTAGTAGGTGTGAACTCGTATCTCATTGCGGCTTTGACTTGCATTTCCCCAAAAGCAAATGATGTTGAACATCTTTTCACATGTCTCCACAGGTTTTTAATCAGGTTTTTAATCTGGTATGGGATTCAGGGTTCTGGAAAAGGCCAGTGCTAATCCTAAGGGGAGAAGTTCATTTCTGGAGAAATAGTGTTTGTGTCCAACATCAAGCTTGTTAATTTCCTACTCTGTGCTGCCAGATCTTCTATGGCTTATCATTCCTGGTCTAATAAATTTTGTGTTTTTACAATCTGGTCTTCTGTTTAAGACCACAACCCAGCAATTTCTTCATCATTTTGTTTAGCTTTGTTTCTATTTTAAAAGCAATGAAACCTAACACTTAAAGTAACACCAAGAGTGCACCTACTTCGACATGAACTGCCATGATACATAGTTCACACACACAGAGAGTGAGAACTACATGACGGTGCCGCCTGTGGCTAATGGTGACTGTTAAGAGGCACTCCAACTTCAGAGATGTGAAAATATGAAAAAGTATGTCAGCATCTTTTAAGAGTTACATATTTCATCACATAGATGCACCATTTACCTTCACCATTCCCTTGAGCTTGGACATTTATTTCAAGCAAGCAAGAAAATAGGAAATAATAATAATTGCTTACCTGCCACAATGTAGGCACTCTCATATTAAGAAAAGAATTAAGTATTTCCTCCAATTCTTGGGTGAGGATGATCTCTCCTTTTATAGCAAGTTGAAGATCTTTTAAGGATTTATGTATGACAAATAATAACTTATCAAATCGTTTAATTTCTTGCTTCAAAAAGGTTAGCAAGACACAATGGATAAGGGGGTCATGATCTGGATTTTAAAAAGAGATAAAATTTTGATATTTTATAGATTAAAAAGAGGCTTTACATGGAGAGACTTAGGCTTTGAAAGTTAAGGGAATTTCATGTATCTTGACCAGGGGTTGATAAACGTTTTCTGTAGAAGGTCAGATAGCAAACATTTTAGGGTATGGGGACCATACCACCTCTGAAAGCTACTCGACTCTCCCCTTGCGGTGTGGGTGCAGCCACACTATATACTGGTATAACCACACTATCTACTATGTGTGGATGCATAGACAATATGTCATGAGTAAGTGTGGCTGAGTTCCAGTAAGTTTTATTTATGGGCACTCAAATTTGAATTTCACATAACATTTATGTGTCACAAACTATATTTCTTCTTTTGATTTTTTTCAACCATTAAAAAAATGCAAAAGCCATTTTAGTTCACAGGCTGTACAAAAACAAATGCTGGGCTGGACTTGGCCTGTGAGTCCTAATTTGCCGACCTTTGATTGAGACTCAACAATAATACTGTTTTGATAGACTATTGCTCAATATTTGGTTCCCAAATAAACTTCTGCAAAGGGATAAAATATGGGTATTAAAATTTAACTGGGAAAATTATCATAGTCCAGCAATTTAGCCCCTTAGAGCTGGGTTTGGAGCCATCTCTGAGCAACCAGGCTTCCTCTGTCTTCCTGGGCCTGCCCTGATTCCCCTTAGCTTCTGAGTCAAGTGGTCTTTCAGCAGAAGGTCCATCTAAACCTCTGCTGTTCCAGAAGGCAGACAGGCAGAGAGACCAGGCACCTAAGAGCTCTTGAGAATCTCCCAAGCAGAGTTGCTGCTTTCTGGTTTGCTACACTTATTATTTCTTCACTTTTGATTTCAGTGCCACACGCTACCCACCCCCAAATAAAGCATGATTTTCTTCTGTGCTCTCTGTTTTTCAACTTGGAGAGAGGAGGCAGAGACTGAATTTTCCATCTTATCTCAGTCTTTTCATTTCTATGGAATTTTTGTCCTATCTTTACCTTACTCCTGATGCCAGAGTAAGTTTACCTTACTCCTGATGCCTTACTCCTGTCCCATGCTCACCTTCGAGATTTTTAGAAAGAGACTCCCAAATGGAGCTTGACATCATGCTCTTCAATGTGCTTGGAGTTCCAACAGCACTTTCTTCTTTCTCCACTGTCAGTGGCAGCCGCTTTAGCAAGTCGGATAGAATTTCCATCACCAGTTCATCCTTACTCTGCTCAGGTCTGCAAAAGAAACCAAGAAAAGAATGAGACACAGAACAGGAAGGGGGAGATGGGGAGAGATTTGTTAAAGGATTCAAGATTACTGGTAGACAGGAGGGATAAGTTTAGTGTTCTATACCACTGTAGGATGACTATAGTTAACAAAAATAGATTATACATCTTCAACTAGCTAGAAGAGAGGATACTGAAAGTTCCCAACACAAAGGATAAATGTTTGAGATGATGGACATGTGAATTGCCCTGATCTGATCACTATACATTGTATGTATTGAAACATCACTATGTACCCCAGAAATATGTACAATTATTATGTCAATTAAAAAAATAAAAATTGGCCGGGCGCAGTGGCTCATGCCTGTAATACCTGCATTTTGGGAGGCCGAGGTAGGCAGATCACTTGAGGTCAGGAGTTTGAGACCAGCCTGGCCAACGTGGTAAAACCCTGTCTGTACTAAAAATACAAAAATTAGCCAGGCATGGTGGGCACCTGTAGTCCGAGCTACTCAGGATGCTGAGGCGTAAGAATCACTTGAACTCGGGAGGTGGAGGTTGCAATGAGCCAAGGTCGTGCCACTGCACTCCAGCCTGCGTGACAGAGCAAGACTCTATCTCAGAAAAAAAAAAAAAAAAAAAAAGAAAAGGAAAGGAAAATAAAAGAAATCAAGAGAATGACAAGCTACAGATCTATCTAATGTTAGAGGGCCCTCTGCTTAAATTCCATCTGAAGATAAACGTATCTTCACAGAACCGCAAAACTATACTATGGTATAGTTACAGAGACCATGGAATTCATTTTACAGATGAGAAACTGTCCAATGTATTTTAGACATTTGCAAGGAAATATGTATTATAAAAGCTTTGTTAGGATTTCTTTGTAAAATAATCATCTGAATGCATCTGCAAGACAATGAAAAAGAGGAGGCAACTAAACAGAGCATGCTGAAGCAGCTGCATGGAGGATCCCACTGCTTGACCCATTCCTGTGTTGACATGAAGGGCTTCTTAATCACACAGTCCGTGGGTGGTGACAGGGGGAGTGTGTGTCCAGGCCTAGGTGAGGCTGCAATACTACACAAAACCACTAAACACTACAGCTGGAAGAGCTCTTTGGAATCCTTTTAAAGATGATGAAACCAGGGCCCAGGAAAGAGGGAAGACCTCCTTAGTTAGTGGATGAGTAGGAAATGGGGCACATCTCTTTTGAGTTCCCTCTCTCTGTTGTTCTGTTTACTAGTAGGGACTGATTTTTCTTTTTCTTTTCTTTTTTTTTGAGACGGAGTTTTGCTCTATCGCCCCGGCTGGAGTGCAGTGGTTCAATCTCGGCTCACAGCAACCTCTGCCTCCTGGGTTCAAGCAATTCTCTGCCTCAGCCCCCGAGTAGCTGGGATTATAGGTGCCCACCACCATGCCGGCTAATTTTTTTGTATTTTTAGTAGAGACGGGGTTTTACCATCTTGGCCAGGCTTATCTTGAACTCCTAACCTCATGATCCACCTGTCTCGGCCTCGCAAAGTGCTGGGATTACAGGTGTGAGCTACCGTGCCCGGCCAGGACTAATTTTTTAACAAACACTCCAGGTTTCACAGTCAAATGAATGTCATCCTTCAAGATAAGCAATAACCTTAAAGCTGCCATGAAGTATTTAGTCTAACAGTGCTGCTTTGGTACCAGTTTACAGAACACCTGAGGTCACATGGCTCCTTACTTTGTCATCATACTGTTTTGACTTTAAAGTTGATTTTCTCCATAGAATTCAATCCAGGTGGCTTCAAATAATTCAAAAGGTCAAAAGGTGTCAAAAATCAAACTTACCTTCAGAAGGCAAAGATTTGCTACCACTAAGGAAATGACATTGAATATGATAGATTTTTGAATTAAGTCCCACAGACAAGTCTCTAATAAGCAAAGGCAGCAAGATTGGGATAATTATAGCCTCTCAAAGTGACCAAAGGGACATTAATAAACATATCTAGTATGTTTATTAAAAGCATTTCCTTATAATATGTTGATATCTTAAATATTTGTAATGTTTAAGAGAATTGGGCCTCGTAATACCTTGTGTTAGATTGGGGTCAGTCTTGTGACCCCGATTAAAAGAGATAATTGAGAAACTGATTTATGATTTTAGGTTGAAATCTCATTAGATTGATATATAATATTAGGGAATAAGAGAATTTAAGATTCACCACATTTATTTGATTATTAGATTTATAAAAGTTACTCAAAGATTTGAGAAGGTCTGGCAGACAAATTGAAGTACATTAACTTTATAATGAATATTAATATATTTGAAAATGTTTGATTAAGTTTATAAATGGGAGCAAACATTCAAATATCTTTTAAAAGTGTTAAAATTTGTTAGACGTACAAATTGAAAAATTAGAACTTAAATACATAAGGAACTAATTGAAGTAGAATTTAGTTTCTTTACCATGTAGACTATACTTTTCTACATATCTCTTCAAATGAATTTTTTTTTTTTGAGACAGGGTCTCAGCCTCCCAAGTTCTGGGACTACAGGTGCTCACCACTACACTCGGCTAATTTTTGTATTATTTGTAGAGACGGAGTTTCACCATGTTGCTCAGGCTGGTCTGGAACTCCTGAGCTCAAGCAATCTTTCCCCCTCAGCCTCCCAAGGTGCTGGGATATAGGCGTGAACTGCCAGACTCAGCCTGATAATTTTTGACCAACAGTTTTTCTTAGCGAGTTCTTACCTGATCCTGAGGTTGGCAGTGGTAGTTTTTGGTTGCATGGCAATCAGATTTTCAATAAACTCTTCGCCTTGGGTCTCCCAGCAGCTCCTGATGGCCTCTGGGTGTATTCCTAAGACCTCGGGAGGGTCGTCATCAGGTAAGGACTGGATAATGTGTATGTAGTCCTTTATGCTTGCAGATCCTGGAACTGGCTGACATATCTGAAAATTTAACCATTTTGTTAGCTTTTTTCTTCAATCCTGCTACTTCTGAACACTTTGTTAGTTTTTGCCAGAATAAGATATCTACTTTCAGTAATGCTTGAAGACAATATTTTCCCATGAAATTTTATACTGAAGGCTTTTTTATTGCATGTTGTATATTCTAGACACTGTAGAAAGCAACATCTGGGACTACTGTATTGTAATGTGCATATGATATGCATGTATAACTTTCTTGTTGGGAAAAGAGAGAAAGAAAAAAAAAACACTTTAAAGGTGAGGGTGATTCTGACCACCCATAGATAATGAATGCAATTAAGGCTTGAACAAATCACTTTACTTTAGTAAAACCTATAGAAGGAATGTGAGAATGATCTTAAGAATAACTGATCACTGACCAAGAAGAGAAATGCATTGTTCATATAGTCAGGAAAGTGGGTAATGGTGGCTTTCTTGATATCATTAAGTAAAATGTTGAAGAATTAATAAAGGTCAGAGGGAAAAATCAAATAACAGTCACTGATAAAAAAAATTACCTGCAGAAGAAGCAAGATTATGGCAAAAAACAGGAAGAGTTGGCAAGCTGAAACTGTCATAAAATTCCCAGTGTTTTAAAGCAACTGAACAGTTGAAATATAAATTTCAGAATACATTTCTGTCATGTGATATAATTCTGCCAATGCAATTGTATACCGTATGTTACAGTATACCTTATTCTCTTAGTGCATACTTAATGTAATAGTGTGTACGAAACCATGCACATTGTATGCTTTGGGCAATTTAAAGAACCCTAAACTTTTTTTTTTTTTTTTTGAGATGGAGTCTTACTCTATCACCCAGGCTGGAGTGCAGTGGCATGATCTCGGTTCACTTCAACCTCTGCTTCACAAATTCAAGTGATTCTCATGCCTCAGCCTCCCAAGTAGCTGGGATTACAGGCATGAGTCACCATGCCTGGCTAATTTTTGTATTTTTAGTATAGATGGGGTCTCACCATGTTGGCCAGGCTGGTCTCGAACTCCTGACTTCA
The DNA here is from genome assembly GCF_043159975.1 of Macaca nemestrina. Classification (NCBI taxonomy): domain Eukaryota; kingdom Metazoa; phylum Chordata; class Mammalia; order Primates; family Cercopithecidae; genus Macaca; species Macaca nemestrina. Next base: position 83,602,987 of record NC_092125.1, on the reverse strand, counting down.
AGTGATCTACTCTCCTCGGCCTCCCAAAGTGCTAGGATTATAGGTATGAGCCACCACACTTGGCCAAAGAACCCTAAATTTAACTAAAATGTTATTTGAAACAGTTTTTTTTTTTCTTTTTTTTCAGACAGGATCTTGCTCTGTTGCCCAGGATGGAATGCAGTGGTGTGATCATGGCTCACTGCAATCTCCACCTCCCGGGTTCAGATGATTCTCAGGCCTCAGTCTCTTAAGTAGCTGGGACTACAGGTGCGCACCATCACACCTGGCTAATTTTTGTATTTTTAGTAGAGATGAGGGTTTCACCATGCTGTCCAGGCTGCTCTCGAACTCTTGGCTTCAAGTGGTCCACCTGCCTCAGCTTCCCAAAGTGCTGGGATTACAGGCATGAGCCACTGCACCCGGCCTTAAGACGTTTGTTTGTTTGTTTGTTTAGATGGAAATCTTAAAAAAAAAAAAAGCTCTCATAGATTTTTCTTCCTTAGCAAATAGTGCATAAACGACGTAATTTAATGCCTTCTTGTTGACTCAGGGTCATCAACATAGACCATTGCTATCCATTCTATAGATGCCTTACGAATGAATCTCCCTAAAATATTTTTACTATTTTCTTTATCTATCCATATCCTCAAGACCCCAGACAGACAACCTGGATATGACCTCCCTTTCTCTTGATTATACCAGCTCACAATGATCACCCACAGCTGTCGTCTTCCTTTTCATCTTCCATTCACCTCTCTTATCCAAATTCCCACCCATCAAAGTTTACGTCAAGTCCAACCCTCCACAGTCTAAAGTCAGAGGTCTGTAGGATTCTTTCCTCTGCTAGCAGCCACTCAACAGGCACACACAGTTGCTGGTGTCTAATACGGAGTTTTCTGCTCCACAAATGTGAAGGTTTGAATAGAGGATAAAAACTGAGGGGGAGAAGAGGGGATAAAGAACAAGAGATGTGGGATTTCTGTAAACTGACAACAGCATCTCTTCCCTATGGTTATTTTGAGCATTAAATGAGAAACATATAGCAAGTGACTGGCATGGAATCGTTGATTTATAAATGTTAGCTCTCTTGTGCTTTGTATCTTACACTTTGGGTTCTCAGAGGACATGAACTATTTTTAAATCATTCTTTTTGTTTACTGCCCTGCACAATGTTATATTTAATACAGTCATGGGTAAATTACTTTTATAATACTGAAAGCTAATAAAAACCTTTAAAAATGAACATCAAAATTCATTTAAATATGTATTTTAAATAATGCAACAATGTTTACTTTAAAATTATTGAGAAATGCAAGAAGATTAATTCTTTTCCTACCCCATCACTGGAGAAACTGAAGTCATCTTTCAGCACTTCAGGATTACAAAATTTGTAGAGCAGGGTCTTCAAGCATCGCTTGTCCCAGTTATCAATTACCCGGCCACCGTAAATCACTTCTCCAATCAGGTAGCGCAGTGCTTGCCATGAAATACTGGGCTGTCCTCTCAGGGAATTTTCCAACACCTTAATGGCAACCTTTAGAAAACCCATGAGTCTTTATTATTTCGATATGTGTTTCCAGCTTACTCACTCTGACTTTTTAACATAAAATCAACTCTCAAACAGCTACATATATTTTCTTTTTAAAAAATTTATAGAAATAGGCTAGGCACAGTGGCTCACGCCTGTAATCCCAGCACTTTGGGAGGCCAAGGCAGGCGCATCATTTGAGGTCAGGAGTTTGAGACCAGCCTGACCAACATGGTGAAACCCCATCTCTACTAAAAATACAAAAATTAGCTGGGCGTGGTGGCGGGTGCCTGTAATCCTAGCTACTTGGGAGGCTGAGGCAGGAGAATAACTTGAACCCAGGACATAGGGGGTCACAGTCAGCTGAGATCACGCTACTGCACTCCAGCCTGGGTGACAGAGCGAGACTCCGTCTCAAAAGAAGAAGAAGAAGAAGAAGAAGAAGAAAAAAAAAATATATATATATATATAGACAAATATATTTTATTATATATATTTCATTTGTCTTACTAGAATAGTTTATATTTACTAGAATTGTGTGTGTGTGTGTGTATATATATATATATATAGTAAGACACAAATATTGAGACACACACCTTTTTTTTGAGACAGGGTCTCACTTTGTTGCCTAGGCTGGAGTGCAGTGGCCTGATCTTGGCTCACTGCATCCTTGACCTCTCCAGCTAAAGCGAACCTCCCACCTCAGCTTTTTTCCTCAGCCTCCCTGCCTGGCTAATTTTTGTATTTTTTTGTAGAGATGGGCTTTCGCCATGTTGCCCAGGCTGGTCTTGAACTCCTGGGCTCAAGCGATCCGTCTGCCTTGGCCTCCCAAAGTGCTGAGATTACAGGCGTGAGGCACGTGCCTGCGCTGGTACATTCACATTTATCCACTAGTTCTTTTTGGTTATTGTTGAATAGGCATTGAGCTATTTAATTGCTGTTACTTGTTTGAATAGGCAAAGCAGGCACGTGGTACTGAATTCAAAAAGCGCAAAAAGGTAAACAAGATAAAGTAAGATTTCTTCCACTCCCGACTTTAGCCGTCAGATCCTCTCCCTTGAGGGCACCATTGACAGAATTCTTGTGTATTCTTACAGAGACGTTCTAGTTGCACATAGGTTGACTTCTTCTCTTCTCTCTCCGTCCTTCGCTTCCCCTCTCCCTTCTTTCTATCCTCCTTGTGCTCTTCAACTATTTCTCATCTCCGCCTCCCTTTCCTCTCCCCTTTCCTTCCTTCCCTCCGTTCCTCCATCCCTTCCTCCCTTCCTTCCTCCCTTCCTTTTTCCCTTCCTCCCTCCCTTCCTCCCTTCTTTCTTTTCTTTCTTGAGGGAGTCTCGCTCTGTGCCCAGGCTGGAGTACAGTGGCGCGATCTCAGTTCACTGCAACCTCCACCTCCCGGGTTCAAGCGGTTCTCCTGCCTCAGCCTCCCGAGTAGCTGGGACTACAGGCGCCCGCCACCTCGCCCGGACGGGGTTTCGCCGTGTTAGCCAGGATGGTCTCGATCTCCTGAACTTGTGATCCGGCGGCCTTGGCCTCCCAAAGTGCTGGGATTACAGGCGTGAGCCACTGCGCCCGGCCCTCCTCTTCCCCTTCCTTTCTGTTTTCCTGTCTTTTCCCCGCCACAAATACTAGTTTAGCATACACACTGTGCCGCAATTGGACAATATATTTCGGTTATCAATGTTCAGTGGCTGTAACAATTCATATTTACACTAACAGTGTGTGAAGGAATTTCTTTGTCACTGTTCTCTCATCCCTGCCACTAACAGGAAATGTTGGTTTATTTAATTTTTGCCAGTCTCATGGGCGGTACATTTGCTGTTAGTTTAATTTGTATTTCACCTAGTACTGGTTATTTTGAGCATCTTTTCTTATGTCCGTTGGTCATTTAAATACAATTCTCTGTACACCGCCTATTTTTCCTTTGGCTTGTTTGTCTTTTTCTTGTTAATAGATAAGAGCTCTTTGTATATCACAGATATTAACTCTCTGTCAGTCATTTTCGTTATCCTAAATCTGGCGTTTGTCCATTGACTTTATTTTGCCACCATTTGCCATATAAAAGTTTTTTGTAATTAAATATGCCTATCTCTTCTTTTATGGTTCTGGGTTTTCAATTAGGGTTACTTGTTCCCAACTCCAAGATTGTATATGTAATCTCCTAGATTTATTTTGGTTATTTATATTGTTATACATTTAAATTTTATTCCATTCTGGAATTTATTTTTATATAGGATGTAAGATAAAGGAACCAGTAATTTTCTTCCAACTAGATGGCCAGTCATGCCAGTATCATTTACTTTTTGAAAATTCCTTTTTTCTGAGTTGAAATATTACCTGTGTCAAATGTTAAAATCTCATAAAAACTTAGATTTCTGCACTCTCAACTATATCTCATCCATTTATTGTCTACTTCTCTGCCAAACAATCTTGATTTTAGTATAGTGGATTTTTACCATGTTTTCATATCTGGTGAAGGAAAACCCCTTCAGGATTTTTCTTTTTTGTACGTTTCTAGCTTATTCTTCAGCATCTGTTCTTCCATATGAATTTTATTAATTCCAAAACTTCTCTAATAGGATTTTAATTGGAACTGCAGTATATTCGATTATTAATTTTGGAAGAATTGATAGTTAGGATATGGGAAGTCTTCCCATAAAGAACATTGATGCATTTATTTAGGGGAGGCAGGATTAAAAAATGAACTGTGGAATCAGACTTCCAGTTATTACCTATGTAACTTGGGCAGGTTTCTTAGGTGGCCTGTGCCTCTATATCCCTATCTGTAAAATGAGGATAATTAGTGTTCTTACCTCATAATGTTGTTGTGGGAATTAAATAATTCGGATAAAGCAATCCAAATATTTTAAGCTCTCAACAAATGTTATGCCTCTCTTTTCTCTTTAATTTATGCTATTCCTTATTTAGGACCCATAAGTTTCATGTTAAATTTATTCCTCAGTATTTAAATATTTTCATCACTGCTGTGAAAGTAACGTTTTGCCTACTTCCATTCCTGGGTGTTTATTACCAGGGAGGCTTTATTGATCTTTACATCTTTACATTTTTATCCAGTTACTTTACAAAATTCTCTGATTACTAGATTTTGTTTTACTAGTATCTTAGGTTTTCTAGATGTACAATTATATAATCAATAAAAAGATAGTTTTTTTCTCTTTTTACAATGTTAATATGAATTATTATAATTTTCTTATCTCATTGCATTTACTAGAAATTCTAAGACACTGTTGAATTACAGTGGTAATAATGGGCATCCTTATCTAATTCTTGATTTTATTTGAAACAATTTCAGTGTTTGACTCTGTGGAACATGTGGACATTGTTGTTTTTAGGTAGTCTTTTTCATATTTAAGTGGTTTCTTTTAATCCTATTACTTTAGGTTTTTACTAGAAATGGCTCCAAAATTCATAACAAATGCCTCTTCTACATCTATTGAGATGATCATATAAATTAGGATTATAAATTTCCAGTTACTGGGTCATTCTTGCATTAGTGGAATAAAACCAACTTGGTTACAGTGTATTACTCTTTTGTTTCATTGCTGAAATCAACTTATGTTTTATGTAGAATCTTTACATCTCAAGTCCTGAGTGAAATTAATCTACAGTTCTTATGTATATTATTAATATCTTTATCAGGTATTCATATTAACATTATGTTGCTTCATAAAATAAACTGGGGAGATTGTGATCTTTTACTAAGGTCTAGAATATATAATATTAATACTATCTATTTCTTAACGTTCAGAGTGAATTAAGCTGTAAAACCATCTCATTCTGGTGTCATTTGCAATGTCTTTTGTGGCAACTGGCCTAACCAAAATTTCAGTTTCTCTTTGAGTCAATTTTGATAATTCGTATTTTCTAGGAAATCATTGGCTTCATCTAGATTTTCAAATTTTATGTCTTATCAAAATCCATTTTTTTATAGCTGTAAGCTTTAAAAAATATATGAAAAGAATTTTAAAAATCCAATTTCAAAATTTATAAAGAATTTCTTTATTAGCTTTTATTTTCTTTTGTTTTCTAATTTCTTAAGATGGATATTTATTTCCCGTATGTTTTCTTTAATAGTGGAGACATTTAAGGTCAAACATTTTTTTTTCCTAACTACAGCTTTTGTTCTGTCATGTAATTTTTGGTCTGAAGTAGTCTCATTTCCATTGTGTTTGAGATATTTGTGATTTTATTTATTTTTATTTTTTGAGACAGGGTGTCGCTCTGTCACCCAGGCTGGAGTGCAGTGGCCCAAACATGGCTTACTGCAGCCTCAACCTCCTGGGCTCAAGTGGTCCTCCTGCCTCAGCCTCCCAAGTGCCTGTGAGTACAGGCGTGCCACCTGGCTTTTTTTTTTTTTTTTTTTTTTTTTTTCCAGACGGGGCTTTCTATGTTGCACAGCCTGTGATTTCCCCTGTTTTTGTTTGTTTGTTTGTTTGTTTTTTGTTTTTGAGACAGAGTTTCATTCTGTCGCCCAGGCTGGAGTGCAGTGCTGCGATCTCAGCTCACCGCAACCTCCACCTCCTGGGTTCAAGCAATTCTCCTGCCTCCTGAGTAGCTGGGATTACAGGCATGTGCCACCATGCCCGGCTAATTTTTATTTTTAGTAGAGATGGGGTTACTCTATGTTGGTCAGGCTGGTTTCGAACTCCCGACCTTAGGTGATCCAACCGCCTTGGCCTCCCAAAGCTCTCGGATTACAGGCATGAGCCACCGCGCGGGTTTCATCATGTTGACCAGGCTGGTCTTGAACTCCTGACCTCAGGTGATCCACCCACCTTACCCTCCCAAAGTGCTGAGATTACAGCTGTGAGCCACCGAGCCTGGCTGATTTCTCTTTTAATATCCTATTTGATAAAAGGTTATCTGGAGTTATGTTTCTTAATATCTAAGTTGTTAAGATTTTTAGGGGTCAAATTTTTATTATATTAAATTGTGTTCAGATAATGTGGCCCATAAAATCATTAAAGGTTTTTCTTCGTGGCCATGCTCATGATTGAGTTGTGTAACAGTTCCTTGGATACCTGAAAAAATATGTACTCTTTATTAGAGGGATGGTAGTCTCTTGATCCATCTGTTAATCAAATTTATTGACTACATTATTCTATTCTTTGTCTTATTTTTGTTTATTAGAGCTGTACAATCCTGATGGTGGTTTTTTGAAATTTCCCACAATAATTGCATATACATATATACATATATATGTACATGTATACCTGTGTATATATATGTATGTGTATATATATATGCTACAATATGCTGTTGTCTGAAGAATATAGCACTCTCAGTCATTACATTCTGACTGATATTAATATTGCCATTTCTGCTTTCTTCTGTTATTTTCTTGATAGTTTCAAAATTTCTTCATTAATTTCACTTTTTCTTATAAATTGCATATTCCTGGGTTTTGTTTTGTAACCCGATTTAATAGTCTTGCCTTTTATTGAGAGAATGCAGTCCATTTACACTCAGTATAATGACTGATAACATTCCTTCCATATTGCTTTATGTTATTATTTTGCTTTGTTTTTTCTCTCCCTTTTATTTTGATATCTTGATCAAATTGTTATTTATTTTCCTTTTTTCTTTGTTAATTTAGACATTATACTGTTTCTATTAAAGGTGACTTTTCTTTTCTTTGAATTCATTTTCTTATTTAAATAAAAATATCAATTATTTACAGTAGACACCAACATGTCTAATATATGGTTCAAATATTTCCCCCTAATATATTATTTGCCTTTTGATTGAGCTTTGAATAAGGCCTTGACAGAAGGGTGCTTGAGCTTATACTTTTAAATCAATATCCCAAATGCAGTGTTTTATGTTGTATTCCTGGTTAGGTACAGAAGTATTATGTCTGACAGGCAGTTGAACTTGCAGTAAATATGAAAGCCTCTTTTCAAAACTGAAAAAAGCCTAATAGAAACATATAGAAGACAAAGAAGGCTACCCATCTAGAGTGGGTTTAGGTTATAAATATCCAGAGGCAGAATCAAGATTTTCCTCAGAAAGTTTTTTTTTTTTTTTAAATTGCTGTCATATATATAAATGAATAGGTAATCAAGGGTGTAATGTTGTACACTGGAAGCACAATTGCAAGAAAGTTAACCTGGGAAAAATTTAAGCAGATGCTACCACGTGTTTATTTTAGCAATAAAGAAAACACCCTGCAATAAACAACAAACAGAAGGTTCTATATAGAGAATAGTAAAGAAAGACGATTGAGCTAAATTTTTCCCCAAACAATGGGTCAATGGAATGTCTCTTGCTTTAAATGAGTAAGTCATACTAACAAACAAACATTTTTATAGTAAATTATGTCTGTCAGGCACTCTTCTATGTGCCTGACATGTCTAATATATGGTTCAAATGTTTCCCCCTAATATATTATTTGCCTTTTGATTGAGCTTTGTACTTACATTAACAAGTTTGCCTATAATTATATAATGATCCTCTGGAGTCAGTACTGACATTTGGTGTCCCCCAGTTTGCTTTCTTTGGCCAAGGAAACTAAGACTCTGAGAGGTTAGTTTGCCCAATAGATTACATACTTGTACAGCTGTAAGTTGTGGAGCTGCAATTTAATTCAGAAAAACTGGCATCAAAGACCGTGTTTCTTTTTTTTTTTTTTTTTTGAGGTGGAGTCTCGCTCTGTCGCCCAGGCTGGAGTGCAGTGGCGCAATCTCGGCTCACTGCAAGCTCCGCCTCCCAGGTTCAGGCCATTCTCCTGCCTCAGCCTCCCGAGTAGCTGGGACTACAGGTGCCCGCCACCACATCTGGCTAATTTTTTGTATTTTTAGTAGAAACGGGGTTTCACCATGTTAGCCAGGATGGTCTCGATCTCCTGACCTCGTGATCCGCCCGCCTCGGCCTCCCAAAGTGCTGGGATTACAGGCGTGAGTCACCGCGCCCAGCCCACAGACCATGTTTCTAAACGTTAGCCCTTATTGCCTAGTTATAGAGTTCATTTTCTTACCACCATGTAAAACACTTAGTATTTGTGTAGGCACGTAGTAGGCTCTAAATTTGTATCTTATTGTTATTTATTTGTTGTTTGTTTTGAAGAGACTACACTTACCCCCAAGTCTGAAGAATTAAATTTATAAGCAATATTCCAGCCCAATATTCCATAACTTTTTCTTTCATTGATCACAGCATTGAAAAAACATAGGCTAAATAAAAGTTTTTTCCACCATTGTCCACAGTCAGGATTTTCAAATATCTCTTCTGTTACCTCTCCACTCCCAGTACATCCAAATGTCTGAAGTAAATTACTTTTCAATCCCTGGGGAGATTCCATGGCAATCTTGAAAACAGATGTGAGTAAAATGGCATGTGAGGACAGATGCAGGCACTGGTCTATAGGGCACTTGTCTTTCTACAACACTGGTAAAAGAACTAGGCAAGAATGTAACTATTTTCAAGACTCACTGGCAAATTCAAAATCTTGTGTTATTCTTTTGCCATGTAAAAATGTCTCTAAAAGGATTGTCCCAGATTTTCTATTGCTCCAATTCGTATTTTGAAATGGGAAGTATAATGTTGTGATTAAAAGCACTCTTATTTGCTCAGAGTATAGGGCTTGGGATTTTAGGAACTTTGAAAATGAAGAGTTATGGGAGCCTAAACTTATGTGCCAATGGCAGTTATGAGGCTGTTAACAGTACGCAGGCTGCATGGCCTATGCAAGGCAGCAGATACAGGGGGTCCCAAATCATGGGAAACAACACGAACTGAATCAACAGCAGCATCAGCACTAACTGAACCATCAGGAGAACAATTAACTGGGTATGTTACTAATTTCTTTGGTTGCATTGAAAGTCCATTTGGTTGACTTCTTAACTAGAATAATGGAAATGATGCGAGACTGAGGGTGAGGTGGGGAGGGAATCAATTGGAGGGCTTTTTTGAGAGTGTGGCTGTTAAGTCTGAAATTGTGAAGGGTCTGAAATGTTACCCTCCTTGCACAGTTTATATATAAACACACACATACACACATAAGTTGTATGGATATCTATATATGATATATAAATGTATGTATATATGGCATAGAGCTGTGTGTGTGTGTGTGTGTGTGTGTGTGTGTGAACATGAGATTTCTGGATCAGGGATCAGATTCCCCCTGTGTGTGCATAGTGGGATTTGTACCATAAGAGGGGGACTCAAATTATGAAACTTGGAGCTTACAGAATGGCTGGCAAAGCAGCCTTTCCTCTTCTCAGAGATAGAGAAAGAGAGACAGACTTTTGCTTTGGAATGTAAACAAATCTTCTCTGGGAAAGAGGAGGTCTCTAGGTTTTTATACCCCCTGGAGTGTAAGCAAATGGCTCTGTTTTATCACCCTGAGAAGGTAAGTGGCTCCAGGAGGCAGAAGACAAGCTTCTCTGACTCTGTCACCCTTAGAATGAGAGCAAATGGCTCTGTGCACAGTAGAGGAGATATTCTCTATTTTCCAAGGCATGTCTGTCTTTCAAACATCCTTTAATTCAGGTTGCCAGCAATTGTTGCTTAGAAAGCCCTAATTGTGCAGAAATGAGAAAATATTTATAGAGCACTGTTTCCCGATTGCTATGATTGATTCTTTAAAGAACTCATTCTCATATATCTAAAAGTAGGTGTCTGTCCACTCCCTTAAGGAACTATATCTGAAGGGGAAAGTGAGTGGAAGGAGGGCAGAGAGAGAGAGCAGAGAGAGAGAGAGAGAGAGAGAGAGAGAGAGAGAGAACGAGAGTTAGTTTTGATTTTTAGTGACAGCATACTATTTTATCACACAAATGCATCATAATTTATTTGGCCTTTTCCTAGAAGTGGGCTATGATTAAATTGTATGAAATTTATAAACACTATTTATATACTGTGAAATTACCTTCCTTTCTGGATTAATATCTCCCAGATATTACCTTGTCAGCATTATGTGAGAGTAGTTATTTCATCATATCCTTAATAACACTAACTATATCATAGTTATAATCTTAGCCAATTTAATGCAATTTTCGATTTGTATTTTTCTGATACCTAGGGGCTGAACTTTTATTTTTAAAATATGTTTATTGACCTTTTGTGTCCTTTGCCCATTTTGTATGGAATGTTAATGTTTTTCTGACTTATTTGTAGGTGCTCTTTTAATATATCAAGAAAATTATCATCTCGTATAAATAATGGCATATGAAAAACTCCCATAAAGTTTTATGTATGCACTAATTATAGCAACATTTGAAATGCTGATGGAGACTTAAAGTGGAAGTGGAGCGATGGACTACTTGGGATGAAATATTCCCTGAAGCGCTATCTCTGTTCCTCTCTGACACCCTTCATTCCCCTACCTCCACCCCCCAATCCCCGTCTCCTGACCAAAGATACAAGGCTGTCTGAGAGCTTGGTCTGCTGGTCTCTGGGAGATAAGTGGAATCTTTCGAGTCTCAGACTAAGAGCTGTGGGTTTCTCCAGTCCCTGTTCTGTCTGCCCCAGGAGCTGGGTTGTTGGGAAGTGGTTCAGTACTGTCAGTTTGGGTAGGTACATACAGGAGATGGGCAGAGCTGGGAAGCAATGTGGCAGGAAGTTTCTTAGGCTGGATTGGGGCTCTATCTGGAAAGTGCCTCATCCACCGGACTTTCTCCATGCCTACCCACTTCTGTGAAAGCTGGTAGTGTGCACGTGCCCGGGAGTCTGGGTATCCCCTTCTGCCTATGCCATCAGTCAGTTTTCTCTGCTATTAGGACTCCGCCTGTTGGTCAACTGGACCCTGGTCTAACAGAAATGACTTTCTTACTATTTATTCAACCTCAATAGTGGATGTGAGAAGTCCCAGATAATCTTTAATAAGGACTTTTTAGTAAACAGTTTTAGCCTGCTTTCTGTCAGACCCTTTCTAGAGAATTAATGATAATATGGTTAAGGAGGGCAGAAACAAGAAATGCTAGAGAAGTGAAGGGCAGGAAGGCAACACAAATTGTAAATTTCGCTTTATAGTAATTGGAGGTCTAACATCCTTGTTTGAGAAAATAACATACAAATTGTGAATTCCTTGCAAGTAGGAATCTACTTTAGTGTTCTTCCTGATCCCCAGTATGGGGCTGAGCACAAAGCAGAAATTTAGCATTTCAGAATTTATCATAATTAGCTCTCTCTTTTAAACTCAGAGTTCTGAATGTAAGATAACTTACATTCAAACAGGGCTCCTCAGTCAATATTAAATCTGTTATACTTTGTTCTTACCTTTAAACCCTTTTTAAGAATAGGAATTGGAAAAGAACTGTATGATTTTGAGCTTAACCATAGCCGAAACTCAGGGTCTATTGTCATGTCTGGACTATTAAAGCTGCAAAATAAAAAATTATAAATATTTAATGTGAAAAATGTAAACCAACATGTTTTTAGAATCATAGCATTTCATTGTTTGAAGTGGCCTTATGAATCATTTTAATACCGAAGATCTTACTATATTACCCAAAGAGCTTCCATGTTGTGCAAGAATTTGCACACGACTCATCAGTTAACATTTTAAAAGAGTAGCTTTCTTTCTCCTAAGTACAAAAAGTGATCATATACTCATTGCCAAAAATCTGGAAACAATTACAAATTAAGAACACAATGAAGAGTTCCACTGATCTAATTTGGGACAACTGAATGTCAAAATAAATGATGATGGTAACCAATTATAATCCTTGAATAAAATAGAAATCCATGAGGCCATACTGATATAAATAAACAAAGGGAAGAGAAAGAAAAGCTCTTCCTGTATAGGATAACATCATTAAATAAATTTAGAAGAAGTTGTGGAGTTAGTAAGCTACCTTTTGGTAAACAATATCGTAGTAATTCAGTCAAAAATTATCAATGAACTTTAGAAACCAGTAGGTGAAAGTTTAATGTATGTATATGGTCTGAAAGTTCCCACAAGTGGCAGAAACCACTTTAACCAAGTGACCAAAGTTAATATCACCACGAATGAGACAGATTGATACCACAGGCCTCTTGATATGATGTACCAAGAATGATGTAACATTACTTCTGTGATACTACTACAATACTGCATGGCCTTAATCTAACCATAAGAAAATATCAGCTAAATCCCAACTGAGGGACACTTTACAAAATACAGTCAGCTCTCTATATCCATGGGTTCCACATCCATGGATTCAACCAGACTCACATTGAAAATATTCAGGAAAAAAAATTTCAGAAAATGTTAAGGTATTGCTGACCTGTACCATGTAGTTAGGCCTACAATGTCTGCATCTGTACTGAAACTATACAGACTTTTTTTCCTTGTCATTATTTCCTAAACAATACAGATTAATAACTATTTATACAGCATTTACTGTGTATTAGGTACTATAAGTAATCTAGACATGATTTAAATTATACAGCAGGATGTGTGTAGATTATAGGCAAATACTACATCATTTGATATAAGGGACTTGAATATCCAAGAATCCCAGTATCCACAGGGGGTCCTGAAACCAATTCCCTGTGGATAGTCAGTGACCACTGTAACTAGCTTGTACTTGTACTTTTCAAAAACATCAAAGTTATGAAAGACAAAGGCAGACTGAGGAACTATTATAGATTAAAGGACATTTAGGGTATGGTGGCACGCACCCATAGTTCCAGCTACCTGGGTGGTTAGGGCAAGGGGATCACTTGAGCCCAGGAATTCAAGTTCAGCTGGGGCAACATAGCGAGACCTCACCTCTAAATAAACAGACAAACAAACAAATAAAATACTTATTAGGAGACTTAAGAGACATGAAAACTTAATACAATGAGAAATCATGAATTGAAATTTTGACCAAAACTTATATTCTATTTTGCAATAAAAGATATTATTGGGACAATAAACTAAACATGAGTAAATAATGAACAATGCACACTGAACTATTTAGAGGTCAAGTGGCAACATGTCTGCAATTTACTTCCAAATGATTCAGAAAAACATTACATATATATATGAGAGAAATGATAGGGTAAATTTTAAGAATTTAGAAATAGAGATGAAGGGTATAAGGGAGTTTTTGTATTATTCTTGCCACTTCCCTGCAAGTGTGAAATTATTTTTAAAAAATTTGCAAAGCAAACCAAATCATTACAAGGAAAAAAAAAACACACAACACAAAATGAAACAGCAAACAAATATGGCCTGTAATCCCACTAAATGAGTTTAGGTACACTTTTCTCTTTCTTTTTCCTCCTTTTGCCTCTCTCTGTCTCTCATTTTAAAAATAATAATAGTGCATATTTTGTTTGTAGCTTTTTATTTTTTCTCCTAGCAATATGTTGTCAACATATTTCTCTAACTCTGAAATTTAAGAAATATTTTTTTCTTCACATTTTTCCTCTCCTACTGTGGGCTGGTAGAGTGATCATCTTAAATATCTAAAGGCTTGATTTAATAAAGAAGTATGAATTTCTTTTTCTTTCTTTTTTTTTTTTTTGAGATGGAGTCTCACTCTGTCGCCCAGGCTGGAGTGCAGTGGCGTGATCTCAGCTCACTGCAACCTCTGCCCCCTGGGCTCAAGTGATTCTCCTGCCTCAGCCTCCCGAGTAGCTGGGACTACAGGCTTGTGCCACCACAGCCGGCTAATTTTTGTATTTTTAGTAGAGATGGGGTTTCACCATGTTGGCTAGGCTGGTTTCAGACTCTTGACTTCAGGTGATCTGCCTACCTCGGCCTCCCAAAGTACTGGGATTACAGGCATGAGCCATCATGCCTGGCCCGGAAGTATGAATTTCTTTTAATAATACTCTGATTATGTTGAATATGTTTAATGTATCATTAATTACTCTTATTAAGATGGAAATTCTGTTCTGAGGAATGTTTCTCTAAGTTCTTTTTTTTTTTTTTATTAGCACAGTGCTACCTGCCATACTATTGTACTATTGTCTCTTTGCACCTTAGTATCCTCTGGAAAGCTGCTACGGTGTTTGCCTGGTCCATGCTGTGTCCTTGTGCCTAGCACAATACTTGACAAATAGCAGATGCCCTATAAATCATTTTTGGATGAATAATGAATGAAAGACATTGTAGAAAGTAATTTCAAAGTTTATATCTATTAAAGTCATGTAACTAAGCAATCTTTGCCTTCTGATTCTCTTAAGTCATGAAATAAATGTGAAAAAGAGAAATTATTTAGTAGTATTTATTTATTTATTTATTTATCTATTTATTGTTGTACAGGTGGGGTTCGCTATGTTGCCCAGGCTGGTCTTGAACTCCTGGCCCCAAACAATGATCTTGCCTCGGCTTCCCAAAGCATTGGAACTATAGGCGTGAGCCACCGTGCCCCACTGATACAGTTTTGAAACTGCTAAAAGAATTAACAATCTGGTAACTCATGAATGATATTAGGAAAGTTTTTAGAAATTTAAGTCATGCAGTTGCATTTTGGTTTTATAGTTTCCTCGTGCATGCTCAAAGCATAAAAATAAAAATAACAATAGGATATTTGCCATGCAAAAAAAGGGGAAAGAAAACCAAGGCTGGATGAAAACTATAGAATGTAATTAGTTGAAATATTATTGATTCAAAACATTGCTAATTCTTCACTCAAAGTTATAGCAATAAACTTTCAAATACTTCCACTGCAAACAAGAAGGCTGAACGTATAAAAATTTCTGTATGAGTGACTAAGTGCTTTGGGAGGTACAGCCTAGAAAAGTATTTTGAGCTAGAGAAAGTCAGAATAGATACTAAGTAAAGGCCATAAAAATGAATCATCACCGAAAGGATAGATACGAGGTATTATGCGGTCTGCTATTTGGAACATCACATAGAATATTAAAAACTATGTATCCATCAGTACATATAATGTGTGTGTAGGCTTGTGTATCTATTGAGAGTAAGAATTTGAGGAAAGAAACTGATATACAAGACAGAGAACAAAAACTAAAGAGGCCTTAAAAAAATATAAAAACTGATGTATTCTTAGTGTAGTTTTCAAGTTCCTGGAGAAAAGAAAACCAATAGCTTAAGTTTCATCTGAGTGGCTCAACACATTTTGTTATTGTTTACACACAGTATACATTGCCATTTCCAGTTTTACTTTATAGTTTTGGTAACCAATCTGATCCCTTACAAATAAATGTAAAATTCTTACGATTCTACAATTGTGCAAAGCCTTGGCATAAATGAGGCTGCAAGATGGCAGTTCTGGAGGAAGACCCATTGTTGTGTTTTCGTTAGTGCCTTTAAAATGAGGTCCTCAGCTTTCGCTGCCTGGTCACGGCCCAGAGAAATTATGGTCACATGATGTGTTGTTCCTTTTAACTCTTGTGCAAATCTCAGGAGGATATTGGTAAGGTCGATCCCTGTATAACGAACTGGAGAGGTATATACAACTGTAAGCTCATTTAATTCCCTCTTAAAAATCACAATCCAGCATTTATTGAGTAGTGGTGGGAAAAGGTATAGCCATAGCGGAAAGACTACAGGTTTTGAAATTAGAGCCCGGAGTTTAAATTTTGGCCCTGCCACTTACTAGCCTAACACACGAGGATGATGATAATATCTAACGACAGCAGCACCTGCTGGTTGTCTTCTCCAGCATTTACCTGTCCTTTCCTCCTCGGTAGCTGTACCCCAGTGTTGTTCGAGATGGCCGTGTGCCCAGCTAAAATACTACATTTTTAACTTCTGTGGGCATCTAGGTTTTGTGATATATTTTGGCAGGAAATTTTGTTAGCAAAAGTGTCGTGTAATACTCAATAGCAAAGACATGGAATCAACCCAAATGCCCGTCAATGATAGACTGGATAAAGAAAATATGGTGCATATATACCATTGAACACTATGCAGTCATAGAAAGGAACAAGATAATTTCCTTTGCAGAGACATGGATGGAGATGGAAGCCATTATCTCAGCAAACTAACAAACACAGGAACAGAAAACCAAACACTACGTGTTCTCACCCATAAGTGGGAACTGAGCAATGAGAACACATGGACAAATGTGGGGGGAACAACACATACTACGACCTGTTGGAGGTTGTAGGGAGGGAGAACATCAGGATAAATGCTAAGGTATGGGGGGCTTAATACCTAGGTGATGGGTGGATAGGTGCAGCGAATCACCATGACACACGTTTACCTATGTAACAAACCTGCATGTCCTGCACATGTATCCCGGAACTTAAAATGAAACAAAATTAAATTAAAATAAAAGTGTTGTGTAATACTTTGGGTATCTCCTTAAAGGGAGGATGTGTGCCTTTCTTCCTTGCTTCCATTCTGTTGTTTGGAACATGAATATCAGGTGTCTAGAGCCCTAGCCACCATCATGGGCTAAGTCTTTAAGAAACGGATAGTACCTACTATGAGTGTGTCAAGCATCTAGCCAAGTGCTTTACATGGAAACGTTCCAGGTGAGAACCTGGAATGGTGGAGGCACTCCAGACAAGGTTTTATGTAATAAAATCAAAGTTTGAAATGATGAATTCTAAAGACACATTTAATTTTTGGAACAGAAGATAAATGAAGAAAATATTTTGCTAGTTTATTTCTCATAGTTTATTTTGTAACATATATTTTTGCACATGTCAATATTTATTAAACACATGCATAGACATAAGGGCAATTCCAACCTCCAGAGCAACAGTATGTGTTTGCAAGGTATTTTCTTTTTCTTTTTTGCAATATATCATTTAAATGTTTTATTACATTTATATAAAAGGAGGCAATTAAATGATTAAATGTAATATTTGAGATGCTGATCAATAGTTGCTTCTTTTTTCAATTTGTAATGCTTTATTTCATTCTTTTCTTTTTTTTTTAATTATACTTTATGTTCTAGGGTACATGTGAACAACATGCAGGTTTGTTACATATGTATACATGTGCCATGTTGGTGTGCTGTACCCATCAACTCATCATTTACATTAGGTATATCTCCTAATGCTATCCCTCCCCCCGGCCCCCCCCCCCGGTGTGTGATGTTCCCCTTCCCATGTCCAAGTGATCTCAATGTTCAATTCCCACCTATGAGTGAGAACATGCGGTGTTTGGTTTTCTGTTCTTGTGATAGTTTGCTGAGAATGATGGTTTCCAGCTGCATCCATGTCCCTACAAAGGACACGAACTTGTCCTTTTTTTTTTTTTTTTTTTGAGACGGAGTCTCGCTCTGTCACCCAGGCTGGAGTGCAGTGGCCAGATCTCAGCTCACTGCAACCTCCGCCTCCCGGGTTCACGCCATTCTCCTGCCTCAGCCTCCCGAGTAGCTGGGACCACAGGCGCCGCCACCTCGCCTGGCTAATTTTTTGTGTTTTTAGTAGAGACGGGGTTTCGCCGTGTTAGCCAGGATGGTCTCGATCTCCTGACCTTGTGATCCGCCCGTCTCGGCCTCCCAAAGTGCTGGGATTACAGGCTTGAGCCACCGCGCCCGGCCAGAACTTGTCCTTTTTTATGGCTGCATAGTATTCCATGGTGTATATGTGCCACATTTTCTTAATCCAGTCTGTCACTGATGGACATTTGGGTTGGTTCCAAGTCTTTGCTATTGTGAATAGTGCTGCAATAAACATACGTGTGCATGAGTCTTTATAGCAGCATGATTTATAATCCTTGGGGTATATACCCAGTAATGGGATGGCTGGGTCATATGGTACTTCTAGTTGTAGATCCTTGAGGAATCACCATACTGTCTTCCACAATGGTTGAACTAGTATACAGTCCCACCAACAGTGTAGAAGTGTTCCTACTTCTCCACATCCTCTCCAGCACCTGTTGTTTCCTGACTTTTTAATGATTGCCATTCTAACTGGTGTGAGATGGTATCTCATTGTGGTTTTGATTTGCATTTCTCTGATGGCTAGTGATGATGAGCATTTTTTCATGTGTCTATTGGCTGCATAAATGTCTTCTTTTGAGAAGTGTCTGTTCATATCCTTTTCCCACTTTTTGATGGGGTTGTTTTTTTTCTTGTAAATTTGTTTGAGTTCTTTGTAGATTCTGGATATTAGCCCTTTGTCAGATAAGTAGATTGCAAAAATTTTCTCCCGTTCTGTAGGTTGCCTGTTCACTCTGATGATAGCTTCTTTTGCTGTGCAGAAGCTCTTTAGTTTAATTAGATCCCATTTGTCAATTTTAGCTTTTGTTGCCATTGTTTTTGGTGTTTTAGACATGAAGTCCTTGCCCATGCCTATGTCCGGAATGGTATTGCCTAGGTTTTCTTCTAGGGTTTTTATGGTTTTTAGATGTAATGTTTAAGTCTCTAATCCATCTTGAATTAATTTTTGTCTAAGGAGTAAGGAAGGGATCCAGTTTCAGCTTTCTACTTATGGCTAGCCAATTTTCCCAGCACCATTTATTAAATAGGGAATCCTTTCCCCATTTCTTGTTTTTGTCAGGTTTGTCAAAGATCAGATGGTTGTAGATGTGTGGTACTATTTCTGAGGGCTCTGTTCTGTTCCATTGGTCTAGATCTCTGTTTTGGTACCAGTACCATGCTGTTTTGGTTACTGTAGCCTTGTAGTATAGTTTGAAGTCAGGTAGCGTGATGCCTCCAGCTTTGTTCTTTTGACATGGGATTGTCTTGGCAATGAGGGCTCTTTTTTGGTTCCATATGAACTTTAAAGCAGTTTTTTCCAATCCTGTGAAGAAAGTCATTGGTAGCTTAATGAGGATGGCATTGAATCTATAAATTACCTTGGGCAGTATGGCCATTTTCATGATATTGATTCTTCCTATCCATGAGCATGGAATGTTCTTCCATTTGTTTGTGTCCTCTTTTATTCCATTGAGCAGTGGTTTGTAGTTCTCCTTGAAGAGGTCCTCCACATCCCTTGTAAGTTGGATTCCTAGGTATTTTATTCTCTTTGAAGCAATTGTGAATGGGAGTTCATTCATGATTTGGCTCTCTGTTTGTCTGTTATTGCTATGTATAAGAATGCTTGTGATTTTTGCACATTGATTTTTTATCCTGAGACTTTGCCGAGGTTGCTTATCAGCTTAAGGAGATTTTGAGCTGAGACGATGGGGTTTTCTAAATATACAATCATGTCATCTACAAACAGGGACAATTTGACTTGCTCTTTTCCTAATTGAATACCCTTTATTTCTTTATCTTGCCTGATCGCCCTGGCCAGAACTTCCAACACTGTGTTAAATAGGAGTGGTGAGAGGGCATCCCTATCTTGTGCCAGTTTTTAAGGGGAATGCTTCCAGTTTTTGCCCATTCAGTATGATACTGGCTGTGGGTTTGTCATAAATAGCTTTTTTATTTTGAGATACGTTCCCTCAATACCGACTTTATTGAGAGTTTTTAGCATGAAGGGCTGTTGAATTTTGTTGAAGGCCTTTTCTGCATCGATTGAGATAATCATGTGGTTTTTGTCTTTGATTCTGTTTATATGCTGGATTACATTTATTGATTTGCATATGTTGAACCAGTCTTGCATCCCAGGGGTGAAGTCCACTTGATCATGGTGGATAAGCTTTTTGATGTGCTGCTGGATTCGGTTTGCCAGTATTTTATTGAGGATTTTTGCATCGATGTTCATCAGGGATATTGGTCTAAAATTATTTTTTTTTTTTGTTGTGTCTCTGCCAGGCTTTAGTATCAGGATGATGTTGGCCTCATAAAATGAGTTAGGGAGGATTCCCTCTTTTTCTATTGATTGAAATAGTTTCAGAAGGAATGGTACCAGCTCCTCCTTGTACCTCCGGTAGAATTCGGCTGTGAATCCGTCTGGTCGTGGACTTGTTTTGGTTGGTAGGCTATTAATTATTGCCTCAATTTCAGAGCCTGCTATTGGTCTATTCAGGGATTCAACTTCTTCCTGGTTTAGTTTTGGGAGAGTGTATGTGTCCAGGAATTTGTCCATTTCATCTAGGTTTTCTAGTTTATTTGTGTAGTGGAGTTTGTAGTATTCTCTGATGGTAGTTTGTATTTCTGTGGGGTTGGTGGTGATATCCCCTTTATCATTTTTTATTGCATCTATTTGATTCTTCTCTCTTTTCTTCTTTATTAGTCTTGCTAGCAGTCTATTAATTTTGTTGATCTTTTCAAAAAACCAGCTCCTGGAATCATTGATTTTTTGAAGGGTTTTTGTGTCTCTATCTCCTTCAGTTCTGCCCTGATCTTAGTTATTTCTTGCCTTCTGCTAGCTTTTGAATGTGTTTGCTCTTGCTTCTCTAGTTCTTTTAATTGTTATGTAAGGGTGTCAATTTTAGATCTTTCCTGTTTTCTCTTGGGGGCATTTAGTGCTATAAATTTTCCTCTACACACTGCTTTAAATGTGTCCCAGAGATTCTGGTATGTTGTATCTTTGTTCTCATTGGTTTCAAAGAACATCTTTATTTCTGCCTTCATTTCGTTATGTTCCCAGTAGTCATTCAGGAGCAGGTTGTTCAGTTTCCATGTAGTTGAGCAGTTTTGATTGAGTGTCTTAGTCCTGAGTTCTAGTTTGATTGCACTGTGGTCTGAGAGACAGTTTGTTATAATTTCTGTTCTTTTACATTTGTTGAGGAGTGCTTTACTTCCAAGTATGTGGTCAATTTTGGAATAAGTGCGATGTGGTGCTGAGAAGAATGTATATTCTGTTGATTTGGGGTGGAGAGTTCTGTAGATGTCTATTAGGTTCGCTTGGTGCAGAGTTGAGTTCAATTCCTGGATATCCTTGTTAAAGTTCATTATTATTGTGTGGGAGTCTAAGTCTCTTTGTAAGTCTCTAAGGACATGCTTTAGGAATCTGGGTGCTCCTGTATTGGGTGCATATAGATTTAAGATAGTTAGCTCTTCTTGTTGAATTGATCCCTTTAACATTATGTAATGGCCTTGTCTCTTTTGATCTTTGTTGGTTTAAAGTCTGTTTTATCAGAGACTGGGATTGCAACCCCTGCCTTTTTTTTGTTTTCCATTTGCTTGGTAGATCTTCCTCCATCCCTTTATTTTGAGCCTATGTGTGTCTCTACACGTGAGATGGGTCTCCTGAATACAGCAAACTGATAGGTCTTGACTCTTTATCCAATTTGCCAGTCTATGTCTTTTAATTGGACCATTTGTCAATTTACATTTAAGATTAATATTGTTATGTGTGTGCTTGATCCTGTCATTATGATGTTAGCTGGTTATTTTGCTCGTTAGTTGATGCAGTTTCTTCCTAGCATCGATGGTCTTTATATTTTGGCATGTTTTTGCAATGGCTGGTACCAGTTGTTCCTTTCCATGTTTAGTGCTTCCTTCAGGAGCTCTTGTAGGGCAGGCCTGATGGTGACAAAATCTCTCAGCATTTGCTTGTCTGTAAAGGATTTTATTTCTCCTTCACTTATGAAACTTAGTTTGGCTGGATATGAAATTCTGGGTTGAAAATTCTTTTCTTAAAGAATGTTGAATATTGGGTCCCACTCTCTTCTTGCTTGTAGAGTTTCTGCCGAGAGATCTGCTGTTAGTCTGATGGGCTTCCCTTTGTGGGTAACCCGACCTTTCTCTCTGGCTGCGCTTAACATTTTTTCCTTCATTTCAACTTTGGTGAATCTGACAATTATGTGTCTTGGAGTTGCTCTTCTCGAGGAGTATCTTTGTGGTGTTCTCTGTATTTCCTGAATTTGAATGTTGGCCTACCTTGCTAGGTTGGGGAAGTTCTCCTGGATAATATCCTGCAGAGTGTTTTCCAACTTGGTTCCATTTTCCCTGTCACTTTCAGGTACACCAATCAGATGTAGATTTGGTTTTTTCACATAATCCCATATTTCTTGGAGGCTTTGTTCATTTTTTTTACTCTTTTTTCTCTAAACTTCTCTTCTCACTTCATTTCATTCATTTGATCTTCAGTCACTGATACTCTTTCTTCCAGTTGATTGAGTTTGTTACTGAAACTTGTGCATTTGTCACATAGTTCTCGTGTCATGGTTTTCACCTCTATCAGGTCATTTATGGACTTCTCTGCACTGGTTATTCTAGTTATCCATTTGTCAAATCTTTTTTCAAGGTTTTTAGTTTCTTTGCACTGGGTTCGTAGTTCCCCCTTTAGTTCTAAGAAGTTTGATCAACTGAAGCCTTCTTCTCTCAACTTGTCAAAGTCATTCTCCATCCAGCTTTGTTCTCTTGCTGGCGAGGAGCTGTGTTCCTTTGGAAGGGGAGATGCACTCTGATTTTTGAATTTTCAGCTTTTCTGCGCTGCTTTTCCCCATCTTTGTGGTTTTATCTACCTTTGGTCTTTGATGATGGTGACGTACAGATGGAGTTTTGGTGTGGACGTCCTTTCTCTTTGTTAGTTTTCCTTCTAACAGTCAGGACCCTCAGCTGCAAGTCTGTTGGAGTTTGCTTGAGGTCCACTCCAGACCCTGTTTGCCTGGGTTTCAGCAGCGGAGGCTCAGTTGGAAATGCAGAAATCACCTGTCTTCTGTGTCGCTCACGCTGGGAGCTGGAGGCTGGAGCTGTTCCTATTTGGCCATCTTGGTGACCAGTAAGGTATTTTCTGTGCAGAAAATCACCATTGATAAATTTTTCCATATTTGTGAATCTGAGAGGTTTTATTCCTCTGTTATATTTTTAGAGAGATTTATTCTTAGTAAAAACTTGTAATTAACTCCTTTCCCAAAAAATTTAAATAGGGCTAGGAAAATATTGTAAACACAGAATAATCTGACACAGAACCTACTTCTCCATATCTCTTGGGTGATATTGTATCATCATTGTATTAGTCTGTTCTGACACTGCTATGAAGAAATACCTGAGACTGAGTAATTTATAAAGTAAGTAGGTTTAATTCACTCACAGTTCTGCATGGCTGGGGAGGCCTCAGGAAACTTACAATCATGGCAGAAGGCAAAGCAGAAGCAGGCACCTTCTTCACAGGGTGGCCAGACGGAATGAGTGCCAGGAGGGGAAATACCAGGTTCTTATAAAACCATCGGATCTCAAGAGACTCACTCACTATCACGAGAACAGCATGGGGGGAACCACCCCCATGATCCAATTACCTCCACCTGCTCTTGCCCTTGACACATGAGGATTATGGGGATTACAATTAAAGGTGAGATTTGGGTGAGGACACACAGCCAAACCATATCGATCATCTTAACTATTCACAAATAGCTTACCATGAGACTGAATAAGTATCAGCGGAGTTCTGGCATTGGATTCTTTATATGCATCTTTCAAATTAACTCCAGTTCTTTGAAGATATTCATTTCCCATTTTTTCAGTTATAAACTTTCTCACTGAATTATTTAAACTTTCTGGTCTAAGAATTTTTATCTAAAAGAGAAAATATGGAAGATAAGGTAAAATTAAAAACCGCCCAGGGAGATATTCCCTATGGTAAAATGAAATAAAAATAAGAAGTATTCATTTTTTAGCTTTACAGCTAGAGTTTTTATGTTGGGGAAGCTTAATGGGAGAGTCTATGCATGGAGGGGAAGCTGACACCATGTTCCTGTGGCCATAATGCGGCCCTTCTTAGATACCATGGCTACCTTGTGTCGTTGTGTCTCTATCTCTTTCACACTCTGAGTGAGCTCTTGCTTTGTTTGTAAAGATCCAAGTTATACTCCCTAATTCTGCAAAAAGAAATTTTTTTCCCCTCGGTTTTCTTCCTGCTCTGCTATACATGTCTAGAGCAAGAAAACCCCATGGTGTTGGAGGGAAGAAAATCCAGGATAACACAACTGGAAGAGTATTAATTCTTCCATTAATAAAATGAAAACA
The DNA here is from genome assembly GCF_043159975.1 of Macaca nemestrina. NCBI lineage: Eukaryota > Metazoa > Chordata > Mammalia > Primates > Cercopithecidae > Macaca > Macaca nemestrina. Next base: position 83,578,813 of record NC_092125.1, on the reverse strand, counting down.
AATAGCACAATCTTTATATGTTTAAGCAATTAGAATACAAATCTGAAAAGAATGCTAGATGGACTAAAAGATTTTGGAAACAGTGCAAATGTGTAGTAAACAGAGGTTCAGGGTATACTGGAAATCATTGCAAACTTCAGAGGAAAGACCTTTCTCATAAAAACTGTTTTACACAAATCACTTACATGATATTTCTCTACCTAATGACCATAAAATATGTCCTGAACATGTTCAACATCTGGGACTCCATCATTTAAAGCAAAACTGAAGCTACACATGTCTGTGTGTCTGTGTGATGTACCAGGTTGGACCATGGGAAGTTGCCATTTTTACCTTTCAATAACTGTCAAATATTGGCAATTTTATAATTTAACACAGCACATTTAATCATTATGCTGAATTCTGCTCTTTTCTGTTATGTTTTGGAAAAATTATTCTTAAAATTTTCTTTTAATTATATGTATCATATTTTTTAAAAATGAAAATAGGCAGCACGCAAAGACTCTAGGTCTAATAGCAGAGTTCACTCAGAATATCCAGTTAGTGAGACCGTGTTAGAATCGTTGAGTGAAACAAATGATTAGGTGTTTCCCCGATACCATCACTGTCGAGAATCTATGCTCCCAAATGGTCATCATAATTTTTTGTCACCAACGTGCCACTAGCTCCTCTTTTTATTCAATTGATTAATCAAGATTTTGTTACATTTCTCCACTGTTGTAAATTTAAACCTTGAGGCTTTTTTCTTTTTTTTTTTTTTTAGAGGTAGGTGAGAAACGGAAGGTAGAATAAACAGAGTTCTGTTGAATTCAATTTCACTAGCTCCTAAGCAACCACAAATCATTCTGAAAATTTTCTGCATGTCTATATCCCCTCATTGTCCTCTTTCACACCCTCTTTTCAGTCCAATAGGCTATAGCAGTGGCGAGGGGTGAAAAGCTAGGCAAAGTCCTTGTCTTCATGGAACTCTGAGAAATTCTCCTTCTCCAGGGCAAGCTTCTTTCTAATATATTTTAACTTAATCTTTTATGTGACAATCTCAATTTCTAACTCTTACAGGTCAGGCTCAGTTTTAAATATCTAACTTAGTTTTCCTATGCATACACTCAACACTTGATCAGACCATGACTTCTAACTTCTGGTTTGGAAGATAGGATCACTATACTCATAAAATTTCTAGTTTATAAACTAAAATCACTGGGAACTTACTGGGAGAAGATAATGTGGCACAGGTTTAAAATCTAGTTATTTTTGTTGTTCAGGTAATTCATCCTTCCTACATAAAATTCAAGCAATGCAAAAAGGTAAAAATGAAAAAGTGAAGGTCTTACTCCCCAGATACATTGTTTCTTGTATTGTTACTCCCCAGATATATCCCCGGATATGTTGTTTCTTATGGCTCCTCCTAGATATTTTCAACACATATACAGGCATCTCTCCCCCTCCCTCCCTTTCTCCACAAATGAAGTTATTCTGTACAGATTGTTCAATATTTTGTATTTGTCAATTAATATAGCTTAAATATATTTTCATGTCACGACTATGTCAATAATCCACATGTAGAGTAGAGGTATCAATCTGTCTAAAGTAGTCAGGTAGATAACAAAAATTAGAGAAGTGGGTTGGATAGAAGAAGAAAATCCTCTTCTAAAAGAAAAATAAAGATGCAAATATCATCATATTTGCAAATGGCAACTAACATTCAACTGCAGTGTCAGGAAGTAGCAGGGAGCAGTGAAGACTGTAGTGCACTGGGCCAAAGGGACAGACACTACTCAGCTCTAGCTATTGCTGCCATTGAGGGATGTGGGCTCAGTGTTGCCTAAGGCCAGAAATCTGGATTTTTATTTGAAATCTCTCAATTTTCAAATTTTGGCTCAAAAATAAAAAAAATCCAAACTCAAACCAAAACAAAAAACAAATGTGTGTATCAATGCTCCTAGCAGCATTGTTCACAATAGCCAAAAGGCAGAAACAAACCTTTGTTGTCTATCAATGGATTAATGGCTAAATGAAACATGATATGTACACACAATGGGGTATTACTCAGCCTTAAAATGGGAGGAAATTCTGACACATGGTACAACATGGATGAACTCTGAAAACATCATGCTATGTGAAATAAGCCAGACATAAGCATGATGGGAGGCAGAAGGCAGAATGGTGGTTGCCAGCAACTGTCAGAAGGAGAGACTGGGGAGTTATTATTTAACAGGTACAGAATTTCTATTTAAGACAATGACAAAGTTTTGGAAAGGTATGAGGATGATAGTTATGCAACATTGTAGATATACTAAATGTCACCGAATTGCATGCTTAAAGGGTTAAAACGGATTATTATGAAGATTAAATGAAATAATGTATCTATATTTTATCACAATAAACCCAGAAAACAACTCACTTCAAGATATGTATACATATAATTTTAAAAAAATATATGATATTTATTTTAGTTATTTTTGCTTAAAAACTTAGAAGTTGCTATGGTCTGAATGCTGGTGTCTCCTCCAAATTTGTATGGTGAAACCTAATCTCCAATGTGTCAGTATTAAGAGGTGGAAACTTAGGAGAGGATTAGGTCATGAGGGTGAGATTAGTTCCCTTATAAAGATAGCTCCCTTATAAATAAGTCTTGAGGAACCTGGGCAACATAGTGAGATCTCATCTCTTAAAAAATTAGCCTGTCATGGTGATGCACACCTGTAGTCTCAGCTACTCAGGTGGCTGAGGCAGGAGTTTCAGGCTGCAGTGAGCTATGATCACACCACTGCACTACAGCCCTACAGCCTGGATGACAGAGTGAGACCTAATTTAAAAAAAGAAAAGAAAAGAAAAAGACTTTCTTGTTGTGAGGACACAGCAAGATGATGCCACCCATGAAGCAAGCCCTCACCAGACACTGAATCTGCTGGGTCCTTGATGTTGGACTCCCAGCCTCCAGCGTGGTGAGCAGTACATTTCCGTTGTTTATAAATTACCCAATCTATTGGGTTTTAGCAATCTATTTTGTTACAGCAACCCAAATGAATTAAGACAGAAATCTTCTAAGCAAGATCACAGGTTCAAATCCATTTGATTAGTAATAAATTGCACCTGAAAAGTTGCAAAAAATCAAACAAAACTTCAGGCCAAATAAAACACGTTTATAAGCCAGATGCAGTCATATTTTACAATCTTTACATAGAGCAAATTTTTAAAGTGTTGCAAAAATAAAGTTTAAGGCAGAAATCAAAAGGATTACTGGTTGTCCAGGTTAGCATTTTCAAGAATTTCAGGAAATTAAGGATTTAAGGAATTTAAATGAGGTGAGAGATTTTCCCTTCACTAAATTAGGGAATAAATGTCAAAATAAAGATTTTTTTAAGGCAATAAGGATGAATTTAGGATAATCTACCCTGGAAAGTATAATATAGTATGACTGCCAAGAACACAGATATGAGAGCCAAGCTGTCTGAGATTCAACCTGGCTCTATTAGGCAATTTATAAACCTTGGTTTCCTAATCTGTAAAATGAGGGAAATAATTGTGCCTACCTTCCAAGACTATTATAAGTATTAACTGGAATAATATATGTAAAGTGCTTAACACATACTAAATTCTTCATGTGTTAGGGGTGCTAATAAATGACACCCATGCATACCCATAATCCACCCACCTCTACCCTCAGCCAGGTTCCAAAACAATTGAGAAATAGAGGTGTTGGGCAAAAATATCATTTTATTAATAATAAAGGTCATGCTGGTGGATGTGGCTTAGGTATGAGGCAACAATGTGCTTCCTGATACAGAATCTAGAATTAGACAGACTTACCTGTCACAAGTAGTGCTGGTCAGCCACTGGCCTCTCCCTACAGGACCAAGGTCTGTTCCTGTATGGTTTATGGCATGGAGAAGCAGCCAGAAAGTATGCTCGTTATAGGCAGACAAATCCCAAAAGGGACAGGGCTATGAGTCCTCCTCTCTAGGGAAGAACAAATGAGGGGACAGAGGGACTCCAGGAATGTTCCTCACATTGGACTCTCCATATGAAAGAAGCATTAAGGGGAGGTGTGTTTCCCTCTCACATTAACGTTCACAAAAGGTACTTTAAAAATACATTTGACTTGTAAAATTTTAATTTTGAAGGGCTTAAGTTACTAATAAAGCACTCAAAATATTTAGAATATTAATATTTCCTCATAAGATATCTTACCAAAATAAGTCTTTGAAATGAAGTGAGTTTCTCCCAGGGAAAATTTATAGGATTACATGTTTCTTTATTTTCATTCAAAAGTTCAGCTAGATATAATTTAGAGAAAGAAACTGGGATTAACAGTCAAATACTTTTTATCATTAAAAGATTATCACAATGAACATTTCTGTCATAAAATTATGAAGTTTTTTTTTTTCTCAACATGGCTGACTTTTAAAGTGAGCTTTATTTCCGTAAGCTTTACGGCATCACTAGCTGCGCTTCACACCTCAAAAGACGGAGACATTAAGACAGATTTAAGTTTCAACTTGGACCAACTGAAGTGGTGAATGAATAGTAATATAAGAAGATGATGGACAGATGAAGAAATAAAATGAGAAGCCAAAGGCACAGCCAGTCAACACATTATAACCTGTTCCTGTATATGTGGTGTCTTTCTGATGAATATAAACTAATAAGAGTAGAGGTTGGAGATTTCTATTCATCCAGCTATAACAGATATGGGAAATGAGAACCAAATGGAAATGCAACCAGATTATCAAATTTTTGAAAAATTAAATATCATATCTATCTACATATATTTAATACTGACCCCTCTTACCACCACAATAGAGTCCTACTGGATTACAATTTTTTGCAAGGTGGGAAGTCTTCTAGTCTTCATTTCCAGCTGTCCTGGATACGGTTATCATTTCTACTTACCTCTTATTTCTGTGGTATTTTCCCAATGTCTAACTTTAAATACAAATTAGGTTATAGAAATGGCTTTTTTGAATGCAGATAATATTGATGTGTTGATCTTAAGAAAAGTTCATGATACATGAAGGTATAGTTATAAATGGATAATTTGGGGTTATTTGCAAAATAAAAAGATCTTCACTTTACAAAAAGGGTCAATAAAGAATTCTTTTAAATAAAAGTTGCTGACTCTTACAGTATAATAAATTATGGGTCCCACATATATTAGAGATAAATGCAACAAAATAAAATGATAACAACTTAAAGAGAAAACTCTACAGGAGGAGGAGACCTTAATAAGAACCTGAAATCAAGAATGTATAAAAGAAAAAAATAGACATAAATGACTATACAAACATTTAAACACATATAGCATAGGTACTATAAAAACAAATTCAATAGACAATAAAAAATTCAGAAAAATATTTGAATATAGATGTTAATACATATAATAAGACAAAAGCGAATTATCTATAACACTAATGGGAGTTTAAGCTTTTCAGATGGGCAAAATTAAAAAAAAATCAATACTCCTATGGAAAATGGGCATTCATATTGCTGGTGGAAATATAAATTATCATAGACTTTTAAAGAAAGCAACTTGGCAGCAACTGTTAACATAAAAATAATTTCCTTTTGTTCCAGCAATTCCACTTCTGATTATTTATCTTATAGAAATAAAAGCAAAGGAAAAATGTATAAGGATGTTTATGTTATTGCATAATATAATTGTTTATTTTGGCAAAAATCAGGAAGTGAAGTAGAGAAAAATGTGGAAGGAAACAAATTAGGTTGTAATCTGAGTGGGGGTGTTATGAGTGAAGGTAGTAGGGAAAAACGGAGAGTTCAAAGTGGAAAAAGAAAAAGAAAAAGATGTGCTAAAAATAGTAAGACATTTGAATTTAAGGTAAGATCCTTTCCCATGTAATTTTAAAAATACACATTTGTTAAAATGAAAAATATATGTAGGTTTCTTCAGATCCAAGATTCCAAACTAGCATGGTGTAATGAAACTAGTGTGGTATATTTAATCTCTCTGAAATTCTGATTTCTAATCAGATTTTCTCATGAAGTTTTTTATAATCCTTTCATGGATTGTTATGAGGATTATATTGAATGACATGTGCATGCTTAAAATGTAGTTATATTCCTCCCTTCAATTTTTTCATAATGTAAGATATTGTACGACATTTACAAATTGAAAATCCATACACATACACACGTACTTAAGTTAGGTTAAAACATTGAATGCTTTCTTACTCTCCTCTGGTGGTTTTGTATTTTCCTCCAATGAAGCATTTTCTGAAGAGAAAGGTGTGCTGATCAGAGAATAAACTGCTTTACTGTTCTTAAAAGTATCCCATTGTGATACATTTGATAAAAGGGATTTGCACAGAAGTGAAAATGGTTCCAGGTGAGCGCTGACATATTGGCACTGCCTCCACCTAGAATCTGACAGCCACTGAAGATGCTGACTTTCATCTATTTCAAATGTGCCTAATAAAAAAAGAAAAATGATCACATTAGAAGAGATAAGCCCTTTACCTTTTAGTTATTTATTACAAAGTAGATACTTGACAAAGATGTGCTGCTAGGCTATTTCATATAAAAACTATTTTATAGAAATAAAAATATATTTTACATAAATAAAACAGAAAGCTACTTTATATAAAAATTACATAAGAGGTAATTGTTTTTATTGTGGTAAAAATATAACTAAATTTATCATTCTAAACCTTTTTTTGTTTTTGTTTTTTGAGACAGAGTCTCATTCTCACCCAGGCTGGAGTGCAGTGGTGTGATCTCTGCTCACTGCAACCTTTGCTTCCTGGTTTCAAGCGATTATTGTGCCTCAGCCTCACAAGTAGCTGGGATTACAGGTGTGTGCCACAATGCCCGGCTAATTTTTGTATTTTTTGCCATGTTGGCCAGGCTGATCTCAAACTCCTGGCCTAAAGTGATCTGCCTCCCACCTTGACCTCCCAAAGTGTTGGGACTACAGGCATGAGCCACTACACCCATTCCATCTTAACCATTCTTAAGTGTACACTTTGGTAGTGTTAAAGATATTAATACTGTTGTGGAACTGAGAATAAATCCCAGTTGGTTATGGTGTACAATCTTCTTAATGTGCTGTTGAATTTGGTTTGTTAGTATTTTGCTGAGGATTTTTGCATCAATGTTATTCAGAAATATTGGTCTGTAGTTTACTTGTAGTATGTTTGTCTGGCTTTGGTATCAGAATAATACTGGCCTCACAGAATGAGTTAGAAAGTGTTTCTGTCTCTTCAATTTTTGAAAGAGCTTCAGGAAAATTTATGTTAATTTTTAAATGTTTGGTAGAACTCAATGAAGCCAACTGGTCCTAAAATTTGCTTTTTTTTTTTGGCGGTTTTTGATTACCTGTTCAATCTCCTTGTTATTGGTGTGTTCAGATTTTCTATTTCTTCATGATTCAGTCTCAGTAGACTACAAGGAATTTATCCATTACTTCTAGGTTATCCAATTCATTGGCATACAATTGTTCACGGTAGTCTCTTAGAAATCTTTTTATTTCTCTGAATCTACTTTAATGTTGTCCCTTTCTTTCCTGATTTTTATTATTTGCATCTTCTCTCTTTTTTTCTTAGTTAACTGAGCTCAAGGTTTGCAAATTTTGTTGATCTTTTCAAAACACCAACCGTTAGTTTTGTTTATTCTTTTTCTATTCTCTATTTTGTTTATCACTGCTTTAGTCTTTATTATTTCATTCCTTTTGCTAGCTTTGGGTTTAATATGTTGTTTTTCTAGTTTCTTGAGGTAAAAGTTATGTACACTTTCTTCTTTTTTAATGTAGGTATTTACAGTTATAAACTTTCATCTTAGCACTGCTTTCAATGTATCCCCTAAGTTTTAATAGGTTGCATTTTCATTTGTCCCTAAGTATTTTCTAATTTCCCTTGTGATTTAGTCTTTGACCTACTGGGTGTTTAAGAGTGTGTTAATTTCTACATCTTTGTGGATTTTTCAGTTTTCATTCTGTTGATTTCTAGTATCATTTCATTGTGTTTGACAAATACACTTGGTATGACTTCTTGAATTTGTTAAGATTTGTTTTATGGTCTAACATGTGGTCTATCCTGGGGAATGTGTATGTGCACTTAATAAGAATGTACATCCTGCTGTTATTGGGAAGACAGCTCTGTGTGTGTCTGTTTGATCCAGTTGATCTACTATGTTGTTCAATTTTCTTACGGCTTCTGTTTCATTGTTTTATTCAGTACTGAAAATGGAGTACTGAAGTCTCCTACTATTATTGGGTCGCTGTCTTATTTCTCCCTTTAATTTGTCAAAGTTTGCTTCATGTATTTGGGAGCTCTGAGGTTTAGTGCATAAGCATTTATTACTACATATCTTCTTGGTGAATTGACCCTTTTATCATTATCTCACATCTGTCTTTGTCTTTTGTAACAGTTTTGATTTCAAGTCTACTTCATCTGATATTAGTATAACCACTCCTACTCTCTTTGGTTACCATTTGCATGGAATATTTTTCTCCATTCTTTCATTTTCAGCCTATGTGTTCCTTTAGATATGAGTCTCCTGTAGACAGCATATAGTTAGATACTGTTTTTTAAATTAATTCGGCCAATCTGTGCCTTTTTATTGAAGAGTTTAATCCATTTAAATTTAAAGTAATTACTCATAGGGAAGGAATTACTATTGCCATTTGTTGTTTTCTGTATGTCTTGTAACTTTCTTCCTTCCTGTCCTCTTTTATTGCCTTTTTCGGTATTTTGTTGATTTTCATAGTGATATACTTTGATTCCCTTCTCATTTTGTTTTGTGCATATTCTATAGATATTTTCTTTGTGGTTACTATTGCAATTACATAGTTTAATCTTAATTTTATAGCATTCTATTTTAAACTGACAACAACTTAACTTCAGTCTCATACAAAAATTCTACTCCCATCCTGGCAACATAATGAGATCTCATCTCTACAAAAAATTTTTAAAAATTAGCTGGGTATGGTGGCATGTGCCTGCAGTCCCAGCTACTTGGGAGGTGAGGCGAGAGGATCACTTGAGCCCAGAAGTTGGAGGCTACAGTGAGCTATGATCCCATCACTGTATTCTAGCCTGGGTGATAGTGAAACTATGCCTTCAAAAAAACCAAAATCTACTAATTTAGGGCTTTAGCACCCCCCCTTATGTTATTGATATCACAAGTTACATTTTTATATATTGCATACCCATTAACATAATTATAGAGTAAAAAATGTTTTTGTAACTTAAGTTACATTTACCAAAATTACAATAGTACAGGTTACTATCTTTCTCCACATATTTACCTTTACTGAAGAACCTTATATTTTTCATATAGTTTCATGTTGCTGTGTATTATCCTTTTGCTTCAACTTAAAGGAGTTTCTGTAGCATTTCTTGGAGAGCATTTCTAGTGGTAATAAACTCCCTCAATGTTTGTTTATCTGAGAAATCTTAATTTTTCTTTCATTTTTGAAGGGCAGTTTTGACACATATAGTATTATTGGTTGAGAGTTTTTTTCTTTTAGCACTTTGAATATATATCTCACTCCCTCTAGTTTGCAAAGGTTTTCCTGAGAAATCACTGGTAATCATATAGAAGCTCCCTTGTATGTACAAATAACTTTTTCTCTTGCTGCTTTCAAGATTCTGTCATTGTCTTTGACTTTAGACAGTTTGATAATAATGTGTCTGCTGTGTTTCTTTTTGGATTCATCCTAGTGGAGTTCTTTGAATTTTTTGAACCTGTATGTTTTTTTCTTTCCTTAGATTTGGGAAGTTTTTAGCGACTGTTTCTTCAGAGAATTTCTCTACCCCTTTCTCTCTTTTTTTCTTCTTCTGGGAGTGCCATAATGCATATATTGGTCAACTTAATAGCATCCTATAGGTCCCTTAGGTTCTTTTTGCTTTTTAAATTTTTAGCTTTTTTTTTTTTGCTTTTCTGACTTGATAATTTCAAATGATCTGTCTTCAAGTTTGTTGATTCTTTGTTCTGTCTGATTAAGTCTGCTGTTGAACCCCTGTAATAATTTTTCAGTTCAGTTTTTGCATTTTTCACCTTCAGAATTTGTTTCCTTCTTTTTTATAGTTTTTATGTCTTTGCTGATATTCTCATTTTGTTCATGCATCATTTAACTGACTTTATTTAGTTCTCTGTTATTTATTTATTTATTTTAGCTCACTGAGCAACTTTATGACAGTTATTTTAAATTCCTTGTCAGGCAGCTCATAGATCTGCATTTCTGTGGGACTGGTTTCTGGAGCTTCATTTTGTTCCTTTGATTGGACCATTTCCCCTTGTTTCTTTGTTTGCCTTAATATCTTTTTTTCCGGGGTTGGCATCTGAAAAAACAACCACCTTTCCCAGTCTTTGGTACTGGCTTTGTGCAGGGGAAAACCCTCACCAACCAGCCTAGTTGGAGGTTCTAAGACCTTTTTAACCTTTTCTAATCCCTTGCTCCCCCTAATTTCTCCCTGTGAAACTGTAGGTCTAATGTGCTGCTTGCATCTGGATTTTAGTGGCTTCCAAGCTCCAGTGCCAGTCTTGCCAATATTCTGAGTCAGGCAAGACAAAAACCAGACCCTTGGGAGGCCCCTAGACAAGCCAGAACACTGGATGCACTGTCTACTCTTTTGTTTCTATCTGAGGGAAGAGCTCTGATATGGGGTATTTCCTGTCAGTTGTTCCACATTATACCACAAAGAGGGAGGGGCATGAATAGGCATGTGTCAAATGATGCAAAATTTCCTACCCCCTTCACTGGAGTCTCTTCTTGGTTTTACAATAGCCTGGATGCTGTAGCTTCTCAACTGATCTCTAGAGTTCTCGCAGAGGTATTCTGATCTGTATATTGTTGTTACCTTGGTATCTCTGTGAAGGAAGGGAGCCTATAGCATCCTACTCTGCCATTTTGCAGACTTAAAATTTACAAATTACAGCATAACAACGTGAATGTATTTAATATCACTTAAAAATTGAGATGATAAATTCTATGTTATATGTATTTGACCACAGCTTAGATAATAAACATAATAAAAATACAACATAGAAACATTTAAAAGATTCAATAATTAAATAATTGTGTCTAACCTTTTTGGATAAACATGACTTTTGCGTTTCAAATTTTCAACCAAGTTTTCATAAGAAAATGAGGGCAACTGTAATTAGGGGTGGGGGAAGTTTTAACTCCTGAAGGTATCCAATCAGTGTTTATGTTTGGGTGTGCTCCTGTTGACTACCATTAGATATTCTGCTTTGTAGATTAGGATTATAATAATCATAGCAATTATCATTTATGTATTCATTCATTCATTAAAAAATTATTGAGTAACAGTGGAGGTGCTTGACCTCAAGCTACTTTTACTTTAATCAATTATAGAGGCATTGACTTGGAGCACCTTAGTGGAAGGAAACACACTTTTAATGGACTTTTACGGAATCCAGAATAATAACTTTTACTTACTAGTAAGTCTAGACTGGGATAATGCACTTTTAATATTTATCAATATGCCAGAATATAAAAAGATGTTCCATTCTTCTTCTGGTAGGAATCCAATGTCATCCTGTATTAGATTTCCATTAGCATTATTTTGCATGATTGCAGTACAAAGCCGAAAAGAGAAGCAAAGTTTATCTTCATTAAATAGAGCTGAAGAAACCACCTATAGGGAAAATATAACATATTAATCCAGTGAGATTAAATAAACAAGTAAAATCCACACTAAAGAATGTCTCACCTTAAAAATACTTTTTGTCAACACATCTATAGCACTTTTAATATGCTTATCTAAGAGATTTTTCTCATTTTCCAAGTTGGGTTCTTTTGAAATATTTATAATCTCATGAACTTCTTTTGGAGACACTTTCTCCCTTTTAAAACTATGTTCTTGTTCTTTGCTTTTGGAAACTACTGACAAAACAAAAACCTGATGAAACCAGTCTAGGGAGAACTGGTACATGTAGTTGATTTGCGTGAGACCAGCTACTAGAAAGTAGAGCAGGGCACCTCGGGTTGCAATGGGGAGATAGTTTTTACGTATTGCTTGGATTTCACTTTCAGCTTTTTTTGTTGCTTCAATGCGCTTTGAAATTTCATTTGATGTCATTTTGGATTTTCTTAAGGTATCTATAATTTCTTCATCATCTAACGCGTATCCTAAAGATAAACAAAAAGTGAAGTTAAATAAAGACTACTGTAACAGTAAATGGCTATTTCCTCACTCTGCACTCTTTGTGTAAGGGTTTTTACTGTTGGCTTCTTATTGGCTTTATGTCCGACATGGGCTCTTAAATGAAGTTAGGTAATATTTCTAATAAGAATTTGAGGCGGGGCGCGGTGGCTCAAGCCTGTAATCCCAGCACTTTGGGAGGCCGAGACAGGCGGATCACGAGGTCAGGAGATCGAGACCATCCTGGCTAACACGGTGAAACCCCGTTTCTACTAAAAAAATACAAAAAACTAGCCGGGCGTGGTGGCGGGCGCCTGTAGTCCCAGCTACTCGGGAGGCTGAGGCTGGAGAATGGCGTGAACCCGGGAAGCGGAGCTTGCAGTAGTGAGCTGAGATCCGGCCACTGCACTCCAGCCTGGGCGACAGTGTGAGACTCCGTCTCAAAAAAAAAAAAAAAAAAAAAAAAAGATTTTGATTAATAGTATGTACACCTCACTTCCCACTCCCTCATCTCTTCTTTATATTACTTTAGTATTGGTGGATCCTATTTTTATTACAGGCATATAATAAGTAACCATTCCATGATAAGGAATACATTTACAGTATGACCCACTATACACACAGAATATTAAAATCAATTTTCAAAAAATAACAAGTATGCCATTATTTCACGTGATGTGTTCTGATATTTTGTATTCTATTTTATTAAACATATGAAACTGATCATGGCCAATGACATTTATTTCTCAACCCACTAACAGATTGCAACTCACCTTTTGAAAAAGCACTTCTCTAGAAAGTACAAATAATAAATCTATTCCCTTCACATATTTAAGGGAGCTCTCAGGTTTCCATTATAAACTCTTCTGTTTTATGGGCTAAACATCCACATTTTCCTCAACTGCTTTTTTCTTATGATATGATTTTTAGAGCCCTCTTTGATTCTTGCCCTTGGACACATTTTAGTTTGAAACGAGCCTTTTAAAAATGTGGCATCCAGAACTAAACACAGTATTTCAGCTTGATATGACTATTGCTGGGAATAATGAAATTAGTATATTCCACAATCTGTGTACCATATTCTTATTGATGCAGGTGAAGCTTTTACAGGAATGTCTGGACCTAAGTCATGGACCACCTCTCACAGTACTCACCCTATCACACCATTTCCCACAGAGGTTGGGCAGTCACACCAAAGAGAAAATAAGAGGCAATAAGAATGGCTAGTTTTCGGCCAGGCACAGTGGGTAGCTTACAACTGTAATCTCAGCACTTTGGGAAGCCGAGAAGGGCGGATCACGAGGTGAAGAGATCGAGACCATCCTGGCCAACATGGTGAAACTGCTTCTCTACTAAAAATACAAAAATTAGCTGGGTGTGGTGGTGCGTGCCTGTAGTCCCAGCTACTTGGGAGGCTGAGGCAGGAGAATCGCTGGAACCTGGGAGGTGGAGGTTGCAGTGAGCCGAGATTGTGCCACTGTACTCCAGCCTGGCAATGTAGCGAAACAGTGTCTCAATAAATAAATAAATAAACATAAGAATGGCTAGTTTTCACTATTCACAATAGCAAAGGCATGTAATCAACCTAAATGCCCATCAGTGATAGACTGGATGAAGAAAATGTGGTACATACGATGCAGCCATAAAAAAGAACAAGATCATGTCCTTGGCAGGGACATGGATGGAACTGGAGGCCATTACCCTCAGCAAACTAACACAGAAACAGAAAACTAAACACTCCATGTTTTCACTTGTAAGTGGGAGCTAAATGATGAGAACACATGGACACATACAGGGGAACAACATATACAGGAACCTATTAGATGGTGATGAGTAGTAGGAGGGAGAGAATCAGGAAAAATAACTAATGGGTCCTAGGCTTAATACCTGAGTGATGAAATAATCTGTACAACAAACCCCCATGACACAAGTTTACCTATGTAACAAACCTGCACTTGTAGCCCTGAACTTAAAAGTTAAAAAACAAACAAACAAAAAGCCTAGTTTTACTAAATCCTAGAAAGGAGGAGGAAAAATTATGCATATAATCAAGGTGTCTCTTAATTTAGTTTTTTCCAGAACAATTTTTACTGAAACCACTATTACTCAAAGATCACAGTCTTTAAAAAATACCCAGACTCTACCACAAGGAACAAATGGTAGAGAATAAACAGCAAAGGCACAATAAAAGCATATAGTGCCCTAATGAGTGTTATCTTAAACACCTTTTCACTTAGCTCATGAAATCCATCTTTTGTTCAATTCAGGTGAAGTTTATAGCAAAATATGACTTGTTATATGAGTGGTTCATAAGATGGGAGTGGCTGTGCTTCTGAATCTTGATGGTCACCTTCTATGTATATTATATAATACTTAGATGTTTTGCTCCCTAAGGAGTTACCAGCCAATGGCTCCAGTCTTACAAGAAAACCAAAAACCAAAAAACAAAAAACAAAACAAACAAAAAAAACAGATACAGAAGCCTTGTCTATGTAGTTAGCCTTATTACTAGAAGCACAATTTATTCATGTGTTATAAAGAAACATCTTATTAGGTATAATTAACATTGGAAAGGAATAAAGTCAGGTCCTCCAGGCATAAATGTGTATTTAACATTTCATAATAAAAATATGCTTCTAAATGAGGATTTGCCTGTATTTCTAATATAAGATATAATTAAATTTGAACTCTTTTTTTTGTAAACATGGTTGTAAAAATTGAGTTATAGACTTTATTTGTCTTAAAAATTCTCTGTTTAACACATATCTCTTTTTGGAATTGGGTTAAGACAATGGCACGCTAAGGCAGCAACACTCAGGAGGATCCTAGGAGGAAAGGCATGCCCTCCCCACTACTCTCCCTACTGAAGCTTTTGTTTGTTTGAGGTTTTAAACAAAATGTAAAGTCTCCTAAGGTCTTAATCATTCCCCCAAACTAAGGCAGTTGTATGCCATAAAAATGTAAGTTCTTTGTTAAAGGTTAAGAACATGCTGAACAAGTCAGTGTTTTCTGCACATCTTAGCAGACCTTACAGAGGCAACACTGGAACTCCTCATCAAAGTTATTCTTGTTTCGGCCACATGTCGCAGCAAGGTGCTGTTACTTGCAGCAATTTGTTAGGGAAGAAATGTCAATATTAAGGTAAATGTCTAATAGCGGGGAGCCATATCCTTTCGGTGGAGAAAGGTTTGTAACCACAATGTGGGAACGGCTCAAATTCATCACTGCACTGATACAAGGCATTGCACTGATACAAGACAGACAGATCTGTCTTGCTTCCGGGAAGTCCAAGGCAGCACGGTGAATGTGGTTCCAGCTCTGGATGATAAAGAACGGGCTACCACGTAGTAGCACCTGTGAGCGCTGGCTGAGAGGAGGGGCAAGCGGGCAAATGTGGACCCAGGCTGTGAGGGGTGGGGGTGGGACCCATGGCATCACTGCCCCAAAAGTTCCAGTGTTAACACATAGGTAACATCATCCAAAGTATCTCTCTCTATACATATGTGCAGATAGAAGGGTAAGTAAATGGATTGATAAACAGACAGAATATGTGTGTGTGTGTGTGTTTATGAGAAATGGATCCTACTATAAATACTGTGTTTTAAGTAACTAGTAAATTTACCTTTACTGGAATTAAGAAAAAGAATAAACAGAATTGCTGAATCTCAGGTAAACATTTCTTGAATATAATATATATTAGTTTCTAAAACATTATTCTAAGATTATAAGAAAAGATGATGAAAGCAATGAAAGAATTCAATCTCTATTTAAAAAAATAAAAATACATTTTGAATTTCAAACAGGATGGATTGGCTTCTCTGCAGGAACTGTGAGGTTACTGCACTCAGGTTTCCTTCCACTTTCTGATTCTGATTGCTCAGTCGGTGAGACTTCATCATCAAGTAGTTTTTGTTTGTTTTTTTTTTTAATTCCCTGGGTTCTTTTATGTTTGAAATAGTCAATATTGCTCCCAAGGTATGGGTGCTTCATGCCCTATCAAACTTGGTTTCCTCATCTTTCAAAAATTACATTCTTAATTATTACTATTGGTAAAATTTTGCCTTTAAAAAAAAACTAGCTTTTAATTTGTTTTAGCACAGTATCTGGTAACAATGGACTTGCATTTCAGACCATGGGCTTTAGATTAGACAAATAATATGTAATCAGAAGAGGACATAATAATTGTGTAGAGAGCTTCAAAAATAAACATAAGCCAGGGACCAATGTGTGGAAGTTCAGATTCAGTAAGTCTGTGGCGGTAGCCACTGGGCATTTGTATTTTTCAAAAAGAAAGAAAAGTAATAAATTCTACAGATGATTTCTATACATACTCTTGAGGACTAAAGTGTTTGAGAAACCTTCAGGTTCCAATGAGTCACAAGTTAAAACAGAAAGGCAGTCCATTGTTAGATAAACTGTATTTTATCACAGTTGAGTTAGGGGCCTACATCAGTGTGACTCAGGAATTTATGTTTCTTGAAGTTTAGATGCAGTAAAGATTTTTTTGTGCTGGAGAGGAAAATAATTTCTACTGCTACTTTAATTAACAGTCTTTTTTTTTTTCTTTTTCTTTTTTTCTTTTTTTTTTTTTTTAGACGGAGTTTCGTTCTTCTTAACTCAGGCTGGAATGCATTGGCGCCATCTTGACTCACCACAGCCTCCACCTCCTGGGTTCAAGCGATTCTCCTGTCTCAGCCTCCTGAGTAGCTGGGATTACAGGCATGCACCACCAAGCCCGGCTAATTTTGTATTTTTAGTAGAGACGGGGTTTCTCCATGTTGGTCAGGCTGGTCTCCAACTCCTGACCTCAGGTGATCCGCCTGCTTCAGCCTCCCAAAGTGTTGGGATTACAGGCGTGAGCCACCGTGCCCGGCCAACAGCATGTTTTAATGGGATATATAAAAGTCACTGGATTATTTGCTTTTAAAATATCTTTTAGTTATTAAGTCGGGTGTGGTGGCATGCGCTGGTAATCCCAGGTACTCAGGAAGTTGAGGCAGGAGAATCACTGGAACCCAGGAGGCGGAGGTTGCAGTGAACCAAGATTGCGCCACTGCACTCCAGCCTGGGTGATGGAGTGAGACTGTCTAAAAAAAAAATGAAAAAAAAAATAAAAAATAAAATATCTTTTCATTATTAATACTTGGGGAAAGCCCAATCATTCAGTCTCTGTAATCTAACTTGAGACCTATAACAGATGTCTGCACCTGAAGTACAGACATGGGGGGAACTAACTAGACTGTAAAATTTGTCTTACAACTTATACCAGTTACAGGGTGGCAAATGTTCTACAACACAATGAGCTAAAGCAAAAGTGGAACTGAGGGACACCAAAATTCACAATGTTTAAGTTTAGAAATGGGGTGATTCACCTACCTTTATCAGTTATCTGGTGGAATGGAGATTTGCTATTTTTGGCTCAAATTCAAAATTTGGTTCTCATAACTTTTTATTCTATCCGTTGCAAAGATCTCTTACTATCACTAAATATCTTGACTTACCTTGTGCTTTCTGCAGTAAATTTAATGTTTTTTCCTCTAGTTCTTCAAGAGTTACGGCATCAAGGGAAATACTCTCCAGTAACTTGGAACGTTGATCTTCTAAATGAGGAACTTCATGAGTTACCACAGTAGACAAGAGTTGATCTTGCAAACCTTGGAATGTTACAGTGAAGTTGATCATAGTAACAAAGTTATAAACTGATGGAAGAAAATGGGGGTTGTCTATTTCTGTAGATAAGTATAACCTAAACATGAGAAAGGCACCAGTTATTCAAAGAACATATAGAAGAAAAAAATGAACAATTTATTTAAAAATACATAAAGCATTTTTCCTGGAAGTACACAAGATTTTTAGTGTTTTTCAGTTTTGTATACAAAGTACACTTTCAATGTATACTATGTGAATACATTTGCATTGAAGTCTTAAAAAAATACAACCACAGACTGTGTACATGCTATGTTTAGTTTACACATAAGGACAGAGTATAGAAAATGTTAAACAGTAGAAGTTTTGACTTGCCACTAGATCATTGTGAAAACCATGGTTTTTACCCTTAGTGAGTTGAGAAGCCAATGGAGGGATTGGAGGAGTGACAAGGTCTTTTTAAATCAGACTTCTCTAGCAGCTATCTTTTTTTAAAAAAAAATTTCAATAGCTTTAGGGGTAAAGCTACATGGATGAATTGTATGGTGGTGAAGTCTAAAATTTTGGTGCATCCATCACCTGAGCAGTGTACCTTGTACCCAAGATGTAGCAGCCATCTTGAGAATAGCCTGGGAGGAGAGGCAGAGGAGCAAGAGGGAAGCTGGGAGACTGGGTAACATGTGAGAAATGATGGTGGCGTGGAGCAGGGTGGTGTCAGTGGCAGTCATACTGAAGAGTGGGCAGATTAATAAAGCAGAGACAATTCTTCATTCCACTTTATGAAGAGTGAAATTGAAGCTTAATGATATTAAATAAATTGCCCATATCACATGGCCAGAAAGTGACAGAGTGAGGTCCATCACTGAAGCCTGCCCTCTACAACAGTGCCCTCCAGCACCTTCTCAACACACATTCCTAACATGGGGACCGGGTTATCTACTCAGGAAAATTAGCATTTTTAGCACTGTTACTTCATTAGCATTTTTAGCGCTGTTACTTAATCAAACAAATTATATCCAGTAAGAAAAAAGAATGGGTTAATGCAGTGTTTTCCAAAGTGTAGTCTATACAACACTATTTTCTGGAGAGGGTTTGGTGAATAAAGGGGTTTTAAGTCCTGTAGGACTGTTACCTTTAGCCCACTTTAAGAAGCCTTGGGATCTCTTTTTTGAGTGACACCTATTACAGCATGGAAATGTTTTGACGAACGTACTTTGGAAACTGTTTTATTAACAGAAGAGAGAATTATTATTATCATTATTATTATTTCAGACAGAGTTTTGCTCTTGTTGCCCAGGCTGGAGTGCAATGGTGCGATCTTGGCTCCCAGGTGCAACCTTCGCCTCCCAGGTTCAAGCGATTCTCCTGCCTCAGCCTCCCAAGTAGCTGGGATTACAGGCATGCGCCACCACACCTGAGTAATTTTTTTTTTTTTTTTTTGTATTTAGTAGAGACAGGGGTTTCACCATGTTGGTCAGGCTGGTCTTGAACTCCTGACCTCAGGTGATCCACCTGCCT
This sequence comes from Macaca nemestrina, assembly GCF_043159975.1. Classification (NCBI taxonomy): domain Eukaryota; kingdom Metazoa; phylum Chordata; class Mammalia; order Primates; family Cercopithecidae; genus Macaca; species Macaca nemestrina. The sequence goes on along the minus strand of NC_092125.1, from coordinate 83,559,524 downwards.
CAGCTTCCCAAAGTGCTGGGATTACAGGCGTGCACCACCACGCCTGGCCACAGAAGAGAGAATTCTAAGGAGTAATAATTTCATGAGAGATTGCAGCCCTGCACAAGGGAGAGGACACACTGACCAACAGGTTTGAGTCAGCACCGCTTGGTAAGGAGTCAGTACGTCAGAATTCCTGGGAATAAGTTAAAAGCACCAGGCTGATGATGGCTAAAGTCTTCTAGTTTTCTTTGCCAATTACTTGCTTACCCAGCAAGGCTCTTATTATAAATGGCCTTTCCTGTGGCTTTGCCTACAAGGAGAGAATGCCCATGAACAATTCAAACATCTTACTTCTTGGGAGTCACATTTTTATGGTAATCAAATCTATGTAACAGTGCTGTGTGAAATTGGCTAGTGCGAGTCCATTTCCTGGAGTCCCTTTACTGCTGGGAACATGGATATAATGCTTTTTATCTTCCTAGGCAAAAATCTCTTTTTGCTCTAGATATTAAATATAGATTTTGTGTGTGTGTGTGTGTGTGTGTGTTTTAAAAAGGCAGAAACTTTTGTCGCCCAAATAAAATGTTAGGCAAACAGAACAAACAGAGCTTCTCCAGATGAAGCAGAGCCAGGCTTCTCGCTTGCTCCTCTCTGCATAGCTTCTGAAGACTCCTCATAAAACCCACAGGTTTCATCATGCACAGTTTGAAAAGTGTTGGTTTGGAGTGACTTGATACAATTCGGTTATCTTTTCTGTATACTGATGAATACTTCTGCCAACACAAAAACAAAAAGAATATTCCAAAGACAATCTTACTTTTTCCTCCATGTAGAAGCTTAACAGGACTGAATACAAGGCATTCAATATTATTTATCTTAAAAAGCATACACATTTGACTCAATTTAGCTGTGGCACATTACCTAAAATTTGAATTGTATTCGATCTCAGCGTCACCAACCCTTATGAAATAGTGTCCTTTTTTCTGATAGATATCCTTTTTCAGAATTGCCTTTAAGCCTGGAGCTATTGTCTCAAGGATATTCTGAAAAACCCAATAGACAAAAATAAGAAAAATCATCTTAAAACAAATTGGTTGGAAAAAAAAAAAGCAGCATTAAAACATTTAAATGTTGAGTTAGAAAGAATGAATAAGACCTAGTATTTCATAGCACAACAGGGTGACTATAGTCAATAATAATTTAGTTGTACATTTAAAAATAACTAAGAGTATAATTGGATTGTTTGTAACAAAAGATAATGCTCAAGGGAATGGATACTCCATTCTGCATGATGTGATTACACATTCTATGCCTGTTTCAAAAACATCTCATATACCCCATAACTATATACACCTACTATGTACCCACAAAAATTAAAATTAAAAAATTTAAGTTTTATTAAATATCTGGACTCCAGTGAAAGACAGCTGTAAGAGAACTGAGCATCGAAAACTCACTCTCTGTCTCTAAGTATATATGTGTGTATGTCTGTTATTATTTTTTCCCTGACAGTTATGTGTCACTGAAAACTTTTAACCTTTATGCTCAGTGCATACAACATATGTATCAGCTGCAAGGGAAATTAGGCCATACTGCCCACTTACCTGCAGGAGGACACTCCCTCCTGTCTTCATAGCATTTTCAATTTTTTTGGTGTAATTGCTGTCTTCAATGGAGAGCTTCTGCAGCCTGGATCCTTCCATCTGACGGATCCAGTTGTGAGCTTGCCTATGTGGGTCAATCAGCAGTGGCCACTGCTGGCCATTCTTGATCAAGATGGCATTCTCTACTGAATACTGACCATGAGGTAGTCCCTGATTATGCCATCGGCTGATCTGCAACGAAATCATTAGTACTTTCACTATTTTGTAAATGTCTTCACATCTTTAGTATCCTACAGGGTACTAAAAGATCCTACAGAATCACTGCCTTTAGAAAAAGAAATACTGTTTAAAAATGCTATGGAAATGAACAGTTTAAAGAAACAGATATGAAATTTTTGGGAAGCTGAGTAATTATGCACTAAATTACATTTTTGTGTTCAACAATAAGGACATTATAATGCCCATCACAACAAAGATGCCATGGGGGACACAAAGGAAATAAGATACAGCACCTGCTTCTAAGGCTCTTAGACTCTAATGCATATATGAAATATGCAATAATACAGAAGTATACAAATATAATAACAGCTACTTTATTTTGCTCCTACCAACTGCCAACCACACATACATATATACTAGGTAGTGAAATTACTATAATAACCCTTATTTCTAAGATGGAGGAACTGAGGCTAAAAGACGTTAGATACTTGTCTAAGGTTATACTGTCAGAATAAGAAGCAGAGCTACCATTTGACTCAGAAGCTGACTTCAAGCCTGGTAAGCTTTGACTCTTTACATGGCCTCTCTTTTTCTGCCACTCCAATTTCATGGCAGTATCAGCAGGTTGGGAGAAAAAGGCCAAGAAGCCTATGGAGGTAAGAGTAGAAACAGGACACCAAGGAAACCCTCCAGCAAAAGGTAGCAGGGGTCTCCCCAGGAGGAGCCAAACATACTTTTTAGTTTGAGAACAGAGGAAAGTTTTTTCATTTATGCCTGTGAAGAACTGCATGCTCTCAAATTCTATGTAAAAGGAAATAGGACAGATGATGAAGAATCCTGAAAAATACAAGTATTGCTATTGATTGGAGTGTAGCTTGCATCTGAATACAGGCAAAGAAGACAGGAGTAAACATGATTGTGGTGAGAGAAACATGCCCTGAGCCCAATAGCAAAGAAGAGTTTCTATTTTCAAAAATGAATCATTCTCCAGACTTTTATGCTTTTCTTTATTAAACACGATAGTTTAGTTTTGCTTATTTTTGAACTGTAGATAAGTGAAATCTTCCATCTTTTTCTGTGTCTGGCTTTAATTCATGTTGTTGTGTTGCTTGAGGTCTCTCTACATATATACATATATATGTGTAGTCTTATACATATATGTATATGTGTGTATATATATGTATATATGTGTGTATATATATGGGATTACACTGAATCTATAGGTCAGTCTAGTAACTTTAGAATATTGAGTTTTCCAATTCATGAACTTGGTATAACTCTTCATTTATTTAAGTTTCTTAAAATGCATCTTAGTATTTTATAGTTTTCTTTCTATAAATTTTTCACATTTTTGAGATTCATTCTGATGTGCAAAAGATGTGTTTTAGATACCATTTTAGGTCATTGGTATCTAAAAACATTGTACACTACTGCTGCTGAAGAGAAACGCAATTTGACTTTGTTAATTTCAGAAAGTTTGCTAAATGTTTATTAATTCTCATGATATATCTATAGGTTCTCTTGGATTTTATAAATACATAATATATCACCTCCAAAAATTTATGTTTTTATTCAATGCTAATATCTTTTTTCCCCTTGCCTTACTTCACTGCCCAGACTCTCCAGTAAACACAAGTGGAGATAGTGAACATCCCTTTGTCATCTTCCCAATCTCAAAAGAAAATCTTTCACCAGTGTATCATTTTAAAGTTTCTGACTTCAATCTTGTTCTGCGGTTATCTTAGGAGTATATTTCCTAATTTCAAAAATATGGGGATTTTCAAAGTATCTTTTAATTATTGACTTTTAGCTTAACTGCACTTTGACCAGATGCCATATTCTGTAGGAGTTCAGTCCTCTGACATTTGGTCAAACTTGATTTGTGGCCTGTTATATGGTCAATTTGGCAGTTCTATATGTGTTTGCATATAATGTGTCAGCTGCAGGTATAGGCTACGGTGCTCTATTCCCATTCAGTCCATTTGCTGATCATGTTGTTCAAAGCTTCTCTATTCTTACCGATTTTGTGTGCTTGTTCTGAGTTACAGAAAGAAGGGTATTAAAATCCTTCACTATGGTTGTAGATTTGTCTATTTTTTTCCTATAGTTCTTTTAATATTTGCTTTATATTATTTGAGATCATGCTATTAGGTTAACAATTTAGAATTGTTCACATTTGCTTGGAGAATTAAACCAATTCCTATTGTAAAGTGAGCTTAAGTCTAGTAATCCTTTTATGCCTTAACATCTATTTTGTCCTTTTGTTTTTGTGATCTATGGTAAACACTCTCCCATTTCTGACTCTCAACTTTTCTTTATGTTTTAGATGTGTCTTTTATAAATAATGTAGGTTTTATTTTATAAATAATGTATGTTTTCTATTTTGTGCTTTGGTTTATACTGTTATATAGTCTTATAACTTTATATATGAGGATTGCTTGAGGTCTCTCTACATATATACATATATAGTCATATACATGTATGTATAAGTATGAATATATGTATGTATATATGTATGTATACATATAGGTATACGTATATATGTATGTACACACATAACATACATGCATGTACATATGTATATATGTGTATATATGTATATACATTATGTATGTACATATGTATATATGTGTATATACATATAAGTGTATATATACATGCAAGTATATGTGTGTATATATATAAGTATATATGTGTATATATAGTATATATGTATAGTCATAACTTTATGAGGATTTCTTGAGGTCTCTCTACATATGTAGTATACACATATGCTATATGTATACATATATATAAAATATATATACACACACACACATATATATGTAGAGAGAGAGAGACAGAGACTTGGCCTGTCTCCCATGCTGGAGTGCAATGGCATGATCATGCCTCACTGCAGCCTTGACCTCCTGGACTCAAGTGATCCTTCCACCTCAGCCTCCTAAGTAGTTAGGACTATAGGCATGTGCCACCATTGTGCACGTGCAATCATTGCAATGATTGTGATCTATCATTATAATTACTACTGCTATTCTCAAGCTGTGATTGTACAAAAGTTAATAATGGATAATATTGAAAAATAAACTGTTTCCTGAGAGGAAAATTAATCTTATTCTTGGGTTTGCTAATAGTGTCATATTTGCTAAGATAGATAAAATCCTTTGTGTAACAAAGCAAGACAATTGTTTTTTCTTTTAGAGACAGGGTCTTCTCTCAGTAGCCTAGGCTGGAATGCAAGGGCACCATCATAGCTCACTGCGGCCTTGATCTCTTGGGCTCATGTGATCCTCCCACCTCAGCCTTCCAAGTGGCTTAGGCTTAGGATGACAGGCATGTGGCACCATGCTCTGTAATTTTTTTTTTTTTAGACAGGGTCTTGCTACATTGCCCAGGTTGGCTATTTTTTTATTTTTTTGTAGAGACAGGCTGGTCTTGAATTCCTACACTCAAGAGTTCCTCCTATCTGGGCGTCCCAAAGTTCTGGCATAACAGGCATGAGCCACCGCACCTGGCCACAATCTTAGACTTGTTACTGGAACATTTAGTCCATTTACACCTAATGTAATAACTGTTATATTTGAGTTTAAATTGGTTATTAGCATTATGAAAATGTGAAGACAGAATTTGTTTCTAAGATTTTGTAGGTTGCATGGTCAATTTAAGGGAAATTATCAGTGGGGATCCAATCTAAAATTACTCTTGGAGGATTAACAAAAGCTAGGTGCATTTCTCTTTTATCCTTTAAACATCCGCATAGGATTTACATAAACAGACAATAAGTATCTAAGCTAATAAATGTAGTTCTACATTTTTGGCTGTGTCTAAGAACACTCCCTGTGGTTCAATAAGTTCAATTGTATTAAATGAAAGAGGTTTCAGAGAGAGAAATTGCCTATATTCACTGAGACAGGGTAATAGGATTACGGTGGGAAAAGAGATATTTTGTGACTTTTGCTCAGTATGAGAAACAGGAGAGATACAACTTATTGAGGCACTAGGGCTATAAATAAAAAAAAATTAAGACCTGAAACAAACTATTAACAAAATATTTTCATTTATCAAAATAATTCTGGGACAACATCCAAGCCCAAAACTACACATACAGCTAAAACCCAAATCAACAATAATAGCCACTTAACTGGATAATAGAAATATGTTATTACCTCATATTTTTGTGCCATAACTTTAATTAAAGAGAAGTTGGAAGACAAAGAAATGCCATTTTCAGTGCAGAAAGTCTCCCATTTATTCACAATCAACTGGCGAAATTCTGGTGTTAAAATTCCACTGTATACAATGCATGCTGCTGAAAGAAGTATGTCACCCAAAATTCCTTCTAATTTGTTATCTATTTGATTGATTGTTTCTTGCCATCGAGTCTAAATGTTAAAATAGAAATGAGTTATTCTATATAAAATATATTATCATAAGGTATTTTAAAATTAATCTCCAAGTTGGATCTATCATTGCAATTACTACTGCTGTTCTCAAGCTGTGGCTGTATCAAAGTTAACAATGGATAATATTGAAAAATAAACTGTTTCCTGAGGGAAAAATTAGTCTTATTCTTGAGTTTGCTAATAGTGTCATATTTGCTAAGATAGAAACACAGCCATTTAAAATCCTTTGTGTAATAAAACAGGACAATTTTTTTTTTCTTTTAGAGACAAGGTCTTCTCTTAGTAGCCTAGGCTGGACAGCCTTGATCTCTTGGGCTCATGTGATCCTCCTCCCACCTCAGCCTTCCAAGTGGCTTAGGATGACAGGCATGTGCCACCAGGCTCAGTTATTTATTTATTTATTTTTAGAGACAGGGTCTTGCTACATTGCCCAGGTTGGTCTTAAACTCTTGATCTCAAGCAATCCTCCAGCCTTGGCCTCCCAAAGAGCTGGGATTACAGACATGAGCCACCATGCCCAGCCAAAGCAGGACAGTTTATAAAGTATCAATTTATTATAATATACTATTAATAGTATTCAACAACAACAATAATAACAACAACAACCCATATTTACTGAATCTTTACTTATCTACCAGGCATTTTACTTTGAAAACTTCATTTGATACCACATTTGAAGTTGAGTTTAGAGAAGTTAAACTACTTGGTCAAGATCACTAAGCTTCTAAGGGGTGCAGCTGGGCTCTGAACCCATATTGTCTGGCTGTATATGGCTTCTTTGATCATGCATGTGCTTGACTGGTCGATAAATAAAGCATGTTAAGCAAGAGCCCTCTTTTCTGGTGCTCACCATCTGGGACATGCTGATGTTCCACTGCCTCTCAATCTATTCACTTGACTCTCAGGGACATCCAACTGCTTCTGAGAGCTATCACCTCCCTTTGATTGGTCTGTTTTCATAAAATCCTTCCTCTTGACCTTCTATGATATGTATTTATTTAAGAAATTAAACTAAATTAAAATTATCTTGAGAATTTTATAGCATCCATCCCTTAAGATAGCTGAGGTGTAACTAAACTGAGATTCTAGTTGGCTTACTAGAGATTCAACCATAGAGAAGCCAGATGAGCCAGAGGAGAAGTAAAAAGATGAGCTAAAAGGGTTCAGAAGGCTGACAGAACAAAAGAAAATTTTCTTTTTTGGCTGCTCTGCCGATGGAGTAACCATTCTTTGTTCCTTTACTTTCTTAATAAACCTACTTTCACTTAAAAAAAAAAAGAGAGAATTTTCTTTTTCTTTCCTAATGACATCTTCTCCTTTGTGGTTCCACCATGTTTTATATGTTCAGCTTGGGTTGTCCCAGTGCTAGAAAAGGAAAACTAATGACATTTTCATTGAAAGGTTTACTTTGGGCCTCATCAGACAAAAGTGTGCTGATGTCTTCAGATCAGGAAATAATGTCAGATACTTGTAGTCTGTTACTTCTGTTTTGAGACGACTCAAACAGGATTTCTTTATGTGAATAGGATGTCTACTGATCCCAATGAGAAACTGGATAGTAAGATAGCTTTAGAAGGTATATGATACAGCCTGCAGTGAAAATAACATCTTGGGGGTTGTTGGGCCCAATAGAAATTATGGAGGAGATATAAGACCAAAGAAAGTCCTGCCTTCTCATCTTCCAGGACAGTTAGTAAGACTGACGCGCACTGAAAGCGCCTGCTGGCCATTTTTTTCCGATTTGCTAATAGTTGTTTTTCAGCAACGGTATCTTTGTAAGCTGCCTGTAAAAACAGCAAATGTTCTTCAACCTGAAAGATAATTAATTCATTATTGAGAAAAATATCTTACTCTCATTTTGCTTCAAGACTTTATCTGTCATTTATATAAATATAGTGTTACCATTTCATTTTCACATCGTGGAAAATCTTTCTGGAGGGATTATATTACCAATGAAAATGGACATTGTAGAAATGAAATGATTCATTGATATTGAAATTTGTATATTTTTAAATGCCATCTTGCTTCTTTAATAGGCTTTTTTTTTTTAAACAATCCTAGCATTTGTAGATTCATCAATCTCTGATTTATTTTTCGCGAATAAAATTTTATATCTTATTTAGATTCTTTTTCTAAGAAAATGGTTGAACTTTTTTTCACCTCAGATGTACTGAACAGACCAGGGGACCGAATGAATTTTTTAATTTAAGCTATATGATGAATCAACTGTTAAACCATCCTTACAGTGTTAGTGGAAAACATATTTTCATGAATAGCTGACAAAATAATTTTTTATTTTTATTTGTGGGTACATAGTATGTATATATATATTTAGGGGGTACATGAGATGTTTTGATACAGGCATGCAATGTGTAATCATCACATCATGGAAAAGGGGGTACCTATCCCCTTGAGCATTTATCCTTTGTGTTACAAACAATCCAATTATACTCTTTAAGTTATTTTAAGTGTACAATTAAATTATTATTGACTACAACCACCCTGTTGCTCTATCACATACTAGGTCTTATTCATTCTTTCTATTTTTCGTATCCATTAACCATCCTTACCTCCCTCATACCTTCCCAGCCTCTGGTAATCATCTTTCTGCCCTCTATCTCCATGAGTTCAATTGTTTTGATTTTTAGATCTCACAAGTAAGTGAGAACATGCCATGTTTGTCTTTCTGCGCCTGGCTTATTTCACTTGCATAATGACCTCCAGTTCCACCAATGTTGTTGCAAATGACAGGATCTCATTCTTTTTAATGGTTGAATAATACTCCATTGTGTATAAGCACAATATTTTCATTATCCATTCATCTGTTGATGGACACTTGGGTTACTTCCAAATTTTTACTACTGTGAACAGTGCTGCAACAAACATGGAAGTGGAAGTGCAGTTATCTCTTCAATATACTGAGTTCCTTTCTTTTGGGTATATACCTAGCAGCGGAATTGCTGGATCATATGGTAGCTCTATTTTTAGTTTTTTGAGGAACCTCCAAACTTCTCCATAGTGGTTGTCCTAATTTACGTTCCCACCAGCAGTGTATAAGGGTTCCCTTTTCTCCACATCCTTATCAGCATTTGGTTATTGCCTGTCTTTTGGATAAAAGCCATTTTAATTAGGGTGAGATGATATCTCATTGTAGTTTTTATTTGCATTTCTCTGATGATCAGTGATATGAGCACCTTTTTATATGCCTGTTTGCCATTGGTATGTCTTGAATCAACCCAAATGTCCATCAGTGACAGACTGGATTAAGAAAATGTGGCACATATACACCATGGAATACTATGCAGCCATAAAAAAGGATGAGTTTGTGTCCTTTGTAGGGACATGGATGCAGCTGGAAACCATCATTCTCAGCAAACTATCACAAGAACAGAAAACCAAACACCGCATGTTCTCACTCATAGGTGGGAACTGAACAATGAGATCACTTGGACTCGGGAAGGGGAACATCACACACCGGGGCCTATCACGGGGAGGGGGGAGGGGGGAGGGATTGCATTGGGAGTTATACCTGATGTAAATGATGAGTTGATGGGTGCTGATGAGTTGATGGGTGCAGCACACCAACATGGCACAAGTATACATATGTAACAAACCTGCACGTTATGCACATGTACCCTAGAACTTAAAGTATAATGGAAAAAAAAAAAAAAAAAGAGAAGTATCCATTCAAGCCTTTTACTCATTTTCAAATTGGATTATTTGATTTTTTTCTATAGAGATGTTTGAGCTCCTTATATATTCTGTTTTTTTATCCCTTGTCAGATGGGTAGTTTGCAAATAATTTCTCCTATTCTGTGGGCTGTCTCTTCACTTTGTTGAGTGTTTCCTTTACTGTGTAAAAGCTTTTTAACTCAATGTGATCCCATTAGCCCATGTTTGCTTTGGTTACCTGTGCTTGTGGGGTGTTACTCAAGAAATTTTTGCCCAGACCAATGTCCTGGAGATTTTCCCCGACGTTTTATCATAGAAGTTTCATAGTTTGAAGTATTAGAGTTAAATCTGTAATTCATTTTGATATAATTTTTGTGTATGGTGAGAGATAGGGGTCTAGTTTCATTCTTCTGGATATAGATATCCAGCACCATTTAGTGAAGAGATGGTCTTTTCCCCAAAATAATTTTAAATTATCACTTACCTTGATTACACCACTGCTCAAAAGCATCTGGTGAATTCTTATGGAAATAATGGATTAAGGATATAGTCCAGAGTTTTGGCTGTCAACCAATGCCTCCACAACCTGACCCCAACCTTCCTTCCCGATTTCATTTCCTTTATTACTCCTTTCCAATTATATTACTCTTTATCCAAATTGGTTTATTCCTTATCTCCCCAACATTCCTTAAGCTTCTTGTCTCTGGGATTTGGCTCACATCCTTTATACCTTGGCCCTTCCCTTAAAGGGGTATAAATCCTAGGCAAATATTCTGTAATATCCTGATCAGCTTCCAGCTGTCATGAAGTCTCAACCTTGTCAAATCTACACTGATGTTTGTTTATAACAGTTGTTTGAGAAGTAATTTTAAGTTTCCTGATACCATCTCTTGGATTGTGGTCTTACAGTCTTACCTTTATGTTGAGGGTTTAGCATGGAGACTTGAACATGGTATGTACAACACAATTATAAAGACAAAATTGTGCTTATTATGATTTGTAATTTCTCTTTAAGATGCTATCCTGGTGAAAATATATACCTAATTTATGTGTGTGTGTGTGTATTTTTATATATATATATATATACACACACACACACACACATATATATATATATGCTACTTTTGGCATGTTTAATGATTTAGAATTTATTTCTGGCTCACCCATAACAATTATGGGTTGTTTGCACTTTCATATGTTATGTTGTTTTTGTCTGCTTGCTCAATCACCCATTTCGATTCCTTTGAGAAAACTCCTCTCATGTTACTTACAACCCAATGAGTTATTTAAATATTAACGTATGGGGCCTATTGATTAACTTAAACATATGAAATGTTCTATTATATGATGAGCATTGCAGTCCCCAAAGGTAATGTTTTTGATGAATGCTCATGTGATTTAATAAGTTCTGGCATTGTTTTTTTCCCCAAAGTTCCTTAGATTTTCCCGAAATATTTTTTTAATATTAGGATCCAGGCAAACAAAAGACCTATTTTTAAGTGGAAGGAAGTATGTACCTGAGTGAGGAGAAAACTTCCATGAAGGGCTTAAAACTGATGGAGGTAACTACTAAGCTAAATTTAAAAATATTAAGTGTAAAAAATATACATTTTAAGTATATTGATTGGATTTTAATGAGTTCAAATACTAGAAACTTCTCATGAAGGCTGTGGTTGAGAGACGGAAAGTAATGTGGCTCTGGCTGGAATGTACAGTTTGTCTTTTTCTCCCTACCATTTAAAAATATTGTAATTAAAAACAAATGACAGTGTTATAAATACACATTCTCCACTGGCCTTTTGTTTCTGCTAAGAAATCTGCTCTTGTTCTCATGGAGGTTCCCTTACGTGTAACATGATGCTTTTGCTGTTTTCGGAATTTTCTCTTTGCCTTTGACTTTTGACAGTTTGACTATAATGTATCTCAGAGAGAAACTGTTTGGGCTAAATCTCTTTGGGGATTCACGAGCTTCCTGATCTGAATGTCTATATCTCTCTGAAGACTTGGGAAGTTTTCAGAAATTATTTTATTAAATAGGTTTCGATGCCGTTTCTCATCTCTTCTCTTGGAACTCCCAAAATCTGAATATTTTTTCCACTTGATAGTGCCCCATATGTGAGGAAGGCTTTTTTCGTTCTTTTAAATTATTTCTTCTTTCTCTTTTTTATCTGACTGGGTCATTTAAAAAGACCTGTCTTGAAGTCTAGAAATTCTTTCTTCTTTCTTTCTCTCTCTTTTTGTTTCCCCTAGAGATTTGTTCACTTGATGATCTTTTCAAAGAACCAACTTTTGGTTTCATTGATTTTTGCTATTTTTTTTTTCTATTCTCTATTTTGTTTATCTCTACTCTAATCTTTATTATTTCTTTTCTTCTGCTAGCTTTGGGTTTGGTTCGTTCTTCTTTGTTTAGTTCCTTCCGGTGTGAAGTTAGGTTACTGATTTTATATTTTTCTTTTTAAATGCAGGCATTTACAACTATAAATTTCTCTCTGAGCATTTCTTTTGCTGTATCCCATTTGTTTTGGTTGTTGCATTTGATTTGTCTCCAAGTATTTTCTAATTTCCCTTGTGATTTCTTCTGTGAGTCACTGGTTGTTTAAAAATGAGTTAGTCAACTACTTGTAAATTTTCCATTTTTCCTCTGTTACTAATTTCAACCTTCATGTTATGATTGCCAGACAAGGTGCTTTTGTGGCATATGTCTTTTAAAATCTATTGAGACTTATTTTGTGGCCTAACATATGGTCTACCCTGGAGAATATCTCAGGTGCAATCGAGAAGAATGTGTATTCTGTTGTTGTTGGGTGGAGTATTCTGAAAATGTCTGTTAGGTCTAGTTGGTTTACTGAGTTGTTCAGGTTCTTTGTTTCCTTGTCTTCATTCTGGTTGTTCTATCTATGATTTCTTTTATAATCCATGCTTTTTGGATTGTTTAAGCTTTCAAGTTTTTTTTTTTTTTTTTTAATGGACTCTCAGTGACTAAAAATGTCCCAGAAAACAGGGCAGATCATTCAGGTTTTTAAATCTATTTACATAGAGTTTCTAGTAATTGTTGCAAAAAAGGAACAAATACTTTCATTAAACTAAAAATTATTTCTTCTTGAATGCTCTTTTTTCCAAATTGTATAATGTTTAAATATATTATTCTTAAAGTTTTGAAGAAAAATTTTTTTCCTTTCTTGGGTTTCTTCCATTCTGAGACAGAAATAGGGCTGATATTCAGTGGTATAAACTACACAGGCACCAACAACTGCGAAAATGTTGACATATTTCTGTAGTGATTGCTAACGGGTCCTGCTCCATATCCCAGGGAGCACCTCTATGGCCACACATTGCCTATCCTGGCCCCATACCTTCTCTTCAAACTCAGCTGTAGGCTCCAAGACTCTGCTTCTACCTGCACGACAAATGTCAATTCTGATCAGTTGGTGCCTATGCCACACTGGTTGCTAAATATTTTGGATATCACTTCTGGATATAAATATTTTAAAATGTAGCCGTTTAAAAGGCCAATAAGTGCATGGGCTTTAGAGTTAGAGAGACCTAGGTTAGAACATGGGCACCATCACTTATTAGCTTAAGATCTTGAACAAATTTACTAAATCTTTAAAATTTAGTTTTATCATTTATAAACATCTACTTTGAAATGTTGTGGTGGGGATTAAATGAGGATTAAATGAGCACAGTGCTTGGAACACAGTAAGTGCTAAATAAACATTAACTATTATTAGCACCCATCAAAACAAAACTCTATAGACTATAAGCTACAACAAAATATTAGCAAGAAATGATATATCTATATAAAGTAAATTCAGTTCAAATTTGTTTATTTCCTTCAAAAATATCCAATCCTTTTTTTTTGTAAATATTTAATTAATTAATTAATTTAATTTTTTATTATTATACTTTAAGTTCTAGGGTACATGTGCATAACGTGCAGGTTTGTTACATATATATACTTGTGCCATGTTGGTGTGCTGCACCCATCAACTCGTCAGCACCCATCAACTCATCATTTACATCAGGTATAACTCCCAATGCAATCCCTCCCCCCTCCCCCCTCCCCGTGATAGGCCCTGGTGTGTGATGTTCCCCTTCCCGAGTCCAAGTGACCTCTTTAAGGAGAACTACAAACCACTGCTCAGTGAAATAAAAGAGGACGCAAACAAATGGAAGAACATACCATGCTCATGGATAGGAAGAATCAATATCGTGAAAACGGCCATACTGCCCAAGGTAATTTATAGATTCAATGCCATCCCCATCAAGCTACCAATGAGTTTCTTCACAGAATTGGAAAAAACTGCTTTAAAGTTCATATGGAACCAAAAAGGAGCCCGCATTTCCAAGACAATCCTAAGCCAATCCTTTTTAATATATCTCAGTTTGCCCGCAATGCCTATGGGGCCAAGCAGGTAGCAGAAATGCTTGAAGTGAGTGGGGGCTGCCTACAGCCAAGTGGGAATGCTAGCCCAGAGTCGCCAGCTATCTGAGTTTTCAGGAAAAGACAGAAAATCAGATATTAATTAAAATTCCCAGATTTCAAAATGTGGATTATATCAAAATGAGGTGAGGGGTGGGAAGACTGTAATAGGTCAAAAGATGTCAATGGACTGAATTTGCCTGTTTGCCATCTCTGAAATGTATTACTTTGCCTACTCTCAAAATGTATGTGAGCTAAATAGGTAACAGGGATAGCAATTCTAGTTCCAGTTCTCATAATGATAATGATACTGTATTTTAATTTAAAATCAAGACATTTAAGGAATAATCATGCCTTTACAAAGCAACAGGGTAATGATATAAACAGGTTGAGCACAGCTGGATTTTTTTTTTTTTTTGAGACAGAATTTTGCTCTTGTTGCCTAAGCTGGAGTGTAATGGTGCAGTCTTGGCTCACTGCAACCTCCTTCTCCCGGGTTCAAGAGATTCTCCTGCCTCGGCCTCTGAAGTAGCTGGGATTTCAGGCGCCTGCCACCACGCCTGGCTAATTTTTGTATTTTTAGTAGAGATGGGGTTTCACCATATTGGCCAGGCTGGTCTTGAACTCCTGACCTCAGGTGATCCACCTGCCTCAGCCTCCCAAAGTGCTGGGATTACAGGCATGAGCCCCAGCGCCCCACAAAGTACAGTTTTTTAAAGAACACATGATTGTCTCAATAGATGCAGAAAAGGCTTTTGACAAAATTCAACAGCCCTTCACGCTAAAAACGCTCAATAAATTCGGTATTGATGGAACGTACCTCAAAATAATAAGAGCTATTTATGACAAACCCACAGCCAATATCATACTGAATGGGCAAAAACTGGAAACATTCCCTTTGAAAACTGGCACAAGACAGGGATGCCCTCTCTCACCACTCCTCTTCAACATAGTGTTGGAAGTTATGGCTAGGGCAATCAGGCAAGAGAAAGAAATCAAGGGTATTCAGTTAGGAAAAGAAGAAGTCAAATTGTCCCTCTTTGCAGATGACATGATTGTATATTTAGAAAACCCCATTGTCTCAGCCCAAAATCTCCTTAAGCTGATAAGCAACTTCAGCAAAGTCTCAGGATACAAAATTAATGTGCAAAAATCACAAGCATTCTTATACACCAGTAACAGACAAACAGAGAGCCAAATCATGAATGAACTTCCATTCACAATTGCTTCAAAGAGAATAAAATACCTAGGAATCCAACTTACAAGGGATGTAAAGGACCTCTTCAAGGAGAACTACAAACCACTGCTCAGTGAAATAAAAGAGGACACAAACAAATGGAAGAACATACCATGCTCATGGATAGGAAGAATCAATATCGTGAAAATGACCATACTGCCCAAGGTAATTTATAGATTCAATGCCATCCCCATCAAGCTACCAATGAGTTTCTTCACAGAATTGGAAAAAACTGCTTTAAAGTTCATATGGAACCAAAAAAGAGCCCGCATCTCCAAGACAATCCTAAGTCAAAAGAACAAAGCTGGAGGCATCACGCTACCTGACTTCAAACTATACTACCAGGCTACAGTAACCAAAACAGCATGGTACTGGTACCAAAACAGAGATATAGACCAATGGAACAGAACAGAGTCCTCAGAAATAATACCACACATCTACAGCCATCTGATCTTTGACAAACCTGAGAGAAACAAGAAATGGGGAAAAGATTCCCTATTTAATAAATGGTGTTGGGAAAATTGGCTAGCCATAAGTAGAAAGCTGAAACTGGATCCTTTCCTTACTCCTTATACGAAAATTAATTCAAGATGGATTAGAGACTTAAATGTTAGACCTAATACCATAAAAATCCTAGAGGAAAACCTAGGTAGTACCATTCAGGACATAGGCATGGGCAAAGACTTCATGTCTAAAACACCAAAAGCAACGGCAGCAAAAGCCAAAATTGACAAATGGGATCTCATTAAACTAAAGAGCTTCTGCACAGCAAAAGAAACTACCATCAGAGTGAACAGGCAACCTACAGAATGGGAGAAAATTTTTGCAATCTACTCATCTGACAAAGGGCTAATATCCAGAATCTACAAAGAACTCAAACAAATTTACAAGAAAAAAACAAACAACCGCATCAAAAAGTGGGCAAAGGATATGAACAGACATTTCTCAAAAGAAGACATTCATACAGCCAACAGGCACATGAAAAAATGCTCATCATCACTGGCCATCAGAGAAATGCAAATCAAAACCACAATGAGATACCACCTCACACCAGTTAGAATGGCGATCATTAAAAAGTCAGGAAACAACAGGTGCTGGAGAGGATGTGGAGAAATAGGAACACTTTTACACTGTTGGTGGGATTGTAAACTAGTTCAACCATTATGGAAAACAGTATGGCGATTCCTCAAGGATCTAGAACTAGATGTACCATATGACCCAGCCATCCCATTACTGGGTATATACCCAAAGGATTATAAATCATGCTGCTATAAAGACGCATGCACACGTATGTTTTTTGCGGCACTATTCACAATAGCAAAGACTTGGAATCAACCCAAATGTCCATCAGTGACAGATTGGATTAAGAAAATGTGGCACATATACACCATGGAATACTATGCAGCCATAAAAAAGGATGAGTTTGTGTCCTTTGTAGGGACATGGATGCAGCTGGAAACCATCATTCTTAGCAAACTATCACAAGAACAGAAAACCAAACACCGCATGTTCTCACTCATAGGTGGGAACTGAACAATGAGATCACTTGGACTCGGGAAGGGGAACATCACACACCGGGGCCTATCATGGGGAGGGGGGAGGGGGGAGGGATTGCATTGGGAATTATACCTGATGTAAATGACGAGTTGATGGGTGCTGACGAGTTGAGGGTTGCAGCACACCAACATGGCACAAGTATACATATGTAACAAACCTGCATGTTATGCACATGTACCCTAGAACTCAAAGTATAATAATAAAAAAATAAATAAATAAATAAAACATTAAAAAAAAAAAAAAAGAACACAGATTGAAAAGAAAAAACCCCCACAGATTGATACTCTTTAAGGCTTTGGTAAACTGAAGTTGTAGAGATCTCCTGAGAGAAATTTGGTGAAATAGTAAATTAAAATATTATAAAGACAATAATAATGAACTCTATAGAGTGTTTTATTATGTGGTAGGCACTAAAAGTTTTATATATATTATTAATATTATTACCAATAATATTATTTACTTAATCCTCACAATTAATCTTTTCACTACCTATATTATTATTTCCATTTTATCTGAAACTGATAAGCTCTCCTGAGATAATTACATTGTCCTGGTGTTTTGTCTTATTGTGAGAACTAGAACTGAACAAGTAAAAGTATTTCTTACCAGCTGTAAACCTCTTTGTTTCTCAGCCAGTCTTTGTCGCGCAATTTTAAGGACGTTTTGAGCTTCAGCTACTTGGATTTGTTTAGGGCCCACAACCTTAAAGAGAATGTCAGAACATTTAAGTGTCAAAAAAAAGTCAGCTGTACTGTTAAAAATGTCATTTATATTTGAAAGACATTTACAGATGTCCATTGTTACAATTAAACTTTCCTAGAACTATGTACAAAGTAGCCTATTATGGTGAAACAATAAAATGAAATAAACAAATACTAGCATAGTTGTCAATAAATAACAAATTTAATGGGAGCACTTGACATCTGTGTGAGTTAGAATAATATATTTGATTAAAGTGTTTCTCCTTAGGTATCCTTTCCACTCAAGTTCACTTGAGTATTGTTAAATAAAAATTATTTCTGGGACATTGACATGCCACTTTCAAATCATGACAGATGTTTAGGAGGAAAAGCATACCTTCTGTACTTCATGGTAGTTATTCAAAGCTATAACCCACTGGCACAGGGAGCAACAAGCAACAGAAACCAGCGCAATCTTGTTTGGGTTGAAATCAGGTAAGGTTAAAATTTTTTTTAGCTTCATGAAAACCTAGAGAGTACACAGTTAATGTATTACATTAGAAAGAAATATTATTCACCTGAAGTTTTCCCCAGTCTACACTAGATTGAAATTTTATTTCATATTAAAATATTCAGGTGGGGCATGGTGGCTCATGCCTGTAAACCGAGCCCTTTGGGAGGCCAAGGTGGGTGGGTCACCAGAGGTCAGGAGTTTGAGACCAGTCTGGCCAACATGGTGAAATCCTGTCTCTACTAAAAATACAAAAATTAGCTGGGCATGATGGCACACGCCTGTAATCCTAGCTACTGGGGAACCTGAGGCACGAGAATCACTTGAACCCGGGAGGCAGAGGTTGCAGTGAGCCGAGATCACACCACTGTACTCCAGCAAGTGCATAGAGTGAGACTCTGTCTAAAAAAAAAAATAAATAAATAACTTATCTTTAATAGTAGAATCAAAGACACATGCCTGGCTACAAAAATGACCCTAGTGGTTGGGCAAGGTGGTTCCCGCCTGTAATCCCAGCACTTTGGGAGGCCAAGGGGAGCAGATCACAAGCTCAGGAGTTCAAGACCAGCCTGCCCAACGTGGTGAAACCCTGTCTCCACCAAAAATACAAAATTAGCTGGGCATAGTGGCGGGCACCTGTAGTCTCAGCTACTCAGGAGGCTAAGGCAGGAGAATCGCTTGAACCCCGGCGGGTGGAGGTTGCAGTGAGCTGAGATCTCCAGCCTGGGCAACATAGCGAGACTCCGTCTCAAAACAAAAAACAAACAAAAAACAAAACAAAATGACAACAGCAAAACCTAGTACCAGGAGAGAAAAAGTCTTTGTTATAAACATCCTGCTATTGCTACTGTTGTTGCAGTAGCTTTGCTATACTTTTTAAAAAGAAACTTTTAAAACAAAAACAATACAGATTAACTTTCTCCAGCTTTAGAAATTTGATGACTAAAAATTCTGAAGTCTCCTTGTGCACTTCAGGTGTGAGGTGACTAGGAATACCATCCTCTTCCTTCTGTCCCCTAGGCGGCATATTGGCAAGGCACAGTCCCTATTCAAAGGTCTGTCTGGTCAGTAATGGTGATGTGACCTGGGGAACACTGGGGCTCTCTGAGGATGTTCTCTACCTTAGCTGTGTCACATACCCACAGGTCCACCTCTATTTCTAAATGGTATCACACACAGTTTGGAGTTAGATATACCGTATTTCTCATCTACTTTTGGGAGCCATAATCAGAATGAAATTTTTCTCAGACTGGGATTTCTTTTCCCTATCCAACTAGGCATCTCCTCTCTTGCCTGGAAGAATAGAGCTATTTTCCTAGAGAATAGTTTCCCCATCTAAGAATAGAACAATTTAGATGGCAGGTGGTCTGTTTGATCCTACAGAGTGTAAATATGAGATGCATCAATTACAGATCAACTTTTTACCTTATCAGGTATGCTGTCCTTGTCAAGGTTAATCAATTTTTTCAGGAAACCAGTTTCTGAAAGAAGTAACTTTGCCGTTGCCCAGTTAGGTTTCTTTTGCAGAAGTATACACACTGCATTCATGACAGTCAGTACGAGGAAGGGAGGCCGTGTGTATACTCTGTAATAGATGATGAAAATCTCATCAACTTCACAATCAAAAATGAAATGCACCCTGTAAATATCTCAGAAGACAATATACACAGATTTTTTAACACACATTTGGACAAGGAAAACTATTTGT
The DNA here is from genome assembly GCF_043159975.1 of Macaca nemestrina. NCBI lineage: Eukaryota > Metazoa > Chordata > Mammalia > Primates > Cercopithecidae > Macaca > Macaca nemestrina. The sequence continues at coordinate 83,539,531 of NC_092125.1, read as the reverse complement.
CAACATATAGCTATTTAATTATTTAGGTATTTTTTAAAGATTGGGTGTCTTAAATATAAGGATATCATCGTTTTAGGAAGATGAAATGCATAAAACTTAAATAAGTACTACATCTGAGTTAGAGGCTAATTTTATTATAAAAAGTCTTGGGCTGGGCATGGTGGCTCATGCCTGTAATCCCTGCACTTTGGGAGGCTGAGGTGGGCAGATCACTTGAGGTCAGGAGTTTGAGACCAGCCTGGCCAACTTTGCGAAACCCTGTCTCTACAAAAATAAAAAAATTAGCTGGGTATGGTGGCGGGTGCCTATAGTCCCAGCTACTTGGTGATTGAAGCAGGAGAATCGCTGGAACCCAGGAAGCGGAGGCTGGAGTGAGCCAAGATCACGCCACTGTTCTCCAGCCTGGGCGACAAAGCTAGACACACTGTCTCAAAAAAAAAAAGAAAAAAAAAAAGAAAAAAAAAAAGAAAAGTCTTCAATGCAGAGTTATTTAAAAATAGAAACCCCTCTCTTATTTCAGCCCAGGGTTGATTTACTGATGACTGCTTCCCAGAGACACTGTACACGTGTATGCGCTCCGAGTCAGCCCTGTTCTCGTGACTTAAGAAGTAACGTAACAGCCAACTCCCCTTAAACACATGCTGCCATTTCTTCTTCCTGATCTAAAATTCCCACCGCAAAAATCCCAGATAAAACAGTCAGGGGAGGAAGGGTGGATGCGAATTTGTCCTTTAAGTCATTAATAATGTATTTATTATTGGAACATTGGAAGCTGCCTCTTCACTATGTCTTAATCAGTTGACAGGCCACTGGACTGTTAGGTAAGAAGTTGATGCTTTGGAAAGTCAGGGTCAGAATAACATTTATAAGAAGCAAGTTTCAAAGAGAAATCACAAGGGGGTGATGGTTGCTGTGCACCAGCATTTGGAACTTGGAACGAGGCAGGGTAGGTCCACACAGGGTAATGAGCCTCCCCAAGTGAAAATCACACAGACTTCCCAAAGAAGGAAGGAAACCAAGCCAACTTTACATGCATGACATTATCCAAAGGGCTTACCAAGAAGGTCCCCTGCCTTGAATTTCACAACTAGAATTTTTTTTCAACTTTTATTTTAGTTTCAGGAGTACATGTGCAGGTTTGTTATACAGGTAAACTTGTGTCATGGGAGTTTGTTGTACAGGTTATTTCATCACCCTGGTACTAAGCCCAGTACGTAACAGTTACATTTTCTGACTGTCTCCCTCCTTCCATCCTTCAGCCTTAGGTAGGTCCCAGTGTCTGTACAACTAGAAATTCTAACCTATGTGTTCATTTGATTTAATGTTTAGTCTCTTTAACAGTCTAATTTTAAAATGAAGATCATTTTCAAATGGATTGAATAACTCAGTCATTAGCACCTTATTCTGAAATAATTTTTCAGGTTGCTTTTCTGAGATTATCAGCTTGGCCTTTTTGAAATAATGAGAAAGATAACCAAGGAACTAGGAAAAGAGAAAAGGTCCACAAAGGAGAAGTGAGCGCTCCAATAAGGAACCTTTCCTCAATTTTACCCAGGTTTGACGCTATTTAAAACAAATACGATGTGAATATAATACTAGGATAAAATGTATTACCTAGGAAATTTAATTTAAATTAAAGGGGAAACAGGCTTAAATTGACTGTAGTTCAATCTTTGTGCCACTTTCCAGGAATAAATATTTGATTCAAAGTGAGACTTGTCTACTGGAAATTTGCTTTGAAATTCTTTATTACTTCACAGAAGTAGTCTGTCTTGGATCTTTCTTGATTTTCTCCAATCTGCATTTTCTACTGTCTACTTCCTGCTTCTAGTGGTTCATGTTGCAAAGTGGCAAAGGATGAAACTATCATGGGGCAATCATTGGCATTTTGATGATAGAAATAGCAGCTTGGAAAGAAAATGGACTAAGCTGTGCATCTGCTAGATGCCTCTGCTGCATGTCCAAGAATAGCAATGGAGATCAGGTTATAAGGCATCCTCATTCGTGTGGCATTTTGGAGTGAGCAAAGTAAAATACACATTAGCAATATAACAAAGGAGGTTCTTTAAAAACAAACAACAAACAAACAAGACATACTCAAGGAGTTCAAAGACAAGGCTGGTTTTCTTAGCTTTTGTAGTACTACTAGGGCAGGGAAAAGGGCCTACTTGATCAGAGGAAACCTCTGATCATGAAAGTAACCTTTATTGAGCAGTTGTCTTATTCCAGCCTCTGTTACAAGTACTTTACCTGTATTAACTCATTCAGTCCTTTCAACATCTGCAATCACTCTTGCACAAAAGGAAAGCTCAGGCACAGAGAGCTTATATAGCTAGAAAGTGGCAGTGCCAGGATTCCAAGCCAGGAAGCTTGGTATCAGAGCCCATGTGCTTAACCACTATGACACACTGGCCCTCAGAAATTAGGCTAAAGGGAATTTGAACTGATCACTCTCTATGGAATATCTGCTAGAAAAAAAAGCTAAAAGAATAGAACTTTCTGGAACAAAGTCATGAGGTACACGAGGGGCTGTGCTGGGGAAGAACTGGCCCCTGTTACTTCTCTGATGTCATCTCCTGATACTCCCTCTTGCTCACTGTATATTGTATTTTGTCAATTTTAAGATGCACATTTTTACATCAAAGAGATTGAGATTCAGTTTATAACAAACAGCACGTCATAGTTTAACTGGCAGCATTTTTTCTTAAGGATACAGAAAATACTGATAAACCTTACAATTGAAGGCATCATAAAATTGACAAGATACAGTATATACCATACAGAATGAACACTTAACCAAGATGCGTAAAAAATCTTAAACCAAGGTTAAAAAATGGAATATAGGCTTAGCATAGAAGCTAAAAATGGAATATAGGCTTAGTAAACATGAATTTTTTTTTTTTTTTTTTTTTCTGAGCTTTTCCAATTCAAAAGAAACTTAGGAGAGTTACCTTAATTCAGCGACATCAGCTTTATCCAGGGCATTCAGAGCCACAATTGCCTTGTCTAAGGCTGGCAGCACACTTTTTAGTTCATTGGCAGTTTTCTGCAATAAAAATATAGGTCCCCAAATATATATGAATCAATATAGTTGCATATTTAAAATTTTTATATGCTGAACTTGGAAAATATAATTTGAAATTTTTACAATGCCCATAAGTTATGCATCTTGTATGACTTAGATATACACACACATGCTTGTACTGTTGGAAAGGTGTATCATTGTCCTAAAATGTATATGATTCAGTCCTTGATGAGAAGGTATACATGGTAAGCAAAAATACAGTGATTTCTGCCTTACCTCTTAGACTCAGTGTAGAATTAACAATGCCCTTTTGAGGAATGGTCCGGTTAAGAGTAGAATTAGTGTGAAGCTACGAAGCTTAAACTTCAGCCTCTCACTTGCACACATTCCTTCCAAGGTTGTGCAAGCTGCCCTGCTATTATATTTGCAGGGTCATATGTTTTCATTTTGCAAAGGTAAGACATTTGAACTGCAATCAATTAGGAACAATTTCTCTTTGCATTTTGTCTCACTCTTAGTTAGGTTTCCTGTCACATCAGGTGCTGGAGTGGCTGTGGACATTTTGGGATCTGGCTAAAAAGTTGAGTTGGGAATTATATTTATATTGCGCACAGTTACTTCCCCCTATATAATAAAGCTATGTAAGCCGTCTGAAATAGAAATGACTTCCAGAAATACTTCTGTTTTCTGCTGGTCTAACTTTCCCAGTGGGGTGACATTAAGTCCAGAGGTCATATTGTAATAGAAACTTGTCCTATAGGGTCTGGCACCAGAAGTAACCCACAGGTTAGTATAGGAGAGATGAGATTTACAATGTATGGGTCTAGAAGCTACTCTGTGGAAATATTTCCACTTATTAGATGTATAAAATTGTAAGTGGAGGGTTAGATTTTCATTGACACCTTTGCAAAATGAAGCTTCATTTTGAGTGTACTTGATAAGCAGTATATACTATTCTAAATCTGCTGTACTATTTTTTCCCTTTTTTAGTGGGAATTGTATAATATCAAATTCATCAGAATTCCTGGGTTTTGAAGAAATACTGCATTTGGCAAGATGTTTTGGAGTGTTTCAATGAAGTAAGTGAGAAATTACAGATTTCTTATATAGATATGTGAGAGGTGCCTTATTTTAAAATTAAAAAATTTTATTTACATGTATATAATTAAGATAAAAACGTGTGAAATATGAAATAAAGGTGAGTGGTAAAATCAGTAGAGGTTATTCTGATATTGAGGAGCAAATCATAATGAAAAATTTCAGGTCATACCAAAAGCAAAAATTTATTAAAATGAAAAAATAAATTTAGAACGTAAGTAATGAAGTGGCTCTTGTTTTGTCTAATTATCCAAGTAATGAAGAAGAATGAATCATATGATCACATTGGAAGAATTTAAAGTTCTTGCTGCGTTTTCAAGAAATATTGACATTAATGATATTTATTGACATAAATATCAGAAAACACTGCTATAATGGGAGCATTGATGGAAAACTGGTTAATGAATGTCATTGATTCAAACAGTATTTGAAATTAATCACTGCACAAGAACTCTTGAAAAGCCATTGCTGCTTATACCAAATGCAATAGCAGTCCTATAAATATTCATGGCATCGTCAATAATAACTTATAAAGTTGGAAGAAACTTCTAAACTCTCAAAAATGAAAAATACATTTGATCAATTATGCTAAAGATTTTTTAGGAAATGATATTACAAAATCACTATAATATGAAGAAATGATCACAGAGTATGTGGTGAGAAAATGTACAAAAAAGTATTATAGGAGTATGGCATGATTAGGCCAAGATGGCCAAATAGGAACAGCTCCGGTCTGCAGCTCCAGTGAGACCAACGCAGAAGGTGGGTGATTTCTGCACTTCCAGCGGAGGTACCCAGTTCATCTCACTGGGACTGGTTAGACAGTGGGTGCAGCCCACGGAGGGAGAACTGAAGCAGGGTGGGGCATCACCTCACCCGGGAAGCACAAGGGGTCAGGGAACTCCCTCCCATAGCCAAGGGAAGCCATGAGGGACTGTGCCATGAAGGACAGTGCATTCTGGCCCAGATACTATACTTTTCCCAGTCTTCACAACCCACAGACCAGGAGATTCCTTTGGGTGCCTACACCACAAGGGCCCCAGTTTCAAGCACAAAACTGGGCAGCTGTTTGGGCAGACACCAAGCTAGCTGAGGAGTTTTTTTTCATACCCTAGTGGTGCCTGGAATGCCAGCAAGACAGAACCATTCAATCCCCTGGAAATGGAACTGAAGCCAGAAATCCAAGTGGTCTTGCTCAGTGGATCCCACCCCAATGGAGCCCAGCAAGCTAAGATCCACTGGCTTGAAATTCTCGCTGCCAGCACAGCAGTCTGAAGATGACCTGGGACTCAAGCTTGGTGGGGGGAGGGGCATCCACCATTACTGAGGCTTGAGTAGGCAGTTTTCCCCTCACAGTGTAAACAAAGCTGCCCTGAATTTTGGATTGGGCAGAGCCAACCTCAGTGCTGCAAAGCCGCTGTGGCCAGACTCTCTCTCCAGATACCTCCTGTCTGAGCAGGACGTCTCTGAAAGAAAGGCAGCAGCCCCATCAGGGGCTTGTAGATAAAACTCCCATCTCCCTGGGACAGAGCACTTGAAGGAAGGGGTGGCTGTGGCCATAGCTTCAGCAGACTTGAATGTTCCTGCCTACCAGCTCTGAAGAGAGCAGTGGATCTCCCAGCACAGCATTCGAGCTCTGCTAAGAGACAGGCTGCCTCAAGTGGGTCCCTGAGCTGCATGCCTCCTGATGGAGAGACACTTCCCAGCAGGGGTCGACAGACAGGAGAGCTCCAGCTGTCATCTGGTGGGTGCCCCTCTGGGATGAAGCTTCCAGAGGAAGGAGCATGCAGCAATCTTTGCTGTTCTGCAGCCTCCATTGGTGATACCCAGGCAAACAGGGTCTGGAGTGGACCCCCAGCAAATTCCAGCAGACCTGCAGAAGCGGGGCCTGACTGTTAAAAGAAAAACCAACAAACAGAAAGCAATAGCATCAACATCAACAAAAAGGACAACCACACAAAAACTCCATCTGAAGGTCATCAAGAACAAAGACCATAGGTAGATAAATCCATAAAGATGAGGAAAAATGCGGGGGTGGAGCAAGATGGCCGAATAGAAACAGCTCCAGTCTCCAGCTCCCAGTGCCAGCGACACAGAAGACTGGTGATTTCTGCATTTTCAACTGAGGTACTGGGTTCATCTCACTAGGGAGTGCCGGACAATCGGTGCTGGTCAGCTGCTGCAGCCCGACCAGCAAGAGCTGAAGCAGGGCGAGGCATCGCCTCACCTGGGAAGCTCAAGGGGGAAGGGAATCCCTTTTCTTAGCCAGGGGAACTGAGACACACAACACCTGGAAAATCAGGTAACTCCCACCCCAATACTGCGCTTTAAGCAAACAGGCACACCAGGAGATTATATCCCACACCTGGCCGGGAGGGTCCCATGCCTACGGAGCCTCCCTCATTGCTAGCACAGCAGTCTGTGATCTAACCGCAGGCAGCAGCGAGGCTGGGGGAGGGGCGCCCGCCATTGCAGAGGCTTAAGTAGGTAAACAAAGCCACTGGGAAGCTTGAACTGGGTGGAGCTCACAGCAGCTCAAGGAAACCTGCCTATCTCTGTAGACCCCACCTCTGGGGACAGGGCACACCTAAACAACAACAAAAGCAGTAGAAACCTCTGCAGATGCAAACGACTCCGTCTGACAGCTTTGAAGAGAGCAGTGGATCTCCGAACACAGAGGTTGAGATCTGAGAAGGGACAGACTGCCTGCTCAAGTGGGTCCCTGACCCCTGAGTAGCCTAACTGGGAGACATCCCCCACTAGGGGCAGACCGACACCCCACACCTCACACGGTGGAGTACACCCCTGAGAGGAAGCTTCCAAAGCAAGAATCAGACAGGTACACTTGCTGCTCAGCAATATTCTATCTTCTGCAGCCTCTGCTGCTGATACCCAGGCAAACAGGGTCTGGAGTGGACCTCAAGCAATCTCCAGCAGACCTACAGCTGAGGGTCCTGACTGTTAGAAGGAAAACTACCAAACAGGAAGGACACCTACACCAAAACCCCATCAGTACATCACCATCATCAAAGACCAGAGGCAGATAAAATCACAAAGATGGGGAAAAATCAGGGCAGAAAAGCTGGAAATTCAAAAAATAAGAGCTCATCTCCCCTGGCAAAGGAGCGCAACTCATCGCCAGCAACAGATCAAAGCTGGACGGAGAATGACTTTGACGAGATGAGAGAAGAAGGCTTCAGTCCATCAAACTTCTCAGAGCTAAAGGAGGAATTATGTACCCAGTGCAAAGAAACTAAAAATCTTGAAAAAAAACTGGAAGAATTGATGGCTAGAGTAATTAATGCAGAGAAGGTCATAAACGAACTGACAGAGATGAAAACCATGACACGAGAAATACATGACAAATGCACAAGCTTCAGTAACCGACTCGATCAACTGGAAGAAAGAGTATCAGCGATTGAGGATCAAATGAATGAAATGAAGCGAGAAGAGAAACCAAAAGAAAAAAGAAGAAAAAGAAATGAACAAAGCCTGCAAGAAGTATGGGATTATGTAAAAAGACCAAATCTACGTCTGATTGGGGTGGCTGAAAGTGAGGGGGAAAATGGAACCAAGTTGGAAAACACTCTTCAGGATATCATCCAGGAGAACTTCCCCAACCTAGTAGGGCAGGCCAACATTCAAATCCAGGAAATACAGAGAACGCCACAAAGATACTCCTCGAGAAGAGCAACTCCAAGACACATAATTGCCAGATTCACCAAAGTTGAAATGAAGGAAAAAATCTTAAGGGCAGGCAGAGAGAAAGGTCGAGTTACCCACAAAGGGAAGCCCATCAGACTAACAGCAGATCTCTCGGCAGAAAGTCTACAAGCCAGAAGAGAGTGGGGGCCAATATTCAACATTCTTTAAGAAAAGAATTTTCAACGCAGAATTTCATATCCAGCCAAACTAAGTTTGATCAGTGAAGGAGAAATAAAATCCTTTACAGATAAGCAAATGCTTAGAGATTTTGTCACCACTAGGCCTGCCTTACAAGAGACCCTGAAGGAAGCACTCAACATGGAAAGGAACAACCGGTACCAGCCATTGCAAAAACATGCCAAAATGTAAAGACCATTTAGGGTAGGAAGAAACTGCATCAACTAACGAGCAAAATAACCAGTTAATATCATAATGGCAGGATCAAGTTCACACATAACAATATTAACCTTAAATGTAAATGGACTAAATGCTCCAAGTAAAAGACACAGACTGGCAAAATGGATAACAAGTCAAGACCCATCAGTCTGCTGTATTCAGGAGACCCATCTCACATGCAGAGACACACACAGGCTCAAAATAAAGGGATGGAGGAAGATTTACCAAGCAAATGGAGAACAAAAAAAAGCAGGGGTTGCAATACTAGTCTCTGATAAAACAGACTTTAAACCATCAAAGATCAACAGAGACAAAGAAGGCCATTACATACTGGTAAAGGGATCAATTCAACAGGAAGAGCTAACTATCCTAAATATATATGCACCCAATACAGGAGCACCCAGGTTCATAAAGCAAGTCCTTAGAGACTTACAAAGAGACTTAGACTCCCATACAATAATAATGGGAGACTTGAACACTCCACTGTCAACATTAGACAGATCAACGAGACAGAAAGTTAACAAGGATAACCAGGAATTGAACTCATCTCTGCAGCAAGCAGACCTAATAGACATCTATAGAACTCTCCACCCCAAATCAACAGAATATACATTCTTCTCAGCACCACATCGCACTTATTCCAAAATTGACCACATACTTGGAAGTAAAGCACTCCTCAGCAAATGGACAAGAACAGAAATTATAACAAACTGTCTCTCAGACCACAGTGCAATCAAACTAGAACTCAGGACTAAGAAACTCAATCAAAACTGCTCAACTACATGGAAACTGAACAACCTGCTCCTGAATGACTACTGGGTACATAACGAAATGAAGGCAGAAATAAAGATGTTCTTTGAAACCAATGAGAACAAAGATACAACATACCAGAATCTCTGGGACACATTTAAAGCAGTGTGTAGAGGGAAATTTATAGCACTAAATGCTCACAAGAGAAAGCAGGAAAGATCTAAAATTGACACTCTAACATCACAATTAAAAGAACTAGAGAAGCAAGAGCAAATACATTCGAAAGCTAGCAGAAGGCAAGAAATAACTAAGATCAGAGCAGAACTGAAGGAGATAGAGACACAAAAAAATCCTCCAAAAAATCAATGAATCCAGGAGTTGGTTTTTTGAAAAGATCAACAAAATTGACAGACTGCTAGCAAGACTAATAAAGAAGAAAAGAGAGAAGAATCAAATAGACGCAATAAAAATGATACAGGGGATATCACCACTGACCCCACAGAAATACAAACTACTATCAGAGAATACTATAAACACGTCTCAGCAAATAAACTAGAAAATCTAGAAGAAATGGATAATTTCCTGGACACTTACACTCTTCCAAGACTAAACCAGGAAGAAGTTGAATCCCTGAATAGACCAATAGCAGGCTCTGAAATTGAGGCAATAATTAATAGCCTACCAACCAAAAAAAGTCCAGTACCAGATGGATTCACAGCTGGATTCTACCAGAGGTACACGGAGGAGCTGATAACATTCCTTCTGAAACTATTCCGATCAATAGAAAAAGAGGGAATCCTCCCTAACTCATTTTATGAGGCCAACATCATCCTGATACCAAAGCCTGGCAGAGACACAACAAAAAAAGAGAATTTTAGAACAATATCCCTGATGAACATCGATGCAAAAATCCTCAATAAAATACTGGCAAACCGGATTCAGCAGCACATCAAAAAGCTTATCCACCATGATGAAGTGGGCTTCATCCCTGTGATGCAAGGCTGGTTCAACATTCGCAAATCAATAAACATAATCCAGCATATAAACAGAACGAAAGACAAGAACCACATGATTATCTCAACAGATGCAGAAAAGGCTTTTGACAAAATTCAACAGCCCTTCATGCTAAAAATGCTCAATAAATTCGGTATTGATGGAATGTACCTCAAAATAATAAGAGCTATTTTGACAAACCCACAGCCAATATCATACTGAATGAGCAAAAACTGGAAACATTCCCTTTGAAACCTGGCACAAGACAGGGATGCCCTCTCTCACCACTCCTATTCAACATAGTGTTGGAAGTTCTGGCTAGGGCAATCAGGCAAGAGAAAGAAATAAAGGGTATTCAATTAGGAAAAGAAGAAGTCAAATTGTCCCTCTTTGCAGATGACATGATTGTATATTTAGAAAACCCCATGTCTCAGTCCAAAATCTCCTTAAGCTGATAAGCAACTTCAGCAAGTTTCAGGATACAAAATTAATGTGCAAAAATCACAAGCATTCTTATACACCAGTAACAGACAAACAGAGAGCCAAATAATGAATGAACTTCCATTCATAATTGCTTCAAAGAGAATAAAATACCTAGGAATCCAACTTACAAGGGATGTAAAGGACCTCTTCAAGGAGAACTACCAACCACTGCTCAGTGAAATAAAAGAGGACACAAACAAATGGAAGAACATACCATGCTCATGGATAGGAAGAATCAATATCGTGAAAATCATACTGCCCGAGGTTATTTATAGATTCAATGCCATCCCCATCAAGCTACCAATGAGTTTCTTCACAGAATTGGAAAAAACTGCTTTAAAGTTCATATGGAACCAAAAAAGAGCCCGCATCTCCAAGACAATCCTAAGTCAAAAGAACAAAGCTGGAGGCATCACGCTACCTGACTTCAAACTATACTACCAGGCTACAGTAACCAAAACAGCATGGTACTGGTACCAAAACAGAGATATAGACCAATGGAACAGAACAGAGTCCTCAGAAATAATACCACACATCTACAGCCATCTGATCTTTGACAAACCTGAGAGAAACAAGAAATGGGGAAAGGATTCCCTATTTAATAAATGGTGCTGGGAAAATTGGCTAGCCATAAGTAGAAAGCTGAAACTGGATCCTTTCCTTACTCCTTATATGAAAATTAATTCAAGGTGGATTAGAGACTTAAATGTTAGACCTAATACCATAAAAACCCGAGAGGAAAACCTAGGTAGTACCATTCAGGACATAGGCATGGGCAAAGACTTCATGTCTAAAACACCAAAAGCAACGGCAGCAAAAGCCAAAATTGACAAATGGGATCTCATTAAACTAAAGAGCTTCTGCACAGCAAAAGAAACTACCATCAGAGTGAACAGGCAACCTACAGAATGGGAGAAAATTTTTGCAATCTACTCATCTGACAAAGAGCTAATATCCAGAACCTACAAAGAACTCAAACAAATTTACAAGAAAAAAACAAACAACCCCATCAAAAAGTGGGCAAAGGATATGAACAGACATTTCTCAAAAGAAGACATTCACACAGCCAACAGACACATGAAAAATGCTCATCATCACTGGCCATCAGAGAAATGCAAATCAAAACCACAATGAGATACCATCTCACACCAATTAGAATGGAGATCATTAAAAAGTCAGGAAACAACAGGTGCTGGAGAGGATGTGGAGAAATAGGAACACTTTTACACTGTTGGTGGGATTGTAAACTAGTTCAACCATTATGGAAAACAGTATGGCGATTCCTCAAGGATCTAGAACTAGATGTACCATATGACCCAGCCATCCCATTACTGGGTATATACCCAAAGGATTATAAATCATGCTGCTATAAAGACGCATGCACACGTATGTTTTTTGCGGCACTATTCACAATAGCAAAGACTTGGAATCAATCCAAATGTCCATCAGTGACAGACTGGATTAAGAAAATGTGGCACATATACACCATGGAATACTATGCAGCCATAAAAAAGGATGAGTTTGTGTCCTTTGTAGGGACATGGATGCAGCTGGAAACCATCATTCTTAGCAAACTATCACAAGAACAGAAAACCAAACACCGCATGTTCTCACTCATAGGTGGGAACTGAACAATGAGATCACTTGGACTCGGGAAGGGGAACATCACACACCAGGGCCTATCACGGGGAGGGGGGAAGGGGAGGGATTGCATTGGGAGTTATACCTGATGTAAATGACGAGTTGATGGGTGCTGACGAGTTGATGGGTGCAGCACACCAACATTGCACAAGTATACATATGTAACAAACCTGCACGTTATGCACATGTACCCTAGAACTTAAAGTATAATAAAAAAAAGAAAAAAAAAAGATGAGGAAAAACCAGCACAAAAATGCTGAAAATTCCAAAACCCAGAATGCCTCTTCTCCTCTGACGGATCACAACTCCTTGCCAGCAAGGGAACAAAACTGGATGGAGAATGAGTTTGACAAATTGACAAAAATAGGCTTCTGAAGGTGGGCAATAACAAACTCCTCTGAGCTAAAGGAGCACGTTCTAACCCAATGCAAGGAAGCTAAGAACCTTGATAAAAGATTAAGAGTAATTGCTAACTAAAATAACTAGTTTAGAGAAGAACATAAATGACCTGATGGAGCTGAAAAACACAGCATGAGAACTTCGTGAAGCATACCCAAGTATCAATAGCTGCATCAATAAGCGGAAGAAAGGCTATTAGATATTGAAAATCAGCTTAATGAAATAAAGCATGAAGGCAATTTAAGAGAAAAAAGAATGAAAAAGAATGAACAAAGCCTCCAAGAATTATGGCACTATGTGAAAAGACTAAACCAACATTTGATTGGCGTAGTTGAAAATGATGGAGAGAATGGAACCAGCTGGAAAACGCACTTCAGGATATCATCCAGGAGAACTCACCCAACCTAGCAAGACAGGCCAACATTCAAATTCAGGAAATACAGAGCAAACCATAAAGATACTCCTCAAGAAGAGCAACCCCAAGACACTTAATCCTCAGATTCACCAAGGTTGAAATGAAGGAAAAAATGTTAAAGGCAGCCAGAGAGAAAGGTCGGGTTACCCACAAAGGGAAGCCCATCAGACTAACAGTGGATCTCTCTGCAGAAACCCTACAAACTAGAAGAGAGTAGGGGCCAATATTCAACCTTCTTAAAGAAAAGAATTTTCAACCAAGAATTTCATATCCAGCCTAACTAATCTTCATAACTTAAAGAGAAATAAAATCCTTGACAGACAAGCAAATGCTGAAGGATTCTGTCACCATCAGGCCTACCTTATAAGAGCTCCTGAAGGAAGCACTAAATATGGAAAGGAAAAACTGGTGCCAGCCACTGCAAAAACATACCAAAATGTAAAGATCATCAACACTATGAAAAAACTGCATCAACTAATGGGCAAAATAACCAGCTAGCATTGTAATGACAGGATCAAATTCACACATAACTATATTAACCTTAAATGTAAATGGGCTAAATGCCCCAATTAAAAGACACAGACTGGCAAATTGGATAAAGAGTCAAGATCCATCAGTGTGCTGTATTCAAGAGACCCATCTCATGTGCAAAGACACACACAGGGTCAAGATAAAGGGCTGGAGGAAGATTTACCAAGCAAATGGAAAGCAAAAAAGCAAGGATTGCAATCCTAGTCTCTGATAAAACAGACTTTAAACCAACAAAGATCAAAAGAGATAAAGAAGGGCATTACATAATGGCAAAGGAATCAATGCAACAAGAAGAGTTAACTATCCTAAATACATATGCACCCAATACGGGAGCACCCAGATTCATAAAGCAAGTTCTTAGAGATCTACAAAGAGACTTAGACTCCCACACAATAATAGTGGAAGATTTTAACATCCCACTGTCAATATTAGACAGATCAATGGGACAGAAAATTAACAAGAATATTCAGGACATGACCTCAGCTCAGGACCTGAACTCAGCTCAGGACCAAGCAGACCTAATAGACATCTACAGAACTCTCCACCTCAAATCAACAGAAAATACATTCTTCTCAGCAACACATAGCACTTATTCTAAAATTGATCACATAATTGGAAGTAAAACACTTGTCACCAAATGCAAAAGAATGGAAATCATAACAAACAGTCTCTCAGGCCACAGTGCCATCAAATTAGAACTCAAGATTAAGAAACTCACTCAAAACCACACAACTACATGGAAACTGAACAACCTGCTCCTGAATGACTACTGGGTAAATAATGAAATTAAGGCAGAAATAAATAAGTTATTTGAAACCAATGAGAACAAAGACACAACGTACCAGAATCTCTGGGACACAGCTATAGCAGTGTTTAGAGGGAAATTTATGGCACTGAATGCCCACAGGAGAAAGCAAGAAAGATCTAAAATTGACACCTTGACATCACAATTAAAAGAACTAGAGAAGCAAGAGCAAACACATTCAAAAGCTAGCAGAAGGCAAGAAATAACAAGGATCAGAGCAGAACTGAAGGATACAGAGACAGGAAAAACCCTTCAAAACATCTATGAATCCATGAGCTGGGTTATTGAAAAGATTAACAAAATAGACCACTAGCCAGACTAATAAAGAAGAAAAGACAGAAGAATCAAAGAGACACAATAAAAAATGATAAAGGGGAGACCACCATTCATCCCACAGAAATACAAACTACCATCAGAGAATACTATAAACACCTCTATGCAAATAAACTAGAAAATCTAGAAGAAATGGATAAATTCCTGGACACGTACATCTTTCCAAGACTAAACCAGGAAGAAGTTGAATCCCTGAATAGACCAATAGCAAGTTCTGAAATTGAGGGAGTAATTAATAGCTTACCAACCAAAAAAAATAGCCCAGGACCAGACAGATTAACAGCCAAATTCTACAGAGGTACAAAGAGGAGCTGGTACCATTCCTTCTGAAACTACTTCAAACAATAGAAAAAGAGGGATTCCTCCCTAACTCATTTTATGAGGCCAGCATCATCCTGATACCAAAACCTGGCAAAGACACCACAAAAAAAGAAAATCTCAGGCCAATATCCCTGATGAACATTGATGTGAAAATCCTCAAAAAAATACTGGCAAACCAAATCCAGCAGCACATTAAAAAGCTTATCCACCATGATGAAGTCGGCTTCATCCCTGGATGCAAGGTTGGTTGAACACATGCAAATCAATAAATGTAATCCATCACATTAACAGAACCAATAACAAAAACCATATGATTATCTCATTATACGCAGAAAAGGCCTTTGATAAAATTCAACACCCATTCATGTTAAAAACACTGAATAAACTAGGTATTGATGGAACATACCTCAAAATAATAAGAGATATTTATGACAAATCTACAGCCAATATCATACTGAATGGGCAAAAGCTGGAAGCATTCCCTTTGAAAACCAGCACAAGACAAGGATGCCCTTGCTCACCACTCCTATTCGATATAATATTGGAAGTTCTGCCCAGCGTAATCAGGCGAGAGAAATAAATAAAAAGTATTCAAATAGGAAGAGAGGAAGTCAAATTGTATCTGTTTGCAGATGACATTTAGAATACCCCATCGTCTCAGCCCCAAAACTCCTTAAGCTGATAAGCAATTTCAGCAAAGTCTCAGGATACAAAATTGATGTGTAAAAATCACAAGCATTCGTATATACCAATAATAGACAAACAGAGAGCCAAATCATGAGCAAATTCCCATTCACAATTGCTACAAAGAGAATAAAATACCTAGGAATACAACTTACAAGGGATGTGAAGGACCTCTTCAAGGAGAACTACTAACCACAGCTCAAGGAAATAAGAGAGGACACAAACAAATGGAAAAACATTCCATGCTCATGGATAGGAAGAATCACTGTCATGAAAATGGCCATACTGCTCAAAGTAATTTATAGATTAAATGCTATTCCCATTAAGTTACCATTGACTTTTTTTTCACAGAATTAGAAAAAACTACTTTAAATTTCATATGGAACCAAAAAGAGCCTGTATATACAAGACAATCCTAAGCAAAAAGAACAAAGCTAGAGGCATCATGCTACCTGACTTCAAAGTATACTACAAGGCTACAGTAACCAAAACAGCATGATACTGGTACAAAAACAGATATACAGACCAATGGAACAGAACAGAGGTCTCAGAAATAACCCTACACGTCTACAACTATCTGATCTTTGACAAACTGGACAAAACCAGCAATGGGGAAAGGTTTCCTTATTTAATAATGTTGGGAAAATTGGCTAGCTATATGCAGAAAACTGAAACTGGATCCCTTCCTTACACTTTATACAAAAATTAACTCAAGATGGATTAAAGATTTAAATATAAGACCCAAAACCATAAAAACCCTAGAAGAAAACCTAGGCAATACCATTCAGGACATAGGTATGGGCAAAGACTTCATGACTAAAACACCAAAAGCGATTGTAACAAAAGCCAAAATTGACAAATGGGATCTAATTAAAGAGCTTCTGCACAGCAAAAGAAACAATCATCAGAGTGAACAGGCAACCTACAGAATGGGGAAAATTTTTGCAGTCTATCCATTTGACAAAGAGCTAATATCCAGAATCTGGAAGGAACTTAAAGAAATGTACAAGAAAAAAACAAACGACCTCATCAAAAAGTGGGCAAAGGATATGAACAGACACTTTTCAAAAGAAGACATTTATGTGGTCAACAAACATATGAAAAAAAAGCTCATCATCACTGGTCATTAGAGAAATGCAAATCAAAACCACAATGAGATACCATCTCACACCAGTTAGAATGGTGATCATTAATAAGTCAGGAAATAATAGATGCTGGAGAGGATGTGGAGAAATAGGAACACTTTTACACTGTTGGTGGGAATGTAAATTAGTTCAACCACTGTGGAAGACAGTGTGGCGATTTCTCAAAGATCTAGAACCAGAAATACCATTTGACTCAGCAATCCCATTACTGGGTATATATGGAAAGGATTATAAACCATTCTACTATAAAGACACATGCACACGTATATTTATTGCAGGAGTATTCACAATAGCAAAGACTTGGAACCAACCCAAATGCCCATCAGTGATAGACTGGATAAAGAAAATGTGGCACATGTACACCATGGAATACCATGCAGCCATAAAAAGGATGAGTTCATGTCCTTTGCAGGGACATGGATAAAGCTGGAAACCATCACTCTCTGCAAACTAACACAAGAACAGAAAACCAAACACCACATATTCTTACTCATAAGTGGGAGCTGAACAATGAGAACATATGGGCACAGGGAGGAGACATCACACACTGGGGCCTGTTGCGGGGTGAGGGGCGAGGGGAGGGATAGCATTAGGAGAAATGCCTAATATGGATGACATGTTAATGGGTGCAGCAAACCATGGCACATATATACCTAGGTAACAAACTTGCACATTCTGCACATGTATCCCAGAACTTAAAAGTATAATAAAAAATTTAAACAAAGTATTATAGGAGTGTGTGAGGTAATTTTCTAGATTTTGTGATGTTTGTGATAATTGTCAGCTTTAAAAATTTTATATCTTCTTGTAATTTCTTTACTTATTCTAAGTACATATTTACTTTCATACCTAATTGTGTACTAGTAATTTTGTATTCTTTTTAAAAATATGGCCCCAGGCCCTAATGTATCTGGCTTTGTGCCGAAGCCAGGGAGAAAAAAAGATTACCCTTTGTGGTATGGAAAAAAACAAAACAAAACAAAGCAAAACAAAAACCAACAACGAACCCCATGAATTTCTCTATACTAATTTTTATTTGGCATAAAATATTAAATATGAAATTAAGCCATACTCTTGTTTATTTATTTATTTATTTATTTAGACAGAGTCTTGCTCTCACCAGGCTGGAGTGCAGTGGTGTGATCTTGGCTTACTGCAATCTCTGCTTCCTAGGTTCAAGCGACTCTCCTGCCTCAGCCTTCCGAGTAGCTGGGATTACAGGCGTGCACCACCACACTCAGCTAATTTTTGTATTTTTAGTAGAGACAGGGTTTCACCATGTTGGCCAGGATGGTCTTGATCTCCTGACCTCGTGATCTGCCTGCCTCGGCCTCCCAAAGTGCTGAGATTACAGGCATGAGCCACCCCGCTTGGCCCCGTACTCATATTTAATATATGGATCAACAGTGGCACCTTCAGGTGGTTGGCATCACAGAAGTTCTGGATCACTCAGTGAGACAGGTGGCATCTTAATGGAAGAGGGGAAGCTCCCCATCTGAGAAGGCTCAGGAGTGGGGCCTCCCCTATTTGCTTAATACTCAGGATGCTAGGAAGCCTTGCAGCTTACTTGTGTCCAAGTGAGGGATTTGTCTATTCTGTAATCTAGTTTGCCTATTCTGTAACCTAGCTCCTAAAACATGGGCAGGTAGCTTAAAAAGATGTCTGAAAGAAACACTGGATTGAAGGCAATGCTAACAGTGGAAGCACAAGTGAACAACAAGCAAAAGGCAGGCTGACACTTCTTTTATTCTTGATATAAATTTTTCTTCAACCATGTTACAAGGTAAAAAGCAATGATGAGCTAATCAGGTATGACAAGAGACCGACAAGAAAATTTTGAAATGACCGAAAGGACTATTTGCAATCTGTATGTATATTCACTGTTATTCATAATAAACCTTGCCCTAGATATTTGTTGAGCTTTGGGCTATTAGCTAATGGTGGTAGCCCATGGATATAATTTATCTATAAATAATTCACACACATACTAGAGTATAGGCTCACATATGTATTTTAATTGATGGAATTGCTTGATTAAAAACCTTTGTACACGGAAGACAAGCTCTACTCTCGACTTGCTCTGAGCAGGAACAGCTACTGATCAGACCAGAGTTGAGCATTCAGTGATTTGCTAAACCACACTGGCTCCTGCTGAGATCCCGACTGGAGTGTATGGAGGAGAATGATCAATTTAAAAAGAGAGAATTATTCAGTCAGCAACAGAAGTGACACACACCAAATACCCAGTCTCTTGAGCTGCCTTGTTTCTTGCAGATGTTACACTTGAAGGCCAAATGTACTTTTGGTATGGCCTGCATGAGTTTCTGTTCATTGTAATCAGAAAAGCGTCCTGAGATTGTGGGTTCCTCAAGGACAGGGAACACGCATGTTTGGACTTCATATTTTCATTTAATGTTATCCTGTGTGTAGTAGGGACTCAGTAAATAGTTGTTGGAATTACAGTGAAAAGTAACCACAGTTGAGGCACTATATATTTAAGACCAGTCAGTCTGACTTTTAAACTTGAAGGTTAGGGAATACTTTTTCAAATCTCCAAATTATTTGTATTGACTATATTTTAATTTTACCTGAGCATAATCTTCCACAATTCTTACTTCTTCTGCCACAATTTCTTCATCCTGTTTAACAAGCATCTGAACTTTCTCAACTACTTGTGAATCTTTCCGTAGTTTTTCCATTAGAGTTTCTGTTTCCTAATGAAGCACATAATTGTTCTTAGAATGAATTTTAAGAGACGTGATCTCTTTTCTAAAAGAGTAATTCAAATATCTCATTTCACTATGGTTAAGTTTATTAAAATCAGCCTGAAATATATTTAATAGATGCATAAAATGAGAGAGAGAGCAAGAGACAAATAAAATGGAGAGAGCAAGAGCTCTCACCATTTGGCCAGCTCTCAGTTGCACCCCCGTTTAGAAGCTCTGTCATCCACCATGCTTGATGGTAGCTCTCTGCCATTGGTGCTCTCTTCCATTGGTCTGCCATTGGGATAATGCCTAGGATGACTACAGTAAATATTTCATGCATTACACACAAAGAGTGATGATGAATGATGGTTTTTAGAATAGTTGATAGACTGCAAGTTATCACAGCATATTTCAGATGGATTTAACTAACTGACTAGGGAATCTTTCTACATAAGCTTCTACAGTTAGCTATATACCTATTACCCTTAATTATCAAAATGTAATAATGTTACTATTTTGCTGTTATTGCTTTTTTGTTCTCATTTTACAGATAAACTGAGACAAAAAAACAAGTTATTTCTTTCATATGTCTACAACTATAGGGTAACAAAGCTGGAGTTCTAGCCTATCTTTGTCAGGTATCGGAGCCTTTGCTTTCAAACACTGTTCTATATTAGACTATAAAATCTTTAAAAGAGATTTCAAAGCAAACATACCTTTGTTTTTTGTTCTACTTGAGGGCCAAGAATCAAGAGCTCTTCTTGCATTTCTGTAACTAGTGTGGTTGTTTCCAGGATTGTGGATAGACCCATATGGAAGCGATCCCTGAAGAAGAAAAAGTATTAAGAAGGTGTAAGATATAACACAATTTGGCAAATACAATTTGATAATATATAAAAAGAATTACTCAAATTATGGCCAAATGGAGTTTATTCTAGAGATGCAAGACTGGCTCACTATTTGAAAGTCAATCAATATAATCCACTATAGTAACAAGCTATAAAGAAGAAAATTCACTGCTGCATCAGCATCCATTGATGCAGAAAAAAAATTTGATAAAATTAATGATGACTAGGAAGAGGGGGAAATTTCTCAACTTGGTGAAGAACAGATGCAGTTAAAAATAAAATGGACTCAAAGGAAAAACTAATAATGAGAAATGGGCATCTGAGGCTCAGCTCCCACTGGAGCACACTTAAGACAGGCAAATTGGGCTTTAAATGTACTAATTCTCCATAAGGGTACCTTTCATTTAAACAGAATATTTAATTGTAAGTTTTGGGGTGGGAAAGAGGACCAGATAGGCTGTAAGAGACCCAAACCATATAATTAACTCTTCTCGCTTTTTCTCCCCCAACATCTACCCCTGGGAAACTGGACTACTGAAATTTCCAAGTAGCAAAGAAGAGTTGAGCAGTGGGAGACTATAACCTGTCTTTTGCCACTGAGATATGCTTGCTGGATATAACCAGTTATGGATGTTGATAATAATGATTATGCATATAAGGTGATATAGCTCTTAAGACTGTCCTTGCATGGCCCACGCATTGGGGGTGGAAGATGTCCTACGATAGTACAAGGTACGTACGGAAGAAACTGCTGAGTGATCTAGAGTTGTGTTGTGGGTAAGACATGAGGAGGACTGGAAAAGGGGTGAATGACTGTGATAGGGACTGGTCATACTGATTACACAGCTGTGAATGGAGAGCTACAACCCTGGGTGATGGGGAGGGGACACCTTAGATCCCAGGAGGTTAGGAGTGAGAGGAAGGTTCATTAAACTCTCTTGACTCTCGCCTGTAAGGCATCTGGCCAATTTTCTCAGACCGTTGACATTATCCTTAATTTAACGGCTGACCAACAAAAATCTTAATCTAAGGACTCTCAGAAACCTCTTAGGATCTGCTGATCCCAGGAGTGAACAATTTTTCCTTGAAACGGAACAAGATTAGCTTTCTGAGCACTGATGTGATTATCTTTAGCCTCATTATTATATTCAGACTACTTCAACTGCTCTAAAATGAACTGTTATTGGATCTATCATGCCCTACCTGACCTTGTTAACAAAAACTTAATAAAATTAGACCCCGACCCCACATTAGCAAAAAGCTGCTATTGAGGTTGCTACTTCTTATGTAAATGTCAGGCCTATACTTACCTGCGGCACACAAATTAGTTCACACTCTCCAGCACGAGCGCTGATGAAAAATCACATTGCACTGGACTTCCTGCTGGCTAGTTGAGACAGAGAATGTGCAATGGCCAATACCTCTTGATGCACTTGGATTAATAACATTTTTAACTGGCTTAGCTCCAGACAGGGAGCTTGGCTGTGGTCTATCCTCCAAGTGGGAGTCACAGTCATGATCACTCTCATACAGTGTTCCCTATGGCAAATGGAATGAATCTGGCCCAGGCCCCAATCAGAGTAATTAGTTAGGGTATCTGACGGAGTGGGCTATTTTAAAAAAAGAATTATTAGCTAGATACATGAAAGGTTTAGGAGATGGACTTGGAGGGGAATAGTTCCACCATGGTGCCTCCGCAGCCTTTCATGTCTCCATATAGGTTATATAGACAAGGCTTGGCTGCAGTTGATCTAAGTGTTGGCAGGACACCCCTGATCTTTCTGGAACACAAAAATGTGGGGCGCTTGTGAGTAGATGCTACAAGGCCATTTCCTACTAATTTCCCCATCTTCCTGGAAGATTGTCATAAGACAGTTTTCCAATGTCTCCTGTATTCTGATTAGCAGTGAGGTCTGCTGCTTCATGTTTCTTCCCATGCCTCCTCAGGTACCAATGCTGGCTATAAAACTGCTTAGCAGGTGTTCCACTATCGGTGTTGTAGTCATCTGAAGCCTTTTATTTTGCTGTCATCCCATGAGACAAAGGACATGGGGACTGGTACTGTTAGTTACTCTTGCTTTCATTGCCCATGTAAGAAATAAACTGTCAGAATGCAACAGGGACTAATTGTTTATTTACTGGCCAAGTCTGTCAGCCTTGCCTTGACAGGGGCAGCCTTTGAAGGCACACAGGGCACACAGGGGGGATATCAACCTTATCTCCTTTAAGATCTTCTGCAGCTTCTGGCTTTTTGTCCCACCAAAAAGGCAGATTTGGCTCACCATTTTGCATTTGTGTCTCTTTTCGCAAACAAAAACACCAATATAAAATATATTTCTGATTTGTTCTCAAAGTCTTACCTCTTTGTTTGCATCTCTTCCTCTCGTGCCCTCAAAATGTGTGCAAATGTTTCCATAAATTGCAAGTAGCTACTGGGAGTGGTATAATAAAATCTTCCAGTTTCTTCAAAGTATTTTCTGTTCAAGTCTTTCATGCTTTTGTGGATTTGGACACAGGTTGGGGCAAGTTTTTCTTTCAAGTTCTGAAGAATAATAATTTTTAAGAATTAAGAGAAAGCAATCCAAATATACATAAAAAGAGAAAGTTGAACACTTGGAATTAATTAAAATAGCTTATTATTTCTGAGATCTGGAGATGTAGAGAGAGCTCCTGGATGAGCAGGACAAAGAAAATATGAGTTTTTTTTGTTGTTGTTGAGACAGAGTCTCGCTTTGTCACCCAGGCTGGAGTGCAGTGGCCGGATCTCAGCTCACTGCAAGCTCCGCCTCCCGGGTTTACGCCATTCTCCTGCCTCAGCCTCCCGAGTAGCTGGGACTACAGGCGCCCGCCAGCTCCCCCGGCTAGGTTTTTGTATTTTTTTTTTAGTAGAGACAGGGTTTCACCGTGTTAGCCAGGATGGTCTCGATCTCTGACCTCATGATCCTCCCATCTTGGCCTCCCAAAGTGCTGGGATTACAGGCTTGAGCCACCGTGCCCGGCCGAAAATATGAGTTTTAATTGTTGGGATGGTGGTGGGGCAACAGTAGAGCTAACTATGAATGGCATGCCACACTCATCCTTCTAGGCTTTACCCCTATGTTACTCTCACTTTTACTATAGTCATCCAAAGATTTAGGGCATTGGTATCAATGGCCAAGGGTTATAATGTTTTCTTTGTCTTAACATTTTTTATTTATTTTTTATTTTGAGACTAGGTCTTGCTTTTTTGCCCAGGCCAAAGTACAGTGTTGTAATAATAGTTCACTATAGCCTCAAACTCTTGGGCTCAAGAGATCCTCCTGCCTCATCCTCCCATGTAACTGGGACTACAGATGTGTGCCACCACAACTGGCTAATTTTCTAAATTTTTTGTAGAAACAGAGTTTCACCATGTTGCCCAGGCTGGTCTTGAACTCCTGACCTCAACCAATCCTCCTGCCTTGCCTCCCAAAATGCTGGGATTATAGGTGTGAGTCACCATGCCCAGCCTTCTTTATCTTTTATATTTCTTTCTTAAAGTGGTTATGAATAGCAGGATACTTAAGGAAATTTCCTTAAAATAAAGCTACAAAAATGCAAGGACCCAAAGGATGTGCAGATGAGCAAAACCAGACTGCGAAGAATATTCTCTTTGCCTGGATTGGGAGATAATTCTGATTTAGACATAAGCTAGTCCTGATGACTCATCTCCAGTCCAAGTCTAAGCAGTCACTGGTCACTTTTAACTCAGCTGCATTTTTTTTTCTTCTGGTTCTACCCCGTCTCTGTCCTCCTTGGCCTTTGCTTTCCTTGATCACTTAGACAAGTAAGGATGCAATCCCATTGGTCCCATAGGACCTAGAAATGTCCTACATTGAATTTCAGTTCTCTATGCATTTACAGCTCCTTTGGTCAACACTTCTTACCCCCTTTGCTGTCAGCTAGGTCTTATGGGATCTTCAGTTTAGTCACTCCAGAATAGGTTCTTTCTTACTGTTGGCTCATAAATTCTGAGTTAATTTTGTGTTGTGGCTTGTGCTGTCACTGCTTTGCTGACTTGCTGTTGTAGCCAAGCCAGAACAATTTACAAGGAATACACAGAAGGTTGCAGCATCCTTACCATAGAATCTGGTATGCAGAATGGAGACTGTTTTCCTTCATAGAAATCTGCTGTTCCACCATGTGGACAGCATAGTGAAGAGACCCAGGCATTGCAGAATCTGAATCTGGGCATCTTTGAAATAGGGTGAATTCAGGGGTACAAGAGATGGGGAATTAATAGGGAATCAATATAAACACTTGATCCATTTTATTATAAACTGGCTTAGAAATGCCTGTTTTTGTCCATCTAGAGTTCCTTGCTCTTCAGAGGCATAATACCATCAGATGCTGTCAATAAACTGAAACCTTCACTTGTATTAAATATTTACCTCTCTGTTCTCAAAATTGACTTTTTCTTTTAAGAATGAGTTAGCTACAATAAGGAGAGCTTCTTCTGGCCACCTCTCGTACCAATCGATCGTGCAGGAGCTAATCATAGAAGGATATACTCTACAATTTTGGCGGAAGCTAGGTCCTTCAGGACTCATGATCACAAAAATATGAAGATTTTTATATATTCTCTGAAAATTAATGAAAATATAAATTGTTAAAATGTAATACACTGTTTTGAAAAAATATTACATTAAAAATTTCATGGAAAACATATTTCAGATCTTTCCTTCGTGGGTAGACCAGAGATTGATCATTTGTGCATGGACTGCCTGCCATAAACAGAGCCCTTCCCAGGGAAACTAACAGTAGGGGAGGCACTGGACCCAGAACACCCCTTGCATAAACCAACTCTTATGACGGGGGCTGGTGCTAGAGTTCTGTTCAGTAGGGGACTTTATATCAGATGATGCTGGGTCTGACTATTTAACTCTTTGCTCTGGGATGGTGTGCATTTAAGACCCACAGAAACTCAAAGTGAGAAAATGGTCAGATGAATTAGAGCTGAAAGAAACAACCTGACAATAAGAGTAGAGCACCAGAGGTAGTAATAAAACTCCTATAGCTAAAGGATTACAGCTAAGCAATATGAGACCTACACAGTTTTACAGGCCCTAGGCTAAGTGCTAGTTTCTTTGCAATTTGCCTTCAGCCCTTTTCCTTATAAGACCTGGCTGTGCTGCTGCTGTTGCTGGATTCTTGGCAAGACTGGCAACAGGGCACAGATTCCTTCTTCCTTATTTCCAGATATCACTTTGCAATAAGTCCGCATTACTGAAAACAGCCTCAGTGAGTTAGTGTTCCTTTTAACTCAGAGTCGAACTGTACAAAATATTAAGTATCAAGCAACTTATTTTGTCAAATAAATATGGTAAAGCTGAAAGAAGACTAAAAGGTAAGTGTTTTTCCTCTTTTTTGTCTTTAACAAATTTATAAAGGCAAATAAAACTTCTCAGTGCAAAATTCATGCAATGTGGAAATGTTTAAAGTAAAAATGAAAATACCTCTCTTACACATTCCCAAAACTTCTACCTAGAGATATCAAATATTAGCAGTTTAAAGTGTGCCTTTATTATTTGTTATTATTGTAGGACATGTCAAATTAGTTTTGGAAGCACAGTATTATATATATTATACATATATCATGTATATAATTAAAATTGATTTCTAACTGAGATTCTTGGTTTATTTATTCATTTTCTGGAGTACTTCTCTGCACTCCAAACTGAAATTTCTTTTTTCTTCCTTATTATTTAAATCTAATGAATAAACCAAATATAGTAACAAGGCACAAGAGTGCCACAATTGTCAGGATAAATGCTATCCTTCTTTCTACGATGTTATTAAAAAATCTAACTAAATCTAAGGATATCCACTCATATTACCTTGTTCTCTATCAACTGTGGAGTCATTTTTGGAATTTTTAAAACATCTTCTTGTGACAGGTTACTAAGTATCTGTTTGATACTTAGCAATGTTGTTACTAAGGTGAGAAATGGTGGATGGCCAGATTCAATTTTTAAATTGCCCTATGATAGACAAAAACTAGCACCAGAAATAAATCCACCTGTGGTCCTTCCCCAGTGAGTATTCTAGTTTGAGTAATCATGTCCATATATTCGCTAAGCCACTGGTCAGTCATCATGTCTCAAAGACACAGAAAGTTGAGTTCATTTTGACTAATCTATATCTCTCGTCAAACCAGTTTGTTCACAGCTCCTCTGCTGCTGAGTTCATTCTGAATAGCACCTGCTGTATCCAGTCAATTTCTTTTTGTATCCATCACCTCCTGGTCAATTCCAGGACTATTCTAAAGGATGAAATGTTTCTTGTTTCTTGCCTTTCCAGACTTGTTACCAAAAAGATGAAATAAGAACATCATTATCTGAGAAAGAATCTTTGTGTAAGAAATACTCTTGGGATTTTATTTTTCATTTTATTGCCTCCTGCTGGTATTATTTTTTAAAATCGTTGATAGCCAGACAGGCTCAGATTCATGTAAGTTTTTGACCTACCTAAGGATATGGTTTGTCTGTGGGTAGGGTACTCATTATTTTACCTTAAAAACTCATATAAAGATCTAAAGAAATTATATCCAACTTAAAAATCATGTACAGAATTATAAACATGGTCTACTTTTAACATGACAATTTGATAAAGCCAAGTCACAAAAAAGTACCTTTTGAAAGAGTGAAAGTAAAGATTGCCTATTATCCATATGACCAGACTGTTCAGTAAGAGATCTGATTTTCATTGCAATAGAATCCAGCTCAACATTTTCAAACAGGTCAGGTATTCTTCCTGAATTGATGATGTAGTTCAAATCTTCTAAAAATAAATCCTTAGGCAAAACACATATTTAATCAGGAATGAGTAAATTATTCATATATTCTACCCTAACCACATCAATTTGAGAAAGCAAGAAAGCAATAGCGATTAAGGAGAACTGAGGCTAAGTGTTTTTTTTTTTTAAAAGCTAATATCCCCCACCTGCCACCTTTTTTTTTTTTTTTTTTTTTTTTTTTTTTTTTTTTTTTTGAGACAAAAGTCTTACCCTGTTGCTCAGTCTGGAGTACAGTGGCATAGTCATGGCTCACTGCAGCCTTGAACTACTGGGCTTAAGCCATCCTCCCACCTCAGCCTCCCAAATAGGTAGAATGAAAGGTGCATGCCACCATGCTTGGCTAATTTTTAAAATATTCTTGTAGTGACTCGGTCTCTCTATGATGTCCAGGCTGGTCCATCTTCCCACCTTGGCCTCCCAAAGTGCTGGGATTATAGGCATCAGCCACTGTGCCTGTCCTAAGACTAACGTTTTCATTCAAACCCATCAGAATATTTTTTTCTGAGTCAAAATAAGCTTCATTCATCCATTCATTCATTCAAACATTAGAGAAACATATACTTGGTATGGAGAGTATGCCAAATAGCTGCGACAGGCACTGAGAAAAGAGGTATGGAGGAGTGGGTACAATAATGAATTAGGCAGGAACCCGGTTCAGGCAGTTCACAGAAGCCCTCAATACATCTACATTTGCGATTGAATAGTAGTAGACAAACTAGAAATAACATTGCTGAAGGATTATTTTAATTTAACTGAATTCATATCTTTATAGGACCTCAAATTCAATGGAAAAGGTAACAGATGAGAAAAAGTAGGAAAACAAACTCTGCCAGAAGAGTTATTATAAACATAAGGACATTTTGCTTTTGAGAATAAATCCAAGATTTCTTTAAAAAAAAAAGCATTTAAAAAAGTAGGTAGCATTAGTGACTCTCTTCAGGAGACTGAGACACTCATAGGTTCATGGTATTTCAGTTCAGGTGGGGAAGGGCAGAGAGCTTGTGGGGAGCTCTCCAGTAGAGGCCAACAGAGGTAACACAGGGCTAACTTATTTCCTGTCTCACCTCATATGTGATGGAGAACTGCCAAAGCTTGTTACACACTGATAGTTACGCACTCTTTTTGGGTCACATGAAAAGCAATGATATGGCCAGAAGAAGCCTAGAAAGTGTGGGAAACAGATCCAATGATCTCGAAGTCCTGAGTAACATGAGAGTAGAGGAGCCATGTTCATTTCAGCTTTAGCCTGAAATGATTTTCTGAAACTGATTTATTAAATTAGAACAATGGGCTCCTGGCATGGGAGAAACTACATCTAAAATCCAGAAAGAAATTTTGTGGCAGAAACCTCAACTGGATCAACAGAGCTGGATATTTAAGTTTGGTGAAGGGAGACTATATAGATATAGCAGAAATCCTGGAGGAGTATAGTAGATATGATATGGCATTTGGATTTGCTCTCAAAAATATGACATGAAAAAAATAACTCAATGGAGAAAGGCCCAGCACTAAGAGAAAAAACAGGATGAGGGTTGAAACAATACTCAATAACTACATATGTCTGGATCAAAAACAATAAACAATGTTCCCTTGAAATTTTGTCACAAGAGTAAATACAATCTGAGGTGGCATTCCTAATTTTGTCTTGGACATGGAAGAGTATAGTTTGTGAAAAATAACAGAACTGAAAAAAAGTGAGTGATTAGCAATTTTTGCTTGTACATAAATATAGTATATTCTGGGCCTGGCGACTGGCCAGATGGCTGGCTAGAAGTACTTGGAAGTAGTCTTCCCCATAAGAAAGGACCAGTGTAACAAATAAACAGTTAAGATTTGACTAGAATGTCAATGGGAGAGTGCATGAGTACAGTGAGAGGATGGAGAGGTACCTGTGGTGACTGGAAGCCCAGGAGGACAATGTGGAGGCATCCTGCCTCTGCAGCCCTGTCTCCCCTGTCCAGATCAGCTGGGAGTCAAGAGGGACTTCTCCTGGTGAAGACAAGGTAAGCAGAAGAACCCCACCAGCCCCATTGCCATTGAAACACCTACAGTCATTATACAGGACAATCTCAGAGTACTTTCTAGTCCTGGGCCCATTTTAGGGAGCTGCTGGAAATTCTTGCAGCTGCATTGCTCTGGATCGGGAGCACAAGGTGTGTACTTCCCACCCACCCTCACTCCCCCTGTGAGCCAAGCTACAGCAGCATCGCACCATCTTGAGACCAGAGCTACCTCTGGAGTGGGCCCTGCTCTAGGGGCCAGTAGCCATGCAACTCTCCAGCACTGGGACTTCATCTTCATTCTTCCACCAAGTCCCCATGGGTGGCTCTATGCCACAACCCGAGCTGTGCAGAGCCTGGGCCCAGGATTGGCTTTGATTGTGGTCCTGCCAGCAGAGAAACCAATCCCCAATGCCTGCACTTTTACCCAGAGGAACAATCTGGCAGTCCCATTTAGGGTGACCCTACCCTTGAGCTGGCCAAACTGCTGTGTACTCTTCTTGAAGTAGGAGGGGTCCCAGAGCCACTGAACAGCTGACACATTCTTGGGCTGGCAGAGTGCTACATGCCCATGCCCAGGACCTGAGAAATAGCCCCACAAGTGCCTCCACTAAGGACATGCCCCTGGCCTGCCCAACAGCTCTGTGCCCACAATCAGGTCCTGAGAAACAGCCTTACAGGTTACCCCTGAAACACATACCCCCAGGCTAGCCAAGCAAACCTTTGCCTGCATCCTAAGCCTGAAAAATAGCTCCGTGGGTTGCCCCTGGCAGACACAACCCCTTCAGGCCAGCTGAACAGCCATGCACCCATATCTCAGGCTTGAGAAACAGCCTTATGGGTCACCGCTGGTGGGCACACTCCCAGGCTGGCCAAGAAGCATTGTGCTTACCTCATGGACCTAAGAAACCGCCCTGTGGTGCATCCCCCATGCTGCAGACATGCCCCAGGCCTGCCTAATGACTCTGTGCCTGTGCTAAGGGCCTAAGAAACAATCCCATGGGCAACCCTGGCAGACACACAACCAGGCCAGCCAAGTAACTGTATGCCTATGCCCCCAGCTAGAGTAGTAGTCCTATGGCTCCAAATCAAGTGAGCCAGATCCCGAGTTGGCTGATTCACTGCATGCATGCACATGCCCCTGACATGAGAAACAGCCTGGTGAGCCCACCTTCAGCAAAGTTGCCCCATTGCCTTCACAAACTCTCACAGCCTAGGCTGCTGAGACATTTGCAAATGTCACCAGCACGGATTACAACTGAAGAAACTACATGGAGACTACACTACTGTATCCATCTAGAATCAAGTCCATGCACCCAATGACTGACACTGTAAAACCCATACCTATGAATAAGTCTTTCCTTATGAAAGCTACTCCATAAAGTTGGAAAGGTGATTGTTTTTCGAGATGCATAGAAATCAATGAAGGGACACATCAAACATGAAAAAGCAAGCAAACATGAAACCTCCAAAGGAACACAGTAACTCACCAGTAACAGGTCGCAATCATAAGAAAATATACAAAATGCCAGAAAAAGAATGTAAAATAATAATCTTAAAGAAATGCAATAAGATACAAGATAAAGATTGACAATTCAACAAAATCAGGAAGACAGTTCATGGTTTGAATGAGAAATTCAATAGGGAGATATATATCATAAAAAAGGATCAAAAACACATCCCAGAGCTACAGATTTCAATGAAAAATATTATAATTGAGAGCTTCTATGACAGATAAGACCAAGCAGAAGAAAGAATTTCTGAACTTAAGGGCATTCCAGAAGAAGAGAAGGGGAAAGGTGTAGAAAGCATTTAATTAAATAATAACTGAAGACAATCCCAAGTCTTCAGAGAGAGTTAGTCATACAGATCCAGAAAGCTCCAATATCCCCAAATAGATTCAACCCCAAAAAAGTCTATCTGAGGAACATTACAGTCAAACTGTCAAAATTCAAAGACTAAGAGAAATTTCCAAAAATGGCAAGAGAAAAATGTCATCATATAAATGGGAAACCCCAGCAGAAGAACAGCAGAATTCTCAGCAGAAACCTTATAGGACAGGAGAGAACAGGATGAGATATTCAAAGAACTGAAGGAAAGAAACTGCCAGCCAAGAAAATTATATCCAAATGCTATCCTTCAGAAATGAATGAGAAATAAAATCTTCCCAAGACAAGCAAAAACCTGAGGGAATTCATCATGCCTAGCATAGCCTTACAAGAAATGCTCAAGGGAGTCTTACAAGTGGAAGTGAAAAGATGATAACCACCATTATGAAAACATGCAAAACTATAACACTCACTGGTAGAGCCAATACACAAAGGGGAAAAAAGAAAGGAATCGAACTCTATCACTCCAAAAAAAAAAACAAACAAACAAAAAACAAAAAACGAACAACAACAACAACAACAAAAAACCACCCACCACAAAAATCAATGATAAGAAAGGAAGGATATACAAAACAACCAGAAAACAATCAACAAAATGAGATAAATAGGTCCTCATCAATCTATTATAACCTTGAATTTAAATGGATTAAATTCCCCATACTATTAGAACCTCCATACTATTTGCCATAATGGCTGTACTAGATTACATTCCCATGTACTAGATATACATGTAGCCAACAATTATATTTTAAAATGCTCAACATCACTGATAGTTAGAGAAATGCAAATCAAAACCACAATGAGATACCATCTAACACCAGTCAGAATGGCTACTATTAAAAAGTCAAAAAATAGCAAATGCTGATGAGGTTGTGGAGAAAAAGGAATGCTTATACACGGTTGGTGGGTGTGTAAATTGGTTCAGCCATTGTGGAAGACAGTGTGTCAGTTCCTGAAAGACCTAAAGACAGAAATACCATTCAACCCAGCAATCCCATTAGTGGGTATATACCAAGAGGAATATAAATCATTCTATTATAAAGACACATGCATGTGTATGTCATTGCAGCACTATTCACAATAGCAAATACATGAAATCAACCTAAATGTTCATCAGTGATAGGCTGGATAAAGAATACGTGGACATATACACCATAGAATACTATGCAGCTATAAAAAAAAAAAAAGAAAGAAAACAAGACCATATCTTTTGCTGGGACATGGATGGAGCCGAAGTCATTATCCTTAGCAAACTAGCACAGGAACAGAAAACCACATACTGCATGTCTTCACTTATAAGTGGGAGTTAAATGATGAGAACATATGGACACAGAGGAGAACTATACACACTGGGGCCTTTCAGAGTGTGAAGGGTGGGAGGAGGGAGAGAATCAGGAAAAAAACTAATGAGTACTAGGCTTTATACCTGGCTGATGAAGTAATCTGTACAACAAACCCCCATGACACGTTTACCTATGTAAAAAATTTGCACTTGTACTTCTGAACTTAAAATAAAAGTTTTTTTTTAAAAAGAGGTTTTGGTAGAATCTTTACATATTTATAAGACCATGTCATCTGGAAATGGGCAATTTTACTTCCTCCTTTTTAACTTGGATGCCCTTAATTTCTTTCCTTTATCTAATTGCTCTGGCTAGAATTTCCAGTGCTATGTTGAATAAGAGTGGTGAGAATGGGCACTCTTTTCTTGTTTTAGCTCACAGAGGAAAAGCTTTGAGCTTTTCCCTATTCACTATGATGTTAGCTGTGGGTTTGTCACATATGGCCTTTATTGTGTTGAGGTACTTTCCTTCTATAGCTAAGTTATTGAGAGTTTTTTTTTTTATTTTTTTTTTATCATGAAGGGATGTTGGATTTTATTTAATGCCTTTTCAGCATCTATTGAGGTGATCGTAGTTTTTTCTCTATATTCTGTTTATGCAGTGTATCATGTTTATTGAGTTGCATATGTTGAACCATCCTTGCATTCCTGACATAAATCCCAGTTGATAATGGTGTATTATCTTTTTGATGTGTTGTTTGATTCAGTTTGCTAGTATTTTGTTGAGGATTTTTGTATCTAGATTCATCAGGAATATTGGCCGGTAGTTTTCCTTTTTCATCATGTCCTTGTCTGGTTTTGGTAACAGTGTTAAGCTGACCTCATAGAAAGAGTAAGGAATAATTTCCTCCTTAATATTCTGGAATAGCTTGAGAATAATTAATATTAATTTGTCTTTAATAGTTTGGTAGAGACTGGGAGCAGTGGCTCATGCCTGTAATCCCAGCACTTTGGGAGGCCAAGGCAGGCAGATTACCTGAGGTCAAAAGTTCAAGACCAGCCTGGCCAACATAGTGAAACCCAATCTCTACTAAAAGTACAAAAAAAATTAGCCAGGTGTGGTAGCAGGTGCCTGTAATCCCAGCTACTTAGGATACTGAGGCAGGAGAATTGCTTGAACTCAGGAGTCAGAGGTTGCCATGAGCTGAGATGGCACCACTGCACTCCAGCCTGACTCCATCTTAAAAAAAAATAGTTGGTAGAATTTAGCAGTGAGGCCATCCAGTAGTGGAATTTTTGTTGTTGTTTGTTTGTTTGTTTTTGGGAGAGCTTTTATTACTGATCAATCTTGTTACTTATTATAAGTCTGCTCAGGTTTTCTATTTCTTCTTGGCTCAATCTTGATAGATTACATATGAATTTATTCATTACCTCTAGGTTTTTTAATTTATTGATGTGTAGCTATTCATAATAGTCTCTAATAATCCTGTGTATTTCTATGGTATCCATTGTAATGTATTCTTTCTCACTTCTGTTTTTATTTATTTGGATCTTTTCTGTTGTTAGTTTGTCTAACTAATAGTTGTTTGGTTTTGTTTTTCTTTACAAAAAAAACTTTTGGTTGTGTTGATCTTTGGTATTGTTTTTTATTATCAATTTCATTTATTTTTGCTGTGATTTTTATTATTTATTTCCCTCTACTAATTTTGGGTTCATTTGTTCTTGCTTTTTCTAGTTCCCTGAGATGCATTGTTGGGTTATTTATTTGAAATATTTCTTTTTTTATGTAGGCATTTATTATTATAAACTTGCCTCTTAATACTGCTTTTCCTGGACCCCTAGGTTTTGTTATGTTGTGTTTCCATTATCATTTGTTTTGAGGAATTCTTAAATTTCATTCTTAATTTCTTCCTTCATCCATTTGTTATTCAGGAGCATACTGTCTAATGTCCATGAATGTTACAGTTTTGAATGTTGCTCTTGTTATTGATTTCTAGTCATATTCTATTGTATTCAGATAAGATACTTGATATGATTTTGATTTTTAAAAATTTGTTGAGACTTGTTTGTGTTCTAACATATAATCAGTCATGCAGAATGTTCCATGTGCTAATGAAAAGAATGTGTATTCTGTGGCTGTTGAGTGAAATGTTCGTTAAGTGTCTGTTAGGTCCACTTGGTCTATGGTGCAGTTTAAATCTGATGCTTGCTGATTTTCTGTCTAGATGAACTATTTAATGCTGAGAGTGGGGTGTTGAAATCCCCAACTATTATTGTATTGGGGTCCATCTCTTCCTTTAGATATAATATTTGATTTATATATCTGGGTGCTCCAGTGTTGGGTACATATATATTTACAATAGTTATATTCTCTTGCTGAATTGATTACTTTATTATTATATAACGTCCTTTGTCTCTTTTTACAGTTTGACTAGAAATCTGTTTTATCTGATAGAAATATAGCTACTCCTGCTTGTGTTTGGTTTCTGTTTGCATGGAATATCTTTTTCTATCCCTTCCCTGTCACTCTATGTCTGTCTTTACAAGTGTGTTGAATTTCTTGTAGGCAGCATATAGTTGGGTCTTGTTTTTCATCCATTCAGCCAGTCTATATCTTTTCTTAAAAATAGAGACAAGGTCTCACTATGTTGCCCAGGCTGGTCTGGAACTCCCGGGCTCAAGAGATCCTCCTGCCTTGGCTTCCCAAAGTGCTGGGATTATAGGGGTTAAACACTGCACCTGGCCAAATGTCTTCTTTTGAAAAGTGTCTGTTCATGTCCTTTGCCCACTTTTTTATGGGGTTGACAAAAATCTCTTAGAACTGATAAATGAATTCAGCAAAGCTGCAGGATACAAAAATCAGTAATGTTTCTATATACAAACAGCAAACTAGGTGAAAAAGAAATTAAAAAGGCAATCCCATTTAGAATAGTTACAATAAATAAAATCAAATACCTGGAAATAAATTTGAACCAAGGAGATGAAAGAACTCTACAAGGAAAGCTGCAAAACACTGATAGAAGAAACTGAAAAGAGTACAAACAAATGGAAAGACACCCCATGTTCATGAATCAAAAAAACTAATATTGTTAAGATGACCATACTACCCAAAGCAATCTACAGATTTGTTGCAATCTCTGAAAAAATGCCAATGATATTCTTCACAGAAATAGGAAAAATTCCTAAAATTCAAATGGAACCACAAAATATCTCAGAAATCCAAAGCTATTCTTTCTGAGCAAAAAGAACCAAAGGATCCAAAGGTCTTTCTGAGCAAAAAGAACAAAGTTGGAGGCATCACACTACCAGACTTCAAAACACATTATAAAGCTATAGTAACCAAAACAGCATGGTATGGGAACAAAAACAGACACATAGACCAATGGAATAGAATAGAGAACCCAGAAATTAATTCATGTATCAATGGCCAACTCATTTTTGACAAATGCACTGAGAACATACAATGGAAAAAAGTCAGTCTTCAATAAATGGTGCTGG
The DNA here is from genome assembly GCF_043159975.1 of Macaca nemestrina. NCBI lineage: Eukaryota > Metazoa > Chordata > Mammalia > Primates > Cercopithecidae > Macaca > Macaca nemestrina. The sequence continues at coordinate 83,503,771 of NC_092125.1, read as the reverse complement.
GAAAGTTGAATATCCATATACAGAAGAATGAAAGTAGACCCCCACCTCTCACCCTATACAAGAATCAACTCAAAATTAATTAAACAGCTAAATGTAAGACCTGAAACTAAAACTACTGGAAGAAAACAAGGGAAATGCTTCAGGACATTGGTCTTGGAAAAGAATTTATAAATAAGACCTCAAAAGCGCAGGCAACAAAAGCAAAAATAAACAAATGGAATTATATCATACTCAAAAGGATGGTAAATTTCCTTCTGTATAGCAAAGGAAACAATAGAATGAAAAGACAAACTACAGAATAGGAGAAAATATTTGCAAATGATTCATCCAATAGAGGATTCATATCCAGAACTCAAACTTAACAGCAAAAACAAAAAATAAAGAACAAAAAACAAACAAAACATGATTAAAAAATGGGCAAATGATATGAACAGATATTTCTCAAAAGAAGACATACAAATGGCCAAAAAAATGAATAAATGCTCAATATCACTAATTGTTAGGGAAATGCAAATCAGAACCACAATGAGTTATCATCTCTCCCCAGTCAGGATGGCTATCATCAAATAGACAAAAAATAGCAAATGATGGTAAAGATGTGGAGAAAGGGAACTCTTATACACTGTTGGTGGGAATGTAATCTAGTACAGCCATTATCGCAAATAGTATGGAGGGTCCTCAAAAAACTACACATGAGTCTGGGCAACACAGTGAGACCCCACCTCAATAAAAAAAATTAGCTGGGTGTGGTGGTGCAGTCTTGTAGTCTCAGCTACTTGGGAGGCTAAGGTGGGAGGATCACTTGAGCCTTGGAGGTTGGGGCTTCAGTGAACCATGATCGCACCACTGCACTCCAGCCTGGGTGACAGAGGAAGACCCTGTCTCAAAACCAAAACAAAACAAAACAAAAATGATGATGATGATGATGATGATGATGATACAAATAAAATGATCATAAGATCCAGCAATCCCACTTCTGGGCATTTATCCAAAGAAAAGGAAATCAGTGTATCGAGGAAACATCTGTACCTTCATGTTTATAACAGCTCTTTTCACAATAGCCAAGATACAGAATCTACCTAAGTGTCCACCAATTAATGAATGACTAAAGAAAAGATGGTACATAAAATTCATAGAATATGATTCAGCCATAAAAGAGAATGAAATCCTGTCACTTTGGCAACATGATTATGTTAAGTGTAGTAAGCCAGGAACAGAAAGTTAAACACCACATCCTCTCACTCATATATAAAAGTTAAAAACAAGTGGATCTCACGGGAGTGAAAAGTGGAACAGAAGATACTAGAGGCTGAGAAAGGCATGGGAAAGGGAGAGAAGGATAGTGAGGGATTTTTTTTAAGGGATACAAAATTACAGCTAGAGAGGAGGAATAAGTTCTACTATCCTACAGCATTGTAGGATGACTATACATAACGATAATATATTATATAGTGTCAAAGGGCTAGAAGGAGGATATTGAATGCTCCTAACACAAAAATGATAAACGTTTGAGATGAATATGCTAATTATGGTAATCTGCTCTTACATGTATTGAAACATCACTATACCCCATAAACACATGTACAATTATCATGCCAATTTAAAACATTTAATTGAATTTAATTTGAAAAGAAAATAAACAGACGAGCCACAGACTTGGAGGAAATATATATATACATGCCAAAAATAACATATTCTGTAAGGAAAGTCCTATATCTGACAGTGAAATTAGAGCAGAAAAAGAGTAATGGAGAGAAACAGAAGCTTGGATGCTGTAAGAGCAGATTGTAGATTACATACCTAACTGTAGATTACAGATACTGGATATAGATGAAAGGGTTTTTAAAATACAGATCATAAAGCTAGTTCTGATATAAGACAGATGACTTCAGCTACATAGATAAATTACTTCCAATCTGTCAATTAAAATGAACAAGATAATGACATAGAAAATACCTTTATTGAAATGTTAATTCATAACTACCTGTGGCATCATTACAAATATATAAACTCTGTGGGTTAATTCATAACTACCTGTGGCATCATTACAAATAAATAATAACTGGATAAGAACAGAGAATACTGCAAGCAAACTGATATTGTAGGCTAATAGAACCATTGATAAATATTTTCTTGTTTTCTTTTCAAATATTAAATTTCTGGGGAGGGGGTAGCCACGAAGATATCAAACTTCAGCAAATAACAAAGACAAAAAGTACTTACCTGCTCTATGTTTAAATTGGGAACCATCAGAACAGTGGGTTTCCCTTTTAATCCTGCGTGAATAAACACCTTTTTAAAAACTTCTTTGAATTCGATGTAGGCACATTTGTGAGATATAGGCACTCGGTATAGTTTGTTATCTGTCAGATAACAGGCCAAGGTTGCACATGTTTTTTTCCCACATCCATCTATTCCAATCTTTGGGAGAAAAGAAATCCAACATATGACATATATTTTCTGGGAACCTTTCAATGTATAGTTTTCTGTTTATTATTTGTGCTAGAAATTTTGACCGTAAAAATACCCCAGAATATTTTTATTTATAACCTTTTGGAAGGCATATTAAATGTAATTTAAATATTTTATCAAAATTTTTATAATGCACTCATCCACATTCAATATTTTCATCTTTTCATAGCCTCTTGAATACACGAGAAAATTTCACTGGAAAGAGAATATGATCTTGAAAAATAGCACAGACAGGCTTATAAACCATCTTTATATCACTGTCAATATTTGATTCTTCATTTATAAGTAACTAGATAGATCTTTTCCTTTTTATTTTGAGCAATAGGTACTTAATAAATGCTTTTGGGGAATAATGGCAAAGTATTGTTTTCAAAACAGCTTTATTTAGGTGTAATTTACAGATTATACCAGTTTTAAGTGTATAATTCAATGTTTTGTAGTACATTTACAGACTTATGCAACCCTTGTCACAATTCAGTTTTGGAACAATTTCCTTCAACCCAAAAAGATCTTTCAAGCCCACTGGCAGTCAATCCCCATCCAACTCTCAGGCCCAATCACTAATATGTTTTCATCTCTATTGATTTGCCTATTTTTGGCATTTCATATAAGTGAAATTATATACCATGAAGTTTAATGTATTCGATTTATTTTACTTAGCAGAATAAGTTCCTTCGTGTTGTATGTGTATCAGTAGTTTGTTCCTTTTTATTGCTGAATGGTATTCTATTGTATGGACATATCACATTTTATTTATCCATTGATGAACATTTGGATTGTTTCTGCTTCTTGATTATGAATAATGCTGCTATGAACATTTCCATACAAGTCTTTGAGTGGACACTGGTTTTATTTTCCCTTGTGTAGAGATAGAGAAATGGAATTGCTCAACTATATGGTAAATCTATGTTAAACTTTATAAGAAATAGCCAAACCATTTTCCAAAGTAGTTGTACTATTTTACATTCCCACAAGCCGTGTATGAAAGTTCAGTTTATACACAGTCTTGTCAATGCTTGTTATTAGCTATCTTTTTGATTATAGACAGTCAAGTGGGTGTTTAGTGTTATTGTGGTTTTAATTTGTATTTCCCTAATGACTAATGAAGCTGAACATCTTTTTATGGGCTGATTAACCATTCATGTGTCATCTTTGGTGAAACACCTATTCAAATCTTGTGTCTATTTTAAAAAATAAACTTATTTTAGAAGAGTTTTAGACTTACAGAAAAATTGCCAAGATAGTATGGGGAACTGTCATATATCCCACATCCAATTTCCCCTATTAGCATCTAACATTAGTATATTACATTTGCTACCATTAATGAACCAATATTGATATGTTATTATTAACTGAAGTCCATATTTTTTCAGATCTCCTTAGTTTTTAACCTAATGTTTTTTTTTTTCCTCCTTCGGAATTTCCTCCAGGATACTATATTGCATTTAGTAGCCAAATCTCCTTAAGCTACTCTTGGCTGTGACAGTTTTTCACACTTTCCTTATTTTTGATGGCCATAAAGAGTTTCAAGGAGTTCTGATCAGGTATTTTATGGAATGTCACTCAACTGGGATTTTCCTGCGTTTTTCTCATGATTATACTCACCGTGATTTATCTTGATGGTGAACTTGATCACCTAATTAAGACGGTGTTTGTCAGGTTTCTCCACTGTGAAGTTACTCTTTTCTCCCCCTTTCCGTACTGTACTCTTTGGGAGAAAGTCAATATATGCAGTCCTTAGTGAATGAGTGAGGAGTTATGCTCCAGTTTCTTGAGGGTAGACTACCTACGTACATTACGTGGATTTCTTCTGAATGGCAGATTTGTCTATGCTCCCTTATTTACTTATTTATTTAGTCATTTATTTATATAAGTATGGGCCCATGGATATTTATTATACAATTTGGATTTTAATTTAATACCACTTTATTTCTTTGTTTTCTTGCTCCAGCTTTGGGTACTGTGAACTCTTTTAGTCGGCTCTCGTGTCCCTCTGACATAACCCCATGATTATTGTAGCACTTCACTTGTAGCACTGCAGGAGTCTCCAGGCTCATATTGTTTATTTCCTGTCCCAGTCCTATAATCAACAATTTTCCCAAGGAGTCCTGGTTCCCTTTATTGGAGAATGGTATTAGAAACCAAGATCTGGGAGCTAGGTGTACTCATTGCTACTGGAGATCACTGCCCGTAAGCCCTCCCAGCTGACACAGCAAATAAACAAATATTTGTATATTAATCCTTATAGACACACATTCCTATAAAATTTCTATATCCAATCACCTATATTAAGCTAAACATAAGTTCAACTTATGTCTCCAACTCTGTTACTACATGTTCATTCTAGCCTCTTTCCCTTGTTTAGCTCTGCCCTCCAATAGTGAGAAAACTGGTTTCCAACATCTGCCATCCATTTACTTCATTATTCAATTCCAGTATATGTATATTGTGGTATTAGAATGGTTAACTTTACCCCCAAACCACTTTTTATATTGGCTCCTTTTCCCCTAATTCTCTTCGGTGAGTTTGTGTCACACACTTGCAACAGGGTTTGATTGTTCTTTCACATTCTGAATGCCATCCTGGGATTACCAGAATTCCAAAGTGATTTTTTTCTAAATTTGTATATAAGGCTCATTCTTTGTGTTGTCAAGTTCTATGGGCTTTGACAAATATATAGTGTCATGTGTTCACCATTATAGTATATATAACTTTTACCATCCTAAAAAATCTTGTGTTTCACTTTCCTTTCTTTCCACTAAACCCTTAGGCAACAAATATTTTTACCATTTCCATAGTTTCGCCTTTTCCAGAATGTCATATAATTGGAATCTATAATATGTTGCCTTTCCAGACTGACTTCTTTCACTTAGCAATATACCTTTGAAATTCACTCATGTCTTTTTGTGGCTTGAGAGCTCATTTCTTTTTATCTCTGAATAGTATTCCATTGTATCAATGTACTACTACAGTGTGTTTATTCATTTGCTTTATTGAAGGAATCTTGGTTGCTTCCAGTTTTTGGTGATTATGAATAAAGTTGCTATAATCATTCCTGTGCAGGTTTTTATGTGGGCGTAAGTTTTCAAATCAGTTAGGTAGGAGCATGGTTACTGGCTCAAATGGGAAGACTATGTTTAGCTTTGTAGGAAACTGCTAAACTGTCTTCCAAAGTAGCTGTGCTATTTTCATTTCCCATCAGCAATGAATGAGAGTTCCTATTGCTCTGTATTCTTGTCAGTAATCGCTATTATCAGTTCTTTGGATTTTGGTCATTTTAATAGGGATGTTGTGGTATCTCATTATTGTTTCCCCTAATGACAATTGATATTGAGCACCTTTTCATATGCTTTTGTAAGGTATTTATTTTTTCCTTTTATTTTTTAGTTGACATGTGATAATTGTACATATTTATGGGATACAGAGTGATAGTTCCGTATGAACATATAATGTATAATGATCAAATTGGAGAAAATACATTCATCACCTCAAACATTGTCCTTTGTGTTGTGAATATTCAAAATCCTCTCCTCTAGCATTTTGAAAACATTCAATAAATTATAGTAAACCATATTCAGCCTACACTGCTGCAAAACACCGGAACTCATTCCTCCTATGTAGTAATAATTTTGTATTAATTAACTAAACTCTCCCATTCTCCCCTCTTGTCCCCTTCCTGGCCTCTAATACCCATAATTCTACTCTCTACTTCTACGAGTTTGAAATTTTTTTTCTCAGTTTTCACACGAGTGAGAACATGCAGTAGTTCTCTTTCTTTGCCTAACTTATTTTGCTTAACATGAGGCCTTCCAGGCTCTCCCATGTTGCCACTTTTTGCAGCACTATTCACAAGAGCTAATAAGCCAAATGTCCATCAACAGAAGAATGGATAGACAAAATGTGGTATACATGTACAATAAAATGCCATTCAGCCATAACAAGGTATCTGTTTCTTCATTTATTTACTTAATTTATTTTTTAGAGATAGGGTCTCACTTTGTCACCCAGGCTAGAGTGCAGTGGTGCGATCACAGCTTACAGAAGCCTTGAACTCCTGGGCTTAAGTATCCCCCTGCCCCAGCCTCCTGAGTAGCTGGGACTACAGGTACATGCCACCATATCTGGCTAACTTTTTATTTTTATTTATTTATTTTTGTAAGAAGGGGTCTCATTATTTGGCCCAGGTTGGTCTTGAACTCCTAACCTCAAGCAATACTCCCGTGTTGCCCTTCCAAAGTGCTGGGATTATAAGCATGAGCCACAACATTGGGCCAGCATCTGTTTATTTTTATTTTTATTTTTTGAGACAGAGTCTCGCTCTATCACCCAGGCTGGAGTGCAGTGGCACGATCTTGGCTCACTGTAACCTCTGCCTCCTGGGTTCAAGCGATTCTCCTTTGTCACCCTCCTGAGTAGCTGAGATAACAGGTGCACCACCATGCCCAGCTAATTTTTGTATTTTTGTAGAGATGGAGTCTTACCCTGTTGGCCAGGCTGGTCTCAAACTCCTGGCCTCAAGTGATCCACCCACCTAGGGCTCCAAAACTTCTGGGATTACAGGTGTGAGCCAAGGCACCTGGCCTGTTTATTTTTAATTGGGTTGTATGTCCTTAGGATTTTCCACAAACAGGATCATGTGGAATGTGAATAAGGATGGGTTTGCTCCCTTTGTTTTTTCCAATCTGGATGCCCCTTCCCCACTTTTTCTTATTTAATTGCACTAGCTAGACCTATAGTATAGTGTTGAATAGAAGTTGTAAGGCAAAACATTTTTTTTTCTTTTTTTAACAGTGAGGTTTTTTTTTGTTTTTTCTTTTTTTATACTTTAAGTTCTAGGGTACATGTGCACAATGTGCAGGTTTGTTACATATGTATACATGTGCTGTGTTGGTGTGCTGCACCCATTAACTCGTCATTTACATTAGGTATATCTCCTAATGCTATCTCTCCCCCCGCCCCCCTCCTCACAATAGGACCCGGTGTGTGATGTTCCCCTTCCTGTGTCCAAGTGATCTCATTGTTCAGTTCCCACCTATGAGTGAGAATATGCGGTGTTTGGTTTTCTGTTCTTGCGACAGTTTGCTGAGAATGATGGTTTCCAGCTGCATCCATGTCCCTACAAAGGACACGAACTCATCCTTTTTTATGGCTGCATAGTATTCCATGGTGTGTATGTGCCACATTTTCTTAATCCAGTCTATCACTGATGGTCATTTGGGTTGATTCCAAGTCTTTGCTATTGTGAATAGTGCTGCAATAAACATATGTGCACATGTGTCTTCATAGCAGCATGATTTATAATCCTTTGGGTATATCCCCAGTAATGGGATGGCTGGGTCAAATGGTATTTCTAGTTCTAGATCCTTGAGGAATCACCACACTGTTTTCCACAATGGTTGAACTAGTTTACAGTCCCACCAACAGTGTAAAAGTGTTCCTATTTCTCCACATCCTCTCCAGCACCTGTTGTTTCCTGACTTTTTAATGATTGCCATTCTAAGTGGTGTGAGATGGTATCTCATTGGGGTTTTGATTTGCATTTCTCTGATGGTGAGTGATGATGAGCATTTTTTTCATGTGCCTGTTGGCTGCATAAATGTCTTCTTTTGAGAAATGACTGTTCATACTCTTTGCCCACTTTTTGATGGGGTTGTTTGTTTTTTTCTTGTAAATTCGTTTGAGTTCTTTGTAGGTTCTGGATATTAGCTCTTTGTCAGATGAGTAGATTGCAAAAATTTTCTCCCATTCTGTAGGTTGCCTGCTCACTCTGATGGTAGTTTCATTTCTGTGCAGAAGCTCGTTAGTTTAATTAGATTCCATTTGTCAATTTTGGCTTTTGTGGCCATTGCTTTTGGTGTTTTAGACATGAAGTCCTTGCCCATGCCTACGTCCTGAATGGTATTACCTAGGTTTTCTTCTAGGATTTTTATGGTTTTAGGTCTAACATTTAAGTCTCTAATCCATCTTGAATTAATTTTCATATAAAGAGTAAGGAAAGGATCTAGTTTCAGCTTTCTACTTATGGCTAGTCAATTTTCCCAGCACCATTTATTAAATAGGGAATCCTTTCCCCATTTCTTGTTTTTGTCAGGTTTGTCAAAGATCAGATGGCTGTAGATGTGTGGTATTATTTCTGAGGGCTCTATTCTGTTCCATTGGTCTATATCTCTGTTTTGGTACCAGTATCATGCTGTTTTGGTTACTATAGGCTTGTAGTATAGTTTGAAGTCAGGTAGCATGATGCCTCCAGCTTTGTTCTTTTGGCTTAGGATTGCCTTGGCAATGCGGGCTCTTTTTTGGTTCCATATGAACTTTAAAGCAGTTTTTTCCAATTCTGTGAAGAAAGTCATTAGTAGCTTAATGGAGATGGCATTGAATCTATAAATTACTTTGGGTAGTATGGCCATTTTCACAATATTGATTCTTCCTATCCACGAGCATGGAATGTTCTTCCATTTGTTTGTGTCCTCTTTTATTTCACTGCGCAGTGGTTTGTAGTTCTCCTTGAAGACGTCCTTCACATCCCTTGTAAGTTGGATTCCTAGGTATTTTATTCTCTTTGAAGCAATTGTGAATGGGAGTTCAGTCATGACTTGGCTCTCTGTTTGTCTGTTATTGGTGTATAGAAATGCTTGTGATTTTTGCACATTGATTTTGTATCCTGAGACTTTGTTGAAGTTGCTTATCAGCTTAAGGAGATTTTGGGCTGAGACGATGGGGTTTTCTAAGTATACAATCATGTCATCTGCAAACAGGGACAAATTGACTTCTTCTTTTCCTAACTGAATACCCTTTATTTCTTTCTCTTGCCTGATTGCCCTAGCCGGAACTTCCAACACTATGTTGAATATGAGTGGTGAGAGAGGGCATCACCGTCTTGTGTCAGTTTTCAAAGGGAATGCTTCCAGTTTTTAAGGCAAAACATTCTTTCTTTGCTCTCGATCTTAGGGGAAAAGCATTTCGTCTTTCACTGTTAAGCATAAGGCTAGCTGTAAGTTTTTCATAGAAGCTCTTTATTGGGTTGATGAAGCGTCCTTCTTTTCCTTTTGGCTGAGAGTAAAAAAATGGTGTTGGATTTTGTTGTGCTTTTCTGCATCTCCTGAGATTATTGTGTGGTTTTTACTTTTAATTCCATTAATAGGTATATTGCATTAATGATTTTTAGAAAATATGAAACCAAATATGCATTCCTGCAATAAATCTCACTTGCTTATGGTGCATACTACTTGTTATATGTTGCTGGTTTTTGTTTGTTAAGATTTTGTTCAGATTTTTTTCCACTATATTCATAGGGGATATTAGTCTGTACTTTTCTCATGATGACTTTGTCTAGTTTTTGTATTAGGATGTTACTGACCTTATAGATGAATTGGGAAATATTCCCTCTTCTATTTTCTGGAAGAGTTTGGGAAGGAATGGTGTTAATTCTTCCTCAGATGTTTGGTAGAAATCTCTGGTGAATCCATTTGGCTCTGGGCTTTTCTGGTGGGAAGTTTTAAAATTCCTAATTAAATCTCCTTATTTGCTATTGGTCCATTAGATTTTCTAATTCTTCAGTTTCAGTAATTTATGTATTTCTAGGAAAGATATTTTATCCAAGTGATCTAATATATTGGCATACAATTGTTCATAGTATTCTCTGATAATCTTTTCTTATTTCTGTAATACTGATATTCCCTCTTTAATTCCTGATTTTAATATATTTAATATTCCCTCTTTAATTCCTGATTTTAATAATTTGAGTTTTTTCTTCCTTTTTTCTTGGTCAGTCTAGCAAAAAACTTGTCAATTTTGTTGATCTTTTCAAAGAACCAACTTTTGGTTTTATTGATATTTCCTACTGGTTTTATATTCTCTACTTTCTTCTCTAATCTTTATTATTTTCTTCCATCTGCTTGCTTTGGGTTTGGTTTTCTTTCCTTTTGGTATTTTCCTAAGGTGGAAGGTTAGGCTATTGATTTGAGGTTGTTCTTTCTAAATATATGTATTTATAGCTATAGATTTCTCTTAAAGAACAGCTTTATATTATGTTTTTGTTTGTTTTCATGTATCTCAAAGTATTTTCTAATTTCTCTGCAATTTCTTCTTTCACCCATTTAGGAGTATGTTGTAAAAGTTCCACATAGTTGTTAATATCCCAACTTTCCTTTTGTTGGAAACTTTCTAATTTAGCTCTACTGTGGTCAAAGAACATACTTCGTATGATTTCAATCCTCTGAAATTTACTGAGGCTTGTTTTATGGCTTGGCATTTGGTCTCTCCTCAAGAATGTTATATGTTTGCTTCAAAAGAATATGTATTTTGCTGTTGTTGGATGAAGTCTTCTATCATGTCGATTAGTTCAAGTTGTTTTACAATACTGTTGAAGTCTTTGTATCCTTGCTGATTTTATGCCTAGTTTCTCTATCAATTATTAAGAGTGAAGGTATTGAAGTATCCAACTATTATTGTTAAATCGATTATTTCTCCCCTAAATTCTGTCAGGTTTGGTTCCAGGTATTTGGCACTAAGTTTTTAGGTGTGTATATGTTTACAACTCTTATGATCCTTTCATCATTATAGCATGTCTTTTTTTTTTTTTTTGGTCTCAGAACACTTAATTTTTTCCTGAAAGTCTACTTTGTCAGATATTAGTATACCCACTCCAACTTTCTTGTGGTAATTGTTTGCATGGATTATTTTTCTCCATCCTTTCATTTTCAGCCATTTTGGATCTTTGAATCTAAAGTGTGACTTTTGTTGATAGCATATAGTTGGATTTTGTTCTTTAAAAAAATCTAGTTTTATAATCTCTGTATTTTTATTGGAGTTTTTAATGCATTTATATTTATGTTATGATCAGTGTGGGGCTTGTCTGCCACACTGTTATTTTCCATATGTCTCATGTACTTTTTCCCGTTGTTTCTCCATTCTTTTGTGTTAAATATTTTCCAGAGCTCTATCATCGTTTTCTTGGCTTTTTTATTATATATATTTTTAGTTCTCTTCTTTTTTTACATTAAAATAACTATTTATTGAATGATACCATAAGGTAAAAAGATGAACCATAATCTGGAAAATTATATTTGCCACACATATAATGAAGAAAATATTAGTATCTGAATATATTACTCCTACAAATCAATAAGAAAAAGATAACCTAATAGAAAAATGGGCAAAGCACATGAATGGACGATTCACTGAAGACCCGAATGACCAATAAACAAATGAAAAGTTGATCAACCAGTATCTGCATCTCTATGTTTGCCCCTGCAGTAACTATCACTGTCCCTTAGCAACCCTCAATAATGACTGACTGAAATTGCTGCATAGATATGCCAAATACTTCAGCCCTCTCACCTTTCTGAGGCACATTTCCTACAGCATTTCCTAGAGATTCCCTTATGTAATTAACTTCCAGTTGCTAACAATAACTGGCCGATAATGTATACTGTATTGATTACCGTCTCTTTTGTGTCTCACTTTCTCACTCCTCTACCTGATTTCTGGGACCATGTCTCAAGTTAACATTGAATACTTGCCTCAGGGTTTTCTTCTGGGGGAACTTAAACTAAGATAAAATTTTCAAGCTTCCTTGCCAGCACTGGACAGGTTCTAAGCTCTGACAACTCTATGGGAACTTTACACAGAAAAGAAGCTAAAGATTCCCTTAAAATGCATATAGGAGAAGGGGTCCGATGGCTTTGAATCAGGCCTGATGGCTGGGGGCCTGGCACAAAACTTCATAGCTGTCCCAAGCCTGGAACTCTGGCTCATGGACCTCCTGCAGGTCTGCTTTCCTTCTGTTCTTTTTGAAACTTGTCTGCCATCGGTGTGTTTGGCCCTGACTTGCTTGGGTTCACAGTTAAACTATCCCTTTTCCTTGAGCATTTTTAGCAATTTTATTGAGATGATAGTGACATAAAAACTATACATATATTTAGGGTGTACAACTTGATGTTTTGATATATGTGTACATTGTTAAATGATCATCACAATCACACTATTTAAAATATCCACTACCTCTACATAGTTACCATTGTGTGTGTGTATGAATATTAAGACCTACCCTCTTAACAAATTTCAAGTATATAATACAGTGTTGTTAACTATCATTACCATACTGTACATTAGTTCTCCAGAACTTGTTCATCTTGCATAACTGAATTACATTATGTATCTTATCACAATCTATTTTATTTTTATTTTTAATCATAATCTATTTTAGATTAATACTAATAATTCCAGTAAAATATAGACAGTTTTCTTCAACATAACCCCATTTCCCCCTCCTCTTCTGTGCTATTCATTGTTACATATATTACATCTTTATATATTATAAACCTGACAATAGTTTTAGAATTATCATTCCATCTGATTATCTTTTAAAGTAGTTAAGAGTAAAGAAGAAAAATATATTTACATAGTCTGTGGTAGGCAGAAAAATGCATTTGCCACCCCTATTTTCCACAAATATGTCCCCATCATGATCTCTGGAACCTATGAATATGTTATATTACATGGCAAGAGACTTTGCAGACATGATTAAGATTAAAGACCTTAAAATGGTGAGATCATCCTAGATTATCTGGCTGGGCCCAGTCTAAATCACATGAGTCCTTGAAAGCAGAGAACCCTTCCTGGCTTTGATCAGAGAGAGAGAGAGATGTTATGACTGATGAAGGGTCAAAGAGATGTAATGTTGCTGGTTTTACAGATGGATAAAGGCAGTTATGAGCCAAGGGATCCAGAAAGCCTCTGGAAGCTAGTAAAAGAAAAGGAACAGATTCTCCCTTAGAGCTTCTGGAAAGTAATGCAGTCATACCTATACCTTAATTTTGGCCCAGTGGGTTCCATGTCATACTTCTGACCTGCAAAACTGTAAGATAATAAATTTGTTTAAGCTGCCAAATTTGCTGTAATGTGTTTCATAGTCAGTAAAAAACTAACACACGGCCCTATATTTACCTATGTAATTGCTCTTACTGGTGCTCATTATTCTTCACATGGATTTAAGTTACCATTTGGTGTCTTTCACCATCACCCTAAAAATTTACTTTAGTATTTTCTGTAACAAATTATCAGAGCTGTTTATCTGGAAATGTCTTTATTTCATTTTTAAAATAGTTTTATTAACATAAAATTTTTGAGGTTTTTCCTCCTTTTATCTTTGAATATGCTGCTCCAATGCCTTCTGGTCTCCATTGTGTCTGATAAGAAGTCAGCTGTAAATCTTATTGAGAATTCCTAGTACACAAGAAGTTGTTTTTCTCTTGCTGCCTTCATGATTTTCTCTTTGTCTTTGAATGGTAGACTATGATGTGTCTAGGTGTTAATCTATTTTAATCTACTTGTGCTTACTCTTCTTAGACTTTCCTGAGCTGTGATTGAACTTTTTTTTTTTTTTTTTGAGATGGAGTCTCAATCTGTCACCCAGGCTGGAGTGCTGTGGTGCGATCTTGGTTCACTGCAAGCTCCGCCTCCCAGGTTCACGCCATTCTCCTGACTCAGCCTCCCGAGTAACTGGGACTACAGGCACCCGCCACCACGCCTGGCTAATTTTTTATATTTTTAGTAGAGATGGGGTTTCACCATGTTAGCCAGGATGGTCTTGATTTCCTGACCTCATGATCCACCTGCCTCAGCCTCCCAAAGTGCTGAGATTACAGGGGTAAGCCACCACGCCTGGCCGTGATTGAACTTAGATGTGAAGATTAATGTATTGGGGCATTATTTCTATGAAATCTTTTCTGCCCCTTCTATTTCTTCTCTTTCTGGGAGTCCCGTTAAGCATATTTTGATACACTTGATAGTGTCTCTTAGGTCTTTGATGTTCTGTTTTTTTCTTCATTTTTTTTCTTTCTCTTCTTCAGTGTAGATACATTTTATAGATCTATTTTTAAGTTTATAGATTCTCTTTTCTGTCATGTTAAATCTGCTGTTGTCTCTCTAGTGCAGTTTTCATGTCACTTATTTTAATTTTCAACCCCAGACATGACATTCCAATTTGTAAAATAATTTATATCCTTTTATCGGTATTCTCTATTTGAAGAGTCATTTTTGTATGCTTTCCTTTAATTTAAAAAAATATATATTTTCCTTTAGGCTTTTTGAGTATATTTACAAGAGCTGTATTTCAGATATCTGTCAAGTCCAACATCTAGATCCTCTTCAAGACAGTTCCTATTACCTATTTTTTCTCTCCATGCATAGCTCACACTTTCCTATCTGTTTCATGTCTTTTAATTTTTGTTGAAAACTGAACATTTATGTGATAGATTGTATGCAATAACCTTTTAAACCAATGCCTTAAATTGAAATACTAATTAATATTAGTTTTCTTGTTTTCCTTTGGTAGTTCTGGTAGTTCAACAATGTAATCCAGTTGAACTATGTAATATTTACTTTTAAAATTCATGTATGATTTCTTCTTTTACTTGTTTACCAAATTAAACTGATCTCATTTGAACTGTCCAATCTAGGTAACCATTATTTTATTATTTATTCTCTGTCTTAAATATTCTTAACTAAGTCATTACACTCCCTCCAGTTGCTTCTCCCTGCAGAAGCTCCACATGCTAGACTAGCATTCAGTTAAATTACTGTTTTGCAAAATTGAACCCTAGTGTCAGCTTGACCCATGAAGAAGATCTATTTATAATGTTTAATTGGGCAAACATAGTAATAGGGGGCCGGGTGTGGTGGCTCATGCCTGTAATTCCAGCACTTTGGGAGGCCAACATGGGAGGATCACCTGAGGTCAGGAATTCAAGACCAGCTTGCCCAACATGGTGAAACCCCGTCTCTACTAAAAATACAAATTATTAGTTGTGCGTGGTGGCAGGCACCTGTAATCCTTACTCAGGAGGCTACTCAGGAGGCTGAGGTAGGAGAATTGCTTGAACCCGGGAGGTGGAGGTTGCAGTGAGCTGAGGTTGTGCCATTGTACTCTAGCCTGAGTAACAAGAGTGAAACTTCATCTCAAAAAACAAACAAACAAACAACAACAACAAACACCAAAAAACCAACAGTAATAGGACCAGAGGAATCAGGAATTTGCCATGTTTTACCTTGTATTTTTAATAGGGGCTCTGAAAGGGAAGATAGGTTCATGAGAACACATCTATAGAGAAACTATTAAGGCCAGGTTCCAATTGAGTGTGGGCTTTTGAAAACTGCTCTGAATACATTCTCAGGCATTTTAGAATTGAGAACTTGTAAATGTACCTATTGCAAGAAAAAACATGCTAAAGAGTCACTTTGTGATAAAATAATTAAACTGAGAGCATATACACTTTAGGAATATAAAAATAATCTGTTAATAATTGAAATAAGACAAAAATTATAGCCCTTGTACAGCTTATGTTCTAAATGTGGAGACAGATGATTATAAATGAAAAATTAATGTGTAATATGATATAAGATAATGCTAAGGACCAGGAAGAAAAGTAAAGCAGAATAAGGAGACAGAGTAATAAGGACTGAGGGGAAGAAAAGAGGTGCATTAGGGAACACAGAAAACCACAGTGGTCCAGGTGAAGATAACAGTGGCTTAAATAGGGTGGTGGCTGTGTAGATGCAGAGAAGTATGCAGGTTTGAAATACATTTTGCAAGTTGTATCACTGGGACTTCTTGATGAATTGAATGTGACAAGTGATGAAAAAGTGACAAAACTGAGTGACTCGGAGGTTCTGGCTAGACCAGTGGATATATGGTGATACCGTTTATGAGTTAGACAGGTTAGTAAAAGAATAGTTTTGGTGGTAGAAAGATTTGCTTCATAATTTTTTCTTAATTCTATTTTCCAATTTTTAATTCCTTTTAATTAATCTTGTTGCAGATGTCTGTTTAAATAAAAGAGTGTTTAAATAAAGCTCTAGCTGTTCTGGATATAAAAAAGTTATTTTTGAGAAAAGGGCACAAATTAAATAACCAAACAGTTATAAAGTATAAAATAAACAACTAGTCATAAATAATAAATTAAATAAAAGTAATTAATATGCTTTATGTAATTGGCTAAGTATGTTAAATTTTAGTTAGTTTTCCAAAAGATTTTCTCTATTCAAAGGATATTTGGGAATTTTTCAAGATTTTAACTCCCACTTGTTCTCATGAGAAGCAAAACATTGTGCAAAAACTCACATTTCTAAATCAACAATCAAGTAAGTGCACTATTTTTGAAGTTAGGATCCACCTGCACAGCTACTGTATTAATGCTGCAAACACTAGTAATGGTGCAGTTTTATTCACATCAAATGCCTTCCAAAAACAAATACCATTTTTATTTGCTGACAAATTTCATATACAAACGGTAGAGAGGACAAGAGTCCTGTCCCATGACTCAGTTATTGTGATTTTTCACAAAGTGTGACTAAATAAAACTTCTGTAAGTAGAGTAGATTTTATTGGGATTTATTTTATTTTGCAAACTTAAAACCACTTGAAAACTTTAAATTCCTACCAGTAACATGTGGCTCCCTGGTTGTCGAAGAACCCTTGTTGCTCTTGTGATGTGTTCTATGGCTTCCCTGAAGAACACCATGGAATGAGAAAGCTAGCAGAGGAAATGTGACAAATAAACAGATTATAGGTACAGAAAAATCAAATGTGCACTGTGGTTTTACATACAATTTATTTACAGAAAGAAGAATAACTAGTAATCCAGAGATCTAGATCAGTAAGCTGGTTTTCATTAACATTTAGGGAAGGTAAATTTGTGCAATAAGGATTGTCCCTATGTGAATATTCTTGTGAGTGGATTAGAAGGGTGGTGGTAGAATTGAGAGAAGATAATGAAGAGGTGAACAATAGTACTTAGACTTCCTACCCCCATTCCCTACCCCTTCCCATTCCCCTGCCCCCTTCTCCCTTCCCCCTACTTCCTTTCCCTTCCCCCTTCGCTTCCTTCTTTCCTTCCTCTCCTTCCTCCGTACCCTTCCCTTCCCTTTCCTTCCCTTCCCCTTCCTTCCTTCCTTCCTTCCTTCCTTCCTTCCTTCCTTCCTTCCTTCCTTCCTTCCTTCCTCCCTCCCTCCCTCCCTCCCTCCCTCACTCCCTCCCTCCCTCCCTTCCTTCCTTCCTTCCTTCCTTCCTTCCTTCCTTCCTTCCTTCCTTCCTTCCTTCCTTCCTTCCTTCCTCCTCTCCTTTCCTCTCCTCTCCTCTCCTCTCCTTTCCCTTCCTTTTTCTTTTCTTTCTTTCTTTTTTTTTTTTTCAGATAGGGTCTTGCTCTGTCATCCAGGTGCAGTGCAGTGGCACAATCATGGCTTACTGCAGCCTCGACCTCCTGGGCTCAAGTGATCCTCTTGCATCAGCCCTGTGTAGCTGGGACTTACAAGCAGGCACTGGCACCACAATGCCAGATTAATTAAATTTGTGTGTGTGTGTGTGTGTGTGTGTGTGTGTGTGTGTGTGGAGACAGGGTTTCATTATGTTGACCAGGCTGGTCTCAAACTCCGGGGTTCAATTGATCCTCCTGCCTCAGCCTCCCAAAGTGCTAGGATTACAGGCACAAGCCACCACACCTGGCCTAGGCTGCTTTTCTATTGTTCTGTCTTGGCAAGTAGGATAAGTGGTAGGAGGAGGAGATGCAGAAAGTTGGTTTACAGTGTGTGTGATTTTGTTGGTATCTCTGTTCCAACACATCATTGCCTACAACAATGGGAAAGATGTAAAGAGCCACAACCACTTTGCTGTCCTTTGTTGCTACTTTGGACCCTGTTGCCACACTCTGGTTCGCATTTATCTTCATGAACTCTATTCATTCAGCATCCTATAGCCTCAGTTGTGTACCTTGTCTTTAAAATTATACCCTATCAAATGAGACAAAATAAGATGAAATAACATAAAACTGTACTTCTAATGGTCTGCTTTAAAATACAAAGGTAAACGTTTTTCTCTGATCTCTTCCCCTCTCTCTTTTTCTCTCTCGCTCTCTCTCTCACACATACACCCCTCTTAAAAATACTGATTTGATATATGTATCTGTTTGTATATAAAAATAAATAAATATATACATATATAGTACTCCTCAGATTTTTATATAGTATATGGGTTTACCTCCAAAGAAATTGAACCCAACTTCATTTGGAATTCATTAAGTACACTGGCAAGTTTATTATAGTCATTGGTATTCTGATAGCTCTTTCTTCTATGAGTCTTGTTTATATCCAAGAAGTCCAAAAATACAGTTGAGTGATTCATCAGGTTTTCTTGGGTCCACTGAATCTATTGCAAGATAAGAATTTAACACTATCATCAACAGCACAATTCTATTTGTTATCAACACTAATAGTATATATCTGTGTTGGAGAAGCTCCTGGCACAGTGGATCTAGGACTAACCTGTTCTTAACTTTTTTGTGTGCTATAAACTCCTTTTGACAGTGAAGCCTGCGGATCCTTTCTCAGAATAATATTTTAAAATGTATATAGCAAAATATAAGGGTTATAAAAATCCCCAAATATATTAGAATATAGTTTTATTTAAGAACCCTTTGAGGGTCTGTGGATCCCAGGTTAAGAACTCCTGTTGCTAGAAATATCTTGTAGTTCCAGCAACAATCTGAGTAAAAGAATCTTCCCTTAGTTTACCACTACCGTTCTGCAAGTTTCTACATGTGCTTTCCTTGTTTACTTGGCAAATTCTTGCTTATCTTTCACACCAAGGTCATGGGTTACTTCTTATTTGAAGTCTGACCATCTCCCTCTCTCCTAAAATCAGGTGGAATAAATTACTGTTTCCTCCTTTGTTCCACCACTATATTGTGTGCATAGGTCTGTCATAGCACTTACAGAAATGTATTGCACTTTTTAGGTTGTAATGTGCGTGGAGGCAGGGTCCGTGCTAGTCCTAGGTAGTCCTCAGCACTTATCCCACTTGCTATCTGGCACTGAGAATTCTTGATAGGCATTCAGAAGATGTTTGTTTGGCAAACGGCTAACTGAAGATTGAGGGGTGGTATGGTATGATAATTTGAAAATATATGTCATTAGATATCCTAGGTTTGAATAATGACTCCGCCACTTAACTAGCAGGGTAACCTTAGGTGAGATCTTAATCTTACTCTGCTCAGTTTCTTGATCTGTAAAATGAGGATAATAACAGGACCTATATCATAGGGTGTTATGAATTAAGATTAAAGTGAGTAATGATATGTAAAGCTCTTAACACTGTGCTTGGCACATTGTATTAATTATTAGAGTTTTATTTTTTTTTTAAGTCAACTAACTGACCAATTAAGTGATACTGTATAAACTGAAATTCTCACAGGAATAATTTACATCCTTAAGAAAGATTTGGTCAATATAGTCTTGAATTTGGGGTACTGTAGTCGCTTTTGCTGTCCACAGGACTGACCCCTGCTAGGGCAGGATCCAATTCCCTAACTATTTGCTTGCTCATTTTCTACTGCCTCTGTATCTATTCCTTAGTCTGGTAAAGTCTCAAAACCGAATTATGGTTGGCATTTATAGGGAGTTTAGGAACTTCTCCCAAGATAGTAATAAGCTGTCTTTAAGAAATGCAAATCAAAACTACAATTAGATACCATTGAACACCAGTCAGAATGGCTAATACTAAACAGTCAAAAAATAACAGATGCTGGTGAGGATGCAGAGAAAAAGGAACACTTATACACTGTTGGTGGGAACTGAAATTAGTTTAACCGTTGTGGAAGACAGTGTGGTGATTCCTAAAAGTTCTAGAAACAGAACTACCATCTGACCCAGCAATCCCATTAGTGGGCATATCTCCAAAGGAATATAAATCGTTTTATCATAAAGACACACTCACACATATGTTCATATTTCCTGGGCTTTGTTAATGAGAAGAATGAAGCTGGCACCACCAGAGAAGACAGAAAAAGAAAAGAGTCCACCTTTGGGAAGGAAATGTTCTCCTTAATTCTCTTGAAAGGAGATGGCAAAAAATTCTAGTAATGGAGCCTAGATCACTGATCCATTTAGTCACATTCTTTTAGTGTGATCAGTTTATTGAAACACATTCCTTTGTGACCTAGATTAAAAGACAGGCAGTAAGAAAACTAAAGTTCAAAGGGATGGAGGAGGATGAGGAATCTTGCTGAAGTATCAAGAGAGTGGAGAGTTCTGCGAGTCCTGGAGAAAAATGAACAGTTTTGAGGTTGCTAAGGGGCCAAAAGCATGCGCAAAGGCATCAATGATTTTATCCTCTCCAGCATATCTATAGTTTTAGACATTTTCAAGTGGAAATGGAATTGTTAATACAATTACATTTCTTTCAGTATTATATAAATTTTTGAGGACTTTCATGAAGCAACATATTTTGCCCAATAATCCACTTAAAACAATTTCTGTCGTTGTTGTTGTTGTTTTGAGACGGAGTCTCGCTCTGTTGCCCAGGATGGAGTGCAGTGCCCCATGTTGGCTCACTGCAAGCTCCTCCTCCTGGATTCACGCCATTCTGCCTCAGCCTCCCGAGTAGCTGGGACTACAGATGCCCACCACCATGCCCGGCTGATTTTTTGTGTTTTTAGTAGAGACGGGGTTTCACGTGTTAGCCAGGATGGTCTCGATCTCCTGCCTTCATGATCTGCCCGCCTCGGCCTCCCAAAGTGCTGGGATTACAGGCATGAGCCATTTCGCCCGGCCAATAATTTTTAAAATGTAAATTTACCTGAAAATAGTTCTCAAGTTCCTTTGAAAGCAACCGATAGAAAAGGCTTTTATCAGTGAAATCAATTAAGCGATCATGAAATACTCGGGTGACTTCATGAACAAAGAGCAGAGCAGCCATCTCTTTGGAGTTAATAACAGTCCTGTCAGCTTGCAGCAATCCCAGGAGAAGCTGTTAGGGATTTAAAAATAACATTAAAAAAAAATTAGCAGGGTAGTATGTGAAGCGAAGGCTCAATTTTTGCAGGTTTATGATCCATAAAAATAGAAGCAATTATCCAAGGTAAGAATTGTGAATTTCTACAAGTGATAATCTGAAGTTTTGATGAGATGGGAAAGTGATAAGATAGGGAAAATTGGTTTGGAATCACTCTTAGAGGGAGGGGGACTTGGGGACTCCTCAGCCACATCTAATGGGGGCCTTGCTAGGATGGGAGTCTCGACTACAGTGCTGACATGGAGGCAGGGTGTTGCAGGTGATATCGAGGTACTTCCTGATGTTAATATGTTTTAGCATTCTAAATGTGGATTAAAAATGTTACAGCCCATTTGACAGATTACATGTGCTATTTAGGGCTAAAGTCCCACAGTCAGGGGAGAAAGATATCAAATTCAAGAATTGATTTTCTTAACATTTCAATTTTGAAAATTCTTTGGCCATGGCTGATAACTAAGTCAGCACTGTTGGCAAAATCTGTGAAAATTCAAGCATGTTTATGAAATGCATACATGCTTTCATTTTCTGACAGCCACAAAAAAATCTCAGAAATAAAGCAAACCCCAAATCTGTGTTATAACCTTGTCACTTCTTTCTCTGCTGAGGATCTTAGCCAATATTCTAACACTCTTAGGGATTTCATCATTGAATTATTTGCTCGGAATTGTTTTAACAATTTTCTTCAACAAACTCATGGGATAAGCTGCTAATAAATAGCAAAACTAACCAACATTCATTTCCCCTTTTTCCCCTTCTAACAATCTAATGTTGACAGTATGAGAGAGAGCAACTTATTTTAAAAAATAAACTAGAGAATGAACATTAAAACAAACCTTAAACATATCTCGAAGATTAAACATGTAGTGACATTTTGTTGGAGTTGGTAACATATTCTGACGTACTTGATGGTATATAGCTAGGGAACAAGATATTATCTGATCCTTACTTTTCTGAACTTCAGGTATGAAGTTATTGATGGAGAAATAAATTCCCAAATGAGCCTTTAAAAAGAAATGTTATAATTTAGTTTGCCAAAAATTTTAGGTATTGACTACTTCCACTAAAAAGCAGACTTGTGTACTATAATGGAGGATTAATTTCATTAAATGTTAAAATTAAAATCCATTTAACATAGGATAGTAGATTAGTGAAAACAAAACAAAACACTCTAGGGGTTGCCAACTGGAGAAAATTCCAATTGGTTCTAGTATGTTGAATGCTCTGAAGGGATGTGATACGTTTTCTCTGGGGACAATTTATGCTTCCCCTCCATATACACCAGGTGTGCTGGGAATTCTTCCATCTCCTTGCTCTCCATGAGATGTTACGGGAAGTGTAAACTGACAAAACTATTACCTCAGTCTGGATTGATTATACAGGTATATATTCTTTGAAAAATTCTGAAATATCTTACTGGAAAGATGACTCAACTTGAAATCTAGTGTAACTAGAAAAAAAATTTTAAGCAAGATTATGAAACTCTTCAACACGAATCTTTCTTCTTTAATATAAAATTTAAAGATTCATTTTTAAATTCAAGTTTTCAAAAAGCACTTGGTAATTCTGATACAGTTGGTAAATAGTTCACACCTGAAAAACATCCTGTTTTAGAAGAAAGTCTACCTGTATGCCAATTCAGACCGAGGTAATAGTTTGTGTAGCATTTTTTTAATTCCATAAGAAAATGAAAAGAGCAAATCAATTCTGGCAAAAACCAGGGTATGTGTGTTAAAAATGCAGATTTCTGCATGCCATGCCAGATATACTGGATCAGAATCTCTGAGGATAAAGTACTAAAATCTACATTTTAACGTGCATTGCACATACACAAGTGTTTATTTTACACATAATAATTTATGCTTTTGATATGTAGAACCAAATTATAATAGTCCAGAAAACATAGGGGGAAATAAAATCTATCCCCTTAAAGTAATTTTCTTTCAATATTAGTGGATTTAAGTTCTCGTATTTTTCCTTATTCTGGGAAATTAATTTTTTTCAGTAGAAGATGAACTAGATGTGTTACCTGGAAAATAGTACATAAGATGTCTTGTGAAGGATGAGGTAATACCAGCATGGAAAAGTGTTTGAGGAGACGTGGGCTGATATCATTCACAACTGGAACACAAGCTGCAACTATAGACAGATCTTGAATATTCTGTGATAAGGATAACAAGGAAGAGTAACTGAATGCATCTGTAGGAAGTGAAGTATGTACCTACGTCACTGTTCCAAATTAAACAAAACATTTAAAAACATTTAGACAAAAATATTTAATTACTATTTATTTGCAAAAACAAAGATTACAGTGGTAATAGAAATCTATCTTAGAAATAACACAACCTAAAATATAATCTCAAGATATGTTATTTCTTGAAGGCTTTCTAAATGTCACCAGGAAATTGTCCTTTCTAAAAAAATTATTATACTTTAAGTTCTAGGGTACATGTGCACAAGGTGCAGGTTTGTTACCTATGTATACATGTGCCATGTTGGTGTGCTGCACCCACGGTTACTGTAGCTTTGTAGTATACTTTGAAGTCAGGTAGCGTGATGCCTCCAGCTTTGTTCTTTTGGCTTAGGATTCTCTTGGCAATGCGGGCTCTTTTTTGGCTCCATATAAACTTTAAAGTAGTTTTTTCCAATTCTGTGAAGAAAGTCATTGGTAGCTTGATGGGGATGGCATTGAATCTATAAATCACCTTGGGCAGTATGGCGATTTTCATGACGTTGATTCTTTCTAACCATGAGCATGGGATGTCCTTCCATTTGTTTATGTCCTCTTTTATTTTACAGAGCAGTGGTTTGTAATTCTCCTTGAAGAGGTCCTTCACATCCCTTGTAAGCTGGATTTCTAGGTATTTTATTCTCTTTGAAGCAATTGTGAATGGGATTTCACTCATGATTTGGCTCTCTGTTTGTTATTGGTGTATAGGAATGCTTGTGATTTTTGCACATTGATTTTGTGTCCTGAGACTTTGCTGAAGTTACTTATCAGTTTAAGGAGATTTTGGCCTGAGACAATGGGGTTTTCTTTTTTTTTTTTCCTCTTGTAAATTATACTTTTTCTTATTGTTTAAAATTATACTTTATGTTCTAGGGTACATGTGCACAACGTGCAGGTTTGGTACATATGTATACATGTGCCGTGTTGGTGTGCTGCACCCATTAACTCGTGATTTGCATTAGGTATATCTCCTAATGCTATCCCTCTCCCCTACGCCTACTCAACAACAGGCCCCAGTGTGTGATGATCCCCTTCCTGTGTCCAAGTGATCTCATTGTTCAATTCCCACCTATGAGTGAGAACATGCAGTGTTTGGTTTTCTGATCTTGCGATAAGTTTGCTCAGAATGATGGTTTCCAGCTGCATCCATGTCCCTACAAAGGACATGAACTCATCCTTCTTTATGGCTGCATAGTATTCCATGGTGTATATGTGCCACATTTTCTTAATCCAGTCTTTGATGGACATTTGGGTTGGTTCCAAGTCTTTACTATTGTGAATAGTGCCACAATAAACATACATGTGCCTGTGTCTTTATAGCAGCATGATTTATAATCCTTTGGGTATATCCCCAGTAATGGGATGACTGGGTCAAATGGTATTTCTAGTTCTAGATCCTTGAAGAATTGCCACACTGTCTTCCACAATGGTTGAACAAGTTTACAATCCCACCAACAGTGTAAAAGTGTTCCTATTTCTCCACATTAAATGATCGCCATTATAACTGGTGTGAGATGGTATCTCATTGTGGTTTTGATTTGCATTTCTCTGATGGCTAGTGATGATGAGCATTTCTTCATGTGTCTATTGGCTGCATAAATGTCTTCTTTTGAGAAGCGTCTGTTCATATCCTTTGCCCGCTTTTTGATGGGGTTGTTTTTTTTCTCATAAATTTGTTTAAGTTATTTGTAGGTTCTGGATATTAGCCCTTTGTCAGATGAGTAGATTGCAAAAATTTTCTCCCATTCTGTAGGTTGCCTGTTCACTCTGATGGTAGTTTCTTTTGCTGTGTAGAAGCTCTTTAGTTTAATTAGATCCTATTTGTCAATTTTGGCTTTTGTTGCCATGGCTTTTGGTGTTTTAGACATGAAGTCCCTGTCCATGCCTATGTCCTGAATGGTACTACCTAGGTTTTCTTCTGGGTTTTTATGGCTTTAGGTCTAACATTTAAGTCTCTAATCCATCTTGAATTAATTTTTGTATAAGGAGTAAGGAAGGGATCCAGTTTCAACTTTCTACTTATGGCTACCCAGTTTTCCCAGCACCATTTATTATATAGGAACTCCTTTCCCCATTTCTTGTTTTTGTCAGGTTTGTCAAAGATCAGATGGCTGTAGATGTGTGGTATTATTTCTGAGGGCTCTGTTCTGTTCCATTGGTCTATATCTCTGTTTTGGTACCAGTGCCATGCTGTTTTGGTTACTGTAGCCTTGTAGTATAGTTTGAAGTCAGGTAGCATGATGCCTCCAGCTTTGTTCTTTTGGCTTAGGATTGTCTTGACAATGTGGGTCCTTTTTTGGTTCCATATGAACTTTAAAGTAGTTTTTTCCAATTCTGTGAAGAAAGTAATTAGTAGCTTAATGGGGATGGCATTGAATCTATAAATTACCTTGGGCAGTGTGGCCATTTTCACAATATTGATTCTTCCTATCCATGAGCATGGAATGTTCTTCCATTTGTTTGTGTCCTCTTTTATTTCATTGAGCAGTGGTTTGTAGTTCTCCTTGAAGAGGTCCTTCACATCCCTTGTAAGTTGGATTCCTAGGTATTTTATTCTCTTTGAAGCAATTGTGAATGGGAGTTCAGTCATGACTTGGCTCTCTGTTTGTCTGTTATTGGTGTATAGGAATGCTTGTGATTTTTGCACATTGATTTTGTATCCTGAGACTTTGTTGAAGTTGCTTATCAGCTTAAGGAGATTTTGGGCTGAGACGATGGGGTTTTCTAAGTATACAATCATGTCATCTGCAAACAGGGACAAATTGACTTCTTCTTTTCCTAACTGAATACCCTTTATTTCTTTCTCTTGCCTGATTGCCCTAGCCGGAACTTCCAACACTATGTTGAATACGAGTGGTGAGAGAGGGCATCCCTGTCTTGTGCCAGGTTTCAAGGGGAATGCTTCCAGTTTATGCCCATTTAGTATGATATTGGTTGTGGGTCTGTCATAAATAACTCTTATTATTTTGAGATATGTCCCATCAATACCTAATTTATTGAGAGTTTTTAGCATGAAGGGCTGTTGAATTTTGTCAAAGGCCTTTTCTGCATATATTGAGATAATCATGTGGTTTTTGTCTTTGGTTTTGTTTATATCATGGATTTCGTTTATTGATTTAAAACAAAACAAAACACAAAAATAGCAATATGTTATTGAGGTTAGCAAAGAGGCTTCTGGTGATAAGTGAGAAATCAGAAGAGCCAATTGAGTGTGCCTCTAGAATGGCCAGGCTTTTTCCTGCTTATATCCAGGCTCAAGGCCACAGCAATCCCATAAAAGGCCTGCTGTGACTATTTTCTGGTCAGTTCAGGGAACTTGTTCTGGCTGGGCATTCCAGACCCTATTTCTTGCCTTCTCTTTTTTCTAGTCTCCTGGATTCTCCCTGGTGGGCTGCACCTGGATTCTTCCCCTCTGCCTTGGCTTGTGGGTTGTTTCAGTCTGACTGACATCTGACCTGATAGCCCTCACATGCCAGTTTGCCTTATTCAGGATCCTGGGCCCAAGTTTGTCTGAGACATGAAACCATTTGTAATGCAACCGCTGTATTTTATAGATGAGGAATCTGAGGCCTAGAAAGTTTAAGTAAAGTTAAAGAGGTCTGAAATATAGGGCTTATGATTTCCAGATAAAGACCCAAACAGAGAGAAAAGTGCATTTGAATTTCTATATTTTTAAATTTTTTTATTTTATTTTTTTTTCTATTTATTTATTTATTTATTTATTTATTATTATTATTATACTTTAAGTTCTAGGGTACATGTGCATAATGTGCAGGTTTGTTACATATGTATACTTGTGCCATGTTGCTGTGCTGCACCCATCAACTCGTCAGCACCCATCAACTCGTCATTTACATCAGGTATAACTCCCAGTGCAATCCCTCCCCCCTCCCCCCTCCCCATGATAGGCCCTGGTGTGTGATGTTCCCCTTCCCGAGTCCAAGTGATCTCATTAAAAAGTAAGCCGCTCTGGCCAGGCACAGTGGCTCACGCCTATAATCCCAGCATTTTGGGAGGCCAAGGCAGGTAGATCACTAGGTCAGGAGATCGAGACCATGCTGGCTAACACGGTGAAACCCCCTCTCCACTAAAAATACAAAAAATTAGCTGGGCGTGGTGGTGGGCGCCTGTAGTCCCAGCTACTTGGGAGGCTGAGGCAGGAGAATGGCATGAACCTGGGAGATGGAGTTTGCAGTGAGCGGAGATAGCGCCACTGCACTCCAACCTGGTGACAGAGCAAGACATCATCTCGGGGGGAAAAAAAAAAAAAGAGCCATTCTGATTTAGGTTGAATGTAACAAAAACAATTGCAAAGAAATATCTCGTTGGGAATTTTTTTTTGACTGTGATATTTCTGAAAATGCTGTATCTGTGGTCTTAAGATAAAGATATAGACTAGTCTTATACAGACATTACGGATGTATATGGTGGGCCACATTTTTACTGGCTTTTCTCACAACTAACTAAAATTTGATGCCTTGAAAAATTTGATTAACTACTGATACAGTTAACAATAATGAGCATTATTTGACTCAGAAACCAAATCTCGAGGACATACATGCAATTTTTACTAAGATTTAAACCTATTAAAATTAAGATTTCTATAAACCCATGGACCTAATTGCAAATATATGATTAATATAGTTAATTTAGGGTCTCAACTTTGCTTAACATGTCTATATGGCCAGAATTTCTAACTTTCTCAAGTAATTCACTCAACATTGTTATAAACATTTAATTTAGTGTAAGAAACAATATTTAATGTGAACAAAATCTTAGTATATACTATACCTTCCATGTATTTTTTGCAGTATCATAAACCCCTCCCAAATCTAACAATTGTCTTATCAATTCCAGGGGTGGTTGTGCTCCATACGTATCCGATACTGGCATATTCATATCATCAATAAATACTATAATCTTAAGAAAGACAAAAAGTTTTAAAATATACATTAGTATACCTTTCTTTAAATTATGAATTTGGAATATTATGGTTGGGGTAAGCACAAATTAGGAATATTATGCTATAGAGTAAGCACAAAATCAGGTGTAATAACATGTCTAATTTTCTATTTAGAAACAGCAGACTGAATTCTATTTGGAAGTTACGATTTTTAAAAACAATAAGTTTTCAAAATAGCAAACATTTTATTCACCTTCTATAGATCTATAAAAATTATATCTGACAATAGTTATAAATATATTTGATGCTGGATAAAGCAATATAATTATGGCTATTACACAGGAACATGACTATTATTCATTCAAGATTTACTTACTGAATGCCTACTATTGGCCAGGCACTATTGTAGTATTTAGCTATTTATTCCATATGCACCCTGGTTTAGGAGGAATAAGGCTATCATCTGGAACCAGACTTAAAAAATTCCGCTGTAAGTGCTGTTGTCATGAACAATAAGCAGAAAATTCAGATACATTTCCAAATTTTAAACCTGTGTTAATGTCCACCTTTGAAAATATTGTGCACTGAGGTGTACTGATTGTAATCTCTGTGTGCACTAATTCCTTTAGACTGTATTTATTTTTGCAAAACAAGCAAGGTAAAAAACCCACAAATAGACATATGATTGGAATTATCTAATTACCTAATTTGTAACTGTAAAATATAAGATTGGAATTACCTAATTACCTAATTTGTAACTGTAAAATATAATTTTATATATAAAAAATATATTTTTTAGTAAGACACTCAGTTTTTCCCCTTTTGTATCACAAACTGACTGAAATTTCTCTTGCTTGCATTTTCTATTGGTGAGATTAGGTTGCTCAGTTATTCACCTTTTCAAAATCCCTAAAGTTTACCCATGTAGGCAAATACCAAGTTTATCTGTATCTTCATTTAAAATCAAGGAAATCTGAAGCAAATCCTTAAGCTCCTGAAATTGAATTGAAACTCTTAGAGTCCCAACCCATGGTCACAGGAAGAAAGTGTGGTAGAATATATAGTAACAAAGCAGTTGGCAACTAACACATTTTCCAGTCTACTTATCTTTAGCAAGATTTCAGTAGCTTCTTTTGGCCTTAATAATTCTAAATCAGTGTAATTCAACATACTGGAAATCAAATAATATTGATTTGAAAATCAAAGTTTCTGTTATACATTGCATCTTCTAGGATGTTCAAAAGTGTGTGTTATACAAATATTTTCCTTCTGATTAGTATTAATTAAAATAAACTATCACTTGAATAGCCTAAGCAGATTATTGAACAGGTATGAGACATATTTTACCCTGTTGTTTTTTGGTGCTCCAAGAGTATTTTTAGTTCTTCTTATTAACTTCTTAAGAATCATCTCTTTGGTTTTGGCAGCTGTCATATTGGTGCTAAAATTTATTGTAGAGACTACAACTCCTTTATGACCATGATTTTTAAGTAACTTTTTATCAGTTCTAACTTCTGGCTTTTTAGTGGGGTTATCTGTGATGCCAACTATGGAAAGAAAACAAATTCAGGACACTTTAAGAATATTTTTGCTTTATTTTAATGTGTCATGAAATTTGAAAATTACATAATTTTACTATTTTGTTGTCATTTTCAAGAAATTACTCCAATAGAACTTTGGAATATTTCTTTGCTGTTTTGTGGTAAATAGTGTCTCTTTGCAACCAAATGCAACAGTACAAAAGCTCAAAGAGTCCTCCATACTTTTATGCATGATAGACACATATAACTTTTTAAGATCTAAAAGCAGCATGCAGTTGTCTGCACCAATGGCATTAAAATTAGGGTATATTCCCTGAGTGAGGATCATCCAGAGGGTAGGCTATAGCTATAGCAACTTAAAAGTGAAAACAAAACCAAAACCTCTTCTGGCAAGATTTGGTGGTCTGGTATCCTTCCCCTTTCTACAGTTATCTCTAGGCCATCCCATCTTTTCCACTTGAGAAGTGGAGTTGCTGTTCCCAAAACTACTGAGTCAGAATTTTCAAGGATGAGGCTCCTGAAACTCCACATGCATTTATTGCATGGCCTGACTTGAGAAGTCCTACAGAATCATACCTTTTCTATTGCAGTGTATGTAAAAGCATCAAAGAGTAGAATAGACAGATATTGCCTTTAGTTACTTCTAGACTTAGTCTACTGTTCCACTGATATATCCACCAGGTATCAGGTAATATATCTATTATATCAGCAGATGTAATACTCCTCTACCAGAACCATTCTAACTTTTGAGTAGGACAGAACAGTTTGAGAGGGTGTGGGATATTTTTTGAGACTTTTTATTTTAAATTACCAATTGAAACTATTATTCCAAGATTCATGAATGTAAGAAATAATATACACATGGTTGTGAAGTTTTGAAACATAGAATAGCTTTGAAACTGTACTACAATACATACTTGAACTTCCAGTTGCTGTCTTATGAGCTTCAGGAATCAAGATGCTGATATTCCGTTTCAGGCTACTGGAATGAAATATTTTAAGGATTCAAAATTAGTTTGTTTACCATAATAGGTGTATTAAACAACAACAAAAAAGTAACAGCATATTGTGAATTTTACTTCTCTCACAAGAAATTTCTGTTTCCACTTTTACAGATGAAATTAGTGTCACCATTAGAACTTATACCAAACTGAACAAAAAATAAGCTAACTTTATAAAACAAACTGGGCAAATTCCTAGGATGCCAGATGGTTGGATATGTTCTCTGAATAGTAAGCCATTACCTCTTGTGTCCCTTTATAAATGTGTTTTGACTTATGGATCACTCAGCAAAGACCCATTCATCTTATTCTGGTCTTGTTTCTATGTGTTTGTTTTTCTTATGTTTGATAGAAAATAGTTGTCTTTCTTTATTGTTAAAACTCACTTCAGCTTAAATATTGAGTATACAGTAAAACTTACTTTTTTCCAGTCTCCATTATTTATGATACTTAAAGAATGATTGTTATAGTATTAAATATTTCAAAATTATTTCTCAGATGTTTAAGGCCTTATTTAAGTGTAGTAGGATTCTATTCCAAAATCATTAGTGTAAGACATAGATGATGGTGGCTTGGACTAAAAGAGGCATTGGAAAAAAAATAGAGGAAATCAAGATATATGTGAAGATAGAACAGACATTACTAGTAGAATATTAGATGTAGTGCAGGGCAAAAATGGGGACCTAGGGATAATCAGATGGGCTATAAGAGATAGGTTGGTGAGAGGAAAGGGGGAAATTAAAAGATGATTCCCAGGTCTCAGGGTTGAATAACTGGGTCCCATTTATTGAGATAAGAAGTACTAGAGGAAGGATAGGTTTGGAAGAGAAATCAATAGTTATGTTTTGGTTATGTTAACGGTGACATGTTTATATATACATATATCTTGCATAGTAGGATATATGCATCTAATGATTAGAGGAAAAGTCTGATATGTGTATCTCCACAATTCCATCTTCTTATGTAATTCAAACAATACTAGGCTTCTCTAATATTTTAACAGACTTAGGAACTCAAAAATTTTTTCGTTTGATTTGCATAAGGTAGATTTATTTTTTGTTCTTTTTTTTCTTCAGGAAGAAACAAATAGAATGACAGAGACAAAGTTATTTGTCAAGAGCATTTTAACATTTGATGACCATACTGCCCAAAGCAATCTACAGATTTAATGCAATTCTTACAAAAAGATCAATGTCATTTTTCACAGGATTAAAAAAATACTAAAATTTATATGGAATCAAAGACACACTGAATAGCAAAAGCAATCCTAAGCAAAAAGAACAAACTTAGAGGCATCACATTACCCAACTTCAGATTATACTACAAGGCTATAGTAATCAAAACAGGATGTACTGGTATAAAAGTAGACACATAGATTGATGGAACAAAACAGAGAACCCAGAAATAAAGCCAAATACTTACAACCAACTGATCTTTGACAAACCAGACAAAAACATACACTGTGGAAATACATTCTATTCAAAAATGGTGCTGGGAAAATTGGATAGCCACATATAGAAGAATGAAACTGGATTCCTGTCTCTTACTGTGTGCAAAAATTATCTCAAGATGGATTAAAGACTTGAATGTAAGACCTGAAACCATAGAATTCTAGAAAAAAACCTAGCAAAAACTCTTCTGGACATTGGTCTACACAAAGAATTTATGACTAAGACACTAAAGGCAAATGCAACAAAAACTAAAATAAATAAATGAAACCTAATTAAACTAAGAAGCTTCTGCACCACCAAAGAAATAATAAACAGAGTACACAGACAACCTGTGAAAACAGAACAGGAGAAAACATTTGCAAACTATGCATCTGACAAAGGACTAATATCCATAATCTACAAGGAACTCAAATAAATTAGCAAGAAAAAACCAAAACCAAAACATTAAAAGGTGGGCAAATGACATCAACAGCCACTTCACAAAAGAAGAATAGAGTATTTTTACATTTGATAAGGACATATATTTCTAAGGCAACAAAAACCAATATTATGCAAAGCTTTATTTGTATGTTTTAGGTGCATTTTTCAATAAGGAAAATAGTTTGTAGCTGCCCTTTATATCAAGAAAAGACTTAAAATTTGGTTATTTTAAAAATAAATATAATAATTTCTCATTTAGACAAGATTGGGCACTTTCAGGGTGGTATGGCCGTGGGCAGAATTTCTCATTTAAAAAAATGAATCTAGTTGTCAATACTTTTGAAAAGTAAATATTTTCTTCTAAATAGAAAATAGGAATGGCCGATCAGAGTAAAGAGATTGAATCAGTAATAAAGTGTCCCATTAAAGAAAAGCCCAAAATTGGAAGGTTTATGCTGAATTCTACCAATCATTTAGAAGAGAACTAACACCACTCCTTCTCAAACTCTTCCAAAACATTGAAATGGAGGGAATACTGCCAAACTCATTTCACAAGGCCAGCATTATCCTAATACCAAAGCCAGAAAAGAACATTACAAGAACAGACAATTACAGACCAATATCCATGATGAACATAGATGCAAAAATCCTCAAAAGACTAATAAAACCAAATTCAGTAGTACATTAAAAGGATTATCCATGTCGGGAGCAAGATGGCCGAATAGGAACAGCTCCAGCCTCCAGCTCCCAGAGCAAGCGACACAGAAGACGGGTGATTTCTGCATTTTCAACTGAGGTACCGGGTTCATCTCACTGGGGAGTGCCAGACAATCGGTGCTGGTCAGCTGGTGCAGCCCGACCAGCGAGAGCTGAAGCAGGGTGAGGCACTGCTTCACCTGGGAAGTGTAAGGGGGAAGGGAATCCCTTTTCCTAGGCAGGGGAACTGAGACACACAACACCTGGAAAATCGGGGAACTCCCACCCTACTACTGTGCTTTACCAAGGGTCTTAGCAAACGACACACCAGGAGATTACATCCCACACCTGGCCCGGAGGGTCCCATACCCACGGAGCCTACCTCATTGCTAGCACAGCAGTCTGAGATCTAACTGCAAGGTGGCAGTGAGGCTGGGGGAGGGCACCCGCCATTGCTGAGGCTTAAATAGGTAAACAAAACCTCATGG
Source organism: Macaca nemestrina (assembly GCF_043159975.1). Lineage (NCBI taxonomy): Eukaryota > Metazoa > Chordata > Mammalia > Primates > Cercopithecidae > Macaca > Macaca nemestrina. Next base: position 83,469,728 of record NC_092125.1, on the reverse strand, counting down.
AAGCTCGAACTTGGTGGAGACCACCACAGCTCAAGGAGGCCTGCCTGACTCTGTAGACTCCACCTCCGGGTGGAGTCTGACAGCTGTCTGACAGCTTTGAAGAGAGCAGTGGATCTCCCAGCACTGAGGTTGAGATCTGAGAACGGACAGACTGCCTGCTCAAGTGAGTCCCTGACCCCTGAGTAGCCTAACTGGGAGACATCCCCCACTAGGTGCAGATGGACACCACACACCTCACATGGCAGGGTACACCCCTGAGAGGAAGCTTCCGGAGCAAGTATCAGACAGCAGCACTTGCTGTTCAGCAATATTTATCTTCTGCAGCCTCTGCTGCTGATACCCAGGCAAACAGGGTCTGGAGTGGACCTCAAGCAATCTCCAACAGACCTACAGCTGAGGGTCCTGACTGTTAGAAGGAAAACTAACAGAAAGGACACCCACACCAAAACTCCATCAGCACATCACCAGCATCAAAGACTAAAGGCAGATAAAACCACAAAGATGGGGAAAAAGCAGTGTAGAAAAGCGGGAAATTCAAAAAATCAGAGTGCATCTCCCCCTCCAAAGGAACGCAGCTCATCGCCAGCAACGGATCAAAGCTGGACAGAGAATGACTTTGACAAGTTGAGAGGAGAAGGCTTCAGTTGATCAAACTTCTCAGAGCTAAAGAAGGAACTACGTAACCAGCGCAAAGAAACTAAAAATCTTGAAAAAAGAATGGAAGAATGGATAACTAGAATAATCAATGCAGAGAAGGCCATAAACGACCTGACAGAGATAAAAATCATGACACGAGAAATACATGACAAATGCACAAGCTTCAGTAACCGACTCAATCAGCTGGAAGAGTATCAATGATTGAAGATCAAATGAATGAAATGAAGTGAGAAGAGAAGTCTAGAGAAAAAAAAGGAAAAAGAAATGAACAAAGCCTCTAAGAAATATGTGATTATGTGAAAAGACCAAATCTAAGTCTGATTGGTGTGCCTGAAAGTGAGGGGGAAAATGGAACCAAGTTGGAAAACACTCTGCAGGATATCATCCAGGAGAACTTCCCCAACCTAGTAAGGCAGGCCAACATTCAAATTCAGGAAATACATACACCACAAAGATACTACTCGGGAAGAGCAACTCCAAGAGACATAATTGCCAGATTCACCAAAGTTGAAATGAAGGAAAAAATCTTAAGGGCAGCCAGAGAGAAAGGTCAGGTTACCCACAAAGGGAAGCCCATCAGACTAACAGCAGATCTCTCGGCAGAAACTCTACAAGCCAGAAGACAGTGGGGGCCAATATTCAACATTCTTAAAGAAAAGAATTTTCAACCCAGAATTTCATATCCAGCCAAACTAAGTTTCATCAGTGAAGGAGAAATAAAACCCTTTACAGACAAGCATATGCTTAGAGATTTTGTCACCACCAGGCCTGCCCTACAAGAGATCCTGAAGGAAGCACTCAACATGGAAAGGAACAATCGGTACCAGCCATTGCAAAAACATGCCAAAATGTAAAGACCATTGATGCTAGGAAGAAACTGCATCAACTAATGAGCAAAATAACCAGCTAATATCACAATGACAGGATCAAGTTCACACATAACAATATTAACCTTAAATGTAAATGGACTAAATGGTCCAATTAAAAGACACAGACTGGCAAATTGGATAAAGAGTCAAGACCCATCAGTTTGCTGTATTCAGAAGGCCCATCTCACATGCAGAGACACACATAGGCTCAAAATAAAGGGATGGAGGAAGATCTACCAAGCAAACGGAAAACAAAACAAAACAAAAAAGCAGGGGTTGCAATCCTAGTATCTGAAAAAACAGACTTTAAACCATCAAAGATCAAAAGAGACAAGGCCATTACATAATGATAAAGGGATCAATTCAACAGGAAGAGCTAACTATCCTAAATATTTATGCACCCAATACAGGAGCACCCAGATTCATAAAGCATGTCCTTAGAGACTTACAAAGAGACTTAGACTCCCACACAATAATAATGGGAGACTTTAACACCCCACTGTCAACATTAGACAGATCAACGAGACACAAAGTTAACAATGATATCCAGGAATTGAACTCAACTCTGTACCAAGCGAACCTAATAGACATCTACAGAACTCTCCACCCCAAATCAACAGAATATACATTCTTCTCAGCACCACATCACACTTATTCCAAAATTGACCACATAGTTGGAAGTAAAGCACTCCTCAGCAAATGTAAAAGAACAGAAATTATAACAAACTCTCTCTCAGACCACAGTGCAATCAAACCATAACTCAGGACTAAGAAAATCAATCAAAACCGCTCAACTACATGGAAACTGAACAACGTGCTCCTTAATGACTACTGGGTACATAACAAAATGAAGACAGAAATAAAGATGTTCTTTGAAACCAATGAGAACAAAGACACAACATACCAGAATCTCTGGGACACATTTAAAGCAGTGTGTAGAGGGAAATTTATAGCACTAAATGCCCACAAGAGAAAGCTGGAAAGATCTAAAATTGACACCCTAACATCACAATTAAAAGAACTAGAGAAGCAAGAGCAAACATGTTCAAAAGCTAGGAGAAGGCAAGAAATAACTAAGATCAGAGCAGACCTGAAGGAGTTAAGAGACACAAAAAACCCTCCAAAAAAATCAATGAATCCAGGAGCTGTTTTTTTGAAAAGATCAACAAAATTGATAGACCGCTAGCAAGACTAATAAAGAAGAAAAGAGAGAAGAATCAAATAGACATAATAAACAATGATAAAGGGGATATCACCACTGACCCCACAGAAATACAAACTACCATCAGAGAATACTATAAACGGCTCTACGCAAATAAACTAGAAAACTTAGAAGAAATGGATAATTTCCTGGACACATACACCCTCCAAGACTAAACCAGGAAGAAATTGAATCCCTGAATAGACCAATAGCAGGCTTTGAAATTGAGGCAATAATTAATAGCCTACCAACCAAAAAAAGTCCAGGACCAGATGGACAAACAGCCGAATTCTACCGGAGGTACAAGGAGGAGCTGGTACCATTCCTTCTGAAACTATTCCAATCAATGGAAAAAGAGGGAATCCTCCTTAACTCATTTTATGAGGCCAACATCATACTGATACGAAAGCCTGGCAGAGACACAACAAAAAAAGAGAATTTTAGACCAATATCCCTGATGGACATCGATGCAAAAATCCTCAATAAAATACAGGCAAACCGAATCCAGCAACACATCAAAAAGCTTATCCACCATGATCAAGTGGGCTTCATCCCTGGGATGCAAGGCTGGTTCAACATATGCAAATCAATAAACATAATCCAGCATATAAACAGAACCAAAGACAAAAACCACATGATTATCTCAATAGATGCAGAAAAGGCCTTTGACAAAATTCAACAGCCCTTCATGCTAAAAACTCTCAATAAATTTGGTATTGATGGAACATATCTCAAAATAATAAGAGCTATTTATGACAAACCCACAGCCAATATCATACTGAATGGGCAAAAACTGGAAGCATTCCCTTTGAAAACTGGCACAGGACACGGATGCCCTCTCTCACCACTCCTATTCAACATAGTGTTGGAAGTTCTGGCTAGGGCAATCAGGCAAGAGAAAGAAATCAAGGGTATTCAGTTAGGAAAAGAAGAAGTCAAATTGTCCGTTTGCAGATGACATGATTGTATATTTAGAAAACCCCATCATCTCAGCCCCAAATCTCCTTAAGCTGATAAGCAACTTCAGCAAAGTCTCAGGATACAAAATTAATGTGCAAAAATCACAAGCATTCTTATACACCAGTAACAGACAAACAGAGAGCCAAATCATGAATGAACTTCCATTCATAATTGCTTCAAAGAGAATAAAATACCTAGGAATCCAACTTACAAGGGATGTAAAGGACCTCTTCAAGGAGAACTACAAACCGCTGCACAGTGAAATAAAAGAGGACACAATCAAATGCAAGAACATAACATGCTCATGGATAGGAAGAATCAATATCGTGAAAATGGTCATACTGCCCAAGGTAATTTATAGATTCAATGCCATCCCCATTAAGTTACCAATGACTTTCTTCACAGAATTGGAAAAAACTGCTTTAAAGTTCATATGGAACCGAAAAAGAGCCCGCATCTCCAAGACAATCCTAAGCCAAAAGAACAAAGCTGGTGGCATCATGCTACCTGACTTCAAACTATACTACAAGGCTACAGTAACCAAAACAGCATGGTATTGTTACCAAAACAGAGATAGGTCAATGGAACAGAACAGAGCCCTCAGAAATAATACCACACATCTACAGCCATCTGATCTTTGACAAACTGACAAAAACAAGAAATGGGGAAAGGATTCCCTATTTAATAAATGGTGCTGGGAAAATTGGCTAGCCATAAGTAGAAAGCTGAAACCGGATGCTTTCCTTACTCCTTATATGAAAATTAATTCAAGATTGATTAGAGACTTAAATGTTAGACCTAATACCATAAAAACCCTAGAAAAAACCTAGGTAATACCATGCAGGACATAGGCATGGGCAAGGACTTCATGACTAAAACACCAAAAGCAACGGCAACAAAAGCCAAAATTGACAAATGGGATCTAATTAAACTAACGAGCTTCTGCACAGCAAAACAAACTACCATCAGAGTGAACAGGCAACCTACAGAATGGGAGAAAATTTTTGCAATCTACTCATCTGACAAAGGGCTAATATCCAGAACCTACAAAGTACTCAAACAAATTTATGAGAGAAATACAAACTACCCCATCAAAAAGTGGGCAAAGAATATGAACAGACATTTCTCAAAAGAAGACATGCATACAGCCAACAGATACATGAAAAAATGCTCGTCATCACTGGCCATCAGAGAAATGCAAATCAAAACCACAATGAGATACTATCTCACACCAGTTAGAATGGCAATCATTAAAAAGTCAGGAAACAACAGGTGCTGGAGAGGATGTGGAGAAATAGGAACACTTTTACACTGTTGGTGGGATGGTAAACTGGTTCAACCATTGTGGAAAACAGTGTGGCGATTCCTCAAGGATCTAGAACTAGAAATACCATTTGACTCAGCCATCCCATTACTTTACTGGGAATATACCCAAAGGATTATAAATCATGCTGCTATAAAGACACATGCACACGTATGTTTGTTGCGGCACTACTCACAATAGCAAAGACTTGGAATCAACCCAAATGTACATCAGTGACAGACTGGATTAAGAAAATGTGGCACATATACACCATGGAATACTATGCAGCCATAAAAAAGGATGAGTTCGTGTCCTTTGTAGGGACATGGTTGCAGCTGGAAACCATCATTCTCAGGAAACTATTGCAAGAACAGAAAACCAAATACCACACGTTCTCACTCATAGGTGGGAATTGAACAATGAGATTAGTTGGACTCTGGAAGGGTAACATCACAGACTATTATGGGGAGGGGGTAGGGGGTAGGGATGGCATTGGGAGTTATACCTGATGTAAATGACGAGTTGATGGGTGCTGATGAGTTGATGGGTGCAGCACACCAACATGACACAAGTATACATATGTAACAAACCTGCACATTGTGCACATGTACCCTAGAACTTAAAGTATAATTTAAAAAAAAAAGGGATTATTCATCATGATCAAGGGGGGATTTATCCCTAAGATAATTTCATGTATGATTCAACATGCACAAATCAATAAATGTGATATTCCATATTAACAGAATGAAAGACAAAAACTATAAGGTGATCTTAATAAATACAGATGAAGCATTTGACAAAATTGAATACCTTTTCATAAAAAATTCTCAACAGCTTAGGTACGTATAGAAGGAATGTACTTCAACACAATAAATAAAGGGCCAAGTATGATACATCACAGCTAACATCATACTCAGTGGTCCAAAGCTGAAAGCTATTCCTCTATGATCAGGAACCAGACAAGGATACCCACTCTCACTACTTCTTTTCAACATAGAACTGGAAGTCCTAGCCAAAGCAATTAGGCAAGGAAAGAAATAAAAGGCATCAGAATAGGAAAAGAAGAAGTGAAATTGTCTATTTGCTGATGACATGATCTTATTAATAGAGACCCTAAAGATGCCACCAAAAGACTGTTAGAACTGATCAATGAATGCAATAAAGTTGTAAGATACAAACTCAATATACAAAAATTAGTCACATTTCTATAAGCCAACAATGAACTACCTGAAAAAGAAAGAAAGAAAACAATTCCATTTACAATACTGCTAAAAAAGACCATTAAAAGAGTACTTAAGAGTAAATATAACCAAAAGGTGAAAATTCTGTATATTGAAAACTATAAAACATTGAGGAGGGGGAGGAGCAAGATGGCTGAATAGGAACGGCTCCAGTCTCCAACTCCCAGCGTGAGCGACAGAGAAGACTGGTGAGTTCTGCATTTTCAACTGAGGTACTGGGTTCATCTCACTAGGGAGTGCTGGACAATTGGTGCTGGTCAGCTGCTGCAGCCCGACCAGCGAGAGCTGAAGCAGGGCGAGGCATCGCCTCACCTGGGAAGCGCAAGGGGAAAGGGAATCCCTTTTCCTAGGCAGGGGAACTGAGACACACAACACCTGGAAAATCGGGTAACTCCCACCCCAATACTGCGCTTTAAGCAAACAGGCACACCAGGAGATCATATCCCACACCTGGCCGAGAGGGTCCCACGCCCACGGAGCCTCCCTCATTGCTAGCACAGCAGTCTGCGATCTCGCGGCAAGGCAGCAGCGAGGCTGGGGGAGGGGCGCCCGCCATTGCTGAGGCTTAAGTAGGTAAACAAAGCCACTGGGAAGCTTGAACTGGGTGGAGCTCACAGCAGCTCAAGAAAACCTGCCTGTCTCTGTAGACTCCACCTCTGGGGACAGGGCAAAGTAAACAACAACAAAAGCAGCGAAACCTCTGCAGATGCAAACGACTCTGTCTGACAGCTTTGAAGAGAGCAGTGGATCTCCCAACACGGAGGCTGAGATCTGAGAACGGACAGACTGCCTGCTCAAGTGGGTCCCTGACCCCTGAGTAGCCTAACTGGGAGACATCCCCCACTAGGGGCAGTCTGACACCCCACACCTCACAGGGTGGAGTACACCCCTGAGAGGAAGCCTCCAAAGCAAGAATCAGACAGGTACACTCGCTGTTCAGCAATATTTATCTTCTGCAGCCTCTGCTGCTGATACCCAGGCAAACAGGGTCTGGAGTGGACCTCAAGCAATCTCCAACAGACCTACAGCTGAGGGTCCTGACTGTTAGAAGGAAAACTATCAAACAGGAAGGACACCTACACCAAAACCTCATCAGTACATCACCATCATCATCAAAGACCAGAGACAGATAAAACCACAAAGATGGGGAAAAAGCAGCGCAGAAAAGCTGGAAATTCAAAAAATAAGAGCACATCTCCCCCAGCAAAAGAGCGCAGCTCATCGCCAGCAACGGATCAAAGCTTGACGGAGAATGAGTTTGACGAGATGAGAGAAGAAGGCTTCAGTCCATCAAACTTCTCAGAGCTAAAGGAGGAATTATGTACCCAGCGCAAAGAAACTAAAAATCTTGAAAAAAAAACTGGAAGAATTGATGGCTAGAGTAATTAATGCAGAGAAGGTCATAAATGAAATGAAAGAGATGAAAACCATGACACGAGAAATACACGACAAATGCACAGGCTTCAGTAACTGACTCGATCAACTGGAAGAAAGAGTATCAGCGATTGAGGATCAAATGAACGAAATGAAGTGAGAAGAGAAACCAAAAGAAAAAAGAAGAAAAAGAAATGAACAAAGCCTACAAGAAGTATGGGATTATGTAAAAAGACCAAATCTACGTCTGATTGGGGTGCCTGAAAGTGAGGGGGAAAATGGAACCAAGTTGGAAAACACTCTGCAGGATATCATCCAGGAGAACTTCCCCAACCTAGTAGGGCAGGCCAACATTCAAATCCAGGAAATACAGAGAACGCCACAAAGATACTCCTCGAGAAGAGCAACTCCAAGAGACATAATTGCCAGATTCACCAAAGTTGAAATGAAGGAAAAAATCTTAAGGGCAGCCAGAGAGAAAGGTCAGGTTACCCACAAAGGAAAGCCCATCAGACTAACAGCAGATCTCTCGGCAGAAAGTCTACAAGCCAGAAGAGAGTGGGGGCCAATATTCAACATTCTTAAAGAAAAGAATTTTCAACCCAGAATTTCATATCCAGCCAAAGTAAGTTTCATAAGTGAAGGAGAAATAAAATCCTTTACAGATAAGCAAATGCTTAGAGATTTTGTCACCACCAGGCCTGCCTTACAAGAGACCCTGAAGGAAGCACTCAACATGGAAAGGAACAACCGGTACCAGCCATTGCAAAAACATGTCAAAATGTAAAGACCATTTAGGCTAGGAAGAAACTGCATCAACTAACGAGCAAAATAACCAGTTAATATCATAATGGCAGGATCAAGTTCACACATAACAATACTAACCTTAAATGTAAATGGACTAAATGCTCCAATTAAAAGACACAGACTGGTAAACTGGATAAAGAGTCAAGACCCATCAGTCTGCTGTATTCAGGAGACCCATCTCACACGCAGAGACATACATAGGCTCAAAATAAAGGGATGGAGGAAGATTTACCAAGCAAATGGAGAACAAAAAAAAGCAGGGGTTGCAATACTAGTCTCTGATAAATCACACTTTAAACCATCAAAGATCAAAAGAGACAAAGAAGGCCATTACATAATGGTAAAAGGATCAATTCAACAGGAAGAGCTAACTATCCTAAATATATATGCACCCAATACAGGAGCACCCAGATTCATAAAGCATGTCCTTAGAGACTTACAAAGAAACTTAGACTCCCATACAATAATAATGGGAGACTTGAACACCCCACTGTCAACATTAGACAGATCAATGAGACAGAAAGTTAACAAGGATATCCAGGAATTGAACTCATCTCTGCAGCAAGCAGACCTAATAGACATCTATAGACTCTCCACCCCAAATCAACAGAATATACATTCTTCTCAGCACCACATCACACTTATTCCAAAATTGACCACATAATTGGAAGTAAAGCACTCCTCAGCAAATGTACAAGAACAGAAATTATCACAAACTGTCTCTCAGACCACAGTGCAATCAAACTAGAACTCAGGACTAAGAAACGCAATCAAAACCGCTCAACTACATGGAAACTGAACAACCTGCTCCTGAATGACTACTGGGTACATAACGAAATGAAGGCAGAAATAAAGACGTTCTTTGAAACCAATGAGAACAAAGATACAACATACCAGAATCTCTGGGACACATTTAAAGCAGTGTGTAGAGGGAAATTTATAGCACTAAATGCCCACAAGAGAAAGCTGGAAAGATCTAAAATTGACACCCTAACATCACAATTAAAAGAACTAGAGAAGCAAGAGCAAACACATTCAAAAGCTAGCAGAAGGCAAGAAGTAACTAAGATCAGGGCAGAACTGAAGGAGATAGAGACACAAAAAACTCTCCAAAAAATCAATGAATCCAGGAGTTGGTTTTTTGAAAAGATCAACAAAATTGACAGACCGCTAGCAAGACTAATAAAGAAGAAAAGAGAGAAGAATCAAATAGACGCAATAAAAAATGATAAAGGGGATATCACCACAGACCCCACAGAAATACAAACTACCATCAGAGAATACTATAAACACCTCGGAATCCAACTTACAAGGTATGTAAAGGACCTCTTCAAGGAGACTACAAACCACTGCTCAGTGAAATAAAAGAGGACACGATCAAATGGAAGAACATACCATGCTCATGGATAGGAAGAATCAATATCGTGAAAATGGTCATACTGCCCAAGGTTATTTATAGATTCAATGCCATCCCCATCAAGCTACCAATGAGTTTCTTCACAGAATTGGAAAAAACTGCTTTAAAGTTCATATGGAACCAAAAAAGAGCCTGCATCTCCAAGACAATCCTAAGTCAAAAGAACAAAGCTGGAGGCATCATGCTACCTGACTTCAAACTATACTACAAGGCTACAGTAACCAAAACAGCACGGTACTGGTACCAAAACAGAGATGTAGACCAATGGAACAGAACAGAGTCCTCAGAAATAATACCACACATCTATAGCCATCTGGTCTTTGACCAACCTGACAAAAACAAGAAATGGGGAAAGGATTCCCTATTTAATAAATGGTGCTGGGAAAATTGGCTAGCCATAAGTAGAAAGCTGAAACTGGATCCTTTCCCTACTCCTAATACGAAAATTAATTCAAGATGGATTAGAGACTTAAATGTTAGACCTAATACCATAAAAACCCGAGAGGAAAACCTAGGTAGTACCATTCAGGACATAGGCATGGGCAAAGACTTCATGTCTAAAACACCAAAAGCAACGGCAGCAAAAGCCAAAATTGACAAATGGGATCTAATTAAACTAACGAGCTTCTGCACAGCAAAACAAACTACCATCAGAGTGAACAGGTAACCTAGAGAATGGGAGAAAATTTTTGCAATCTACTCATCTGACAAAGGGCTAATATCCAGAACCTACAAAGAACTCAAACAAATTTACAAGAAAAAAACAAACAACCCCATCAAAAAGTGGGCAAAGGATATGAACAGACATTTCTCAAAAGAAGACATGCATACAGCCAACAGACACATGAAAAAATGCTCATCATCACTAGCCATCAGAGAAATGCAAATCAAAACCACAATGAGATACCATCTCACACCAGTTAGAATGGCAATCATTAAAAAGTCAGGAAACAACAGGTGCTGGAGAGGATGTGGAGAAATAGGAACACTTTTACGCTGTTGGTGGGATTGTAAACTAGTTCATCCATTATGGCAAACAGTATGGCGATTCCTCAAGGATCTAGAACTAGATGTACCATATGACCCAGCCATCCCATTACTGGGAATATACCCAAAGGATTATAAATCATGCTGCTATAAAGACACATGCACACGTATGTTTATTGCGGCACTAGTCACAATAGCAAAGACTTGGAATCAACCCAAATGTCCATCAGTGACAGACTGGATTAAGAAAATGTGGCACATATACACCATGGAATACTATGCAGCCATAAAAAAGGATGAGTTTGTGTCCTTTGTAGGGACATGGATGCAGCTGGAAACCATCATTCTTAGTAAACTATCACAAGAACAGAAAACCAAACACCCCATGTTCTCACTCATAGGTGGGAGCTGAACAATGAGATCACTTGGACTCGGGAAGGGGAACATCACACACCGGGGCCTATCATGGGGAGGGGGGAGGTGCGAGGGATTGCATTGGGAGTTATACCTGATGTAAATGACGAGTTGATGGGTGCTGACGAGTTGATGTGTGCAGCACAGCAACATGGCACAAGTATACATATGTAACAAACCTGCACGTTATGCACTTGTACCCTAGAACTTAAAGTATAGTAAAAAAAAAAATTGAGGAAATAAATTTAACAAAACACAAATAAGTGGAAAGATATCCTGTGTTCATGGATTGAAAGAATTAGTATTGTTAAAATGTCCATACTTCCCAAAGTGAGCTACAGTTTCAATGCAATCTCTACCAAAATTCCAACATATTTTTCATTTTGCCAGTGGAACCACAAAAGATCCTGAATAGCTAAAGCAATCTTGAGGGGAAAAAATAAAAAATAAAAGAAGCTTTTGGCATCACACTACCTGATTTCAAAATATACTACAAAGCTATAGTAATCAAAACAACATGGCATTGGCATAATAACCAACACACTGACCAATGAAACTGGATAGAGGTCCCAGAAATAAACCCATACACTTACAATCAATTGCTTTGGCTATTCTGCAGTCCTGTGTTCATTGCAGGGTTATTCCCAACAGACAAGATATGGGCTCACCCTGTGTTCAGTGACTGAATGGATTTTTTTTTTTTGAGATGGAGTCTTGCTTTGTTGCCCAGGCTGGAGTGCAATGGTGCAATCTTGGCTCACTGCAACCTCCACCTCCTGGGTTCAAGTGATTCTCCTGCCTCAGCCTCCCTAGTAGCTGGGATTACAGGTGCCCGCCACCACGCCCAGTTAATCTTTTGTATTTTTAGTGGAGATGGGGTTTAGCCATGTTGGCCAGGCTGGTCTCAAACTCCTGACCTCAGGTGATCCACCTGCCTCTGCCTCCTAAAGTGCTGGGATTACAGGCGTGAAACACTGTGCCCAGCCTGAATGGATTTTTAAAATGTGGTGTGTATGTGTGTGTGTGTATATATATATATATATAGAATGGAATACTATTCAGTCTTTTCAAAGAAGGAAATCCTGTCATTTAAGTGGATTTTAAAAAATGTGGTGCATATATATACATATTCCATTATATATACAATGAAATACTATTCAGTGTCTAAAAAGAAGGAAATTCTGTCATTTGTAACAACATGGATGAACCTGAAGGACATTAGGCTAGTGAAATAAGCCAGGCACAGAAAGACAAATACTACCTTATGTGTGGATTCTAAACAAGTCTAACTCATAAAAGCAGAGAGTAGACTAGTGGTTGCCAGGGGCTACAGGTGAGGTGGGAAGGAATGGGGAGATGTTGGTCAAAGGGTACAAAATTTCAGTTAGACAGGCGGAATAAGAATTTGACATTTATTGCACAGCATGGTGACCATAGTTAATAATGTGTTGGATATTTCAAAATTCCTAAAAAAATAGATTTTAATTGTTCTCACTAAAAAACCTTAAGTATGTGAGGTAATGGTATGCTAATTACATGATATAATCATTCCTCAATATGTATACACATCAAAACATCACATTGTACTCCATAAATACATACAATTATCATTTGTCAATTAAAAATAAAAGTTTAAACCAAAAAAATAAAAGATAACTCAGGAAAAAAAGGATTGTCTTCTTATCTCCTCTTTTGAATTATTCCACATTGTTACATAACAGATTTGCTTTTTTTTTGTAAAAATAGGCACATTTATATATTAAAGCACACTTTTAAAAATCAGACAGATCAAATTTAGAAGTTAATATATACAACCTTGATTTTTTAGTTTCACTATACAATAGGGTATCTCCTAAAATTGAACCATGTTTTATGTCAAATGCTCCTGGACCCTCTAACTTTTCAAGCATTTGATTAATGGCAGCAGTTTTCCCAACACCAGATTCTCCTAAGGGAAAAAATACATAAGGTTAGATATATATGCAAGAAAATGATACATGTTAACACATTAAAATGAACCAATAACATTCTCCCTCAATTGAAAATTACATAAAAAGTGTGTTTTTGTTCTTGCTTTTTTAAAAAATGTGGTTGAGTGGTTAAATGAGGAAGCTAATATAAAACCTTCTCAAATTGTTTGAATTATTTACATTTCTTGCAAAAGAATAGACTGAGTTAATTATTATTTTTATCTAATGTTCACATTAATCCTTTTGTACAGAACTACAACATGAAACATAATTCATTAAAAATTTCTGCCAACACAATTTGAGGAAGAAATTTGATGATAAACTTTTTGTTGAATCAGAGTAGGGACTGTAATGATTTTACAATTCATTAAGTATTAAAGTAAAGATAAGTATTTTCTTAGACAAAATTAGAGGCAAGGTATGTGTTATCTGAGAGTTACATTGCCTGAATTCTTTGAATACGGAACTGGGAAAATGATACTATTGCCTCTGGTGCTATGCAACACAAGTTAGAGAATTAGAGAATTGGAAAAGGTAATTGATGGGTTGGCATATGCATTAAAAGAGAGTAGGAGCTGTATTGAATTACTCTTTTGATAATGGTAAAAGATAGAAAAATCTTCATATTGGATTGGGGAATCCCATTGAGTGTGTACATGTAAGTATACCAATCAATGTTACCAATAAGAACCTCAGCCCACAGGCTACAGAGGCCAAACATATATTATTAATACAATAGCTCTACTTCTGGCATTTCTCCTGCAGGTAATGAAAAGATGAAAAAGATTTATAATGTCCTATTTTGGAAAATATGTGGAAAAATGGGTGCTCATACTCTGCTGGTAAGAATATAAATTAATATAGTAACCAGAACTTTTCAGGGTATATATTTTTCCCACTTACAAAATAAGATAGTTAGACCAAATATCTGTAAACCTTTTTCTAACTCTGAAATTCTCCTTCTATTAAATATTTGTAATACCTGTGAGAAGTACAGGGCAGGAATTCTTTAAAAGAAGGCTCATGAGAAAAGAAAGGCATGTTGTGTCTCTGGTAGCAGTATAATTAATGCATTCTCCACATTCTGTTATCTTCAAGAAGTTTTCGCCAGATCTTTGAAGATTAGTTAGTAATGAAGTTCCTAAGTTAAAATTTTAAAAAAAGTTTCAAATGACCTAGAAAGCACTATTCACCTAATCTTTTTTTAAAAAAATCGTTAGAATTATTTTTATTTTCATTAATTGTACATATGAAAAGTACATGGCTGGCTGGATGCGGTGGCTCACGCCTGTAATCCCAACACTTTGGGAGGCCAAGGCGGGCAGATCACGAGGTCAGGAGAAACCCCGGGGGTCAGGTGAAACCCCGTCTCTACTAAAAATACAAAAAATTAGACGGGCGAGGTGGCGGGTGCCTGTAGTCCCAGCTACTCGGAAGGCTGAGGCAGGTGAATGGCCTGAGCCCAGGAGGCGGAGCTTGCAGTGAGCCGAGATTGTGCCACTGCACTCCAGCCTGGGCGACAGAGTGAGACTCTGTCTCAAAAAAAAAAAAAAAAAAAAAAAAGAGAAAGAAAGAAAGTAAGAAAGAAAGAAAGTAAGAAAGAAAAGTACATGGCTATGCAGAAATAAAATATGTTAAGATTTGTTTCAGGAAAATGTAATCATGTCACAATATAGTCAATCATAAAAATTCATTAGTTCATTACTCTTAAAAGTCTTCTTATTCTGAGAAAACTCCATTGATTATGTCCAGGAGTTCCAAAACATCATATGTATTGAAGAAACAGTCATTTCCACTAAGTTAAAGTCATTCTGCAAGTCACTTTCATCACCACTTTCATCACCACAGAGGACACTAGAGGCAATTTTAGCTGCTCGACAGAAATTCATGGATTTCTACATTATGGCAGTTTTCCAGTGGTGGATGCCCTAACCCTGGAGGTCAAAGCAGTGACACAGTCTATGGTGGACTGGATATATTCACCTAATCTTTCAGGTCCTCAAAACATAATAATTTCTGGAAAAGTCTGCACATTACAAAACAATTTAAACATACACAAATAAGCCATAATTTTACAAGTGCCTGGGGATCTCTGCTGATCTCATAAATTATCCCTCACTCATACTCTTTCTGACTTTTTGATGTGGACAGTTATTGCTATCAACTTTCCTCTGAAAATGCGTTAGTTGTGTCCCAGAGATTCTGTCTCTACCTATTTTTTTTTTTTTTTAATAGCAAATGGGCTCCTTTACTTTGATTTGTAAAGGCCCTTTATATATTAAGGAAATTAGCTCTTGTACTTTGCTTGGTGTTTTATGTAAGTACTCTATTATATTTGACTGAGCTATTCTGTCCTCATTATTTCCTGGCTACTGTTACTCTGTTACTTAACATTTCTGTATGGAATTTGGAATCAGCTTCTTTAGTCCTCACCACACCTATAGTGTGGTATGTTTATTGGAATTATCTTTACTTCATGGATTAATTTAGGAAGAATTAACCCGTTTAGGATGATAACTTTTGTCCAAGAACATGGCATGCTTTTTTATTTCTATGTCTCAGGAATGTTTCCAAGTTTACTTCATATCGATTTTGCATTTTTCTCATTAAACTTAGTTTTCTGTATTTCATCTTCTAAAAAATTTTGCTTTTGCCATTTTATTTTTTTTTATGCTTTTAAAATTTTCTTATTTTATTTATTTATTTTCTTACCCAATCTTGCTGCAGTTGAGCCCAAATCCATCCCACAGAAGCAATGCCAATCTTGTAATGTTCACTTCAGGCTGTCTACCTTACTCCAGCAGCCACTGCGGTAACTTCTGGATGACCAACACATGCGCACTAATTCCCTCTGTTTTTGACACTTTAAATAAGATCTTTTCTTTAATTGTTTACCTTGTAACTGGTTGTTGTTTGTATATATGTGGAATCATTATTTTTATATATTGTTTTGTAATTAGACTAAAACTAAATTCTCTTATTGCTTATAGTAGTTTTAAGTTGATCCTTTGGTTTTCCAGATATTTTATTATAACTTCTGCAAATAATTAAAATTTAACCACTTATTTTCCAAATTTCTATCTCTAATTCCTCTTTTTAATTGCATTGGCTCGTATATACAAAACAACATTGAGTTAAAAATTGGATTTTAATGGTAATGCTTCAAGTATTTCCCCTTAAGTAGACTCTGCTGTTGTTATCAAACTTTTAACTTCTGTTGTATTTTTCATTTCTAGAAGGTCTCCTTGGTTCTTTTTCAAATTGTGTCAGTTTTTAATAGTTTCTCATGCATTTCTGGTATTTTCTTTCTTTTTAATTCTTTAAAAATGGCAAGCGTGGCTGCCTGAGAATATATACCTTTATTCTAGTCATCCAAGTCTCATTAATTTGTGGCTGCAATCTTGTTTCTGCTAATTATCCTTAAAGGGGCATTACATTTGAAAATATTATTTGTAGGAATAATATAAATTGTAGTATAATAGTTCCACTCTATAGAAAGTATGTTCATTGGCTTCTAACTGGATGCTGGGAGACTACTCAGGGATTCCCTTAATCCCAATTCAAGACTGGAGGTTCCTTAGATGTAGGATAACATATCTGGCCTCCGATTATGGGTACCTGGATATGTAAGGGCTGGTTTAATCCAGTTCACCTTCACATAGAGAGTCTAGCTCTTCATTAACCCAGATTAAATTATATGTGTATGTGTATGTGAGAAAGAGTGGAAGGAAGGAAGCTTTGATTTCTGTCATCCTTAATCCTTGAATAGCAAACCTAATGGCACAATGACTTGATTGATTCAATCAAAATCTCATGTAATTCTTTAAATGGATATTGTAGCCTCAATAATTTCTATAAAGGACAATTTTCAGCACTCCTAGTTGTGGATTGAACATTACTACAAAATTCACATTTAAACTCCTCAAACATTAGTAGAAATCAAAATAAAACACACAAATCTTAATCTGCAAGCAAATGTTTCCTTCCAATAACTACCACCCCATGATAGCAAGAAAGAGAATTCTGTGTCATGGTCTGTCACGTCAGTACTCAATACTGGTATTTATATATCAACATCTTATAAACCCTTAGAGTACAGATTCCAGAAGAGAGAGTCTGAATTTTTTCCCCTTTCAGTTAGTTCCCAGTGCAAACAACTACACCAAAAGATCTTGTCTAAACATAGTTCTGACCACTTTATTCTTTGTTTTCTATACTCAGTAGTCGTTACCACGAGGCCATTTGAAATGATAGGTTTGGGTGGGTAGGCAATACCTCAATTTGCCCTTTGTTGTTAAGTTGGCTACCTAGTAGACAGCATCCAATGTGAGGCTCTGGAGAAAAACAGGTCCACAGTCTTCCTTTTGATGTTTGGGGGATAGAAACAGTTAACATTTTTGAAACTATGAGAGCCCAGTATGCCGGACTCTCAGTTTTAGATTGTAGGCTTCAGGTAGAGAGAGTCTCCCTTGCCGGAGCTCTATTATCTTTCATTTTTGCTTAAAAACGAGTTAGCTTTTATCTAAATTCATCCCTCTCTTATTGAAATTCAGTAAAAGTGACAAAAAGTAGCCAATTCACACCAACGTTTTGATCTTCCAGCCATTTTCCCTAGAGTTACAGCACAAGGTCTGTCTCCCAGATATCACAGCTAACAATGTTGCCAATTTTTTGGCCATGGCAGATAAAGGATTACCTGTATTCATCTGCAACACTGTGTCTTCATTGCCCAGCATCTGACTTTTAAGTCAATGTCAGGTATTTCAGGATTTTTTATGTGATTGTGTCATTTATAGCTACTGAAATGTATATATATATATATATATATATATATATTTTATTATACTTTAAGTTCTAGGGTACATGTGCACAACATGCAGGTTTGTTACATATGTATACATGTGCCATGTTGGTGTGCTGCACCCATTAACTCATCATTTGCATTAGGTATATCTCCTAATGCTATCCTTCCCCCCTACCCCCTCCCCACAATAGGACCCAGTGTGTGATGCTCCCCTTCCTGTATCCAAGTGATCTCATTGTTCAATTCGCACCTATGAGTGAGAACATGCAGTATTCGGTTTTCTGTTCTTGCGATAGTTTCCTGAGAAGGATAGTTTCCAGCTGCATCTATGTCCCTACAAAGAACATGAACTCATCCTTTTTTACGGCTGCATAGTATTCCATGGTGTATATGTGCCACATTTTCTTAATCCAGTCTGTTACTGATGGACATTTGGGTTGATTCCAAGTCTTTGCTATTGTGACTAGTGCCGCAATAAACATATGTGTGCATGTGTCTTTATAGCAGCATGACTTATAATCCTTTGGGTATATACCCAGTAATGGGATGGCTGAGTCAAATGGTATTTCTAGTTCTAGATCCTTGAGGAATCGCCACACTGTTTTCCACAATGGTTGACCTAGTTTACAGTTCCACCAACAGTGTAAAACTGTTCCTATTTCTCCACATCCTCTCCAGCACCTGTTGTTTCCTGATTTTTTAATGATTGCCATTCTTACTGGTGTGAGATGGTATCTCATTGTGGTTTTGATTTGCATTTCTCTGATGGCTAGTGATGATGAGCATTTTTTCATGTATCTGTTGGCTGTATGAATGTCTTCTTTTGAGAAATGTCTGTTCATATCCTTTGCCCACTGTTCGATGGGGTTTTTGATTTTTTCTTGTAAATTTGTTTGAGTACTTTGTAGGTTCTGGATATTAGCCCTTTGTCAGATGAGTAGATTGCAAAAATTTTCTCCCATTCCGTAGGTTGCCTGTTCACTCTGATGGTAGTTTCTTTTGCTGTGCAGAAGCTCGTTAGTTTAATTAGATCCCGTTTATCAATTTTGGCTTTTGTTGCCGTTGCTTTTGGTGTTTTAGACATGAAGTCCTTGCCCATGCCTATGTCCTGCATGGTATTACCTAGGTTTTCTTCTAGGGTTTTTGTGGTTTTAGGTCTAACATTTAAGTCTCTAATCCATCTTGAACTAATTTTCATATAAGGAGTAAGGAAAGGATCCAGTTTCAGCTTTCTACTTATGGCTAGCCATTTTCCCAGCACCATTTATTAAATAGGGAATCCTTTCCCCATTTCTTGTTTTTGTCAGGTTTGTCAAAGATCAGATGGCTGTAGATGTGTGGTATTATTTCTGAGGGCTCTGTTCTGTTCCATTGGTCTGTATCTCAGTTTTGGTACCAGTACCATGCTGTTTTGGTTACTGTAGCCTTGTAGTGTAGTTTGAAGTCAGGTAGCGTGATGCCTCCAGCTTTGTTCTTTTGGCTTAGGATTGTCTTGGCAATGTGGGGTTTTTTTGGTTCCATATGAACTTTAAAGCAGTTTTTTCCAATTCTGTGAAGATAGTCATTGGTAGCTTAATGGGGATGGCATTGAATTTATAAATTACCTTGGGCAGTATGACCATTTTCACAATATTGATTCTTCCTATCCATGAGCATGGAATGTTCTTCCATTTGATCGTGTCCTCTTTTATTTCACTGAGCAGTGGTTTGTAGTTCCCCTTGAAGAGGTCCTTTACATCCCTTGTAAGTTGGATTCCTAGGTATTTTATTCTCTTTGGAGCTATTGTGAATGGCAGTTGATTCATGATTGGCTCTCTGTTTGTCTGTTACTGGTCTATAAGAATGCTTGTGATATTCGCACATTGATTTTTGTATCCTGAGACTTTGCTGAAGTTGCTTATCAGCTTAAGGAGATTCGGGGCTGAGACAATGGGGTTTTCTAAACATACAATCATGTAATCTGTAAACAGGGACAATTTGACTTCTTCTTTTGCTAACTGAATACCCTTTATTTCTTTCTCTTGCCTGATTGCCCTACCCAGAACTTCCAACACTATATTGAACAGGAGTGGTGAGAGAGGGCACCCCGGCTTGTGCCAGTTTTCAAAGGGAATGCTTCCAGTTTTTGCCCATTCAGTATGATATTGGCTGTGGGTTTGTCATAAATAGCCCTTATTATTTTGAGATATGTTCCATCAATACCGAATTTATTGAGCGTTTTTAGCATGAAGGGCTGTTGAATTTTGTCAAAGGCCTTTTCTGCATCTATTGAGATAATCATGTGGTTTTTGTCTTTGGTTCTGTTTATATGCTGGGTTATGTTTATTGATTTGCGTATGTTGAAGCAGCCTTGCATCCCAGGGATGAAGCCCACTTGATCATGGTGGATAAGCTTTTTGATGTGCTGCTGGAATCAGTTTGCCAGTATTTTATTGAGGATTTTTGCATTGATGTTCATCAGGGATATTGGTCTAAAATTCTCTTTTATGGTTGTATCCTTGTCAGGCTTTGGTATCAGGATGATGTTGGCCTCGTAAAATGAGTTAGGGAGGATTCCCTCTTTTTCTATTGATTGGAATAGTTTCAGAAGGAATAGTACCAACTCCTCCTTGTACCTCCGGTAGAGTTTGGCTGTGAATCCGTCTGGTCCTGGACTTTTTTTGGTTGGTAGGCTATTAATTATTGCCTCAATTTCAGAGCCTGCTATTGGTCTATTCAGGGATTCAGCTTCTTCCTGGTTTAGTCTTGAGAGAGTGTAAGTGTCCAGGAAATTATCCATTTCTTCTAGGTTTTCTAGTTTATTTGGGTAGAGGTGTTTATAGTATTCTCTGATGGTAGTTTGTATTTCTGTGGGGTTGGTGATGATATCCCCTTTATCATTTTTTATTGCATCTATTTGATTCTTCTCTCTTTTCTTCTTTATTAGTCTTGCTAGCAGTCTATCAATTTTGTTGATCTTTTAAAAAAAACCCGCTCCTGGATTCATTGATTTTTTGGAGGGTTTTTTTGTGTCTCTATCTCCTTCAGTTTTGCTCTGATCTTAGTTATTTCTTGCCTTCTGCTAGCTTTTGAATGTGTTTGCTCTTGCTTCTCTAGTTCTTTTAATTGTGATGTTAGGGTGTCAATTTTAGATCTTTCCAATGTGGGCATTTAGTGCTATAAATTTCCCTCTACACACTGCTTTAAATGTGTCCCAGAGATTCTGGTATGTTGTGTCTTTGTTCTCATTGGTTTCAAAGAACATCTTTATTTCTGCCTTCATTTCATTATGTACCCAGTACTCATTAAGGAGCAGGTTGTTCAGTTTCCATGTAGTTGAGCGGTTTTGATGGAGTTTCTTAGTCCTGAGTTGTAGTTTAATTGCACTGTGGTCTGAGAGACAGTTTGTTATAATTTCTGTTCTTTTACATTTGCTGAGGAGTGCTTTACTTCCAACTATGTGGTCAATTTTGGAATACGTGTGATGTGGTGCTGAGAAGAATGTATATTCTGTTGATTTGGGGTGGAGAGTTCTAATAGTTCTCTATTAGAACCTAATAGAGATGTCTATTAGGTTCACTTGGGGCAGAGTTGAGTTCAATTCCTGGATATCTTTGCCAACTCTCTGTCTCACTGATCTGTCTAATGTTGACAGTGGGGTGTTAAAGTCTCCCATTATTATTGTATGGGAGTCTAAGTCTCTTTGTAAGCCTCTAAGGAGTTGCTTTGTGAATCTGGGTGCTCCTGTATTGGGTGCATATATATTTAGGATAGTTAACTCTTGCTGTTGAATTGATCCCTTTACCATTGTGTAATGGTCTTCTTTGTCTCTTTTGATCTTTGATGGTTTAAAGTCTGTTTTATCAGATACTAGGATTGCAACCCCTGCTTTTTTTTGTTTTCCATTTGCTTGGTAGATCTTCCTCCATCCCTTTATTTTGAGCCTATGTGTGTCTCTGCATGTGAGATGAGTCTCCTGAATACAGCAAACTGATGGGTCTTAACTCTTTATCCAATTTGCCAGTCTGTGTCTTTTAATTGGACCATTTAGTCCATTTACATTTAAGGTTAATATTGTTATGTGTGAACTTGATCCTGTCATTGTGATATTAGCTGGTTATTTTGCTCACTAGTTGATGCAGTTTCTTTCTAGCAACAGTAGACTTTACATTTGACATGTTTTTGCAATGGCTGGTACCGATTGTTCCTTTCCATGTTTAGTGCTTCCTTCAGGATCTCTTGTAGGGCAGGCCTGGTGGTGACAAAATCTCTAAGCATATGCTTGTCTGTAAAGGATTTTATTTCTCCTTCACTGATGAAACTTAGTTTGGCTGGATATGAAATTCTGGGTTGAAAATTCTTTTCTTAAAGAATGTTGAATATTGGGCTCCACTCTCTTCTTGCTTGTAGAGTTTCTGCCAAGAGATCTGCTGTTAGTCTGATGGGCTTCCCTTTGTGGGTAACCTGACCTTTCTCTCTGGCTGCCCTTAACATTTTTTCCTTCATTTCAACTTTGGTGAATCTGGCAATTATGTGTCTTGGAGTTGCTCTTCTCGAGGAGTATCTTTGTGGTGTTCTCTGTATTTCCTGAATTTGAATGTTGGCCTGCCTTATTAGGTTGGAGAAGTTCTCCTGGATGATATCCTGCAGAGTGTTTTCCAACTTGGTTCCATTTTCCCCATCACTTTCAGGCACACCAATCAGACCTAGATTTGGATTTTTTCACATAATCCCATACTTCTTGGAGGCTTTGTTCATTTCTTTTTACTCTCTTTTCTCTACACTTCTCTTCTTGCTTCATTTCATTCATTTGATCTTCAATCATTGACACTCTTTCTTCCAGTTGATTGAGTTGGTTACTGAAGCTTGTGCATTTGTCACATATTTCTCGTGTTATGGTTTTTATCTCTATCAGTTCTTTTGAGGTCTTCTCTGCATTGATTATTCTAGTTATCCATCCATCCATTCTTTTTTCAAGGTTTTTAGTTTCTTTGTGCTGGTTACATAGTTCCTCTTTAGGAGGAGAAGTTTGATCGATTGAAGCCTTCTCCTCTCAACTCGTCAAAGTCATTCTCTGTCCAGCTTTGATCCATTGCTGGTGATGAGCTGCGTTCCTTTGGAGGGGGAGATGTACTCTGATTTTTTGTATTTCCAGCTTTTCTGCACTGCTTTTTCCCCATCTTTTTAGTTTTATCTGCCTTTGGTTTTTGATGATGGTGATGTACTGATGGGGTTTTGGTGTGGGTGTCCTTTCTATTTGTTAGTTTTCCTTCTAACAGTCAGAACCCTCAGCTGTAGGTCTGTTGGAGTTTGCTAGAGGTCCACTCCAGACCCTGTTTGCCTGGGTATCAGCAGTGGAGGCTGCAGAATATAGAATATTGCTGCACGGCGAGTGTTGCTGTCTGATTCTTGCTCTGGAAGCTTCCTCTCAGGGGTGTACCCCACTGTGTGAGGTGTGAGGTGTCGGTCTGCACCTAGTGGGGGATGTCTCCCAGTTAGGCTACTCAGGGGTCAAGGACTCACTTGAGCAGGCAGTCTGTCCGTTCTCAGATCTCAACCTCGGTGCTGGGGGATCCACTGCTCTCTTCAAAGCTGTCAGACAGGAGCATTTATCTCTACCGAGGTTTCTGCTGCTTTTTGTTTAGGTATGCCCTGTCCCCAGAGCTGAAATGTATATTAATTATGATACAAGTTCTGTCTGCTTTAACAAATATCCAAATATAACCTTAGCTTTTAAAGGTGGAATTTGATTCCTCTCTTACGTAACAGCCCATGGTCTATATGTCAGCTTCACAGTGTTAGGAATCCAGGATTCTTTTATCTTTTTTTCCTGCCATCCTTAGCCTGCACTTTCCATATCTAGGTTCTTGGTGGTTGCTTTAGGTCTCACCACCACATCTCAGGAGCAAGAAGGGGGAGAAAAAATTGGATAATATGTGTACATTCCTTTCTTTTGATTGTACAATCTGGAATTTGCATGATTTACCTCTAGTCACATCCTGCTGTCTACAACCTGGTCACATAACCACACCTCTCTACAAGGGAGGTTTAGCCAAATGATGAAGTGGCTAGATGAATCTTCCAATGATAGAGAAACAGGAAAGAATAGAGATGGGAGTGACAAGCAGCAGTGAATGCCACACAGGGTATTGATGCAAGAGGTAACATTAATATTTAACTTGTTCATCATTTTCCTTTATATTTTCCTACCTTGCTATTAAAGAAAGAACCACTTACATGTTTCTCTATAATCCCACACAACAAACAGTTAGGTAAGCACATTAGAAAACAGGTTGATTAATATGTCTGGAATGAATAAAGAAATTAATGAATGTTGGGTGACCTTCAAAACACATCTTCTGATAATAATACATTAGGATTACTCTTTATAAGTAAAGAAGTATAAGAAAAAAAATCCTACTCAACCAGAAAAGGAGACTTTTGAAGCACATCAAGGATGTGCAAACAATTTATCATATTGCGGTTTACCATTAAAAAAATTACATGGTGACATTTAAATTCTTGTTACACGTTTGGGTTTGAAAGCCAGGGAATGTTTTGGCTACTTTTAAGCTCTTTGCCTGCAATTAAAGTAAGTGGCAACCAGAGGAAGTAATGTTTTAGATTTGGAGAAAACAGCTCTGGTTTCCCATGTGAGTGGTATACAAAGATGTGGAGTCACATGCTAATGATATTCAGTTATACTTTTCTATATAGTGGTAAAAAGCTAAGGCTCTGAGTCAGTATCAGCACTAACATATGAAATACAATTCACAGCTTGTAAACAAATATGATTGCCCATGAATATTTATTGTAACAAAATATTGAATAAAATAGTCTTGGCATTTCCAACGAAAATAAATGTAGAGTTAAAACTCTCTGGATGCTTTAGCATTCTGATAGCTCTGGTTGTTTGCTGTCAAAAGTTCTTATAACCAACTCTGAAATTCTTTTATGAGAGAAATCTGACTTCAAAGAAATTCTATTTGTATTTATTAAATTTCTAATATTTGCAAGAACTCTAAAGAGGCTTGATTATTAGATTCCTGCCTCTGCTTCAAATGTCTACCAAGCTGTAAAAGTGCAACAAGTTTCTTTTTTCTGACATCTGTAGATGCAGAAGATTGGGAATAAAAACAATTTAGCATATATGGATATTTGTGAAACTATGACTATTCTTTTCTAATTAGCATTTTCATTTATAATGAAGTGTAAGTTTTCACATAAATGTTTTTCACATTTTACAAGTAGTCCTTTCCATTTTCTTGTCTCAATAATTACAGCTAATTGAAATAGATAGTGCTCCTAGGAAGACTTTCAGTGTGCTACAGTTTTGCAATGTGCATTTGATTCAATAAAATATATTCTAAATTTCTCAGAAAGTAATATTCAAAGGTTATGTTTCTAAAGATGTATTTTATAAACATAGATCTAAACTAGTCTCTACACAAACTTATATTAATCCTCAAGGTTGCTGGTATAATTACTTTTATAAATAGAGTATACCCAATTTTCTAAAGTTACAAGTATGATTCTTATAATTATTCTTACCTCTTTGAATTAGTGTCTGATCATTAGGAACTAACTCTGACCAAGGTATGAATTCACATTGCTCTATATCCACAAAATATCCAAAGATAGAACATTCACCAGTTGGTAGGTTGATGCCTACAACCGAAAATGATAAATTCAACTAAGAAAGGGGTTCAGTTATGGAATGTTTCACTAACCATGAAAACTCTCTCTGAAAGATTTGATTATTGAACCAGAAATAATAATCATTCACAAAGGTTATATCCAACTATGTAAAATAGGCCTGTTTTCCCCCAATCTTCAATGTATAAAAGTGAAGTTTTATTAACTTCTTGTCCTCTTTATACCCAGAAAGCAAGGTGAAATGTGATCTGACATTCCTTGAAATCTTACCCCAAAGTTTTGATTATTATCATGTGTTTGGATGCAGTTAAATGCCAGTAACATACTGATTGTGGTCAAACCAATATATCAGAGAACTTTGTTATTTGTAAATCACACTTATCTTTCTATTATAAAAGTAATACATTTTCTTAGAAAATTCTTAAAATATAGAATAATAAAAGTAAACTAATTTAGCCATGGATTCACCATAAGGTAATAACAATATTAATATTTCACATATTCTTACTTACCACTTGAATGGTAAATAAATCTTTGAAAAAGTGTGTCTGTAAATTTTTTTACCATTCTAAAAATAAATTGTGTTTTCTTATTATTGTGCTTTAAGAGTTCTTTATCTATTCTGGATATATCTTTGTTTGATATGTAATTTATATATGTTCTGTGAATCTGTGGCTTATCTTTCTATTACTTATTGTTATTCTCTTAATGGTATGTTCTTCAGAGCAAACGTTTTAATTAAATTTTTTTCTCTTATGGATTATGCTTTCAGTGTTGTGCATAAGAACTCCTTGTCTACCTGAAGGACACAAAGGATTTTTTCTTGTCCTTCTTAAGAATTTTATAATTTAGACCAGGCATGGTGGCTTATGCCTGTAATCCCTGCCCTTTGGTAGGCCAAGGTGGGCAGATCACTTGAGGTCAGGAGTTTGAGACCAGCCTGGCCAACATAGTGGAACCCTGTCTCTACTGAAAATACAAAACTTAGCCGGGTGTGGTAACAGCTGCCTGTAATCCCAGCTACTTGGGAAGCTGAGGCAGGAAAATCACTTGAACCTGGGAGATGGAAGTTGCAGTGAGCTGAGATCACTATAGCCTACGCGACAAGAGCAAGACTCCACTTCAAAAAAAAAGTTTATATTTTTACAATTTATATTTAGGCCTATCATCCATTTTAGTGTATAATATTAGTCTGTCAAATTCCTTTTTTTAAACATATAAATGTTCGGTTGGTCCAGTACTATTTTCTGAAAAGACTATTCTATTAGTTAGCCTGGCCTGCCATAACAAAATACCATAGACTGGGTGGCTTGAACAACAGAAATATATCACCCCAAGGCAAGGTATCAGATAGCCAGGGATGGCCCTGTTCCCCAGAACTTGCTGAAATTATTCAAACTAGCCAATCCCAAGCCCATTTACACTGCCTCATTGCTTCCTGCAGAAATCACAATAAAGGTACTTCCCCACAGTTCCTCTTTCTCCCTCTGCCTTGGGACTGACCCCAGTGCTTCCCTCCTGAGTTGCCCAATGTGTCATGTTCTTTCTCTTCAGGAACCTGTGAGTATAACAAAACTGTAAAACCCTTTCCAGTTCCCTTTTCTTGAACTGAGTCTGGCCTCACCATACCTCACCCAAAGGAATATGGTAAAAACAGCATGCCACATACAATCTCTGTTGTACATTCTCCTTTATTTTCCTTTACAAATCCCTTAAAAATATAAAAATCATTCTTAGCTTACAGGCTGTACAGAAGTAGGCTACAAGCTGGAATTGCCTTACAGGCTGTAGTATGCTAATCCCTGGTTTAACTAAGTGTCCATGCCTTTATTATATATCATTAGTCATTAGAGAAATGCAGATTAAAAACACAGTGAGATACACTTCATACCCACTGGAACGGCTATACTAAATGAGAAAGACAATGACAAATTGCCTCCAAATGTTGGGGAGGATTTGGAGAACAGGAACCCTAACATATTGTTGGTGGGAATGTAGACTAGTGCTGTCATTTTGGAAAAAAGTTTGTTTAAAAAATTAAACCTAAAACTACCACAATATGACCCAGAAATTCTTGTCTTAGGCATCTATCCAAGAGAAATGAAAACATATGTCCATAGAAAGACTTGCATATGATGCATAAAAGCATTATCCATAATAGCTCAAAACTTTAAACAATCTAAATGTCCATCAACTCGTAAATGGATAGACAAGATGTGATATATTCACAGAATGGAATACTATTCAGCAAATTAACTACTGATAGATGATACATCATGGATGAGCCTCAAAAACATTAGGATATATGAAATAAACCAGACCCAAGAGACCATATATTGTAGGAGTTGATTTCTTAAAATGCTTATTAAGGCTTAATTTACTAAGACAGCAAATTCATTGCCTACAGTTGGGGATGGGAATAAGGATTAACTGTAAATGGGCATGGAGATCATAATGGAAAGATAAAAATATTCTAAAACTGATGTATGGTGGTGGGTGCATTATTCAGTAAACTTACTAAAAAATCACTGATATATATACTTGAAGTGGGTGAATTTGATGGTATGTAAAATATACCTCAATCAAGCTCTGTCTTCTCAGTTCAGTAAGGCCATTATGCTCTGCTTAGGTTCCCTTCCCTGGGCCATCATCTGGAATGCTCCTCCAGGTAGACAGCTGGGGCAATCATAGGGCTCATTTCATTTACTACCTGGGGCAAGGCCATGATTTATTACTGTCCACCCCAAATAAATGAGGATACTTCTTGTTTTCCTTCTTGATAGGGACTGAAAACATATTCACCAGGTCAAGAACACATACCAAATGCCAGAGATTGAGATGACCTACTCTGGTAAAAATAGTTGCCAACGTGACTGGGATTACTATTTGTTTAAGATTATTATAGTCCACCATCACCCACCTTGATCCATCTTTTTTTATTTCAAAAGATCAGGTTAGTGAATTAAGTAGGAATATAATGGATAACTCACACCTGCATCTTTGAAGACCTGAGGATGTCATTGATATCTGCCATTTCTTCCAGGATGAAGTATTGGTTTGAGGTCTGTGGACTGAGAATTGACTGTGGGAAGGGCTTTCATTTGGCTTCTCATGTCATTATAAATCTTATTCCACAGGTCATGAAATTAAGGTGAAGCTGTTTGCCAGTGCTAAGTATATCTATTCTGATTACACTACCAGGTGCGTAATTACAGACCACAGTGCCATCAAATTAGAACTCAAGATTAAGAAACTCACTCAAAACCACACAACTACATGGAAACTGAACAACCTGCTCTGGAATGACTACTGGGCAAATAATAAAATTAAGGCAGAAATAAACACATTTTTTGAAACCAATGAGAACAAAGGCACATGTACCAGAATCTCTGGGTCAGAGCTAAAGCAGTGTTAAGAGGGAAATTTATAGCACTAAATGCCCACATCAGAAAGCGGGAAATATCTAAAATCGACACCCTAACATCACAATTAAAAGAACTAGAGAAGCAAGAGCAAACGAATTCAAAAGCTAGCAGAAGACAAGAAATAACTAAGATCAGAGGAGAACTGAAGGAGATAGAGACACGAAAAACCCTTCATAAGATCAACCATCCAGGAGCTGGTTTTTGGAAAAGATTAACAAAATAGATAGACCACTAGCCAGACTAATAAAGAAGAAAATAAATGAATCAAATAGATACAATAAAAAATGATAAAGGGGATATCATCACTGGTCCCACAGAAATACAAACTACCATCAGAGATTACTATAAAAACCTCTATGCAAATAAACTAGAAAACCTATAGGAAATGGATAAATTCCTAGACACATACACTCTCCCAAGACTAAACCAGGAAGAAGATGAATCCCTGAATAGACCAGTAACAAGTTCTGAAATGGATGCAGTAATTAATAACCTACCAACCAAAAAAAGCCTAGGACTAGACAGATTCACATCTGAATTCTACCAGAGGTACAAAGAGGAGATGGTACTATTCCTTCTGAAACTATTCCAAACACTAGAAAAAGAGGGACTCCTCCCTAGCTCATTTTATGAAGTCAGCATCATCCTAATGCCAAAACCTGGCAGAGACACAACAAAAAAAGAAAATTTCAGGCCAGTATCTCTGATGAACATCGATGAAAAATCCTCAATAAAATACTGGCAAAATGAATCCAGCAGCACATTAAAAAGCTTATCCACGACAATCAAGTTGGCTTCATCCCTGGGATGCAAGGCTGGTTCAACATACGCAAATCAATAAACGTGATCCATCACATAAACAGAACCAGTAACAAAAACCATATGATTATCTCAATAGATGCAGAAAAGGCCTTTGATGAATTCAACACTCCTTCATGCTAAAAAACACTCAATAAACTAGGTATTGATTGAACACATCTCGAAATAGTAAGAGCTATTTATGACAAACCCATAGCCAATATCATACTGAATGGGCAAAAGCTGGAAACATTCCCTTTGAAAACCAGCACAAGGCAAGAATACCCTCTTCACCACTCCTATTTAACATAGTATTGGAAGTTCTGGCCAGGGCAATCAGGCAAGAGAAAGAAATAAAGGGTATGCAGATAGGAAGAGAGGATGTCAAATTGTCTCTGTTTGCAGATGACATGATTGTATATTTAGAAAACCCCATTGTCTCAGCCCCAAAACTCCTTAAGCTGATAAGACTTTCTCTTTGTAAATAACTAAATTTTTCATTTCCAGATGTCTATTTCATTCTTTTTCATAGCTATATGTTCTTTTAAAATTTCTACTTGTTGTTCCATAATTCCTCATTTATTAAAAATGGATGCCATTCATTTATCTTTTTAGAACCCTAAACACTTACATTAAAATCTGTGTTAGGTCATAATAATTTTCCCCGAGATGAATTAATATGAGGGACCATTTTGGTGGTATACTTCCTTAATAGATTAGGTTTTCTTTATGTGTTTTACAATTTTTTCTTGCAATGTAATTATAATTTTTTTTTGCTCTCCCTCCTTTTTTTCTTTTTCCTTATTTCTACTTTGGTGGTTTTATAGTTCTATAATTGCTTCTACTTGTCTTTCCTTCCCTTTTTACCCTCCTATTCTAACCCAGTTTTATACTGATGTTTCAGATGATAAAACAAAATTTCATATTCATTGTTTTAAGATAAGCATTCAAATATAATGAATAATTTATTAAGTTGCCTTTTAGTTTACAGGGAAAGCAAACAGAGTTTTAGGTCTTTCTGCCTAACAAATAAATTAAGGCAATTTATTTATCTATAGGAGTTAGAGGCATGAAGTTGAATCATTCATTTCAACAAGTTAACACGCAATGCTTTTGGATTAAAGGTTAATTTCCACAGGAAATAACATAGAATCTTTGCCTTCCAGATGTCTTAAATAGAACTTTTAGCAAATACAGTAATGTGTCACATGTTTTAGTCAATCGTGGACTGGATATATAATGATGTTACCACAAGATTACAATGGAGCTGAAAAATTCCTATCACCTAGTGACAGCATAGTCATCATAACATTATAGCTGTCATAACGTCATAGCACAATGCACTAATTATGTTTGTGGTGATTCTGGTGCCAGTTGCATATACAATTATCTACAGTACATAACATGTGATAATGATTATAAATGACTATGTTACTGGTTTATGTATTTATAATACACTTTTTATCATTATTTTAGAGTGCACTCCTTTTATTTATATATAAAGTTAACTGTAAAACAGCTTCAGGCAGGTCCTTCATGCAGTATTCCAGAAGAAGGCATTGTTATCGTAGGAGATGACAGCTCTGTGTGTATTATTGCCCTGAAGACCTTCCAGTGGGACAATATATGGAGGTGGAAGACAGCGATATTGATGAACTTGACCCCACGTAGGACTAGGCTAATGTGTATGTTTGTGTCTTAGCTTTTAACAAAAAAGTTCAAAAAGTAAAGAAATAAAATGAAACATAAAAACAGAATAAAGATATCAAGAAAATATTTTTACACAATGTGTTTTTGCTTTAAGCTAAGTGTTGTTTCAAAGGAGTCAAAAGTGAAAAAAAGTTAAAATCTTATGGAGTGAAAAAAATTATAGTAAGCTAAGGTTATTATTGAAGCAAGTTCTTTTTTGTGTTTGTTTTTGTTTTTTTTTTTGAGGCTGTCTTAATCTGTTGCCCAGGCTGGAGTACAGGAGCATGATCATGGCTCACTGCAGCCTCCAACTCTTGGGCTCAAGCGATCCTCTCACCTCAGCCTTCCAAGTAGCTGAAACTATGGGAGAATACCACTATGTCTGGCTTTTTATTTATTCACTTATTTGCTTTTAGAGATGGGTGGGTCTTACTATGTTGCCCAAGCTAGTCTTGAACTCCTGGCTCAAGCAATCCTCCTGCCTTGGCCTCCCAAAATGCTGGGATTACAGGCATGGGCTACTGCACCCAGCCTGAAGAAAGAAAAAATTTACAAATAAATTTAGTGTAGCCTAAGTGTACAGAGTTTATAACGTCTATAGTAGTGTACAGTAATGTCTGAGGCCTTGACAGTCACTCACCAGTCACTCACTAACTCAGAACAACTTCCAGTCCCACAAGTTCCATTCATGGTAAGTGAATGGTGTACCATATTTTAAATTTTTTATACTAAATATTTACTGTACCTTTTCTACGGTTAGATATGTTTAGATGCACAAATACTAGGTTGTTACAATTGCCTACAGTATTCAAATATGTACAGTAATATGCTGTACATATTTGTAGCCTTAGAGCAATAGGTTATGCCATATAGCCTAGGTGTGTAGTAGGCTACACTATCTAGGTTTGTGTAAGTTCACTCTTTGACATTCACACAATGAAAAAAGTCCCCCAACAGCACATTTCTCAGAACATATCACAGTTGTTCAGCAATGTATGACTGTAACCTCAAACAGATACATCAGACAAATCAGTAGGATTTGTATTTTTGGTATAATGTTGTTAGCATTCATCTTTAACAAAGTTCTTCTAAATATATTTATGCTTAACATTTTGTCTCCTTTTGGTACCTGCATCAACAATCACTTTATCTACTCAAAGTTCCTTTAGTCAACAACAGCTAATTGCAAAGGTTTACTGTTTCAAAGTAATAGGATAGATTCCATTTGTTAGAACTGATTCAAAAACACAAGTACTAAAGAAATCTAAGGCTTTATAAAATAACTTGCTTTTTTTTTTAAAAAAGAAATATAAGACTATAATATTATGATCCTACAGAATTTCTTGCTACATGGTGGTATGGATAATACAGATCCAGATACACAGCAGATGAGCTCAGAGTAACTGAGTTCATAGTTTTACAGCTTTATCTTCTGCCTTACTAGCATTATAGGTTTTTGTAGCACCTAAAATCAAACAGGAATGTAATTTTCTTCAGCTTATTTCACTACAAGGAGGGTATTGGGTGTATTATAAACCTTCTTTTTCCTTTAATCTTAACATTTTAAAAGATGAACCTAATCATTATAAACCGAGCATTGCTTTAAATTAATATTTTAAAATAAGTATAGTTATGATTATCCCCCCAGAACTTACCTACTTGTGAATTGCTTCCAAATAATTCATGAATAAGTTTGTCAAAATCGTATGTTACTTTTGCAAGAGAATCAGGTTCAAAACTGGGACAAAATGGCATATTTTCTCTGTGTTCATCTTCACGGTTTAAAGCTCCTCCAAATGCCCAAGTAAAGGCAAACACAAAAAGCTTTTGAATAATTTTTGTTAATTTATCAGGATATTTCTCTGGATACCATGTATTTTCATCCCTGGGGTAGACAGGTATGGAAGGATGAAGGTTAACATTTTTAGAAAGCAGTTTAGGAATAGAAATTTATTTTAATATAATGTTAAAGTTTCATTATTAAAAATTGTAATGCAGTTAGGTGTTAATATAAAAGTTTCAGTTTCCTTTGATAACTGTCATGTAAATTATACAATTACTATTTTTATTTTTAAAGTACCATATGTATAAAACTTGTATAGTCAAACTTTATTTCAAATATACATTTAATATGTTTTTATTTAACATATGTATATATACTTTTATTTATAATATACTTTATTTAATATACCTTTAGTATGTTATTTAATATACATATGTTTAATATATGTATATATTTTAATTTATGTAAAAATGTTTCATTTTTATTTTAGGTCAGTTTATTACTGACAGTTTATCTGTATTTTGGAAGAGGAAATTATAATTCTTAATTTTATGTGGAAAGACATAAGTGAATAGTCATTC
Source organism: Macaca nemestrina (assembly GCF_043159975.1). Lineage (NCBI taxonomy): Eukaryota > Metazoa > Chordata > Mammalia > Primates > Cercopithecidae > Macaca > Macaca nemestrina. The sequence goes on along the minus strand of NC_092125.1, from coordinate 83,435,813 downwards.
ACCCTATATTCCTCTCAGCCAAGTCCTAGAGGCTGATTTAGTTCAACCTGGCTAAAGCCAGGCAGTCTGAATCTGGAGAGAATCTTCTCCACTCTGGATTAACCCAGATCATCCATGGTTGGTGGGATCATGAAATTCTATGGTGATGGTGATGGGGCTGAACATGACATTTGAGCCTGATTTAAAGACATTTCATATAGTTCAGAATTTAGCACTATCATAAAACTATTTATAAATTGTGAAAAACCTAAAATATGTCACTAAACTGGAATTTATTAGCAATCATTAATGTACAGGTCATTTGTACAATTCCATCTGAAATTTCTAGCCATATGTAATAGTTCACTTAGCAAATATTTGAGTAGTTATTATGTGTTGGTTTTTCTGAACAAAACAGATACAATCCCTTTTTTACAGAACAGGAGAATTAATGCTAAACCATGATAAGTGTAAAGAAAAAAGTTGGTCAAGGAGCCAAGATGGCCGATTAGAAGCAGCGGCTGCCCTTGGCACTCATGAGGAGGAATGAAAGTAGCGAGAGAATTCAGCACCTTCAACTGAAATACCCAGGTTCTCTCACTGGGATTGACTAGGCAAACAACTCAACCCATGGAGAATGAAGAAAAGCAGAGTGGGGTAATGGTCCACCTGTGAGCGTCACATAGCCAAAGGAATCCCCTTCTACCCCCAGCCAAGGGAAGCAGTGAGGGAGTGTGCAACACCACCAAGGAAACCATGCTTCTCCCATGGATCTTCGCAACCCACAGATCAGGAGATCCCCTGTGAGCCAATGCCACCAGGGGCTTGGGTCCCATACACAGAGCTGTGGGGAATCTTGGCAGAGCAGCCACTCAGGTACACACAGAGACCTAAGAGTTTTATGTACTCTGGCCCCAGGAATCCCAGAAAGGCAGGAAATCTATCCATAATTCCTGATAGGAAAAGGGCTGGATCCAGGGAGTCAACCAGCATCATTCTCTGGGCCCCACTTCCAAGGCACCTCATGAGTTAAGACCCACTGACTTGGAATTCCAGCCACCCAATGGCAATAGGCTGGAGGCTGAGTGAGATGGGACCAAATTCCCAGTGGGGCAGGGAAGCTGCCATCTCTTGGTTGACTCAGCTGTTCCAGCCTGATGGCTCTGGAGAGTCCAGGTGGTCAGGAGAAGAAGGGGCTCCCCACAACACAGTACAGCTACTTTGCCAAATTGTGGCCAGACTGCTTCTTTAGGAGGGACCCCAGTCTATTCCTCCTCACTGGGTGGGGCCTCCCTGCAGAGGTTTCAGCCACTCCACCCAGGGTTATATGGACAGAACTCTGATCTTTCCCTGGGATGGAGCTCCTGGAGGTAGGGTTGGCTGCTGTCTCGGTGGTTTGGTTGACTCAGCTGTTTCAGCCTTCCAGCTATGGAGAGTCTGGGTGGTCTGGGCAAGGAGGGGCCACCCCCCACACAGCACACCTGCTCTACCAAGAAGCAGCCAGACTGCTTCTTTAAGGGAGTTCCTGATCCTGTTCCTCTTGACTGGGTGAGACCTCCCAACAGGGGTCTCCAGATACTTCCTATAGGAGCGTTCAGGCCAGAAACAGGTCAGCACCCCTTGGGACACAGTTTCCAGAGGAAGGAATAGGCTACCATCTTTGCTGTTTCAAAGCCTTCACTGGTAATACCTCCAGGTAAGGAAAAACCTGAGGCAAGTAGGGGCTGAAGTGGACCTCCAATAAGCTGTAGCTGCCCTATGGAAAAGTGATCTGACTCCAAGAAAAACAGACAAAAAATGACAATAACAACATCAACAAAAATACCTCACAAAAACCCCACTCGAAGGTCAGCAAGATCAAGGATTTAAGGTAGATAAGCCCACAAAGATGAGAAAGAATCAATGCAAAAATGCTGAAAACTCAAAAAGCCAGAGTGCCTATTCTCCAAATGACTGAAACATCTCTCCAGCAAAGGCGCAAAACTAGGCTGAGGATGAGATGGCTGAATTAACAGAAGTAAGCTTCAGAATGTGGGTAATAATGACTTAAAGAAGCATGTTGTAACCCAATGCAAAGAAGCTAAGAATCGTGATAAAACAATACAGGAGCTGATAACCAGAATAGCCAGTTTAGAGAGGAACATAACTGACCTGATAAAGCCAGAAAACACAATACTAGAATTTCACAATAAAATTACAAGTATCAATAGCAGAATAGACCAAGTGGAGGAGAGAATCTCAGAGCTTGAAGACTATCTTTCTGAAATAAGACAGGCAGACAAGAATAGAGAAAAAACAATAAAAAGAAATGAAATGAAATGAACAAAAACCACTGAGATTTATGGGATTATGTAAAGATACCAAAGCTATGACTGATTGGGGTTCTTGAAAGAGATGGGGAGAACGGAACCAAATTGGAAAATATACTTCAGGATATCATCCAGGAGAAGTTCCCCAACCTAGCAAGACAGGCCAACCTTCAAATTCAAGAAATTCAGAGAAACCCAGTAAGGTGCTCCATGAAAAAAAATCAACCCCAAGACATATAAACATCAGATTCTCCAAGGTTGAAATGAAAGAAAAAATGTTAAGGGCAGCCAGAAAGAAAGGCCAGGTCACCTACAAAGTGAAGCACATCAGACTAACAGTGGACTTCTCAGAGAAAGCCCTATAAGCCAGAAGACATTGGGTGGCCAATATCCAACATTCCTAGACTTTACAACCTAGACTTTCATATCCAGTCAAACTAAGCTTCATAGGCAAAGGAGAAATAATATCCTTTTCAGATACACAAATGCTGAGGGTATTCATCACCACCAGGCCTGCCTTGCAAGAACTCCTGAAGGAAGCACTAAATATGGGAAAAAAAATCCGTTATGAGCCACCATAAAAATGCACTGAAGTACACAGACCAGTGACACTATGAAGCAACCACATAAAGAAGTCTGCAAAATAACCAGATAGCATCATGATGACAGGATTAATTTCACACAAGACCCATTGGTATGCTGTCTTCAAGAAACTCATCTCATGTGCAAAGACATACATGGGCAGAAAATAAAGGGATGGGGGAAAATTTACCAACCAAATGGAAAGCAAACAAACACAAAAAGCAGGGTAGCAATCCTAGTTTCTGACAAAACAGATTTTAAACCAACAAAGATAAAGAAAGACAAGGGCAGTACATATGATTATGTATATGATTACATATGAGTATGAAATCACAAAAGGGAAGTGAAGGACCTCTTCAACAGGAACTACAAAACCTTGCTCAAGGAAATCAGAGAGGACACAAACAAATGAAAAAACATTCTATGCTCATGGATAAGAAGAATCAATATCGTGAAAATGACCATGCTGCCCAAAGCAATTTATAGATTCAATGCTATTCCTATTAAACTACCATTGACATTCTTCACAGGTATAGGGTTCAATTTGACAAGAAGAACTAACTATCCTAAATATATGTGCACCCAATACAGGAGCACCCAGATAACACCCCCACTGACAATATTAGACAGATCATTGAGACAGAAAATTAACGCAGATATTCAGGACCTGAACTCAGCTCTGGATTAAGTCTACCTGGTAGATATCTACAGAACTCTTCACCCAAAAACAACACAATATACATTCTTCTCATTGCCACATGGTGCTTACTCTAAAATTGATCACATAATCAGAAGTAAAACACTCCTCAGCAAATGTGAGAGAACTGAAATCATAACATCTCTCAGACGACAGCACAATCAAATTAGAGCTCAAGATTAAGAAATTCATTCAAAACCACACAACTACCTGTAAATTGAACAACCTGCTCCTGAATGACTCTTGGGTAAATAACGAAATTAAGGTAGAAATCAAGAAGGTATTTGAAACTAATGCGAACAAACAGATAATGTACAGAATCTCTGGGATGCAGCTAAAGTGGTGTTAAGAGGGATGTTTATAGCACTAAATGCCCACATCAAAAAGCTAGAAAGATCTCAACACGCTACCATCACTACTAAAAGAACTGGAGAATCAAGAGCAAACAAACTCCAAAGCTAGAAGAAAAGAAATAACCAAGATCAGACCTGAACTGAAGGAGATAGAGACATGAAAAATCCTTCAAAAATCAAAGAATGCAGTAACTGATTTTTTGAAAAAATTAATAAAATAGACTGCTTAGACTAATAAAGAAGAAAAGATAAGAATCAAATAACCACAATCAGAAATGATAAGGGGAGTATCACCAATGACTCCATAGAAATACAACCAACCATTGGAGAATACTATAAACACCTCTATGAATATAAACTAGAAAATCTAAAAGAAATGGAGAGATTCCTGGACACATACAGCCTCCCAAGACTGAACCAGGAAGAAATCAAATCCTTGAATAGGCCAATGATGAGTTCTGAAATTGAGGCATTAATAAATAACCTACCAACCAAAAAAAGCCCAGGATCAGGTGGATTCACAGCTGAATTCTACTAGAGGTACAAAGAAGATCATGTCTAATGAAACTATTACAAACAATTGAAAACGAGGGATTCCTCCCTAACTCCTTTCCCGAGGCCATCATTATCCTGATACCAAAACTTGGCAAAGATACAACAAAAAAGAAAACTTCAGGCCATTCCTAATGAACATCAGTGCAAAAATCCTAAAAAAAAAAAAAAAAGTACTGGCAAACGAAATCCAGCAGTACTTCGAAAAGCTTATCCACCACAATCAAGTTGGCTACATCCCCGGGATGTAAGGTTGGTTCAAAATATGCAAATCAATAAATGTAATTCATCACATAAACAGAACTAAAGACAAAAACCACATGATTATCTCAATAGATGCAGAAAAGGCTTTTGATATAATTCAACACCCTTTCATGTTTAAAACTCTCAATAAATTAGGTATTGAAGGAGCATACCTCAAAAATAATAAGAGCCATATATAACATAGCCACAGCCGATATCATACTGAATGGTCAAAAGCTGGAGGGATTCTTCTTGAAAACTGGCACAAGACAAGGATGCCCTCTTTCACCACTCCTATTCAACATAGTATTGGAAATTCAGGCCAGGGCAATTAGGCAAGAGAAAGAAATAAAGTGTATTAATATAGGAAGAGAAGAAGCCAAATTATCTTTTTTGTAGATGACATGATCCTGTATCTAGAAAACCCCATCATCTCAGCCCCAAAGCTTCTTAAGCTGATAAGTAACTTCAGCAAAGTCTGAGAATACAAAATCAATGTGCAAAAGTCACTAGCATTCTTGTACACCAACAACAGGCAAGCAGAGAGCCAAATCATGAATAAACTCCCATTCACAATAGCTACAAAAAGAACAAAATACCTAGGAATACAGCTAACAAGGGAAGCGAAGGACCTCTTCAAAGGGAACTACAAACCTCTGCTCAAGGAAATCAGAGAGGATACAAACAAATGGAAAAGCATTCTACGCTCATGGATAAGAAGAATCAATATCATGAAAATGACCATATTGCCCAAAGCAATTTATAGATTCAATACTATTCCTATTAAACTACCATTGACATTCTTCACAGAACTAGAAAAAAATTACTTTAAAATTCATATGGAACCAAAAAAGAGCCTGAATAGCCAAACCAATCCTATGCAAAAAGAACAAAGCTGGAGGCATCACACTACCCAACTTCAAACTATACTACAAGGCTACAGTAACCAAAACAACACGGTACTGGTACAAAAACAGACACAGAGAACAATGGAATAGAATAGAGAACTCAGAAACAGGACTGTACATCTACAACCATCTGATCTTTGATAAATGTGACAAAAACAAGCAATGGGGAAATGATTCCCTATTTAATAAATGGTGCTGGGAGAATTGGCTAGCCATATACAGAAAACCGAAACTGGACCCCTTCCTTAAACCTTATACAAAACTTAACACAAGATAGATTAAAGACTTAAATGTAAAACCCAAAACTCCAAAAACCCTAGAAGAAAATCTAGGCAAATATCATTTAGAATATAGGCACTGGCAAAAATTTTATGACAAAACTTTGAAAAGCAATTGCAACAAAAGCAAAAATTGACAAATGGGATCTAATCAAACTAAAGAGCATCTGCACAGCAAAAGAAACTATCATCAGAGTGAACAGACAACTTACAGAATGGGAGAAAATTTCTGCAGTCTATCCATCCAGAGGTCTAATATCCAGAAAAAGGTCTAATATCCAGAATCTATAAGGAAGTTAGGCTGATTTATGAGAAAAATAGACCATTAAAAAAGGGGCGAAAGACATGGACAGATACTTCTTTTATTTATTTATTTATTTATTTATTTATTATTATTATACCTTAAGTTCTAGGAAAGAGACATACATGTGGCCAACAAACATGAAAGCTCAACATCACTGATCATTAGGGAAATACAAATCAAAACCACAATGAGATACCATCTCATGCCAGTCAGAATGGTGATAATTAAAAAGTCAAAAACAACAGATGCTGGCAAGGTTGCAAAGAAAAAGGAATGCTTTTACACTTGTTGGTGGGAGTGTAAATGAGTTCAACCATTGTGGAAGACAGTATAGTGATTCCTCAAAGACCTAGAGGCAGAAATACCATTTGACCCAGCAATCCCATTACTGGGTATATACCCAAAGGAATATAAATCATTCTATTATAAAGATACATGCACACATATGTTCATTGCAGCATAATTCACAGTAGCAAAGATATGGAATCAAACTAAATGCCCATCAATGATAGACTGGATAGAGAAAATGTGGTACATATACACCATGGAAGACTATGCAGCCATAAAAAGGAATGAGATCATGTCCTTTGCAGGGACATGGTTGGAGCTGGATGCCATTATCCTCAGCAAACTAATGCAGGAACAGAAAACCAAACACTATATGCTCTCATGTATAAGTTGGAGCTGAAGGATGAGAACACATGGACACATAGGCAGGGGAACAACACACACTGGGGCCTATTGGGATGGTGGTCAGGGGAGGAAGGGCATCAGGAAAAATAGCTAATGAATGCTGGGCTTAATACCTAGGTGATGGTATGATTTGTGCAGCAAACCACCATGGCACACATTTACCTATGTAACAAACCTGCATGTCCTGGACATGTACCCCTGAACTTAAAATAAGAGTCAAGCACTGCATGAATAATAATAGTAGGGATAACTAGTTTAGATGTGGGAGTCAGGGAAGGTCTCTTTGAAGAAGTAACTATTCAATTGAGACCAAAGAATGGGTGATATTTGGCAAAATAGAGGAGGAAGAACATCTTGGACAGAAGGAATACATGTGCCAAGACCGTAAGGTCAAAGGATCATGGCTTGACAAACTGAAGAAAAAGCAAGTGTCACTGAAGCACAATCAGAGCAAGAGATTAGGAGATGAATCTGGAAAGGTAGGCAGAACCTTTTTAGGCTGTGCCAAGATTTTTTTTCTTCCACTTTGAAAGTAATGGGAAATCTTAAATCCCTACAAAAGAGAAAAGAAATATTTTAAATTATGTTTTAAAAAGATCGACTCTTCCATATAAGAGACATGTACTCTTATATGAGGCATAAGACTCTTCTTCTATAACAGACATGTACAAACGTATTAATCATAATACTATTGTTAATAACAAAAATTGAAAATCTAAATGCTTACCAATGGATAAATAACCTGTGATACATATGTGTGTGTGTGTATACATATATGTATATCATAGTTTATATATATAATGACAATGGACTAGTTGGTAGCAGTGAAAAGAAATAAGAATAGCTATATGCACAATGGACTAAACAGATGTAATGTTGAACAAAAGATGCAAGTGACAGAAGATCATACAGGATGATTTCATCTATTTAAAGTTAAAAACACACAAAGCTAAAATATACTATTTTGAAATATATTAATAAGTACAAAATCCAGAATAGTAGTTATCTCAGATGATGGGATACCCTGAGATCTAGGAGAGAATACAGAGGACTTCAAAAATAAAATAATATGCTTTTTCTATGGCCGAGTGGTATATATATGGGTGATTATGGTATTGTTATTTATATCTTATATATGTTTTATAAATGCCCTTTTTGGCTACTCACTATTTAATAAAAATTTAATTCCTTGTTGTTACACTGAGAATGAGCAGGAAAAATTGGGGAAACCAATTAGGAAGCTATTGCAAACAGTATAGGCAAGAAATGATGGAGGTTTGGGTTAGAATGCCATAATCAAGATGTAGATAAGTGAGTGGATTTTAAGGCAGAACTGACAGGCAGAGTAGAAATCACAAGTGAATGTTTTATCATTCAAAAGCAAATGTGACATGAATGTCTTAAGGACTCATAATAAGATGCCCAACAGTGACTCTTCTATCCTACAAAATGGCTGAAGAAATGTAGAACTAATAATTTACATTGCTATAATTTATTGAGCTCTTACTATGTACTAGGTTCTATTCTGGATACATAACATATCACATTATTATTCCAGTTTAATAAATGAAAAAAAATTAAAGCTTAAAAACATTTAGCAACTAATTCAACATTTCACAGCTCATAAATGGCAGATTCATGAAATAAATTCATGTCAATTTTATTCCTTTCTCAAATATGTATAGAGGCTGGACAAATGCATTCCTATAAGGCATATTACTTCAAAATGTAGCATAAAATCTGGTATATTATATTAGCTATACAAAGAACTTTAAGTTGGAATAAAATGAATTTAAGTGGATTCTGATACTATGAAAACACAGAAGTATTGGTTTATCAAGAAGTAATCCTGTGCATATTTGAGGGTTTGGCACCTAATAGTTATTAAAACATGTTTTCTGAAGGAATGTAACTGACCTCTTTTCTATATCCTTGAATGTGACAGAATCTCCTCGAGAATTTGCCTCCTTAGATGACATGTCACTCAAATCATTACCTTAAAAAGAAAAGAGTATTTTTCCATAATTAACAACTGATGTAAAATTTATCTGGTAAACTAATGAGGTTTAACTTTTAACATTGTTTAATTCGTGAATTATCATAGAAGAACATCTTTATTTCACATACGGTATCTGAGAATTAACTTATCAGAACAAAGTGGGAATTACAAGAGCAGAGAATGTTCTTTCATTGTCAGAACTGATTTTTATTTATTTGAAGCATAAAGCTGCATACATTTGTTCTTTATTCTATTCTATCCTTTTTTTATAAGATTGATTGTTGCAAAATGTAAACTTTGAAACAATGAAGTGACTATGACCAAATATGGTACACAATACAAGCTAAACAATAAATGGGCCCTCATAAAGTAGGGCAATAAAAAAAGAAGCTGCATATTTTCAAGTAACAAATTTATTAAAACAAACATTCAACTGGGGCATGTTAGGCAGATTGTAGTCATCCCCCTCTCATTCCCATTACCCACCTTTTTTGTCCAACTAATCCATTCCACAGAGAAACACAAAGAGCAATTATTCATTCTTCCTTGTAACTTATTTTTATTTTATAATATTTGTTTTCTTAATATTAAAAAATGCTTCTTTTAGGACATTTACAAAATACACAAAAGTGTACAGAAGGAAACAATCACCCATAATTCCACCACCTAAAGATAACAACTAGTAATATATTGATGTATTTCTTTATGGGCTTTTATATAAAGACATAAATTATATAAAAACATAACATTTTAAAATGTAAACCTAAATAGAAAACTAAAAACAGAGTTGGGTGCTTATCCTGCTTTTTAGACCTGTCTTGATTTTGTTGCATCATAATTTATTAAGTCATTCATCCATTGTTGGAATTCAAATAATTGTTTTATGATTATAAATAATTCTGCTATGAATAAACCTCCTTGTGCATAAATCTTTCTATGCTTCTCTGATTATTTATTTATAATAATTTCCTAGAATAAAAGATAGTAGAGCAGAGTATATGGATATTTTTAGCATATAGTGTCAAATAGTTCACCAAGAAAAGTTCAATCAATTTTTTATCACCCACTTCAGCATCCCTTATTCCACAGATCCTTTAAGTGTTCTTCCCCTTCTGCTACTACCAAAGATGAAAAAATATATATATTTATTATACTTTAAGTTCTGGGATACATGTGCAGAACGTGCAGGTTTGTTACACAGGCATACATGTGCCATGGTGGTTTGCTGCATTAATCAACCCATCATTGACAGGTATTCCTCCTAATGCTATCTCTCCCCTTGTCCCCCACCCCCGACAGGCCCCAGTGTATGACGTTCCCTGCTTGTGCCTATATGTTCTCATTGTTCAACTCCAACTTATGAGTGAGAATATGTGGTATTTGGTTTTCTGTTCTTGTGTTAGTTTGCTGAGAATGGTTTCCAGCTTCATCCATGTCACTGCAAAGGACATGAACTCATTCTTTTTTATGGCCGCATAGTATTCCATGGTGTATATGTGCCACATTTTCCTTATCCAGTCTATCATTGATGGGCATGTGGGTTGGTTACAAGTCTTTGCTATTGTGATTAGTGCTACAATAAACATACATGTGCATGTTTATTTATAGTACAATGGTTTATAATCCTTCGGGTATATACCCAGTAATGGGATTGCTGAGTTAAATGGTATTTCTGGTTTCAGATCCTTGAGGAATCACCACACTGTCTTCCACAATGGTTGAACTGATTTACACTCCCACCAACAGTGTAAAAGCATTCCTATTTCTCCACATCCTCTCCACATCCTCTCCAGCATTGCTGAGTCTGTCCCACAGACTCTGACTGAGCAACGGATGAAAGAAGTATGTGGGCACAGGTATTCTGCCTGACTGCACAGCTAGGGAACCACATGGCTCAGCACTGCTGACCAGAGTCCAGCAGCCAAGAGAGTGCAGCCCCAATAAGCTAGCAATGCTCACATTTATTTAGTACAGATTCAATGACAAAGGCTTGCAGCAAACATGGTTTGTGGTAATAAACTTTGTCAACCCCCTGAGTAGACAGAAGTCCCTGCATGCAAATGATTAAAGGCTGGTTTTAGGACAACGTGAATAAAATGCTATTTAGATAAACTCCTCTACATTCCTTTGTACCTACGCCCTCTGCCCCTGGGTAAGAACAGCTGCCTTCGGCTCATTCTTCCCTGAAGCTTTGCAAACCCCCCCGACCTTCCAAGAAGGTTTGAATCTTTCCCTATAATTTCTCCCATCACCATGACCAATCTCCCACATCTCCCCCTTTTCTGTTTTTTGCATCAGGTTTTGTGCAGAAACAGGTTTGTCAGGCACAGCAGTTATAATTTGCATTCTGGCTTTGCATCCTAGAATTAGTAAATAACATAAGACAAAAATGAATATAATCAGTATCATTCTTTTCCAATCAAGGAGTGACCCCTAGGAGTGGGGGTCTATCCAGAAGAGATGTCCTTGCACATCCTTCCATATGGCTGTTTGTTGGGCATGTAGATCTATGGCGTTTAGGGATTCTAGAATTTTAAATTGCCTTATGTCTGCTATTAAATTATCATGTAAGTTTCCCCAGAGGTGTTGTTTCACCTCATCCCAACTATTTATTGATTGATTCCAAGATAGAGAGGTGACACAGATATGCTAATGCTCCCAGTCACAGTTTAATTGCTGTCAGAATGCCAGTGCATCTTGTCGCTCCTCTACATATTCCAAGGCAGCCTCAAGGCTTGCAGGCATGCAAGAATCTTTTGATCTATACCCTGCTGTAAGAGAAGTTCATTAGACACATTTTTTGCCAAGTTGTCTACAGAGGTAGCTGTTTGTACTGATTCAGTAATAGAGGCCACAACAACAATAGCAGTTGCCAAGATGACTATAGCTGAGATTTTAAAGGCTATAAGTGTGCCTATGAGTCTTTTGGGTCTGACCTGGGACAGGGCATGTTCTAAGGTGGCAAGGGCAGAGGAACCTTGTCCATCACGTGTCAAATTGACTGGTAGGAATGCCTCAGATTTTCTCCTTAATACCATGACACTAGTAATATTTTAGTTAGATATATTGTAATTAGTGATACATGAGGTGAACCAAGCCTGTCCCTGCACTCAGGTCACAAACTTGGAGTTTTGGGGTGTAATGGAAATATTAGTTCCCATAAGGAAAACATATGGATGGGTAGTGCAAATCAGGCACTGATCTGTGTGATTATGAATAACAGTCATAGTATAATTGTTACTGGAATTATGATATGTCCCATGCCAGATATTAAGGGAGGTGCTAAGATGTCCCAAGTGCCATAAAGTGTCTTGGGGTGGCATCTACTTTACTTGGGGTCTGGGATATCTCATCTCCTCATTGGCCCAAATCATAGGGGAACGGGATGTGACTACAAAACTGTGATTGATGCCACAATGGATGTGGACATCAGTATGGTCACCCTGCAAATATGTGGGGGAAAGAGAGATCAGACTGTTACTGTGTCTATATAGAAAAAGGAAGACATAAGAAACTCCATTTTGACCTGTACTAAGAAAAATTCTGCCTTGGGATGCTGTTAATCTGTAACCCTAGCCCCAACCCTGTGCTTGCAGAAACATGTGCTGTATTGACTCAAGGTTTAATGGATTTACGGCTGTGCAGGATATGCTTTGTCAAAATCATGTTTGCAGGCAGTATGCTTGGAAAAAGTCATCGCCATTCTCCATTCTCGAGTACCCAGGGACACAATGCACTGTGGAAGGCCGCAGGGACCTTTGCTCAAGAAAGCCTGGGTATTGTCCAAGGCTTCCCCCTACTGAGACAGCCTGATATATGGCCTTGTGAGAAGGGAAAGACCTGACCATACCCCAGCCCAACACCCATAAAGGGTCGGTGCTGAGGAGGATTAGTGAAAGTGGAAGGCCGCTTTACAGTTGAGATAAGAGGAAGGCATCTGTCTCCTGCTCGTCCCTGGGAATGGAATGTCTCAGTGTAAAACCTGATCATACATTCTGTTTACTGAGATAGGACAAAACTGCCTTATGGCTGGAGGTGAGACATGCTGGGAGCAATACTGCTCTTTACTGCATTGAGATGTTTGTGTAAAGTCAAACATAAATCTGGCCTACATGCACAAGGGACAGCACATTTCCTTAAACTTATTTATGACACAGGGTCCTTTGTTCATATGTTTTCCTGCTGACCCTCTCCCCACCAATACCCTATAGTTCTGCCACATCCCCCTTGCCAGAATAGTAGAGATAGTGATCAATAAATACTGAGGGAACTCAGAGACCAGTGCCGGTGCAGGTCCTCACTTTCTGAGCGCCAGTCCCCTGGGCCCACTTTTCTTCCTCTATACTTTGTCTCTCTGTCTTATTTCTTTTCTCAGTCTCTCGTCTCCACCTTGTGAGAAATACCCACAGGTGTGGAGGGGCAGGCCCCCTTCAAAATGGCCATGGGAGCTCCAGTCTAAGATGTTATAATTGCCTAACTGGAAGCTACGGGCTTGACCCCTGTGACAGACCTCCCAGCTAAAGTGGAATCCATTACTTTTCCGGCTTTGTTCTTCAGCACAGGGAGGAATGTTTGGGAAGGTGGCATTGGTTGTGTTGCATGGTTTGAGATTACCTGCAACCAACAATGTTAAGGCATTTCCTTTGCCATGATGTAGTCATAATTGTGTTTGGGCAGGTACACAGTAAGGGTTAGAACTTTTATAACTTACACACAGTGGAAGGATAGTGGAGTGATATATAGTGTTAACTGGCACCTTAGTCCAATGTGTGCCATTAATAAGAGATCCCACTGGAGGTAAGTCAATCCCTCCTAGCCAAGCAGGTATGTTATTAGAGACTGGGAAGGAGGTGTCTGCCCAAGTAACAGAGCAAAAGAAAGGTGGATCTAAGAGATGAGCCCAATAGAGAGTAGCAGGTGCGGATTGCAGGCAGAGTGAGAGAACAAGAAAGGTTAATACCCTATGAGAGTTGCAAGGTACAATAGAAAGCATATCAAGGAATAAATTATCTGGAGTGAATTGTGTCTGTGTCTAGAGCAGGATTCACTCAGCCTCCTGAGTTGTCTTCTTCAGCATCCACCAGGTAATGTCTGGGGCTTGTGTTGTCCGAGGAAGCCACATCGTCTGGGATTGCGGGTCCTGCAGGGACATTTCCTCCATTTCTGGTACGGGGTTGGGTCCTAGCACGCCATGGTATGGTTTGATGCATTGTGCTGGAATCCAAAGAGGACCTGAGGGGGTGTGAACACAAGCATAACCTCTTCCCCATGTTAGCAATTCACTTGGACCACACCATACATTGATATTTACATCTTTCCACAAAACCACAAGTTTTAATGTTTTGAGGGGCTTTAGTAAAGTGCTTTTTTATGGCTGATCGAAATTTATCATCTAAATTTTAAAAATTAAGGATAAATAAGGTTTGTGCTAGCAGTGTTGAAGGGTTTTTACTCATACCCCCCCCCCCCTTTTTTTTCTGAGCATATTTTTAGGAGTGGAATGGACATGTTCTACTATGGCCTGTCCTTGGGGATTATATGGGATGCATGTGGAACGTTGGATGTTCTACGTGGGACAGAATTGTTGAAATTGTGAGCTGGCATAAGCTGGACCATTATCAGTTTTAATTTTTGTGGGACACCCCATAAACACAAAAGTTAAAAGAAGATGTTTAATAACATTGGGTGGACTCTCCAGGAAGAGCATGAGCACTCATTGAGAATTGGTATGAACAGATACATGTACATATCTTAGTTTTCCAAATTCAGGGATGTGTTTAACATCTGTTTGCCATAACTGATTAGGTTGTATTCCTCTAGGGTTAACACCTGTTGAAGGAGAGGACATGTCTGTGAGCTGGCAAACTGGGAATTGCAGGATAATTTGGTTAGTGAGTCTCTGGGTAAGTTGAAATTTAGATAAGTTTCTCCAATTTTGGTGGAAAAATAGATGCAATTGGGTGGTTTGGTCAAGCAGTGACATCATAACTTGCAGGTCTCCTTGATCATTGCCATAAGCCAATGGGGCAAGCAGTGAGCTGTGGGGTCGAATATGTGTGATAAAAATAGGATGTGTACGTTGATCCAGCAATTGCTGAAGTCGAAGAAAAAGTGCATACAGGGTGGGCTTGAGTGTGGACTTAATGAGGGCTGTTTCAAGGTTCTGCAATAAATAGAGTAAGCAGAGTCACTAACAACACTGATGGGCTAAGCAGACTAGGTCTCCAGGGACGATATTAAGGCTCCAACCTCGGCTTTCTGAGTGCCAGTAAATCCAGGATGAATGAGGAAATCATGCAATCTCCACCAAATAGCTCCTTTTCTATTTTTACCAGAGCCATAAGTAAAAAGCCTTAAAGCATTAGGTATGGGGGAGTGAACTACTTTTGTAGGCACAACTAAAGGAGTATGAGATAAGAACTGAATTAGTTTCTCAGCAGGAAAGGCATGTCCTATATGGCCTACATAATCAGAGAGTGCTATCTAAAGATCTAGAGACAGAGGAAATAAGCTTTGAATTGCCTTTTACTCAAAGGAATTCTGATGACATCAGGGTTATAACCTAGCAACTGATTGCATCATCTGTGGCCTGTATAGATGACTTTACTAACTAGCTGGATATAGGGGGATAATGTTTTAGTCATGGTATGTGAGTTAAAAAATCCATTCTAGAAAGTGCAGCCCTGGGGCTATCTGTCCTACTAATCCTGTTGGGGAATGCTTAGTAGGGAAAACAAGCAATTGAATTGAATATTGTGGGTCTATGCAATCTAGTTGCCTCTGAGAAATAGCTTGCTCTATTTCCTCAATTTCTCTTTTTGCTGCAGGAGTTAAATACGTGGGAGAGTCTAGGGCTGTATTGCCCTTTAGGATAGGAAATAGGATTTGTAACTTATCAGTAGTTATGCCCAAGGTGGGGTAAAGCCAATTAATATCACTCAGTAATTTTTTATAATCATTTAACATGTGTAAATTGCTAGTATTTAATTTAACCTTTTGAGGTCTCACTGACCAGGAAGTTAGTATGTATCCAAGATATTTCCAAGGAGAGGAAAATTGTACTTTTTCAGGTGCTATGATTAAACCTCTTAACTGTGTATTCTTTATGATGGAGGCATATAAACTTAAAACTATTGGCTCTGTTGGGGCTGCTAGTAAAATATCATCCATAAAATGAATAATCTTGCAATTAGGAAATTCTTTTCTACTGGGGAGCAAAGCCTGATTTACATGATACTGACACATAGTAGGACTGTTCAATATCCCTTGAGGAGCACTTTCCAATGAAGTTGGTGAGCTGGTCTTTCATTATTGATAGCTGGTATGGTAAAGGCAAATTTTTCTCTGTCCTGTTCTGCAAGGGGGATAGTATAGAAGTCGTCCTTTAAGTCAGTAACAACTAGAGGCCAATCTTCAGGAATTGCCACGGGGGAAGGGAGGCCCTGTTGAAGAGGACCCATAGGTTGCAAATTAGCATTGATATCCTGTAAATCATGCAAAAGTCTCCATTTGCCAGATCTTTTGGGAATGATGAAAATGGGTGAATTCCAAGGGGTGTTTGATGGTTCTATATGGCCAACTTTTAATTGCTCCTCAACTAATCCATGGGCTCTTTGTAACTTCTCTTCCTTTAAAGGTCACTGTTCTACCCAAATAGGATTTTGAGAGAGCTACATCAGGGGTAGAGGAGGAATAACAATGGCCATTACTAGAAAGAGGTCTGCTTAAGTGATCTCAATTAACCCTTTTGTAAATGGACTAGTGGTTCCATTTTCTTAAATGCTTTTTCTTATCTCTTTATAAGTGTCAAAAGAAATGGGTTCATATACCTGATTGTCTTGTCGATCTTGCATTACCAGGCAGGCTAAGAGCTCCCCTTCTAATGCTGCTTGCCTAAGACAGGGTACCAAAGCTGTAGTGTATCCCTTGTCTTTTTTTCCAATTTACAGGAGGGGGCTCAGGCAAAACCTCTGCTTTCTCTTTGTTATTTTTGCCTGGTAATGGCTGGGCTGAACGAGAAGGAGGAGGTGGTAAGGTAGGTGATGGTTCCTTCCCCGTTCCCTTTTTAGGCTCTTCTGTGTAGAGTGGACCAAAGCAGCCCTAACTAAAGCCCGTAATATTAGAGACGTTACTGGGATCCACTGCCCTTGTGCATGATGTTGTTTAAAATTTCTCCCCACTTGTTCCCAGAGCTCTATGTCTAGCTTACCCTCTTCCAGGAACCATGGGTTATGGGACACAACAGTTTGCATTAGGTTCCTAAATTGAGCCTGTGAAACCGAGGCTCTGCCAGCTTTAAGCAGCTGTGAGAGGCAAAGCCAGCTGGACTTCTGGGTCAGGTGGGGACTTGAAGAACTTTTCTGTGGCTAGCTAGAGGTTTGTAAAATGCACCAGTGTTCTGTAAAAATACACCCATCAGTGCTCTGTGGTCAGCTACAGGTATGTAAAATGGACCAACCAGCACTCTGTAAAAATGCACCAATCAGTGCTCTGTGGCTAGCTAGAGGTTTGTAAAATGGACCAATCAGCATACTGTAAAATGGACCAATCAGTGCTCTGTAAAATGGACCAATCAGCACTCTGTAAAATGGATCAATCCGCAGGACATGGGCAGGGACAAATAAGGGAACAAAAGCTGGCCACCCCAGCCAGCAGCGGCAACCCGCTTGGGTCCCCTTCCATGTTGTGGAAGCTTTGTTCTTTCACTCTTCACAATAAATCTTGGTGCTGTTCACTCTTTGGGTCCGTGCCACCTTTAAGGGCTGTAACACTCACTGCGAAGGACCGTGGCTTCATTCTTGAAGTCAGCGAGACCACGAACCCACCAGAAGGAACCAACTCCAGGCACAGCTGTTTCAATACTTTTATATACTTTTGCTGTTGAGCTGGTAACTGTTGCCCCATGATGAAACCCTAGCCTGAACAATTCCCTCAAACTTGGAAATCCCGAGCAGGCAGCAATGACTCACTGACTTACTGACAGCACAGTCTCTTTACGTTCATTTTTGAGGGTTCCAACGTGATCCATTGCAGCACTCCTCGCACAAGGCACCACCCACTGAGTCTGTCCTGCAGACTCTGGCTGACTGACAGATGAAAGAAGTATGCTGACACAGGTTGCCTGACAGCGTGGCTAGGGGACCACACAGCTCAGCACCACCAACAGGAGTCCAGTAGCTGAGAGAGTGCAGCCCTGATAAGCTGGCAATAATCGCATTTATTTAGTACAGATTTAATGACAAAGGCTTGGAACAAACACAATTTGTGGGTAATGAACGTTGTTGACCCCCTGAATCGAGAGCAGTCCTGTGTGTGAATGATCAAAGGTCTGTTTTAGGACAACATGAGTAAACAAGATATTTAGATAAACCCCTCTACGTTCCTTTGTACCTATGCCCTTTGACCCTGGGTAAGAAAAGCTGCCTTCAGTTCATTCTTCCCCGAAGCTTTGCAAAACCTCCTGGCCTTCCAAGAAGGTTAGAAACACAGTACCTGTTGTTTCCTGACTTTTTAATGGTAACCATTCTAACTGGCATGAGATGGTAGGTATCTCTTTGTGGCTTTGATTTGCATTTCTCTGATGACCAGTGATGATGAGCTTTTTTTCATGTTTGATGGCTGCATAAATGTCTTCTTTTAAGAAGTGTCTGTTCATATCTTTTACCCACTTTTTGATGGGGTTTTTTGTTCTTGTAAATTTAAGTTCCTTGTGGATTCTGGATATTAGCCCTTTGTCAGAGGCACAGATTGCAAATTTTTTCTCCCAATCTGTAGGTTGTCTGTTCACTCTGATGATAGCTTCTTTTGCTGTGCAGAAACTCTTTGGTTTAATTAGATACTACTTGTCAATTTTGACTTTTGTTGCCACTGCTTTTGGTGTCTTAGTTGTGAAGTCTTTGCCCATGCCTGTGTCCTGAACGGTATTGTCTAGGTTTTCTTCTAGGGTTTTTATGGTTTTTAGGTCTGACATTTAAGTTTTTAATCCACCTTGAGTTAATTTTTGTATACAGTGTAAGGAAGGAGTCCAGTTTCTGTTTTCTGCATATGGGTAGCCAGTTTTTGTGACATCATTTATTAAATAGAGAATCCTTTCCCAATTGCTTGTTTTTGTCAGGTTTGCCAAAGATCTGTTGGTTGTAGATGTATGGTGTTATTTCTGAGGCTTCTGTTCTGTTCCACTGGTCTATATATCTGTTTCGGTACCAGTACCATGCTGTTTTGGTTACTGTAAGCCTTGTAGTACAGTTTGAAGTCAGGTAGTGTGATGCCTCCAGCTTTTTCTTTTTGCTTAGGACTGTCTTAGCTATAAAGGTTTTTTTTTGGTTTCATATGAAATTTAAGAAGTAGTTTTTTTCTAATTCTGTGAAGAAAGTCAATGGTAGCTTGATAGGAATAGCATTGAATCTATAAATTACTTTGGGCAGTATGGTCACTTTCAAGATATTGATTCTTCCTATCCACGAGCAGGGAATATTTTTCCATTTGTTTATGTCCTCTCTTATTTCCTTGAACAGTGGTTTGTAGTTTTCCTTGAAGAGGTCCGTCACATCCCATGTAAGTTGTATTCCTAGGTATTTTATTTTCTTTGTAGCAGTTGTCAATGAGAGTTCACTCATGATTTGGCTGTTTGTCTATTATTGGTGTATAAGAATGTTTGTGATTTTTGCACATTGATTTTGTATCCTGAGACTTTGCTGAAGTTCCTTATCAGCTTAAGGAGTTTTAGAGCTGAGACAATGGGTTTTCTAAGTGTACAATCCTGTCATTTGCAAACAGAGGCAATTCGACATCCTCTCTTCCTATTTGAATAGAGTTTATTTCTTTCTCTTGACTGCCCTGGCCAGAACTTCCAATACTATGTTGAATAGGAGTGGTGAGAGAGGGCATTCTTGTCTTGTGCCAGTTTTCAAGGGGAATACTTCCAGCTTTTGCTCATTCAGTATGACATTGGTTGTGGGTTTGTCATAAATAGCTCTTATTATTTTGAGATATGTCCCATCAATACCTCGTTTATTGAGTGTTTTTAGCATGAAGATGTGTTGAATTATACTGAAGGCCTTTTCTGCATCTATTGAGATAATCACATGATTTTTGACATTGATTCTGTTTATGTGATGGATTATGTTTATTCATTTGCATATGTTGGACCAGCCTTGCATTGTAGGGATGAAGCTGACTTAATCATTGTGGATAAGCTTTCTGGTGTGCTGCTGGATTCAGTTTGCCAGTATTTTATTGAGGATTTTTGCATTGATGTTCATCAGGGATATTGGCCTGAAACTTTCTTTTTTGTTGCATCTCTGCCAGATTTTGGTATCAGGATGATGCTGGCTTGATAAAATGAGTTAAAGAAGAGTGCCTATTTTCTATTGTTTGGAATAATTTCAGAAAAAGTGGTACCAGCTCCTCTTTGTACCTCTGGTAGAATTCAGATGTCAATCTGTCTGGTCCTGGGCTTTTTTTGGTTAATAGGTTATTGATTACTGTCTCAATTTCAGAACATTTATTGGTC